>NC_137454.1:282090282-283349546 GCF_964235325.1 Thermobia domestica | reverse complement strand
ATTTTCTCAGGGATTTCCAACAATGTGTTACAGGCTTCTGCCTGAAAGATCTTAGTCCTTTCCACTTTATTAAAAACATCTGAAGTATTATTACTTTCATGAACAACAAACGTCCATCTGCACACATTATCCCTGTATATACAGTATATTATATAGGATGTGAGTGTACCTGTATAAATAAACGGTGCACCATAAGTCTGGTTGCACATGCATTCAATTGGTGGTAGTTGGTTTAAAATGAATGAAAATAAAAGTTTTATATAATTTCAAACTTAGTTTTAAATTCTATATAAAAGTGCACTCAAGGTACTCGTATTAGTAACTCCTGAATCAAAAGGCCACACTAAAAAAATAACTATATGCATGTGAGGGAAATGGATGAGAATAAAGTGTAACAGTTTCAAAAGTTTCAATTCTGTAAAAATGCTCCAAAGAACCCTGTTATAGTGTTTCTGAGGTCAACTTTAAAAATTTAAGTGATAACTGTTGCAAAAAGTAGTGTTTTCTAAGTCTCGAAGTTAAAAAAGTTACTTCGGAGTCTGAGGGAGAAGCCCCGAGAGGAGCTTCGGGGACGAAACCCACATGCGTAGAAACATGGAATATGAGGGCCTAAACCTACGCTTGGTTCGTCGGTGTCCGGGTCAGGGATCCTTGCGGCGGATTATCGGGGTTCTACGGTAATAGATTTTCACACTATTCTTCCGAGTTCATCCGCAGGTTAGTAAGCACTGTGTTAGCTTTTTCTCGAACTACTGGGAAAGAATCCTATTTACAAAATTTTAGCTTGATTTTGCTACATACAGCGATGTTCATGAGACGATATTTCAGATTGTCTCATGTTGTCTCAGAGTAATGCAGTCTCGTCTCGTTTTCGGGATGTGACGAGATGTGAGAATTGCCCTTTCTCGGGAGCAACACTATAATTATTCCACATTACTGCTTACCTTTTCATAGCTTTCGTTTTCGAAACAAAGAAATCTATGATCTATAAATGTGCTAAAAGGAGCCGCACGGGTGAACGAAGTATCAAACTCGATTCGACTCGAAACTCGACCTAAAACGTATGACTAGAATACAGAAAATTTCTTTGCCTCGGCTGAAAACTCGACTCGTGCCCATTCCTATTTGTAATAATCTGTCAGTTTTCTAAGGCTATTCGTGGTATTTCTCGTGCCTTAACCGGCCTCTGGGGCCGCGATTGTGCACCATTTTGTGTAAAAGTAAACAAATCACTATTTTGGCAAGTTATCCTTAAATATTCACGAATATAACCACAACTAGGAATTCAGAATACATGTGTGTATGGTTTTGTTCGGAAAGTATGTCCGTGCTGAGGATAATGACGTATAATACACGACCCACATGACTACACCAGCAAATCAATTTGTAGTTGTAACTATATTTTCGGAATGTGTATTTTCAGTTCTCTGAGAAGTATTGAAACCCTTGCAAAATAGTCCAAATTGTTTGAAGTTTCAGTTTTCCTAAAGTAATCTGTGTAATTTGAATTTCCTTATCTTTTGTTCCATTCTATTATTTTTATATCTGCATCTTTAAAGAATTATAAATGGGTGACGATAAAACTCTATATTATGAGAATTCAACTAGACAATAATACATTATAATTCATTTTAGAAACAAATTCAATCTCGAAAGTCGAGATGTGACTACGTGAGATAGCTTAGTGCCGCAACGTAGAATAGTGGTCAAAGTACTTGTTCCAGTTTCTATTCTCTGTAGCATACTAAGCCGTGAATGAAGAACAGACAAAACGGATCATATCATTACAGAAACATTATATTATGTAGCTTCGTTTATGAACAAGAACGTCAGATTACACCTAATAAAATAATCGAAAACTTATTTGTTATACTTTGCGCAATTTTATCACTACAAGATGCTATATACCCAGGAATACTTTCTTGTTATCAAATAAGCAAAAATCTACGGTACTCACCAGCTCGTTTCATTGATTGTCATATTCTTTGCATAGCCTGTTGTAAAGGCAGACAAAAGGAGCTGTAAAGCAATAAATCACTTCTAGTTTTCACGTGTCAGTACCTCACTAATATTCTTTTCCTCTTGGGAATTCACTCTACTTGTAGTTTCAACTTATACACGATATACCATAACAAGTAAGCGGAAATAATGTGTTTGTTATGATTTTCAGTAATAATTTTGTTATTTTTTTTATTTTCAAAATTTAATTCCTACTTAATACTAATCCATATTTAGTCAATTATAAACACACAACAATCTCTGAGTTGCTTCGTGTAAATAGACAGAAGACATACTAGCTGAGACAGTCTTGGGAAGTAACGTAACGCAAGTAACGCGTTACTTGTAACGCGTTACTTTTTAAGTAACGTTTCCTAGTAACGCGTTACATTTTTTCCAAAGTAACTGTAACGGTAACGCGTTACAAATTTTTAAGTAACGTACCTAGTTTGCGTTACTTTTTTCGCGTTACATTTCGGATGAGTAACTACAATATATTTTTTTTCGGAAACAAATGTTTCTTTCCTGTAAATGATTTCTCAGAATGGAACAATAGAGCATGAACGATGTCAGTGACCGACAATTCCTGTACTGTTCGCCTTTTCCCGTTTCGCCTTATGACCTCTAGCAATGAAATTTGCATGTAAAACCTGTTATCACTTTTCATCTTAATGCAAAGCGGATCTCGATGTGCATTTTCCCGTTGCGCCTTACGAACTTTATGTTGGTAGACTTGCAAATACATTCATAGATACAATTTGATTTGTTTATTTACATAACAAAATATAGTGTCACTTGCTGTTTTTGGAAGATGAGGACAGCCTCAGGGAAATCACGTGTACTGATTGCAAGCACCTGGATGATTTTGTCTTAGATTTTGACAGCTCCAAATCAATACATTGAGTGAGTGAACTACGAGTGCAATGGTACTGGTAGTCTATTTCACTTTGAATGGTGTTGTTTTTATAAAGATGGAGAACGAAAATATTTTATCGTTCGAACATTTGAAAGAATACTTTTTCTTAAAAGCTGAAGATGATGAACAGCAGTGGCGTATTTAGGGGTGAAGCTTCCGGGCTTAAGTCCCCCGAAATCTAACTTACTATAGTAAAGTAAATAAAATATCTTGCAGAATTTTCACATTTTCAGGCAAAGAACCCGAAACAAAATCGTAAATACGCCACTGGTGAACAGAATTTAAAAGTAAAGTGGTGCCCCGGCGGGAAATATTTATCAACAACTAGGGTGCCATAATTAATGACATTCAGTAAGGGTTTAATATGAATAAACTGTGTTCTGATGAGCAGGCCTACTTTATTGATGTAATGTTGATGGTAGATCAGTTTGCATAGCCTAAAGTCCCGTTGATTATAGAGTTTGGAACAACGAGCTTTAAAAAGCATGTATCGATTTTTAGAGTTATTGGCAAATTTTGATTCACCCCCAGTTCATGTGTTCTCATTTTGTCAGTTGTAGTGTAATGTTTCTCTATATTCTGTATTTTTAATTTTACATAGCAACATTATTATTATTATATAATTAGTTTGGCAGAATAATAATAAGCAACCATTTTTTCTAACGCATAGGAATGGGCACGAGTCAAGCTAAAACTCGACTCGACTCCAAGTCGAGATTCGAGTCGAGTCAAAAGTAATATTCTCGAGTCGAGTTCCGAGCCGATTCACTGTTTTTGGCGTCGAGTTTCGAGTCGAGTCGAGTTTGATAAATGGCTCGCTCGCTCGTTTTAACTCGTTTTGAAATCATGGCCTGATTACACTGGAAAGCGAAAGCCATGAGAAATGTAAGCTAAGCAGTAATATGGAATTCTTTTAGTGTTGCTCACGAGAGGGGACACTGCTCGCATCTCGTCTCGTCTCGATAGCGAGACTACAAGAGATTTTTTACAACAAGCTTAGCTCGGCTCGGCTTAACTAAGCCGATGGCTCGAGCCGGCTCGCTTGGGGTGAACCATTGGCTCGAGCTGGCTTGGTTGGGATAAGCCATCTGCTCGGTTCGACTCAACTGAGCGAAGGGCTCTAGCCGACTCGGTTGGGTGAGTTGTTGGCTCAGCTCACTTCTCGGTGTGAGTCGATAGTGAATGAGCTGTGAGCCGATCTGCTCGAGTCGTTGACAATTCTGAACCCGGACCGAGCAGTTTTGAAGATATTTGGCCAGTACCCTATAACTTTTAACAACGTTTGGCTCGAGCCCGAATACTCAACCTAGACCCTCAACCCAAATTCAGAAGCTCGTGAACAATGTCCTTGACTCCTAGACTTCACGACTACCGAGATTGGTAATCAACTACTTTTTTGGTATTCATATATAAACCGCCTATCTTTCATGTTTATACACAGTATTGTAATAATAATAATAATAATAATCAGGGTTGGCTGGTTTAAACCAAAAAACAAAAAAATGTTCGTAAAAGTGTAAGTGTTTGTAAACTTTTGATGAACATACATTTGTGAGTTATCACGTTTCACTCCCGTATATTATTCGTATTATATTCAGACCTAAATTCCCCATTTATTACTCAAAAAGATTATAATACAAAAGCAACTTTTTTTTACAAGTTTATAAATGTTTATTTTGTGATTTTTTTGTAGTTATTATTGTTATGTAATTGCAATCGAAGAAAAAATTCTAAATATTGTTTCGATTCAATGTTTACTATTGATAAAATACATCGTAAATACCGTACTTTGTGTGTGTGTGTGGAGGGGGGGTCATACAGACCCCACGAGAGGCATTTAGTGAAATAAGTATCTTTGGTATCTATTTATGTATAAATGAGTCTGAGCCAAAGTGGACTCAAATAATTCGTATCTTTATTCACTTTTCTTATTGATATGCAGATTAAGTCGGTGTATTTCTTTAATTTGGACCAATAAAAGTTGTTGTTAACTAACTTGAACTAAATTAGTTCTTCTGTACTCCGTAGTACTTTGAAATTGTCCATATGTAATTCTGTGTAATGGTTTCACTTGTGCAACTGTTTATCTTTTTGTCCTTCTGTACTAATGACTCTTGACAGTTATATTAAGAAGCATGTAAAGATCAGTACAACGTTTTTTTTTTTTTTTATCAGGATTCCTTCGTGAGTAAGTCGGCAGACGTATCGCATTTGTGGCCAATTAGTCCTGGTTCTGAGTTCAAATGGAGGACAATTTCTCTCGGGTGTAACTCGAGAAGCGATTTTTATTCCGCTTTAAGCTTATGTGACCCCTTCCAGCATAACCCGGTTGTTGCATAATAACATCAAAGCGAAATAAACTTATTTCTGTTCATATATTATATATTCTGTCCATATATGAATAGAGCAAATCATTTAAACCAAAAAAAAAACGTTTTTTTTTTGTTTTTTAAATAAAAACCATGGTTTTTTGCCAACCCTGATAATAATAATAATAATAATAATAATAATAATAATAATAATAATAATAATAATAATAATAATAATTATTATTATTATTATTATTATTATTATTATTATAAGAAGAAGAAGAAGAAGAAGAAAAGTTGTAGTAGTAGTAGTACCATTGATAATAATTATATTGTCTATGTAAGATACTTGAAGAGAGTACTCGAAACTATACGCCAGATTTGGCTCGACTCGACTCGAAACTCGACCCGAATTCGAGTTGAGTTGGAGGGAATTTTTCAAGCCGAGTCTCGGGTCGAGCTCAAAAATCTAGTCGAATCGAGTTTCAAAGAAAACTTGCTCGAATTCACTCGTGCCCATCAGAGATGGAGTGGGTCAGTGGGTCAAGTTTTCTGAGTGGGTCAGTGAGTCGTGGGTCAACAGCATGTGACCCACTGTGACCCACCACCCATCGTGACCCACTGCGACCCACCACCCACCATGACCCAGTGTGACTCACCACCCACCGTGACCCACTGCGACCCACCGACTCAGTATGATCCACCGACCCACTCTGCTCACTGCATTGTAGACAGTATCTTCTGAAGACTGGTAAATTTGTCTTCGTTTTACTTTCAAGACCTTCATTTCCCTTCCTTTTCCATTTGTTTCTGTCTACTTACCTGAGGTGAGTAAATCCAACCAAATGAAAAAAGAACTTCAGGCACTTTTGGATATTGATATTTTTAATTGTAATAATAGCAATAGGACATACTACTACTTGGCTTTCGAGACCTGTGAGTTTTAGAGGAGCTAACTACTGGAAAAAATACATTTTTGAATCACTGTAATATATAAATTATTTAAAAAAATGAATATAACTATGTGTGCCTGATCATCACGGTCAAATTGCAAAGTCAAATTAAATTACTTTTGGTATATAGTTAGGCCTTAATCCAAACTGGGATGTTATATTGCTTTCATTATAATGCATAATATCCTAAGGATGTAGTGAGAATCCGAATTTTTGCGGAAAAAAATGAGTATCTCGCATGCCGTTAAACTTACGGAGCTGAAATTCAGTGTATTAACTCTTTATTGAAAATAAACATCCTAGCATTTTTAAAAATTCTTCTTTATGGGGGGGGGGGCACTTTCTATATGTGGAGAATTTGTAGTGAGTTGGTTTGAAGGATCGAAAACGATAGATGTTATATAAAAAAAAAAAGAAACAAAAAATACAGTGCTTGGCTTCATATATCCATTGCTTTCTACTATAATAATTGCTGAAGCTTACATTTATTATATAGAGCACTTACAGCACAGGACAATCAACCCATAAAGTTGTGAGAAAAATAGGTACAAAATTTGTACTGTAAGCTTAATTGCACGGAAATTTTAAGTTTGGATTGTACGCATAATTATATGGAAAATTTTAAACTTTTTTCCACCCTTTTACATTGGTCTACTTACCTTGATTTGGAATTTTCAAATTTCATCCTTTTTTTCACTGAAAAGTATCGATAATTCAAGAAGGAAATAATTATACTATGATAATTTAATTGAAATTCATCGTAATTTGGCACGTGGCAAACAGCAATGTGGTAATTGAAGGGGAAGAAGGAGGGAAATTCCCATTCCCCTCTGAACACTTTCCTGGAACGTCGTTCCATTTCGCTTTCTAGACGGGGGAGGGAACTTGGTAATGGCATCAAACCTTTATGTGTAATTACAAAAATTTAATTTATAAACAAATAAGAAATCATCACAGTTTATCAGGCTTTAATTGATAATTTATTCACAAGATTCCCTATCGAAGGCGTGGGGCGTGGTAGATGAAGTGTCTGTTCTCCATGAGTCGACATTACCAACTGACTTGGTCGATATGGAAAAGATGTTGTATGGTGATAGAAAGATGATACTTCTTGCTGAGTATTTCAAAACTGACAAATAAAAATCGTTATCAGACTTAAATCTAACAAGCAGATTGCCGATGAGGAGTTGCAGAAATCGGATAAAAGTATTATCAATTTCCACGACAGAGTGCGAACGGGGATTTCCCCTTATGAATTTACAGATGACTGATATTAGAAATAGACTAAGTGGTCAAAGATTATCTAACTTGTTGTTCATCAATGTTAATGGCCCACCGCTAGACAAGCTCAAAGTAGACGAGCTAGTTATTTCTTGGCTGAAGGATAGACATCATTCCGCTGCGGATGATTTACCACGAAGAAGTTACCAACAGGAAATAAACCCGATTTCAGATTTGTTTAGTGGAAAATTACGAGTTATGGAAAATGTATACTTGTATTACTAATGGCTTATTTGTGTTATTCAACTCTGTACCTAATTTTTAGTAACTCTCTTCTTTGCTTTAGGTAAACTACTTTTGAATAAATATTCATTATAATTGCAATTATGCACGTTTGTAACTTAAATTTAACATGGTGTTTTAGTGATTACACAAATTACATTTATGAGCATACTTTATGGAGATGCTCTCACATAGGATACCCGAGCACCTTTATACACTATGAAAAACTGATTTTTCAAGTCTTTTGTGAGAACAATACTGTGAACTGAGAAACCATAACCTTTTCCATATTGTACAGGGATATTTTCCTGCAAATAGAAGTTTCTTCCGGAATGCGTTCAGAAATTAACACTTGCAAGAATACTCTTTTAGTACAAGTATATTTTAGGCACACACTAATTTCCCCCCACCTCGAACTATTTCAATTTCCTCACTAACAAACACTTTACCATTTTATATCGTAAAGGTCAGATCCACCGTTATTGTAACAGAGTGGTGCTTGAGCGATTGTCCGTAGAAATTCGAACTCCGATTAGTGACAATTTCACAGTCTTGTTTTATTACAAGTGTAAACTATTTAATCAGTACAGAAGGGGCCGTGGATCGTATTCAGAGTTGATGACGATGGATTTTGGTGAGTCAGAGTAAGTCACAGTGGATGAGAGTGGTTCATGGTGGGTCACGGTGGGTCAGAGTGGGTCACAGTGGGTGGTGGGTCAGAGTGGGTCACGGTGGGTGGTGGGTCAGAGTGGGTCACGGTGGGTGGTGGGTTAGTGGGTCGTGGGTCACGGTGGGTCGTGGGTCAAGTTTTCATTGACCCACCCCAACTCTGGTGCCCATCCCTACGAGTAACGCAGTATGGCATTTTAGTCAATGTTACATTACATTACATTAAAATGTTCATATAGTCAAATAAAAATTTGTCCTTGCATTTACATAAATCGATTCAGAACGTGCAATAATAATAATAATAATAATAATAATAATAATAATAATAATAATAATAATAATAATAATAATAATAATAATAATAATAGCGGTAGTAATAGCAGTACGGAAAACTGAAGTAATAAGATTTTTTTTACATATTCAAAGTTTCGGACCTAAAAGTAACGCATTAGTAACGCGTTACTTTCGAAGTAAAGTAACAGTTACTTTTTTGAGGCAAATAACGCGTTACTAACGCGTTACATTTTAAGAGAAAGTAAAGTAACTTGTAACGCGTTACATTTTTACAAGTAACTTACCCAACACTGAGCTGAGACTAAGCGAAAACTTGCATTGACGCACTGTAGTGTCCATAAATCATGTCTATTTACTGTATAATTGCAGTATGTTTTCTTCTTCACAGAGAGAATGAAAATACTGTAAAGCATATCGAGAATGTAGATTACACTTTATAGCCAAAAGCCATATTTGTAACAAGTTTTGGCTATTTTTGTCTCATGGTAGCTAGCTCTTCAGCCTTTTAAAAAGTCATAACAGTGTATAGAAAAATAGTCGAAAACGTTGTTTCATTTAGTCGTCCGTTTTAGACCCCTTGCATATTTTAGTTCATTCCAAGATGGGTCTAAAAGTGCCGAAAACGACGCGAAAAGACCACTTGAATATGAGGCGCTTCTATCTATCTGAACTTACAACAAATGGCAACAGCGAAACAAATGGCATACTTTGACTCAATCGTGTGTGGGCAACGCGTTGACTTCCAATAGTATTTATTGTTTTTTTTTTTTTTTTTTTTTTTTTTGAAACAAAGATTTGATAGCTCATAATATAAGAGTTTCCCAATTGCCTTAAAACACGATAGCAACACCGTAATAGTCATAATAAATTAAACTGTGAAGGAAAGAAATCTCGAAGAACCAATTACGAGAAGATAATTTACAGCTTAGAAGCTGGAACAGAACAATCTTATATAGAAAGATGGTCACATGATGAAAAAACAGTTGAAGACAGAAATATTTTTGTACTGTTAATAATATTAAACTATTAGCAGAGAGTGGTGGGTCTGGTGTAACCAAACAAACTAAACATAAGAACATCAACATATTGTAATATAGTAATCAAAAATAGAAAATTTTCATCATGAGTTTAAAATACTTTTGTATCTGTATGTATATAAAACCATCTGCTAACTTTTATTTTGAACAGAATGCTTGGTTACAGGATTTTCCGATTGCAAATCAGTAAAGATTGCCGATGCTCGCCCAGTAAATGCACATCCTGCTTTGACCTCTACTGATACACATATTTGTGGGCAAGTAAACCTCAGTATGATGAAGCCGTAGTTACTCTGTTATTGTACACTAGAGACCTGCACGGGCCGAATTTTTCGGCCCAAGCCCAATCCAGTCTGAATGTACGTAGGCCCGAAAAATTTTGGAGATTTTCGGTCCGAGCCTGGCCCGATAAGTTTTTTAAAATTCTTGGCCCAAGCCCGGCCCAAGCCCGATAAATTTTGGAAGTTTCATTTTGTAACATTTTTCACGGGCACACTTTATTCTAATTATCGTTTAACGAATGTCAATAATTATTAAAGAATTGCAATTAATCGGCCCCAGCCCGGCCCGACCTAAAGAGAAATCAGTGTCGGCCCGCCCAAGCCCGGCCCGTACAGGTCTCTATTATACACGTAAAATCTCTAATTCTATAGCTTTATACTCTGCAGTTTTTACATACATTTTTGAACATGTCAGAATTGCTCTCTCTAATTGTGTACTATTGGTCTACTAATCTCGACTGTGTCCAGCAGAATACTTCCTTACAAGTACACATACATGCACAGATGCATCATTTTCTAGTAGAAGATCCCTGGCAGGACTAGATTAAATCATCTGGAAACCCGGGGCTAGAAAAAAATAGTGAGCCCTGTAGACTTTGCTTAATACATTTCTGTGAAAGTGCAATACAATAGGAAAGTTAAGAGAATAATATTTTTGGTCATATTTTATCTTATGATGATTGTATCTTGTATGATTCGTTTCAGACAGCCAGTTGAGACTTTGATCAAATTCGGGGGCCCCATCCGCCTTTAGGCTCAGGGCTACACCCCCCTAAGCCCTCCTTAATCCGGCCTTGATCCGTGGGTAGGAAATGAAATGAAATCCTTGAGTTTTATGTCCCACGGTTATGCCGGATAGGCTAAAGGAGACGGTGATGGTGAGAAATGAATGAAATGGTGAAATGAAGAAATTGGGAGGAAATAGGAAACTCCTGAGGAAATCCACGTACTCGGTGTTTGTCCACCACAAAGTTCATTTGGCGCGAGCTGGGAAAGAACCAGGAACCCAAGCACCAGAGGTGAATGCTCTACCACTAAGCCAATGCGGCCACTAATCCCTGGGTAGGTTTAACAATATTTTTATTTAATTATGCTATATCAATTCCTGTTGTTCATAGAACTTTCGTGTGGCCTTAAACTTAAAGTAATTTGACAATAATTGAAATCGCAAAATAACTATAGAAGAATATACTCAAAACACAAACTGCACAAAACTGGCACATTAAGAAACATTAGAAATTTTTAAAGTTGGAAAATTAAGTGCATTAAAAATGATTACTTTGCATTGGAATGATTATATTTTTTAATAATATAAACAATAACACACAGTGGCGTATTTAGGAGAGTCTTCCGGGCTTAAGCCCTCAGAAATCTTACTTACTTAGTAAAGTAAATGAAATATCTTGCAAAATTTTTCACATTTACAGGCAAAGCCCCCCTCTCCGAAAGTTAGCAAAGCCCCTCCCGAAACGAAATCTTAAGTACGCCAGTGATAACACATATTGCGATTCTCCACTCATTCAATCTAATGAATGTAATCCTTCTCTCTTTGAATTATTGAATCTGTAAATCCGAGAATGTTAACACAAATAAAAAGCTAGTTGTTATTAATGATCCTATTAGCTATATTGATTACTGAGGGAGTAATCAAAATTCGCATTACACTAAACTGTCAATTAAAGAAACACTCATTTTGGAACAGGTTGGCCCCTTTTGTAAGCTTGCATTCATGGCATGGCTTCCACACATAAGGGCACGGGTTCAATGAGATGACGTACATCTTTCATGTTTAACTTAAACCAAACATACCAGTGCCCCTTTGTTATTTAATATACATTTAGGCTTTATGTCTACCTTACCATCCATAAAACTGGAAGCTTCCAAATATCTAATCCTTAATTGGGTTGTAGTCAGGGAAGTGTGGGGTAAATGACAAGGTATAAATAAATCATTATGTGTACCTTTAAGAAGCCTGCGGTGATTGGAGCACGGTGACTAGAAACTGTTTGCCACTAGATGGATTTAAAATACTTTTTCCCAAGTTAAATTTTTTCCTTACCAAAGGCGTAAGAATAGTGAACTTTGAATGCATACTACAGGTATCTCTTTACTGTTTCATAAGTTGAGACTAATCTAATTCGCTTCCGTGTATCACGACTTTTTTTTAGTTCTTGTGAAAGCTGGTAGATCAATTTTCAAGATGTAATATATACACTTTCAATTTTTCCCCAAACTTTTTGCTGGTCTAGTAATTAACACGCACCCTTGGTTCATTAGATCATGGGTTCGATTCGTGATGAAAGAGTACCTAAATTTTAAAGTATCATGGTCGTTCACATTCCATATTTCAGCTGTAGATCTACGTCTTATATAGCCTTGGTGCATAAAAGAGATGCTAAACTTCAATAATCATCATAGTCTTTCCCCCACATACTTGTAACCGGTTTGAGTTTTATGAAAGTTAAAACACATTTAGTTTGCAACATCATACTTGAAAAAGGACTTTGACCACATTTCGTGAAAATAGTGGAGCTTACAAAATGTTTTTTTCTAAGGAGACTATGAATCCTCCCACACTTGATAATAGATGAAACGGGAGAACCCGGAGAATACCGATGCACACGGTGTTTTTCTATCCCAAATCTGACTTGGCACTAGCCACCATCGAACCAGGAAACGCCACCATAAGCGGTGTACAACTTTATCAATAAGATATTTATAAACTATACCGAAAAGATGTCCCAAATTGTAAATGCTACATCAAGTGTTTAATGTTTTACGTTTCTATTTTAATGTTTTTGTGTATTTATATTTTTATTTATTAAGTATTCCGAATTATTTGGAATTAAGATGTGTTTTGTTTACTTGGATGACTGTACTTTTAGTGATCTTGAAATAATGGTAGAGTTGGAAACTAGTATAATATTTTTCATTTAAAAAAAATCCCAAATGAGATGGAAGAAATATAATGGATATATGTAGTTTGATACTATAATGCTACCACAAGCTCTTATGCCATGGTTATTGCTATTCTCGTTGCTATAGTGGCTAGCACTCACGACTTTGGTACGTGGGGTTCCGAGTTCGATTCCCGGTTGAAAAAGAACAGAAATTGGAACGCACAAATGTAGTTCGGATTCCACCTAAAACTTTAGATTCAAGTGTCTAATAGCCTTACTGCTGAAAAGAAACACTAAACTTCAAATCACTATCAGATGAGCATAATTTATAAAGTTTCAGTAAAATATATTGAACACTTCAAGAAAAGTATGTTGGTAGCACTGGTCGTCCTACTTAGACCCCTCCGTCCCATTTAAACCCCTATCGTCCGGCTTAGACCCATTTTTGGTCCTCAATAGACCCATTCGTCCCGCATAGACCCCTTGTGTATTTTCGTGCACTGCAAAAGGGGTCTAAACTGAACGAAAACGTCCGGAATAGACCCATTGCAGCTATCTATCTATCTATCTATCTATCTATATATATATATATATATATATATATATATATATATATATATATATATATATATATATATATATATATATTACACAGAGAGGAAGGGAGATAGACAGAGAGAGAACATATTACTTAACATTCCATCAGATTCATCTTGTCATTTACAAAATGCTACTATCTTATATGACGGACTTCAAACTGGCAACCATCGGCGATAGCATGTTAATGTATGTTAATGAGATACTTGGCTATGCAAAACAGTCTCAATTGTGGAATCTAGGGGCCGCGGTGGCTCAGTGGTAGAGCGTTCACCTCTGGTGCTTGGGGTCCGAGGTTCGTTCCCAGCCCTAACCAAGTGAACTTTGTGGTGGACAAACACCGTATGCGTGGGTTTTCTCGGGGTTCTCCCGTTTCCTCCCAATTTCTTCATTCCAACATTTCATTCATTACTCATCATCACTGTCTCCTTTAGCCTAACCGGCATAACCGTGGGACGTAAAACTCAAAGATTTCATTTCATTTTCAATTGTGGAATCTCATAAACTCCACAATTATTTTGTACAGTCGACAGTAACATTATTCCCTATAATATCCTTTTCCACTGTAATTTTTGTCATATAGAGAGATTATAATTCCTTATAAGGTAAGAAAACTACCTAATCTTAATCTTATTTGCTCGAACACTACGATAACAGAATGTGTAATTGAGAGTTTTATATATTCATGACGACCTTACATCTTATTATTCATACCACCAAAAACGATAGAATAATCGAAATAATGCACTCTCCTCTCTCCCTCTTTGCCCTTTCAAAAGTGGAAAATAAGTCGCTATAATCAGGAAAGAAACTTTTCATAAGATGCAGAATCGTCTAAAATCTAAATTTCTATCTCAATTCACTCCACTTAATGCTGAGAAAACAATGTTGATCTTTTCAGTCACTATCCACGCCGCCTGTTAAATATAATTATCAGCATATATAATTTTCATATTTAGAAAAGTGTTGATTATTATTCACTGAAGATTTGATTTGAGTAGCATTCTTTTTTATTTGTTTTTTTTTATTTTAGCGTCCCTTTCAAGAGCGAGTATATAAGAGACGTGGACCGACAGCTTAAAATCACAGAAGCTCCCAGGTCTACTATGCCAAAGACGCGCATGTTAACCTCAAAGCTTAGCCACGAGGATCTCAAAGTATTCTTTGAATTGAATTTCTAGAAAGAAGAAGTCACTCATTACAAAATTGATTTCAATTATGTTTTCCTTTAAGAAACAAATAAGTTTTGAGATAAACCAATGCCGTTGTCGGACATTTCAAAGAATTTGGCCTGTGCAAAACATCATATAAATCTAACGTGTGTAACTATTATTTACAATATGTAGTATATATCTTTACAATGTTGTCCTGTAGTGTATATTCATTTGTAGCATATTGGATCTTTAGTGCATAGTGAAGCAAGAATTCGTAATGTCTTGTAATGAAAGAGAGAGTGAGAAAAAAGACTATAAAAGGGAAACATTGACTTATTAGAGGATTGGACGAGGCCAGTATTGTTTTCTAATAACATGACACAGTGGTTTCCTTTCCTGGAAGTTGTTCACTGATTATAGTAGTACTTCGTGCCATTATCTCAAAACCGTAAGTTGTTCATTTGTATCAGCCACCATTTTCACAAAATTTGGGGAAAAGAAAATATTTAATAATAAATTTTCCCTTCTTGAGTTGGCAACACTTTCTGCTGGGTAGTTGCAACACTTTCTGCTGGGTAGTTGCAACACTGTGTAAAAGTCTTTATCAGTGGAATTGCGGTGCATTGTATTGAATTCCTTATTTGTGATTTTGCTACAGGTGGAAGGACTGGAAGATTATGCACTGGAAATATACAGCTCTTATTGTTGACGACAGCTGAACTTGGACAAAGATAAAAAGTGTGTTGCTGAACATTACTCTAAGATGTTTTCTTCTAAAACTAAAAAGTATTTATGTGAGTGTTGTGTGCAGTGAGTCATGTGGAGAAATAGCTTGAATAACCCTAACGGATTCTGTTTTATGTGTGGCAGAGTGCCTGTTAAATCCAATATTACACAGATAGCACCGCTTGTGAAAACAGCTTATGAATTGAAGTTTGGGTGCAAAGTTGGGGATGAGGATAAAACATGGGATCCACACTGATATGTGAATGTTGTGCAGAAAATCTTCGGGGGGTGGTTGAATAAAACACACAAAGCAATGCAATTTGCCATGCCAGTGGTGTGGCGTGTGCCGAGAGACAACACGTCAGACTATTTTTGTTTAACAAATGTAAGTGGAATAACCTCAAAATCCAATAAGTCAATCAACACTAATTTACCTTCCACTGTTCGACCTGTTCTACACAGCAAAAAGTTACCTGTACCTATTCAATTGAGAAAATTGTCGTTGGATGATTCTGATCAGGCACGTAGCAAAGGGGGTGCGGTCCGGGGTGTCAGGACTCCCCCCCTTTCAAGACCAGAAATGAAAAAAAAATAAGACAGGATGAAACAAAATGAAATGAGAAAAAGAAGGATCAGCATTAAAAATTAAAGAAAAAACTACAGGAAGCTTTTGATTACTCTTTCTTATGAGGAGATTTGTGTTACTTGCAATACATGGTTGCGAGGTGAGCGAGATATCCTGAAAGACTCATGGAATTTGAAATTTCTAGAAAAGTTAGAGAATTCTCAGAATTTCTCCTATTAGTCAGGGAGATTTCAAGCTTCCGAAAGCACAGTGCCGTTGAGTAACAGCGTGGACATTTTTTTATCATAATTTTTCGTCATCACATCCTTGCAGAATCAAACATGTTATTCAAAAACAATTTTCTACTGCTCCTTTAACCTGTCATTTGGAACCGACACTGGTTGACGGAATAATAAAAACAAGAAACCTACTCAAATATGAAGCTATCACTTGATAAACTGGAGTACGCCGAACATCATGGCACATTTCTGGTGGATTTAAAGTTCTTGGCCTGCTTCTGAGGATGTAATCGGGGTACATGAAATATTGTTGTTTTTTTGTGCGAATGGGGCAGCAGGACAAAAGATCAACACTACAACGTAAAACAGTGGTCTGCAAGGAAATTTATGACTCCTGGACAGAAAAGTGTTAGTTATGGACTTCTTGTCGAACCGCAGAATGTGTCATTACACATAAACTTAGGATTAATGAAGATTTTCGTCAAGGCTCTAGATAAAGAAAGTGGTGGCAACCGTCACCTCAAGGCACTATTTCCCCGCATCACAGATGCAAAACTTAAGGAAGGTATATTCATTGGACCAGAAATAAGAAAAGTGATGAAAGATCCTAAATTCGACGAAACTTTGAGCGAAAACGAAAGAAGAGCGTCGGTTACGCTGAAGAATGTGGTAAATTCTTTTCTGCGAAGCAGAAAATCTGAACAATATGCCCAAATTGATGAAGAACTGATACTAGGTTTTCAAGAAATTGGTTGCAACATGTATTTGAAATTTCCTCTACAGCCTCTTGAACTTCTTTCCCGAGAACTTAGGTGCAGTATCAGATGAACACGGTGAAAGATTTCATCAAACAATTCCTGTGCTGGGAGAAAGATACTCGGGGAAATGTGAGGTGGTCTCCATGCTAGCTGACCATGTTAGACCGTGCAAAGAGAACCTAAGGGAGGAAACGCCGATAATAATGTTTATCAATTTGTGAAGCAATACTGTTTTCTTATTTTGTTTTATTAATAGAAAAAATGAGACTGCGTAGAAAAGGTAACACCGATAAGAACATTTTGTGAAGCAGTATAGTATTCTTATTTTATTTCACTTCTGTATGTTGTGTTTCACTAATTTTGTTTTAATACATATTTTATGTGAAATTTTAAGTTAATGTTTATATGTGCATTTAAGTTTTTCACTCATTGTAATGTAACTGTGAAGTGTGTGGATGATTCTACCTCTCCCAGTTGTCCATCAAACACAAAAAACATTTTCAGGTGCATGGATACCCACAGAATCTTTCCCAAAGGAACAATCCCCTGGAAAGTAGGCAATTTTGTCCAAAAATAGGTAAAAACTTCATATTTTGTCCATAATGAAGGCTCTAAATATCATAAAACAAGTCTTTTAATTGGCAATCCATGGAGCAAAAATCCCATTGAGGCACTCACGGTCAGGCGTTAGTAGGAATTTGTATCTGCAAAGTGTCTTCTAAATTTCATACTGTTCCTTCAAAATTTACACGGTTTTCACGAGATCTGTGATGTTTAACCTAGCATATTAATAATATTACATATTAAAACTTTAATCGGCTATTTCTCAGAATTGGAGTCTGATACAGAAATTCCAGTTACATCACTCTAATCAGCGTAAAAAGTTCTATAGGAATCAGTCATTCATTTTTAGGAAAGATAAAAAAGTTAAAAATTCGTTGCACAGTGAATTTGAAATTCCGTCTTTAACATATTAGGTCTGATAGCAGGGTTCGAACCAAACCTTTTCACAAGGGAGGGGACCTTTTCGATATACTGTATACAGGGTAGACCATTGTCTTGATACGCTCTTATAACTTTTAAACTAATAAATATCGTAAGGTGGACATTGTTTGGCATACATTACGATAGAACCAGATTAATGTGTTGCAGGTCTAACATAAAGTCTAGTTTTTTCAAACGGCATTCCCTAAGGTTATTTATTATGCAGGGTGGACAGTGCATATTATATATATATATACATACCTACTGCAAAAACACTTCGGATCTCATGTGAAAGTGCCGTAGTAAGAGATCTACTAATTTTAAATCTTATATCTAGTGTTATTTGGTTTCGAAGGCAAATTATATCGGCATGAATGTATCTGGCAACAGCGTATTACTGCTGATAAGCGAGTTTATTTCATTTTGTATTGTTGGTTGACGCATGAAGGGCAATATTCTGCTAGAGTGTGGGTTATAAATGAGTATGTTATCGAGTGGTGCACTTTGTGTTTGATATTTTATTATTGTATTTGTGTTGAGTATTTCTGACATATCAGGAAAGTACTGTAGTAATGCCGAAAAAGAAAGCATCATTGTATGGCAATGTGAAAACGTCCCCATAAAGACTATATGCAAAAGTACAGGCCGGGTAAAATTAACCATAATGAAGGCTCTGGTAGCCGAAAAAAGGATTGCCTCCGACCGAGGTTAAAAAGAACAAATTCAGTAGTAGGAGACCAAGAACAATTTACATACATTCTGCTAATGAGAGAAATAAAGAACCCTCTACTGTCAGTGGCAGAACTTAAGGAAATGCTCCCGAGTATGTTAGGTAACGTTAGTGTTCGTACAATTCAGTGCCGTTTGCAGAAAATGCTGTTCCGACTGAAAGCACTACCAGTCTGTAATGGTTCTGGGGTGCTTTTCAAGGTGTGCCTAATACTAACCAACACATTTATTTGGCCATTAGCCAAACTATAATAGCCAGCGACACGAAACTACACACACATATCAACCTCTACGATCCCGACAAATTTGCTAAAAGACATAAAAATATTGTGATATTTAATCAATCTTTATCACGAAAAACAAATAAAAATATTATAAAAATTTGACCACCACGGAAACTATAATGGCGACACACACGAAACTCTACACAAATAACAACTTCTAGAACCCCGACACATTTAATAAACACCATAGAAATATCGTGATATCTAATATATCTTTATCACGACAAACTATGAAAAAATATTAATTTGGCCACCATGGAAAATATAATGGCCACCGACAACAACCTCTACACAAACAACAATCTCTAAGACCACTACATATTTACTAAAAATAAAAAATATCGTGATATTTAATATATCTTCGTCACAAACATATCAACAATGTGGTAAAAACTGGCCACCTCGGAAACTATAATGGGAACCGAAAGAAGACTCTGTACAAATACCAACCTTTAGGACCCCGACACATTTACTAAAAATCATAAAAATATCGTTATATTTAATATATCTTCATCATAAAAAAACTATCAAAAATATTTAAAAAGCCATCAGGGAAACTACAATGGCAAGCGACAAAAAACTCTGCACACATATCAACCTCTAGGTCCCGATCATATTTACAAAATATTATAAAAATATCCTGATATTTAATATACCTTTATCACGAAAAACTATCTAAAATATGATATAAACTTGACCACCACGGAAACTATGTTGGCCACCGAAAGGAAACTCTAGAAAAATATCATCTCTAGGACTCCGACATATTTCTTAAAAATAATAAATTGTTGTGATATTTAGTATATATTTATCACGAAAAACTATCAAAAATATGATACAAACGTGGCCACCACGGAAACTGTGATGGCTACCGAGAAGAAACTCTACACAAATATTAACCGCTAGGACCACGACACATTTAATAAGAATCATTAGAAAATCAAACTATTTAATATATCTTTATCACAGAAACATCACAAATATGATAGCAACTTGGCCACCGCGGAAACTACAATGGCCACTGACAACAAACTCTCCAGAAATAACAACTTCTAGCCCCCCTCCCGAAATTACTAAAAATTATGAAAATATCGTGATATTTAATATTCCTCACGAAAAACTATCAAAAATATAATAAAAACATGGAAAATGCGTCAACGGTTGATATGGGATGTCACATGCGTGGATACCTTTGCACCATCTTATTTGGCATCAACACAAAACGAAGCAGGTAATGCAGCTGAAGTGGCCTGCAAGAGAAAACACTCCAAATATTCTAAACTGAAAGAAGAGCATCTTTTCGTTGCTCTTGTGACTGAAACTATGGGGGTTTTCAGCAAAGAAGCTCACAAATTTTTGAAAGAACTGGGTTCCAAATTTATTACTAAATCAGGCGACGCCAGAAGCCAACAATTTTTAGAACAACGCATTAGCCTAGCTATACAAAGAGGCAATGCGATTAGTATCTTAAGCTCCTTCCCTTCACACAAGTTAGAAGAAATCTTTTATCTTAATTAAACATAAATTTTCCCTTATAAATTTTCAAAAATAATCCATTTAACGGCTCATTCTTGAAAAATATTTTATGTATAGAATCTCCATTATTTAACGGATTCATAAGATCATAATTCATAAATAGCTTATATTTTTCATATCTGTAATTTCTTGCTCTGTATCTTCATAATATCATTATGGCATTGGGGTTTTATATTTCCCATCTAAATGTGCTAAAAGTCTTTCACCTGTACTCTAAAACTCTTTCTGTGATAAAATTAACTTTCATGTTATTTCGTAAACTTTGCCATTTTGTAAATCATATAATTTAACAGGTATTAAAAAATGATAAAAGCTTGGCCACCTGGGAAACTATAATGGGAACCAAAAGAAAACTCTGTACAAATATCAACCTCTAGGACCCCGACATATTTACTAAAAATCATTAAAAATATCGTGATATTTAATATATTTCTATCACGAAAAACTATCAAAAATATTATATAAACTTGGCCACCACGGTAACTAGAATGTCCACCGAAAGGAAACTCTACACTAACAACAATCTCTAGATACCCGACATATTTCCTAAAAATCAAAAAATTTTGATATTTAATATATCTCTATCACGAAAAAATATCAAAAATATCATAAGAACTTGGTCAACGGAAAATATAATGGCCATCGACACTCAACTCAACACATACATCAACCTCCAGGAATCTGATATATTTACTAAAAATTATAAATTTATAATGATATTTAATATATCTTTCTCACAAAAAAATATCAAAAATATTATAAAAACTTGGTCACCACCGAAATTATAATGGCCACCGACAACAAATCGTGATATGTAATATATCTTTATCACGAAAAACTATCAAAAAATATTAATTTGCCACCATGGAAAATATAATGGCCACCGACAACAACCTCTACACAAACAACAATCTCTAAGACCACTATATATTTACTAAGAATAAAAAAATCGTGATATTTAATATATCTTCGTCACAAACATATCAACAATGTGATAAAAACTAGGCCACCGCGGAAACTATAATGACAACCAACAACAAACTCTACACAAATAACAACTTCTAGGACTTTCCCCCGACTTTACTAAAAATTGTGAAAATATCGTGATATTGAATATATCTTACTCACGAAAAACTATCAAAAATATGATAAAAATTTGGCCACCTCCGAAACTATAATGAGAACCTAAAGAAAACTCTCGGAGCTCCTCCATGGCTAAGCGGTTAGCGTACGCGTCTTTGGCGCGGGAGACCCGGGTTCGATTCCCGGCGGGAGCTCATGTGGTTCGGATTCCACGTTAATCAGTAGGTCCACGTCTCATATAGCCTCGCTGATGAACGGGACGTAAAACTCAAAAAATCAATCAATCAATCTAAAGAAAACTCTGTACAAATATCAACCTCTAGGACCCCGACATATTTACTAAATATCATTAAAAATATCGTGATATTTAATATATTTCTATCACGAAAAACTATCAAAAATATAATAAAAACTTGGCAACCACGGTAACTACAATGATCACCGAAAGGAAACTCTGCACAAACAACAATCTCGAACCCCGACATATTTTCTAGAAATCACAAAAATATTGATATTTAGTATATCTCTATCACGAAAAAATATCAAAAATATCATAAGAACTTGGTCACAACGGAAACTATAATGGCCATCGACACTGAACTCAACACATACATCAACTTCCAGGAATCCGATATATTTACTAACAATTATTAATTTATAATGATATTTAATATATCTTTATCATGAAAAACTATCAAAAATATTATAAAAACTTGATCACCACCGAAACTATAATGCCCACCGACAACACACTCTACACAAGTATCAACCGCTAGAACCAAGACACGTTTAATGAAAACTATAAAAATATCGTGATATTTAATGTATATTTATCACAAAAATATCAAAAATATGATAAAAACTTGGCCACCGCGGAAACTATAATGGCCACCAACAACAAACTCTATACAAATAACAACTTCTAGGACCCCTACGAATTTATTAAAAATTATGAAAATATCGTGATATTGAATATATCTTCCTCACGAAAAGCTATCAAAAATATGTAAAAAACTTGGTCACCACGGAAACTATAATGGGAACCGAAAGAAAACTCTGTACAGGTATCAACGTCTAGGACCCCGACACATTTACTAAAAATCATAAAGATATCGTTATATTTAATATATCTTCATCATAAAAAAAAGCTCAAAAATATGAAAAAAAAACACCAGGGAAGCTACAATGGCAACGGACAATAAACTCTGCACTAATATCAACCTCTAGGTCAAGAACATATTCACAATATATTATAAAAATATCCTGATATTTAATACACCTTTATCACGAAAGACTATCTAAAATATGATATAAACTTGATCACCACTGAAACTATGTTGGCCACCGAAAGGAAACTTTACAGAAATATCAATCTCTAGGAACCCAACATCTTTGTTAAAAACCATAAAAATGTCGTGATATTTAGTATATATTTATCACGAAAAACTATCAAAAATATGACACAAACATGGCCACTATGGAAACTGTAATGGCCACCGAAAGGAAAGTCTACAAATATCAATCTCTGGGAGTCCGACATATTTATTAAAAATCATAAAAGTATCGTGATATTTAATATATCCTTATCACGAAAGACTATCAAAATATGATAAAAACTTGGCCGCCACGGAAACTGTAATGGCCACCGAAGGGAAACTCTATACAAATATCAACCTTTAGGACGCCGACATATTTACAAAAAATCATAAAAATATCGTGATATTTAATATATCTTTATCACGAAAAACTATCAAATTATGACAAAACTTGACCATCACGGAAAATATAATGGCCACCGACAACAGACTCTACGCATATATCAACCTCTAGGACCCCGACTTATTTACAAAAATCATAAAAATATTCTATTTAATGTGACAATATTTTTACGTTTTTAAGGAAACACGTGGTGGTTTTAGAGGTTTTTATTTGTGTAGAGTTTAGTGTCGGTGACCGTTATAGTTTCCGTGGTGACCAAGTTTTTATCATATTTTGGACATTTTATCATGAAGAAAGTATTACATGTCACGCAAACTTCACTACATCACATCCGCAAAAGCGATACGTAGTTCTTTTGTGTTCTTCTCTAAAAGGTTCCACTCTTATAGTCTTGAAGCCAGTAGTTCAGGCTGGAACTTGGACAAATGCAAATCTCTAACGAGATCATTTAACTTACTTTGAGATATTAATTGCGGCTCCGACGATTTTTTTATTATATACGGGATCACCCTCTTCTTCAATTTCGGAATCACGATCTACGGAAGTACCACATTCATCAGAATCATGCAATTACTATTTTCTCAATGGAACAGGTACAGGTAACTCTTTGCTGTGTGGAACAGGTCGAACAGTAGAAGGTAAATTAGAATTTTTGAGGTTTGTAATATATCATTACAATCGAGGTAATGAAATTTTTGTTTGGAGGGGCTCAATATATTTTGGACGTATTGTATAGTGTAGATTTTTCAACATGTATTCTTCGGTTCTTGTAGTATATTCCTTTGTTTCTTATTCAAATCAAAATTAATATGGAAGCTTTGAATAACCCAGTAGAAATTATATTTTGGGAAATAACATATTTATTTATACATTCCACCCTTGGAAAATTCGGAATATCGACGGTAAAAAGCAGTAGAATTCAGGTAACTATGTATAAACTAGTAAAGAAACAGTATGGAAGCAGAATTCATTCCCGAACGTTAAAAACTTTTGCAGTGAAATTAGTTAGAAAATCTAAAATATCGAACTCTTTTCATCAGATACCATGATCGCCATATTGGACAATATCCACATCTCAGGACACACAGAAATAAAATTCGTTCTCCGGACAGCGGTATATTGTAGAAATATACACGGCATGCTCTTACTTACTATAGAAATCAGTACGGAGTATACGTTATCCGTATGCTACATTATCACTGCCCTTAGGTGTTACATCGTGCCGTTGCAGGGTGTCTGTCATCTAACAGTTTTCCGTATATCACATGCATATACTTATGTTATCTTTGTCAGCTATATGTTATATACGTCCATTGGTATGTAAGATCCTTACCGCTTACATTGTTTCATAAGTAAAGTACGTATAGATGGAACACTTATATAGAAAGTATTATAAAACATGCGTTTTCAGTTATACGTATGTTGTACGTTAAGTCCAAAAACTACAGGAATTACGCATGTAACCTGTCTTTTTAAGTATGCCACCTACAATTTTTTTCTCAGTGCAGGACTAAAGTGATTAATAGTGCATTGATTTTAGGTGTTGTGAATACTCAAAATTTAAGGGTCAGTGATTTATGATGTTTAAAATATTTCCTTTCACCCTCCCAAGTTAAGTTACGATAGGCCTGTCCTGTATATGTAGTATATGTGATTTTTATTATTGTTATTATTAACATGGCGTTATTTGTAGGCTTTCTTGTAGCTAAGTTGAATTTCACAATGTCAGCGTAAGTTAGAACAGGAACTCTCTCTCTTATTCCTGAGTTGATCACGGCTTCCAACACATTATGGGCTAAGTAAAGAATCAAAAAGGGTTGTTTTTCCTTCAGGAAAGAGACTCTAACCATTAGTAGTTTCAATATGTCCTTTCTGGAGCATTGAAAGTAGTTCTGTAATTGGAAAACCATGATTTAGTTGATAGAAGGGCCCCCTTACTCTGCCCCTCTTCCCCTTTCTTTGTTCCCGAGCCGGTTTAGAATGGTGAAATCAGTTATTTGTTCAGTGTGTATATAGTGAAGTTGTGTAATAATATGGATTAATATGCGTAGGGATATGTATTAATATTTGTTTTCTTGGTATATGTGGGATGTAGCACGTGTGTGTGTGTGTAATTTAGTACTTAAATAGTAGGATTTATGTATCAGTGAGAGTATGATTCATTTATTTATGGACAGTGTATTGTTACTTATTGATTATTCATCTTTTTTTGGTCCGTTGTAATAAGTACATTGATCGATAATTAAAATTTATAGTTAATTCCGTACCGTAACTACGAAATATCTTGCTTATAGTTAACGATAAGAGAGCAAAGCGAGTTTAGAAGTGCAAAAGTTGTCTTCGTACTACAAATGCCATTTTGTGTCGGACTATGAACTATTTGCTGCTGGTGTTTTGTTCCTCAGTCACTTACGGATCTAGTCCACCCGAAAATTACTCTTCTTTTGCAATTATGGATGCCTAAATATTAGTTCTGGTCCATATGAATAAATATATACACAAGCTACATTAAAATTCGCTATCTCTGAAAAGCACAGTAATTTATATAGTCCAGTAATTAAATTAGTAATAATAGTAAACTTTGCTTTTCCCTTTAACTTAGAGTTCGTCTATATGGCATTATTGTTGTTGCCAGGCTGCAGTTTCAGTTTCTCTCTTTCCGTTGCTTTCTGTGAACGATCACATTGTTGACATTTTCTGAAATATAACTGCATATAATTAAGAATATTAAGAATATTGAGTTTTCATTGAGTACAAAATAATTCGAAGCCGTAAAGTGAAATATACTATAATTTGTTTTGAAAGAATCTACTATCAGTTCATACTAATTCACACTTATTGAGTTGAGTTGATTTTGAGTTTAACGTCCCGTTCAGCAGCGAGGTTATATGAGACGTGGACCTACTGATTAACGTGGAGTCCGAACCACATGAGCTCCCGCCGGGAATCGAACCCGGATCTCCCACGCCAAAGGCGCGTGCGCTAACCACTTAGCCACGAAGGAGAATTCACACTTATTGATTAGCGTCCTGTAATAGTTTGATTTTCATATATAATAAGATTGCTTTGAACAGTCTTGAGAGTAATGATATAGTATAGAATGTCTGAAAAATATATCGACGTTACAGAAATGAATAAATATATATGTAAGTGGGTAATAATAATATTAATTACATATACAGTATGTATATGTGTATGGTAGAGACTGAATAAATAATAGGACACCCGTGTATATATTTGCCCGGTTGTAAATTTAATTACGAGATATTAATTGTATTTATATAATGATAAAATTTCTAGTACATTAATCATTACGTTAGGATATTTGTGTGAGGATAGTGTGTTATGTAAAATGATGGATGATATTCTCACTTTTTTGGCTTTTGATTTCTTGACATTTAATAGTAAACATACAGGCTAACTGATCAACCGGACTAACGAGACGAATAATTGTCATATAGTGAACGATTTCAGATACTTTTCAGTCAATCACAGAATAGAATAACCGTTTGCAAGATTAGTACAGTTTAAATATACGCGTTTAACATACATTTGCGATACTGATCTGCAACTTTTAATTTTTTCACGTCACCCGATCAAGCTAAGTTCCCTACTGTCCGCAGAGGTGACGAAGTGGATATGATCGAATAATATAGAAAATTTATTACAGTAGAATTTCGTTTTACCGTACCAGAGCGTCCAAAACCCCAATGTCCATGAATTTTCATTTCTTCTAGTAGATTTTTGAAATTAGTTGACGCCTTAAGGTTGGCACCCTGGCGGATTTGGGAGCTACTAGTAAGATTTGGCAGACAACTTACTAGTACAAAATTTATTTTATTTATTTTTTTTAAATTTTGGCATATCCCTGTTAGATTTTTGTAGTTATTGACTTTATCCTAGTTTTCCATACTTTACTCGTAACTTTTCTGTTTCTGAGGAGTCGGATAATTTTTTAGAAATTCTAAATTAAGAGACCACACCATCATTCCGAGTCTCCAAGGTCTCAGCCGGACACAGCGCTAAGTGAGATTTAAATAAATCCGTTGTCTTTGTGGAAATCTCACTCACGACACGGACTAGCTTGTGGGCTTGGAGATATTTATCTGAGGCTACATTCTTAATAGGACACCTTTTTCGGCATATGAAAGTATATTTGGCTGTGGATTGTTGTATGTATAAATTCGATTATTTATCTTTGTAGTTTTAGTGTCCAAACTTATTTCTTTGGGGGCGCTTTTACTTTTTCTTTCTCTTCTCTATCTATTCCTCTATTCTCTTCTTCAAGCTTTTTTATTTTTAATCTTCCCCCAAGTTTTGAACTTGACAAATATCAACCATTCAACATATACCATTTGAACTTGATTTACCAACCGAGATGTCACGAGACACGATTCGTGGAGGTATTCGTTGATGTGGAATATTTAGGAAACGTTTCTCTATCGTATTTCGAACCACTGGGATAGCGAGCGATGGTTCAGTACATGATAAAATGTTCATTTTTCATTATTCGTTCGGAATTCCCCTTCGTATTATCAGTCATTTCTAATTTTGTTTCTATTGGTAACCATAAATGTGAATGATGTTGCAGTTGTTTGGTCCCAAAGTAGTATTAACAATTTTAGAATCATATATTTATACATATTCTGTGCTTACATGCCTGCCATGCGAATTAAATGTCTACTAGTCTAAATAGAATGCTTGGGAATATTGATTTTATGATTATGTGCGGTCACTTAGGTAAATTTGCGATATATTCGGATTCTCTTATGTGAAATGTTGCAACCTAAAATGTAAGTTGTCGGGGTTAGAGAGAGAGAGAGAGAAATATATGTGGAATATTAATATGATATTGAAGTAAAACCGCTGTGGATTGAATAAATAAATATGTGTAAAGGGTCTTGGTACCTTATCTTGAACGGTCCTTGGTTGCTATAGTTCCGAAATATCCAACAAATATAAAATGTAAATATTAGAAGATACCGCCGCATGTTATAGGTATTCTCTTCAAACTTTGTAATATTAAGTAATTAAGGCAGATCATCGTAACCCTAATGTATCCTTAAATTTACCATCAATTTAGTAAACTAAAATCCTTCTGTAATACTGCATTTCGATTCCTTCCCTTCCATACGAATAATCAAACTTGACTAGTATTTCCACCTCAGTAGTCGTGTTCTCAATACAAACAAAAGTCCTTCTGAACTTGGAAAATTCTCGTTCCTACATATACATTTTGTGAATCGAACGTTAAATGTGCACCTAGTAGTATAAGGTGATATTGACTGAAAGATCGTCAATGAATGGGATAGTAAGTGAATGACAGAATAAGTAACATTAGTCACCGAGATATCACTGACAAGACTTTGATCTCTTAATCCCAGAAATGTGAGAAATGTCCTCGATAGATACTTCGACGAACAGAATATGTGTCAGTTACGATTAGTAAACGTAATCGTAGGTGTGTTTAAGGAATGCAATAAAATTAAATGCATGGACACAAGAAAGAGTGCTGCGATAATGCGTATGATATTATAGATCTTCTAGAGCTACGAGAGAGGACTCGTATCATTACTTTAAAACGTTTTCATATATGAGATACTCATTTCTAACCATCATCTTAAGTTTTTTTCTTTCACTCATCGTATTCTATAGTGTACTTATTCACTGACCTATAGGATATTTACCAAAAGTTATATAAAAATATATTTTTTCTTTCCTTTTAATCTGTCTGTTAATATATATAGGGGAAGGTAGTACACAGTGGATCATTGTACACAGTGGATCAAAAGGCGTTATTCATTTATTTATTGCACGAATTCAGCTAGCGCATGTCAGTTATTCTGTTTTCACATTACACACTTATGAACGAAATGTCAACAACAATGGATGCTTCTTATTTGTGATGAAGTGAAAAATCTGTTTTCCTTGTGCTGAAGTAAAAAATGAAGTAATAGACGTGAATGCTCTGACGCTGTGATTTATCTTGTAATTTAGAATATCGCGGACATGGGAGGTAGTTAAGAATGTATTTGTAATATAGCATTGTTTATTTTGTTCTTCTACTTTAATAGTTCCTTGTTGTGGGAAACTGTTTGGGTTGACACCAACAAGTACACAGTGGATCACATCGGTGTGGTACACAGTGGATCACATCGGTGTGGTACACAGTGGATTGATCCACTCTGTACCTCATTGTGTTTATGGAAGTTCAATGTATTTGGCATACTCGTTTAGAAACAAGTCATAGTATTGGCATTTCACGGAGCTTTTAATATCATATTACACGTTACAGATTAATGGTTTAACCACAAGGAAATATACGCAAGGCAACATGAAAGACATTTATTTAGATGAGAGAAGCAGTGCAATTAGTGGTGGGGCAGGAATATTCTATTAGCAGCGTTGGTAAATTGAAGAACATTGATTACACAACTTTGAGCAGATGTGCCAAAATATAAGAAAGTACCAGGTGACAATGTTAAAATGAAGTCAAATTATTCTGTACGACAAATATTCACTTCAGAGTTGGAGCATTTATTTCCGAAATATATAAAAATGTGCAACAAAATATCTTAGTCTACGTTGCCGTGAGGCGTTTGGCATATGAAATTGATAAGAATAATATATCGATACCTGTTAGTGGGAAAAAAGCAAAATTCTGGTCTAGAGTGAATCGTAATAAAGATCTTAGTATTCGAAATCCCGAAGATGTGTTGAATAGCGTCAATCTTAGACTCTCAAGATTGATGTCATTCAACAAACACAATGCTGAGGCATTCTTTAGTAATTTACGTAACTTATCTACGAAATATCCCAAATTCTGTAGCCTTTCACGTATTTTCAACTTAGACATGAACTAGAACAGATCATACATCCAAGAAAGTAATAATAGAGAAAGAAGCCCGTGAATAAAAGGAGTACAAATTCAGCAGCAATCTGAAGCAAAACTGATAAAATAAAGACTTTCAGTCCTGAAGAAAGGAAAAGAAAATGATAGTTCAACGGGGAATGATGATTTTAAGTCAATTATATTATAAGATTCTTTAGATGATGATGATACTTTAGAAAACGAAATCTTTCAGTTTAACGTCACACGATTATGCCCCTCACGCTAAGGAATACGGACCATGTTACTTTAGAGACAGAAACTACTAGCCTACTTATTGATGATTTGGAACAGAGTCAAAGAAAAGTTCAACCTGGTGATTACGTTCTTGTAAGATTTCTTTCACGGACACATTACATTGGTCAAATCACGACTAGGAAAGACAATAAAAAATGATTTTTAGATTTCGTTTCTAAGAAGTGAGAAGATACATGAAAGTCCACGTCTCATATAGCCTCGCTGCTGAAAAGGGACGTTAAACTCAAAATCAACTCAACTCAAGATACATGAAAGTTTCGTCCACCCAAATAATCCAGATATTTTACACACACACAATATTTGAATAGTAAGACGGCTTCCAAAACCTCTTATTGTGAAGAATAAAATACTGTCTGTTAATATCAGGTTGCCGGTAGAGTTAAATGGAATTGATCTCCGCTAACCTTTTGAAGTTTCAAAGGATGATAATGTCGAGCTGGACACATACTTTTTGTCGTCATAGTGAAACTGATAATTTGAATAATCAGACTAATTGAACTCAGTACAGAAAGTTAAATTCTCCATTTTATAACAAATTGATTATGCTATTGTGCATAACTACTAAATTTACTAATCCAAAACCAAAGATTCTCCGTACAAGATATCAATTTAATTGTCTAAAAAGTTTGTTTTATAACAGTCGTTTGTATTGTTTATTTTGGTAATCAATTTCTGAAATTAATACTATGCTATTAAGATGCTTGTAATACTTCGATTCTAACTTTTATTTAGAATTTTAAAATTTATTTTGTATTGTGAGTAATAGAGATTTTGACAATAATGCTTACAATTTTATGTAGATTTGGAGATTTTCAGATGATGGGCCCCTTTATCATACGGTTTCTATTCATTACTTTCAATACATTGTTCCTTTGATCCACTGTGTACGCATATATGATCCACTGTGTACGATGGTGGTACACAGTGAATCACTTTACAAGCATTAGCGTTAACTGTAACTGTAAAATACAGAGCAGCGCTTCATATTAATAAATTACTTACGAATGTAGTGGAGACATGTGTCCATGTTCTACACTAAACAAATTCCAGTAATAGTTGCATTAAACGGATTTATGCTGAAAGTTTTAAAAATTGATCCACTGTGTACTACCCTCCCCTATATATATATATATATGTGTGTGTGTGTGTGTGTGTGTATCATTGCATTACTATTGTTCAATCTCGTGTCTGGATTGACATATTTATATGTATGTTTATTGCATGTTTATAAAATTCTGTATTTAATTTCTCGGTAAATGTAATAAACGTTCACAAAATTGTAGTTAGATGGTTTCTTTAAACTATTTTCACCCATATCGATACGCTGTCCTGTATTTATGCGAGTATGTGTGAATGAATGATTTTAGTTTTAAGTGGTATTATTTAATATTGATCTACTATGATAGTCTTTATAATAAGTGTGTAATAACATGCTATATGCATTAGTGTATGATGGAGGTCATAAAAGATAACCAATTTTAAAGTAGTCTAAATTGACTCTGGGAAAAAAAGCCAAAATAACAGGATGAGCCTGAATAAAGACAGTCTTTCCAGAACTATCAAAACTTCTATCTGTGAAAATTAAGTACATCACTTTCACGTATTTTTCCTTGACTGATTCAGATGTGTGTTCGATCTCCATTACAAAATTTCAAATAAAAGGTTATTTAACATTTCTCAATAATAGACAAACAATTAAATTAAAACTTCTCGTCAGCTGAGTTGGGTTAGGGGAACTCCCACTTGTGCAGTTGCCTGAATCCAGGTCGGGATAGTATAAGGGAACATGTGCCTCTTCGCGATCACTTTAGAATAGATCCTCAAGTAATAACCGTCGAATATGAATCACCTTTTTAATAACTACTCAAGTTTCTTTACAGCATTTCTATAATTATCCAGTAATCCTTTATCTCTGGTTCCTTCTTCCTTTCTCCTTTTCCTTCTTCTCTTCTTTCTCACCCTCTCTTTTCTCCTTTCTAATAAAACTGAAGAGGGGTCGTGACTGGGAGTTGTCGCCATAAACACAGTCATTAAATTTTTTTAATGTTTCTCTTCAGAAGTCCGATATGAAGTAGTTAAGCCTAAAACATATATATGAACAAAAATTCCAAAATTAATTTATTTTTTATTTTATATCTGATTCAATTATTATAATTAAAAGATAATCAGTTTAAAAATAATTCAACTCCACATTTTCCCAATCACGATTAACCCTTTTCAGTTAAATGGTTAGTCATTTAACTGACAACTGACTAGAAAAAATTCTAACTAAAAAAAAATAGTCAGACACGATTACTTTTCCAATCACGATGAACTATTTCAGGTTATTCTACCTACATTAGATAAACAAAAATAACAGTCTAACGTGTGGTCTCCCGGCTCACGCCACACGGCAAATGGCATTGCTTTCTGTGTTTTATTCAACCACCCCCCGAAGATTCACTGCACAAGATTTACACATCACTGTGGAGCCCATTTTTTATCCTCATCCCCAACTTTGCACCAAAACTTCAATTCATAAGCTTTTTTTCACAAGCGGTGCTATCTGTGTAATATTGGATTTAACAGGCACTCTGTCACATACTGTATATAACAGAATCTGTTAGGGTTATTCAAGCTATTTGTCCACATGACTCACTGCACACAACACTCACACAAATACTTTTTAGTTTTAGAAGAAAAAAATCTTAGAGTAATATCCAGCAACACATTTTTATCTTTGTCCAAGTTCAGCTGTCGTCAACAATAAGAGCTGTATATTTCTAGTGCATAATCTTCTAGTCCTTCCACCTGTGGCAAAATCACAAATAAGGAATTCAATACAATGCACCACAATTCCACTGATAAAGACTTTTACACAGTGTTGCAACTACCCAGCAGAAAGTGTTGCCAACTCAAGAAGGGAAAAATTATTATTAAATATTCCCTATCCCCCCAATTTTGTGAAAATGGTGGCTGATACAAATGAACAACTTACGGTTTTGAGATCAGGGCATGAAATACTACTATAATCAGTGAACAACTTCCAGGAAAGAAAACCACCGTATCATGTTATTAGAAAATAATACTGGCCTCGTCCAATCCTCTAATAAGTCAATGTTTCCCTTTTATAGTCTTTTTTCTCACTCTCTCTTTCATTACAAGACATTACGAATTCTTGCTTCACTATGCACTAAAGATCCAATATGCTACAAATGAATATACACTACAGGACAACATTGTAAAGATATATACTACATATTGTAAATAATAGTTACACACTTTAGATTTATATGATGTTTTGCACAGGCCAAATTCTTTGAAATGTCCGACAACGGCATTGGTTTATCTCAAAACTTATTTGATTCTTAAAGGAAAACATAATTGAGATCAATTTTGTAATGAGTGACTTCTTCTTTCTAGAAATTCAATTCAAAGAATACTTTGAGATCCTCGTGGCTAAGCTTTGAGGTTAACATACGCGTCTTTGGCATAGTAGACCTGGGAGCTTCTGTGATTGACATCCCATTTTAAGCTGTCGGTCCACGTCTCTTATATACTCGCTCTTGAAAGGGACGCTAAAATTTAAAAAAAAATCCAATAAAAAAGAATGCTACCCAAATCAAATCTTCAGTGAATAATAATCAACACTTTTCTAAATATGAAAATTATATATGCTGATAATTATATTTAACAGGCGGCGTGGATAGTGACTGAAAAGATCAACATTGTTTTCTCAGCATTAAGTGGAGTGAATTGAGATAGAAATTTAGATTTTAGACGATTCTGCATCTTATGAAAAGTTTCTTTCCTGATTATAGCGACTTATTTTCCACTTTTGAAAGGGCAAAGAGGGAGAGAAAAGAGTGCATTATTTCGATTATTCTATCGTTTTTGGTGGTATGAATAATAAGATGTAAGGTCGTCACGAATATATAAAACTCTCAATTACACATTCTGTTATCGTAGCGTTCGAGGAAATAAGATTAAGATTAGGTCGTTTTCTTACCTTATAAGGAATTATAATCCCTCTATATGACAAAAATTACAGCGCAAAAGGATATTGACTTTGCATTTTAATCATTTTTTTATTTTAGTTGACTTTGCAATTTGATCAGGATGATCACACACACATAGTATTTTCAGTTTTTATATATATAATAATTGATATATTAAAGATTATTCAAAACTTTTTTTCAGAAGTTGGCTCCTCTAAAAAGTCTCAGGTTGTGTCTGAAAAGTCAAATAGTAAGTCCTATCTATTGCTGTTATTACAATTGCAAATATGGTCAATTGCCTGAAGTTCTGCAATAGTCCCTGAAGTTCTTTCTTCAATAGAAACAAATAAAAAAAAGTAGAAAAAGGGAGGCCTTGAAAGTAAAAGGTAGACAAATTCACCAGTGCTCAGAATAAGCTGTCTACAATGCACTGAGCAGAATGGGTAGGTGAGTCAGAGTGGATCGGTGGGTCAGAATGGGTTGTTGGGTCAGAGTGGGTCACGGTGGGTTGTGTCACTTCTTGTTGACCCACGACTCACTCAGAAACCTTGACCCAGTTGACCCACTGACCCACGCAATCTCTGAACTGCACACACGGATAAAGCAGTCATATGTTGATCTTAACCTTCCTGACTTTACTTAATCTCCAGTAGTTTAACTTAATCTACTAAAATGTAATAAAGCAATTATTAATAACAAATACAAACATATAGACATGTATTTTGAAAGAAAGAAAAAACAAAGTAAACCATTCACGATTTGAATCCGGGTTGCTTCGCCCAACAAGCAGACATCTTCCCGACTTACCCACGGCAGAACTTGCAACTTTCATTTAGAAGCTTCATTTATAGTGCGTGTGTTATGTAACAACGCTACGAGATGTCATTACTGCTGCGACGACCTCTTTCAAGACCCATTTCGTAAATTTACCAAATCACTCTTTTAATCCTCAATCAATCTGATATTAAAAAAATTACTCTGTTCACTAATAAATTCCAATTTTGTTTAACATAGTGTTATATAGTGTTATAAATAGCGTGTGTGTGTGTGTGTGTGTGTTGGTACATCAGTAAGCTCCGAAGAGTATAGATTAATTCATTCTTGATTTTAATCTACAGTACAAATGCTTTTAATGCAAACGAGGGGCCTGTTAACCGTAGATGCCTAAAGACAGTAAATAAAATTCAAACTTCAAATAGAACTAAGGTAACTTTCGGACAATGGCTGATTTAACAACACATTTGATAATAGCGCGTGTAATTGCTGATATAAGAAGAGATAGTAGAGACAGGGATGCGGCCTGTATAGCTAAGTGGATAGCGTGTGTGTTTGTCATTCTAGAGTTCCCGTGTTGGATCCCCAGCCTGGATTTGCTGTTACTTTTTTCAAGGAATTAAAAACATTGTAAATCATGATCACGATTGATTCTCAAAGAGATTTTTCCCATAAAGCGAGAAAAACCCGAGACAGGGGAAAAAGATGCAAACACTCTTTACATTAAGCCCTAAAATTTCATTTATTCTCATTAGTCCAGTCAATAAAGGAAAAAAATAGGTTTTTGTCGGGACTAATTAGTAACAAGCTGATATTTAGCCAGTTATTACAATATCATAAGGGGAGTATTTCCTCAAAAGTCCCCAACCCTCTCCCTTTTGTTTCCCCTCCCTCGGCCCTAAACATACAAATTTGCATACCTACATTGAAATGCTAATAGCTCGATTATGCCAGCTCGTATCAATGTGATTTTTGCAGTTAGCTTCTTCACATTACGTTCTTTAAATTATGTCCTTATGTATTTTTAGCTGAAGTGAGTATATATGGCGCTATTGAAATAAATTGCTGAAAGAGTAGGTTTTTCAACACAATGTTCAAGATTTTTGTTATTATTACTAAAAACCTGATAACGCTACAGCAAAATGTTTCAAATAAAACTTTTAGCTCGTTTTATTAGCTTTAAAATGATATACGTATTGATAGGTTTACAAGAGTGGGAACGATGTCCAGAGTTCTTACCAAATAACTGAGTGCAGGAAAGTCATCCTCCTAGCCCGCCTAGGCGCACGCCTTACCCCAGCTTTGACACTGTCTACCTTCATGCCCCAGTTTCAGTGGGAGATTTATGAAGTTTGTATGTGCTAAGTGATTTTGTGCAATGGAATTGAGAAGTACTTAACGAGTATCTAGTAGGTTCTTCTTTTCTGTTAGCTTTTTTGTTTATAACTTGAAATGTAGACATTATATTGGTTTATAACTTGAAAGGTATGCACTTAGTATTCTAATTTGTTGTCTTCAACTAGAACGCAAAAATTTATTTAGTTGCTCATAATCAATTTAGATTTTTACTTTCTTTTAAAACATCTACAAATAAGTTTACGTTAGTTTTAACTGCAAAATAGCAGTTTTCAAATGCAAGGCAAGCATTGAAATTTTGAATCACTACATGATTATTCACAGTCAATTTAAAACAAAAATGAACAAAATATGTTATGTAATATGCCTGGATAAAAACCCAAATGTATTTCATTTCAAAAACTAAACTTCAATTTAGAATACATAACTCTTTATAACGTTTTGTGATTAAACTTTTTCGAGATATCAATATTACTATTTCTTTTTATTACTATTAATACTACTATATTACTATTTTATTAATATTACTATTAATAACAGAAAGTAGAAAGTAACGTTCCTAATTTTAAACTTGAATTTCCATATCATTTTGATTGATGGAACTTAACTCAGCATAATATATTACATTGACAAGAGTGTAATAATTTCATATTGTTCCAGGCTACCTGAGCAACATTAATATATATATAAACAAAGAATAATTTTGATTTCATTTGTGTAGTTTGTGGAAATGGACTTAACGTAGACACTGTAGTTATATAAATGGTATACATTATATTCGTGAAACTAGTGTACAAAGAAAAGGCGATGCGTATGAAAAGTTACGGAGCAAGAGTATTAAGGGAGTGCAAATTTTAAGAACACAATTAATTCAGGGGAGTAAGTCTTATTCCAGAAAGCCGATATTTTTACAAGTTACAAAAAACGAAATTTGAAGTGAATCCCAGAAAGTTGAAAGTAAGCGAGTTGTTATAAATCACGCTCTCGTATTTTCTGTAAGACTTGGATCGTTTCTGTCACCCCTTGCTCTAAACCTACTCGATTATACGGTTCAACGTAAACATAATTCATCACTGGGAGTGCGAGTATCTTACCATGAAGCCACAATCTACGTAACATCAATCATTAACGCTGACTCCCTAGCTATTCATTCAGATGGATTTCTCCTGAATAATGTTGATGTAAACGCAGGGATAAGAGTGAAGGGGAACGCGGGGGAAGCTGTCCCCACCTCCAAAAAACATGAACGACGTCCCCTCAGTTCCTAAAAAATTACGATGGGCAAAGATGTCATGTCACTATCTATTGTACTCCTACCTTTCCAGATCCACTTTTACCTCTGCGTACACGTATGAAGTCTTGGTAGAAAAAGTAATATGGGAGGGATTCATTGTGCCACGCCAGGTATCTGTGTCGAAACTCAGATAACAGTTAATAGAATTTCAATTGAGTCTTTTATTAACACCGCAACTATCCGAGTACTTATATCCAATGAAAAAGAGAAATACAGGTCTATCTTCAAAATCATTGTCATTAAAGACTTAAGTGAACTTCAACAAGGAAGATTTCTTACGGACCAATCTTAACAATATCTGTTTCCTCTCAAACTTATATGGCTTGTTAGATTACAGTTGCAGCCAGGACGGAGTGGATTTATGATTACCATAATAAGAAACTCGAAAAGGTGTCCAATCAATGTCCGTGAACCTGGCCCCACCCACATCGGCACTAATTTTAAAACATATGCCAAAAATGAGTGCCCAATTAGTGCTGACGACCTGTAATGTTAAAAAAATTTGTGCCGTTACACAGACTTCAAAAAACCAAAAAGATTCTGGGTGGGGCTAGGTTCACGCTAGCCCCACCCACTCAACCGATCGAGATAAAACCTATACCCAAGGTTAGTGTTAAATTAGTGCTGTCGATACCACATAAAAAGAAAATTAGTGCTATTATCAGAAGCCCAAAATATATTCGAAAATGTTCAATGGCGGCATCATCAAAGAAAACCAAAGATCCCTCATTTTTATGATAAGATATATATAGCACGAATCTTCTTTCTATGCAGTATCGTCAGCACTAATTTAGCACAAATTTTTGGCATAGTTTACAAAATTACTGTTCCATTATTAAAAGTGGGTGGGGCTGTCTTCACGTGAACCTGGCCCCACCCACAGCGGCACTAATTTTAAAACATATGACAAAAGTTAGGGCCGAATTAGTGCTGACGACCTGTAATGTTAAAAAAATTAGTGCTGTTACACAAACGTCAAAAAACAAAAACGATTTTAGGTGGGGCTAGGTTCACGCTAGCCCCACCCACTCAACCGAGTGAGCTGAAACCTATGCACAATGTTAGTGGTAAATTAGTGCTGTCGATACCGCATAAAAAGAAAATTAGTGCCACTATCAGTAGGCCAAATATATTCGAAAATCTAATATGGCGGCATCATCAAAGACAACAATCGATCCTCATTTTTATCATACTACACATAGCACTAATTTTCTTTCTATGCGGCATCGTCAGCACTAATATAGCACTAATTTTTGGCATGGTTTTCAAAATTAGAGCTGTTACACAAACGTAAAAAAACTAAAAAGAAGTGGGTGGGGCTAGCGTGAACCTAGTCCCACCCACTCAACCGATTGAAATGAAACCATTACACAATGTTAGTGTTAAATTAGTGCTGTCGATACCACATAAAAAGAAAATTAGTGCCACTATCAGTAGGCCAAATAATTCGAAAATCTAATATGGCGGCATCATCAAAGACAACAATCGATCCTTATTTTTATCATACTATACATAGCACTAATTTTCTTTCTATGCGGCATCGACAGCACTAATATAGCACTAATTTTTGGCATGGTTTTCAAAATTAGTGCTGTTACACAAACGTCAAAAAACCAAGAAAATGTGGGTGGGGCTAGCGTGAACCTGGCCCCACCCACTCAACCGATTGAGATGAAACCTATACACAATGTTAGTGTTAAATTAGTGCTGTCGATACCGCATAAAAAGAAAATTAGTGCCACTATCAGTAGGCCAAATAATTCGAAAATTTAATATGGCGGCATCATCAAAGGAAACAATCGATCCTCATTTTTATCATATTATACATAGCACTAATTTTCTTTCTATGCGGCATCGTCAGCACTAATATAGCACTAATTTTTCGCATGGTTTTCAAAGTTAGTGCTGTTACACAAACGTCAAAAAACTTAAAAAAAATTGGGTGGGGCTAGCGTGAACCTAGCCCCACCCACTCAACCGATTGAGATGAAACCTATACACAATGTTAGTGTTAAATTAGTGCAGTCGATACCGCATAAAAAGAAAATTAGTGCCATTATCACTAGGCCAAATATATTCGAAAATCTAATATGGCGGCATCATCAAAGAAAACAATCGATCCTCATTTTTATCATACTATACATAGCACTAATTTTCTTTCTATGTGGTATCGTCAGCACTAATTTTTGGCATAGTTTTCAAAGTTAGTGCTGTTACACAAACGTCAAAAAACTAAGAAGAAGTGGGTGGGGCTAGCGTGAACCTAGCCCCACCCACTCAACCGATTAGATGAAACCTATACACAATGTTAATGTTAAATTAGTGCTGTCGATACCGCATAAAAAGAAAATTAGTGCCATTATCACTAGGCCAAATATATTCAAAAATCTAATATGGCGGTATCATCAAAGAAAACAATCGATCCTCATTTTTATCATACTATACATAGCACTAATTTTCTTTCTATGCTTTATCGTCAGCACTAATTTAGCACTAATTTTTGGCATAGTTTTCAAAATTAGTGCTGTTACACAAACGACAAACACGGCACTAATATTTTCGTTATTTCTGCCAAGTTAACGCTGTTTTCAAAGGTTTTGTATTTACTTGTAGCACCTACATTAATAAATCAGGAACGGTAGTTTGTTGTGCATTAAGAAGCACTAGCGATGCACTAACAATTGCGCTGGAAGGGATCATCAGTGCTTTTGATTTTGGTGGAAATTTAACGGAATGAAAACTTCCCCATGGATTTCTTATGGAGTTTCGTGACATGTAATTAGCCATATCTACATCAATAGTTATGCATTTACGAAACAATGTGTGTCTTGTAGAAGCACAAACGATGCATGAACGAATGAAACTTACTTTCCGTTAGTGCTTAAAATGGGTGCCAAATTTACGCTGGTCCCAAATGTTTTTCTACTTGTAGAGCTTACACTAACGGAGCGCTAACGTTAGTTGTCGGTGCACTAGGAAGCACTAACGAATGACACTAAGTTTTTCATTAGTACTTGAAATTTCAGGTGCAGCGTCAACTTGGCGCCACAAAAGGTTTTTATTTGTAGCTTCTATAGGAATAAAGCATTAACGATAGGCGTTAATGCACTAAGAATCATTAACGATGCACTAGCGATTGACACTAAATTTATCGTTAGTGCGTGATGTGGAGGTTATGTTCAGGGACGTCGTTAGTTCTTGTTAATGAAGGTGTTAGAAGGAAAACCCTTCGTGGGACAATTTCTCGCTGCTACAGATACTTCAACCACTAACGGAAAAATTAGAGCCATTCGTTAGCGCATCGTTAGTGCTTCTTAATGCACCAACACGTAACGTTAGTGCTTCATTAGTATAGGTGCAACATGTAAAATACTTTGGAAAATAGTATGAACTTAGGCCCTACTATAAGCACTTAGGAAATAATTAGTGCGATTCGTTAGTGCATCGTTAGTGCTTCTAGAAAAAGTTTCGTTAGTGTTTATAAGAAATTTATGAGGAATTTCTCAGTATATCAAACTTCCACCACATTTAAAAGCACTCATGACCTCTTTTAGTGCAATCGTTAGTGCAGTGTTAGTGCTTGTTAGTGTAACAACCCCTAACGTTAGTGCTTCATTAGTGTAGATGCTAAAACTAAAATATATTTGGAAGTTGGCTTGAACTTTCCCCACTTCAAGAACTAACGAGAAAGTTAGTGTCATTCATTAGTCCTAAAAGACACTAACAGCTTGTATACAATTTGATATTTCTGTAGTTTGTCCCCACCGAAAGCCTTGAAGAAATACCAAAATATGGTAGCAATGACGTTAGTGCCTAGAGCTCCTCCGTGGCTAAGCGGTTAGCGTATGCGCCTTTGGCGCTGGAGACCCGGGTTCGATTCCCGGCGGGAGCTCATGTGGTTCGGATTCCACGTTAATCAGTAGGTCCACGTCTCATATAGCCTCGCTGCTGAACGGGACGATAAACTCAAAATCAACTCAACTCAACGTTAGTGCCTAGTGCGTTTAAGTATTCTAACAATGCACTAACGATTTGTCATTAAGCCCATGTTTCTACGTCAATTTGTATAGATTTGGATATTTCTGAAGTTGCCCTCACCAAAAATCTTGAATAAATCCCAATATGTGGTAGCACTAACGTTATTGCTTAGTGCGTTTAAGGGCACAACGATGCATTAGTGATTACCGTTGACCCTATGGTTGTACGTCAATTTATATGGAATTTGATATTTCTGAAGTTGCCTCCCCCAAAAATCTTGAATAAATCCCAAAATATGATAGCACTAACGTTAGTGTTTAGTGCGTTTAAGTGATCTACTATCGATGTACTAACAATTGCCGTTAACTCCATGTTTCTACGTCAATTTGTATAGATTTGGATATTTCTGAAGTTGCCCCCACCAAAAATCTCCAGTAACTCGTAAACGCTGATAGCACTAACGTTAGTGCTTAGTGCGTTTAAGTGCACTTTCCATGCATTAACGATGTGCGACGTTTGGTATAATTTGGGAGAGGTGGGGGGCCAACTTCAAGCACGTGTATACATAGCAATATTTTTATTTCTATGCGACGTGTTTGAAGTTGCCCTCTCCCTACCTCTACCAAATTACAACAAACGTAGTACATCGTTAGTGCATCGTTAGTACACGTTAGTGCAATCACAATTTACGAGATATTGAAGATTTTTGGTAGGGGCTAACTTCATATGTAGTTATTCTCCCCACTGAAGATGGATTAGTGATTGCCGTTAACCCCATGTTTCTACGTCCATTTGTACGGATTTTGATATTTCTGAAGCAGCCCCAATACCAAAAGTATTCAATAAATCACAAAATATGATGGCACTAACGTTAGTGCTTAGTGCGTTTAAGTGCACTAACGATGCACTAACGACTGCCGTTAACTCCATGTTTCTGCATAAATTTGTATGGAATCTGATATTTCCGAAGTTCGCCCCTCACCAAAAATCTTGAATTACTTGTAAACTCAGATAGCACTACCCTTTGTGCTTAAAGCGTTTAAGTGCGCTAACAATGCACTAACGATGTGTGACGTTTGGTGTAATTTGGAAGAGATGGGAGCCAACTACAAGCACGTTTATACATAGCACTAATATTCTTTCTATGCGACGTGTCTGAAGTTTGGCTCCCACCTTCCAAATTACAACAAACGTAGCAATTGTTAATGCATCATTATCCACTAAACGCACTAAACACTAACGTTAGCGATATCAGAGTTTACGAGTTAGTGAAGATTTTTGGTGGGGGCCAACTTCAAAAATATCAAATTCCATGTAAATTGACGTAGAAATTTGGGGTTAATGGCAATCCTTAGTGCATCGTTAGTGCGCGTAAACGCATTAAGCACTAACGTTAGTGGTATAAGAGTTTACGAGTTATTGGAGATTTTTGTTTGGGGGACAACTCCAGAAATATCCATATCTATACAAATTGATGTAGAAACATGGGGTTAACGTGAATTGTTATAGCATTGTTAGTGCATTTAAACGTACTAAGCATTAACGTTAGTGCTACCATATATTGTGATTTATTGAAGATTTTTATTGAAGGGCCAACTTCAGAAACATCAAATTCCATACAAGCTGTTAGTGTTTAATGGAAGCACTATCGATATACTAATGAATATCACTAATTTTTTCGGGGGGGGAGTTCAAGCAAACCTCGAAAGATATTTTACTTTTAGCACCTACACGAATGAAGCACTAGCGTTAGTGGTTGCTGCACTAAGAAGTACTAATGATGCACTTACGATTGCACTAGAGGAGATCATTAGTGCTTTTGAATTTGGCGGAAATTTGACGCAATGAAAAATTCAACATACATTTCTTATCTGTGTTCTCTGACATGTAATTGGACATAAATACACTAACAGTGAAACACTAACGAAATTGTTAGTGTTTCATACAACCACTAAAGATGCACTAAGGAATGGTACTAATATTTACGTTAGTACTTGAAGTGGGGGCGCAAGGTTCACGCACGGCCTATACTAACGAAACACTAACATTAGGTGTTTGTGCACAAAGAACAACTAAAAATGCATTAACGGTTTCCTTAGAAGAGATTATTAGTGCATATAAATTTGGCGGGAATCAATGCAATGAAAAATTCCCCATACATTTCTTATGTGAATTTCGTTACATGTAATTGGCCATAACTAAACTAATAGTCCAACATTATTGTAACTGTTAGTTTTTTGAAGCACTAACGATGTACTAACGAATGCCACTCATTTTTAGTTAGTACTTGAAGAGGGACTTCACCCTAACGTTCAAACCTATTTTATTTGTAGCACCTATACTAATAAAACATTAACTTCAGTTGTTGGTGCACTACGAAGCACTTACGAATCACTAAAAATTGCACTATTAGAGGTAATTAAAGCTTTCGAATGTGATAGGATTTGGAACAATAAATTATCCCCATGTATTTCATATGGGAGATTCATGACATATAACTCACCACCTCCAGATAAGCAATAAAGGAAACATTAGTGCGGTTTTAGCAGTTTGTGTAATAGCACTGATTTTGTAAACTATGCCAAAAATTAGTGCTGAATTAGTGCTGACGATACCGCATAGAAAGAAAATTAGTGCTATGTATAGTATGATAAAAATGAGGATCGATAGTTTCCTTTGATGATGCCGCCATATTAGATTTTCGAATTATTTGGCCTACTGATAGTGGCACTAATTTTCTTTTTATGCGGTATCGACAGCACTAATTTAATACTAACATTGTGTATAAGTTTCATCTCAATCGGTTCAGTGGGTGGGACCAGGTTCACGCTAGCCCCCACCCACTTCTTTTTAGTTTTTTGACGTTTCTGTAACAGCACTAATTTTGAAAACCATGCCAAAAATTAGTGCTATATTAGTGCTGACGATGCCGCATAGAAAGAAAATTAGTGCTAAGTATAGTATGATAGAAATGAGGATCGATTGTTTCCTTTGATGATGCCGCCATATTAGATTTTCGAATTATTTGGCCTACTGATAATGCCACTAATTTTCTTTTTATGCGGTATCGACAGCACTAATTTAACACTAACATTGTGTATAGGTTTCATCTAATCGGTTGAGTGGGTGGAGCCAGGTTCACGCTAGCCCCACCCACATATTCTTGGTTTTTTGACGTTTGTGTAACAGCACTAATTTTGAAAACCATGCGAAAAATTAGTGCTATATTAGTGCTGACGATGCCGCATAGAAAGAAAATTAGTGCTATGTATAGTATGATAAAAATGAGGATCGATAGTTTCCTTTGATGATGCCGCCATATTAGATTTTCGAATTATTTGACCTACTAATAGTGGCACTAATTTTCTTTTTATGCGGTATCGACAGCACTAATTAAACACTAACATTGTGAATAGGTTTCATCTCAATCGGTTGAGTAGGTGGGGCCAGGTTCACGCTAGCCCCATCCACATATTCTGGGTTTTTTGACGTTTGTGTAACAGCACTAATTTTGAAAACCATTCCAAAAATTAGTGCTATATTAGTGCTGACGATGCCGCATAGAAAGAAAATTAGTGCTATGTATAGTATGATAGAAATGAGGATCGATAGTTTCCTTTGATGATGCCGCCATATTAAATTTTCGAATTATTTGGCCTACTTATAGTGGCACTAATTTTCTTTTTATGCGGTATCGACAGCACTAATTTAACACTAACATTGTGTAATGATTTCATCTCAATCGGTTGAGTGGGTGGGGCCAGGTTCACGCTAGCCCCACCCACATTTTCTTGGTTTTTTGACGTTTGTGTAACAGCACTAATTTTGAAAACCATGCGAAAAATTAGTGCTATATTAGTGCTGACGATGCCGCATAGAAAGAAAATTAGTGCTATTTATAGTATGATAAAAATGAGGATCGATAGTTTCCTTTGATGATGCCGCCATATTAGATTTTCGAGTTATTTGGCCTACTGATAGTGGCACTAACGTTATTTTTATGCGGTATCGACAGCACTAATTTAACACTAACATTGTGTATAGGTTTCATTTCAATCGGTTGAGTGGGTGGGGCCAGGTTCACGCTAGCCCCACCCACATATTCTTGGTTTTTTGACGTTTGTGTAACAGCACTAATTTTGAAAACCATTCGAAAAATTAGTGCTATATTAGTGCTGACGATGCCGCATAGAAAGAAAATTAGTGCTATGTATAGTATGATAGAAATGAGGATCGATAGTTTCCTTTGATGATGCCGCCATATTAAATTTTCGAATTATTTGGCATACTTATAGTGGCACTAATTTTCTTTTTATGCGGTATCGACAGCACTAATTTAACACTAACATTGTGTAATGGTTTCATCTCAATCGGTTGAGTGGGTGGGGCCAGGTTCACGCTAGCCCCACCCACATTTTCTTGGTTTTTTGACGTTTGTGTAACAGCACTAATTTTGAAAACCATGCCAAAAATTAGTGCTATATTAGTGCTGACGATGCCGCATAGAAAGAAAATTAGTGCTATTTATAGTATGATAAAAATGAGGACCGATAGTTTCCTTTGATGATGCCGCCATATTAGATTTTCGAGTTATTTGGCCTACTGATAGTGGCACTAACGTTATTTTTATGCGGTATCGACAGCACTAATTTAACACTAACATTGTGTATAGGTTTCATTTCATTCGGTTGAGTGGGTGGAGCCAGGTTCACGCTAGCCCCAACCACATATTCTTGGTTTCTTGACGTTTGTGTAACAGCACTAATTTTGAAAACCATGCGAAAAATTAGTGCTATATTAGTGCTGACGATGCCGCATAGAAAGAAAATTAGTGCTATGTATAGTATGATAAATATGAGGATCGATAGTTTCCTTTGATGATGCCGCCATATTAGATTTTCGAATTATTTGGCCTACTAATAGTGGCACTAATTTTCTTTTTATGCGGTATCGAAAGCACTAATTTAACACTAACATTGTGTATAGGTTTCATCTCAATCGGTTGAGTAGGTGGGGCCAGGTTCACGGTAGCCCCATCCACATATTCTGGGTTTCTTGACGTTTGTGTAACAGCACTAATTTTTAAAACCATGCCAAAAATTAGTGCTATATTAGTGCTGACGATGCCGCATAGAAAGAAAATTAGTGCTATGTATAGTATGATAGAAATGAGGATCGATTGTTTCCTTTGATGACGCCGCCATATTAGATTTTCGAATTATTTGGCCTACTGATAGTGGCACTAATTTTCTTTTTATGCGGTATCGACAGCACTAATTTACCACTAACATTGTGTATAGGTTTCATCTCAATCGGTTGAGTGGGTGGGGCTAGGTTCACGCTAGCCCCACCCACTTCTTTTTAGTTTTTTGACGTTTGTGTAACAGCACTAATTTTGAAACCCATGCCAAAAATTAGTGCTATATTAGTGCTGACGATGCCGCATAAAAAGAAAATTTGTGCTATGTATAGTATGATAAAAATGAGGATCGATTGTTTCCTTTGATGATGCCGCCATATTAAATTTTCGAATTATTTGGCCTACTTATAGTGGCACTAATTTTCTTTTTATGCGGTATCGACAGCACTAATTTAACACTAACATTGTGTAATGGTTTCATCTCAATCGGTTGAGTGGGTGGGGCCAGGTTCACGCTAGCCCCACCCACATTTTCTTGGTTTTTTGACGTTTGTGTAACAGCACTAATTTTGAAAACCATGCGAAAAATTAGTGCTATATTAGTGCTGACGATGCCGCATAGAAAGAAAATTAGTGCTATGTATAGTATGATAGAAATGAGGATCGATAGTTTCCTTTGATGATGCCGCCATATTAGATTTTCGAATTATTTGGCCTACTGATAGTGGCACTAACGTTATTTTTATGCGGTATCGACAGCACTAATTTAACACTAACATTGTGTAATGGTTTCATCTCAATCGGTTAAGTGAGTGGGGCCAGTTTCACGCCAGCCCCACCCACATTTTCTTGGTTTTTTGACGTTTGTGCAACAGCACTAATTTTGAAAACCATGCGAAAAATTAGTGCTATATTAGTGCTGACGATGCCGCATAGAAAGAAAATTAGTGCTATTTATATTATGATAAAAATGAGGATCGATTGTTTCTTTTGATGATGCCGCCATATTAGATTTTCGAATTATTTGGCCTACTAATAGTGGCACTAATTTTCTTTTTATGCGGTATCGACAGCACTAATTTAACACTAGCATTGTGTATAGGTTTCATCTCAATCGGTTGAGTGGGTGGGGCCAGGTTCACGCTAGCCCCACCCACATATTCTTGGTTTTTTGACGTTTGTGTAACGGCACTAATTTTGAAAACCATGCCAAAAATTAGTGCTATATTAGTGCTGACGATGCCGCATAGAAAGAAAGTTAGTGCTATGTATAGTATGATAAAAATGAGGATCGATTGTTGTCTTTGATGATGCCGCCATATTAGATTTTCGAATATATTTGGCCTACTGATAGTGGCACTAATTTTCTTTTTATGCGGTATCGACAGCACTAATTTACCACTAACATTGTGCATAGGTTTCAGCTCACTCGGTTGAGTGGGTGGGGCTAGCGTGAACCTAGCCCCACCTAAAATCGTTTTTGTTTTTTGACGTTTGTGTAACAGCACTAATTTTTTTAACATTACAGGTCGTCAGCACTAATTCGGCCCTAACTTTTGTCATATGTTTTAAAATTAGTGCCGCTGTGGGTGGGGCCAGGTTCACGTGAAGACAGCCCCACGCACTTTTAATAATGGAACAGTAATTTTGTAAACTATGCCAAAAATTAGTGCTAAATTAGTGCTGACGATACTGCATAGAAAGAAGATTCGTGCTATTTATTTTATCATAAAAATGAGGGATCTTTAGTTTTCTTTGATGATGCCGCCATATTAGATTTTCGAATATATTTGGCTTACTGATTGTGGCACTAATTTTCTTTTTATGCGGTATCGACAGCATAATTTACCACTAACATTGTGCATAGGTTTCAGCTCACTCGGTTGAGTGGGTGGGGCTAGCGTGAACCTAGCCCCACCCAAAATCTTTTTTGTTTTTTGAAGTCTGTGTAACGGCACAATTTTTTTTAACATTACAGGTCGTCAGCACTAATTGGGCACTAATTTTTGGCATATGTTTTAAAATTAGTGCCGATGTGGGTGGGGCCAGGTTCACGGACATGTCCAATCACGCACATTATGGCTGTATTGCAATTGATGAAAGCAGAAAATGGAACTAGTTGTAGTGATTGATGAATTTGTTATTTATTATGATCCTTGTACTTAGGAAAATGTTATTCAAAACAGTAGTAACTACACTAAGTGTTCACTGAATTACGACCACCTATCTAATACATTGTTGGTCCACTTTTGCTCAGAGGACGGTCTGAACATGGCGTGGCATGGATTCTTGTGGTTTCTGATATGTTTTCACGGGAATCGGACACCATATGCTCCTGATAACATCCCACAATGAGCTCACAGATGTTGGTGCAGGAGTCATGATGCAAAGAAATCGTTCCTCAACTTTCCATGAATGTTCTAATAGGAATAAGATCCTGTGACTTAGGATTCCAATTCATACGCTGTAGCTCCCTAAAATGTTCCTTAAGCCAAGCAAGTGCAGTCCTGGCTTGGTGGCACCATGCATTACGGTCCTGGAAAATACCGTCTTCGTGTGGATAAAAGTGTTGTATTTAGGGGTACACGATTCTCTAACACCTGCAGGTACACAACGTATGGTCCATGCACTCTAACAGTTCCAGTCCATGAAAACAGAAGCATCCCCAAACCATACAGCTGCCCCAACCTGCTTGTACAGTACGCACCATGAACGAGGGATCCATAGCTGTTGGCGCCACCCATGGACACGCCCGTTCGAGAGGAGTAAAAGAAACCGTGATTTATCGGACCAACACATCCTTTTCCAAATATCCATGGTTCAATTAGCGTGTTCCTGAGGCCGATCGCGACGAAGTCTGCCGTGCCGAGTCGTAACAAGTGGGTGACGAGTGTGTAGTCTGCTGTGGAACTGTATGTGTGTCAGTGTATGCCGTATAGTTAAGTAGGATATGGGTGTTGTGCATCCACCATTGTATTGGTGACGTTTTGAACTTCCGTATGCCTCCGTAGCTCTGTCTCCTGGATACTCCATTTTCTTTCCACTCCTCGTACACTTTCACTGCATATGGACGGACGCATCCGACAAGAATTGCTGTCTGGATTATTGACGCACCTATTGCTCGGGTACCCACAATCATACCCTATTAAAATGAGGATAAATCCTGCCTACCTCCCATTATAACAGTGTGCTGTCTGCCGACATGTAATTTCGAGTGTGTTCTTTCTCTGCAATATTACTATTCGGGGTAGTCATATAGTCCCCTCGGCTGCTAGTCACACTTTCTTGTGTAGGAGTGGTCGCAATTCAGTAAGCATTGTAACCACATACGGAAGGAATGTCACTGTCGTTTTTGGCGTTTATCGTGAAGATGGAACATGTTAAAGGAATGCTTTGATACTAGTACCAAGCACTAAGCCCTTTCCACCTGGTGACCTTCGTCTTGTTTCTCATAGCTGTGGATAACCTTGAGCCAACTATATGTAGAAATGTAGAGTTTGATTGTTCCAACATGTGTGAACACTGTAATGGACTTTCCTGTGATAATTCTCCTGCCTATAAAATGTTATCGACTTATGACGAATGGGGACAGTGTAGCATTGTTTTAACCAGATTGGATTGAGAGCTGATTTCACTTTTATCAGTCAACAAGCAAATATCGATTGTATAAAATGTGTAGTAATATTGCAGAAAGTAGAATATTTGGTTCTACTTTCTACATTCAGTGTCTTTTGGGTGGGTAGGGTCGGTGATTATGTTATTACAGTACAAAGTACATTATTTTGCATTGTTAGCCACCTACTGATTGTTGCCAGTCCAGGATATGGCGGGTCCAGAGGATAATGGAACAGCCCTGATCTAAGTTAGGAATAATTCCCTGAACCAAAATTGGCCATATTAATTAGCAATAATACAAGTAATAAAAATAGTAACCAAAATTTGTAATAACCATTATAAATAAAATATTTACTTATGTGCATATTAGTAATGTATATATTTTAAAGCTAGAGTTATATCTTGTTCCGTTTGTAATACTTTCCTGGTATGCTGTTACTGGATTCGATAAGAAGGGTAAGAGTGCTGTTACTGGATTCGATTCTCCGAAACAATCTCATTTGTATTCTCAAACAGGATTAAGAAATATTTTTCCTCTCGTAATTCTTCTAGATATTGCAACGAATCTTGGCACATACATTATATATAGAAAATAGTATTTTTCGAGGTAGCTTATATTCAGGCACCTGTAACAGGTACCGCAGCATGGGGTCCCCAAATTTTGAGAAAAGGTACTTTTGGAGGAAAATTTTCATATTTATCCCAAAATCTCTTCTTTTGTATACTTTAAACACTTGCCCATGGTATCATTTAAAGTCTTGTTTCATTCTGAAAAGAATGACGTATTAACCACGATACTAGAATGTATAGTGCTCTGTTTAGAAACTTATTTTATATATGTCCCACTTTTCCTTATTTATATTTGAAATTCGGTATTGTCAAACAGGATTGAGAAATATTTTCCCCTCGTAACTATTCAAGATATTGCAATAAAACTTGGAACACACATTACATATAGACCATAGTATTTGCAAGGTAGATTATATACAGGTACCTGTGGGCAGGGCTGCTCCAAAGGGCACCAAATTTAAAAAAAAAGGGATTTTTTGGAGAAAAAAATATCTATTTTACCCTGAATTTCCCTTCTCTTGTAGATGATGCAAACATGGGCACAACACCATTTGAAAGCATGTTTTATTCTGAAGAGAAAGACGCATAAATCATAATACTCGGACGAATAATACTGAAGTAGTAGCTACTTAACTGAGAGTCAACATTTTTCTCAAACAAAAAATGCAAGAGTCGAAAATACGTAAGGAGGCTAGAGGGGGAGGGACTTTTCAGAAAATACCCCTTATATTGTGGCCTAACGTTTCTGAAAAACTCAACTTGTTTCTAATTACTTCCGACACAAAACCCTTATTGACTGGACTATATGTCTTTTTGCTATTTTCCTTTCCTGTTTTCTTTTTTTCTGATTTTGTTTCGCTTTCCATACTTTTTCGGACTCTGTATGATGCATAGTATTATTTTCCTTTTCTCTGCATTAATTTCTATCTCTTAGGACTTAACGTGAATGGAACTTCTGCATATTTATCTCGTGATTGTTTCTCTAAATGATGCTTTTACCTGCAAATACTTTCTTGCTCCAAATGGAGAAATATCTGGCATGTTATGTTTTCGGGCATGTATTTGCTGTCATATTGGTTGTCCTACTATCAGGCATACAGGGAAACTATTCTGCTACTGGAAAAAGAAAGTTTAAGGCTGTAACATCCAGAAGTGTCCCTTACTGTACATTACTGGAGCCTAGCAATGAATATAATTGCTAATCCCATTATATTCGACTTGGTTCGACATTTCATTATCAATATATGGTCTATTTTAGAACATTCCACCAAATTTTCGCCGAACTATAGCTTAGAAATTGTCTACAGTATATTTTTTTATATCTTTGTGTAAGGAATCCTTTCCCAGAGTTTCTTAATGTTATGTTCGAACAAACTCTCCTCATGCGCCGAAGTGTACTAAATGTGGCGAAATATCTGCATTCAGCATCTGGTCTATCACAGATGATGGTGCTCTTTACTTTTGTTACAATACTCAAAGAATTTTCTAGTTTCTATTACGGTACTCTTGCGCTGCTCCTACACTACACTACCTATGTGTTAAGGGACCGTCCACATATTACTTAACGCTATTTTTGACCAATATTTGTCCCTCCCTCCCTCTTGTTACACTTCGTAACGCAAGGCCGAACCCCTCCCCCCTTCGTTACGTAACACTTTTTGATTTTTGTTTTTTCACCAACTTTGCTTATTTTTGGGATGATTATAATTTTTGGGATGATAATTGTCGGTGTATCAGTGCAAACGTGAATATGGAATATAAAAAATATCTTCAATTTAAACTAGAATTTGACAAGAAGTTCCGTGCAGTTCGACCAGTCCCCTTGGAAATCTACCATTGGACGAACTCCACTTTCCCAGGTATTTTTGATCACATCAGTGCCATGCAGTTACATAGTGAAAATTTTTGTATTTTTCTAAAATTCAAAACGCAACACGAATACGATGACTTTGCAGCTCAGGCCCCTAGTGAGGCCCCATTCACTCATTCAAATAAGGAAGTTAGTTTAGTTCGTATTATTTCCGCCGCAGATCCGACTACCCTCCTTCGTGTGTTTGAGTTCCCTATCGAGGCACCGAATAACTTATTGAGTGAGGCTCTTAGTGCATATGGTTCAGTGATTAAAATAGAAGATCAGGAATGCGCCCCTCCTTATCCACTTTGTATTAAAACTGGATCTCGCCATGTACTACCATGAGCAAAATAAATGACGCGTCTCTTTATTTTGAAGTTTTTTGAAAATATCTCCGTTTTCTTTATATGTTCGAAATTTCGGAAGGTTTCCCCAGCAGGACAGGTTAATAACAAACCCGTTTTTAATATTTGTGTTAGATATTAGCTTAAAATAAAGAAATTAGAAGCAAAAAACATTAAATCGACAGAAATCTCGAGAATTACCAACTCTGCTAAAGTGGGAAATTTTCAAGAACACGAGGGAATTCTGCATTTTGAACACGAAGCAGCGACATCTATGTCATTGAGAGAAATGTGGATTAAATCTACAAACTAAACTTTTAATGAATATTCCTAGTATGTCTTATTATATGCATTATCTGCAAACTCCAAATATATGAATATATGCTAAGTATTAACATAAAGATAGAGCAAATAGTAGAAATTATCTATGGAAAAGGACGAATTGGTAGGACGATCGTAATGAAATATCGTCTTTACCGGAACAGGCTCAGTTTACGTAAAAAAACAAATAGCTCAGTTAGTTAAAGCAACGAGTCTATATGCTGAAGGTAGCGGGTTCGATCCCATGGAAGTGCCGTTGTCATTTTTAATCTCTACACTACGGTTATTTTATTTATTTTTTTATGTGGGAAAGAATTAAATTGTAACGTATGTGTAAAACTCATGACGATACCAAAAAAAGAAAAAATGCCGTTGTCGCACTTGCATTAGCGTCCCTAATTTTGTTTGCAAACAGTTTCGTAATTATTTCCCCTGTGCTCACTGCTCACCATATGCTCGCTGGCGCATAACGAGTGTTTCCCAGTAAATGTTAATTCTAATTTGGAGAATTTTATAAAGTTTCACAATATTTCTCACTAGATAGTCTTCTATCTACGTGTTTGGATATTTTGATAACAGATGTCCCTATTAAATGTTTAATTTTCCCTAGATGTTTAATTACGGAAAAGTTTTACAATGTATTTGTATTGAATTGAAATTGTTTTGAATTTACTACATAAGGTAAGTAGACCGAAGGAGGAGAACTCAAGTAATTGATATTCTACGTAAAAGCAACCTATTGTAGAATGATGATGCTTCTTACCTTCAGCACATAATCTTTACGTTAGAGAGTCAGACAGAGAAAAAATCCTGGTTTTTCCTCCTCTATGACCACCCATCTTAAAGCTCTACCTATAATGATTCGTGTCACATAATTTCGGCTCTCCAAAGACATTCAAATAATAATAATAATAATAATAATAATAATAATAATAATAATAATAATAATAATAATAATAATAATAATAATAATAATAATAATAATAATAATAGTAATAATAATAATAATAATAATAATAATAATCCTGAATATGCCATCCTTACATAATGTAAGGATATCTTAGTTTCCTAGTTTAAATCTTAAATATCTTAGTTTAAAATGCTTTCTTTAGTACTTATTTGAGCAACCATGTAGGAGGGGGTACGACTTTTTATTTTGCCCCTCTCATTTCAGTACCCTTCCAACAGAAAGTAATTTTTGATAAGCAGGACAGACAAAATGAATAAGAAATATATTTACAGCATCCTCTCCCCTTTCATGATTGGAATATCACGTAATATTTTTTATTCTACGAAAGATGGCCCTGTGCGGTTAGGGGTATGTAACTAAAAAAATACCTAATATATAGCGCTACTTGATTGTAATATTACCGCTTCTTTATTTGTACGAGGGGGCCCCTACACAATCAAGGGTGACAAAAGGAATAGGAAGAGTGTCTATTGATTCCAGTGGTGGATCCAGCACGAACTCCTGGGGGAGGGGAGTTGAAGTGAAACATTCTTTTGATGATGTGAAGCTGCCACAAATTACCACTTAACTAAACTAAACAATAGTGGGGGGAACCGAAACCCAGTCAGTTTAAATTGATGTAAAAGTTTAATTTTTGGCTTCATATTAAAGTTTTGGTTTCAAATGAGAATTTCAGTCCAAGTGGTCAATGATCAAATCTCGTGGGGCTCTTCAGTGTAGGCTAATACGAGAAGCCTACACTGAAGAGGCTTTTCATAATAATTTTGCCTACACTTATGAGAAAAGGCAAAATTATTAACATGTTTATAGCTTTCGAATTTTTCGTCTAATTTAAAGAAATATTTTGCTTCGTATTAAAGTGTTGGTTCCAAATGACAAATTCAGTCCGAGATCTCCGGGGGGGGGGCTCTTCAGTATAGGGGGCTACGGCTCCCTTATGGGAAAAGGCAAAAATATGAAAATGCTTATAACTTCCGAATTTTCCGTCTATTTTAAAGAAATTATTGGCTTCATATTAAAGTCTTGGCTTCAAATGACAATTTCAGTCCGTGTGGACAATGATCAAATCTCGGAGGGCTCTTCGGTGTAGGGGTTTCGGCTTCTTTATGGGACAAGATTCACGTAGTTGATATTGCAAAATTGTTTTGTATATATAAGTGGAAACTTGCACCATTTGGTTAATTTTACCTCTTATGTTTTGCAGATTCATATTCCAAGCAATAGTTACTTCGCAGAGAGCTAAAAGAAGGCACTTACTAGTTTCATTAAAATGAAATGTCTTTTATGAGAAGTTCTCATGGAGCCGACGAACGAATAGGCACCCAAACGTTGGTTGAGTCGTACGGTTGAAACTCGTTAAGCTCGCTTCAATTATTATTATTATTATTATTATTATTATTATTATTATTATTATTATTATTAATAATAATAATAATAATAATAATAATAATAATAATAATAATAATAATAATAATAATAATAAAGCATTGCAGAGACCTTTGGTGCAGGGGGTCCGTGGCTCGATTCCACTTCGTGCCAAGTGAAATTTGAGGTGGACAAATACCGTGTGCATGGGTATGTGTTTTCTTCAGATTTTCCATTTTCCTCCCACTTTCTTCATTTCACCATTTCATTCATCATCATTCTCCCTTAGCGTAGGTGCATAATCGTCCAACGTTAAACAAGATATTGCAATTTCAATAATAATAATAATAAAAATTAATTCAACTGAAAGGACTGTAATTTATGTGGACAGCAACTATCATAAATATGCAACCATTATAAAAACAATGCTTTGAGTAGAAAGATAATCCTTTCCAAGTGTTAACGAATGCGCACGAGATAAGACATGTCTCGAGAAAGAGACAAGACGCGCTTTGTGACATCCAAGATAATACGAGGCAAATGTTTTGGACACGAGATAGCTTATAAAATGTCTCGTCTTGTCTGGAATGTCTCGAAAACAAAAGTCTAAGTTTTAGAATTATTTTTCAAGATCTATTCTCTCAGAAGTAGTTCTCTGAATTAAAATTAATAACGACATTTGTGATTTAAAAAAAGATAAACAATGCCTAAAGTTAATAGTTAACTTTTCGAAAAGAAGCTTCATTAAGGATGAACCTGAAAGATGTCCACAAACTTCGGGAGGTGATTCGTGACATCAAAAGGAGACAAATGGTCCTCTTGCAGTTTTCGAATTCAGCTTCGTTGTCGAGATACAGGGTTGCCAACTTGTCGTGTTTGAGAAACTCACTGAGAATAAATTCAAGTCCAAGAATAAACTACTACTCATATATTTTTCAGGTCAATTGACTTATACCATGTTGTAAGGTCAAATATTTATTTATGAAGTGTGTACGAAATTCGCCAAGGTCTTTTCTGAGAAAATCGTCGAGAAAAAGTCACCTCCAAGAATAAACTACCCCTTGTAAATTTTTCTAAGATAAATATCTGATACTGCAATATAGGGTTGTTAATTAAATATTGATTAATGAAAAATAAACAAAATTGTTAAAACCATTTGTGAGAAAATAGCGTTTTTCGATTTTCGGCTGTTTGTAAACCACACTTATTTTAGGTGGTAGGAAAAAATGGAAAAGCTCCTGTAAGAATACTAAGTAAACCCTAAGTTTAAAATTTGGTGTAGATAAGTTGAACGGTATGGCCTCTAGGCGAGTGCATATAAAAGTGTGCCGAACGGACGGACCGGAAGGACGGGTGTCGAAAAGTCACATTTTCGGTATGTAGACGCCATGAAACATGTAAATCCGTTGAAATCTGAATTTGATATTATTATTTAACGAATATATTGAAAATTGTCAGAGACACGTATGCAGTAATTTATTTCGGGAGGGGTCCGACTTCAATACTAGGATAAATTATAATAAAATTTTAAAAGATAATCCCCAAAATTAGGCTAAATTTACAGAAAAGTTGGGGTTTCAGAGGGGGTCCGGACCCCCTGGACCCACCCTTAAATGCGTTCTTGTTTGTCAGTAACATTTCCTCATTTTGAAACCCTCAAAAACTTCGGATAGACTATATAAAGGAAAACGAGTTATTTTCGATGAAATATCACTTCAAGGAGACGCGTCAGTTTTATTGCACAGTGTGGTATCCCACGTTCACAATGGCAAGAATTTCTTTCCCCTGATTCTCTGTCATTGTGCTCTATCGAAAGGTTAGGTTTGTAACATATTACTCCTACGAACAACTATGACTGGCAGATAGGAATACTGAACACAACTCCGGAGAAATGCATGCTGGAACTTACGTTTATAGCTACGCTTTGGTGATTTGCCCTCAAGGTCAATCGAGTGGTAATTCAGTTCCGTCTCTGTTCTTAAGCCATGTTCGTATTACTTCGAACAGTTTTGATAATGAAAAGCATGCCTCTTAATATAACAGACTTCTTTCGCGTAAGAAATCGAAACTCAGTTGGTCAGAGCAACTAGTCTGTAAGAATTAGGTTGTTAGTTAGTTAGGTGCCCAGTAGGAGTAAGGATTTTTATTACTATTGTTTTTATCTTTTTTATGTGAGGAAAAATCAAATTGTGACATCGCGATATCAAATGTATTTGATTAGGTAGCTTTGTCTTAGCTAAACTTTAAACATCAGTAACCGTCGAAATTATTCCACTAACCGATCACTTACTGAACATTTCAAACACGTCAAACCAGTGGCATAACATGAAGGTTAACCTTTCCTCCGCAATCCTTAGTTATGCGTCCGTACTTTCAAGGGCGGACTAAGGGCCGGGCGACTGCCCGGGGCGCCAGAGAAAGAGGGGCACCAAAACGAGCCTCAAAAAGTAAATTTTATAATGTGCTTTCTACTGACGTTTTTGGTTTATATTCTTGTAAAGTAGAGGCAATTATATGATCTTTTTCTATTTCACTATGGAAGAAGAGAGTTTCATAGTACTAAGGGGGCTGTATCGAAAAATTGAGAGATGGCATGTAGAATAAAGAGTGCCGGGAATTAAGTATTGTTTGTTTGTTTGCTTGAGTTTAGCGTTCCACGGTTATGCCTTAATGGGCAAGGGAGATGTGGATACTAATTATAGTGGAATCCGAACCACTTTTATCGTTCAACAGTAATCCACCGGGAATTGGACCCGGTACCACAGAAGGCAGGCGTGCTAGCCACTAGACCAGGGGGGTGGAGTTGGTATTGCTTATAGCGGGCCATATTCTTTGTGAAGTTTTCCTAGGTAATGGATTTCTTTTTGAAAATGGGTTTAAAACAGGGGCGTCATTTAGGGAGGGCAGGGAGGGCAGGGAGGGGCATTTGACCCCCTGAGTTTGAGATGTATATAGATTTTATCATTAGAATAGTAGTAAATCAGTGAAAAACGCGAAATTTTACTTATATCAAGAGGTCTTAAACTATTAAAAACACTATGACAAAATGTAAAATATAGGGGAAGAGCGCCAAAAAGTCACTTTGCCCGTGTGAAAATTTGGCCTGCTCCGCCCCTGCGTACTTTCTGTATATTTTTTGGCCTTGCAGCTTGTGCGGTCCCCATGCCACATTGTTGCGGGGGCGCTATTTACGCCTACCCTTCGAACGTAATTCAATAACTGTTTAAGAAATTTTACCATCAGCGTGGAAACGGGAATATATTTTTCTAATAGTCCCATAGAACTTTCACTCAGAACGCCAGATGCAATTTTTCAGAGTGGGCTCTGGCTAAGTAGAAGGAAGATCTGTTTCCTAAGTAAGTTCCTTTCAGAAAGTTTGCTATTTCTTTAACAGTGATGTAAATAAACATACTCATCGTTATTAGCTCGACACCAAACCATCCTGGACAAATCCCTCTAGAACACTTTATTCTGCCTAATTTTATAAGCGACTCAACGGTGAAACACTTGTTAACGAAAACAATGCTGTGTATACACTGCCTTGTTTCTGACAAAATATAAAGTGTTTTGTAATCTTTAGACACTTTTCCTATTCTTTTTGTCACCCTTGGTTATGTAGGGTGGCCTCGAACAAATAAAGAAGAGGTAATATTACAGTCAAGGGGCGCAATAAATATATTAGATATTTCTTTTGTTACCTAACCATAACGGCCTAGGGTCGTCTTCGGTAGAATAAAAAATGTTACGTGATATTCCATTCACGAAGGAGGAAAGGTTACTTTAAATATATTTCTTATTCATTTTGTCTACTCTGTCATTTTGTCAGAAATTATATACTTTCTGTTGGGACGGTGCTGAAAAGAGAGGGGGGGGGGAAAATAAAACTTCGTGCCCCCTCATACATTTTAAATTTTGTTACATGGTTGCTCAAATTATTACTAAAGAAAGCACTTTAAACCAAGATATCTAACGTTACATTATGTAAGGGTGGCATATTCAGGAATAATAATAATAGGTCTAATAATAATAATAATAATAATAATAATAATAATAATAATAATAAATGTCTTTGGAGAGCCGAAATTATGTGACACGAATCATTACATGTAGAGCTTTAAGATGAGTGGTCATAGAGGAAAAAACAGGATTTTTCTCTCTCTGACTCTCTAACGTTAAGATTATGTGATGAAGGTAAGAAGCATCATCATTCTACAATAGGTTGCTTTTACGTAGAATATCTATTACTTGAGCTCTCCTCCTTCGGGCAACTTTGCTTATGTAGTAAATTCAAAACAATTTCAATTTAAGACAAATATTTATAGAGAAAATTAAACATTTAATAGGTAAATCTGTTATCAAAATATCCAAACACGTAGATAGAAGACTATGTAGTGAGAAACATTGTGAAACTATAAAATTCTCCAAATTAGAATTAACATTTACTGGAAAACATTCGTTATGCATCAGTGAGCACAGGGGAAATAATTACGAATCTGTTTGCAAACAAAAATTAGACACACTAATGCAAATGCGATGATATTTTCTCTCTCTCTCTTTTTTTTTTTTTTTTTTTTTTGGTATCGTCATGAGTTTTACACATATGTTACAATTTGATTCTTTCCCAAATAAAAAATAAATAAAATAACCTTAGTGATAAAAATGACAAAAGGACTTCCACGGGATTCGAACCGTCTACCTTCGGTATACAAACTCGTTGCTTTATCTAACTGAGCTATTTGCTTTCTTACGTAAGCTGAACCTGTTCTACAGTAAAGACGATTTTTCATTACGATTGGGCTAACAATTCGTCTTTTTCCATAGGTAATTTCCACTATTTGCACTATCTATACGTTAATACTTAGCATAGATTCATATATTTGGTGTTCGCTGATAATGCATATAATAAGACATACTAGAAATATTTCGTTAAAATTTTCGTTTGTAGATCTAATCCACGCTTCTCTCAATGACATAGATGTCGCTGCTTCGTGTTGAACTGCAGAATTCCCTCGCGTTCTTGAAAATTTCCCACTTTAGCAGAGTTGGTAATTCTCGAGATTTCTGTCGATTTAATGTTTTTTGCTTCTAATTTCTTTATTTTAAGCTAATATCTAACACAAATATTAAAAACGGGTTTGTTATTAACCCGTCCTGCTGGGGAAACCTTCCGAAATTTCAAACACATAAAGAAAACGGAGATATTTTCAAAAAACTTCAAAATAAAGAGACGCGTCATTTATTTTGCTCATAGTAGTACATATCAAACTGACATCTCATGTGCCATCCCGACTTCTAGTCCATGGTTATAAAGTAGGAGTATCATACAGTGGACAACCGAACACATGTTTTCGATGCCAGAGTTCTACGCACACCGTAGCGAACTTTGTACTGACACGGGGGGCTCAACCCCGAGGGGGAACGGGTGTAATCCCGACCACTTCCCCGTCAATTCCTCGCATGACAGAACTCGGAAAAGTGACTTCTATGACATCCTACAAATTAGCCCCACCTGTCATTTCTACGAAATCTGGTGACCAAGAAGATGATCTTGAGCATCGACTCTCGGTACCGGACCCAAAGGAGTTCCCTGCACTTATAATAAAGTCTCTTGAGAAAGCGAAGAACGATATCCAACTTCCCAGTAAACGAGTGCCTTTATCGACTACATCTGAGGCCTCCGGCATACGAGTAGAGCAGCATATTAGCTCACACAACATGGAGGTAGAACCCAACCACTCACCAGTTGAGGATAGAGAAGTCCCGCAAGAGACACAGGAAGAGCATCTTGAACCCTTTGAAAGCAAGTTTCTCCAGCATGAGACACAAGGGATTAAATTTAGCGATGTTATTTCTAAACAAAAAAGACGCAAACTATCCCGGAAGGAAGAACTGAATTCTCACTTGGAAGGCAGCCAAGTCTCTATGTCTTGCGAACGAGATCCACGTACTCGCCTCAAGCAGGTATTCGACACAGATACATAAGGTATTGGTATCAAGGTCAATGTATACGAATTCACCCCAAGTAGTGTGGTGTGTGCCGCCTTTTTGTTTTGTTTTTGTACTGTCTCTACGTAACGTGTGTACAACACAAGTGCCCTCCGATTCTAATAGTGCAAGAGTGCAGAATGGAACAGCACTAGTTATCACTTCTACAAACAGGAAATCCTTCAGTGTTAGTTGTGTTTAAATCTACCGTCGAAGTATGTGTTTTATTTTAACTGCAACACTTAACATATTCATTAACATCTCTCATGGATTTTGTAAGTTGCTTTTTTGCTTCACTTCTTAGTTTTAAGACTCATATTAACTTTCAGTAGAACAAATTTACGTAGATATAGACATTGCACAGAAGTGTTATACTACGAACTTTTCCTCTATATGACTGTGATAAACTCTTTATCCTTTCTCACGATAAATTTAAATCGCGCAAATAGTGACGATAAAAAAGCATATTTAAAACAATTTCTTACATCGCATAACCCGGATGTAGTTTGTGTGCAAGAACTTATACATGATTCATTTCACAATATTTTGGACTATGATGTGTTTGCTAATTTAAGACCCACCACTGGAGTAGGGATGTTTATCAGAAAAGGATTGGGGCATACCAATCTTACTCTCTCCCCTGACGGACGTATTATTCATTGTGTCATACAGGGGCACCTGGTCGTAGTACTATATTCTCCTTCTGGCTATACAGCTAAGAAGGAACGGGCTGAATTTTATAGCCAAAGTTTGCCACAATTTCTGCCTCCTCATATTTCTCGTATGGTGATCATGGCTGATTGGAATACCACTGAAACCAGCGCAGATTTAATTCCGTCCCCCCCTTGTCCCACATTTTTGGAATTTTTGAGGGCTTATCACTTAAGGGATGTAGTCATTGTTTCCAATTAACCGAGGATCTATACCCATTGTACTTCACATTCGAAAAGTAGGATTGACAAAATATACGTCATTCCTGACTTGTTTCACACTATTATTGATGTACAGACTATTATACCATCTTTCACCGATCATGTAGCGATCAAGCTCCACATAAAAACAGATCAACCCTTGCCAGCCCTTAGCAGGCGAGGATACTGGAAGTTAAATACATCCTTACTTCACCATGACGGTTATCGGGAGGAACTGGCACAATGATATTCCTACTGGGAACAGATGCAACAAAATTTTCCAGATCTCGCCTCTTGGTGGACGACATTTCTTAAACCTAAGATCGCTCGGTTCTTCCAAGGCAAAGGACACGAAACACGACACGATCGGCAGTTGATGTTTGAATTCCTCTATGAGGCATTGCGCGAGGCATGGTGTGCGGCCCCCTCACTACAAAATAAACGCACCGTGCAAAAGCTCAAACTACGACTCCAAAATCTCCAGGCTCCCACACTCCTGCCTTCTTTTATTAATGAGACCACATATTATAGGCTTGCCAAGGAAACTGTCACTATTTACGACGTTGCACGTCTATTGCACCGGCGGAAACAGGCTACAATAGTAGCTTTCCGTCTCCCGAATGGTGATATCACTAGTGATTCGATTCAGATCCTAAACGTTTTCCGTGAGTATTACTATAAATTTGTACAACCCCGACCTTCTGACACCAATGTTACACCTCAGTTTTTGTCGATTATTCCCAAACTGATTACGGAGGAAGAGGGTCGTGATCTCATGCGCCCCATAACTTCTCAGGAAATATGGATTGCCCTCCAGGCAACAAAAGGAAAGGGCGCGCCATAATATGAAGGTCTGCCGTACGCGTTCTATAAACAATACTGGACCTTTCTTTCAGATATCCTAGTCAAGTTGTTTAATACATATTTAAAGGGGGGCCCCATCCGCGGTAACGTCGGAATCACAATATTTATCCCGAAATCCGCCACTTCCCAGACTGTACAGGAGTACAGACCCATCACTTTACTTCCTACCGATTTGAAACTGTTCACAAAAATTCTGACGGCACGTTTAAAACCCATATTACAAAAGTATATTAGTCCATATCAGGCAGCCGCCCACCCCAAATATAACATCTATTATGTGTTACGTTCGTTACGGGATTTTATAGCGTACGTGCAAACTCGGCGCATTAAAGCGGGGGTCCTTGGCATAGATTTTTCTTCCGCATATGACTGCGTTGATCACGGGTTTCTTCTTCAAACTTTAGATGCCTGGGGATTTCCTCCTGCATTTCAACAAGTCATAAGACAACTCTACCAATCGCGTCAATGTCGAGTACAGATCAATGGTCATCTTTCCGACCCATTTGCTCTGCAACGCGGATTACGGCAAGGCGATAGCATCTCGACGAGCTACTTTGTGATAGTTCTAGATACCTATCTCCGGGCTCTTTCTCAGATTACCTCTCCCGGTATACCGGAATACCATCAATTACACGTCTTCGGATTTGCGGATGACGTAACCTTAATTGGAACTACGCCCGAATATATGCTCACCGCCATCCGCATAACTAACGAGTTCACCCAGTGCTCCGGCTTAGCATACAATACACACAAGACCAAACTCCTGTCATTTCACGGATTCTCCCTACCCTCCTTACCTGATTCACGCTCTCACATTCCCACGGTTGATGCTTTAACAGTACTCGGCATAACTTTTCATAGCGATGCACACAAACAAATGGATGCTGTCTGGCGTCCTATCGTTCATCAGATTAAGCAGATGCTATACTTACAACTTTTCCGAGGTCTGCATATAATACATAAGATTCAATATCTTAATCAGTATGTTTCTGCTAAACTTTGGTACTACGCACGCACTTTTCCCCTCCCTTCTGTTTACGCTCGCCAAATTGAATCTATTTATGTGGTTTCTTTGGCTGGGCTACTTCTTCCGACTATGCCACAACACTATTTATCTTCCTCGCAGCGAAGGGGGCCTTGGACTCGTAAACATTCGTCTTAAAAGTCAAGTTTTATACATGCTAGATGCGTATCAAGACGTTGAGCCCCACATGGACTATACACGGGTGTGGATCGAATGTTTCTGGCCCGAATACTCTCAACCAAGGAATCCGCCTTTCTGCAGATTTGGTAACTTATGTCCTACCTACGTATGTCACCAATCTTGTTCAAGCATGGACATATTCTGGTGAGCTTGCTTCCCCTACTACATATACTCCCCAAACCTTATACCGGCAATTGTGGAGAGCGTCACTTGTAGATGTGAGAGTCCGGGTACAGGATATGTTCCCCAATAAACAATGGTGCCCTTTTTGGCAAAATCTACGAACCAATGTCCTCCCTTTGCACACACAAACAGTATGGACGACCATAGTTCATCAACTGCCCCCCACACAAGAAAGACTTCTGCGCATTGGACGTACCACAACCCTCACCTGCAAATATTGTGGCCACTCCGACACACTACAACATCGCTACATGTCATGTTCAGGTGCTGATATTATTTGGAACCTCATCCTTCGTATGTTGAGCTTGACCTGCCGTACACCTGTTCCTTTATTTACCGTAGATCTCCTATTCTTTCCTGCATTTCAGTATTACCCAAAAACCAAACATAATACGGTCCTCTGGTTAGTTGGTACCACATTGTTATATGTCCATCGTTCCATGCCATGGAATGATGAATGCTTATATTTTGACTTTTTACAACGGGAACGCCGCAAATATTTTTCAGTCGATCTAGAAAGACAGTCTTTCAGTGGCTTTTTGCAAGCAACTCTGTCCCACCTGTCGGGAAAGACCGGGAGGCAATGAGTTGTGCTTGTGCACATTTTCCTTGTTGTGATGCATAACCATTATCATCGTACAGCGTAGTAGGTTCGCTCAGAACCACATCTTGGACACTCTTCCCAGTGGTCGGTCCTAGATTACACCTATATTGTCTCCATGTAATTTTGCTATGTAATATTAGTGACAGAGTACAATAAATAAATATTAAGTGGTAGAGCGTTCATCTCTGGTGCTTGGGATCCCGGGTTCGATCCCAGCCCCCGCCAAGTGAACTTTGTGGTGGACAAACACCGTGTGCGTGGGTTTTCTCGGGGTTCTCCCGTTTCCTCCCACTTTCTTCATTCCACCATTTCATTCATTACTCATCATCACCGTCTCCTTTAGCCTAACCGGCATAACCGCGGGACGTAAAACTCAAAGATTTCATTTCATTTCATTTCAACATGAGTTACAATTTTTCCAGTAGCACAACGTCAGGTTTTTGCACTTATGGAGTGAAGATGTAAAACGTAAACAAACTAGCTACGACTTGTTTGTGTCAGTTTTGTAAACTAACACCACTACAACATCATGAATATTACAAGGGAATTCATTGCAAGGAACGTACCACTGCTTCAATTTGTTCCATTTCCTTTCTCAAATAAAATGTTCAAATCAAATCACTGATATATATCCACCCCACTCTCACACAATCACATCAAAAGACGTATGCATGTAATCCTTCATGTCGAACTGATCAATTATTTTAGCAGATAGTACATCTTCATTAACTATATAGTAAACATATATAAAAAAGATCAACAGATTAGATATTAGGAGAACATTGACAGGAAAAAGACACAACACCAATAATCTACTTAGCCTATATTTCTATTCACTGGTGTTCGTTGAACAGAAATTCTAGCCGACGAGGACCCTCCTTAGCGAATCTTGTAATTGCTTGCTCTATGAACACATTCTTGTTTACAAGCACATGTTTTCGGTGGACACAATACACACAGTCCACTGAGTCCTTCCTCCTCCATTCTTCAACGTAACCAAGTTTCTTTTCTTATTAAAGCACTAAATGAACTTTCTACTGTGCAAGTAGTCGCTGGAAGCGAAAGAAATATTTCTATTACACTCCCAACAGTGACAACCGAGGCTTCGGTAGCTGTGTATAGTTCGTGAAAGCAAATGAATTGAAATCTTTAAGTCTTACGTTCCACGATTATGCCGGCTAGGCTAAAGGAGACGGTGATGATGAGAAATGAATGAAATGGTGGAATGAAGAAAGTGGGAGAAAACGGGAGAATCCCGATAAAACCCACGCACACGGTGTTTGTCCAAAACAAAGTTCACTTGGCGTGAGCTGGGATCGAACCGAGAACCCCATATACCAGATGTTAAAGTTGGTGAATGCAGTTGGTGACATATCAGCAATGATTTTCAAACATGTCCAAAATAACTTCAATGTATTCTTGTGCCTTGGAAAGATCTATTGCCTCTCCTGTAGAGCATTTGTAGTTGGCTCTAAAATACCACTATGTTTGGCCATGATGTGCATTGATATTATACATGTACCAGATGACGCTGAAGAATGTAAGTACGTAATGAGCACTTTGTTGCGTGCTTCTGTTTCCACCAGGGGACAGCTGTTTTAGCCAATTAACTATTTCTGAGATTTTTTCAAACATATTCTGATGCTTTTGTTCTTTGCACACCACCATGTTTCACAGAAGAGAGGCACATTAGGAAAAGATTTTTTTGACAGACCTTTCACAAAAAAAAAAAAAAATGATTATGTTTTGCATAGTTGCAACTGAATTTTGAATGTGTTTAACTTCATTAGTGTCATTAATAACCAAATTTAAATTATGGCTAGTACAGTGAAGAAATAACGCCTTAGGATATTGTTTTTGTATTATTCTGTTCACACTACCTTCCGTTCCTGCCATTGTGGCGCATCCGTCATGACCCTGTGCACATAATTTCGACATATCAAGGTCACATTTTGACAAAAAGGATAAAACTTCAGTTACAATTGCTTTTGCATTAAGTTCCTGTAGAGCCACAAAATCAAGGAATTATATTTTGGGTTGATTTAGAGTTGAGTCTAAATATCTAATTCCTACTGACAACTGCTTTAGACCAGAAATGTCCAAACTTTCGTCAGCAATTACTCAGAATGATTTTCTTTATTTGCTTCCTTAACCAAAACATTTTAAAATTCCTTTTCACAAACTGAAATCAATTCATTTTGAATTTATTGTGAAGTATATTTCACGTTGCCGATCGTCCTTTAATGTGTTCTTTGAACGCAATGGGCCTTACGCAGGGTTGTTCTGACGAGTGATTAGTGTCATACTAAAGAGTTCGACTAACATATGTTTCCTGCAGTAGTCAGGTCTTTAGTATGACGCTAATCGTACTTCAAATCAACCCTGCATAAGGCGCAGTGTCTCCAGCCTCGACACAAAAGTCTAACAGATCAAGGAACACGTCCGAGTTTGATTTATCACCTCGAACAGATTTATCACGTGTTGAGCAGAAAAAAGATGGAAGATAATATAGAAACTAGGTTTCTTTCTGTTACTTTCAACTTGCTTGATTCTGGAATTCGGATAACGCTATTCTCATCTTTTTGCCTTTTAGAAAAAAAATCTTATATCCATTCTGAGCACTACACAGTTAACAGAGATTTATAAAAATAATCGTCTTCGGCTTCCGAAAGCAATTAAATTTAAATTCTTGTTGCCAGAAGTGCCTATAAAAGTTCCTAACCTTACCGAAAATCCAAGGGGGGCAATTGTCCCCTCTTGCCCACCTCTATGGGCGCCCACGTTCTCAATTGAATTTTGGCGAAGAGCACGATTTACCATTGTTCCAAAGCTGCTACAGATTCCCACATACAGTTACAGTCACAGAATAACGAACTGACAATTTTCTATGAAATACTATGCGTCTTCAGTCTGTTGCAGGCTACTGCTTGTAGATTCTATGATTAAAAATACTTGAAAACGACAGAGGTGCAGCAGGACAGTTCTTTCCAATCACTATTGAAATTTGATTTTCTCTCTCTCTCTACATATATATGCGGTAACTAGCCCCTTAGTACTACCAAGAGGGAAGGGGGGGCTCTGAGGCCCACAGCACAGCAATAGAAAAAACAAAACACTAAAACCAAAGCAAGTACGTTTTATGATGAATGGGTTCAAGCTTGACAATATCATTTTCTTTTCAAAATTTTTATGGAATTAGAATTGTTACAAAATGTAACAAAAATAATTTATGGGCCTCTGAGCCCCCCTTTTCGTGTTCCTAGAGTTAATGTCAAGTCCATAGTTTTTGGGATCGCTGAGATAAAAGCAGTAACGCTTTCGATGCCGTTTAAATTAAAATTTAGCCCCGCAACTTAGTGGAGGGAGAGATGTATAAAGATGATCGAAAATGACCGATATTAGTGTCGAATCCATAGCTTTCGGGGTCGCTGAGATAAACAGTAACGCTTTAAATGCCGTTTAAAATAAACTTGGGAAAGGGAGAGATATATTAAAATGATCGAAAATGACCGATATTAGTGTCGAATCCATGGCTTTCGGGGTCGAGGAGATAAACAGTGGCACTTCCGATGCTGTTTAAATCCAAATTCAGTCCCCATCATTACTTCTAAGGGGGGATGGTGATATGTAAAAATAATTGAAAATGACTTATATTAGCGTCGAATTCACAGTTTTTGTAGCCCCAAAGTAGATTTGTGACAGGTTTGATGCCATTTATGTCTAAAATAAAAAATATTTTCCCCATGCCAAGAATGTGTATTCTGCTAGTTTATTTATAAAAAAGAAAAGAACTGAATAAAATGATTTGTTTAAAAGATTGCATAGAAATCTGAGAATAAAAATAAAAATTACAGCAAAAAACATGTATTACGTAACGAACATCTAAACTCCACCTCCCCGCTTGTCATTCTTCGTAACACAAAGCCGAACCTCTCTCCCCTTTGCTTCTTTACGTAATATGTGGACGACCCTTAACAACATCTACACCTAATAAAAAAAGAATCAATACTGTATTCCTTTTTATCCAATCTCGATACGACATTCCGTTCTCGAGTTATGACGGTTTATGCATTTTTTCCGTCAAATTCTCGACTAGCCACAGAGTCGAAAAGAGGCATTTCTGCATCAGACTGATCTATACATTTCGTATTGTCTTGGTCTCAGTGATCACACCCTCCAAACGAAAAGGGTATTAGTGTTGTTTTCGAAGATCCTGTATATAAATATTTTACCAATAGACATTAGATCCACTCAGTATCAATGTATCCGATTACGATACGTGTAATTTTCAAACACATTCAGTATGACAATTGATCGAAGTGTACCATTTTACTACTATCTTCTTCAGATTCTTGATTTAGCTAATTAAGAGTGCAAATAAGACAAGAAGCCTAAAGTGCTTTTGCTGAAATGTGGTAAAGCTTTAGCTTGTCAAGACCGCTAGATTAATGTGTAGCAAACCGCATCATGCAAGGTTGAACTTTTGTTTTAAGAAATTATAACATCACTTGGCTTGGATGAAGTTCATACAATATACATTATTATTTTATAGTTGATTATATATTTCTTCAAAGCGTTTGAAAATTGCACAAATCATGTCAATGTATGTTAAAATTTTAGCACTGTTGTCTAAAATATAAGATTGTATAAATTTCTGATTTTTTGAACAGTAATAAAAGCAAAGAGCATACAAACAAAGAGTAAAAATAGTTTCACTTTTATAATGAACTAATCTTTAAAAGAACAACAAATTCTACCTTCGAGATTCGGTTTCCATCTCTTACTGTATATATTTAATTTAATTGAATGGATCAACTTCAGAGAAAGTATATTATAAAGTGATATACTCAATTGCATAGTCTAAAATATTTCTTTTCGTACGTAGGTGTATGTGATATGTAGAACAACATATGGATAAATTTTAAATATAATATGATTTACCATGAGTAAAACCCCTAAAAGTGGTGTTAAAACAACAATTAAGATATAAATCCTTTTCCAAGCATTGCACTATGGGTCGTTGACCGAATTTCACGTAACTTGGTATTTTATGTTTTCATACTTGAGTAATATTGGAAGGTGATGTACATCAAATGACACTCATTCACTTTTTTAAAACTATTTTACAGAACCTATCAAATGCTATATATAGAATTTTTATAACATGCATGTGTCCATAAAATGTTATTGTGATCATTATGAGTCACATTTCCTTTCAAGGCCATTGCAATATTTCACACTTTACAATACTAAATATATTATCTTGTCCAGTAACTAATGTCATGTCCACTGATTATATTTCATTTCGATGTACCTTCATATCCCTTCAAAATGTACCATTATTACGAATGCATACATACATACATACATACATACATACATACACACACACACACACACACACACACACACACATATATATATATATATATATATATATATATATATATATATATATATATATATATATATAAATTCCGATTGCTAATCTACGCATGTTAATGATATTGCAACACTTTTGAGAACGAGTCTACCTTTTAATACTGCAGGACTTGAACAAGAACTACTATTAAGAGACAAACACAAAACGCGTAATAAGACTAGAGAACTTTCTTTTTCTCAATCAATAACACATCGTCATGAAAAGAATTCGGATGTCACTAATATGAGCAGATTAGTAATCTCAATTTCTTCATTTTCTGTTACCTATCGGCTTGTGTTGTACGTATTTTTACATTGTGACAACGTGACGTTTCCGGAGAAATCTTGCACAACGTCTCTACTAGAACTTTTTGAGGAGGTATGCAACCACGCAGAGTGGTAATTACCTTATCCGCCATCTTTTATCTGCGTGTATGTGTATTGACCTGCCACGTGGTATTATTTCCAGGTAGTGAGACGTCTTTTACATACTCTTGTTAACTCAGTTTACGTCACAACAAAAATGTCCGGGAATCTCTAACGTACTTTGGGGAATCCCTTGCGACGCCATTGCACAAGTCTGAAAACTTCAAATTTGGATAGAGCAGGTTAAAATCCTTTGATAATATCATGCCACTTCACGTCTACGCTCAGTAGTTTGTGCAAGTTTGTTTTCCCACGCTTTCGGCAGGTTATAACACGTAAATGACGCGATTTTCGCCCTATGTTTATTAGGACATTTTTGTTTGTTTCGCTCTCAGGAATCACCCCTCTGCTTTTGTATATACAACGAATATATATATATATATATATATATATATATATATATATATATATATATATATATATAGATAGATAGATAGATAGATAGATAGATAGATAGATAGATATACAGGGTGATTTTTTTAACACTCAGGGATTTCAATTGGATCTAGCATTTCTAACTGAAGTCCGATTTTCATGCGCTTTGTGGCAAATTATCAAGGAAGGATGGGAAATTTATCGGAGTATGTTTACTTGTGCAGGTAGTAACAGACGGTTAGAAAACATTAAACTCTGCAGGCATCAGGTTACAGAAGCAGGAGCCGTAGGTTATCGCGAACACAAAACGGACAAGAAACTATGGGTTACAAAACAGATGTTGCAGAAAATGAGGGAAAGGAGGCCGTGGAAACATTAATACACAAGAGGGCAGAAAGATGTATAGGAAGTTAACAACGAATTGCCAAGCAGCCCCGGAAAGAACCTTTACGTTCTTCAAGCTATTCTGATACCTGTACTGAATCATAAGGTTGTCCATTTAATATTTTCGAATGTTTATTGATGATTTCCATGTGTATCTTTTTATCTTCTGATTGAATCAATGATTCCCAATTACTAGTGATTTCTCTCTATGGAAATTGGCCAGTCTCTTTCTTTTCACTACTTCCCGTCCTTCTCCCAGAACTTCATTGAAATTTCCCATTACATTCTTCATTATCTATAATTTCTTCTACTATACCTGTTTATATCTATAATACCTAATAATTTATTAGTTATATACAGGTACTTACTTATTTATATACTTAATAATTTACCTATTTATATACCAAATTTCATCTTACTAAGTTGACAGGAATGTTAGACACTAATTTTTTTACATAAATTTTGACCCCCGCTGTCCTCTTAGGATATGCATCTTAATCAAAGCATAAAGATAAAATCCTAAGTTAAGTCAAAACCTACTCATGTATTAAAAATCATCAAAATAGTTGCAACGGTGTAGTAGGAGTTTGCGGACAAACATTACATTGATTTTAATATAGATAGATGTGCTGTGCCCAACTAAAACGGAAATTTTCCTAAACTCTGGGTTACCGGTCTACTTGTTTTAAATCAAGCATTTATGTACCTAGTTTTATTTTCGTGATGTTGAAAGTTGAGTAGAGTGTGTCAATTTTTCTCATAAATTTTCACTCCCAAGCTCACTCCTTAGAATACTTACCTTAATAAAAGAAACATGACAAAAGTCTAGGTTAGGTAATGGTCCGATTATATACACTTATGGACATAAAACCTAGATTGCCTTCTAGAGACTAAGCCCAAATAAAAAGTACGGTCCAATACGCTAAACTTTCTCTCTCCGATTCCATAAATTGAATCATGCTGTGGAGCAGTTATTAATTAAATATTTCGTAGTGAAGTACGAAGAAAATTATATGGCGTTTTCGGAAAATTTCGTCGAAAGAAAACTTACCTCCAAAAGTAAACGAATCTTTGCAGCATTTTCCATAAGAAAGTAACTTATGCCATATGTTCGAGTTATTAATAAAATATTTGTAAATAAAAAAAACTAACATAAAAATGTGTTTCCCAAACTATCAAAAAACTAACCCTAATAGTAAACTACCCCTTGTGGAGATTCTCATGGAAGTTATTCAACAATATAGGAATATTACTGAAATATTTATCTATGAATATGAACGAATTCGCCTGTCGTTTTCGAGAAAGTAGTCTGAAAAGAAACTGGAGCCAAGAGTAAACTACTTCTTGTGAATTTATTCATAAGGAGTAATTTACGTTACATAATGGAGTTATCATTAAATATATTTATTTATGAAATATGAACAAAATCGTCTAACTTCCCATAGAAGTTTGTTTATGGGAAGATTGTCCGAAAAACTCAACTCTAAAAATAAACTACCCCTCGTAGATTTTCTTAGAACTAATGAGTTACACCATATTGTCAAGTTATAAATGAAGTATTTATTTATGAAATATGAACAATATAGCCTGAGTACTTTTTAAGCAAATTGTCCAAAGAGAGAAAAATACATCTTCAAGAATAAACCAATCTTTGTATAGTACTTCAGGACAAGTGAGTTATGTCCTATTGTCAGGTTGTTAACCAAATATGAACAAATTCGCCTGAGTGGTTCTGGGGAAGTCGTCTGAAAGAAACTCACTCTCAAGAATAGACTTACACCGTCTCGATTCCCCTTCCCCCAAAATGATCTATTTCACTTGATGGTGTTGTTTCTGTTAAAAATAGAAATTATGAAATTAAACAAAATCGTTAGAACTGTTTTAGAGAGAATTCCATTTTTTATTTTTATCCTTCAGTAAATTATTCTTGTTTTTAAGGGCGGAAAGAAAATTCAAAACCCTCCCCGTGGAGAATCACATAAAAATCTTAAGTTTGAAATTTGGTTGAGATACGTTGAAAGATCTGGCTTTTAGGCAAGTGTCCATCAGGACGAACAGGCGGACAGATGTCGAAAAATTACTTTTTCGATATCTTTGGACCATGTAAAATGTAAGTCCGTTGAAATCTCGAACTCAATTATTTTCACGATCATCATACTCTTCCTCTCGTTTCGTCGCTCGAAAGTAATAAGGGAATACGCATTTCAGTTTTTCTAAAAAAAAAATCACTTCAAGGGGGAAAAGTTTGGTTATTTTTATAATATCTAAATTTCTTTGTCTGTTGGGAAGGTGTCCAATATCAGGATTCAGTGAAGCGAAAGATGTGAAAATCAAGGAAGAGAATGTACGTATTTCAGCGTTTTCGAAAATTTCACTCCTAAGGGAAAAGGGGGTTAATTTCAATAATATTGAGATTTCCCTTTATCTCTTAAATAAACATAAGGGCATGCACGTTTGTGTTTTAAAAACCTTATGCTTCTAAGGATACAGAAAAAGTAAATTTTTATAATATTGAAATTTTCCTTTATTTATTTCCAAATTGCCGAACGTTGTGATTCTCTTCAAGTGGAGATCAGAAGTTCGGTATATAAACTCTTACATAAAAGTAAAGGAACACATATTTCAATGTTTTTTAAAAATTCTGCTCCTAAGAGGGGCTACAGGGTTCCATTCTATAACAGCCGAATTTCCTTTTCTATATCATTTATTTATACTTATTTCTGGGCATTAAAGACCTTAGGCCTGTCACACATGAAGACATTATGACGTCTGTCGGCAGCACATTATCCAGGGAAGAGTGAAGGAAGGAAGTGGCATAGGACCTGTTGTTAGGTACCGATACCGATCCCGGCATTTGCCTGGTATAAATGAGAAAACCAGGAAAACCTCACTCAGAATGTCTGGTTTGAAAAAGCTTTTACAACCGACTATCCTCACCGGGAATCTAACTAAGGACTGCTTACTGTCTTTCCTTACAGAAAAAGTATCCAACGTGAGGATTCTCCTAAATTGGAGATGTGAAATTCGGTTTATAAACTCTTAGATAAAACTAAAGAAATAAGTGTTCCAATGTTTTCAAATATTCTGCTCCTAAGGTTGAAAAGAAATCAGTTTCTATAATATTGAAATTTCCTATTAGTCATTCAGGCAGCGTTGGATGTGGTGATTCGCTTAGGTTGGAGATGAGTAATTCGACATATAAACTTATATATAAATGTAAAGGAACAATTATTTCAGTTTTTTTAAAATTCCAATGCTAAGAAGCAAAACTGAGGTCAATTCTATGACACTCAAGTCTCCCTTCCCTTATTGAGAAAGTGTCCATTGTGAGGATTCTTAAGTTGGAGTGTGAAATTCAGTCTATAAACCCTTAACTAAACATAAGAGGATATATTTTTATAATATTGATTTTTCCCTTTACTTATTTGAAAGTGCCACATGTGGGGACCTGTTTATCTTAGAGATATGGTATAACTTATAAACTCGTAAATACAGTAATGAGATACGTATTTAGGTATTTTGAAAACTTCTGCTCCTTAGGGTTGGTCATGATTGTTATTACCAATTTTCCGTTTCTTTATTGAGGCAGTGTCAATTGTGAAGATTTGTTTAAATTGAAAATGTGAAAATCGTTATATAAACTACTAAGTAAAATTAATTAAATGTTATCCGCTATGAATGATAAAATTAAATGTTATGAAAAATGCGTCTGTTAAAAATCCGCTTCTAAAGAGGATAAAGGAAACAATATATATAAATAAAGGGTGAAGCATTTAAACCCCACTTTTTTAATTATCATAGTGGCCCCGTCTAGCGAAGTCGCTAACAAGCTTGTCTTTGGTGCGAGCAGTCCCGGGTTCGATTCTTGGTATGGTACACTCGATCAAGAACGTGTAATAGCTTTTTCAGGTCAGTCATCCTGACTGAGGTTTTCTCCATCACAACAGGCAAATGCCGTGATGGTACCTACGAGTCACGGGCCGTTTCCTTCCTTCCTCACTCCTTTCTGCCTTCCCCGAATAAGGTGCTTACCAAGATACATCATCCCTCATACGTGAAGGGCTTATGATTGTAATTCCGGTAATGTTCAGAAATATATGTTAATAAGTAAATAAAGTTAATTATAAAAGCAAACTGAACATTTGTTTTCTTCATTTATTGCAATAAGTGGAAATGAGTCTACAATCCAAAACACAGCTATTTTTTTCATTTCTCTTTTTGGACATGACTCCACTTAGAAACTAGTTCACTTTTCAACCGTTCAGATTTGAGGCTTTCTTGTCATCGTAAGTAGTTCAGCCTTCACATTCTCGGGTGTCCTATCACACCTCACATACCACCTATTCTTTGTATTGTTTGACACGTTTTTCCAAAGATATCGTATGAACCCAAACTGCATTGAAATAAAATCTGTGAGTTCTACGTCCACGGTTATGCCGGTTAGGCTAAAGGAGACGGTGATGATGAATAATGAATGAAATGGTGGAATAAAGAAAGTGGGAGGAAACGGGAGAACCCCGAGAAAACCCACGCACACGGTGTTTGTCCACCACAAAGTTCACTTGGCGGGGTCCGGGATCGAACCGGGACCCCAAGCACCAGAGGTGAACGCTCTATCACTGAGCTACCGCGGCCCCTACCAAACTGCATTGACTTCCCTTTTATGAGACACGAGCACCAAAAATGTCGACGGAATGTGAGTTGTGCCGTACATAACTTTCACTATTTAAGTGAAACTCTTTAACAGGTAAACCGGATTATTCACCGATCCAATGCTGCATTGCTACTAATGTTCCCCCTGTGTAGAACATCAAGGTCAAACCCTACTCACACACACGCACCACCAGCGTACGAATGTCTTGGAAAAGGGGGTTTCTCAATATTTATTCAGAAAATACTAGATGTTAGGATTCACTGAAGTTTACAACGACTCACCAAAGGTAATCGTTAACCCTGGTTCGGCTACTAATGATATAAGTAAATCTTGAGTGGTAGTAATTGTTTACACATTAAAATATCTTCAATAATTATATCTACTAGTATTCTCACCTTTTCTATCGAAATTACAAGTCGATGATGAGTATAAAATGATTTATTAGTTGATACTCTTTTAACGTATTTTCACACAAACTGTCTTGCAAGTATACATGTTTGTTAGGTATCTATAAACAACTACATAGCAACTAATTATACAATAATGTATATATCTTATATATTTTGAAAACATTCTTCTTTTGTTATTTTTAAATTAACATTATATCTGGTATAGTGCTTATGTAGAAGCACTTTCTGCCCACAAATACAAGTAATTATCAATTTATACAAAGTATCTCGTTGTATAAAATGTCGCCCGACGATGGGACTGAATATAAAAGTTACAAGGGAGCTTGGTTTTTATATTTAAGAACCACTGGTCCGTTTATAAGAACAATATTCCATTAATTATGTCCTATACATTTTGATCGACCCTCGCATATATATAACATTATTTATTTTCATTCATATAAATATATTTATAATAAATCTTTCATTTCATTATCATTTATCCTTTATTACATTAATATATTTATTTTATTATTATTAAAACGTCGTCGCTTATTTATATAATTAACGAAGGGTACGAATTCAAAATAGTAAGAAGCAATTACATTTTAAAACATGAGTCACCATGATCAAGGGCGCATTATATAGTATTTACTTTAAATGATATTTTACAGTATGCATTGTATTAATTAGGCGTCAGAGTATAGAAGAATCTTATTCCAGTAACATATAAGATGGTGCATGAAGACAGTTGTCGGATAATTAGCTTAATATAATGAACCTTATACTTAACATAATCTTTGACAATTAAGTTTCAACACAAATCAAATATACTATAAATAACCTTTGCTTTTAATGAATCGAACTATAATTCTTCATATTAACAAGAAAGAATTAAAATCATTTGAAAATTATCATTTGTTGAAACAAATGTGATAAAATATTTATGAGTCCATTAACTAGTCCTATCAAGTATAGTGCTTGTATATCAAAGTCATAAGAATGGTTTTCATTATTGATATTAACACATAAACTTAAAAATAAATATTCATAAGAATCTATAGCTGGTATGGGTTTAACCCTTACTTCATTAACTAGAGTCAGTTTAAATTTGTACTTGCATATGATTCTAATAAAGTACATTGTACTGCACTATCATGATTAGGTTCCGCAATATTTTGTACATGTATTGCGTCGTGATTCTGATTTTGATACGAAGTGCCATCTCTTGAACAACGATTATGTCTATACATAGGATTTGTAGCATTTCTAGAATTTCGCCATGTATTTCGATTGTTTTTGTGTCTACTTCGGTTGAGTGATCTGACATAATTATCGTCACGATTGATTAGGTTAGGTTGATTCCCAACATAGCTTTGCCTATTTTGCTCGTTCTGATTGCTTGAATTTACTCGATTTAGGTTTTGTTCCGTATCGTTCACACTACGGATATTTAGATTTCGAACAGGTACAAAATAATCTGAATTGTTTTTAATTTTATCTACTCCCGCTTGATGATTCGGTGGGAGTAATAAATGAGGGATTAGTTTCATATATTGCGATCTATCTATACACATTATATTGCACTCGTCCTGAAATTTTTCTAGGAAAGAAGTAGCATTTTCGTTACATTTACCAATGCATTTACTCATAACACGTATTTCACTCATATTTACGCTTAACTTTACCTTCCTTTTATCATTCCGTGTTCTTGTTGAGTGACCATTTCTATCTACGGCGTGATGTGTAGATCCACCGTCTCTTTTCCGCTCAATTGTATTCTTCGGATGGATTTCTTCCAAAATAATGTCCTCATTCTTCGGATGGATTTCTTCCAAAATAATGTCCTCATCAGATACGGGTGAAGGCGAGGTCATCTCTTGTGAACAAGGAACTTCCACACAATCATTAATCATGTTGTTATGACATGCATTATCTTTAATCAGCAACGTCTTAATTTCTTCATACTGTCGGCTGGATTCCTCGTATTTCTGCTGTATCATCTGCTTTAATTCCCGCTTCATGGCTTCCATATCGTCTTTTAGGGTTTGTTCATGCCGCTGTAAAGCTAGTATGATTCTGTCTTCTAATGTCATCTCTGGTGCTGGATTTTGTTCACCGCTACCACTGTCACTGATTTCTTTCTCCATTGCCTCACCGTCCATTTTTCTTGTGATTATTCTACCACTTTTAAGTCTTGTCAAGTTCGTAGTCATTAACCTTATTTGAGAAGTAAATTCACCCTTACTTTACTTCGGGATATGAATTTACAAGAATCCCGGGTGAGGTAAACCAAAATTTTTACAACGACTCACCAAAGGTAATCGTTAACCCTGGTTCGGCTACTAATGATATAAGTAAATCTTGAGTGGTAGTAATTGTTTACACATTAAAATATCTTCAATAATTATATCTACTAGTATTCTCACCTTTTCTATCGAAATTACAAGTCGATGATGAGTATAAAATGATTTATTAGTTGATACTCTTTTAACGTATTTTCACACAAACTGTCTTGCAAGTATACATGTTTGTTAGGTATCTATAAACAACTACATAGCAACTAATTATACAATAATGTATATATCTTATATATTTTGAAAACATTCTTCTTTTGTTATTTTTAAATTAACATTATATCTGGTATAGTGCTTATGTAGAAGCACTTTCTGCCCACAAATACAAGTAATTATCAATTTATACAAAGTATCTCGTTGTAAGTTGTAGGTGTGAAATTCGTAGTAAATATAAACTCGTAGTAAATTCAACAAGTATTTCAACTTTTTCGAAATTTCTGCTTCTGGAAAGGAAAGGGAAAATACGTACAATTATAAGGAAGAGTAAAAGTGAATCACTAGAAATTCAGGCCAATATCTAGAAACGCGAGATTTGGACAGAAAACTTCTTTTGTTACGAGAGCAATGAATAAGAAAGGAATATTTTGAAAGCTAAGGGAGGTTAAAAGGACTCAAACATTTTGCTCAGAATAGAGTACCACAGAAATTCCGGAAGTTATGGAGATGGAATTCGACATATAAACTCCTCATTAGAAATAATCGAACACATATCCCAGCATTAAAAAAAAAAAAAAAAAATCTGTTTTAAAGGGAAAGAGACATTTTTCTATTATCTTTTCTAATATTACACTTTCCGATTTGTATCATTCTATGTGTTGATTTGCTGGACTAGCAGCATGCGGATTGCGTTCCAAGGACGTTCTTGGACGTTGATATTTCCGAAAATATTGACGCTCATTTTTTTATTTTATATGGAAATGAACGCACATTTTCTGCACTAAGTTCTCAGTAGATTTGAGTTATTTGTGTGCAACTTGGCCAAGTGTGCGGGCTGGATAGTGTTTTCCTGGCCCCACGCAATTTTAAAGGAATTATTTAGCGCGTATTTTTTTTATTGTATCTATGGCTACAAATATGTACCGGCTTCTATTGAAACCTTGGAACAACAACGCTTAAAAAAGAGAGGTAGACTATTTACTTGCTTTGTCGAAGAAAGATTTAGGTTAACTCTTCAAAAGAATCCGAATGTTGCCGAATCTGCAACATTTTCATAATGCTCCGAGTGAATATTAAATTTGCCCCAGTCGTCCCTGTGATTGTGGAAAGAAACCTTAGCGTCTATTAATACAAAGGCACTTACGTTATACAACTTAAAGATCCTTAATCTTAAGTAATAGCTTTATATGTTTCTTTCCTAATACGAAAATGTATTCTGTCCAATGTTATATACACAGTTTAAATATTCAATTAGATTCAAGTTGATCCCAATCATATGAAAGGGTAATTGCCAAACTAGTTGAGTGAAGTATGGCCTCTTTTACCTTTATGTCTTATTTTAGCACTTTTTCCATGAAAATTGCTTCTAAAAGTCCTAACCTTGGCGAATACTTTTTAAGACCAGGCTCTTTTCTGAAATGAGAAGAATCATTAACCCCCCCCCTTCTTAAAAAAAGATTTTTAAGATCTCGAATAGAAGAAAGTACTAAAAGAAGGGAAAAGAAATCCGAAAATTTAAAGAAATCGGAAACAGAAACAACAAATATTTTTAAAAATCGAAGAAGTAAAAACGATAAATTGCTTGATATTTTGCAAAATGTTTTCCGATAAATGAAAACTGTTATTCCTTCCAAAGACAAAAATCAAGTAATTCTTCTAACAAGCAGTTTTAACCAAGCGAAAGAAATCGTTTTTATTTGATTATGGGAAAATTTATGTAATTGGGACACAAATCTGGACAAATCTTGTTCTACGATCTTCCGAACAGTATTCTTACCAATGTTCAAGTCTTCTGCAATCATCCTGAGGGACTGACAACGATTTTCAGTCAGCTTTTCCCGCACTTTTTCAACATTTTCGTCAGTTCAAACGGTTACCGGACGACCAGGTCTAAGGTCATCGGCGACCGCCTCCCAACCCTCATGAAAAGACGTTCGTTCGAGAAAGAGTATCATTGTAACTTGTTTGAATCATGTCCACGGTCTCCGTTAGCTGAATTGAGTTACACAAAACTTGATGATTACTCTCTGCTCCACTTTCCTATCCATAACAAACAAAGGAAGCATAGTTCACTGAAATCACTGGATCTCACAAAATTCAGAACATAAACTCGTGAATTCTTCACACAATGTGTAAACGAAAAGTTAAAACTATCAATAAATTGATTGATTATTGCTATTTTTGTTTTCATTTTTCCTGGCTGGTTTAGCCATTGTAAACGAAAAGTTAAAATTTGTTATTTATTTATTTTGCTATTATTATTATTATTATTATTATTATTATTATTATTATTATTATTATTATTATTATTATTATTATTATTCAACATTGTCATAACAACTGGAATAAACTATGAGATTCATTTCATTTTTACTATAGTTATTTTTAAAATTGAATATTTAAATAATCGAGCACTTATACGTTGGGGGCTGTGGTTTCTAAAACTGCGGTGTTCTAACGAATCTTTCTTTTCATTTTTTATTTATATATTTTTCTTATGTAGAAAAACAGAACATTCTTCCCTGGACCAGTACGGTTTTCTAATATGAATCCCAGAATCTACCTTTAGAGACATATATTGACTGACCAATGTAACATCTTGACCCGAAACAGAAATTGTGTAACATTTATAATCTGGACTGAACAGACACTACTTCAAAGTCCATCTTCTACACTGATCGATAATTCACATTTTCGTTTTGGAAATATTGCTTAATGTTTACAGATAATGATTTCAATATGGATACTCATTAGAGAACAAGACTAGTACATTTAGAATCAGGGAAGACTTAAAGTAACATAGAACACCATTAACGGAATCAAGTATAATACACAACAACCCAACGTTAATAAACCAACAATTGTTGCGAATGCGATACTACTTAACCTGACATGCATTGTAATTAGTGAATATGTGGAAAGTTGTATGTACAACTACTCTACTTATGGCACACACAAAACTACCTCTTATTGCAGTACCTAGCTCCCGGACTTCTATTGTCCTTCTGAGGTTTACATACTGGATATCTATTCACAGTCCGAATGCAGACATTCCATTTCTCTTGGGATTATCTCTAGCGTTCTTTCAATGGACTACTTATAGCCTTCCAATAAAGTGTGCATGCATACTTTCCTACAATTAACATATTGAGGTGCACACATATTACTTACTAATAGCATTGGCTCCTTTATTACATACCTGAGCCACCGATCAATACACACACAAAATATGAAACATTATGATCATGACAATGATATAAACCACTTCAATGACGATGAGATACATTATAACTTAATTACTTTCCTATATTCACTAATTACCTAACTACACTCACACATCCATATCATCACACACTTGCATCAAATCATAATAACCATTTAATATCTATATTTTGGCATGCCAACTATAAGAAAACATGAACCGATGCTGAATTATTTGACTTGTTCACTTTTGGTATGTAAATTAGTTTATTGAGAATATCTACTTTAATTTTGAATTCATAGACCGAAAGAAATGAAAGTGGTGACGAGGAGACTTACTACATACTCGTAATGTTGAGAGGCTCTAAACACATGTTAAACTTAGGTTACAATTATGGTTCAAAAACAGATCGAAAAGATTGTATAAAAAGAGAATCCAAGTTTATTCCGATCGACGAACATCTGACGTATAGTAGTGATTTAACTTTTATTCACAACTCATGATCCAAACTTTTCACTTACCACAAATCGAAACTGAAATAATTAGTTTGGAAATCTAGTATAGCTGATCCAGTTACTTAGAATTGATTACTGTTCTGGAACATGGCAGTCCACGTCAGCAAATACTCTTCAAATATTTTAGAGAAGGTTTCTACAGCAACCTTCTTATCAAAGATCTTCTAGTATTATATCGAATTACCGTCTCGTGGGTAACACTACGCGATGTTCGAAAGTCATCCCACAATAGTCCCACTTCGACTTTATTTTTTACTATTATAATTTATCATTAAACAACCAAAATCAAATTGAATTACTTAATTTAAATAATTTTGAATACTATAATGCCAATTTTGAGTGAAAATAGTTCTAGTCACTGATTATCTCTCATTGTAACATACTTTTAAAAACCGTACGTTATTTATACTCAAATGCTATTTCAAGCACGGCGCTGTAACTAACGTCATTTCAATTTTACTCACAACATGTCAATCCGCTTCGCAGCGCTGTAAACTGAAATAATACCTATCCGGTTTCCAAAAGGTAGCAAAGTAATATAGTATACATATCAAAATTTTCGTTTATTTATTTTCAACACTTCGCACTTTTCTTGATGATTCTAATTTGTTTAATCAAATCTTCAGTGAATTTAGTCTTGAACTTGTACTAGATTGCTTCCTTACTGATGTAAACAAACATTATCCATCTTGAACTATTGAATATGAATCGATTTTCTCGCTTTGCTAGCTAAAGAAATAAATGCTTCCCCAGCTCGCAAAGCTTTCAAATAATGACCACATAATGTCCGAAGCTTCTACTTCAAACTGATATAGTGTCGTTACTTATTTTTCTGTGGTTTATTTCAATTCGTACTAGATATTACTGCTATTGTTCACTATTTACATGTGTTTAGATATAGTTACTCCATATAGCAAAAATAATCTAATGCTTGAAACGAAATATTTTAATTAATATAATTGTTATTGTTATGCCTTTCGTACTTATAGTTTGCATAGCCTCCCTCCTGTCGCGTAAATATATTGCTCTTTGGTAAAATAGGCCTACATAGACTTAGAAAGCGGGTCTAAAAGTACAGGTATATAATACACACACCGCTATTCTGTTTTGGAAACGGGGCTTCAAACCAGGGTTACAAATGCAGAATACAATTGCTTCTAAAAGCTGCATACAATAACCGCTTGGTGGCTCCAGTGGTTATCTTATAGTGTCGCCAATCTTGAAAATTAGTAGACACTATGTCGAATGCGTTTCAATGAAACTTCTTGATTTTACATAAGCTTAAACCCAAGTAATTTGGGAACCAAAAGCTCATACATTATGATGTTAACCATATATACTAAATTACTTTTGTCAAGGTAAGATTATTTCTGTCGATAGTATGCATTTGTTAAATCAAATCAAATGCCTGCACACCATAATATTATATATGATAACTGAGTTCGTCAGGGTCTACCATTATGCCAAGCGTGGGAAAAGTCGGATGAGTACATTCTTTGGCGCTTGAATGAAATTTCTTGATTTCATTGGGTTCGAACGTAACTTTGGTGGCCAATAGCACGAGAACCAAAGGTCTATACACCATAATATTTCATATTAAACTTTCATGCATAGCACGATCGTCAAGATATAGGATCACACCAACTTTGGTCAAGATTGTTTGAGTTTAATCAAATGACACTTAGTGAAATGACTTAATATTCAAATTTAATGGACAATAACTCTGGAACCGAAAGCCTGTGGACCATAATATTTAACATACTTACCAAATACGTCAAGATCCACAGGTATACTACTTCTGATCGGCATTGTATGAGTTTCGTCGATAGTATTAGTTATACAATATACTTTCATTAAATTCAAACCCGAATTTAATCACCAATAATTCGGTGAACCAAAGGCCTGCAACCGTAACATTATATATTTTTATGGTTACAAGCGTTGTTCAGGTCTACCGTCATGCCAAGTTTGATGAAGAGCAAATAAGTTTCATCGATCGCTTACGATATATATATATGTATATCGCACACTATCTTTGTAATATATATATATATATATATATATATATATATATATATATATATATATATATATATACTATCTTTGTTTGAATTTAGAAAGAAAAATAAAATAAAGAATATAAAGGATAATGACTGATATGTTAAAAGAAAAATACAAATGAAGGACGAAAACAAAACAAAAAAACATAATAGTGTTCATTTTTTTTTTCAAAAATCGTTTTCTCGTAAAGTGGAAAACGAAAAATTATTGAAAAACGGAAAACATCGAAAACCAAAAGTCATCAGATAACGAAAAGTATTCTAAAAACGAAAAATTATCGAAAAACGTAATATTTTTGGTAAAATAATCGAAAAACGGATTTTTTCTAGGAACGGAATTTTTTCGAAAAATTGAAAACTGAAAAATCGAAAAATGAAATTTCCGGAAATCAGAAAAGAGATTTTTTCAAAAATTGCCATGTCTAGTTCTAACGCGCCTTTTTGAGTTCCAAACAATAATCGAAATTTTCTTGAATGAAAAGAATACTCTTCTGGCCGAGTTACATAACAATGAGTGATTACGGAAGTTACCATTTCATACAGATTTAACTAAACATGTAAATCACCTTAATATAAAATTACAAGAAAAAACAGCTTCTGCCTGAGTTATACACTCACATTAAGTGGTTTCTACAAAAAATGTTTAGTTTCAAACCTAACTGGAAACGAAGTGTTTCACGAATTTTTATACATGACAAAGTCTCATGCCTGAGACTCCATTTCCGATAGCTTTAGTAATTGAAGATTTGGATGCCTTAAAATTAAATTGTGAATCCCGTTTTTCAACTTTTGATGCAATTTCAAACATCAGGATTTCTCAAAATCCTTTTAGCATCGACATAGAAGCTCTTGCCCAGAACTTCTAATGTAAATGATTCAACTTCAGTGTATTGAATTGTAGAAAAATATTTAAATTCATCATCGCTGAAATTTTATAACAATCTTTCACTCACGCCGTTTGATCATTTACATAAATTTGCTCGTGGCTTTCTACTTTCGGAACTATTTATTTGTGAGAAAAATATATTCTCCAAAATGAAGCATACAAGAAAAAATTATCAAGTTAACTCATGACCATTTGGAGACTCTGCTAATAATTCCCACTAGTAAACTTGGTTCACAACTGCAAACAATTACAGCTACAGCTATATAAATATCATTAATCATAATTATAATGTTTAGTTTCCTTATGTGAATTACCTATGTATGTTATTGTAGATTTTTAGGATAAACATCCTATCTTTACTTGTAATTAAAATGTCTAATTTTATTACACGTATCAATAATTATATTTCTTAATTGATTGAATAAAAAATATGATTATTATTGTGTATGATGCACTTATTGTTAGTAAATCTTACAATTTAATCAAAACAAACTGTGACGGGCAGGATTGGCAGTACTTGGACAAGACCCTTGAACAATATGCGTCATTTATGAACTCCTTACCAGAGTATGAAACAACTATGAAAAGATAGAATAGTAGGAAAGAGAGTACTGCCAAAGTCCCATGTTTTGGATCAGTCTCCAGATACGGTGTGCAGTCTATAGTGGTATGGTTTGTATTATTAACCTAAAATTACTCGTAGGCACCCTGATATTTTTTTAATGATGGAGATTTTTTAAGTATTAAAGTAGTGTTTCAGTAAAAATAAACCTTTCCTCTTGAGCGAAACACACTATTGATGCATATCTAAAATATTTATTAAAAACTGAAAGAAAGAGAAAGGTTTACATTTCCAGTTGCAACAAGTGTGGTCACTGAATTCAGTAAAATTGAGCATATGGCATGGAGCTCCTAGTTCTCTGCTAAAAGTTGCAGCCACCTTGGCAACCCGTAAATACAGTAGTTTCTGAAATAGTTACGAATTCCTCCATTCGGCAGCACTCGACTCTATTGGTAAAGAGGGTGAGTCACAGAAGCTTGAAAGAAGAGAAGACTGGTTCACAAAACATAAACTTGCAAAGAACAAATACTCGTCTGGTGGTAGTAATGTCTCTTTCAGGCATAATGTTTGGGAGTTTTGTCCTTCCGCGACTCCCCCGACGTTCTTGAATATTATCCAGATAATATTCAAAAAATATGAGGAAAACTATATCTTCAAGCTCTATTTGTATATTTATTGATTTAAGTACATTCTCTAATATTGATTTAATATATAGGCTATTTCATTTTTTAATCAAAATGAACAATCACTGTTAATGTGTGTTTATATACTATTTATATGCAAAACTTCTATATTGATGTTACTGAATAAGAGATAAATACACGCAGAAAATTCGAGCCGCAAATTTTCATAACAAAATATCTGATACCGATAACTGTACAACAGCCAACTTGTATGATACATGCAGCGAAACACAAATGGTAAAAAGAGGTTTAATAAACGGAACTAAATCTAGAGTACGAGATACTAAAACTATAGTAACAATAACTGAACAAAGTTTGGTTAAACGCCAACAAATCATGTCTGATATTAGTTACTATTCTATTTCGCGAACTACTATACTATACTGTAGTTTCGCGAACAGTAACATGCATCAAATCTTAATTAGGAGATTATAACTGGGCGATTATAGTTGCTCTAATGATACATCCAGTGGAAAGTATAGTTACTGAATGTCTTGTTTGCTGTTACTGAAATAAAATGTCACTTGGTACTGAACGCAAGCTAGTAACTGTTAACAGATAGTTCTGTTAACACTGTGTCAATATAAATCGCCATTTGTATTGCATTTCATAAAAAATAGGAACAAATATAAAAGAAGAATAAAAAGAAGCATAGGAAACAATAAGACGATAAATTGTATTGTACGAATGTATTTTCTAGAACCTGTATGATCAGTACATCAGTATTTAAAGGTATGAAGAATAATAAATTTCGTTAGAAACAATGACATTAAGCAAAACAAAATGAAATGTTTTCGACAGAAGAAATGCTTTAGGTATATAGGTTATTATTTCTTTCGTAAAACATAGGAAAAAATATCCTAGGTTAATATCTAGTATTTCCCTGATCTTGCACATATAAGGTCTCCAGTGTTATTTCACAAAATATAGCTGATTGAGCGAAGGGGGTTAGAGGACCCGCATAGCTCGTTGTTTTCTACCTTTATCACAATTTACATAAAAACAAAGTACTCGGTTCTGAAGCCATGAAACGGGTTGAGGAAGATACTAAATGCCATCCGTATCCTATATAACTGATCCATTTATTATATCTGACATGACAATATCTCGCTTCGCATAGATAAACTTCAAGGAGGCCATTTGAACTAATTGTTGAAAAATTCCAATTCTGTTACGATTTGCGTATAAGTACAACTTCCCCTTGTATGACATAAAAACTACATTGCAAGAAGCACAAACCAATCTGTGCTGGTTGGCCACTTAATAGCACGAATGCTATCGAACCGAGTCAGGGTAGAGTGAAGTAGTTTTGCATTTGATGCGTCCATAAACAAAGGGATTCAAGTGAAATTGACAAATAGACGTTTTGTAGTAATCGTTTATATAGAACCCAAAAATGTATGTGGTACAAATTTTTTTATAATTTGTGCATCGACACACTAAACTTCTAGGTTTCTTGGTGTAAATTATGAAAGTTTTGTGTCACATATATTTCGGGTCATATATAAGAGATGGCCCCACTTTTTAATTCGTCAATGTCATTAGCATTCCTTTGCTTCTTGACGCCCCATTTCTTCCTCATTGCATTGCTATTGTAATATAAAAGCAAAGTAATGTTAGTATGTGTTTTCAGGCGTCTAGTATTTTGGAAAATTGGAATACTCAGGGAATTTTATAAATCTGAAAACTTAGAGAATATTCGAGGAAATCTCTTATTTTATTAGGATAATTCAGGAAAATGTATGAGTATTCTCAGTTTTAAAGAAATTGTCTTTTTTTTTTTTTTTTTTAACTTGTGAAATACCAACAATTTATAAGATGCTGGGACTGGATACTGGTGGGATCATAGCAAAATGCGATTAAGGGACTCAGGATTTTTGTAAACAATTATCGTGGAGAACCTGGAAAACTCAGGGAATTTTATGTCTCGAAATTAATAGGCAGCATGTTTTTGCGTTCTTGAGCAATGAATTCGCAGTAGTTTTTGTTGGTACAACTACCATTTTCAATACTGTATCGCACCTCTTCTTTTTACATTATGTACTTTTCTATATGCATGGTGTTTCAAAACAACAACGACAAAGTTTGGGAGTTGATTCCTGACACCAAAATAAAACAAAAAGCATAGACCAACTTGGGTGCACAAATGCTTCCTTTCGGAGTTATACGCTATCGAAAAGATGAAAAACATGAACTTTAAAGGTCCATAGCTCCAATACTATGGGACCCACCGTAGTCGAGTCGAGACTTTATGTAGGAAATAGTATATGCTCTATCCAAATATCCAAGTTTCAGAATCTTGTGGTACTTTCGCAACAAATTTTATAGAAATAGTTGCTGAGTACTTCAAATTATAAGCCCGTAGCCAAACTGCGGCTATAAATTTTGTTGCGTGAGTACCTTAGGATTCTGAAACATGTATTTTACCCACCGTAGAATCTTGTGGTACTTTCGCAACAATTTTTATATAAGTAGTTGCTCAGTACTTAAAATTATATGCCCATAGCCAAACTGTGTCTATAAAATTTGTTGCGTGAGTACCTTAGGATTCTGAAATATGTATTTTTTACATAGCGCACATACTAGTTTCTAATTGAAGTCGTGACCCGACTACGGTAGGTCCCATAGTTTCGGAGCTATAGATATTTAAAGTTCCTTTTTTTCATGTTTTCGGCAGCCTATAACTCCGAAAGGAAGCTTTTGTGCACCCAAGTTGGTCTATAGTTTTCGCCTTATCTTGGTGTCAGGAATGACCTAATCGTTGTTGGTGTCGTTTTGAAACACCCTGTATAAAAACCATAACTAGTCCTACACCTTGTTTCATATTAATTTTAGGCACTCTCATCTCTCCAGGCTCAGTGAGACGATCTACTGTTTCGGCTACAGTCTCAAGCACTGGAGACGCATTCGTTACTAAAGAGGAATCAAATAATTCCCAATTGTTACTGGAAGACAGCAGCTATGTTGCGAAGAAGCGAAGCGGTGGGACGAAACGGAACGAGGAAAGTGTAAGGGGTATGTGTATTCTGGTGTGTCATTGTTCTTCACATTGCAAAACTTATTGCCACCTTGAAACGCTTACACACTGATCTGAAATTCTATCGGCACCATAGGGTTACCAGATTAACCGGATGTTGTATGGATGGACGGCTGATACGTTAGAAACGAGATTGTCAGCATGAAATCGAAACGCACAGTTGGCTCGTCCTCAGTACCTTTGAAAAATCTGTGAACATCCGTATTGCAAACAATCTATCTTTAATAACTTTAGTAATTAGTAACAATGACACTATAAATAATAAACACTTGACCATTATTATTATTAATATTATTACTACTACTACAGGGTGATTCTTTTAAAACTCACGGATTTCAATTGGGTCTAGAATTTCTAACTGCAGTTCAATTTTCATGTGATTTGTGGCAAATGATCAAGAAAGGTTTGGAAATGTATGGGACTATGTTTACTGGTTTAAATTCATCCAGGTTAATATCGATCACGCCTCAAGAAAAACAGCAAATTTTCGCCAGTGCGCCCTACAATTGGAACGAGGTGTGGTGGCGTGTGGAGATTTGAAGTTTTTACGTTAGATAGCAACCTCACCAAGGTAAAGAAGAAGCAGGAAACTGTGCAACTGTATTGGAAATTGTGGTATACTGTTCTGTGCTACTGTGTGTATATGATCAGGGCACAGTGTGAATAGCACATTCTTTGGAGCAACACGAGTTTGTTAAAAGTGTTGGAAAACGGAATTTGTTGTTGCTATGCAAAGGGCATTCTGAAACAAATTTGCTTCACGTTCTGCCCCAGACAGGAACATAATGTGATCGCTAGTAAATAAATTGGAAGAAACGCATGAGTGAGCTTCTGAGTGAGACAGAGACGCATCGCACAGGTAACACGGGAACAGAAATATAATGTAATCATACTTCAGTTGTGATGCTATTTGGATACCACATATTACTTACTATTGTTAGATATGTGTAAGATGTAATAGGGAAAGATAAACGTTTAAAAAAAATTACTTACCTCTACAAAAGACAAACTTTCGCCCGCTACGTTTACAGCACCTTTGGACCTCCGTTGTTAAACTGATCACGAGAGACCTCTTCCGTTTCGTGTTCAAACACGTCACAATACAACACATTGGAGCCAACGCTAAAGCAGAAAAAGCGCTGTTGCAACGTGCCTCACCTTCCCCTACTCGTGTACGCAGTTAAAAGAAATTATTCAATTAAATAAACCATGCGTTATTTAAAATGGAAGCTCATTCTCCATTCTTTTCAAGTTGCAAATTTTTCTATTACTTTCTGGTTGAAATATGGAATGTTGCTCACCAAGTCTTTCTGAATAGAAAGCATCACTATCGCAAATATTTTCTGCTTTATTTCCTCGTACAATCGGCATCTTCTTAGCATTTCTTTATATGAATATAAGGGAAAGAATTCCAATTTTCAGTGACCATGTACTTTTGTCTGCTTCTCTATTGTAAAGGACAGAGTCCGCGGGCCATCAAACCATCACGAGCCCGCCTGCATTGCTGGCCCTAAAGTTACACTGCTGCTAAAATTATTATTAACCTTAGGAGCACCAAGCTATTTTGGGGTTACATGGAACACCTCTGAGGCCCACAGCTTAAAGGTCATTATTTCACACGGAAAATAATTTATCTTGTGTGATATGAACTTAGGATGTCCAAGACATAATAGGCCTATATTATTATTTTCTATTACTACTAGGGTTCTAAGTACAGCGTTGCCAACTATATGTGTGTAATTGCTTAAGTTACCATTTTTTATTTATGTCAGTAACTATGACCTATTTATTTTATTTGTTTGTGTAGAGAAACTATCAAACAGATCAATAGCAACTTAGTACAGTGTAGTATGTGTACAAAGGCTGCTTCTAAAAGCATTTTGGTGTGGTACAGTAAAATGGGGTAGAATGGGGACGAGTGAAGATTCAGAATTACTTCAGTATTTCAATGAATTCAGGATTAATCTTGTGTAATTCCATCCCGGCTATCCTTGGAATGGCAAAATTCTTTCAAATTTTGTTTCCACGAAAGATGGACAGTGCGAGGGACGTTCATTAGACACTATAGGGATGTCACCAGAGAAGCAGTGTTGCCAACCCAACAAAAAGTTACATTTTTTCTAGTAGCACAACGTCAGGTTTTTGCACCTATGGAATGAACATATAAGACGTAAGCAAACAAGCTACGACTTGTCTGTCAGTAAACTAACACCACTACAGCATCATGAATATTACAAGGGATTCACTGTAAGGCATAGTTCCTTTCTATCACTATTGAAACTATTGAAACCTGATTCATCACTTTCTTATATATATACTCTTCCAGAAACTTTTTGTCCAGTGGGCAGGATTAAAATGTGAAAGGACTAGGCCGGGTAATAATTTAATTATTTTTAGTTCCGGGGGAGATTGTCCAACTCCAGGAGGACAAAGCCTCCCAACATTATGCTGGAAGAGACATTGCTACACCAGACGAGTATTTGCTCTTTGCAAGTTTGTGTTTTGTGAATCAATCTTCTCTTCTTTCAAGCTTCTGTGACTCACCCTCTTTACCAATAGAATCAAGTGCTGCCGAATGGAGGAATTCGTAACTATTTCAGAATGCTGCAACTTCTAGCGCAGAACTAGGTACTCTCTGGCAAAAGCTCATTGTTACTGAATTCAGTGGCAACGCATGTTGCAACTGGAAATGTGTAAACCTTTCTCTTTCTTTCTTTTTTTTAATGAAGATTTTAGATATGCATCAATAGTGTGTTGCGCTCAAGAAGAAAAGTTTAGTTTTACTAAAACACTACTTTAATACTTAAAAAATCTTTGTTATTAAAAAGTAAGGTTGCACAACCATGCAAGATATTTTAAGAATTGAAACCCTTTTCTGATCCGTAGATTGATTCATCCATGCCAGATTCACCTTTGTGGATTGATGGACTGGGTTAATATGAAGGGATGCTGTCAGGTCAATTGCACTCACCCAAGAGGGTCCTAGACTTGAAAATGTTGAGAAGTCTTAAAGTGATAATTCAATACGGGTGTTTCACACGTCATACCTTCTGTTCTGCACAACCTTGCATCAATAAAACTAATCCAAAGAAAATAATTACTCAGCAGGCGACTATACACCTCAACAATGATCACTAACTATTCTACCCAGTGTTGCTACAGAGTGTAGAATAGGCTGAAAATAGTACCAAATTGAAACAAAAAGGGCTGAATTCATTATTTTATACCCAGTGGTGCTATTCTAATTTTTTAACAACCGGTTCTCTCTCTTTCTTTCTCTCTCTCTCTCTCTCTCTCTCTCTCTCTCTCTCTCTATATATATATATATATATATATATATATATATATATATATATTATCTATCTATCTATCTATCTATCTATCTATATATATATATATATATATATATATAGAGAGAGAGAGAGAGAGAGAGAGAGAGAGAGAGATACGCCTATAAACTTTTCTCGCACGTAGGAAGTATAACAGAGGCCGCAAATTAAAATGGAAAACAGTTATCATCTTCAGTATGTATTGGAAAGAAACCAAACGCACCTCTGTTTCAAAGTGACCAATAAACCAAAACGGTATTATGACCATATATGAAATATATAAAACGAGGAATAAATCAATCATCTCCGAGTTAGTGTGTAAACAGTACTTATAATAAAATATTAAAATAGGCGTATGAATTATTGCACTTTATTCTAGCTTATTTCACGTGCGGAGAAGGATAATAGACTGTATTTTTCAAGACAGCATTTTTTAAGAGTCCAACACACAGTTTGAGTAAACTGAGATGTAGGAAAAGAGTTACTGACACTTTTGAAAATGTGACAAGTATTTGTTAAATGGTGCTGAATTGGGTAGAAATGTACCAACTTTTTCACAAAAGGGAGTCAAAATGGTACCAATGGGCCGATCAATGACAAAATGAGCTGAATTTGGTACAATTGTACCAAGTGTGGCAACACTGATTCAACTTCAATTATTTAGTTCACGTCAGTTATTGCGTTACTGTAACAACACCAAGCGTTTTTTTTTTTTTTTAATTCTACGATTAATGTGATATTGAAAACTTTAAACTGCAGCAATCAATAAAATAGTATCGTATTAGATGCTGTGCAAGGCAACTCATTCCTTTTTATTCTTATGATTTTCTCGTTGCTTTGTTGCCTGTGATGTCAGTGATGCCGACCCGTAGGAAAAAATCCCATTCCGCCAGATTCTTTCACAATAATTTCTTTGAAAAAATATGAAGGAAACTTTTATCGAAAATGATAACATACGTCTATATGGAATTTTCCACGTATATTAAATCCACGCCAACAAAATTTTCTAGAGGCGAAAAGTAGACATAACAATACATTAATAAACGTAAAATCAGTATTGTCAAATTTTAAGCCTTTTTTTTAAGAAATCAGGAAAACTTGTGCTACTCATACAGGGTTTGTGGAGTGTATGATACTCAAATGTCAACCGCCAAGGAACAAAAATTGTACTCTGGTATTTAAAGAATGAAGATAATAAAATAATGGAGTGAATGAATGAAAGAAAAGAAAATGTCAAACGATAAATAATACACTTCCAAAACGCTCCACACAAAATATATGAAAAGTTAGTATCATTACACTCAATATAAGGTGAACGCACCAGGACACTTAGCTTCGGACCAAAGAAAAAATCCATTAAGGAATACTTATTCACAAACTATTTTATATATATGGAAGACTGAATAGTTTTATGTTCATATCTTATTACTGCATTATTATTATTATTATTATTATTATTATTATTATTATTATTATTATTATTATTATTATTATTATTATTATTATTATTATTATTATTATTATTATTATCTTGCAATGAATATAACGTGGAAAATTCGAAAGCAAAATGGGACTTTCTGGCTTTCGAGAAGGGATTTTATAACTTTTCATGTTGGCATCACTGTAATTGGCTTTCAAGAACCAACGAAAGTACATAATTAATTCAGGTTTATTTTTAGTGAATTAATGCACGAAACCAACTCACATGTGTATTCACATAATCTTTCATATACTAGATTGTTTTATGAATATACGTATTTCACAGAAAAGATTTTGTCCTATCAATATTTACCTCATAGGGATTTTGTTTCTCTACTATATTTGAACATTATTCTAAATTTCTTATGATGATCTAGTGATACATGATTGGAGAATGTTCAGTTCTTTGCTTTCATAATAAAGAATCATTGAACGACAGACACTCATGTTTACATTTTCATTGGAATATTTTTTTTTTCAGTTTCATATATGGAATTCTGAAATCGATACAAGTGTTTCTCAATGAAATGTGTACTTTAATACAATGGTGTAAGCAATGTGTACGTATGACCACGTAGCGTAGAAATCAGGGGTAAAAGTGAGGGAAAACGCGGGAGTATACCGTCCCGACAATTACAGAAAATATCTGCGGTGTCCTCCCACTTTGTAAGAAAAATTACAATGGGTAAAAATAGGCACGGAGGACGGCACACCATCAGGAGTCCCCCTACCTTTTCAGATCCACTTTTACCCCTGGTAGAAATAGATAAAACCACATCGACAAACTTTGGGAGAGCCCAAGCCCCCTTGTCATCCCAGGATCAGTGCCCTTGTCTTATATCATAGCTATGTCCATAGTTTCCATTTTTAGTACATGTATCAAACATTAAGAAGGTAAGAAATTCCATATATGGTATTTACTTATCAATAAATAGATAGACTTTAAAGAACTTGCTTCTGATAAATTCATTTCATTCCTCTGCCATCTGTTAGTGCTGCTTGAAAACACATATGCATCTGTACATCCTGCCATCTAGAGAACAAATGCAACACTAGGAACTTCACAGGATATTGTTCCTCAATACTATGAAGAAAACAAAACAGAATATCGATAAATCGATGGGCGGCTCTGACGGGGGGAAGAGGGAGACACGTCCTTCTCAATATTTTAAAGTACAAAATATTCAATATTTTATTCTAATTTAATTATTTACTAACGATAGAATAACATATAAATAATAATATTTTTTTATTTGGAATATAATAAACGATTATAACAGAGTTATTGATATACCTCAGGGGATTCGTGAAGGTACGGGGAAGGATAAAAATGGAATCGAAGATAATAAACAGGTTGGACTAGGAAGTACTATTTAAATCAATTTCCTTGATGCCCCCCCTCAAATGTTACATGCCAGAGACGCCAGTGGATAAATCCACATGCAATTCACATGAATGTATGCATTATGTATGTGTATGTGGGTGTGTACATATATTCCAGCGTAGCTCTGAAACGTGTGGAGCAATTCTAACCATACTTGCTACGTATATTACTCACAATCTTTTATATATATAAAAGATATATATTGTGATAAGACCCCCTAATACACCAAGGAGGGTGAATGGGAATAGGGACACAATGATCTAAAGCAACCGATGTTAGTGTCTAATCCATATCTTCGGAGTTGCTAATATGAATGATAACACTCTTGATGTCATTTAAGTCCAAGTTCAGCCCCATTAGCACCCTCGGGAGGGAATGAAATGGTTACATATAAAAATATTCGAAACCAAGCGTTATTAGTGTCTCGAATCCATAGTTTTCGGGGTCCCTAAGATGATTGCTGACAGTTCCGGTTCTCTTTAACTCCAATCTCAGCTCTCAATGAAAGTAAGATACCCCTAGCAGAGCTGGGAGAAATAAGAGAAGGAACTTGTAAAAAAGATTCAAAATTATTGATATTCGTGTTGAATCCATTGTTTCTGAGGTCGCTGAGATGAATAGTAACACTCCTGATGCCGTTAAAGTCCAAGTTCAGGACCGATTGTCACCCCTGGGGGAAGAATGGGAGAATGAAATGCAAAATAGTCGAAAACGCTTGATATTTGTGTCAAATCAATCATTTTCGAGGTTACTAAGTTAATTGGTAACAGTTTCAATTTCGTTTAATTTAAGACCCTACTGGGGATAAGTCCTCCTAGAGCTCCAAGGAATGTGTAAGAAGGAAGATCGTATAAAATAATAAAAAGTAATAGATATTCGTGTACATAATTTTTGGAGTCGCTAAGATCAATAGTGGCACTTTTGATGTCATTCAAGTTTACGGTCAGCTCCCATTAGCGACTCTAGGGGTTGATAATAGGTAAAAGTAATCGAAAACGACCACTATTAGTGTCAAGTCCATAGCTTTTCGGGTCGCTGAGATGAATAGTCAAACTCTCGATATCGTTAAATTTCAAATTCAGCTCCCATTTATATGGTGTATAATAATGGGTGAAAAATAAAGTGTCTAACGAGGGAACCTATCCAAGTGTAACTCTGACTTCGAGTCGAGACTATGGCCGTTGGATACCTCATCCCAAAAGAACATAACACGAAAAGCGATACACCCTCGATCGCAACCGTTGCGGAGATATAAGCGCGAAAAGTTAGAAATTGAGCTCCATACTATACATTACAAAGTCAGATTCCGGGTCAGATTTTTCAGAAACGGTCGAGTAAGGAAACTCAACGAATACATATCAAATTAGTGTGGGGTCAAATACACAGCACCTTTTAAATGAGAAATTTGTGTCCCCAGGGCACTCGCAGGGTCCCAGGCGGGCCCAACTCAAAATTTGCAAATGAAACCGGGGGTCAAGTAGCTTATTGTATGAAAGCTATTGTTAAATAAAAGAAGATAGAACAAATTTCAACTCTCTACGATAACCCTGTGGAAACGGGCAACTGGTCAAAATGTCAATACAACCTACATCAGAAAATCTATGCCCACGCTTCTAAATCCGTTAAGTTGCGACAATAACAAAAAAGAAAAACACGTTTGAAACTGCAAGGTATTGAAGTAAAGCAAATTGCTACAGAGTCTCTCACAGAGTCGCAAAACGGACCTTATTCAAGTATAAGTGTGACTTCGAATGACCAATGAACCATAGAATAACCATAACCATTGGATTTTGTATCCTAGAAGAGAAAGGATACATTGTCAATCGCAATCATCGTGAAGGGTGAGAAGGTCAAAAGGAACGGTATATGCTTCGCGCATCGGGACCCCAAATTCACAGATTGCACTGTGAAATTTCAATCGGGGGATTTCCTGAACGAGAAACATGATGGTAAAGACGAAAAAGAGTAACCTTGAAACTGTGAGGCTACTTGGAGGGAAGTGTAGTCCATAGGATTAAGTCAAAATTGTGCATTTTATATGTAAAAGCATGAAACTTGCTGTACATGTTATTTATATAGAATTAATAATTTTGAGCGTTGTAGGCATCTGCGGATTGCCCCTTGAGCCGCCATATTGGAAAATGGCGGCCAAAATCGATTTTAGCCTATAACTTTTGAACGAATGGTCCGATTTTAATTTTTCCTTTTTATTTTAAAGCTCTTTTTAGGGCAAAACTTTTTATTATAACAAAGATTTCTCTAAACTTTAAGGTTTCAGCACAATTTTTTAAAAATATATAGATTTTTTGATGAAAGTTGATTTCTTTATTCTATAACTTTTATATGGTGCACAAAATCACTTTTTATCTCTGAATAAAAGAAAATGATAATTTTATGATCCTTCCTTTGATATATGTTAAGCTATAATTTGAACTACCGCTTCCTCATAAATCGTTACTCAAAATAAGCATGTTAAGGAAATATATTGTTTTTGAAATCATGTAAACAAGTTTTCTTTTGTTTAATTTTGTTATATTTGTACAAAACTTAACTTGCAGGTCATAACTCTTTTCTCTTTCCTTTTTATATCTTTCAGGTCTAGAGATATTGGCAACAGAAGCGAAAATTACGCACTTCTGAACTGGTGAAATCTACTTTAAAGGTCTTCGCCTAGGATCAAAACATTTCGTAGATCAAACGAAACGAAAAAGAAAAAGAAAATGAAAAGAATATTCAAGTTAGTTGAAGGTGGTAGCCCTCCACCCCCCAAATCTACTAGTACAGATTGGGAAAAATGTATTTTTTTGTCAAAGAACCAAAGTTGACAAGCTCACTTGTCCGGCGGACTGGGAATCCCGGAATGCAACTTCTGGATATGGGACAATTGAGAAGAATCTCTTGTCATTACAAGTGGTTCAGGGTCTTCCTGAGGAGATAGGTTCACTTGAACGACAGAACGACGGAAGTGGTATTAGAACAACTCTTTTAAATAACAAAGCAAAGTTCCACCGGAAGTATAATTTACGTTACAATAAAAAAGAAGTTGATCGAGCTACTGAACGTTGGGCGAAGAAATCGAAGGTGGTGTGTTCTTCAGAAAGCAATAGTTCGGAACAACCAGAAATTGAACAGAACGAACCTTCTACAAGTCGTTATACACGAGGAAAAGGTGCAACCTCACTGGACAAATCTGAAAAGACTTGTTTTTTCTATGATAACAAAGATCCACTGCTCCAAGACAAACCCCTGTCACTTGTTACGACCTTTAAAGTTGATAGCCGAGTGCGGCACTGCGCTGTGAATTTACAAGATGAATCTCTCATAGCAAAATTGAGTGAGGGTGACATGATCGCTAGAGATGCTGTGTATCACGCGAAGTGTCTCACGAGCTTGTACAATAGGAATGCAAAACTACATAGTCCGACACAGAAAGACGATTCACAGAAATTAATACTCAAAAATTCCTTTGCGGAGCTTATGTCTTTTATTGAATTCTGCCTTGAAAATGAAGAAGAGGCGCCAGTTTTAAAACTGAGCGAATTACAGAGGATCTATTGCACAAGCATTAAGCAGCTTGGGGGAGAAGCATCTAACGTGCATTCAACTAGACTAAAAGAACAAATATTAGCTAACTTTCCTGAACTTGAGGCGTACCCAGAAAGTAGAGATGTTCTTATAGTTAACAGAGAAGTGGGACGTCTTCTGAGGCAAACATGTATTCTAGACAATGAGTCAAAAGCGGTTATCCTAGCTCGTGCTGCGAGAATATTGCGCAGAGATATTCTCAATCACAAACAGCCACCATTTGATGGATCATTTTTCAGAAAGATGTCAAGAGAAGTCAGTTCCTCCTACCTTGGTGAGTTTCCTGTCCATGGTCATGCACAAACCCAGAATTCAAAGTGAAGAGGCAGCCAGCGCATCACAGTCAAGTCTTACTCTAGCACAGTTGATTAGTTACCACGCTTGCAAACACCGGCGTCGTACATCTATAGGAAGCAGACATTCTCGAGCTCAAGAGACACCAGTTCCATTATTTTTAGGTTCCATTATATCCACTCAAAAATGCGTTCGAAGGATTTAATTGATGTTTCGTTTAACTTGGGAATATCAGTGTCATATGATCGAGTGCTAAGTTTATCAGCAGATTTAATTAACTCCTCCATTACCCATTTTTGCAATATTGGAGCTGTAGTCCCTCCAAATTTGAAGATTGGTATCTTTACAACTTCACCAGTTGACAATATAGACCATAATCCCAGTGCAACAAGCTCAGAAGGTCCATTTCATGGTACTGGGATTTCTCTTTTTCAGCAATCTGAAAAGACTAACACTGGTTTAAATCAAACAATCAACTTCACGATCAAGTCCAGCAAGGAAGTCATAAAACTGCCAACAAACTATTCAGCTGTCCCTCCCATTTCGATCACTAAACTAATAAGTTCTCCCCCGAAAATCAAAAGTTTTGATCGTTCATCAAAACAATCAGCAGATGAAAATGTTGAAAGTGAATATTCCTGGTGCAAGCATGTTTCAGAGCTTGGTGACAAAAAGGGAACAAATGAAGAAACAAACACCAATGCAAGCTGGTCTGCGTTTCATAGAAGAAAACTGGAAATCCAATATCATCCAATAGAACTGCACTCCTTCCCCTGTTTCAAGACGATTCTAAGTCAGTTGCTATGTTACGACATTCCATGGATGTAATTAGAAAAGCAACTGACATTACTAATCCTGGACATTACTAATCCTGGACTAATCCAGTAATTACGTGTGATCAACCATTGTTCAAAATTATGAAAGTAATACATATGTATGAATAAGTATGGACTTGGCCTAATAGCTACGGAGAGGATCATTTTGTTGTTGTTCTTGGTGGATTGCACATCAAGTTAGTACTACTAAAGTGCATAGGAAATTTGTTAGATAGCAGTGGGTGGACTTCCGCTCTGGAGGAAGCCAAAATTGCATCCTCAGGAACAGCGAACTCGTTTTTGAATGTTGTCTACATAAAGAAGACCTTACAGGCACATCATGTAACAACATGCGCATTGTACAAGCTTCGGAGGGAAGCATACAAGGAATTTTGTGAAAGAAAAGATCAGACTGCAATTATCTCTGAAGAAGAATGGTGTTTATCTCAGCAGGAAAGACATCCTCAGTTCAATTTTTGGAACCTCATTCTCCAAACAGAACTGGAAATTTTTGCATGGGATAAAGCAATACATGAAGGAAATTTTGAAAAGTACGTCGGAACATTATTTAAACTCCAGTGGCTTTTCCATGCTCTAGATCATCACAACTACGCAAGATATGTTGCTGTTCATCTTCGAAACATGATGCTATTGGAGAGAAAGCATCCTGAAGTATATCAAGAATTTCAAAAGGGAAAATTTATTGCCAATAAAACTGGTCGCCACTTTTCTAGTATTTCTCTTGATGAAGCTCACGAGCAGAACAATGTGATAGTCAAAGGTACTGGAGGAGCAATAGGCCTGACTGAAAATACCGATACTCTGCTTCGGTGCATGGTTTGTGGGCCGGAAGTCGCACGCATTGTTGAGGAATTCAAAACCCAAATAAAACACCCTGAATGTGACGAATGGTCTCATCATGAAAACAGGCCACGGAAACAAACCAAGTTCTAGATAGAGTTTGTAATTTGATTATTGCAATCAAAGAAATGGGAAACCCATTTACAGATAAAAGTGGCGATTTGTTGATCCTCAACACAAGGGAGATTATGGAGAAGGAAGTTGTTAATTCCTTAAAGTCAATAAAAAAGAATGGAAAAGAATTGAGTGAGAAGTTTTTAACGGACAGACTGATTGACTGTGAAAAAAACAGTTGATGCCGCTATGACCCGAAACAAATTCCAACTCTTCAATTGCAAGCATAAGAAATCAAATAAATCCAATACCTCCACAACAATGAAAACTTTGAAACGGGATCGAAGTGTATTCTCAAAATTGTATTATTGCTTGTCAGATTCGGCAGGGTGATATTGATGATTTTTTCTGCCATGAAAACCATATATATCCTCCGTCGCTTTCAGATGATGGATCGTTAAACTGTAAGGGGAAGTCGACTTGATGAAATGTTTAGAGACCGTGCTTGCAACAGAAGATGTTAGTGTCGTTAGTGCGTGTGATGATCCTGATGGTCCAGATGTTGCTATGATTATCCTTGATGGTCCAGCTGTTGTGCACATGATTACGCCAGAGAAAAATGATTCCTTCCATGATTATTCACAAAAGAGTATCAAGTACATTGGAAAACAGTTTCAGAAACCTGGTTTAAGCAGAATAGACATCGTATTTGACGTCTACAAGTCAGACAGCCTGAAGTTTTGCATTCGAGCTAAAAGAGGAAAAGAAATTCGTCGTCGGGTTGAACTGTTAAAGAGAACACCAACTAACTGGTCTGATTTCCTAAAAGAAGATGTAAACAAGCGGGAGCTTTTCCACTTGTTGGCTATGCAAATAGCATCCGGATCATATGAAGGAGATGTTGTAGTTACTTTGGAGGGAGATGTTCTTTGCTCCTACTCAGATTCTTCAAGATATTCGTTGGATGAGTTACACCCCTGCACACTTGAAGAAGCTGATACCCGAATGTTTCTACATGCAGCTCATGGCGTTGCACAAGGAACAAAAAGAATCCTCATTAGAAGTGTGGATACAGATGTGGTGGTTTTAGCATTACATTATTCTAATGTTCTGGATTGTCATCTGTGGGTTGCTTTTGTCACATCGAAAACCTTTCGCACCCTCAACATAACAGAAATAGCTGAAGCATTTTGAAGAGAAAAATGCAAAGCCCTACCAGCTTTCCATGCCCTAACGGGCTGTGATACTACTTCGAAATTCTCAGGAAGGGGTAAAGTATCTTGCTGGGCAACGTGGAATAGCTACCCAGAAGTGACCCATGCACTCAGTGTTCTTGCTAGCACACCTTCGGTACAAGAAGTTGATGCTGTTATGCCTTTTATCGAAAGGCTTGTTATATTACTGTATGATCGTTGTAGCGAAGAAACTAATGTAAACAAAGCCACACTTGTGTTGTTTGCACGGAAAAACAGGGATTTGGACAATATTCCACCAACGCTTGACGCCCTTAAACAGCATGTCCTTAGAGTAGCATACCAGGCTGGTCATGTATGGGGACAGGCACTTCAAACAGCTCCTCATCTTCCTGATTTGCATATGTTTGGCTGGACTCGAGACTCGGAATCTTCAACATGGCAACCAAAATGGATCACACAACCTCCTGCTGTTATAGAATCTCGTGAGCTAATTGGGTGCAAGTGTAAATTCTCGTGTTCGATGTTGTGCAAATGTGTGAAAGCCGATTTACCTTGCACTCATCTTTGTGCATGTGGTGGTTGTGACCAAGACTTCAACTAACTTTTCTTTTCCACTCTGTCTAAGTACATATTTGAATATGCACGTTAAAGATTGTGAAAATTAAGCAATTCTATAATTATTTTCATACTTTTTATGTTCACATGTAAGTGTTATTCTGCATTCAAGAAATGTAATGCACATCTCTTTTTATGTTCATTTTCATAATAGGGTAATTATAATAGAGTAATTATGGAGTAATAGAGTAATAATAGAGTATAATATCTAAATATTAATCTATTATTATTTCGTTCTGCAAAAGTAAACTTATAATAAAGAAAAAAATTACAAGTGCTGGTAGAAACAACCATATATTAAATTTAAAACTTCAGAGGCAGAATAAATTTTCTTAATGACATGTTAGTTTTGATCAATGATTTCTATGGAAACCATTGCTCAAGTTATACCTTAACATATATCAATGGAAAGATCATGAAATTATCATTTTCTTTTATTCAGAGATCAAAAGTGATTTTGTGAACCATATAAAAGTTTAGAATGAAGAAACCAATTTTCATCGAAAAATCTTTAGATATATAAAAATTGTGCTGAAATCTTAAAGTTTAGAGAAATTTTTGTTACAACAAAAAAGTTTTGCCTTAAAAGAGCTTTAAAATAAAAAAAGAAAAATGAAAATCGGACTATCCATTCAAACGTTATAGGCTAAAAAACGATTTTGGCCGCCATTTTCCAATATGGCGGGTCAAGGGGCAATTCGCCGATGCCTACAACGCTCAAAATTATTAATTCTATTTAAATAACACGTACAACAAGTTTCATGCTTTTACAAATAAAATGCACAATTCTCATAAAAAGTTGACTTAAGCCTCCGGACTAGTGGGGTTGGAGAAAACTTGAATAATGGTGCAGAAATAAAATATATCGGAGGGTGCTTTTGAGAGAGAGACTCAGCAACAATTTGCTTTACTTCAATATCTTGCACTTTTAAACGTGTTTTTTCTTTTGTTATTGTCGCAACTTAACGGATTTAGAAGCTTGGCCATAGATTTTCTGATGTAGGTTGTATTGACATTTTGACCAGTTGCTCGTTTGTACAGGGTTATCGTAGAGAGTTGAGATTTGTTCTATCTTCTTTTATTTAACAATAGCTTTCATACAATATGCTACTTGACCCCCGGTTTCATTTGCATATTTTGAGTTGGACCCCCCCTTGAGACCCTACGAGTGCCCCGGGGACACACATTTTTCATTCAAAAGGTGCTGTGTATTTGACACCTCACTAATGTATTCGTATTCGTATGTATTCGTTGAGTTTCCCTACTCGACCGTTTCTGAAAAATCTGACCCGGAATCTGAGTTTGTAATGTATAGTATGGAGCTCAATTTCTAACTTTTCACGCTTATATCTCCGCAACGGTTGCGATCGAGGGTGTATCGCTTTTCGTGTTATGTTCTTTTGGGATGAGGTATCCAACGGCCATAGTCTCGACTCGAAGTCAGAGTTACACTTGGATATGTTCCCTCGTTAGAGTCGGCGTAAACAGGTCTTGTCAGTATTTAATTTAAGATGTACAAAATGTTAGTACTTCACTCTCTTTATGCGTCAATGTTGTTTGCACATGTTTCACGTTATTTTTCGAAAAGTTTGCAACACTGATCTGCGTTTACTGTCTCTTTTGTCTTTATTTTTATTGTTGCTTCCAATGATGATATTTAATTTAGGTTATTCAATTTAGAAAAACATGACTTTATCTTGGCTTGGCAACACTGTTCATCTGATAATGTTCTTCAATACACGGGCAGATGTCATCCTTTCTCAAGCTGCTTTGTGCAAAGTTTCGTTTCTCTGTCTCTTTCAGTTTCTTCTTTATCTCGGTTGGAAATTCTAAATTATAATGTGGAAATGTCATTTTATTTATTTATTTATTTATTTATTTGTATTTGTACCTTCAACAGAATATAAAACTCCAGTTACAGAAGGTTAACATTAGTGTTTATGTCCAGTTAACCAGTAAGAGTAATGATGATAAATAAGTTTAAATACATAAATAAATAAATAGATAATAACACGACAAGACAAATAAAATACATTAAGTGTACAAATAAGCCATGAATCAAAGGATTTCCAACACTTGGTTCCTGAAGTGACACTCTTTGTTACTGAATATATCCAAAAACACATTCTCTTTACTTATTGCATTGTAAGCAGCACTAATTCTCCAAGTAGGTGACATATACAGTATATTTGTCATTGCTTTCCGGCAAAAGAATATGTTATTTTTTGCATGCGTTTTGAGGGACGGGGCTTTTATGACTTTGTCGTCAAGTCGGCACGGGTTAACGTTCTTGTAGAGAGCTGCTATTTCACTAATGCGTGTTTAGGGTCACATAGAATACATTTGGAGGGGAAGTGCGTATCGCAACACGAAATTACCCAAAATAAGGTACACCCTCATATAGCTATATATATATATATATATATATATATATATATATATATATATATATATATATATATATATATATATATATATATACAGATCAGCAAAACAGGAGCACCAAGTGTTAAATAGTTTTGAAAAAAACTATTCAATGATACCAAACACAACTCTTATCCCTACCTCCTTCGAGAGTACAGGGGATGACTTTAAAATTTTAAATGGGAACCCACATTTCTTATTGCACATTTGGATTCTCCAGAAAAAATGATCAATGTTTTGACCCAGAATTGAAGACAGGTCCTTCATGGATGACACTTGAGTCAACATACAAAAAAGGGCAAGAAAACGTTATGAAAATATCGACTATCAGTCCCGTAGTCTGTACCAAGGATCTTATAAAATAGAGGATCTGCCCTTACAACAAAATCCTGAAGCCATACGTCACAATTTCGCCACCCCTACTCTGCCCACTCCGCCCAATAGGATCGTAATGTTTTGAGCCAACAATCATGGCGGAAACGAAAGTAGCGAATCAGGCGATGGCAGAAACGAGAGTAGCCAATCAGACGTGCCGATGCTCGGTTGTTTTTTGGCTTCATCGATTTAATAGGATGAAGATACATATGGGCAGATCCTCTATTTATAACATCCTTGGTCTGTACTCAGGTCGCGTCGAGACACGGTGCATATAACATCGCCTCTCTGACCGTAACTGTGCAAACCAGTACTTTGTTCACTTGGGTGCAACATGGTACTTTAAAAATATATATGTTTATCTATCTATCTATCTATCTATCTATCTATCTATCTATCTATCTATCTATCTATCTATCTATCTATCTATCTATCTATCTATCTATCTATCTATATCTATATATATCTATATCTATATCTATCTATCTATCTATCTATCTATCTATCTATCTATATATATATATATATATATATATATATATATATATATATATATATATATATACATATTCCTAGGTATACCGTAAGACGAGGTTACTTTGCTCATGAGGGGTTACTATGCACAAAATATGAAAAGAGTTTCACAGTCCTCTGTCGTCAAAACCATGAACAGTAAACAAGAAGTTTAAACTGGCACCGTAAAACAGAACATCTAACTGTATTTTGGCTATAATGTTGGCGGTTAACATCAATTCTAATTACCGGGAGGGTTCATTGTTGTAGAGGTATGGGAAGCAGTCACTATAAAGGCCGCCAAAATTTGAAAGATATCATGTACAATATTTACCGTCAAAGTTAAGTCAGTTTTGTAGAATACTACTATGTATAATGGGGCTTTGATGCAATAGTTGAAATTGGAGTGTGAAACGTTTAAGACTCATATAAAATGTAAAACTGGGAGGCGTTTTCAGCCTGTACGCGGGGTCAGTTTGCACTGGTCCACAATACCGCTTAGATAGGACATGATTACTACTGGAACCCTATTTAGGAAGATGCCGGAATAAATTTCTTTTGGAAAATAAATTATAAACAGTGGTTGTTCCAGAAAAGTACTTTGAGTTAGGCTTCACCCACAAAGACTTTTTTTTTTTTTTTAGAAATCCCTAGAGTTTTGGGGGGCTTGTAGTTTATACGCATAGGAATGACTAACATTAGTTTTTTCTAAAAAAAAAAAATCATGCAATTTGGGTGGGCTTCAACCTAAAAGTCCCAAATCCAGCAAAATCTTCCGCTGATTACGGCTGGGATGATATTTTTGGATATAAAGAATAGCCAAAGCAAATCAGTTCACGGGGATTTTTTTTTCTGTTCCTGAATTAGCATTTTTGTGGTACATACACTAAACTATTAAAATGCGATTCCTGTGCAGGTACCAGAAAATACATAATTTTCTTTACAAATATCGATAATTCAAATGAAATACTGATCCCGGTACCATCATTCTAATATCAATATTTGTAGATTGCATGCAGTTTTGTATAGTAAGTAAAATGTCTAAACACTGAAAGGAAAACATTGCACAGAAACGTTATGTTCGTATGTTGAACACACTTGTACAAAGTAACCCCACCTATGGGGTTACTTTGCACCAAAGTTTATATTTCAATAACTACGGTCATACTGAATGTTTACTAATGAACTTATATGAATGTTTTTCTTATATATCTAGCTATTATATGTTTAAAATACAGTGTTCTAAATCATTACGTTTGTAAGTTACATGCGATTTTCTTTAAAATTACTTAAATCTTGTGTAAAGTAACCCCGTAACCCCGTTATATATATTCTGTAGTTGACGTGTAACGTCGATTTTAAGCACTATAAGTTGTATGAGGTCTAATACGCTCAGAATTAACTTCGTAACTGTGCCTACATCTATTCATATTCATGAATGGATTCGAAGTGTTCTCAAGTTAACTATTGAAAAAGTGCACAGCTTTATTCGTAAACTTTTCTACATCAAACTAGTTAGTAAAGTGCTATGTGAACGTATTCTTGCCGGTACCAACGGCACCGTGAGTCATACCAACTGTACTTTACTGATCATTTTTATCTTACCCGCACGGGTCGCAAACTAGTCGAAATGATTGTTAAACATAATATTCCATCATTTGTAACTGTTTGTGCTTCACGTCTTTTTGTCAGTTATGCCGGCCAACAGGGATGCGAACGAGTCGAGACATGTCTCGAATCTCGACTCGACATGACTGGAAAATTCGAGTCGAGACACTTTGTAAAATTCGAGACGAGTCGGGACTGCTCGCAAATATCTCGGCAAATTTTGCGTAGACTGTCCAGTTTAATTGAATATTTAAAAAAAACGTGGCCATTATTTCTTTACTATATGTGAAAGAAAACGTAAAAAAAAAGTATGTAAACGAAGAAAAAAGTGCAATGTACTGGAGAGGAGTCGCTAAAATTAATTCTCTTTGAACGAGGGCGATTACGAAACATCACCTACTAATTGAAATCCAGATTATTCTCCAATAAAGTAAATTCCAATAAACTTTCTTGTTATTGTTAATTATTCCATATCGGACTCCCGAAGAAAACTCATCTAAACAACTTACTGACCGTGCCAATAGCGACTACTCTCAATCATGACTCCGTTTTCTTTCATTCAGAAATAGAAAAGAAAGAGAAGAAAGTAGAAGGGTAAAAGAAGGAGGTAGGAAAAAGAAGAAAGAAAAGAAATAGGGTATTTTAATAAGAAACAGATTACTGGATAATTCCGGAAATATAGTAAAAGGTCGGGAAAGTCGTTGAAAGATGAATCATTCTAAATGTTATTAACGACTAATCAATTTTGGAATGCTTCGGAATAGACACATGTTCCCTCATACCACCCAGACCTAGCTCCAGGCACCACGATCGTGGGGTTGCCCAGACCTAGACCTGGGAATGAGAAAAGTGAAATCATTCTTTGTACTGTTATTCTAACCGGTGATTGATAACCATCCAGCATCTGAACTCTGTTCTCTAGGATCGACCACACATATGAATCAGCCAAGAGAAAGAAAAAAAAAATCAAACTTATAAACTCAATATAAATTTATGTATCGTATCAATAAGAATCTCAACTTCCTGGAAGAAAGATGTCGTCTTTAGGCTCATCCTGCTATTTTTGTTTCACTCCTAGAGCCGATTTAAACTATTAGTAGCGGTCCTTCATGACCTAGGTTATTTACCTTAACACATCTATTAAAACATGACACATATATTACAGATGTTAATATGACAAATGATATCACTAAAATTACTTAAATTAAATCTATCATGCATTCACACGCTCACTCACTCAGGACAGTGTATATATGTTTAAAGGAAAATCAACTAGCTACAAGGGTACAAATAGTTTATTACATTCATAGTGAAAAGAAAAGACAAAACAAATAATTATGAAGAAAATGTTAAACGCACAAGTTCTTGGTTATATATTAATAGAGTACATAGTGTTATATTTTAGTAAATTTTTATATATTCAATCATATTGACAAATGGAAAGAAAAGGAAAAAAAATAATTACATGTATCATATCTTAGGCATGCTAAAGCAAAATTATGATTTGAGACATACGCAAAGAAGACACTTATTTCACTTTAAAAAAAAATTGGACAAAGAGGAAAGAAAAGGAAAAAAAACTTTTAGGTGTACTAGAACTTATATGAGTCTCTACCTCACATTGAGCAATAAAATATTAATAATTTTGAGCGTTCAAATCACAAATCACGCACTACTCGTAGTGTCCAAAACATTTCGCTCCATTTAGCTTAGTTTGTGTTATATATATATATATATATATATATATATATATATATATATATATATATATAACTATTGGTTTACAAAAACCATTCATCGACTATATTTGGTTTGTAACTCTTAACAGTTTATATCTGCAATCGCACACTGCTACGTTTATACCCATCTAGGGATTTCGAAAAAAATCACTTTCGCCAGAGGATGTTTCTCCTCTTAGACAGTCCATTTCCAAACTTATTAATTGGATAGTTTTAAGTTATTTATTCAACACTGGGACACGTCATGAGACCTTTCCTTTAGATCACTTTTGTGTATATGTATACATGGTTCGGATTTTTTAAAAAAAACGATCTTCCACAGGTGTACGGAGTATGATGGTTCAAATTGAGGATAGAAAAAAACTGGTCAAGTCATAGGATACATATGCAGGTGAGAAGGATTCAAGGTGCACTTTCCACAATGGTTTTAGGTTAGTAGTTCGGGGATAATATTCGTTATGATGTGGGTTACGTTTAGACCTGCCGTTACTTTTCAATACATGCCATTACATAATTACAGAGGTTATCAATTACATTTATTCAGAAGAAAAGGAAAATTACTTGAGTGCACGGCGGTATTCTTGACAAAATCTACATTCTTATATACGTCGGAAAACTTACTGGTAAACTATAGCAACCAATACACGTTTAGGGGGACAGACACGAGCGCTCTTACATATATTCATATAATACATTTAATATCATACTTTTAGTTTAAAATCATATTCACATACTAAGTACATATACATTTCGACGTATTCATTTCTCTCTCTCTATATATATATTTATAATAAATGCGCACACATTTAAATTAATCACCCCAACAATAATTTTTGAAAAGGTTGCAACATTGTCCAAGAAAACAAATGACTTCCAACATTACATTTGGAAAAGAATTGAATTTTTTATCTGATACCGCGCGTCTATAAATTTTTAAATTTTATATCATCAATTAGTGCTTAAATAATGAAAAAAAAACTTTGTGAGGCAGGCACATGACACAGAGCATTTCTAAAGATATAACTAGATAAACCAAAATACAATTTCTGGGCCCAGGTTAACTACAAGGTAATCGAAAACCAAAACAGAAAGGAAAGTGACCAATGGATTAAAAAAAAAACTTAAGAGGGACGACGGTGAAAGAACGTAATCGAAGTGTCGTCAACTACGAAGTCTTTGTTCATTTCGGCGATAGGTCAAATTGTGATGGAGGACCCAATCACTATCTACTTTATCCATGAATCGTGTCTTGCAACGTCTCAGCTGGTAATTTCAGATCAGAGTTGTACGTTAAATAAATCGTAAGCGACAAGTTCGAAATCGGGGGGAAGGGGGGGGAAGGTTGAAAATTAAAAAAAATCTCGAAGTAAGAAGGAAGAGACAAGGGAGAGAAAGCGGCGCCAACGAAAGGAGAAAGATTAAAGTACTACTCACTACACAGAAGAGTGATCGAATTTAAATATATAACAACTCATAGCCAAAATATTCACATATGCCGAAAGAGGGTGGTTTACTTAAATACGTAAACTAGGAGGGAGGTCCTGCTGCCAAGGATGCAAGTTCTGTGTCCATCAGATCCCAATCCCACAAGAATTTGCTTGTAAGATTGAAATCCGATCCCCGTATCCGGCCCAGACCAGCAGGATAAAGGGAGAGGGGGAAGGGACCAGGTAACTGCGTCCCCAATTTTGAAATCTCTAAGTAAGAAAAAAAACATTCGACCCGTCAGAAGAACTAAGAAGGTTCAAGGACAGTAAAGAAACTAGAGTAAAAGTAATAGCTAAGATATCCCTAATTAGTGATTTGCCAAAATAAAAAAAATTAAATAAACTGAATTTTGGATCGGTGATTTCTATTGCCAAACTTCACCGATAGCTCCCCTTCGCAGAATGCGCTAAATTCTGAGGCATCGATTAATTTCCATCACTATCTAGTTTGGAAACTAAGAAAAGAAAACGAAAATATTCAAGGGGAATGGGGTCGATGCCCGGGTACGGTATAATAAATTTCAATAATTAATTGTTTTGATTCTGTAACCCTATCAGAGCTGTCGCCTCCATGAACATTATAAGCTAGCCCGAGTAGGTGACGTGAAGGGGAAAAAAAATCTCACAGAGCAGGATATTCTATTTTTTAAAACCGACCAGAAAATATAATTCACTACAGCCCTGTTGTATAACTACTACTGTCTTTTCATAATTTATTATTCAATATGTCTAGTCAGCGATTATATGATGCTACCCATTCTATCAGATGGTATTACTATGGTTGATTATTACTATAACCCATTAAACTACAAAGTATTACCATAGTCCGACTATATATCGCCCTCCGGTCCGCGTGATATTATGGTGCAGGGGTCAGAACCCGAGATGCTTGTAGCTACACGTATCTATTCAATATCTATATATCAACACGCGGCGAAGTATTCACTGGGCTACTATATATATTTAACTATATAGGTGTCCTATCTTCTATATTCATTTACTACAATATTCATATACTTTCATATTCATATTCGTATTAATATTCATATTATATTCATATCATCATTGTTTTCATTTACTACGACGCTATATTTTACAAACACCCTGTCTCCTCTATCTACGCCCAGCCTGTATACACATTTCATCATAACACTTTAAACTCTATAATCACTACAAACATTTCCCATTCCGATCACCGCACGACAACCTCACTCGAACTCAAGACTCTTTCACCACACGCACAATACTACGTAATACCTGGTAGCTTTAAAAAAAAAGAAAAAAAATCCTACGTATTTTCACTGAAAATAGAATTATCTGCGATAATATTTAATGTTTATGAAATTCTAACAACAATGAAATTATTCTGCAGCCACAAAGAAAAAAAATGAACATTTAATATAATTTCAAAGCGAAGAACTAGCATCATATCGCCCGACTTCTGTTAAAAAATTACATATTGTTTATTTACTTAAATATTTCGATTTCTAGACTAAGCAGAATGTTGAAATTTTCAGGATATATTAATTTTGGGTCACTTGACCTAACTGTACATCCATATGGGCTGTGAATTATACCTTCTAGGTTTTATTTCGAAAAGAAAGGTCAATTTCATGGAAACTAAATCACTAAGAACATCGACATACGAATGGCGGTTAGTACTGACTTTTGACACTAGGGGCTAGCGACGATATAATCAACCCTTGAACAACTGAATGTGACCTTGTACACGGAATTATTGTACTATATTACGTTCACTTTTAAATATTGTGTTTGAGTTCACTTAATGACGGAATAATGAAAAATTTATCGCATAGTAAATACTACACTGTCCATATTTAATTATCTCACACACTCTTTCATCACTTAACTACCACTACCACTGATACTACATTACAAATATACACATACTACTTAAACTACAAGACACATCATGCCAATACACACCAATCATCACTATCATTAATACATGTTATACTAATAAATATACACAGAAAACATTCATATTTTACCATTTTAAATCGGCTCGAAAGGAAAGGGGAAGAAAGAAAAGGGAAAGAAAGGAACAGGGCCAACTGGCCCTTGTATTCACTAAATCACATTCTTAAGTGTTTAATTAATGCCCCCGAGGGGACATATCGAAGTATTGACTAACAATAGGACCCCTGCCCTGAAGGGGCAGGAACCCGGAACAAACTACATGTTCAACTCATCCCGCTGGAAGCCGTACTCCCAATTTGGGAGTCAGATAGGAGCCCTTACTGTAAATTTACACGTGCATTGTGATTACTATACTAACTACAACGAAATTAAATACCGCCATGTATGTTAAAAAAAAATCACTCGCTACCTACATAAACAAATCTATATATGGACAGGTCTTGTAACCCTCAATTAGCAGGAAAATTGGAGGTGAAAATATCAGGGGAAACACTGATCTTCAGAACCGGTTTTAGGAAAAGAAAACAGAAATCACACTACTTCTGAATCCTGTCCATAGCGATCCGCAGATGAAATCATGGCGTCACTATATTGCACTTCCTATTTCAGCTTTTTAGTTCAGTTTCTACTACGAAATTTAATAGTTCATGGCTCCTCGAGACTTCCAGTGATTTTAGATGTTAATAAAATCCAAATGTTACCTTGTTTGCAGCTTTTCTAGCTCCTTTTTCGACTTTTTTGATCGAGAAGATCCGAATCTGGCGTCTTCAATGAGACTTCCCGGCATGGAATGGAATAATTGCGCCCTAATATCATAGCGTGGGTTTATCATCCAATCAAAACAACGCATTTTTGGCGGTGGGGCTTTGAAACGAATAAAATTTGGTAAAATCTGGATTAAACTAGTTTTTAGAGGGACCTAGGTATCTAAAAGAGAGGTGAAGGGTGGTCCTGAAAATTCTGTCGAATTTTAGATTGGTTATTTGATCTGGAAAGTTCCGTCCAATAGTGGACCTATGTTTTCAGATAGCACTGACACCGTAAGAATTGTAATAATCCATTTACACATCCATATACAAGACTTATAACTAATTTAAAATATAAATAAAGATATTGATTCCCAAAACTATAATTCCTAATAAATGTTTTACAGTTTTCCATGTTAATTTGAAATAGAATAACAAACAATATTACGAATTATATGGACAGCCAGAAATTTTTTGTTAAACGTCAAGTACAGTCGGTGCAAAAAATTTCGGGCACCCTCCTATTAAAACATAATCTCATTAGACTGTAATGGCATATTACATATGTTTTAGGGTTACACTGAAAGCGTTCAAATTTTTTAAAAGAAGTAAAGCATCATATTCTGAGTTATGCATTCCAACATAACATAGTTCCATACAGGGGTTGTATATCACTCAGGCGTTTGTTTCTTGGCCAAATTGTAATGAAAAGCGAAGGATAACCATTTCTCCAGGCTAAGATTAATCTTTATTGTTTGGAGTGTTTTGCTCAATGAACACCATATATCACTGACATTATAATTAATTGTGTATATAATGTACTAACTTATTACATACTGTTTGCAAGAAGAAAGAAAACACTGATTATACATGAATTAGAAACTCCAACCGGAAGTAGGCTCAATCTTGCAAACGGTGCGAGATATTGAAAAAATAATCGAAATATTTCTCCTTTATGGTACCCGTTGCCGATATTTATCAAGACGTGTTTTACTTCTGTCTGTAAAGGGACATGTACAGATGTTCTGAGGAGTGACAAGGAGATTCATGCTAATATGTGAATGATGCGCTGAGTAGAGAGCGCAGGTTCAGTTACTCAGAATTTAAAATTGTTTACTGTGTGTGTAAATATATATTTTGACCCTGCATACCAGAAGTATATACAAGCATAGTGGTAGAAGAAAAGAAGATACTAGTGTAGCGGATTATTAATACTCCCGAATCTTAAAATAAATAAATAAATAAATAGCGAGAATAATGCTTATTCGAATCTAACCTATAAGAAATTGAACTTTTAGGCACAACCTTATCTTTTGGACGATATAGGGGAGTTATTACTAAATTAAATTTAACTTCGTTTCGATATATCCGTCGTGCCATTGAATTCCCTACCGGCATGTGGGTTGGAAGTAAGAAGAAATGAAACTGCTGATCGGTTTGATAGGGAGGCCAGCATGCGTGAAGTGATAAACGGGAGGCAGGATACTTTCTTGATGAGAGCCATGGATTGTGCTTTTAAGTCTATCGGTGCCCAGGTAAAGTATTGATTACTTTAAAATCTGATTTTCTCCGAAGTCTTCAAGAAACAAGACGGCGCTTGGACAACGTGTGTGTTTCCTTATAGGTGACTACTGTCAATAACAGTTTTTGTGTCACTAAGTTTGACATAAAATTCCAGAGCTAATCTGAACTTAATTTGGAAATGCATTGATCTAATTTGGAATCTGCACTAATTGAAAATGTTAGATTAAAATTTTTGTGTCTGTACTGAAATTAGCTTAGGTCATTCACCCTTTTATCCCAAGTTCACCAAATGATGGAAGCATAGGGGAAATAAGTAGATGATGTATGTTTTTTTTCTTACTTTCTAGTCTTATGAATGAACATAGTACTTGTTATTTGGTTGTAGTTCGTTGATTGCCAGTTCGGAATGTTAAAATTTAGTATTCTTTTCTTTCCATCAGGTATTAGTTCTATTACGTTCATATTGAGGGATGAATATCTTAATTTCGCGCCAACCTTCTTTGTATGAATTTTCGAGCACGTCAGCGTGGTGCTCATAAACATTAATCGATTGGTATATGGTTATTAGACTTAAAATTGGTTCCCAATGTCACTGAATTTATTCTATCAAGTTTATTGTATGATTTCTTTGTGTAATTCCCTAGAAGATTAATATTGTATAATGTGTAATATTGACCGTCGGCTTGATTTATTTTCACTTTTCTTCATTTTTCTCTTTTGTATATTTCATATATTCATATGTATGTAATTCATCTTATAGGTCATGTAGTTGATAGTGGTGAAAAATTAATTAATGTGTTGTTGATGGAGAGATGAAGCCATGTGAATAGCGTTTGAAAAAGAACTCCCTAGTTTTAAGTATAAATTTAATTGGGAAATGAATGAAAGCTTACATCAATGAGTACATATCATGAAAGAGAATTCATTCAAGTTTTGTTTAATGTTGATAGACTTCAACGTGGGATCCATTTGTGGCCCTGCACACGTCGAGACGATATTCCACTTCTCGCCACGTATTCACCAACATTTCAGGTGTAACTGTCCCAACCGCTGCGACGATTCTTTCCCGCAAACGATTGATGTCTCTGATCTTTTCACTGTACACAACATTTTTATGTGGCCCCAAAAGAAAAAGTCCAGTGGGGTTAAGTCTGGGCTTCGTGGTGGCCAAGGTATTGGGCCAGCCCTGCCTATCCACCTTCCTGGAAAGCAAGTGTCAAGGGCCGCACGTACATGGTTACTGTAATGTGGTGGGGCGCCATCTTGTTGGAAAAACACAAGCCCCTTTTCCGCCTCAATATCGACAATTTGTGGAAAGACCTACTCTGTCAGCATGTCATAGTAAACGTCCCCGCTTATTGTTTTTTCCACAAAAATGAAAGGACCAATCACACGATCTTCCATCAAAACGCACCAGACATTAAGTTTTGGAGAGTCACGTTGATGCTGAATAACTTCATGTGGATGCTCTGCCCCCCAAATTCCGCAGTTATGACGATTAGCTGTTCCACTGACATGAAATGTAACATCATCAGAAAAGAGAATCTTTTTTTTTTTTTTTTTTTAATCGACATCATCGTCAATTCTGTGTAGAAAGTCAGCAGCAAACTCATACCTTTTGATTTTATCAGTAGGTTTAATTTCATGTAACAGTTGCAATTTGTAGGCGCGCAACTTAACTCTTATACGCACAACATCATACACAGTACCTTTAGGCACTCCTACTTGAAGACTAGTTCTGGCTAATAACTTCTTTGGGCTCCGAACACAAGAAACACGGAGATACACGGAACACAAGAGCTTCTGTTCAACATCATCAGAAGTTCTCGGTCTACCTGCTGATTTTGCTTTTAAAACACTACCGGTTTCCTTGAAAGACTTTAGCCAATGACGGATAGTTTTTGCTGTAGGTGGTTCACCACCATACTGACGTCTAAAATTACGATACACTGTTATAACTGACTCAGTTTTCACAAGCCAAATAACACACTGCGCTTTCTGTTACGGAGTACACATTGTTGCTGAGTTGCTCTGCACTGCACGCAGGGCCGGCCTTATGCCGATTGGACCGATTGCTTCCAATCGGGCCCCGCGCCTACGGGGGCCCCGCGCTACTGCCGTCTACTCTACTGTCCAGTATAATCTACTCTCCAGTGCCGTTCTAGCAACATATTAGGCCCCAGAGCAAACAAGTGTGTTGTGGTTTTTATGACTAAATTTTGCTCCTGATACATGTAATTAATACATGTCATTCTTCTGGCGGGGCCCCAATGCTTGCGGAGCCCACGATCAAGTGGCTATGGTACCCTCAGTTGTCAAGTACACACAACACATTTCAATACAGGTACATTCATGTACTGCACAAGGGTGGGTATGGCCTCTCTCTAACAAGTAAATAAATACTTTGTATTAAGTTTCAGGGCATAAGTAAATATTTTCAGAATTTAATGCTTCAGTAGCTTCTTGATTTTTATACCTTTACAACTTTTGTTGTAAAAAATAAATAGTATGTCTAGGAAGTATTTGCACACCCCCAACACCCATAATACTCCTCCAATTTTCTTACACACACAACCCTGGGTATACAAATATTGTTCCCTTTGAGTTTGTGTAAACATGTATATCATTATTCTGGGTGCACACCCACTTTATTTTGAACACCCCATTAAGTAAAGGTTCCTGGCGTTCTTACTGATTATGTCATGTGATACTATTGTGAATACCGAGATGATATCAAGGTGCGACTTCTTTGCATATTCTTTCTATAATTATAGCTATATTAAAAATACAAAATCTGATTACACACTTTGCCCTCTCCTGCGAAAAATTCCCTAAATATATATATATACATCGGGTACATGCACCGAATATGGAATACTTTTTGTTCTTTATTTCTCAGAAAGTTTGTTCCATATTATTATTTTTTTTACAATATTACAAAGTTGAAAGAAATTCAATCTCCTATATTATTCACACCTCGCTCCTAATAAGGAACACTACATGTTTTTAAAATGGAATACCAGAACAAAATATGCGAGTCTGTCTACGTGTCTTGCAATGCTGGCTGTAGTTGTGGTAGCGGACTCACTACTTCAATCGGTATTTTTGTGCTGTTCTCTTCGCTTTGCATTTTACACGACACGGCAGTTGGGACATCAGCATTCAAAAAGTCACTTTCATCAAAACAAGAGGATATATTCCATTCTTTTTGAAGCCGTTAACTGCTGTTTCAACAGTAACAGCACGTTTATATGCTTTTCCAATAAGTGCGAAAACTTGATAGATTGTAAGAGACCGAATAGGGTTACGATGAGCAGCCGACCAGTGACGTAATTCCTCGTAATAGTAAACCTTGAATTTATGCAAAAATGCAAAATATAAAGGCTGCAGTTTGTGTGAGTAGTGTGAAGGTAGACTAACTATAGCAATGTGAGCCTCTCGAGCTAATAAAAGATCAGTGCACATCCAGATTTCTAGTATGCGAAAAATGTCCACCCAAGACTAGGATGACAGAATCTTCTGCACTGTGTTTTACAAGAGTTACAAAATATCTGAACCAGAGGGTAAACGTATCCATTTGAATCCAGCCTGATGGATGTGCACTGAAGATCCTGGAAAAGCACCATCCGTTAATTTCTGCTTCATGTGCTTACGCTGAAAAATTATAAGTGGAGGCACGAAACTTCCACCTGCACTTGCACAAGTCACTTGTGTTACTAAACTGCCCCTTTCAGCTGAAATCAATTCACCTATCTGCTTTCTTCCCTTCAACGATATAACCTTACACGATAATTAAACCTGTCTCATCAGAGTTAAAAAATGAAAATGAAATGAAATTCATGATGAGAGATGAATGAAATGGTGGAATGAAGAAAGTGGGAGGAAACGGGAGAGCCCCGAGAAAACCCACGCACACGGTGTTTGTCCACCACAAAGTTCACTTGGCGGGAGCAGGTTTGAACCCGGGACCCCAAGCACTAGAGGTGAATGCTCTACCACTGAGCCACCACGGCCCTATCAGAGTTAAAGGTACGATTGGCTGCATAGTGGTGCTTTTCTTGTTCAGTTTCTAATTATCTGTATATTGAATCTTTATGTCCTTATGGTGCACCATATATGTAATCTAAATATCACAAACTCAACAATAATACATGCTTCTTTGCGTACATTCAGCAGAATGGAAAGATACCCTCGAAAAACTCAAGTTCTTCAGAAAAATATTCTGCAACGGAACAAAATGTTTTGTTATCGTTCGTTGACTGAGAGAGCCACGATGTACAAGTTTACGTACAGTCCACTCGGTGGAAGCACATAGCAGACAAAATAACATGGTACTTCATATTAGGAATGTATTCCATACATGGCGCACCCACCCGATATATATATATATATATATATATATATATATATATATATATATATATAGGTTCTACAGACCTTGGTGCAAGATAGTTGTAAACCTGGGGCCCCGCAAAATATTCCCAATCGGGCCCCGCACCACCTAAGGCCGGCCCTGACTGCACGCCTGCCTGGACTGAACTGAGGAAACAGGGAAAAAACAGCATTGGTGCTGTCTCAAGGTCAAGCAGACCTGCCAATTGCAGGGGAGCCAAACTTGGAGAGTTGATGAATCAAACACCACAAACTAGAATAGTGTATGTCACTTTGCACAAATTCTAGGACACATTAAAACTAGGGAGTTCTTTTTCAAATACTGTATAATTTGTTATAATGCGAATGTTAGCATGACAATTAATGTTTTATGTATCTTCAGTTTCTTTAAAGATACGTGAGAAATATATATAGTATTTTAACCCTTTCACAGAGGAAGTCGATTTTTGTCGACAGAACCAAATTTCCTTAACATGCGAATGTCGACTACAGTCGACGTGTTAAAATTTGTTTGTCCGTGTCTTGGCTTTGTCGAGAGTAGTCGCCAAAGTTGTACCGTTCATTTTTGTTTGTGTTCTATTGTTTTCGATAAACAATAGAAATCACACAGAAAACCTTTGGCGACTACAATCGACAAAACCAAGATATAGACAAATTTTAACACGTCGACTATAATCGACATTCGCAGGTTAGGGAAATTTTTTTCCGTCGCCTTCCACAGTGAAAGGGTTAAAGGAATAACTAATAATAGAATAAACATTTAATCAAGTCCTATAACCATTTGTCGAAAAAGGACTTGCCTTACATTTCAATTTCAATCCGCCGTAACATAAGTCATACACATTAATCTCATCGATATAACAAATATAACGTTTTTTCAACTCATCAGATATTTTTAACAATGGTAATTACAACCTCTTGGCGTCCAAGTTAAATAACACTTATGATATCTGATATTAACTAATACACTTTATAGGAACTTTAAACTGCTTTAGGCCGGTGAGATACTAGTTTGCATATGATGCCTGGAATTGAACATTCGAATCACGACAGCAATAGTTCCCAAGCTCACCACTATTGGCTTTATAATCTTTAAAAACTCCTGCAGCTAAAGCTGATACAAATTTTCTCTACCAAATTATAGAAGAATTACAAAAATAAATATCTCAGAACAATGCATTGATAGAAATGCATTGTTAGGACTGGCAGATCTAGGATATTTTCTGATATTTAGTATAGTGAAGAAGGACGACTATAGTTTCTAAAAATTTCATGAGACTTAAATAATTAAGAATACAGTATATACCAACCATTCCAAATATTCCTAATCGCTCTGAATATGACATTCGTTCGTCTATAACCAGCCTGTCCAATAACTAATTGTAACGCAGTAGAGGTAGAAAAGAATTTTGATTTTGAATTCAGCTAGCGAAATATAATTTGAAGAATTAAAACCAATAATTATTTTTCCTTTTCTTTATTAAATGAAACCTATTTAAAATTTGCACAGGAGTTCAATAACAATAAGGTTGACATATTCAGTTGTTGGTATCCAACATACTACCTGGTTGTGACAGTTCAGTTACACCATGAACTTGCGTAAGGTCAGAGTGAACCTGGGACCTCCAAAGAGCATAAGGGGGTATAAGCTGTACGAGTTCAAACTAGGGTCAAACGCAGATGCAGCGTGGAGAAAGACAGGCCAGGCCTTTGGTGAGGATGTAGTGACTATGCGGACAATGTACCGGAGGTTTGACAAGTTTAACGACTGTGATGAAACACTCGAAGACGCACCACTGCCGGAAGACCAACACATATACAAAAGAAATATGTTCATGCAGCAATTGAGGCGAACAGTGGTCAGACATGTGACGAACTGGGACTACAATTCAGTGTAAGTGGAAAAACCACCACAAGCTCCTCCTGTGTGTTTGGTGCACCAGAAGAAGGTCCTCCTGTGTGTTTGATGGACTGTTCGCGGCATCGTGCATCGGAAACTGCTACCAGCTGATCAGAACATCAATGTAACTGTGTACGGTCAGTAGTTCATCTGTGTTCAATAAAAACTCAAAATCGCGAAGGGATCCTCCTGCTACGGGACAATGCTAAACTCCACGTGGTTAGGATGACCCGGGACACCATTCTACACCTTGGATGGGAAACTATTGCATCCACCATACTACCCGACATTGCACCGTCCGATTATCATGTGTTCCATTTCTTGGATAATCACCTTAGAGGACGCCAGTTCAAATACCTAGTAAAAGTGCAAAATGCACCTGATACCTTCTTCGCTTCAGGGCCAACCAAATTCTCCCGCTATGGAATCCATTGCCTACCAGAACGTTGTCAGAAGGTCGTCGATCTGATGGGGACTATTTTTGATCTTTTAAGTATGTCTTAGGTGACATATCGATGTTCGAAGGTGGTGTGTCAAAAAGCGACAGTACTTCCTTGTTTACTTTTATAACTTTTGCATGAATCTGAAATTTCTGAGGAAAATTTCCTTAGGGTAATTAATATTATTCTAAAATGGTGTTCGAATCAAGAATTTCTTGTTTGCGTGTAAAAGCTGCTTTTTGTGAAAAAAGTTTATCAAAGTGACGAATCCAAGTCAGGATTCGTTTCCGTGATGAAAAATATAATTGCTTTTTTTAAAATAAAAATTTTATTTTGTTAGGAAAAGTGATTATTTCAAATTGGCGATTCCACCCAATAGTTTTGCTTCTATTTATTAAAAAAAAAGAATATTTATGATTAGCTAACCCCTTACATAAGTCAGAAGATTTAATTATTACTAGCAGAAGTGTATATCTCTGGCATGAAATATTTGGTGATATAATTCACGCAAGTGAGATTATTTACTAGAATATAGTTGAAATTTGGCTGGGAAATATTAGGGATGTGTGACCAATATTATATGGTATAATGAAGTGATTTAGCGATTGGTGAGCATGAATCAGAAACACATGTATGTTGTGCACGTAGAGGTATTTCAAGATATACCTTGTCTATTTGCTATGAAAAATATGATCGGTGTCATCATACAAAATGTGTGAAATTAGCACAAATAGAACTTGATGAGTTGAAGGAAACTGACGGCAGTTGGTATTGTCTTGAATGTCTTATTCGAACGGAAATCGCAGAAAATTCGGAACAAACTGTTGCTACTTTCAGTGACAGTGTGGCTGTTTCTAGGGTAGACAAAGGCGTGGTGGCTCTAAAAAAACAAAGACTATGAAATCTAGAGTGGCTGAAGTAGAGATAGGTGGAGGACTGCTTTTGGAATCTTTAATGTATATGATTATGGGATTACGGTCCGACATGTCGGCATTTCAATCTAAAAGGGGTCATTTTCAATTATGAAAACTGAAGTTGTAAATGAATTGTCTGTGTTAGGTCAGAAATTAATATTGTGAAAACTCAATTCTCGGAGAGTGCAGAACAAATTCAGGTAAAATTTACAAGAGGTAAATGAGGTACGAAACGATGTGATTCAAGTTAAATCAGATGTAGCTAACATGTTAGTAGAAGTTCAGAAATCCTGTGAAACTATGTCTCAAACGAATAATGGGAAAGTTTGTCTTATCATTAATGAGTTGTCTAATTAAAATTATAGACAAATACTGTTAAAATAAATTGTAAAACCGTATTAGAACATGTGCAGGAACAGTAAACAGAAAATGTTCGAAAATTACAAGAAGCAAATAAGACGACGGTAAATATGATTAAGGTGTTAAAATGGGATGTATTTTAAGGGTTATGAAATCCTGTTTTCCTCTGTATGAAAAAAATATAACATTTTACTTTGTAGAACTTTTATGGTAGGCCGAAAATTAAGGAACCTGTAAGTTTCGTTCCAACTGTCCAGTGTTTCCAGGCTAGATCGTATAGCCGAACCGAAAAATTTTATAGAGAATATTTCCCCTCTGCTTCTGCCAAACAAAGGACTTTTTTTTAATCTTTCTCTGGACGTCTAACTACTAACTCTATGGCCTATGGAACCTGAAGGTTCAATATCGTGTTCACAAAAGCTCTCCATTGACTTCTATCCTTAGGCAAGTGGATCCAGTTTCTACTCTGTATCCCTATTTCTGAGAGATTTTCAGATAATAATCTTGCCAAACATTGTTAGGGTAATCGAGTGTAGGAGGCTCAGGTGGACAAGTTATGTAGCCAGAATAAAATAAAATAGGAACACTTTCAAAGTTTTAACTGGAAATCCAACCACAGGAAGGATGGAAGATTTTTAATTTGGCAAGTCTTATCACATTCAACCAAATTTTTATGGGTATGCCTCTGCCCTCTTGTTTCCCCATATATGGCTAAATAAATAATGTTTCTCAGGTTTTAATCCTAAGCCAAATCAATCAAATCGTTCAATTCTTTCTAGGTTAGACCCAAGAGCCAAACCATATGATTTAATGGGAAATATGCTCCCTGTGTTCCCACCAAATAGGGAAAGAAAACATTTAATATGATTTTGTTTCTCAAGACGTCAGGGCATTAAAGTTTTTCAAGTTTTATCACATTCGGTCAATTTTGGGAGGGGACATGTTCGAGCCAAATAAACAAATTTTTTAAAAAATATTTTCTTTCTCAGAACGTCAGCGAGATTAAATTTTTGGCAAGTTGACGAGTTTGGATCTCGCTACGACAAATTTTAAGGGACTTGACTTCTGTCTTCCAGTGGTTGTTGTAAATGAGAGTTCTAATCATAGGCCGAAAAGCTATGAGTCTTGCAATTTTCTTTCCAATCCTTCATTTCCTTTCGGCCTAAACGCGACGCTAAGCAAGAACAGAAATAATAATAATAATAATAATAATAATAATAATAATAATAATAATAATAATAATAATAATAATAATAATAATAATAATAATAATAATTCTTTCAGCACGTAAGGGGAATTAAATTTAGAAAATTTTATTCCATTCGGTCAATTTTCGACTGGTATGACCCTGTAACCGTCCCTTGTATGTGTAAATGAGAAATGTCTTCTCGGGTTTCAGAGTCGTAGATTGAAGAGGTATGGATCCTGCAAGAGTCGGTCCAATTGTCCAAGTCCTAAGACAGATCCAAGAGCCGAACATATGATTTTATCACACAATATGTTTCCTCTGTTCCCGATAAATAGGGAATAAATAAAAGGTACGACCACCATACAAAGCTTAAATTAAATCATGCTGTGCTGCAATTATTAATGAAGTATTTTGTTATGAAATAGGAACAAACTTATAAGGCATTTTCCGAAAATTTCACCCAAGGAAAACTCACCTATAATAAATAATTATCTCTTGCACCTTTTTTTTTTTTTTTTTTTTTTTTTTTTGCATAAGAAAATGTCTCATGTGTTAGGGTAATTAATTAACCCTAGGAACACCATGGTATTTTTGGGTTAATGAAATACCAAAAAGACATTATTTCTCGCGGAAACTAATTTAGGTTGTCTCATATGAACTCAGGATGTCAAGACTCATATATTTTCATTCTCTATTATTACTAGGTTTCTGAGTACAGTGTTATCAACAATAGATGTCTAATTTTTTAAGTTATATTTTTTTTTATTTATGTCAGTAACTATGACTATTTATTTAATTTGTTTCTATAGGAAAAACTATCACACACATCAATAGCAACTTATTACAGTGTAGTATGTATAAAAAGGCGGCTTCTAATAGCATTTCGGTGGTGCCATTTTGGTATGCTAGAAATGAGTAGCATAGGGACTCAGGATGTCAAGACTCATATATTTTTATTCTCTATTATTACTAGGTTTCTGAGTACAGTGTTATCAACAATAGATGTCTAATTTTTTAAGTTATATTTTTTTTTTATTTATGTCAGTAACTATGACTGTGGGATATATTTCAGTATTCCAATAAATTCATGGTTAACTTTTTATACTTTTACACTTTATACTTTCTAGTTATCCTCGGAATGGCAAAATTCTTTTAAATTTTGTTTCCGCGAAAAAATATATAGTGTGAATTACCTTCATCGGGCACTATAGGGGATGTCACCACAGGACCAGTGTTGCTAACCCAACATAAAGTTACAATTTTTGTATAACGTCAGGTTTTTGCACCTGTGAAATGCACATGTAAAACGTAAGCAAACAAGCTACCATTTGTTTCTTACTGTTGCAAACTAATACCACTACAGTATTCTGAATATTACAAGATATTCATTGTAACAAACGTACCATTCCATTTGTTCCATTTGCATTATCAAATAAAATGTTCAAATCACTGTCTTTTGCATCAATACCTGACAGGTTTATTTTCACTTCGTTATCTTCGAGTTCTTTACCCTCTATGTAAGATTCATTTATAAGTTGGGGGCGCGGTGGCTCAGTGGTAGAGCGTTCACCTCAGGTGCCTGGATCAATCCAGCTCGCGCAGTGTGGACTTTGTGATGGACAAACAAATTGCTCGTGGGTTTTCTCGGAATTCTCCCGTTTTTTCCCATTTTCTGCATTTCATTCATTTCTCATCATCACCGTCCCCTTTAGCCTAACCGGCATAAACGTGGGATGTAAAACTTAAAGATTTCATTTCATTTTTTTTTTTCATTTATAAGTTCATGAAGTTCTTTCTCAATTGAACTTTTGCAAAGAACATGATTTGTCATTATTCCAATGCTGCTGGAGATTCCCACATAGAGTCATAGAATAACATACTATAGTCTTCAGTCAGTGTTGCAGGCTTCTGCTTATAAATTCTACGATTAAAAATAGTTTGCACCAGAGTTGCAGTATTAAAACTTGATTCTCTCTTTCTTCACACACACACACACACACACACACATACACACACAGAGGCATATATATATATATATATATATATATACATAAATACACACACACACGCATATATATATATATGCGTGTGTGTGTGTATTTATGTGTGAATATAATATAAGGTGACATATTTAAATATTAATGTTTGAAGGAACAAACTAATAGAAAATAAAACACTTACGTACCAGAGAAATAATCAGAAAAATATAAATACTAAATATTTATAATGTGTAGTTCTCAACACTGCATCATAGGGTCTAATAGTTTTAATGCAGAGTGTCAGTGCATGATGTAATACCAAAACTGTTTCAAAGGGAAAAAAGAAATAACCAAAACAATCAAACACAACAGTTATCATACCCGGTGAATAGCTCCTTAGTACTACCAACGAAGAATCCTCTGAGGCCTACAACGTTTTATTTATTTATAAAAGTAACCAAGAAAGTTCTGTCGCTTTTTGTGGAGATTTGTGTTCCATTGGCTCTCACACCGTGAGTTGAATGTGAATGGAAATAATGCGAAGGTCAGTTGTTGATGTTGGTATATCCAACATACTACCTGGTTGTGACAGTTCAATTACACCATGAACTTGCGTAAGGGCAAAGTGAACATGACACTTACACAGAGCATAATAAGGGCGTGTATGCTATACGAGTTCAAAGTGGGGTCAAACGCCTCTGCACTGGAGCGGAATGTATGCCAGGCCTTAGGTGAGAGTGTCGTGACTACGCGGACAGTGCAGCGATGGTTTAACAAGTTTAACGACGGTGACGAAATACTCGAAGGCGCACCACGTGCCGGAAGACCAACACATGTACGAAATGAAGATCTTCAGACAGCAATTGAAACAAACAGTGGCCAGACATGTGTGGAACTGGGACTACAAATCAGTGTGAGTGGAAAAACCATTCGGCAGCACCTCCATCAACTTGGAAAGGACTACAAGTTTTGTCGATGGCTCCCACATGATTTTACCCCGGGACAGGGGGGGGCTTACACTCGTGTTTCTTTGCTGTCTCGTCTGAGTAAGGAGGCATTCCTGGATAGGGTGATGAGAAGTGGGTCCTGTACGAAGCTTCACGGCGCGTCATCATTGGTTAGCATGATGCTAACTGCTACCAGCTGGTCAGAGCATCAATGAAACTGTGTACTGTCTGCAGTTGGGCCGTGTTCAAGAAAAACTCAAAACAATTTTGAATCGCAAAATGGCTCTCCTGTTACAGGACATGCTAAACCCCACCTGGTTAGAATGAACCGGAACACCATTCTACGCCTTGGATGAGAAATACTGTTGCATCCGCCATATTGCCCGGACATTGCGCCGCCTGATTATCAGCTGTTCAATTCCTTGGACAATCATCTTAGAGGGCGTCAGTTAAAATCCCTAGTAGAGGTGCAAAATGCACTTGACACCTTCTTCGCTTAACGGTTCACCAAGTTGACTGCAATGAAATCCATGTCCTTCCAGAACGTTGGCAGAAGGTTGTCGATGCAGATGGGGACTATTTTTGATCTTTAGGGTACGTATTAGGTTCCATATCGATGTTCGAAGGTGGTGGGTGAATAAACGACAGCACTTTCTTGATACCTTTATATAAATTTAAAAAAAACACTAAAAACTAAGCAAGTGTGTTTTATGAATAATGGGCTCAAGTCTGACAATATTTTTTAAAGATTTTTGTTGAATTAGAAATGTTACAAAATATAAAAAGAATAATTATTTTTGAGAAAGTCCTTCGAAAGCACTTACACCCAAGAATAAACTAACCTCCATATATTTTTTCAGGGCAAATGAATTATATCCTGTTGTGAGATTATTAATGAAATATTTATGTATAGCCTATGAACAATATCAGCTAAGTCGTTTTTCAGAAATTCATTTAAAAAGAAAACACCTCCTAGAGTGTTTTTTCCGAATTCTAGCACCACAGAATGTTGTCATTGTTGAAAAATTGATTTTTGACATATAAACTAAATCGTTAGAGTCACTTATCAAAAAATTACAAATTTTGATTTTCACAATTCAGTAAACTATCATTATTTTTAGGCGTAGGAAAAAAATTCGAAGAAAAAAGCATCTGGAGAATAACAAAAAAAAAAAAAAAAAGAGTAAGTTAAAATTTGGTCTCGATAGATTGAACGCACATCAGACGAATGGACAAACACTTACACGTCGAAAAATCATCTTTTCGATCTGTAAGGGCCGTAAAAGATGTAAATACGTTGAAATTTCGAATTCGATTTTTTTTTTCACAATCAGCATAGTTTCTTTTCTTTTTCGGTCGAAAGTAAAACACCATGAAAAATATTTTCTTAGAATGTCATGAAGATAACATGTTGCGAGTTTTGTCCAATTTGGACACTTTTTATGGGTATGTTCTTCTGTTCTCTGTTTCATGTGTAAATACAAAATATTTACTTTTGTTAGTTTTTAATCGTCGACCGAAGAGCTATGGATTTTGCAAGTTCCATTCCGATCATTTCAGTCCCTCAAAAGCAAACAAAAGAGTCGACTTGTAGGATTTTATAGTAAAATATGACTCCTCTGCTCCCACCAAATACGGAAAGAAGATATTGTAAAATTATTTTCTTACTCAGGATATCAGAGAGATTAAATTGGCCAAGTTTTTATCTCATCCTAACAGTTTTTGAGAAATATGCGACATGTCTTCCCTTGCATCCAGTCATAGACCGAAATCTATGAATCTTACAAAAGTCATTCAAATCATCATTCTTCTTCTAGGTTAGACCCAAGAGCCTAATCATAAGATTTTCGGGGATGAATATGTCCCGTTTGGTGCCGTCAAAAAGGTAAAGAAAAAATTAAAAATTATATACTTTTTTCAGGTCGTCAGGGAGATTAAATTTGGCAAGTTTTATCTCATTTCGGCTGTTTCTAAGGAATATGTCCACATATTCCACTGCATGTGTAAAGACATTTTTTTAAAATCGTGGGCCGAAATCTATGGATTTTGCAAGACTCGTTCAAATTGTTCAACTCCTATCATGCTATGAAGGGGACCCAAGAGCCAAACCAAAGAATTTTATGGACAAATAATGAAATCCGTCATTTTTGTATATAGTCCTTGTCCTCCCGCTTATATGTGTAAATAAAACATTTTGTTTTTCCGGGTTTTAATCGAAGGCCAGAAAGCTATGGATCCTGCAAGAGAAATTTAAATCGTCCAACCCCTTGTAAGCTAAACCCAAGAGCTGAACCATATGATTTTTTGAAGTAATGTACCCCCTCTGCTCCAGCCAAACACTGAGAGAAAAGAAATGAAAAATATTTATTTTCTCAGGATTTAGAGGAGATTAAATCTTCCGAGATTTTATTTCATTTTTTGTAAATTTTACTATGAATAGGATGAAATAGGTGTGCTAATTATTATAATAGAAACGTCCATATTTTGGAATTTCTTAAGGTTGGAAAAACGAAATTTTGTATATTTACTTACCTTTCAAAATAACGAGATTAGTTTTTCAGTGTTTATTTTCTTAAAGTATTGCACTCGAAGCAAGGAAAGTGTGGGAAGGAAATGATTTATATTTAACATAATAATAGGTCTATATATCGGAGTCTCTTAAAGTTACAGCTATAAAATTTGTGCTTTTTATTTAAATTACATAGACCTGTGTTTCAGTATTCTCTGGTATTTGATCTAGAAGGGAAGAAAATAGTGTAATTCACCCACAACATAAGTGAATGAAGTAATTGTCGTTTACACCGACGTGTCGATGGCTAGCCAGCATTTTACACATGCCCCATTTAATTTATGTTGTGGATCCAGGTAAATGGCAACGTTGCATTTTCGTTTAGCATTGGGCGCATAAAGAGTGTACAGCCCAAACAGCTCGTCCAATTTAAAAGATTCCTTCACTTTAAATTGAAAACATCATATTTGGAGACGATTTTGCCTCTTACATTTTGTTGTAACTCTGATAATAACAGAGTTACCCAATGTCAGGTGACCTTTGAGACATTATATATATATAGTAAAGATCCCCACATGACAGTGTAGGAACATGTTTGCAGACGACACGTGCTATTGTTTATAAGTAAGCAGACGATACACGTACCAGGAAGACACAAAGATCAAAACGATGGGAACCGAAAGAGAACGAGCCATCTGAAGAAGGTCTAGAAAACAGGAACCAAGGAGCTCCATTAACTTGGAACGTCACTATCCCAAAATTCATTGTTTTATATATCATCGTTTTGCTCCCATTTTGCACCGTTGTCCAACTTGATTTAAAAATTTTGTATCCTCACCATTACTGAGAAATTCAAAATTGAAAATGGTGTTCCAAGTTAATATTTCAACCACTAACTCATTTCCAAGATTTAACAATACCATCATCATCTAGTAGTTTTGCACCGTTTTGCACCCTCTTTCAAAAATTTTGTACCATCACCCTAACCGAGAAAATGACATTTCAAAATTCAAAATTCAAAATTCGAAATTAGCCACAAAAGCAAAATTTAAGTTTCGACCTGTCATAAGATAGAATACGTTTTGCACCTTCCGAAAATACCAATATTTCATTTTGTACTCTCGCAGTTACCGATAAATTTAAAATTCTAAATGCCGAATTACCATTAGCTTGGAACGCCAAAAATTCGTGTCGGATAATTAAGAACACCAGCGTTTTCTACGAGTTTTGCACCCTCAGAAAATGTCAATATTTCGTTTTGTACCCTCCCAGTTCATGAGAAATTTGAAATTCAAAATGCGGAATTACCATTAACTGAGAACTTTACCAACTCATATTGAAGAATTAACAACATCAGCGTCTTCTATGATTTTTACACCCTTAGAGAATGTCGATATTTCATTTTATACCCTCACAGAAATTCAAAATTGAAAAAGTGTCGAATTATCATTAACTTGGAACACATTTTGAAGAAATAATAATAGCGGCGTTTCCATGATTTCTGCTCCGTTAGAATATGCTGACATTTTGTTTGGTATCCTCACAGTTAATGACTAATCATAATTCAACATGCCAAAAGTAATGGTGAGTCTACAGTAAAATCTCATATTACAGCAATAGGATAGTTTAGTAGTGAATAATAAATTATACTGTGCTAATAGGTAGTGCTTGGGGTCCCTGATTCGATCCCAGCTCGCTCCAAATTAACTTTGTGGTGGACAAACACTGTGTGCGTGGATTTCCTCGAGGTTCCCCCGTTTCCTCACACTTTCTTCATTCCACCATTTCATTCATTATTTCATCATCATTGTCTTCTTTAACCTAACCGACATGACGTAAAACTCAAATATCTATTTCATTTCATTTTTTTGCTAATAGATAATCGTAGATACCTCCGAAAATATTTAATAATATGATACTTGAATATAATCTGTTAAAATGTGACTAAGTACACCGTGTATATTGATGATGTACATTATTTCTATATTAGGAGTAAATAGCTGACATTAATGTGGAAATTTGTAGTCAGTAATGGGAGGGGTAAAGTAATGAAAAGATATAGGAAACATAATCAAAATGCTGATAATACATTATTATTTTTGTGCAAATACATTACATTAACACTCCATACTCACCAACAGTAAATAAAATAACACACTACAGCTTTATTTTGGGTAACATTTGAACAAATTGCGACCAACATTCAATAGCTCTTGATTTGTTGCAGACAGTAAAACAAGGAATTTTAGCCTCTATTCAAGAATGAAAACAGTTTAATCGTGTTTCCACTTCCTTTGTAAAATAAGATTTTTAAAAAAAGTGAGGAGAAAATTGCTGGAGAATTAAAAAAATGGAAATGATGCTAAAAAATAACAATTATTGAAAAGGGAGCTAATGTGTTAACCTGACTAAAAAGTATGCAAAAGTGCAATACTACGTCTTCATTTTGCTTCACTTTCAGACACAAAACGCATACCTTGAAATCTTGCTATGGAAATATGCAAACCCTTGAGGAAAGTTTGCATCTTAAAATACGAGCGTAACTCTTATCGCTTTGTGTTAATATTTTTATTGAGACAATAACCCCTGTTTATTGCATGAGTATATGGAAACCATTGCCTATCACAACACTGACAAAATGGAAATTACACTCAAAGCTCTTAGCGCCCTTAATAGCCATCGAAGAGAGGTTAGGGTGAATATTATGTAATAAATTTGCCCTTAAAAGCTATTGTTATAACCGAAAAAATAAAGACAAGTAAATTTTTGTTCAAAGCCAGGCATTGTTGCATTTACCGTAATTATTTGTTTGTCCTTAACAGCCTAATTGTTAGTTCTAATTAACTGTGAGGGAACAAAATTGGATATTCAAATTAATTGAGGGTCAGTGTTGCCACACTTGGTACAATTGTACCAAATTCAGCCCTTTTTGTCATTCATCGGCCCGTTGGTACCACGCTGGCATTTTCAGCCCATTTTGTGAAAAAATTGGTACAATTCTACCCAATTCAGCACCATTTAACAAATACTTGCCACATTTTCAGAAGTGTCAGTAAGATTTTTTCTACATCTCACGTTACTCATATTGTGTGTTGGACTCTTAAAAAATCCTGCTGAACGTTCATTCTGTGACGTTGCACCGCATAACGCTACGAACTTTGTGTGGAAAATTCATAATTTGAACTATACTGGGAAACAAATGACGCTAGATGGGCGCATCTACGCCGTTCATGAAGGAGACGAGATAGAAGCAGCGTGGTGGAAATTTTAGCTTGAATTTTCTTTTAAAAAGTACACACACGTTGAATCAAGTGTTGAATACTCTGTAGAAGAACAGCGTATATTCAAATAAATCTATAATTTATGTGTCGCTGCAAAGATTCTACACCAAAACGATAATAGCACGAAAAAATACATTGACGTAGCTAGTTGCCGGCTTACCGGACTAGTGACGCAAGTAAAAGAAAAGTTTCATCTACTTCCACGGTTGTTCGGGGTCCTCGTATTTGGATGTTTTTAAAAAGTAATATTTAAAACGAGCACTTTCTTGATTTGGACTCTTGGAAGAGGGGGGGGGGATGTTCTAGAACTTTACCTCTTTTAGTTTCGTGTTATAAAGCTATGTATTACACTGGCATAAAATAATGAATTCAGCACTTTCTGTTTCAATTTGGTACTATTTTTCAGCCCACTTTAGAGATAGGACTGTGGCAACACTGTTGAGGGTGCAAAACTCGTAGAAGACGCTGGTGTTTTTAATTCTTCAGTACGAAATAGTGGAGTTCCAAGTTAATGATAATTCGGCATTTTGAATTCGGAATTTCTCATTAACTGTTAGGATACAAAATGAAACCTCGACATTTTCTGAAGGTGCAAAACTCGTAGAAGACTGTGGTGTTCTTAATTCTTCAAGACCAAATAGTGCAGTTCCAAGTTAATGGTAATCCGGCATTCTGAATTCGGAATTTCTCATTAACTGTGAGGGTACAAAACGAAATCTCGACATTTTGTGAAGGTGCAAAACTCGTAGAAGACGCTAGTGCTCTTAATTCTTCAGTACGAAATAGTGGCGTTCAAAGCTAATGGTAATTCGGCATTTTGAATTTTAAATTTCTCATTAACTGTGAGGGTTCAAAATGAAATTCAACATTTTATGATGGTGCAAAACTCGTAGAAGACGCAAGTGTTCTTAATTCTTCAGTACGAAATAGTGGCGTTCCAAGTTAATGGAAATTCGGCATTTTGAATTCGGAATTTCTCATTAACGGCTAGGGTACAAAATGAACTATCGACATTTTCTGAGGGTGCATAACTCGTAGAAGACGCAAGTGTTCTTAATTCTTCAGTATAAAATAGTGGCGTACCAAGTTAATGGTAATTCTGCATTTTGAATTTTAAATTTCTCGGTAACTGCGAGAGTACAAAATGAAATATTGGTATTTTCGGAAGGTGCAAAAAGTAACGTACCTTATGACAGGTTGAAACTTAAATTGTGCTTTTGTGGCTAATTTCGAATTTTGAATTTTGAATTTTGAAATGTTATTTTCTCGGTTTGGGGTGATGGTACATATTTTTTGAAAGAGGGTGCGAAACGGTGCAAAACTACTAGATGATGATGGTATTATTATTAAATCTTGGAAATGAGTTAGTGCCTGAAATACCATTAACTTGGAACACCATTTTGAATTTTGAATTTCTCAGAAATGGTGAGGATACAAAATTTTTAAATCAAGTTGGACAACGGTGCAAAATGGGTGCAAAACGATGATATATAAAACAATGAATTTTGGGATAGTGACGTTCCAAGTTAATGGAGCTGCGCCAAAGAAGAAGGAAGCATCAGTTGACCACTGACCGCTAACCGTTAATAAGCTCTGGAGGTCGCACTGCACGAAGGGGTTCTACCTTTCCTAAAATCCTTGGAGGTTGTCTTGAAGCAAACGAGATTCCTCAACGTAAAACATACCTTGTGAGGCTGCCATGAGCCGAGGTGGTTGCCTAAGAATCATAACCTGAAGTCGCTACACGACACCCCGGTGGCTGCTATGATCGAAGGAGTTCCCATATGAAATACTACTTCTTTCACCTCTGTTCATAAGGAAGATACTTCAAACTTTGTAGACACAAAGACTATTTTCTAGTTGTGTAAAATAAATAGGTGAAGGGCTAGAACCCAAGACTATCATTGTCTCTACCTACCTATATATACATATGTATTACATATATATATGTAATAACTTATGTAGGTATAAAACCAATTACAATGAATCTTCGAATAATTATCAATTTCCCCCTCCCCCCGAAGAATCATATGATATTAAATTGATGAAAATGTTAATTCTAAGGAGGAGCGGAAATGCGAATTTACTAAATTTTCGCGAAAAATTGAGTGGTAACATGGAATATAATTTTAAAATGACCAAAATTAATGTTGAATCCGTAGATTTCGGGGCGGCTAAGGTAAACAGTGATTCTCCCGATGCCATTTAATTTCAATTTCATCCTGCATCTCCGTAGGAGTAAGAGGTTGGTGTGAGAAGAAGTGACGTGTAAAAATAATCTAAAACTACTGGTTAGTGTCTAATGCATAGTGTCTGGAATATCTTGGATTAGTAGTGACACTTTTGATGCGGTTTATGTCCAAGTTCTGCCCTCATCGGCATGGAGGTGTCGGGTGTGGGTTGAAAGGAGCTGACATTTTTATCATACTTTAATTGTAATACGTATCATATGGGAGAAATGGCTCAAGGCTAGAGGGATGGGAATTGGAAGAAAATGACTAAAAGTGAAAGAAAACGACCGAGTGTCGAATACATTAAAGCTGATTGGCGACAGTTCCGAAAAAAAAATTAAGTTCTCATCAATTAGAGACAAGCCAGCTGGGCCAGGTATTGATAATGGCAACACTGAAAGTGTTGCTTTTCATTATTTATTTCACCCACGAGGAAACCGATTCACGTGTGACACGAAATTGTGGACGAGTTTATGCGCAAACGAAGTGTTTTTGTGTACAATTAAACCCATTAGAGGGGAAAACCCTTGATCTCAACCGTGCCAAAGATATAGAGGAATAAGGGGAAGGCTGGTGCTCCGATATTTTGCGAATTGTTCAACATGTAGCGATAGTACAAGCAAATGAGACTTTTAAAAATGAAGAATTCCATCATCCACAAAACTTTAATAATACGTCGTTTTAAACATAAGGGTTACAAAACCGAAGAGTCCATAAACATTTTAGAGGAAGAACCTTTTGGAGTAGGAAGGCGAAATTAACGGAGTTTCATTGTTGCCTGAAATAGGCGTGTAGGGTGGCTATGTATAGGTTTTTGGTAAGCTGAATCGAATAAGAGCAAATAGGATTAAAAATGTAAAAAACGGTGGCCGTTCGAACTTTCCATTGGCCTAACGTTTAAATTTTGTTTCGTTTCAGAAGATATGTTCAAGTCTGTGAAGTTGTCCCGCCCATCTAACGAATTTTTCCTTTTCTTATCCATATCGTTAGTTTATCGTTAGTTTACGTTAGTTTTGCTAAAATTATAGTTAGTTTCGAAAAAATAAAATCTTTATTCAAAAAATAAATGGGCAGGCCAACTTCACGGTTCCCCACCCATAAACAAATTTAAAAAGTTTTTCATATCATATCGTTAGTTTATCGTTACTTTACGTTAGTTTTACTAAAACTATTGTTAATTACGCAAAATAACGACTTTATTCGAGAAATAAATGGGCAGGCCCAGTTCACGGTTCCCCACTCACAAACGAATTTCAAAAACTTTTCATATCATATCGTTAGTTTACGTTAGTTTTGCTAAATATTTCGTTTCGCGAAAATAACGATTTTACTCTAGAAATAAAGTTTCCCGCCAACTGAGAATTAGCCCGCCCGTATTGAATTCTCATCAAATTCCAACTCATATCGTTATTTTATCGTTAATTTATGTTAGTTTTGTAAAAATAACGATTTTATTCGAGAAATAAAGATTCCGCCAAATGTAAAGTTAGCCCGCCCCTAAAGAATCTTTATAAACTTCCATCTCATATTGTTAGTATATTTTTAGTTTACGTTAGTTTCGCCAGAACTATCTTTAGTTTCGCAAAAATAACGATTTTATTCAAAAACTAAGCTAAATTAAGCTAAATTACCTTAACTAAATTAAAATGAAATGAAATCTTTGAGTTTTATGTCCCACGGTTATGCCGGTTAGGCTAAAGAAGACGGTGATTATGAGAAATGAATGAAATGCTGGAATGAAGAAAGTGGGAGGAAACGAGAGAACCCCGAGAAAACCCACGAGCACGGTGTTTGTCCACCACAAAGTCCACACGGTGCGAGCTGGGATCGAACCAAGGACCGCCAGCACCGGAGGTGAACGCTCTACCACTTTTTTTGTTTTAATAGTATCTATTGAGTACTTACATAATAGTTACAATAATAACAATTAGAAAAATGCAACTAATAACAAGAAATACAAAAAATAAACATACCAGTAGTTAAAGCAAAAAAAAAAAATTAATAGATCGCCTGATAATACTGAGCAAACCAACGATGACGTTGGGGAACGGGTATACGCAAAAGAGAATAAGATAACCAAGAAATGTATAAATCCGGGGAGAAATCCGTAGAAAGATGAAGAAAGAGATCAGCCGTTGGAATTGTCAACCACACAACAAAATTATGTTTAACTGGAGGGAAGAAAACAAAATCGGGGCGCAAAATCATATTATCACAAGTTATATAGTAGGTACTAGTGCGAAGGATTCTGGCAAGAATCTGAGTATATTTTTGCCAAAGAGGGTATATCCTAGTACAGGTATGAAGATGATGTGAGAGGATATCAGTTTGTCTACAAATATGACAGAGGGAAGCAGGAGAGATGCCCAGGGTATAAGCTCGTGCATTTGTTAAAAATAAGTTATGCACCAATAAATACCAAAGCGAACGTAAGGGGGAAGATAAAACTGGGGAACCAATGTTACGCCAAATTTGAGGCCAGTTATTATTAGGAAATTTAAGTACTATAAGCGGGACGCAAGAGGGCGAAGCATAATATTGATATAATTGTGAAACGGTCATATCTTCAAGCCGAGCCCGTGCGATAAGGCCATATGCAATATCGAGAACTACCGTTTTTAAATAAGGATAGGTCTGTGACCATCCATGAACGGAGACAGGAGCAGTAAGCGTCACGTGACTCAGGCAGCGCATGATGTATTGTGACGAAAAGGAATTGCTAAAAACACAAAGCAGTTTACAGGTTCTATGAAGAAAAAGACATCTGGCCTGTAAAGCAATGTCCTTGATACCAAGGCCTCCAACAGAAGGTCGACTGCAAACTACCTGGCAATTTACCCGAAGAGTATGTTGATACCAAAGAAAATATAACATATGTTTGTTTACTTTGTTAAGAATAGCAACCGAGGGCGGGAAAAGTTGCATAATAAAATATAAAAGACTAATAGCATAAACCTGAATAAAAGTGGCACGTTCAAAAAGGGTAAGATTTCTTGTTTTATGTTGATAGAATAAAGTAACCAACTTAGAAACAACAAGATTATAATTTACCGAGATGGTATGTTTAACGGATGGATACCAGGTAATACCAAGAATTTTATGACAAGAAACAGATGTGAAGGGGGAAACAAAAGACGTATGTGCTTGGTCGGAAAGGCATAACAATTTGGTTTTCTCAACATTGCGGGTCGCACCTGAGGCTTGACTAAATAAGTGCAAATTATATTGAATCGTATCAAGGTCACTTTGAGAATGAAAAAAGAAGCTAAAATCATCAACGTACGTTTGTAGTTTGAGAACCGCCTTATTAAGACAAATGCCGTCAATTTCACGATAAATTTTACTAATAAAAGGCATAACTACAATGCCGTACAAAAGGGTGGATAAAGGACACCCTTGGATTAGACCACGTTCAAGCCGAAATGAAGAAGTAAGCGCTCCATTAAGTTTCAATTGTGCCGTACGATCTCGATAAAGAGCACGGAGCATATTAAAATAACTGGTGACCAAATGTAATGCTTCCAAAACACGAAAAAGATAGTCATGATCAATTTTATCGAAGGCCTGGGAAAAGTCAGTACTTAATATTGCTGTGGCGCGAGTGGGATAACGCTAAAAAAAGCGATGGTGTCACGAATATTTGCTAGTGCCAAATATAGGGGGTGTTGGACATCATGACCAAATTGGGCAAAATGTAAAACATTTGGGAGGAAATTACGTAAACGAAAGGCAAGAACCTTGGTTAAAAGTTTATAATCACAGCAAGTAAGACTTATAGGCCGGTACTGAGTGACACAAGGAGACTGAGACTGCTTCGGAAGTAAAACTATAATACTATGCGTAAGAGAGGTCCCTAAACGTAAGTTGACACGAAAATCATTAAAAAGTTCGGTAAAAAAAGGAATAAAAATATCAGCAAAAGTTTGATAAAATTCATAAGGAAATTCATCCACACCACTAGATTTTGTTTTGGCGTGGTCATTATAACATGCTTGATTTCCTTTTCAGTAAAAGGGGCATTCAAAACATCTTGAGCTGCAGTTTCTAAGGGAGTCAACTCAGAAAACAAATCATCAGGACCCGGAGAAGAAGGATGTCGGCTATAAAGACGGGTATAATAACGGGTAAAACAAGGAGCAACATTGGTTCCCAACCATAAACGACCCTCCTCATCTTGAATCTTACCGATTAGCCGTTGTTTGCCCCGACGTCTTTCAGCAGTTACTTGAACCAGACCGGGAGATTCAGTGGGCTGACTTGAAATAAGTTTACTCCTCACACTAATACCGGATAACTTGGTACGATGTAATGATAAAAGAAAAGCTTTCACCTGTTTAATTTGTGATAAAACAGGAGCCCCTTGTTGATAAGCAAGATGGTACTCATGCAAAAGTCGGTAATAATAATTATACCGCTCATGAAAGGCTTTACTTCGCTCACGACAATAGTCTCGACAGAGACGTCTAAGGGTAGGTTTACCCCGAGAGTCCCACCACTGCACAATGTTACGCTTACGTAAAGATTGCTTACTTATTTCATTCCATTTTTGTCGAAGAAGTGCTTGAAAGGATGGATCAGACAAAATACTAGTATTAAGATGCCAAAAAAAAAAAAAAGATTTTCGTAGATATTGTGTGACAGGTAAATTAACAGTTAAAAGAACAGAATGATGATCAGAAAAACAGACTGGGACCAATTCTATGCTCTGAACATAAGGAATCAAGGATACAGAGACGAAAAAAGCATCGATGCGAGATGCTCCTTGAGAATGAACATACGTATAACCCGGGTCGTGAGGGTGAAAATGACGCCAAACATCCACGAGACCAAATTGATTAAGAACATGAAGAAAATTTGTGGAAGGGGCACGGTTCTGTAAGGAATCTTGAGAACCGGGAACTTCATTGTGATCGCCTCCCCAAATAATAGATCGAGTACCAGCATGCAATGCAGTAGCAACGTCATCGCTGAAAAAATTATTACGTTGAATACGGTTTTGCGAGCCAGATGGACTATAGGAATTACAAAGATGTATAGTTTCCAAATTGCCAGTAATAATGCGGCCATCAGGATAATTATAAACCTGATCGAGGTGTAAATCGCTGCGATAAATAATTGCAGTACCTGTACCTGCTACAGTTTCATTACTGAGAAAAGTATAATTATATAAACCGTGTAAATCAGTAATTTTAACCTCTTGGGCAAACAAAATATCAATCATTCTAGTATTAATAAAGGCAGCAACTGCATCTTGTTTCGGAGCGGAAGAAAGTCCGTTAAAGTTTATAGTACCAATCCTAACACCATACATAATATGGAAAAAGAAAAGTAAAAATGTAAAACATAGGGGAGTAATATACAAAATGCAAAGCCTATGCACGAAGCAGAAAAATTACCACACCGCAAAAATTTAAACCCCCAAAAAATTAACCAAAAATTAAGATGGCGTTTCAGCATTTTGGTTGGACGAAAAGGAATGTTCATTAGACACAGAGGGCACCTGTGGTTCCGAAAGTTGTTTAGATCTCGTGCGGAGAGCAATACTAGGTTCATCAGACAGAGAGGAGTCAAGCACTTTTTGAATTTTAGGAGCTTTACTATCAAGGAGAGGGCGTTTCTTTTTCTTCGAAGTATCCAAAGGTACCATTTCAACATTCATCACACTAGGCGAATTTGCGGTGGGAATAACAGAAACACTAGGAGAGGTAACAAGTTCCGGACTAGATACTGCAACTTGTTGTTCATGTACCGAGTGATCACTTGAAACGTTCACTAAGGGCGTTGAAAGAGACGAGTCCACTACTAACGACATCGCAGCAGCAGCCTCTAAAGTATCATCCGAACTTACCTGATTCAATCCAGATGAAATAGAAGGTGGAGTCACACCTGTCTTGGAAACATCATCAGGCGAAATAGTTACAGAAGATTTCTCTAAAGAAGGAGCTCCAGGGGTACTAAGAGAGGGATGGTTATTCTCCACATCACCATCAGCACTATTATTCTTGACTAGGGAAGAAGTAGAAAGTACAGGAAAAACACTGAAGTTAGTAACATCTGGAACAGTTTTAAGTTGCACTGGAGGCGGAGCCAAACGTGAATTTGACTCGGGAGGTAGTCGAGAACCTCCAGAAACCGGAACAGTCACAGGAGCACGTTTAGGCAGTCGTTTATCACATTGCGAAATCACTATCACATCGCGCACAAGTTTTAATTTGTCCAGGATATGTCACCCACAAACGAAGACCATGAACTGTGACATATGACGGAATGTTCTTTTTGAGGACGATCTTAAGTAATTTCCGCCCGGTACGCACCGGGTGAAAATGTCCAGTAGAGTAGAGTTCATCGGTAAGACTTAGAATTTCCCCATAGGAAAGAAAAACTTGTTTGAGGTGTAAATCGGAAAGTTCCATTGGAACCGCATGAATGCGGACCAATTTAATCAAATATGAAGCCGAATCAATAGGTAGGTTATACGAACCTACCGCATCAGAATACTTAACATTATCTGTAAATACATTTAAAATGCGTTCACAATCTTCCTGAGTTTTTAATTTAATATATAATAGCTTACGTGGAAAATCCATTTCTATGCTGAGCACAGTTTCCAAGGGTAACCCAAAGGTATCCCTAATCCACTCATGTAAAATAATAGAAGTCGGCACAGTTACCACACTTTGAAAACTGATACGAAGTGTATTGAGGCGAATCGTGTTCATATCGAACGTAAGTCAGAAAACTGAATCCCAAAAAAACAAAACAAAAAAATACTATGTGATAATATTAAGAACAGGTGAAAAATACAATTAAATTCAGTCAGATAACACACACACAAGACAGAGGAACCGACACACTACACTAGCAGTAGTAGCTGTTCGAAAGAAACACCAGTGACCTCGAGCGAACCACGCCGAGAACCAGCTCACTCGGCTACCAGCCACGAACCATACCACTGAATCACCGCGCCACCTTAATTAGATGAGTAACTGAGCAAGTGAACATATTTAACGTTTAAGTTTAAGGATTAAATTCCGGGTTGTAGGGCCAGCACTAGTAAAAATTTGCAAGATTTAGAGGAGAAATTAAGTAGCAAGTTTTTTTTGTATTGTACTTGGGATGGGAGATCCCGTGGAAGTAGCTAGTTTTCATATAAAAACGTTGTAAATTGGAACTATTTCTTAGTCGCGTACGCGTAATAATGTTGCAATTCAACATGAAAGAAGCAGTGATGCTTTTGTACTCGATAATAGATGGGTGTAGCGTTTTACTTACATTGAGAAAAATCCGTTCTCCGGACAGTGGTATATTGTACACGGAATCCTCTTGTTTACTACAAAAATCAGAACGGAGCATACGTTATCCGTATGCTACATAGGCACTGCCATTAGGTGTTACATCATGCCGTTACAGGATGTCTGATGTCTAACAGTCTTCCTTATATTACATACATATATGTGTGTTACTTTCGTCAGCTATATGTTATATACGTCCATGTTTATGTGAGATCCTGACCGCCTACATTGTTTCATACGGAAAATATGTAGAGATGGGACACTTATACAGAAAGTATTATAAAACATGCGTTTTCAGTTATACGCTTGCTGTACGTTAAGTCCAAAAACTACAGGATTTACAAATGTAAGATACGATATTACGTATGCCGCATACATTTTTTTCTCAGTGTAGCTTTGAATAACATTATATTATTTCTTTTTTAGCTGTTTTCTTGGTATAGTGTGCAGGTGGTTCATTTATATAAAACGAGTTTAATTTAAGATTTTAAACAAGAACTTAGTATAAATATTAAAAAAAAAAACAACTGTAATTGTAAAAAAGGGAATTACTTCAAAGTTACCCGTCCACATAATTTTCAAGAAAAAACATAATAAAATTTACAATCATTAATTTCTACTTAAACTTTATTCATTTATGTTCTGTTATGTTACCTCGAGGGTGTGAGTACGGGGCAGGAATCACAATTAGACATGGAAATCCATTATTAACCTAAAGGGAAACTGGTGGGCCGCGCGGAGCACGATTGTGGGTATTTAATGGGGATTGCAGAGTTGAGAGGGAACAACGAGCGAAGCGAGAAGCCGAAGTAAGGTTGGATAACGCACTACCAGGTTACTTAGGTTAGGTTATGTCTACTTCGCACTTACCTTAGTACGTACTCAGCTTTGTAGAACTCTCCTATCTCAAGCAGAAACGCGTGAACGATTGTTGGTAGCCTTTGTTCTTTCATTCATGAAGCAATGAATATTCAAAAGACTAACATCATTATCAACACCATGTTTTTCAAATATTAGTACTGTCAATTCACATCCAGTGCAAAGACCCTGTACACTTGCAGGCATGTTTACTCGAAAATTTTCCACAATCCAACCGTCCTGAATCTAGGGACAAGTAGTTGCCTCTACTTGCGAATTAGTCCCGTCTTTATAACCGCTTATCAAAAGATATTATACATAAATTACGCTTCACTTACATGTTATCAATCACACAACCAATCAAATTACCAATTTCTTCTAGGTAAATTTTCAAAATTTTGATAAAAACGGAAGGGCAACTTCGCAAGTTAACCGTAAACGAGAGCCTAAGTAAAGTTGAATTTCCTTATTACACAGTAGATCATCTCTCGTTCTTGATCTTAATGTTAGTATTACACGTGGGACTATTAAAACATTTATATTTTAATTCTAATTTGTGTAGTTAGTAATATCCATTTAATAAAATTCACGTTTTTTTCATGTTGATTTCAGAATGTTAATGTGTGTGTGTAGAGGGGGATAATAGAATTAACGAGAAGCAAAATACTTAAACATTCAAGAGCAGATAAGATGAATTGCTGATGTTACTATTTGATGAACTATAATATGGTTGGCTCGGCCCCCCCTAACTTCTACCGGGCCCCTCTACATTTTTGGGCTGGCTACGGGACTTTTTCTCTCCTAATCGAATGGTACGCCTTTCTAAAATCAATAAATAGTTGATGTACCGAGGTATTGTATTCCCACTTTTCTTCGAGTATTTGGCGAATGGTAAATATTTGGTCGATAGTTGATTGATTTCGTCTAAATCCGCACTGATAATCTCCAATAATTTCATCTGCGTATGGAGTCAATCTTGCTAATAGAATATTTCAAAGGATTTTATAGGATGTTGACAGAAGAGAAATGCCTCGATAATTATTACAGTCAGTTTTGTCGCCTTTCTTGTGAATTGGAACAATGATTAATTGATTCCACTCTTGTGGCAATGAGTGGAAAGGCGAATAATGGCGAGGGGAATGAGGCGAAATAACTGATAGTTAATACTATAGCCTGGTCGGAAACCGGCTTGATGCAAAGGAAGTAAATTTTTTTACCGTTAACTGAGTGTGAAGTTGTTTGACCAGGATGTGTTCCAGAATTTTGCTCAAAGTTGGAGTTAATGGACATTTCCACTGATTTTTTTATTACTCTAAAAAATCTTCAGAGCTAGCTGATTACGGAAAACACTTCCTTTCGCTCATGCGACGATTCTAACCAATCGAAATTTGCGATTAAATTCCGGTCTGCTACTCGCGCGCTTAAAACAACGACCACCATGTTTGTACGTCACACGTCGGTACAGGGGAAAAGATCTGCGCCGCTCACTAGGGAAACAGCTTAGTGAAAGATATGATGCATGTTTTTCAAATGTGTATGACGTTGCTAATAACACAAAGAATAAGAAAAGTAACAGAATTTAAGGTTTATTTTTTAAAGCAAGCTAATTTAGTAATTTATTACCCGTTATTTGAATATACTTGAATATTTAAGGACAAAGTTGAAGTGTACTAATTTGCTATATTATTGACACTGTTTGCAGCCTGAGGTAGGAAACTAATTAATATTCTCATGTTTCGATCATCGACCGACCTTACGAAGCGAATTTTACTCATTCTTAAGAAAAGAATCAACAATATAAAAGCATAGTTATTTGATAGTAGAGTGCTAATTTCTTAAATGCAAGTTCATCGTGGATTCGATAGTTATGTGCTCAGGGGAAAGCCCAAGGAAATTAATACATGAAAAAAATTTTCTCCAAGTAAAAATAATCTAAATTCTTTATTGAGTGCAACATAAAGACGCACAAACTTACGATAATAATTATGTTCATGAGCATTCTGATAATTTGCCAGTGCTATTATCGAACTACTTCACACATTAGAAATATTATGTCATTATAATATTTTCGCGGTTACTGTCGTTTCCTTTAGCCCATGGAACATACTCGTAAATTGTTTATAATAGTCCATGTGAACATTTACAAATTGGCTGAGGGATTTTGAACACATGAGTTAATATTTTTAGCAACAAATAAACAGATATGGCCTCACAGTAATGATAATAAAATTAGTTACAGTGGCTTATTACTGAATAAAATAAAATGAAATTTCTACTTTTATGTTCCACGAATATTTTCTAATTTTATGTTCCACGAATATGTCCTGTAGGCAAAGGGAGACGGATGATTAATGAGAGTGAATGATTATAAAATAATGGGTGGAATGGTCACGTGGGAGGAAATGAGCGCTCCACTATTGATCCACTGAGTCGTTTGATAATGAATGTTTGTGATGTGTCTTGATGACGAGTAATGAACACAATATTCTGTTCCAGTGAGTGAAACAATATAAGAGAAATCAATCTATTGGACGAAGCTTATCAAAGGCTGAACTCTTCAAACGTTTCGTTTTATGACTTTTTTCTTTGATTGTGGATCTCAGAACACAAAAATGCAACACTTTCAGGATATAATCTTTTGCAAATGTACCACCATATACCAAACATCAATCGTCTCAGAGCTGAGGGCAGGCTTGTAGCCACCCCAAAAATGTAGGGGGTGCCATAGAAGTTAGGGGGGATAATACAACCATATTATAGTTTATTTGCAAGCCTACCATGAAAATTTTAGGGAGCAGTAAAATTTAGGGGGTCTGCTTCCCGTGGAAATGGACCTATCTGAAGGGGAGAAAGAATATAAATAAACTTAAGTTTGTATACTTAGAACACTATTTCGTGTGAGGTTATTGAAAAGAAAAAGCTGAATTTTCGAAGTAACAACATCAGTAACACATAATGAATTTCTGTCAATATTCCTCTTGTTCAGGCTCGAAAAATCCTGAACGCCAGGTAGTCAAGGCGATTGCAAATAGGAGTCTGGCTTCTAAATAAGTTAAATCAACAGTAAAATTATGAAAGCCCATGTATGAAATTCTATTATTATGGTACCCAGGTTTGAGAACCGGCTCCTAGGCCACAAGAAAAACTCGAACACTTACCTTGTTTATGATGGTCTTTCGGCAGCCTAACCATCTGTGTGCCTCTATTCGCTACAGCTTTCTTCAGCTTGAAACCATCGCGGTGACCACAAAAGCATTTTCCTTGTAGAAATACAGTAAGGAAGTAAAGCGCTATATAATACGATTCTTGTAGCATTAAGATGAGCATAGTTGTAACAATGGTGTGGGGTGACCAATTGCTAATATGCAGAGTAAATAGTGGAAAAAATGAAAGGATGCAATAGAATATGAATATTTTTAAAGGGGCTACGAGCTTTTTGGTTCAATAAGTGCTTATTTGTAGCCATAGTATTTGGTCTAGGAATTAATTCGTGCGGTTGGTACGCACACATTGAAGCTGTAGTACAAACACAAAATACATAAATACCTTAAGAAAAATATTGTCCATCGCTAGCCACCACTTTCGCCCATCTGTCAGGCAATGTACGGATTCCGTGGCGAAAGAAGTCCTCATCCTTGGAAGCGATCCAGTCAGAGACCCATGTTTCGATATCTTCTGAAGAAGTAAACCGCTGTCCAATCAAATCGTTGTTCATGCAATCGAACAAGTAGTAGTCCGAAGGAGCAACGTCTGGTGAATACGGCGGGTGGGGTAAAACTTCCCATCCGACATTTTCTAAATAGGTTTTGACCGGTTTTGCGACATGTGGGCGAGCGTTATCATGTTGAACAATAAGTTTATCATGTCTGTTCTCCCATTCTGGTCGTGTTCTGGCCAGAGCTTGCTTCAAACGCATTAATTGTCGTCGATAACGTTCTCCATTCATAGTTTCACCCGGTTGCAGCAGCTCATAGTACACCACACCTTTCATATCCCACCATATGCACAGCATAACCTTTGCACAGTGAATATCTCGTTTTGGTTGTGATGGACCTGGTTCACCTGGTTTCACCTAGGCCTTTTTTCGTTTAGGGTTCTCGTAATGGATCCACTTCTCATCACCCGTAATAATTCGATGCAGAAACCCCTTTCTGCTCTGTCGTTGAAGCAGCAATTCGCAAATGGTTTTTCGTCTTTCAACGTCTCTGTCTTTCAATTCATGTGGAACCCAATGTGACATCTTTTGAATCATTCCCATGGCTTTCAAGCGTTTGGAGACTGTTGTTTGATCAACGCCTAATGCTGCTGCAAGTTGTTCCTGCGTTTGACACGAATCCTGCTCGAGCAATGCTGTCAATTCTTCGTCTTGAAATTTTTTTGGCTGTCCAGCTCGCTCTTGGTCTGCCAAGCCGAAATCACCACTTCTAAACCGTGCAAACCACTTCTGACACGTTCGCTCAGCTAGAGCATGGTCACCATACACTTCCACCAAAATACGATGACTTTCAGTCGCACTTTTCTGCATGTTAAAGTAATGCAGCAGGACACCCCGCAAAAACACTTTATCAGGCACAAATTGCGCCATGTTCACTTAACTACAAACTGGTGTTGTTGACGCTTTAATCCACTGCCCTATACTACGAACGATACGCGATGACAGGGGTTTGCAACACATGTGTGGATACACGGAACTGTGGGACGCTCCGTTCGTTGCGCCATCTCTTGTCCACCCGCACGAATTAATTCCTAGACCAAATATAATGGCATGGAGATTCACGGCAAATCTTAAAAATAAAGAAAAGCTATAATATGATGGCCTAGATGTTCTCAATCTGCATGAACTGATATAGTGCTTGGACTCTAATGTTTTGGGGGTAATACGATAGTAAAGTAATGCTGCTTAAGTGTATAAGTATTTAAAATATTTGTAATGATAAAACATTACAAATGACCATTACTGTATTTCAAACTAGGAAAATAGGTCTTATTAACATGTTACGTTTATATACAGTAAGTGTATTACTTATTTTGTCATTTTTCCTTCCACTATTCTACTAAATTTATTTGTAGTTTGCAGTAAGAAACTGTAATATGAAGATTCCCTAAAGCTTCCAATGCGACTCACAGAGCGATACGGACCTGTGACGTCACGCCAAAACCCGTGTCTGTGCTGCCGTGACATAAGCAGCTCATTTTTTCATTGTTTGAAGCGTTGTATCTCCGTAACGGAGAAATATATATATATATATATATATATATATATATATATATATATATATATATATATATATATATATATATATATTACATTTTTGGTATGTGGTATATTGAAGACTAGTTCTACACGATGGTGTCTTTAAATTACAAGCTTTGGTCAAAAAGGAATGGGCCATTGAATAGGCCGGTAGGATGACAGTTATTGAGAGGTTTGTGAGGTTTAGCAAACATAAGTGTTTTAAAAGTCTTCCACTGGGCGGGAAGATAACCTGTGCGGAGAACGAAGGTGAAAATAGCTGCTAGAAATGTAATAAGACGAAAGGTGCTTTTTTGACATGGCGGTATGTGAGTGAATCCAGACCAGGAGTAGTGTTACGTTTACGAGCTGTGAAGGAACAGATATCTGTTACAGTGTTAGGCAAAGTGAGAGGATGATTGGGCAAAGTATGGGTTGTTTCTGCTTGAAGTTCTTGTGAATTGATGTTAAACCTGTGTTTGGGATGTCTCTGAGGAATGGAAGCTTCGGCTGGCATAAAGATAGTCTGCAGATAGATTGCGAAGGCGTTTGCTTTTTCTTTATCTGTCTGAAGAGATTGATTATTGTCTATTAGAGGATAAGCAACAGAGTTCATGCGACCGGTAAGCATATGAAACCGGTGCCAGTATCTGGATGGAAGTGCAGTATTAGCCAAAGTATTACAGGCTTTTCTCCACTGACGGAGTTTACAGGCTTTAACATTATTGTGGGCTGTTCGCTGAAATTGACAATGTAAGCGCAATGACTCTGGATTTCCGGTACATGTAATCTCTGTTGAGTGTTCGTGAGCGTTTGATAAGTGGTAAATAATTGGGCGATAGCGTTGGATGAAAACCATGGGATGTAGTAGTCGGTATAAAACGGCTGGTTTGCGTCTTGGAGTACTGAGGTTATTGTATCCAGAGAATTATAAAGGCCTTCATCCGTTTCTGGCAGGGCTGATTTTCAAAAGTGCTATTGAGATAGGTACGATATCCCGTCCAATCGGCTTTATCAAAGCTAATGTTGTACGAGTGACGGGAGCTAGCTGTGGTGATGGATGATATGAAGATGCGAGTGATAGTTTGACGGGAACATGATCACTACCGAGCGGATCTAAAACTGTGAGTTTACAACGTGCGGAGAGATTGGCAGAAGTAATGACAACATCCGGGGCAGTGTCGGAAATCGGTCGTGTAGGATAAGGCAGAGTATGGAATGTGCCGGTTGTTTCTGTTGCAATGAAGTCGAGAAATTGCTCCTTCTGGTGAGCGGTTCGATGAAAATTGATATTCGCCATTAGGATGTAGGTACAAAAAGTTGTCTGAAATATATTGAAAGAAATTGAGAGAAATGGAGGGTCCAGGGCGGATATAAATGGTAGCCAAAGTTACATATAATTCTTTATAGTATAGAGTAATAATTACATATTCCGGTAGATTCCGTGTTGGCAGAGAATGTTGACGATAAGCAATTGTGGGAGAAAACTCAATGACGACTTCAACATTTTCACGGCACATGGGTATGGTACTATCAGCCCTGAGCAGTGTAAAGCGGAAAAATTCGCAGTTTTGGAATGGCATCAGATGAGTTTCATTCAGATGAAATGGGTTGACATGTTCCTCTAGTAATAGTTGTTCAAACAACGGTTTATGAGGTTGAATGGATCGTATGTTAAGAAACAAGAAAACTAAAGCCATCATGATCGGTACAGAGTGATGAGGTTTATAAGGGCTAGGTTGAGCGGCGGTAGCATGGAAGTAAGCATATGGACCTGAATATCTAGCATTAAAGTTGACATAAAGAGTCGCCTGAGCTGCAAGTTGGATTTGTTGGAGTACATATTGTCGTTGAAATGGATGAATATTCTGCATTATTACCGTGAAAATGCAAGAAGCTGTTCGATAGTGATAGGTTGGTACACTGAGGTAATATGCGGAGATTCAGAAGATTTAGTTTCGGGTGGTCTGATAGGCACAAGTTCAGGCTTAGTCTCAGCTGGTGGTCTGCCTTTGCATTTGTAGCTGAACGTGGTATGTTGCTCAGGACATGTATTGCATTTAGGTGGTTGTTGTTTATTTGGGCAGACCTTTGAATGGTGAGGCCCGGAACAAAACCCACATGTCGGTTGATTTGGACATTTAGATGTCGGATGCAAATTATATTTCTGACACTTTTTGTATCAAAGCGGGAGAGGTTGGGGAGTGCGATATGCCTCAACAAGGTGACTACGTTTGAAGATATATGCCCCTGAAGTTAGTAGTTCATCAATGATTTCTTGATGCGAGGTAAGAACAAGCATCATTTAAGTCGGGCCCATTTGTTTTTAATACGTATGCATTTAGTAATGACATGGCCTTCCTGTTTGTGCTCTTCTGTAACCTCGTCATCTGTGGTCGACGGGTCCACACCACGTATAACAACTGACAATGTAGGCGATTTCCGTAATGATGGTGGCTGCTTGATTCGTTTGTCAGTTAATTGTGTCATAGTAGCCGTTTTGCCGAAGACGACATAGCTACAGCGGTTGAGAATTTTATAGGCTAATTTCTCGTCTGGTGATTTGATGGTGATGCCATTGGGAGTAGGTATGAGCTCGGAAATTGATGCACGAAGGACGTACTCACATAATTGCTGGAGCAGAATTTTGAGATTGGTAAACTTGGGATCAAACTGTTGAAGTAGAAAACTATACCGGTGGACGTTGCGGTGTTTGTAATGGGGGAATTTGCCGGTCGTCTCCTAGATCTATCTTAAGTTGAGATTCAGAATCGCTAATGGTGTGTGCTCTCTTTGATGGCTGAGACAGAGTTGATCGTGAAACAGCTTTTGAACGTGAACGAGATCGAGATCCAGATGAGTATCGGCTAATGCCTTGAACACGTTTATAGCTTTCCCTGCGTTGCCTGTCAAGAGTAGCAGCGTCAAGTGGACCTAGGATGATTTGCGGTAATCCAAAATGTTAATATGAGGGTTGAGCCGGAGAAGCTATTGTCCTGTGTTAGGAAAACAAAAGGTATTCATTATCCGGTAGAGATGCCTAAGTCGTCAACTGATTTCAGGTATCTCTGCCTCCGAAAATAGTCCTGTCAATGAATATATTGTAGAGTGCATGAAATATGCGAGACTTTTTGACTTCAGAACTTTGTTAGGAATAGTTAGTAGGTAAACATACTAAAAGTCCCCGCCCCTGGGAGGTGAGCTTAAGGTGGAACGAGGGAGGGAAGACGCCAGTTTTGGGTTTTTCGATTATATCTTGGAAACGGTGGACCCTGGAAAAATATGCCCCATTTGAAAATGAAAGCTAGTTAAATTTCTTATAAAATTGCTTCCACGATCGTTTCTCAGAAAAAATTTCAGAGAAGAAGTTGTAGAGTATTAATCCCTTGCATTCCAGTGACATCCACGTGGATGTCACAAAATGCTCCGTGCAAAATACCAGGGACATCCATGGGGATGTCATGAAAACCAATACTTTATTAAGGGTCTATTAACCCTGGAGATGATGAAATTTCTAGTGGATGCAAGACACGAGTTTGTAAAAGAATCTGGTCAGCGTTGCCAACCTGAAGCAGAATAAAATCCCTTCAGAACATCAAACTTTTTCTTTTTCAGCCATAAATGTTCCACAATGCAAATACAGTACTTTTATCACTAATATAAATGAACTTTGTGTGTGTGTGTGATTGTACAAAAAATTATAATCGTTGAACTCTATGCAATAACTATGCCCTACATAACGGTGTAGACAGTCTTTTAAAGTAAATGAAAACCTGGTATTACAGCACACACAGAAAAATGACACCTGCAGCGCAAGGGATTAAATTTCCTTCCATTGAAATACTCTTTTGCTACTTTATCTTGAACCAATCAAAAATTATAGAATTTCTAACATGTAGCTTAGTTTCGATGTGCCTTTAGAACAATAGAAATAAGGTATTTGCAATGGACACACAACACGTTTTTTATAATTATACTAGGTGGCTTATATTATTACGAATCACATAATGAAAGTATTTACATGGACCGATAATATTCCTGAATTAATATGCCAACTCCGTTGTTGCAACTGCTCTTGCTATTCGGGCATGCGGCAGAGCAGTTTAACGACGCTTTTCTACAACCACACCTGCCACTGTCACATCCTTTCGTGCATCGGCAAAAAAAAAATCATCTTCAACATTTCGTCAGATCCAACGCTTAGAGTTTCGTAACTAGTTGGTCATTCCTCCCTTCCCAACCCCAATTATGCGCCTCACCATTAGGTTCCTCATCTAGCTACAGGTGTACTTGGTAGTATGTCTGGAATGCATGCTGCTTAACAGGTCCTTCAGTTGGAGGGAGAGTTGAGAGATCAGACTTCATGTTTGCAGCTGCTTTGATAAATGATTTGTAGCGGAACTCGTTGAAGGATTTTTCTGTGGCTGGAGCTCCATACCATGAGAGAGTACTCATGATTCCTGCTATCTCAATGGAATCAGGGGGAGAAGAACTGCTGGTAAATACCTCAGCTGCACGTTGTATTATTTTGGACTTCTGGTACATTTTGACAAAACCCTCTTTGCTCTTGCGATACGCTGCGGAAGTTGAGTCACAGCCTGAGAATGCATTAAGAACAGCAAATGGGCATTGTCCTTCATTTTCAACTCGTGCTGCAGCTGCTGTGAGGAATATACAGTAGTCTTGACCTTTCCTCTTTCAGGTTTTACTAGCAGAATGTCACAATCAGTTGGGGTTTTGGCTACCAAGAGAACAGCCAAGTCGACGTTCTCTCCAATAACAGCTACCGAGGAATTTTTCGACCTGTTGATAGCTGTCTTCGCAATATAGAAGTCAGCATCACCTGAATCTTGGGGTGTATTTATCCCATTTTTCTACAGCTGCACCATCAGCAGATTTATCAGCTAACTTTTATTATGCAAGTTGGAAAGGAAATCCTCTTGTTTGAATTTCATTTCATTTTCCAAACTGACATTGATGTCCACAGATCCTCTGAGCCGATATCGCCGACTTTGTTCAGCCGCTTTTGTGCTCCCTGATGTATCGGTGTACCCATCAAAAACCACTTTACAACCTCTCCCATTATAATGGGTCTTCAGAAATTTAACGTAACCATCACAAATGGTTGATACAGTTGTGTCTTTTTACCAAACAACTTTGTGGACTAGAATGCCCCATCAACAACAAATTCAAAGATAGTTAAATCAAACGTCAATATCAATTTTTTTAAACAATTTGTATAGTGCTGACTTCCTGCACTTCCTCATTCCACTTTCGTTAAATAATACCAAGGGATAGAGCGACAATTCATACTGCATATAAATCTTCAAATCCTCATCCGATTTCTTGGTGATGGAGATTCGCTGAAAAAGGAAGAATGGACCCACGGCGTCTTTTTCATTGCCAATCTTGAGTGTCGAATTCATTGAGGAAAGAGGAAGTGAGCAATCTTTTCGTGTCTATTTGATATTAATGAATGTCAAGTTTTCCATTTTTGGCATTGCTCGTTTGCCAATTGTAACTGCATCATGACATAAGATTGTATTATCACCCATGATTCCTGTCGCGATTGACATGATTTTCTCGGTCCTCAGAAAAGGAGGGTGATTATCAAACCATTGTGTAAGCTAGGCAATGTCACTTACATCTCGACTTTGCCGAGCTTCTCCAAAATCCTTGTGCTGCTCACTTGATGAAAACAAAACACCACAATAGTCTTCGAGTGAATCACATGTGTCTTGAGTTGCAGTCATCCCAATTACCTATTTACTGAGAGCACTATCACAGGTCATACCTTTATCACGTGTCATTCCACCTCGGCTTTTGAATGACCGCATTAAGGTTGTCTCGATGGACATGTATGACCATATGCCGGACTAGAACTGGTCGTTCCTTCTCATTATAAAGTAGCCTTTTTCACGAAGTTCTCGTACTCCTCTGGTGTCAACAGAGTAAAGAAGCTTTGAATATCCTGTACGTATAAGTGGCAAAACTTGGTATAGAGGAAATGTCCAGCAGCGTGAAAATAGTATATCATACGCTTACAGCAATTCAGGTGAGCAAGGAAATCGCTAGACCTCTCTGCATGTATGTAGTCCTTTATCAAATTCACCATTTTAAAATATTGGATCCATAGCATTGCAGTGGGTCCTTTATTGCTGATCATGTCCATCGCTTCTCCAAATTTGATAGCCACTGATTCGAGTAATTTGGTTTGATTTAAAGAATTTAATGAGGGAGGCTCGTGGAGGAAATCTGACGTAAGGGTGTTGATGCACGTCTGCTCTTTCCCAGAGAGTTCTAATTCGTTTAATATCATGTTTGATAAGGTATTTTCAACAAGAAAATGACCCCGTATTGCTCTGGCAAAGGCGTGCCCATTAATCATTTTGTCCACCGATAATGGAGCATAAATTGTGGATAAAACTTCTTTCAAACCAGCTCCCATCATGAGATGTCCTATACATTCCATAAATGACATCAGCAGATGAAACCCGCCGAGACGTACAACACAACTAAATAGCTGGGTACCTGCAACAAATCCCTGGCTTTCCAATAGAGTGGTTGATCAAAAGTTACGAAAACGTGCTTTTGATCTATTTCGTTACACAACTTACATGCATAGTGCAGCGCTGTATAAACTGTCATATTCTGACGGGGGAGGCATTTATGAAAAGAAGGGCAATCACTCGAGTCTTTTCACTTGGCTTTCCTCTTGTTATACAATGCATGTACCTCTACCATTCAGGGATTGCAAGACCTTGCTTTTCTGCAACGAACACAGGAAATTATGTGGTGCAGGATGTGGTGGCTTTTCTGGTGTATCAATGGGTGTACAGTCAAATTTTGTAGACCTCCTTTCATCGCTGTGTATATTTATAGGGGAATTATTCTGAGCTTTCCAGTTTCAGCACACGTGGGCATCGTGTTCAATCTTGGTATTTCTTTACATCTTTCAACATTTTTGGATGGAGTGACACAATTGATCCCACCCATAGCGTGGAAGGTATTAAGCCCGTCTATGGTGCAAACATTGAAACCCACGTTATCAAAAACAACTTGATTAAATGCAGCTGGCTTGTAGTTTAGTTGACCGTGGGCAATCGCAGATAATTCCAATTTTTGTGCTTCGTAGTACGATGAGCTGAAACCAAGACTTGCTAGACGATTAATCAAGTTCTTTAAGATTTATTCCCTGTGGAGCAGAAGGGAGATGCCTGTCAGTATTGGTGTCAAGAAGGTACGAGGCCTGACAACTGATGTGATTGCATGTCCAATAGACTTCTTCCTTGTTTAGTTTTCTTGGCCTTTTTTAACATAACCTCCTCAAGAAAGGTTTTGAGGGATTGGAGGAGAGAATCAGCAACCTTCAAGAAGTTATCTCTTGGCGGGTAAGAGTTATAATTGTACACTGCACTCTGAATACTGTACGCTGCCTTATTATCTCAGCAGCTTTTCGGACGATCCTCAATCGCTCTTCTTCCTCATTACTTTCCTTCTTATGATACCAAGTGTTGGTTTAGCAATTTACATCCGGTGTCTCTAAAACAAATTACACTGTTCAACAACGAAAATGTAAATTGAACAAAATCAGCTAATTCTTATTGATTTTGTGGTGCTGATCACGAATTTGAAAGTTATTTTCGAATATTAGCTCTACTTTTCCTTTTACAGGCATGTCTAATAATAACGCTTTAAAAATAAATATATTCGCTTCGTTTGGGGTAAAATGTTACACTGATCCGGCAACACTGGAGAAACTATATGAACGCTTGGTTTCATTGTGTTCCTTATCTCAGTAGTGTTCTGCTATTGTTAGAAAAGACAGGTTTAGTGCAGTTATCAGCGTTTTGGGTGTGACGTTTGTGAAGTGCAGGACATAAAAATACAACTACAAGTACGCAGAAATACTGGTATTTCGAATGTATATTTTTAAATAGTTGTCGGAACTATTTCAAGTGACATTTTGAGGATTTCAATAAACAAAAATGCCGCGAAATTGTGTAAACCGTGCGGATAGCTTCTGCTACGTGTGTGGGGAAGTGACATTTTCCTCACAAAAGCAGACTATAACACCGCTAATAAGAAAAGCCTATCAATATTACTTTGGTTGTAAAATTGGAGACCAAGATAAATCTTGGGCACCCCACATTGTAACGCTTGTGCCAGCAATCAAAGAAATTGGATTAATGGGAAGGGGCGCTCAATGCCTTTTGCAGTACCCATGATTTGGAGGGAGCCAAGTGACCACATCAGAGTGTTATTTTTGTATGGTTCCTTCCGTCAAGAAGGGAATTTCCACGAAGAAGAAGCGGGCCTTGATCTATCCTAACATTCCTTCTGCAATGCGCCCTGTTCCACATGGAAAAGGACTACCTGTTCCTGACCCACCTAAAGAATACGAACTTTTCTCTGATGATGATCAAGAAGTTGAAGCTCCTGAATCAAGTACTTCGAAGGACCCTACGTTTGTTGAAGAAGAACCTCCATGTGAACCACTTAGACTCACTCAAGAGGAACTAAGTGATCTAATCAGAGACTTGGACCTCTCGAAAAGCAAAGCCGAAATTTTAGCGTCACGCTTAAAGCAATGGACTTTATTGCAGGAAAAAGTAAATATTTCAGTGTATCGGAATAGGGAGAAGATGTTCACTTCAATTTTTACTATGGAAGACATACTTGTGGCATGTACAGATGTAAATGGTCTCATGAGGGCACTTAAAATTAATTACGAACCTACGGAGTGGAGGAGCTTTATAGATTCGTCCAAGGTGAGTTTAAAGGCAGTGCTTTTACATATTGGAAATGGACTTCCTTCAATTCCTGTAGGTTACGCAGTTCATATGAAGGAATCTTATGAAACTTCAAGCCATTAAATATTACGATTTTCAGTGGCTCATTTGTGGTGACCTTAAAGTACTAGCACTGTAGCTAGGTATGCAGATAGGGTATACAAAGTATTGTTGCTTTATATGTGAATGGGACAGTAGAGATAGTGGATCTCATTACCGCAAAAGTGATTGGAGTACCAGAGAAACTCTTCAGCCGGAAGTGAAAAATGTGCAGCATGAACCACTGGTAGATCGTAACCGAATTTTGCTTCCCACTCTACATATTAAATTGGGTCTTATGAAAAGTTTTGTTAAGAGCATGAACCAAGAGGATGAGGCCTATAAGTACCTAAGAGGACAATTCCCTCGATTAAGTGATGCCAAAGTTAAAGAGGGGGTTTTCATAGGGCCACAGATTAGGCAAGTGGGAAAGCTTGAAGAGTGTTTGTTCACAGTTCTTGGGAAGACACCGAGCAACAAATTACAAACAACTGGTAGCAAAGTTGTTATTGTGCTACGAAAATCTTGGTTGCAATATGTCTCTGAAACTCCACTTTCTTCATTCACATCTAGACTTCTTTCCCGAAGATTATGGAGCAGTAAGTGACGAACATGGTGAGCGTTTCCATCAGATATTGCAGCCATGGAGAAGAGATATGAGGGAAAGTGGAGTTCTAACATATTGGCCGACTACTGTTGGACTATTGCAAGGGATGCTCCAGATGTAACCTACAAAAGGCAAGCCAAGCGAAGACGCTCAAAATAAAATAATCCTGTACAAGGGATCACTTGAAACTTTTGTCTACATTGCAGTGTAGTTCTTGCACAGAAAGGTATTTGTACATTTTTTTCATGTTTTGATGTTAATACTGATTTTTATTACGGAATTGTTAATGTTTAACTTGACCACGGTTACTTTATTTTCTGTAAGGCTGTGAAACTGGTATTTGCGCTATTTTGAAAAACGAAGTACAAGGGTATAGAAAGCTATAGGTTAGGGTACTTCTTAACTCCCCAGCTTATCACATCACAGTGAAATAGATAAAAAAGTGAAATGTAGGTTTTTACAAGGATTTTGCTTAAATGTTCTATAAATATTAATACATTTGTATATATACAGCTACTGTTGTACAAGGGCGTTTTTTTCACAACCTGAGCTAAGAAAATTCTTCTATTATCATTTCCTTTCATATTATGCTTAAATGAATGTAAAAATCGCAATTTCAAAGAATTTACATACTTTCGATGAAAATTTGTTGAACAGTGTTATTGGTACATTGAATTTGGTGGATCCTGGGATCACGATTATGTGATTCTCATACTTCTTTAACAGTTCTGTTTTGATAGTTCTCCACTCAGGTTTCTTCCCAGTATAACGCCCATAATTTTGTTTACGGTAAACTGACAGTCACTATTTCCCTCCAGTAAGTCAATAACCTGTTCCATTGCGTTTAAAACATAGTCTTCAAATGTGGATGTTGAGGGTTTATGGCATAACGGTCTCACAAAGTCCAACCGACATTCATCGTGATACACAGCCTCCTCCGCAACCAAATCATTTACGGCAGAAAGACGCCCTATCACTTCTCCCCATTTGTCATGTCTAGCTCGAGCAGCATCTATAAGCCCTTACTTGTATGTCAGTTTCCTGCCATCCTTTTGTGATGTTAGTAACTGAAAATATATTCCTACGTCTCACCCTCAACAGTTTCGGCATAAAAGAAACACTTTGTTTTGAAATCGAATTTACATTTTTTTGGACCTCAAAGTTGCAGGATCAGGTGGTCCAGACGGCGTTGAAAGTGCCTGTCTCTTTAAATGAGCCTAGATGGATTGAGGTCTGGTGTAATTTTATCAACATGCAGTATGAATGAGAAGGGTGTCCAAACCCTCTAAAGGGGAGCTATTGCCATCACCCCACCCCTCTCTATGCTTAGTTTGACGAGTGACAATATTCCTTTTTGTCACTGTGGAAACACCAACTTCTGGTCCATCGATTGTTTCGTCACACACAAAACACCGAGTAGCCATTGTGCGCAATGCACTGTCAATGTTCGCGTAACTTTAAAACCTCAGAAAAAAAAACGACGCAAATAACAATGTACACAAAACCACATCTACAACGCATGAATGTTCGAAAGGAATTGAAGAGAAACAAAAAAGTGCGGGAGAACCTCATCCCCCTCCACCCGCTCTTTTGGTAGAAGCCAGGTGGTCGCTGACACTGTTTTTTCTATTAACAATACATTTTACAACTCTATATTTGTTAAACGTTTATTCAGTCATATATTAAGTTATGAGGGGACAAACTTGCAAATTACTGTACAGATGTTTTAATAATATTATTTAATAATAAATTACGTTACATTTTCAATAATTATCAATTTTCATTGACGTAAATATCGTTAGCAATTCAAGAGATTAGCTTTCATTTTTTTTAAATGAGCGTACATGTTAGGAATTCTCTAACTTTTGATTGGTTGAAGATAAAGTAGCAAAAGTCTATATCAAATTGCAGGTAATTTAATGCTCTACAACTCGTCCCTGAAAATTTTTCTGAGAAACGATCGTGGGAGGCACTAGAAGCAAATGTTTGACAAAAAGAGTTAGGTGAAAATGATTTCTTCGAACATTATTGATTTTCAATAACGTATATGTCGAAAACCGTTGCAAATTCGACCAATATGTATGGAAACAATTTTATAGGAAATTTAATAAGCTTTCATTTTCATTTGGAACATATTTTTGTAGAGTCCACCATTTCCGAGATATAGTCGAAAAACTCAAAAATGGCATCTTCCTCCCCCTCCCTCCTTAAGCTCACCTCCCAGAGGCGGGACTTTTAGTATGTTTACCAACTAACTACTCCTAACAAAGTCCTGAAATAAAAAAAAAACTTTCGCATATTTCATGTACTCTACACCCCTCTTTTGAACACTCATTGACTGAGAAGAGTATCAAATAAATCGTGAATCCAAAAGAAATAGCAAGGTCGTCAACTGTTAGAATAAATTAAGTCTGTTAGCCTCCGTGAAGGCTTAAGATCAATTCAACAGTTGTTTTCTTGAACCTCAAAGAGGCAAGTAATCCAACCGCATATGAAAAGTTCGTGATTACAATTTAACCAATGGGAATAGAAATACCAAGGACTCGCTTATTTTTCTTATCCAGCTACGGATACCCTATTTTTTAACCTGGGTTGAGGCCAGTTCCTAATGTTACGCATCTTGATTTGTTCATGTATAAACTGAAAAAATCAATCTATGATCTACAAAAGAATTTATACCAGAGATTGTCTGGGACATTGTTATGCACATTATACAATTTAATTTGTAGGTAAAAGTAAATGCCAATTATATGAACCAAATTTATAAGTAATTTTCTTTCCAATACCCAAATAAGCTGCATAATTGCTTACAGACGCACTGCTGCTATCTAGGGAGCGCTTCATGAACTATAGAACATATAGATGCTATTTACTTCGAGTGTAATTAGTGAATTACTAGTATTTTTAGGGTGATAGGAAATAAAAACTAATGCCGGATTCTGAATAAGCGGCCTCAAAAACGTAATCCACGTGAAATTTTTAAAACAACAATACCCATGCGGACCAGTGTTATTAGCATCCTCGTCTTTGGTGCGAGACATCTGAGTTTGAATCTGAAAGTAAATCTGGTTGCTGAATGTGAATACGCATGTGGTTTATTCTTGAGGAAAATATTTTACTGGCGATTTTCTAGAGGAAGAAGATCAACTGACTTAGACTTGTAGAACTTAAACCAGGCGGCGGTGGCTCAGTGGTATAGCGTTTACCTCTGGTTCATGGGGTCCTTGCTTTGATCCAAGCTCGCGCCAAGTGAACTTTGTGGTGGACAATCACCGTGTGCCTGGGTTTTCTCAGGGTTTTCCCAGTTTCTTCATTCCACCCTTTCATTCATTTCTCATCATCACTGTCTCCTAAGTCTAAGCGGCATAAACGTGGGACGTAAAACTTACAGATTTCATTTCGTTGTAGAGTTTAACGTTCCTTTCAGCAGCGACGCTATATGAAACGGGACCTACTGATTAACGTGGAATCCGAACCATATGAGCTCCCGCCGGGAATGGTAGACTAGCTGAGTACGTAACAAGTAGTGGCTATTTCCATGAATACTTGTATCATAAAAAATCTCTTAAAGTATAATACTAGATTATCATTATTGTTATTATTATTATTATTATTATTATTATTATGTTACATATTACTTGAGATGCAAACTATAGTTGCAGTATTGTAGAAGGAATATTGCCTAACTGATAATGCTTATGAGAATTGTTAGGTTTCTAAAGGGGTGGAACTACTCTTCCCACCCTGTGAAAGCAGTAATTACGTAAATTCCTCCTCCACTCTATAAATAAAGCACAGTTTAGCACATATAGCTCTAGAAAAAGATATTAAATTTTAAACAGGAAAGTAGAACTTTACATATGTTTTTTTCCCCTGTGAAACAGATGATTGTTTAGCTTTACTAAAAAATGTTATTTTTGTCAGATACATTGAACGTTGCAAAAAAACAGCAATGGAGAGAATTAATTTGTTTATACGGGCCAAAACAAAAAGCTGTCATTTCTAAAGGGAGCAGGTATGGCAGAAACATAGGAAATAAACATAAATCGAAACCTGCCCTGAGCAAGTAGTCACAGAACAGTATGTTACGTTAAAAACATTTCCATTGATTTTGTCTTATGCCTAGGGGAACTTATAAGGTCCGCACAATATTGTGTTAACGTGAAAAAATTTCCTGAAGGAAAGTAGAACAGAATACTACATTAGAACTTATCACTTACTAAACAGTTGTGCTGTGTAAGTCAAACGATATATATCGAAATGAGGAGTATTTCCTGGATGTTTGCAAATAAAAACTACTATTTTGCGAGCTGTTGGAGCAACCAACTACACATACTGATAGAAATTGAAGCTACTGCTAGAAATAGAAGAGATTCAAATGTTTCACCAAAAGTGAAAATATACTTCGTAGCAGTTAAATCCCGGTTACTATGAAAAATTATAATAAATGACCGCAGTGAGTTTCGAACACGGACTCCCAAGTTAGTAGTTCATGACTGAGCAACGACTATTTGCTTGCTTTCGTATGGTATATCAATGCATTCCGGGCACCACTTTGGAACATGAACATGAACATAGATTTCCATGAACATTGAAGAGAAATAATTAGAATGGTAGGATTGACAGTTTCAACTGTCCACTATTGCAAAGTTGGTGAGGCAATACTTACAACATTACGCAAATCTTATTTCATATACAACCATTATTATACATTTCATTTCGATTTCATTTAATTTTCATTTCCATTAGATTTCATTTCCATCATTATACATACATTTCATTTGCTCTTATGATAACAATGCCGATTTCCCAATTAAATTCGTTTGGATAATTGTTGAATTGATTTTGAGTTTAGCGTCCCTTTCAGCAGCGAGGCTATATGAGGCGGGACTACTGATTAACGTGGAATCTGAACCACATGAGCTCCCGCCAAGAATGAAACCAGGGTCTCCCACGTCAAACTATATATAATTGTGTCTTCCATAGCAGCTAATACTACTGCTATAAAGTACAAAATAATTAAACATTTTATGTAAATAAATGAGAAAGCTAAGATATTACAGATTACTGAAATTGCGATTTAATTCAATTTTAAGCAGTATATGTGGACTAGTCATTTTCTGTCTTTTTCAGTAATTTCAACTGAAGATATTGATTGATTTCGCATATTGGAACTTTGCGTGAAGTGTGAATTGTATGTTCATCTCAAAATACATTATTTTCTGTTCTTTGAGTTTTACGAATTTGTGAGTTTTTTTTTTTTTTTTTGCTAGCCAGAGACTAGCATCCTCTTAGAGGGCTACACCCTCTTCTAGGTGGGGGAGTTTATGGGATAGGGCTTAAGGATTAGCAGGTTGATGGGCGAAGTGATTTTTCTATATTTATTATTTTTATTTATTTATTATCACAAACCTGGACATTATGATCTTTGCGATCATAATCATAAAATTGTGGTAAGGTAAACAATTATATATTAAGTAAATGATGAGTTGTTACATTAAGAATGAAAGGAACCTAAATAAAGAGATGAAAATATGAAGAATATGAAGAAAGTAACCACATAAAATAGATAAATAAAGAAATATAAATATATCGAAAGGAACATGGAGAAATATAGATATTTGCATATACTTAAAACAAACTTCGAAATATAAATATAAAATATTGATGGTGTTGAGATCCGTATATGTTCAGCTATGGTTTAGAATATAATGAAGGTGAGTGATAGAGTGAGGTGAGATACACAGGACAACACAGGAGATGTTAGCAAGACAGATGAAGTTATCTTCTGCCTAGGGGCTGCTCTAGGCTTATGAGGACATAAGGAGCCCTGTTAGAGACAGAAGGACTTACTGTGCTGAAAATGATGGAAATAGGTGAGGTAGATGGGCATGAATTTGATAGTCGTCGAGTAACAGTAAATCTGGGTGCTCAGGTGGCAGTATATAGCAGTATAGAGTGAAGAGCAGACTAAGTGGGGAATAGGCATAGCTAGGACGAACAGGATGAAGAGCATGATAGTGCATTGTATCGAGGAGTAATGGCTGGTGAGAATTATATCGAACTGTGATGAACTTCTGACGAAGGGATTCGAGATGAAACGTGATGTCGGGGAATGTGATGAGATTATATAAGTCGCGGGTTGGACTGGGTAACTGGATACGGTGTGCGATGCGGAATGCGTGACGCTCAAGGACACGAAACTTTTCGTAGTATGTAGGAAGAGCGGAAACCCAGGCGGTAAAACCGTAGGTAAGGACTGGGTGCATGAAGGCTTTGTATGTGTTAAAAACTGTTTTAGCTTGTAGGCCCCAGGTAGTGCCAGTTAGGCGCTTTAGGAGGTTCAGGGACTGATAAGCTTTGGCAGCTACTTTCTTCAGGTGAGGTTTCCATGTGAGGTGTGAATCATAAAGAATGCCCAAATAGGTAACGGTTCGAGTTGGAACAATTGGAGTCTCATTAACTGTAAGAGCAGTGACGGGTTGCGGTGAACTCTAGAGCGTTTTCGGGGCGGTATGAAAGTAATGGCCTGTGTTTTTGCGGAGACTCCACTTCCGACACCAACTAGTGAACCGATTAATGGCTTCCTGGAGAGCGTGATTGATCTGGTGGATAGTATTTCCTAAGGCCAAAAAAGCTGTTTCATTTGCATATTGAAATAAATATACATCAGGAGGAAGTACGGGGAAATCGGCCACAAAGATGATATATAACAACGGTGAAAGAGCAGAACCTTGGGGTACTCCTGACAGAAGGAAGATAGGATGAGAAAGTTTATTATTGATGCTGACGTAGGAGAGACGACATACAAGAAAGTGATAGATGAAGCGAATATGAGTAATGGGAAATTCGAAATGTAGAAGCTTATGAAGAAGTGCCAGATGCCAGACTTTATCAAAGGCTTTTTCGAGGTCGAACAGAAGTAGGCAGGATGGTTTAACGGAGTTATAATGATTTGTGATGAGACTGGTGAGGTGAAGGAGTTGATCATTGATAGAGTAAGATGGGCGAAAACCTGCTTGGTGAATAGGAAGGATATTTTTTGATTCTAGATACGGGTGCAATCTTTTAACGATGATGCGTTCCAGAATTTTGCTAAAAGTAGATGTCAGTTGAATAGGTCTATAGGAAGATGTGGCAGTGGGTGGCTTGTTTGGCTTCAAGAACATGAGTGTTTTTAGAGGTTTTCCAGTGCATTGGAAAGAATCCGGTATGGAGAATGAAGGTATAAATGAGGGCAAGAAGTGTCCGGAGTATAGGAGGACTTTCCTTAATGTGTCGATAGGTTATATTGTCAAAACCTGGGGCAGAGTTTCGTTTGCGATTAACAACAGTAATGATTTCAGCTGTGGAAATGAGTGTTGTAAGTGGATGATTTGGAAGCGTATGTGATATATTGGGCTGTAACTGAGGAGAGTTCAGAGGTAGGTGGGAAACAGGATGCTGAGCGGGGATGTCGGAAAGCGGTGTGGGTGTGAAAATTTCCTGCAAGTAGTCTGCAAAGGCGTTGGCTTTTTCCTGATCACTCTGAAGTGGTGTGTCATTATGGAGTAGAGGATAGTGAGGTTTAGTGTATTTACCGCACAGAGCGTTAAAGCGTTTCCAGAATTTGGAAGGGTGGCTAGTGTCATTGAGGTTGTTACAAGTTTTAACCCAGTTTCTCAGTTTATATGCCTTGAGATAATTTCGAACAGTGCGTTGCAGTTGATGATGGTGATGAAGGGTTTCTGGGTTACGAGTACGAACATATTCGCGATAGAGCTGCCTAGAGCGGCGAATCATAGTTAAGTATTGAGGCGGTAGTTGTGGTTTGTATGGAATAGAAGCTGAACAGGGAATATAGAGTTCTGATGTATGAGAAATGGTAGAACTGATTGTAGTAATGCTCTTGTACAGCTGCTCTTCCGTAGCTGGTGGGTTTTGATTAGCAAGAGATTGGGAAATATGATCACGATATTTGTTCCAGTCGGCTTTGTCGTAACGAAGTGTTAAGCGAGGAAGTGGTGTGTTGGCAATTTGAGGGGCGTGCGTGTTTTGATAAGTAAATTTGAGAGGTGCGTGACCGCTGCCAATTAGATCGAGGACTTCGACTGTGCAGTGGGAAGTTATAAAGTTAGAAGAAATGACCACATCAGGCGTTGTCTGAGAGACAGGAGAGGCGGCTTTTGTAGATCATGAAACTTTCCTGTTGTATGCGAAGTAAGAAACTGTAAGAACGTAGGACGTTCATAATCTGTGCGACTATGGAAATTAATGTCTGCCATGATGAGATAATGTTTATAAGTATTTAAGATGTGTTGAAAAAAAGCAAGTGGGATCTGATGTCCAGGTCGGGTATAAACTGTGATGAGAGTGATTGCGATATTTGGGAAGTACAAAGTTGTGATAACATGTTCTGGAAGGTTGGGAAGCGGACAGGTATGGCGCCGAAAGGGCAAAGTATGGTAGAAGCCAATGGCTGCTCTGCCGTTAGCTCGTTGAGCAAGAATCTGGCTATCACAGCGAAGGATGTTGTAACGGGGAAAGCGGATGGTATAAGTAGGTTTTAAGAAAGTTTCATTGAGAAGAAAGGCAGTCACATTTTCTTCCAACAGAAGAGTGTCAAAGAGCAGTTTGTGTTTGGATTATGATCGAATGTTCAGGAACAGAAATACAATACCCTTGATAAGAGGTAGTATGTGGAAGTAGTTATTGGTTGGGTGAAAGATTTGTGGTATGAAAATAGACATCGGTGTTTGAATAGGTCGCATTAAAGGAGGCGTGGAAGATGATGCGGGCAGCATGAGTACAGTAATTTGTTGTAAGATATGTGGACGGATAAATGGATGAATGTTTTGTAATGCTAGAGTTGTAAAAGCTAGAAGTTTATCAATAGTGACGGGGGTCAATTCTACGGGAAAGTCGGTATTGGTGGATGAATCATGTGTTTGCAGTGGAGCTACTAGTTCTGGATGAGATGTTTCTGGCGCAGGTTTACCCTTGCATTTGTAGTTGTAAGTGGGATGTTGTTCGTTGCAAGTAGCGCACCGAGGTGGCTGAGTTAGATTCGTACATGTGCGAGTAGGGTGTGTGCCAGTACCGTAGCCACATACGACAGTATTACGGCAATTGGCAGTAGTGTGTTGGTTATATGCTTGGCACTTCTCACAACGAATTGGTAACGGGGTGAGGACCGAGAGGGTTCCACACGATGTCGTTGCTTATATATGTAAGCACCATTAGCAAGTAAGATATCGATGGTCTCTTGAGAGGCACTGAGGATCCGCACCATATATGTGGGTCCTTGATCGTTGCGAATGCGAAGGGCTTTTGTGATGGTAAGACCCTCTGCCCTTAACTCTCCTGAAATTTCGTCGTCGGTGTACGACGGATCGACACCCCTTATAACCACAGAAAGGAGAGGAGGTTTCTTAGGGGGTAGAGGTTGTTTGCGCCGAGATGAACTAAGAGTTTCTATGGTGGCGTTCTTACCGAAGATTTCAAAGAAGGCTTTATTACGGACAGTGATGGCAAATTTTGGATCATGCGACTGCAGTATAATTCCGTTACGGGTTTTAACGACTCTAATGAGATTGATGCTTGGGAGATATTTGCGTAACTGCAGAATTACAAACTTGACATTTTCAAATTTTGGGTCAAACTTTTGGAGTAAGAATGAATGAAGCTGATGATCGGCTGTTGAGGGAGTGTTTAGAGATGATTCTGAAGATATATTCGCAGTTCCCAGGTCCATGTTGTTAGCTGTTGACGGCGATGGTTCAGTCACATGTAGTCTCTTAGCGGGCGGTGAATTTCTGACACGGTCAGCGTAGTTCTCCGTGAGAATGGGCGATCGTGATCGGCTGGAGGCGTTCGAGACGGTGGAGGCATTGGAGCTGAGGATCTACGATGTCTGCTTCCCTCCTTCCGCTTCTCCACCTTCGTGGCATGTGCCGGTGGAGCAACAAAGACTGGGGGTAATCCTCCGTGACGACCAGCTATCGAAGCCCCAGTGATCTGAAGAGGATCCGCCATGGAGATCAACAGGTGGGCCGAAGCTTGAACTTAAGGTACTAAAGCAGTGTACAATGATGTGATGAGAGATGATGAAGGTGAGGTGACCCGTTTGGATAGCCACCAAGGTAGGAGGAAGTTTCCGGACAGACCCGTAGCTCTGCACACCCTTGGCTTGATCAGTCTGGAGAGCAGAGCTCGTAGGAATGACGCAGAAGTCTCCGGGATATGGGAAAGGAAAGTTTCCAAAAAGCACAATAACCACGCTATAGCACAAAGCACAAAGCACAAATAAAAACGCTCGCGACCGAAAGTATGATGATGAGTAATCCTAATACCTGTGCAGTATATGTGTGTGAAGTCATTTTCCTTCAAATTTCCCTCGGTATATTGTTCGCGTAATTATCTGACAGACTAAAGTTTCATATCAATCAAAGTTGTTTCTTATAATTTTTTATTTTGCTTTATTTTTCTCAAAAATCATAAATAATTATTCACTACTACACTGTTTTGTTTAAAAGGAAGCACAAAGAAGCAATAATAAATGAAGAAAACAGTTACTAATGAAAATGTGGAATGTACAGTACGTGTATATGCGAAGTTTTTTTGCGGATCACAGTACAAGACGCTATAAAATAGTTGATATGGGCTATAAAATAGTTGATATGAAGATCTTAGTGCTTGGACAAGCGAAATATCGGACAAAGGAAGATGCTATTTTGTTCTAAATTTCATGGGTTCGTCGTCATTGAATCCTTACAACATAGACTTTTCTTGTACAACGAGAGAAGGAAGGCGATTAACTCACCACGAGCGGTACAAACTTCTTCCAAACAGAGAGAAAAAATGAAATGAAATCTTTGAGTTTTATGTCCCACGGTTATGCCGGTTAGGCTAAAGGAGACGGTGATGATGAGTGAAATGAAGAAAGTGGGAGGAAACGGGAGAACCCCGAGAAAACCCACGTACACGGCGTTTGTCTACCACAAGGTTCACTTGGCGCGGGCTGGGATCGAACCCGGGACCCCAAGCACCAGAGGTGAACGCTCTACCACTGAGCCACCACGGCCCCCACCAACCAGTGGGAAAACCAAGGGACCCTGGCTCGTGTATTCAAAAAGTGAAAATGTTCTTTTTTGTTTTCTCTGCTGTAAGTTACTTTCCTACTGCAAACAAATTACATCTTTCGTTTTCCAGTGCGATATCAAAACTTAGTCCGCCTTAGGCAGAGTCGTTTTGAAGTATGATTAGCGTCATACTATTACAGGAAACATAGTCGAAATCTTTAGTATGACACTAATCACGCGTCGAAACGACTCTGTATAAGGCTCAGTAAGTTTTGTTTGGATTTAAAGATTGGAAGAATATATCAGAAAGAATACCAAATCATGAAAATTCGGTCTCTCATAAGAAGTTTGACGTGCAATAGAAAGGGTGACATCCAGAAGTCCTAAAGTGCAGAAGTCCTGAAGTGCAGAAGTCCTAAAAGGCAGAAGTCCTAAAAATATGGGCACAAGACCTAAATTTTAGGACTTCTGCACTTTAGGACTTCTGCAGTTTAGGATTTCTGCACTTTAGGACTTCTGCAGTTTAGGACTTCTGCCTCGGTATGATTTTTAGGACTTCTGCCGTTTAGGATTTCTGCCTTTTAGGACTTCTGCCGCTTAGGACTTCTGCCGCGATATGATTTTTAGGACTTGTGCCTTTTAGGACTTCTGCCATTTAGGACTTGTGCCTTTTTCATTCACTTGCTTTAGTTCTGAAATTCGCCACCACCAAACGAAATTGGGACGATGCAGCAACTAGTTGGCAATAATGTTACGAACGTATCTAATTCCAACAGTAACAGCTATATTTGTACTACTAAGATTATTATTATCACTATCTGTTCTGCACTTATACACGAATTACATAATACAACCTATTTCATTCTAAGAATTAATTACATAATTAGTTAAGAAATTCGTTTCTTTCGAATGGAGATACGAGAATCCCAAGACAAATTCCTAAAACAAAAACAAATATATAAATAAATAAATAAATAAATAAATAAATAATAAAAAATGTTTAAAAAGCATATTTTACCAGACTTCTGAAACCAAGCAAACATTCAGAATTGCAATATATACTGTGCAGAGCGTATTTTATTAAGAGTAGGACAAAAATCCACCGAAGTTTACTTAATTAGGACAAAAGCTCACTAGACATTTCACGAGTGAACATTAAATACCAACTGTATACATAAAGAATGCAGTAAATTTAAAATTGAGCAAAGAACATTTATTATGCAATACAGTGGGTGATATTCATAAGTCTTAAACGGCACAAGTCCTAAAAATATAGGCACTAGACCTAAATGTTAGGTCCTGTGCCATTTTTGCAGATATTACTACATAGTCATTTAGGGGTGTAGCCTGCAAATTTTTCTAGGGGAGCATGATTTTTATATATTAAAAGCAAATCAAAAGTTTATTTCCAGATTACGAAAACTTCAATAAGACAATAAATTTATACATATTACACATGTACACAAATACATAATATTATTATATTTCCAGTTAGTTCCTTTTTGAAACCTGGACCTTGACAGAGCGTAAATTTAAAATCACAGCTTGTGGGAAATGTACGAATCAGGTAGTTATAAGAAATCGGAAACTGTTCATGGAAATCCATTTGTTTGACTGTATTTATCTTCTGTACTCTTATATAAAAGAGTACAGATGAGTAATTTTTTGGGCATACTACTACAAGTAGAGTCGTTAAATTTTAATTATAAAATATAATTTTCTTATGAAAGCAGGACATAAGAAAGAATTTTTGGAAATAAGTATCGTAAAAAGGATGGGGCAAGATTTTTTTAAAGGGTAGTGTATCTCGCAAGTTTCTGAAGCTAGTAAAATGAAACTTGGAATATAAACTTTCCTGTTAAAAAAAAAAAAAAACTGAAAATTGAACACATAAAAAGGAAAGAGCAAAGGGAGCATTTTTTAATGTTTGATTTCCCCATTACTTACTCAGAAAATATGTAAATAAATTAAGGAAGGATTTGTTTAAGCTAGATGCGTGAAACTCGGTATTTGAACTTTTAACTAAAAGTAATAAAATACCATATGTTTCAGCATCTTGAAAATTACACTTCTAAAGGGAAGGAGGGTCAATTTCTACAATATTCAAATATCCCACTGCTTATAAGATTTGGGCAGAAAACTTTTCCTTTAGGCCTCGGTTCATCCAGTTAAGTAAACGAGAGTACAAAGTGACGAATTAATTAGGTTCTTTTAATTATTTTAACATGTTGACGTAGTTTAATTCTTTTAAAACTGTATTCTTTCACATTCTATTATAAACATCCTTCATTTGCTGTAATTATTAAACACGTTTAGTAAACATAAAACAGACTAACCCCCGGTCCCGGCCAGGAATGTGTTTTTAGTGTTAAGCCATCATTTGCCGTCCGTAACATAACCTTTGATTTTAACTTCACGTACTCTCAAGACTCAAGTCTCAGAAATGTAGCATATATGAAATATACTACTACTACTTCTACTACTACTACTACCATTGCTACTACTATTACTATACTACTACTACTACTACTACTACTACTACTACTACAAATAATAATAATAATAATAATAATAATAATAATAATAATAATAATAATAATAATAATAATAATAATACGCACTTCTGAAATACGTATGTATCTATGCGTTATTAATTCTTTCATAATCATGAAAGAAACTTTGGATTTGTTTTTAGTTTGTAAAAATCAAGGCCCTCTAGAATAACTTGCTGGCTACTTCCTGAATGACTATGTATTGGTTACTGTACACGTATTGTGTTATCACTTGCTAGTCTAGTGTTATTTGTAGAACAAGACAATGGTTCTTGTCTTGGAATATTACTAGTTTGGTGTGGTAGTACAGTGATAGAGTGTGACCTATAATTTAATTTCCCTGTAGGGTATGCTATCTGCAATGCAATAAACTGTATATGCTTCTTCTTCCTAACAAGGATGGGCCATAAGCCCCTGCAATTCCATTACAAATAAGGACGAAATTATTTTATAAACTACTTGGTGAATCTTTGTTAATATAACGCTATTAGTTCTTACAAACTTTTGTTAATCTTATTTAACAATTGCAAAATGGAATAAGAGAGAAAATACATAATGATGATGATTGTTTATTTACATAAGATATACATACAACAAAAGGGAATCTGTTGGTCACTACTGCGTATCTGCTAAACCAGGGTCAAACTCTGTGTGTCACAAAAGTTAGTTTATCAGAGTTTAAAATAATATATATTTTGTTCCAAAGCAAAATAGGCTTTGGAACACTGGGTGATATCCAAAGCTATTGCTAAGAGGTATCAAAAAACTAAAAAAGATTTGCCCTGGGAAACAGAAACGCAACTTCTAGAGACTTAAACATTAAAATGGCTGAGTATGGTGTAGACATTTCGCCTGAAAATGTTCGAAGGGTTGTTTGTGTTAAGGGAATAAAAGCACTCAGGCCAAGAGAGAAAGCAAAAATTACTCCAATCATTACAAAGAAGCGCCTCGAATGGGCACGTGGCAAAGAACATTGGACTGCTGATGATTGGAGAATAGGAGTTTCAGTGATGAATCATATCTTCGTGTCTGATGAATGTTCACAATATGTGCGACTAGTGTTGCAAAGGTCTAGAAAAAACAAAAAGGAAATTTTGGGTAAAAGAACAGTTTTTTACAGTTTTTATCGAGCCTGAAAGAAACGAAAAGATTGGGAAAAGTTGAAATATTCGAATGTTTCACACATTATGCTTTTAAAATGAAAACTACACTATTTTATATTTACTGCTTTACAGTTAAGATCATTGAGTAGTTATGTTTCTTGTATTAGAATAGGGAAATTTAATGGCAATAAATATATTTACACCATTCCTTTAAAGTTAGCACCGTGATAGAATGGAGTTATGGCTACAAAAAATTCTGAAATATAATCGAAGTTAGATTAAATAATATAGACGCATTTAAATTATCTTAAGTAATCTTATAAAGTTACCGTTTCATGGCAGGGAAGTGTTAAAATAATAGGGCCAGAATCATTTTAGTTAATACCAGTATGCTAAAATCAAATATCTATTTTATGGATACACGTATCTTCCTTGTGCTGTGTAAATTTTTGTAAATTTTGAACCCATTAGAAAAAAATCTTTTCTTCGGAAATATTGGCAAAACCCGGATAATGTAATTTAAAAACTATTTATTCGCCTGATGCTAATCTTATCTGCTGTAACGTGTCTGCAGCATCTATACATACAACGCATTTCGCTAGCAGGAAAAATAGTTAAAGCAACATCTTTTAATTTTACTTTTTAGTTTTCTGATAAAAAATACCTCTTTATTATTTGTATACTTTTAGAAGAACTCAAGAAGAGAAAGGATTTTCTTTACATATACACACATATACCGCATAAGTGCGTAAATTTGAGCAGCGACAAATATATTAAAGAATTTAACATGTGAAACTTCCGTTCGTTATTCTTAAAGACTAGCAGAATACCCGTTCTTCATACGGGGAGAATAGTTTCATTTTCGGTATAAGAAGCATCAAAACTGTCACCAGTGAACATAGGGACCCCAAAACTACGAGTTTGACACTAGTATCAGTCATTTTCACTTACTATTACATGTCATCCCCTCCCTTTAGGAGTAATAATGGGGGCTGGATTTGGATTTAAACGGCATCGGAAATGTTACTGTTCATTTCACCGACTCTAAAAACTATGGATTCGACACTAATATCGGTCATTTTCGATCATTTTTATATATCTCTCCGCCTCCAAGTTGCGGAGATGAATTTGGATGTAAACGGCATCGGAAGTGTTACTGTTCATCAAAGCAACCCCAAAAACGATGTATTCGACTATAATATCGGTCACACACACACACCCACATACACACACACATATATATATATGTATACTATTTCATATATATACCCCTCTCCTCTGTCCCCAGGTCACGGCGCTTAATTTGGGTTTAAACGGCATTAGAAGCGTCACTGCTCATCTCAGCAACCCCAAAAACTATAGATTCAACACTAATATCAGTCATATTCGATCATTTTTTTATATATCACCCCATTCCCCCTCCCTAAAGTTTCGGCGTTGAATTTGGATTTAAACTGCATCGGAAATGTTACTGTTCATCTCAGTGGCTCTAAAAACTATGGATTCACACTAATATCGATTATTTTCCAACATTTTAATATACCTCCCCCTCCCTCAATTTGCGGGGACAAATTTAAATTTTTTAAACAGCATCGAAAGTGTCACTGTTCCCCTCAGCGACCCCAAAAACTATGGATTCACACTAATATGGATTATTTTTCATCATTTTTATATACCTCCCTCAATTTGCGGTAGTAAATTTGAATTTAAACGGCATCGAAAGTGTAACTGTTCACCTCAGCGACCCCAAAAACTATGGATTCACACTAATATCAATTATTTTGCATCATTTTTATGTACCTCCCTCAATTTGCGGGAGTAAATTTGAATTTAAACGGCATCGAAAGTGTAACTGTTCATCTCAGCGACCGCAAAAACTATGGATTCGACATTTATAGCGGTCATTTTCGATCATTTTATACATCTTCCTCTCCTTCCCCCAAGTTGCAGTGCTGAATTAGAATTTAAGCTTCATCGGAGATGTCAGTGTTCATCTCAGCAACCCCGAAAACTATGGGTTCGACACTAAGATCGATAATTTTTAATATATATCCGTACTTCCTTCCTCCAAGTTGCACCTTCAAAGTGAAATGATAAAACCATCTCAGGCCCGAACCTCATCTATGTTGAAAGTTTTTGTCGAGATCAGTCTGGTGGTTCAAGTGTTGTTAAGTTACAAATATAGTTACTTTCATTTATATATATGTAACCGTTTTTCGTTTGTATAGCCTATGTGTAATTACCCAAATGTAGTATTTACATAGTTGATTTATCTATATATATATAAAACTGTAAATTGATTAAATGGTTGTGCTAGCATAAATTTTATGAACGTTTAATGATACTCAAATTATTACACAATATATTATATATATATATATATATATATATATATATATATATATATATATATATATATATATATATATATATATATATATAGTTACATTCTTTCATTTCTAGTCTAGTTAGTTACATTCTAGTATACTTTCATTTATATATATGTTTATAAAAAACTCAGCTATTGCTTCTGCACTATTTCAATGGTTCGTACTTTAATACATCCCTTCCTCAATCATGGTTGCGGAATTGATTAAACGTAATGTTCTTGTATTAAATAAATGTATTTTAAATATTTGAATTGACAATTAAAATGTATTAACAATGCAATTATATGATATTATTACATATTACAAATTTAAATTTCTGTTATATTATTTTATATAAAGATCAATATAATTATAAAATTGCATTGACAGTTAACATGTATTAACAATGTATTAACAATGTAATTATATGATATTGTTACATATTACAAATTTAAATTTTATATATATAAAAACAACAATTAAAATTTTCTATAAACAAAACTGATATTCTGTATAGAAGACACAATAATCTTTCAATAGTTCAAGTTTCTAAAATATATATTTCTCATTAATTTCAATTAAGTTGCTTTTCAAAGATCCTCTAAAATTCCAGTGACGCACTATGGGCTATAAGCCATTAACTTCTATGGCCACCCTGCTACAAACTACAGACTTAAATATTCGATAAAGCATTTCAGTACTAAGTAGTTACCACAATACCAATATGAACGTATTTAATTCCAACGGTAACAACTATGTTAGTAACACTAAAATTATTATTAATAATGATAACGAGTAAGGGTTTAGGATGTTTCGGTATAGGACGTTTCGGTGTAGGATGTTTCGCTGTAGGATGTTTCGGTGTAGGACGTTTCGGTGTACGGATGTTTCGGTGTACGGACGCTACGGTGTAAGGACGGTTCGGTGTAAGGACGCTTGCTGTAAAGGACGTTTCGGTGTATAGCCTAATATTTGATTGCATTAATCATATGCTTGTAATGAACAGGCATGAAGTGTCATTGTGTAGCCACTCTGGAATAGTGTAAACTGATTAACATTGTTATTGAGTCTCATTGTTATTGAGACAGGATGATAATACAACACCAATCCATTCGCAACAATAATTTCTATTCAGAGATGTCCATAGGCGAGTTTTATAGAATAATAATCAAATTTACTGCAAAATATTCAGCATTATTTCTAAATTGAAATAAATATATTGTATACACGACTCCAAAAGTGCATTACCACCTGCAATTCTCGTTTTCCTGCAATAGCAGGCAACCCAAAAAGCTCGGCGGTTGGGTTGGTTCCGAATTCGAAAGGCACTGGACCAAACCTCAATTTTGTAATAAATATATCAGTGTGGCAGACTGCAAATGAGGGAATAAAACAAATTGTTAAAAATGACAATAATATTATCATGACGGAGATGGATGACATCAAAAGTTACAAAATGATCTTACTTAAGCAGTTCAAAAAAGATGAATGGCAAAAGACACATATCAGAGGAAAACATTTCTCTCCTCACCTCCCAAAAAAGAATCTCATAAAAAAGAAAAAGTTACATAAAGTTACGTAAGTTTTAATATAAAAGCCCCACTCTATATTGTGAAAGTTGACACCCGAAAGGCAAGAACAACTGAACCAAAGTCAATAAAATTGTGCACAGATATTGTAGACGTAAAAGGAGGGAATACGAGTTTCGTATTTTCCTGGAAAAAACGGTTGGGTGGGGCACGGACCCCTCCAAACCTTTTATCACGAAATAGCAAAACTGCTAGTAACAGTATGTCAGAAGTGTGTAAAAGACATGAATAATTGAAACGGAACATTTTGTATTGAAAATACGCAAAAACTAAAGGAATACGGCCTTTTTAAATTTTCTGCGGAAAAACGGATTTAGGGGCAAAAGCTCCCACCCAAAATTTTGAAACTTGATGTCCGAAAGGCAAGAAGTGAACCAAAGTGAACGAAATTAAGCGTAGATATTGCAAACGTAACATGAGGATACGAGTTTCCTATTTTCCTCGAAAAAACGGTTAGGTGGGGCACGGAACGTGGCACGGAAAATCAAATGTGCTGGTAACAGCATGTCAGATGTGTGTAAAGGACATGAAGAATTTAATCAAACTGTGTCTATGGACAATACGCAAAAAATAAAGGAAAACATTTATTTAAATTTTCTGTGAAAAAAACAGTTTTAAGGGAAAAAAGCTCAAACCCAAAATTTTGAAAGTTGATGCCCGAAAGGCAAAAGGAAGTGAACCGAAGTGAATGAAATTGTGCACAGATATTGTAGAAATAAAATGGGGGAATACGGTTTTAGTATTTTTCTGGAAGTAACGGTTCGGTGGGGCACTAACCCCTCCAAACCTTTGATCACGAAATATCAAAAGTGCTAGTAACCGTATCTGAGATGTGTGTAAAGGACATGAAGAATTGCAACGAAACTTTATGTGTGGACAAAAAATAAATGAATATTGTTTTTTTTATTTTCCGCGGAAAAACGGTTTTAGAGGGAAAAATTCCCACACAAAATTTTGGAAGTTGACGCCCGAAAGGCAGAAGAAAAAATGAAATCTTTCAGCTTTACGTCTCACGGTTATGCCGGTTAGGCTAAAGGAGACAGACGTTGATGATGAGTAATGAATGAAATTGGAATGAAGAAAGTGGGAGGAAACGGAGAACCCCTAGAAAACCCACGCACACGGTGTTTGTCCACCACAAAGTTGACTTGGCGGGGGCTGGGATCGAACCCAGGACCCCAAGCACCAGAGGTGAATGCTCTACCACTGAGCAACGGCGGCCCCTGAAAAGCAGAAGTAAACCGAAGTGAATAAAAATTTTCACAGATATTGAATACGTAAAATGAGGATACGAATGTCGTATTTCCCTGGAAAAAACGGCCGCGTGGGGCACGGACCCCTCCAAACATTTGACCACGAAAAATAAAAGTTCTTGTAACAATATGTCAAATGTATGTATAGGACATGAAAAATTTCAACGAAACTTTGTGAATGAACAATAGGCAAAAAATGAAAGAATACGTTTTCTTAATGTTCTGCAGGAAAACGGTTTTTGGGGGGCAAATGAACCCACCCCAAAAGTTTGAAATTTGACGCCGAAAAAGCAAGAAGAAGTGAACCGAAGTGAATGAAATTTTTCACACATATTGTGAAAATAAAATGTGGGAATTCTAGTTCCGTATTTCCTGAAAAAACTGTTAGGTGGGGCACGGACCACTCCAAACATTTGCTCAGGAAATATCAAAAGTGCTAGTAACAGTATATCAGATTTGTGTAAAGGACATGAAGAATTCCAATGAAACTTTATGTACGGGCAATACGCAAAAAAAAAAAAAAAAAATGGAGAATGGTTTTTCTGCGGAAAAACGGTTTTAGGGGCAAAAGCTCTCACACAAAATTATGAAAGTTGACGCCGGGAAGGCAAAAAGAAGTGAACCGAAGTGAATCAAATTGTGCACGGACATTGTAGACATAAAATGAGGGAATATGGGTTTGCTATTTTCCTGGAAAAAAAGGAGTGGGTGCGGCACGGACCCTCCCTAACGTTTGATCACAAAATATCAAAAGTGCTAGTATGTCAGATGTGTGTCAAGGACATGAAAAATTGCAACATAACTTTGTGTATGGACAATACGCAAAAAGTAAACGAATACGGGTTTTTCTAAGTTCTGCGGGAAAACGGTTTTAGGGGGCAAAAGCTCCCACCCTAAATTTTGAAAGTTGAACTCGAAAGGCAAACAGAAGTGAATCGAAAAAAAAATGAAATGAAATCTTTGAGTTTTACGTCCCACAGTTATGCCGGTTAGGCTAAAGGAGACGGTGATGATGAGTAATGAATGAAATGGTGGAATGAAGAAAGTGGGATGAAACGGGAGAACCCCGAGAAAACCCACGCACACGGTGTTTGTCCACCACAAAGTTCACTTGGCGGGGGCTGGGATCGAACCCGGGACCCCAAGCACCAGAGGTGAACGCTCTACCACTGAGCCACCGCGGCCCCAAGAAGTGAATCGAAATGAGTGCAAATGTGAACATATATTGTAGACATAAAATAAGGATACGGGTTTCATATTTTCCTGGAGAAAATAGTCGTGTGGGGCACGGACTCCTCCAAACCTTTGATCACAAAAAATTAAAATGCTAATAACAGTATGTAGAAAGTGTATAAGGGACATGAAGAATTGCAATGAAACTTTTTGTATGGATAATACGCCAGAAATAAAGCAATACGGGTTCTTTTATGTTCTGTTGAAAAATGGTATTAGGGGGCAAAAGCTCCCACACAAAATTTTGAAAATTGACGCCCGAAAGGCAAAAAGAAGTGAACCGAAGTGAATGAATTTCTGCACAGATATTGTAGACGTAAAAGGAGGGAATACGGTTTTCTATTTTCCTGGAAAACAGGGTTGGGTGCTGCATGGACCCCTCCAAACCTGTGATCACGAAATATTAAAAGTGCTACCAACAGTATGTCAGATGTGTGCAAACAACTTGAGGAATTCCAACATAACTTTGTGTATTAACAATACGCAGAAAAATGAATACTTTTTTTGTTCTGCGGAAAAACGGTTTCAGGGGCAAAAGCCACCACCCGAAATTTGGAAAGTTGACGTCCGAAAGGCAAGAAGAAGTGAGTCGAAGTGAATGAAATTGTGCACAGATATTGCAGACGTGAAATGAGGGTACGAGTTTCGTACTTTCCTGGGAAAAACAGTAGGGTGGTGCACAGACCCCTCCAAACCTTTGATCCCGAAAAATCAAAAGTAATAATAACAGTATGTCAGATCTGTGTAAAGGAAATAAAGAATTGCAACATAACTTTGTGTATGGACAATACGCAGAAAGTAAATGAATACGGGTTTTGTTATGTTCTGCGGGAAAACGGTTTTTGGGGGGCAAAACCTCCCAAACAAAATTTTGAATGTTGACTCCCGAAAGGCAAAAAGAAGTGAACCGAAGGGAGTGAATTTGTGCACAGATATTGTAGACATAAAGTGAGTGAATACGGGTTTCGTATTTTCCTTTAGAAATCGGTTGGGTGGGGCACCGACCCCTCCAAAGCTTTGATCACAAAAATGAAAAATGCTAGTAACAATATGTTAGATGTGTGTAAAAGACATGAAGAATTGCAACAAAACTTTCTGTGGACAAAAAATAAAGAATATGTTTTTCTTTTTTGCGGAAAGACGGTTTTAGGGGCAAAAGAACCCAAAACCAAAATTTTGAAAGTTGACGCGCGAAAGGTAAGAAGAAGTGAACTGAAGTGAATGAAATATGGACAGATATTGTAGACACAAAATTAGGGAATAAGTTTCCTTATTTTCCTGGAAAAAACGGCCAGGTGGAGCATGGATCCCTCCAAACCCTTCATTTATTGAACAATTTATTGAACAATTTCCCAGATACAGCATAACTTTGCCATTTTACACAGGGACATGCTAACAAAAGAAGAAATATCAAAATATCTAGTAACAGTATATCAGATGCGTGTAACGGACATGAAGAATTGCATCAAACTGCGTGTATGGGTTGAGTTGAGTTGATTTTAGTTTAGCGTCCCTTTCAGCAGCGAGTTGGAATCCGAACCACATGAGCTCCCGCCGAAAATCGAACCCGGGTCTCCCACGCCAAAGGCGCGTACGCTAACCGCTTAGCCACGGAGGAGCTCTGCGAGTATGGGCAATACGCAAAAAATAAACGAATACATTTTTTAATTTTGGTTAAAAACGGTTTTGGTTGGCAAAAGCCCCCGTCTACAATTTTGGAATTTGACCCCAAAAGACAAGAAGAAGTGGACCGAAGTGAATGAAATGTCCACTAATATTGTAGAGGTAAGGTGAGGGAATACGTGTTTCGTATTTTCCTGAAAGAAAGAAAATTGAGAGTGAACCGAGGCGTTGAGTCGCGGGAGAAGTGGACCGAAGCGAAAGCAATTGTATGTAGATATTGGATATGTAAAATATGGCCTCTCGTGTTTCACAAGTGTCGTGTCTCCATCCGATTTCTTCAAATTTGGCAGATCAAGTAACAGCAAACACAAACAGTATAGCGTATTTTATAGTATTTCAGGAGGCACCTTTAACCCTTGCAATGTTTTTTCAGCATAAAGAAAAACACGTGTCGATTTATTTCCAGTTTGCTATTGGTATGCCAAATTTGAAGCAAAACGGATAGGAACACTTGAGAAACACGAGAGCCCTTATTTTACATATAATGTCTACACACAATTTGATTTGCTTGGGTCCACTCCTTTCTGAGCTATTACGGTAATATTTCCTTTTTGGGGGGGGATGGGACCTAGGCCCCAACACTGTTTTTCCGCAAAAATTAAAACACGTTTCATATACTGTTTTGCAAATAGTCCCTTTACGAAGTTTCGTTCCAATTCTCCATATTCTTTAGGAACTTTTGCGTATGCTTATTTGCACTTTTGATATTCCGTAATCAACGGTATAGAAGGTCCGTGCCTCACTCAATCGCTTTTCCCAGGAAAATACGAAACCCAATTATCTCGTTTTTCGTCTACAATATCTGCGCACAATTTCATTTAATTCGGTGCACTTCTTGCATTTTGGGCCTCAAATTTCAAAATTTGGGATGGGGGCTTTTGCCCCCTAAAACCGTTTTTCCGCATAAAATAAAAGAAAAACCGTATTCGTTTATTTTTTGCGTATTGTCCCTACACAATGTGTCGTTCCAATTCGTCATGTCCTTCAAACACTTCTGTTATTAGCAGTTTAGATATTTCATGATCAAAGTTCTGGAGGTGTGTGTGTCCCACCTAAACGGTTTTTTTTTTCTCAGGAAAATGAGAAAAACGTATTCCCTCATTTTATGTCGACAATATCTGTGCACAATTTCATTCAGTTCGGTTCACTTCCTCTGGCCTTCCGGGCCTTAACTTTCAAAATTTTGGGTGATAGCTTTTGCCCCCTGAAATCGTTTCTCAGCACAAAATAAAAAAACCGTGTGTCTTTATTTTTTGGTATGTTGTTCATACACAAAGTTTCGTTGCAATTCTTTGTGTCCTGTACACACATTTGTCATATTGCTATTATCACTTTCGATATTTCGTGATGAAAGTTTTGGAGGGATCCGGTCCCCACCTAACCGTTTTCTCTAGGAAAATACGAAACACTTGTTCCGTCATTTTATATCTGCAATATGTGTGTAAAATTTCGTTTACTTCGGTTTCCTTGGTTTTTGCCTTTGGGGCGTCAACTTTCAAAATTGTGGGTGGGGTCTCTTGCCCCTTAAAACCCTTTTCTCCGCAGAAAATAAGAAACACGTATTCGTTTATTTCATGTATAGTATCTACCTTCCAAATTTTATCAAGATCGGAGTGTTACACTTCAGAAGTGTTGCTTGTTAATAATAATATTTCTCTAAAATTTTATGAACAAATAGAGGGAATTAAAGCGAAAAATTGGGATCAATTGGAACTTCGGCTCCTACCAACATTGAAAGAAATGACAGCACAAGTATTTAGATGCAAGGTAGACATAAAATTTAGAACTGAGATTTAACTATATTTCTGTCATGATTTTAATGCAGACTTCGAAGTTCTTAAATGCTAATTAACTCAGGATTTCACATCCAAATTAAGTTGCAACATAATAATTCTTGTTAGAAAACCCGAATCGGCAATGCGAATTTAAGATTAGCCGATACTTTAGATAGCATGGGAAAAAGGTGAAGAGTGTAACCTAAGTGTGCTGCCAAGTGAGTTGCGAGGCGGTTTAATAAATTGGATGTCTTCTACTCGGCAGAGTCCACTTCAACCGTTTAATTTTGTTTTAAAACAAAACATTTTTGTCATGAGTTACATTTAGGGATGCGCAAGAGACGAATCGAGACAGGATTCTCCTGACAAAATTCGAGTCGAGACATGGCACTTCCAATAGAGAAATATACATTTTTCGAGTCGAGACATCACTTTTACAGCACATTTTCGAGACGAGACAGCCACAAATCTTGTCTCGTGCGCATCCCTAGTTATATTAGCACACACTACATGAGTGACAATTTATATTATGATAGAATATACTATGAGCTTTAATAGGAAAAGTGTAGACACTCGATAATTATTTTATGTAGTAAGATTTCAATAGATTCAGTGCTTGATCCTGCCGTGTATGAAGTTATGAAATATGAATTGGTTTCAACAGGCGCGGATCCAAGAGGAATTTTATAGGGGATAGGGATACAGCCCCCCCCCCATGACGCTCAGGTGTACACTGGATAGAGTGGGTTTCAATCCTACTTTATTTACACTGGGTAAAGTTGGAAACTATGGTTTAGTCCAGCGTTTCCCAACCTTTTTCAACTTGCGGCACACTTCAGGGTAACTTGAATTCTCGCGGCACACATATTATTATTATTATTATTATTATTATTATTATTTGAAAATATAAAATACTGTAGTATTTTTTTTCTGGTTACTGACATCCTTCTCACAGAGAAGAAAGCTAGACCACTGTTTTTCCCCGTGGTAAATCATTATGCTTATTTTTCATTTTAATTTAAAAATAGAAAACAATTACAATCAGATATAGGGCTCAAGTTGTTAAAAATACACTTTTTTTTTCGAAAACTGTATCCAACCTTTCATTAAGAAGGAGGATCACTAAATAACGAACGAACAAACGAATCTCTTTTACTTTTAAAACACAAATATAGGTAATTCGTATGCATGTTTACTTTGCCGGAAGGATTGAATAATATTTTAAAATTTCAAGTTACGAAATAGTCTGCAACAATAAAGAAGCAATAATGGTCATAACAATGATAACAAATACTTTTTTTTCAAAATTAGAAATGTGCAGAAAAATGTTCTACAGAAAAGTAACACAGTATGAAACTTTAAATTTTAGATTCATAGTAGTAATTTGAAATACAAATATACCTTTTTCTGTATGTCTTGCAATTTGATTGCTATAGAATTAATAATTTTGTTCCGATTTCCTCGCGGCACACCAGCGACCCATTCGCGGCACACCGGTTGGGAAACGCTGGTTTAGTCCATCCCTTGATCATATTCTGGTTCTGCGGTGTTAATATCTGGTCAGAACTTGCTGTTCTAGAAGCCTTAAGTTCATACGCGATAAAATAGTATTTCCGCATTATGCACCTTTTTAAACTATTTTCAATATTTGTATGTATCTTCAAATAAACCCTCCGTGAAAAGTTTTATTTATTGGATACTGTATTTCTGACGATGCTTCCATTATCAAATAGTGTATGTAGTTTTATTTAACATAGAATTGCATACGACAAAACAGTAGAAAACATTCTCATTGTTTTAACTTTTCTTGAGTTGATTTTGAACTTAACGTCCCTTTCAGCAGCGAAGCTATATAAAACGTGGACCTACTAATTAACGTCGAATCCGAATCACATGAACTCCCACCGGGAATCGAACCTGGGTCTTCCATGCGTTAACTTTACTTGAATTTGGACTCGAACGCTCTGCAGTAGATTTAAAACGGAGGACTTGCCACCCCTGAGTTTTTCAATGAATGTATTTCTTAGTAATTATATTAATTTTACTTTTGAAAAGGTGTAAGCATTTTGCTTTTTTAAAAAATCCTTGAATTATACGTAGTCAGTGTTGAATACAGGTTTCATTTTTGTACATGGCAATAGTAAGTTCCATGGTCCCCTCTCTTCTACCTCTAGACACAGAAATTTTGTTTTTAATAACGCCAAATTACGATTTTTATCAATAAAGAGTGGCTGTCCTACTAACTCTTGTATCGATTTCCTGTTAAGCAAAGATAAAGTGAATCTGAAAAGGTAGGGGAACGGTAGGTAGCGGCATGACATCACGCCGTCCCCCATGCCTATCTTTGCCCATTGTAATTTCTTAGGAACTGGGGGGACGCCGTACATATTTTTTGGAGGTGGGGGACGGCGTCCCCTGCATTCCCAAGCACTTTTACCTCTGCTGCTAAGTATTAATTGCTGTAAGGACTAACGAAAACTATTATGTGGTAATTCTACTACTACTACTACTACTACTACTACTACTACTACTACTACTACTACTACTACTACTAATAATAATAATAATAATAATAATAATAATAATAATAATAATAATAAATGATCTGAAAGATAAAGATATTTTTTTAACTTTCTAATACAATCTCTGTGGGCTTTCGCGAATCTGGATATATTGTTTTTATGAGGAATAAAGAGGCTTCAAACAACGACGATTTGTATAAAAGTCTTATCAGGTGTCTGACAGCTGACGTTGTGTTTGTTTTTTTAACACAATGTTACAAGGCACAGAAGCGTGCGGGCATTTTGCTTTTTTGTTTGCCTGAGTGTAGTTTCAGTACTAAAATCAAGACTTTCGTTCTGTCGTTGGCACGTGTCGAAGCAGCTTGTTTGCTGTGCGATGTTTTGCCTTCAGGCGATCGACTAGATCGAAGAGTCAAGGAAGAAAGAAATAAACAAAACGATATGCTTGTTTCATGGAGATATGCTTGCTTCTTGGCATTAGTGTTTGAAAAACAAAACTGTTCTGAGTATCCATTTTGTTATGTCCATAATAAGTATAAAGGGAAATGTTAATTCTCATATATAGTAGGGGTAAAACTGAGGGGGAACGCGAGGGTAACGTTATATATATTAGGGATGGCCGGATCCGGATGTGGTCGGATTCGAAGATCCGGATCTGGATCCGGATCTCGGATCTGGGTCCGGATCACGAATCACGGATCTGGATCCGGATCTGGATTCGAAATTCGGATCTGGGTTCGAAATTCGGATCTCAGATCTTGATTCTTATCCAAACCCACATCCCACCCAAATTGTGATAAACTTGAATATCAAAAATTCGCCAAAAGAAATTTCACGAAGTCCTGACTGAAGAAGAAAACAGAAAATTAAGAAGAATACTGGCAAGTCTATTTGTCTCCTTCAATCTACACTAACGATTAAATGCTTGCCTAACTAAAAAATAATCTGATTTGATCCTGATGAGAGTTCGAATGTCGAATCTAAGTCCACCCGGTTGCAGGACCGAGATGAAATACATACATATTTATATTTGAAACCGGAATACAAAACACGAATATTTAAAATTCCTCAATACACCTATTTCATTGACAGTTAAGAAAACATAAACAGTTAAGATAAGTATTGACTAGTTTTTACGTATATTTATCTTGCTCAGTCTGCTCAAAATATCAAATCTATAACTTACAATTAGATTTAATAATTATTTAATAAATCACAATATGAGCACCGAGAATAAACTATGAATTTTGGTGCCCCTTATCTAGATTTGAAATTTCGGATTCATACATAGAATCAGGCTGAAAGATAAATATTTGAGATCTGGAAACCGAAACAAGTGCTAGTACCAAGATCGTAGCCGTTTGTACCTAGGTAGTGCGAGCGGAAGGCACTTGCACTAAGTCCGGGTGTACTTTGGGGAACACGAGAAACTAAAAACAGATATATATTCTTTTTCAGGGGCAAGTCGCGCTTTAACATGACTTTTCATGAGTGTTGTGTTTAAATACGAAAACTGTAATGGCGACTTGTTTGAAATAAATGCCATTAGGTTAGGTACTTTCACATTGAATAAAAATTACCAAAGCACATTTCACTGATAAGAGTGCTGGTTCTTATGGAAGCTTTCACACTGAACCGAAGATTTCCTCATGTGGGTATCGGATTGCCACAATTCACCTTTCTGAAAGACGTGGTTTATCAGGAGGTCGGCCAAGATTCTTTTGGACTTAGCGTGTAGACTGCTTCTGGTCTCAATTATTCAAATATAGTAAGACTAACCGTATATAAAGTTGGTTCGAAATGATTTAAAATGAAGGGTGCGGTGGCTCCGTGGTAGAGCGTTCACCTCCGGTGATTGGGGTTCCTGGTTCGATCACAGCACGCGCCGTGTGGACTTTGTGGTGGACAAACATCGTGCTCGTGGATATTCTCGGGGTTCTCCCGTTTCCTCCCACTTCCTTCATTCCACCATTTCACTCATTTCTCATTATCACCGTCTTCTTTAGCCTAACCGGCATAACCGCGGGACGTTAAACTTAAAGATTTCATTTCATTTCATGATTTAAAATATCACTAATTGACCTTAAGGGTATAATTGCGATTTAAATATTCGTAAATTAGAAGAGATGTAAAAATTAAGCGTTAAAATAAATCCGATAATTCCTAGTGCAACCTAATAATAGCAATAAAACTCCTTATGTAACATTTTCAAAGCTAAGATTAACAGTTATGTTCTTGAAGAGGGTTTATGGCAACATAGATTATAAATCCAATTATCATAAGTAGTACCTCTGACAGCCCCGCATTTCACATCACCATCGCCCTTCATCCTGACAATTCCGGACATCCGGGCAATTCACTCACCCACAATGACTTTTCAGGCGTTCCAGTGACATCAATATCTCAGTTTGGGTTTGGGTTCATGCTTCGGTGAACCTTGACTATCACCATCAGCAGCTATTAGAGAATCAGAACTTATTTCTGTATTAGATAATGTGGGTAACTATAGCTTTTCGTCTATAGAAGACTGAAAGCCTGCCTTCGGTGCCCGTGGTCATGGGTTCAATTTCCGGAGAGGCACTCAACAATTTCGAAGTTGATCCAGCATCGTGGGGGAGTTATCTTAAGTAAGAGGTAGCGGACTCCGTCTAGAAAGCCGGCATAAGGACTTCGGGTGTCGATGCGTTGACTACACATCCCCACTTTGAACGTAAGGCCGCTGGTAGGAACCAAAGGACTGTCGTGCCAAGAATTTAGTTTGTTTTAATTATCATAAATGCCTTCTTTATTATTAAATTTTATCCAATATTTTCTTTTCAACTAGTTTGCGAAACTCGGAGCTAGCTACTTGTTTTCTTTTTAATTCATGTTCATAGTTAGAAGAACTAATCACTAAAGAAAAACAATCTTTTCAATAAAATTCGTCTCTCGTCTTTCGTAGCGCTAAGTTTAGTTATTTTTAGTTTTTTTTTAAGTTGAAGGGCGGTTTATTATTTCCCCTCGCTTTCCCTATTTTTTTTCTAGTTTTACCTATATTTCTTTGCACGGACATTGCACCTATACCCACGTGCTTAGTGTGTTCGTTTACAAAAGCGGGCCATTTTCCTGCCACTGTAGAAAGTAAGAGTGCACTGTATCAGATAAATATTAATTGACGTATGTAAGTGAATATATCTGTGACGAAGTCATAATTACTCAGTTTTTGCATCGTACATAGTTTCCTCATCCTCATTAATCTCTTTAACCCCGCTTCCTGAATTCCAGTTCTAGTATTCTTTCTTGATAGCGGACTGATGTCTCATGTAGACTTATTAACTATAACATCAGCAATAAATAAAGTACGGTTTAATTTGCACTAATTTTAAAACATTACATTAATTAAATAATAATAATAATACGGAGCGAGCTCAGGCTACTTGTTATGATTCTTGCTTGGCAATTGGATAATACCGGATTCGAATTCGGAGACCAGCCATCCTGACTGAGGATTTTCCAGGGTTGTTTCTCAGTTATACTGGGCAAATGCTAGGTTAGTACCTTGATCTAAGGCTCTGGAGACCTTCCTTCCATTCCTTTTCCAATGTTTTCATCTGTTGATTACTACAGTGTAAAGTAGCCTCTGAGGATGTATCTGGTAGCTTATAGTGAAAAAACAATAACGACGTAATATATCTTCACGAAACGTGTGGGTTAATTTAACTACAGCCTTATAGTCCCAATATATAGCTAAAGTTTTAATATCAATTTCCTGACTTTTAAATACTATTTTGATATTGTTTCAGCTTTCAATTTTCTCATGTATGTTTCCACCGAGAATTGAACCTGAGATCACATGAACAAATGCGAATATGTTAAATATTTTTGAACACTTTAATATACAAAACACAAAACGCTTCAATGATACGACGCATGGATATGTTTTGGTTACCTCCTGCAATGTATGTGTAAAGAAGCATGGAGGGTGAAGAAAAAATAATAGAAATCTCTTTTATATTTACTCCTTCAAAAAACGACCGACCTCAGAATGGCAAGCCATAAGTTAGGTAATAAAGTCATACAACGAACACAACCATATCGCTCTCCTGAAATTCTCACGCCAACCAGTCTATATTTTTTGTTGTATATACCTTCGAAGTGAAAGATATTCATTATTACATTTGTTGATGGTTGGACTCTAGTGAGTCAGAAACTACTATTAATAAAGAGTTTGTTTTGTCTAGTATTCCTGCGATTAAAACGGCCTTATCTAAAAGATATTTCATTTGTATCTGAGAAAAGGAGAAAGTTTATTTTCTAAGAATAAAATAAATATTATCAATGTGAAGTTAACATTAAGTTTCGGAGAGGAGCTAAACAGAAGAATTTGTTACCATTTACATCAGTTTTCAGACAGTTCACTATACTCTGAAATGGGAAGAAATCAAACTTGGAAACATTTTACTAAAGCGACTTCGACAGAAAGTGCAACATGTAAATATTGCAAGGTTAAAATAAAATAAAGAACAAAGGTAGCACAAACGTGTTACGGAAACATTTAAAAGCACAGCAACCTACTATATCAGTGAATCCGAAAAAAGTTTTAACGAATTTTAGATATTCAATTTTATAAGATCACAATTTCAGATGTAGGTTTGGATACGAATCAAGATCTGAGATTCGAATTTCGGATCCAGATCCGAGATCCGGATCTCACTGGATCCGGGATATCCGGATCCGAAAATTTTTGGCCATCCCTAATATATATAATAACATAGCATATTTCTTTCCAAAATTCTATAAAAACTATTTATTTTATAGAGTTCAAAATTCGGCCAAATGTTTATTAGTATTAATATTGCATGTTCACTTTTACTTTTTCTTGCTAAGGTAATATTATAGCGCGCTAATTAAAAATTCATTTTCTTCCATTTAAAAGCTGTTTAAGATATTGGCTGCATTTTGCAACAGTGCAGAACAGCATATAGGAATCTAACCAGGTAGATTTCTTTCTCTCTCTTCCCTCGCTAGGTCACGTGCGTGAACTTAGGATTGTCCGCGGAGAAAAAGAAACCGATGGAATGCAGATTGACAGCAAATAAGAACAGAGTCTGTTTTCTTTCTCTTCATAGATCGTAAAGATTTCGTTGATTCTACGTAAACATCTCCGCGAATAATTACCTGTACAGGAATATTGCAGCTAACAACGTACGAAAGTTTCAGAAAATCTGTCTATGTTGTTTTCAAGTGTGGGGAGTCTGTTCATCTTATAAAATCAGTTTCGAAATGTAGAGCGTAGAACAAACTCACTTATTTTTTGCATCAACTGACAAAAATTTACATACAGGTCAAAGAGAAGTCTTAGTGCGTTTGCACACGGCAACGATAATATCGGTGGAAGCATCGATAATGTCGGCGGTGAAATCGACTTCAATGTACTCAAATCGTAGCTTACACACGCCACCGATATTATCGGCCGATCCTCCGACACGCAGATGCTGTCGGCCAAGCCCCAGATAATGTCGGCGGTATCGCCGACACCGATTTTGTCGGTGGCAATGTTTTCTTATGATTGGATGCACATGTGGCCGATAATGTCGGCCGGCCATTGGGTTAGATGAAGAGAGTGAGTGACAAGGCGCTGTATATTTTTGTTTCGTTTCTTGTCTTTGGAATTTTGTTGTTTCCATTTTTTTCTATTATAATTGTATAATAATATTATTATTATCTTGTCCTATAAACAACTTCGGAACAGCTTATTATTTTTTTACAGTCTCTGTTTTGGAGTAGCTAATTCCCTTTATTAAATAAGTATAAAATGTGGGAAGTTTGAAGAGTACTGGCTTCCCTCTAAATAGCTATTACCAAATAGAATATAGAAAATTTAGATAACCAAGTTCTTGATTATTTTCCACTAATTTTTAATTTTTGTTCTTTCTCTCTCTGTCTCTCTCTCTCTCTCTCTCTCACACACTCTTTGATGGTATATTTTTTAATCTATTAATGCATTTAAATTTCAATACATTCTGGAAATTAATTTAAGCGTAATTTTCAAATTTTGATACACTGTGAACATAAGCATATGGAAAAAATCCTGATTATTATTACTTCCTTTTATTTTCATTGGAATTGTGTGCAGATCACTTTTCCCGGTTCCACTCAATAAGCAGTGATTGAATACAATATTTTTTGACAAGTCAAAGTAGAATTATTATTTGGAAACGAAACCAACACAATCAAACACTCTTTCCCAAGCTCCAAGGACAAGTTACTCACTTGGCATTTTCTTGATTGTGATCTCAACAATAGGTCTTGTGACTTCATGCTTCACTTGTTACAGATTTTTTCTCTCACTTCCAAAACTATCCCAAATCTCCCATTTTAAAAATTAATGTGTAGAATGGCAATTGAAAACAAAGACCAAAGCTATGTATCCAAGTTTTCCCTCTCCCCTTTGTACCGCGATCGACCCCCTGATAGAGTTCTGCATTTTAGCTACAGTGACTGGATCAAAAGGTTGTGTATTATTGCATTCTTACCTTTCTAGTTTTGCTTAGATTTTTAGAGATGGCAGGAATTTTTCCATTCGATATTTTAACCGTTATTGAACTTGTGGAATGTAGACTTTGCATATGGGATAAGATAACAGACTCTTTCAAGGACAGGATTGAAAAGCAAAAAGCACGGCGAGAAATTTATGCAAGCCTTGTCCAGGATTTTGAGTTCATGGACAAAAAGAAACGAGAGACGACAGGTATGTATGCAACAGCGCAAATCTGTCTTCAACATTAGAGGAGGGGGGGACGGGTAAGATCGTTCCCATATTATATATATACATATATAGCGATGTTCAAAATATTTCTGTAGCCGAGAAACAATGCTGTAGAGGATCAGGGGAGCCGAATTGTCTTCAACATTGGGAGGCGGGCAGATTTGAGGCTTATTCTGAGTGGACATTAATTTCATCTCACTTTCCTTTCTAGCGATCGGACACAAATAATCAAATTTCTCTCCCAAAAAACACATTTCAAATTGGATTATTGGGGAGGACAATCTCCCCAGTTCCAACATTGGAGGGGACATGTCCCCTTCATCCCCCCGGGATTTGCTCCAGTGTATGTATGGAGCAATGTAAAACAGAATTACTAATTCGAATTTTATCATTTAATCTACTATGACATTAATGTTAACTACATGGAAAACAAAATAATATATATACATGTGTTTTCATTGGGAAGGCCGATGGGGGCTGAATTTGAACGTAAACACTATCGGGGTTGTCACTATACATCTGAGCAATCCCGATAAATATGGATTCGACACAAATATTGGTCATTTTCTACTACTTTTACATGTCCCGGTAAACGCCCCCTGAGACCCCCTTGGTTCGAATTGTGAAAAAATCGCCTCTGGCCTCCAGCCGATACCGCGAAAACTATGAATGTGACACTAAAATCTGCCATTTTCTACTACTTTTACATATTCCGATAAAAGCCCCTATGATCCTCTGGTTCCAATTTTGAAAAAAACCATGCCTCTGGCCAGCAGCCGATGGGGGCAGTATTTGGAAGTCAACGCCTGTGTGAGTATCACCATTCATCTCAGCGACAGTGAAAACTATTGATTTGAGACTCATATCGGTCATTTTCCATTATTTTTACATGTCTCGCAATTCTCCACCCCGGTGACTCCCGGCCCACATACAATGGTGGCTGAATTAGAAAATCATCGCTAATGAAAGTATCACCATTGATCTCAGCGACCGCGAAAACTATGAAATCGGTCATTTTCTACTACTTTTACATGTCTGGGTTAACGCCCTCCTGAGACCCCCCTGGTTCGAATTTAGTCAAAAACGCTTCACCTTGGTCTGGGACCTGAACCAAGGTATCCGTGTCCAAAATTTGGTAACTCTCGGCCAACTTGTCTGGTTCCCAGGCCGGTCCCGGTTGAAAAAAAAAACTCTTCGTCTTGATCTGTGGCCTAGACCAAGCTACCCGCGACCAAATTTTAAAAACTTTCGTCCACTCGTCTGGTCCACGGGCCGCACACAGATAGAGAGACAGACACTCAGGCAAACTCTATTTTATTTATATTGGAAAGGTCAGATCCACCGTTATTGTAATAGAGCGGTGCTTGAGTGATTGATCGTAGAAATTTAAAATCTAATGAGTGATAATTTCATAGCATTGTTTTATTACAAGTTTAAACTCTTTAGTCAGTAGAGAAGAGGGCATGATTCGTGGGTCAGAGTTGATGACAATGGGTTTCGGTGGGTCTTGGGTCACAGTGTGTGACAGTGGTTCATGGTGGGTGGTGGGACAGAGTGGGTCACGGTGGGTCATGGGTCACGATGGGTGGTGGGTCAGTTGGTCGTGGCTAAAGTTTTCATTGCCCCACACTCTCTCTGAACTACAGTGTTGAAAATTAATCAGTGAAAATCAATTGCAATTGATCAATCAATTGAAAGTAATTGCTGTGGAAATCAAAAATTGCAATTGAATTAATTGCTAATTAATTTCAATTGCAATTACTTTCAATCGATTGATTAATTGCAATTGATTCTCCTTTATTAATGGGCAACTGCAATTAACAATTAACCATTACTTACTTCCGTTGTCAATTGCAATTAACAATTAAATTTACAGATTAATTGTTAATTGTCAATTCAATTGAAATTTGCCCAACACTGCCACTCTTCTCTTCACTGTCCCGATCCGGCCCTTCAAACTTTTTTTTTTCCTTCTATCGAAGCCAGTACTGCCTATTTGGGAAAAGTCTCAACGTAGAGTGGTAGTGGTAAAAACGATGCATATTCGCCGTTGTGTTGGAAGGGGGCTGGTGGAATGTGCCGTAGTAGTAATCGCGTTACTTTGCCGAACTTTTTGGCCCCTGGGTCCCTGCCTCAGGACCCATGGTCCCTGGCCCGGGGTCAATGACCTAGGGGTACCTAGGACCACCCCTAAAATTTGGCAGGGGTACATAGGACCACCCCCAGGACCCATGGTCCCTGGCCTGTGTCAATGACCTAGGGGTACTTAGGACCACCCCTCTAGATTTTGGCAGGGGTACATAGGACCACCCCTTAAATTTTGGAAATTGCCAAATCTAAAAATTGGGTGTGGTAGCCTAGGACCACAGTATGTACCTCTATCAGTATTGGGTGTCTATGTCGTTCCCTTTTATGAGTAAAAAATTGCCAAAAATTCAAATTTCGGAGGTTTTTGACCTAATTTATCCCCTTTGATGAGGTATTATTACCCTATATGGTTATATGTGCATATACAGGGGTTCATTACCTTTCATAAGACATGGGTATATTGCTGCACCCCTTTAAATTTTTGGGAGGTGTACCTTGGCCCACCCCCATCAATTTTGGAAATTGTCCAATTTAAACATTTTGGTACAATAGTATGTATTACTGTAAATTTGGGTGGTCCACTTCGTTCCCTTTTAGGGGTACAAAATTGCCAAAATTTTAGTACAACCACATGTTTGGTTTTTTTGGCTTATTTTATTCCCTTGGATGAGGTCCTATTACCTTATATGGGTGTATACAGGTGTTTATTTCCTATTGTAAGACATAGGTACATTTGTGCACCCCTTTAAAAATTTGGCAGGAGTGCCTTGGCCCACCCCTTAAATTTTGGAAATTGCCCAATTTAAACATTTGGTATAATAGTATAGAACCCTAATATAGATCACTATAAATTTCGGTGGTCTATCTCGTTCCCTTTTAGGGGTACAAAATTGCCAAAATATAAACGTAAGCATTACGTTGTACCACGTGTTTGGTTTTTGACCTAATTCATTTCCTTGGATGAGATCCTATTACCTTATATGGTTATATGGCCATGTATAGGAGTCCATTTTCCTATTATGAAACATAAGTACATATGTGTACCCCCGGGAATGGTACCTTGGCCCGCCCCTTAAGTTTTAGAAATTGCCAAATTTAAACATTTGGTATCATAGTCCTGGAACCTAATATATATTACTACAAAATTTGGGTGGTCCACCTCGTTCCCTTTTAGGGGGCATTTTGTTCCGCTTTAGGAGTGAACATGGATACCTTGGAATCGTCCCGAGTTTGATTCTTGGAAATGTTGAATTTAACGTCCCCGCGAAAACGGTGAGAGATGATAGGACGAAACATGAACTTACTTGACTGAGGATTGAAGCAGTGACCTCATACAGTAGAGACAAGCGCTGAGCCATCGTACACGTGTGTTGATTACTATGCAATGGTCCCGAGTTTGATTCTTGGTGCTAGTTTCAGGAAATGTTATCGTCCCACTTGAAACGATGATGAGAAATGAGAAAACATCATAAATTTACTTGCTTGCGGATTGAAGCTGAGACCTCACACATCAGAAAAAAAACGCTGAGCCACCATGCTAACTTCAGTGCAAGCAATTTTGCGTATGAAAAGTACATGGGCAGATTATGTTACATTACTACATATTTCTGCTCGTTGTTACGCATAGAAGTTTGTTATTGTGAAATTGCAGCATGTGCTTATACTACATCAGCATTTTTTTCTCAGCTGACGGACTTTTAATGCTCAACTTTACATTTATGTCAAAGACAGTTTCGTAACATATCGATGAGTGTTACATTTTTTCAATCAAGTTTAAGGAAAATGAATCACATTTTAGATGTGGTAATTTGAATGTCGTAAGAAACTAACGAGTCAACGGTATGATGTCATGATCAAAATTGCGATACTAGATGTCGTAACGATTGATGTGTAAGGAGAAAACGTGAATAATGTCACAACCAATCAGATTGTTTCTTACATCACGTTTCGGCTCATGATACATGATGAAAGCTGGGTTTTCATTGGTTCTCCGTGATGTCATTGATTCATTTCCTCGTTTCTGATTGGCTGATAGTGATGTCACTTTATAGTTGAACACGTTTCAGACCTAAATAAATTTCTTAATTTCATTTTTGAAGTCCTACTTCCACGAAGATCGTGAATGAACGTAGGTGTACCTCTAGTGACAGCGTGACTTTACTCCGTTCCTTGAATTTGAGGTAAGTATCGACCGCGTTTTCTTAACATCAATGGAGTGTTTTTGCATGAGGATAACATTGTTATCATTGTTTTTATTTAGCATGAATTATTTAGCAAATGGAAGAATAACCCTCACTTACTTGACCGGGGATCGAATTAGGAATCCCACACATTAGAAGTAAGCACGAGAAAATTGTTGATTTTGGTTTAGCGTCCCTTCAGTAGTGGGGCTAGGAATACAGCTTAATGTTGAATCTGATCGCATACTGGGTGTTGAACCCGGCCAGAGGTACGTAACGCTAACCACTTAGCTCAGTTTCTGAAAGTAAACAAAGAAACTACGCACGAATTTGTTCCCTACAACGTGAGACGTGGACTTGCAGTTTAATGTGGGATCTGATCTCCCGCCGAGAAACGAATTCGAGTCTGTCTTGCCTTAGCTCGAGAAAAGCAAGCGCATGAGATGTTGTTTTCGTTTCATGTTCGTCATACGTTTTAAAGTTCAGTGTCAGAGGAAAAAATGTTTACTACAATGATTCTCTCAGCACAGTTAGAAAAACAATTTCATTCATTCTTTTTTATCACTACAGAAACTTAGGTCATTTACATGTTGATGTTGGTCCGGTTTGATTTCCAGTATGACGACAATAAAATTTTAACAGTAAAACTATTTGAGATATGATCATTCTTTTAGGATTGATCGTGTAGTCATTTTGATAATGTAGTGATCTCTGAATTCAATTTTAATTCGTGCTTTTTTTCTCTCTCGTTTTAGATATTTGTTTTCTTTGCCTATTCCTTTTTTGCTTACCTTACCTTTTTCCCTATTTGAATATGGCTACTTCTGGCTTTACTGTCTTGCGAGAAATCAATAGACATTATCGGCGTTTTAATCTTGAAGGACGAATGCTGGAAATTCAAATTAATGCTCCGACCAGTGGCACCGATATTGTGGAGTGGGTTCAGGCCTCCTTTCAACAGATGTTGGATTATTTATTGGAAAACGTCGACGAATCATCGATGGTTGGATTATCGATTTTATCCCACGATGAGAAGAACAAGCCATTTTATTTATCTTTCCGGCATGCAAGTAATTTGACACTGGAGACTTTATGGGCATCCTTTGATCGCATCCTTCAAAGTAACGATAGTTTTCTCATGAACGAACCGTTCATTGTCCATTTTCATCATGTGGATGTGCCCCGTGGATTTGGAAAAATGCGTCGAGGTCTTTTATCAAACGACGAATTATTAAAACGCAAGAAAGGCATTTTACGTGTAAAAAACACCGACAAGAAATGTTTAGCGTATGCAATTGTGATTGCTATTGGCCTAAAGAAATATAAGGATACGAACAAGAAACTGTACAGACAATACCAGGACCAGAGCAAGTGTGTCGTTCTCCCAGCCGTACATGAACTTTTGTCTCGATCCTCAGTGAATTTAGATCATGGAGGATCCGTGGAAGAATTACGACAATTGCAACGCTACTTAACCGATTATAAACTTACCGTATACACCAGCTTTTCAGGAGAAGATATTCTGTATGAAGGGCCTGGTGGCGAAGACAAGATTCCAATCAATTTAATGTGCATCAATTCTCATTATGACATCATCACGTCATTAACGGCCGTTTTTTCAACTGTGTATTATTGTGCTGCATGCCACAAAAAATATGATCATCGTAATGCACACGTCAAGAACTGTTCGGCCATGTGTGAGAAATGTTTGCAGAAACCGCCATGCAGTAAGTCCAATACGGAGAAGCAGTGCCTAGAATGCAATCGTGAATTTTATGGTGAAACATGCTATACAAATCATCTGACTGTATCATATCATAAAGGCCAGCCAATATGCAAGATGGTGAAACAGTGTGTCAAATGTCTACGCATTTATTCGTTTGTCCATACAGGGGAAAGACAACATGATTGTACTGATTATTTTTGTAATGTGTGTCATAAACACGTTACGTCTACCCACCAATGCTACATGAAGCCTGATACGACTCAATTAAAACCTGGAGTTCCACCAGTGTTACATGCCAAGAAGGCTATGATTGTCTTCTATGATATCGAAGCCACACAGGATACTTTCTTCGATGAAGACACGTTCATTCATAAGCCCAATTTACTGGTGGCCCAACAAGTATGTTACAACTGTGTTCAAGATGAAGATATACATCATCCGTGTGAAGTTTGTGGACAGCGAGAACATATTTTTCAAGATGATCCGATCAATGCCTTTCTTGCGTATTTACGTCAACCACGACCCAACATCAAACTTATTGTATCTTTGGCACATAACTGTAAGGGATATGATGGTCATTTTATTCTTAAATCTTTAGTGGAAGAACATGAATTGAAACCTACTTTGATCTTGAACGGAGCAAAAATTTTAAGCATGAAAGTGAATCACTTATCGTTTATTGACTCTTTAAATTTCATGCCAATGGCTTTAAGTAAATTATCCAAGGCATTTCATTTACCCGCGACCAAAGGATATTTTCCACACTTTTTTAATACTGCTGCAAATCAAACGTATGTGGGAAAATTACCGGACATCCATTATTATGGTGCAGATGAAATGAAAGTGGATGAACGAGAGAAATTCATGACATGGTATAACGAACACCAGAACGATACGTTTATTTTCCAAGAAGAATTGGTAAACTATTGTGTCCAGGACGTCAACGTACTTCGAATGGCTTGTATATCTTTCATGACCACTTTTGAACAAGAAACTCACGTCAATCCTTTCCTGGAGGCTATCACTTTGGCGAGTGCGTGCAATTTAGTATTTCGACGAAATTTCTTAAAACCTAATACTATTAGCATTCTTCCTGCACGAGGATACCGTCACAGAAACAATCAGTCACGGATTGCTTTGCAGTGGCTTGCCTACATGGAAGAAAAAGAGGGTCATTCAATTCTACATGCTGCGAGAGGAAAAGAAGTTTATGTTGCTGGTTTTCATCTGGACGGCTACTACCAAGATCCCGACACTAAAGAGGAACACGTGTATGAATTTGAAGGGTGCAGATTCCATGGATGTCCTCTATGTGTCCCTACAGGCCGTGATCAGCCCATTTATGAGAACTCCGAAGAAACAATGAACTATCGCTACGAGAGAACACAGCGTAAAATGAAGTTATTACGATCCATGGGATATAAAGTACATGAAATGTGGGAATGTGAATTTCGTCAAGTGTTAAAATCCAATCCAGCATTGGCCTCTTCTTTAAGCACACATCCTTATACTAATAAGACACCATTAAATCCAAGAGACAGCTTCTATGGTGGCCGTGTTAATGCCATTAAATTGTATCACGTCGCAAATGAAAATGAAGGCGAAGAAATAAAATTCTTGGATATCGTTTCCCTGTATCCTTATGTGAATAAATGTGGACGGTATCCAATAGGGCATCCACGAATATATCTACAGGGAGATCCAGAAATGCCCGACATTCAAGATGTCAACGGATTGGTCAAGTTGAAGATTTTGCCTAGCAGAAATGTGTTTCATCCAGTGCTGCCATTTCGCTCAAATAAGAAGTTGTTGTTTCCACTTTGTGCTGCCTGTGCCACAGCATTAAATCAAGATTCTGAATGTACACATTCGGACAGTGAACGAAGTCTAACAGGAACATGGGTGTCCTATGAAATTCAAAAAGCCATTGAACTTGGGTATCACGTCATTGAAATTTACGAAATTTGGGATTACGACATCACCGTATATGATCCAGAAACCAAGACTGGCGAATTATTCAGCTAATACATTAACACATTTTTGAAATCGAAGCTGGAAGCTTCTGGTTGGCCTGCCAATTGCGTCACCCAAGAAGAAAAGCAGCAGTATATTCAAGTGGTACAACAACGGGAAGGCATAACTTTGGATGCAGCAAATATAATGACAAATTCAGCACGTCGTAGTCTTGCAAAGCTCTGTTTGAATGCCTTCTGGGGACGACTCGCTATAAGAGACAATTTCAGCCAAACGACCATCATTAACGACCCCAAAGAACTGTATCAGAAATTAACTGCTCCAGACATAAAAGTCAACCAAATTTTACCTGTTAACGATTCGATGTTATACCTTTATTGGCAGTATGAAGATGATGTTCCAGTACAAAATCACAATGCTAATGTTGTCCTTGGAGCATTTACAACGTGTCAAGCTCGTCTGGAACTCTACAAATATTTAGAACTGCTGCAAGAAAGAGTACTATATTTCGATACAGATTCAGTGATATTCACGCAGCGACCATCACAGCCCACAATAGAACCAGAAGTATTTCTTGGTTCAATGTCAAATGAACTTGAATCAATTGGACCAAAAGCATACATTAAAAAATTCGTGTCTGGTGGCCCAAAACAGTACGCCTTGGAAATCTACGACCCCGACACGAAATCAACCAGTTATGTATGCAAAATTCGTGGATTCACACTCAATTATACTGCAAGTCAAAAGTTAAATTTTAATAGTCTGGAGCAAATGATCATAAATCAATCGAGTGAAAAAATCTCCATTAGCACGCCGCACAAAATTTACAGAACCCACGATCATCATCTTGTCACAAAACCTGAAGAAAAGAAGTACAGTTTCAACTATAAAAAACGCCGATTAATACCAGACACATACGAGACATTGCCCTATGGGTATAAAAAAGCCAGAACAGAATAACAGCCATATTTTCCCCTAATCCCACCAACATCACTTCCCAAAGACGGGGCAAAGAATCAACGCAACACGGGACATGCTTCAACGATGCACGAGCGGAAACAAAAACTCAGATGACATCACCTTGCAGAAACCAGTGGAGAAAAAAAAAGGAATTCAGGTACGTCACATTTGCGTTTCTTTTCTCACCTCACTCTCTCTTGATCAGTTAGTTCGATGTTAATAATCTGTTTTTCTTCTTTCACAGGAAACAAAATAAATATTACCATGTATATTCATATGTTTTATTTTCTCTTTACAGAATTTGTACCCGTCACGGACACGTCTTCCTTTGAAGAAAAAGAAATTCTGTATTCTATTTCACATGCTAAAAAATAAATGTACAAAAACATGATTCTGTGTTTTTATTTCACATCCTAAAATCAAATTCTTTTTCCTGTACTGCGATTTCAATTTCTTTTTTCTGAATCAGTTTACCGATAAAATAAATCAATGTTTTGCGGGAAAAAAAATCAAACTAAATTTTTGTTTCAGAAAATTTTTTGTGTACGAAAAAAAACTGATTCAGAAAATTTTTGTGTACGAAAAAAAAATGTTTTCAGAAAAAATTTTTGTGTACGAAAAACAAAATTCTGTTTCAGAAATTTTTTTGTGTGTACAAAACAAAAACTGTTTCAGAAAAAAAATTTATGTACAAACAAAATTCTGTTTCAGAAAAAATTTTTTATGTACAAACAAAATTCTGTTTCAGAAAAAAATTTTGTGTGCAAAACAAAAATCAGTTTTCGTCACGAAACTGCTCCGACTAAATGAATCGATTCATTCTGATATTGTTGGCAACACTGGAAAAAATTCGGTAAGTATCGCTCAGGCACTGAGTTACAGCGAACACAACTAGATTCGAACCAGCAACCTTACATGTCTGATTCATCTCTAAATACAGCCAACTAAACAATAAGATGATGTGTATACGTCAATGCTTTGCACTGAGTCAACAAGGTTTTCTTCAAGGTCAAAGTTGCACACGAAGTAAAAAAGATGACAACGCAGATCTTCTATCTTTCTATATGAAACATAAACCTAGTATAAACTGCTCGCACTGAAATGTGTAATGTAACATAATCTGCTCGTCTTCTTTTCATACGCGAAACTGTTCGCACTGAATGGAGTACGGCGGCTCAGCGCTTGTCCCTAACGAGTGAGGTTCCTGCTTCAATCCACAACGAAGTAAGTTCATGTTTCCTCCTATCATTTTTCATCATCGTTTCAAGGGGACGTTAAACTCAACATTTCTTGAAACTAACAAAAAAAAATCGAACTCGGGACCATGACATAGTAATCAACAAACTGAACTTCTCAATGGGCCATGGTGACTCAGCTCTTATTTCTGATGTGTGAGATCTCTGCTTCAATCCGCAAGCAAGTAAGTTTATGATGTTTTCTCATTTCTCATCATCGTTTCAAGTGGGACGTTAAATTTTTCTAACACTAGCACCAAGAATCAAACTCGGGACCGTTGCATAGTAATCAACACACGTGTACGATGGCTCAGCGCTTGTCTCTACTGTATGAGGTCACTGCTTCAATCCTCAGTCAAGTAAGTTCATGTTTCGTCCTATCATCTCTCACCGTTTTCGCGGGGACGTTAAATTCAACATTTCCAAGAATCAAACTCGGGACGATTCCAAGGTATCCATGTTCACTCCTAAAGCGGAACAAAATGCCCCCTAAAAGGGAACGAGGTGGACCACCCAAATTTTGTAGTAATATATATTAGGTTCCAGGACTATGATACCAAATGTTTAAATTTGGCAATTTCTAAAACTTAAGGGGCGGGCCAAGGTACCATTCCCGGGGGTGCACATATGTACTTATGTTTCATAATAGGAAAATGGACTCCTATATATGGCCATATAACCATATAAGGTAATAGGATCTCATCCAAGGAAATGAATTAGGTCAAAAACCAAACACGTGGTACAACGTAATGCTTACGTTTATATTTTGGCAATTTTGTACCCCTAAAAGGGAACGAGATAGACCACCGAAATTTATAGTGATCTATATTAGGGTTCTATACTATTATACCAAATGTTTAAATTGGGCAATTTCCAAAATTTAAGGGGTGGGCCAAGGCACTCCTGCCAAATTTTTAAAGGGGTGCACAAATGTACCTATGTCTTACAATAGGAAATAAACACCTGTATACACCCATATAAGGTAATAGGACCTCATCCAAGGGAATAAAATAAGCCAAAAAAACCAAACATGTGGTTGTACTAAAATTTTGGCAATTTTGTACCCCTAAAAGGGAACGAAGTGGACCACCCAAATTTACAGTAATACATACTATTGTACCAAAATGTTTAAATTGGACAATTTCCAAAATTGATGGGGGTGGGCCAAGGTACACCTCCCAAAAATTTAAAGGGGTGCAGCAATATACCCATGTCTTATGAAAGGTAATGAACCCCTGTATATGCACATATAACCATATAGGGTAATAATACCTCATCAAAGGGGATAAATTAGGTCAAAAACCTCCGAAATTTGAATTTTTGGCAATTTTTTACTCATAAAAGGGAACGACATAGACACCCAATACTGATAGAGGTACATACTGTGGTCCTAGGCTACCACACCCAATTTTTAGATTTGGCAATTTCCAAAATTTAAGGGGTGGTCCTATGTACCCCTGCCAAAATCTAGAGGGGTGGTCCTAAGTACCCCTAGGTCATTGACACAGGCCAGGGACCATGGGTCCTGGGGGTGGTCCTATGTACCCCTGCCAAATTTTAGGGGGTGGTCCTAGGTACCCCTAGGTCATTGACCCCGGGCCAGGGACCATGGGTCCTGAGGCAGGGACCCAGGGGCCAAAAAGTTCGGCAAAGTGACGCGATTACTACTGCCGTAAAATTTTATGTTGCCCCCATAGGAAAAAATCTAGATTCGACACTAATATATATATATATATATATATATATATATATATATATGATTGAGAAACACTATGTTTGTGACTATAACTCTCCCGAACCGCCCCACTGATCTTAATCAAATTTGAAACATGGATGAGTTTTACGGCTGGGCTGGCTTTAGGCTATTCACTTTGATGGTACAACTTAGGGGGGGGGGGTGTAAAAATAAATAAAATTTAATAATTCCTGAACCACTCGGCCAATCTTGATCAAATTTTCAACATAGATGAGGCTCAGACCTGGGATCGTGTTATTTAAATTTGACGAAGTAACGGGGGGGCGGAGAAGGAGGAGATATATATATATAAAAATCAATTTATATAAGACTGAAAGCCACTATTTTTGTAACTTAATAACTCTTGAACTATATCTTGAATATCCGACCGATCGCAATCAAATTTTCAAGATGTATGAGGTTTGGATCTGGAAACATATTTGTAATTTTACTTTAACGGTACATCCTAGGGGGGAGGGGGGAACGTATAAATAGAAACTAATAAAACCTAATAACTTTTGAACCACCCAACCAATCTCGATCTAATTTTCAAGAAATATGAGGGTCGGGCCTTGGGTGTTTTTTTTTATCATTTCACTTTGACGAGCCAACGTAGGGGAGGAAGAGGGGGCAGATATATGTAAAAAAATAAAAATAAAAATTAAAATAAAAATAAAAATAAAAATGCCTATCTCTGTGACTTCATCACTCTTGAACCACCCGACCGATCTAAATCAAATTTTCAATATACATGAGTATAGGGGCAGGGATTACTTTAGGCTATTTACTTTGACGAAACAACGTAGGGGAGGGCGAGAGGGAGAGAAATTTAAAAATGATCAAAAATGACCGATATTAATGTTGAATCCATAGTTTTCGGGCCCGACGAGACAAACAGTAACACTTCTGATGCTGTTTCAATCCAAGTTCAGCCTAATAGTTGGAAAGGTGGAGGGTACAATGGAGGAGAGGGGGATAAACGTTTAAAAATGATCGAAACTGAGTAATATTAGTGTCGAATCAATAGTTTTAGGAGTAGCTGAGATTAACAGTGACAATTCTGATTTCGTGTGCCGCAGCACGGGGGAGGGGGAGCTATATATAATAATAATAATCGAAAATAACCAATATTAGTGCCTAATCCATAGTTTTCGGGATCATTCTGATGAACTGTGACATCTTCGATCCGTTTTAAATGAAAAATCAGCTCCGCCACTTGCGGGAAGGGGAGAAAGTGATATATAAAATGATCGATAATGGCCACTATCAGTGTCAAATTTATAGTTTTCTGGGTCGCTTAGATGAGCAGTGGTACTTTCGATCATGTTTAAATTCAAATTCAACCCCACAACTTGGGGGAAAGGGAGGAAGAGATATTTAAAGATAATGGAAAATGATCGTTAATTAGTGCTGAATCCACATTTGTGGGGGGTCGCTGAGATGAACAGTGACACTTTCGTTGCCATGGCCCGCAACATAGGGGAGGAGGAAATATATATATAAATGACCGAAAATGACCATTATTGGTGTCGAATCCATGATTTTTGGGGTCGCCGAGTTGATCAATGATCTTTCCGATGCTGTTTAAATCGATGCCATTAAAAACGAAAACAGCATATTTCACGGGTACTAAACACATGAAATACGGAGTTGTGCTTTAAAATTTTCATTTTAACTTAGCAAAGCGGGTAATATATGCTAGTAATACTAATAAAGCTCAGGTACTGTCCTTTCTCTATTTCAAAACCACCTATTTTTTAAATCTCTTTGCTATAATATCTATTACTGGAGCTATCAGTATATTTTTGTTTTTCGTCTTTATACAACACCACGGTTATAAAGGAAGGTCTTTTATATGTGGGTTCGGAACTTGAATCTGATAGGTCGTTCCCAACCATACTATCTCGCCTCCAGAAAAACTGGATTACAGGGCAGAGTCTAAAGCAGGAAATTTCTCTCTCTTTTGCTAAAAAAAAACTTTAGTTCGCATACTAGTCATAGCACATGTTTAGAGGTTTTTCAACGAATCTGTATGAGACGAGACCTGCAAATGACACAATACTGAAAGTTGAGCTTACACCAGGAGTCGAATCTGGTATCATCCTAAAACAAAAAAATCCTAATGGCTGACTACTTTAATGCTCATAAATCATTCTAATGTAAAAATTTTTGGTGAGCCCGGCCCCCTAGACTCCCCGTGGATACGAGCCTGTGTGACCCCCACCCTCGAACACAATTTTCTGGAAGAAAGCCTCTATTCTTCCTTTTGTCTGTCTAGTTTACTGAAAACATGAAAAGCAAACTAGATCACAGAGCATAGAGTTGGAAATGATTGACATCTTGCATTGCAGACATATTTCGTACCGTTGGTGATTTTGGGAGGTTTTCCAGGGACAAAATTCACCTCTGAGTTATATCTCCTATGGTGCTCAATATGAGTTGAGTTGATTTTGTCGTCCCTTTCAGCAGCGAGGCTATATAAGACGGGACCTACTGATTAATTGACAAACCCGAACTACATGAGCTCTCACCGGAATCGAACCCGGGTCTCTCACGCCAAAGGCACGTACGCTAACCACTTAGATACGTAGAAGCTCGGAGCTCATATTAGAAAAGAAGAAAGCTCATTATGGGAATTTCAGTGCAGACAACTAAGTACGACGACTGTTAAAAGAATATTTGTATATATTCTTGAATATATTGTAATAATGGTTAATCTTATTCGATAATGTCATTTTTTAAAAAATATTTGGTCTAGGAATTAATTCGTGCGGGTGGACAAGAGATGGCGCAACGAACGGAGCGTCCCACAGTTCCGTGTATCCAGACATGTGTTGGAAACCCCTGTCATCGCGTATCGTTCGTAGTATAGGGCAGTGGATTAAAGCATCAACAACACCAGTTTGTAGTTAAGTGAACATGGCGCAATTTGTGCCTGATAAAGTGTTTTTGCGGGGTGTCCTGCTTCATTACTTTAACATGCAGAAAAGTGTGACTGAAAGTCATCGTATTTTGGTGGAAGTGTATGGTTACCATGCTCTAGCTGAGCGAACGTGTCGGAAGTGGTTTGCACGGTTTAGAAGTGGTGATTTCGGCTTGGCAGACCAAGAGCGAGCTGGACAGCCAAAAAAATTTCAAGACGAAGAATTGACAGCATTGCTCGAGCAGGATTCGTGTCAAACGCAGGAACAACTTGCAGCAGCATTAGGCGTTGATCAAACAACAGTCTCCAAACGCTTGAAAGCCATGGGAATGATTCAAAAGATGTCACATTGGGTTCCACATGAATTGAAAGACAGAGACGTTGAAAGACGAAAAACAATTTGCGAATTGCTGCTTCAACGACAGAGCAGAAAGGGGTTTCTGCATCGAATTATTACGGGTGATGAGAAGTCGATCCATTACGAGAACCCTAAATGAAAAAAGGCCTGGGTGAAACCAGGTGAACCAGGTCCATCACAACCAAAACGAGATATTCACTGTGCAAAGGTTATGCTGTGCATATGGTGGGATATGAAAGGTGTGGTGTACTATGAGCTGCTGCAACCGGGTGAAACTATGAATGGAGAACGTTATCGACGACAATTAATGCGTTTGAAGCAAGCTCTGGCCAGAACACGACCAGAATGGGAGAACAGACATGATAAACTTATTGTTCAACATGATAACGCTCGCCCACATATCGCAAAACCGGTCAAAACCTATTTAGAAAATGTCGGATGGGAAGTTTTACCCCACCCGCCATATTCACCAGACGTTGCTCCTTCGGACTACTACTTGTTCGATTGCATGAACAACGATTTGATTGGACAGCGGTTTACTTCTTCAGAAGATATCGAAACATGGGTCTCTGACTGGATCGCTTCCAAGGATGAAGACTTCTTTCGCCACGGAATCCGTACATTGCCTGACAGATGGGCGAAAGTGGTGGCTAGCGATGGACAATATTTTTCTTAAAGTATTTATGTATTTTGTGTTTGTACTACAGCTTCAATGTGTGCGTATCAACCGCACGAATTAATTCCTAGACCAAATAGCATTCTCTTTTCTTTAACTTACTACAGTATACAAGTTAAATTTCACACAGTGTGCAAAAGAGGAGAGGGATTACAACGTACGATGGGCTTCGTTCGCTTCCTATCCGATGGACAAAACCTTTCTTGTAAAATTCAGCGTTTCAAAGAACCTGTGTGGTTGCTGATAGCTACACACAAATTGACAGAATTTTAGTACTGAAGCAGCCTGAGGCAAAAAAGCAAGCACACCGCAGGCGTGGTGGCTTCTGTGCCTCGTAACATTGTGTTTAAAAAAACAGACACAAGGCCACTTGTCAGTTCTTGCAACTGATAAGGCTTTTTTTTTCTTTTATACAAATCATATTGTTGTTTGAAGCCTGTTTATTCCTTTCAAAAACAATATAACCAGATTCATGGAACCCACAGCAATTGCAATAAAAGTTGAAAAAATATCTTATTATTAATATTATTTTATTATTATTATTATTATTATTATTATTATTATTATTATTATTATTATTATTATTATTATTATTATTATTATTATTATCACATAATATTTTTCGTTAGTCCTCACAGCAATTAATACTTAGCAGCAGGGGTTAAAGTGCGTGGGAACGCGGGGGACCCTATCCTCACCTCCAAAAAACTGTGTACGGCGTCCTCCCACTTCCTAAGCAATTACAATGGGCAAAGATAGGCATGGGGGACGGCGTGACGTCATGCCGCTACCTACCGTACCCCTACCTTTTCAGATGATTCAATCCCATCTAGCCTAATCCCACCTCGCCTAACGATTTATCAGCCACTTATATCTCCAAAATAAGAATGTCTACCATTTTAGGCGAGATGGGAATTTCCATCTTACTTAATCCCATCTCGCCTAAAATGGCGGTAGGATGCAAGGAGGGAATTTCTGTACTGAAGAGGGAATTCCTCTAATAGAATTTTAACCAGATATTTCAATCAATATTGGCAATCTCTGTCAATTACAATATAAATATATAATAAGTACTATACAAGAAGAAAGCATAGGGGGAAGGCGATTTAGTGAATTTAGTTCACTTTTGGTTTATTTTGGGAATACTGGAAATTGATTGGCAAAGAGAAGCTAATCAGAAACAGGATAGAAATATAGAGGGTGTTTCAAAACAACACTTACAACGTTTGAGAGCTCATTCCTGACACCGTGATAAGACAACCTGGGTGCACAATGCTTCCTTTTGGCGCTATGACCAGCCAAAAACCAGTCGGAAAAATGCCCAAAACAGCCGTAACTCGAGAACAAAATGTCGGATCGAAGTCGGGGGAAAGGAAATGTATATTATTTTTAGCCATGGCTTCCATTAATGCACAACCCGATATGGTACAGAGGCAGCACAAAGGTCACCTCAAATAAATTGAAGAATTATGGGGATATTTTATGAAAGGGGGTTATAGCCCCACACAAGTTACTGGCACATGCAAGGAGCATTAGAATATTAATTCTGTGACATTTGTGAAAAATCTGACGCTCACTGGCATTTCCGGAACAAAATTTTGAATTTTTATAAAGGTACATCATCTAATGCTTCGTCCCCTGTGCCCCCCTAAGGCGGTGCGTTACCAAAATAGCATTCCATATTTCAAAAATGCATACTCTTTTGCTACAATGACGCCAAATTTCACACTAATTAACAAAAACACCTTCTCCTCGTATGTCCCTACTAAGAATATTTCTGGTGATTTTCTTACTTTTGAAAGGGGACTGTAGCCCCATTATCAGTCACTCTTACATGTAAGGAGCATTGCAGCATTAATTATGTGACATTCGTGATTAATCTGACGTTATGTCACTCCGAAAATAAATTTTGGGATTTGGTAACAGATCACCCACCAGCTTTTTACGGCCCTTGCCCCCCGAAGGGGGGTCTTCCCAAAATAATGTTTGAGACGGCTTTACTAGCTTTGTGAATGAGTGTTTTTGCATTTCGTAACAAATACAACTCATTTGCCCCAAAATCTTTACGAATAATTATTGGAGAAAACTGCTTCCAAAATTTAACATTGAACCTCCCATAAGGAAAATGAACTTCTGTGTTTACACTTCCAAAAGGGGGGCTAAACATTAATTTTCTTCTATTTCCTTTAGAAATTCGAAAAATTCAGATATTTCTCAATAAGAGTGCCAAATTTTATATTAATGGTGTGAAAACTTCATCTTCTCCCAGTGCTGTAGAAAATTACACGAATTGTATAACAGTCTGTATATATATATATATATATATAATTCAAAATCACGTTTTCAGTCAAAAGAAAAAAATATTTCATTTGTAATACCAATATTACTGTTACGCACACTTTGGAATACCAATATCTAATCTAAATGATCTAGACCCTCAAAAGTATTGTAATATTTATTTTGTATATTACTGTTACGCACACGCCTAAAATGCCATGATTGTTCTTTCATTTTAGTAGATATTTCTTTTAAAGTTATGTTTTTTAAGTAACATTCCGTATTTTGGAATGCAAAATATTGATGATAATGCTTCTACAATAACTTTGTTTTCCTTCTGTCGTATCTTCCTTTCTCACCTCGCAAAAGTCGATTTATGGTCAAAAATGGTTGGAAAATGAAAATAGGGATATTTCACCCTGTTTGACAAGTCTTGTTATAAAATACTGTACTTAGAAGGTAAATTCTGTACCACCAGACATGTCAACTCTGACGCGAAATCGTAGCAGTTATAGTAGTATTAACTGTGGTCGTAGTAGTAATAATAGAAGTAGTAGTAATATTAGTAGTATTACAGTACTTTGCAGTCTTGAATAAAGAGTCAGTTTCCCAAACACACTACGATTAACATAGACTGACAGTAAGACCGTACGAACACGGCAAAGGCAGGGGTAGTGGAGGACATTTAAGGGAAAAAATGACAACATTAGTTTCCAATCAGTCCTTGAGTGCCCGGTTCCAACCCGGAAAGACGTGCGCCCGGTTCGGCCCTATAGCATTTGTGTCCGGGCCGAACAGGACACGCCAAGCCCGTGCAGGGCAGAGCCCTGCAAACCCAGGCCCGAAGACGGCCCGGCCCGGCCCGACCCGAATGGATCTGAATTCTGTGCCCGGCTCGACCCGGCCCGGCCCGAATCTCGAGCCGGGCTCTAACCGGGCCGGGCACGAAACGGGCCGGGCACAAATCGGGCAGAAACGGGCCGAGCACAAATCGGGCCGAGCCGGGCCGGCCCGAACACTGTGAAAGACGGATCGGAAACTAATGTTGGCAGCCTGTGTTAATCGTAATGTGTTTGACATGGGCGGCGATTGGGGGGGCAAAGGGGGCAGTTGCCCCCGTACTTTTTTAAGTAACCAATTAATGTATATAGTTTCATTTGGAAATGTAACGATTTTTTATGTGTTACTGATTTATAGGAAAAAATGCTGCCATATAATATTTGCTGTTGCGTGAATACGTATTGGTTGTCTTCCCGTGGAGTAAAGAAAGCTACAGTAATTGCGTTTTAATCACCACAGAAAATAACCCCAAAAAATAACCTATTGGGGCACAATTTCAGCATACTTTCATTTCTTCTTACAAGGGCTTGATATGTTAGTGAGCCGCTTTGAAGCTAATCGAAAGAACATTATGCAAAAAAGTAGGGCCTATTTCACAAGTTATTCTTTAATTGCACAAAAATTGACAGTTCCTAAAATGTCTTTTCTTCTTTCTAAAGTAAGGAATATCGATTAAAAAGAGCGTGATAAGAAACAACTTCTACCTTTTCCATTGTTTTGTAGTGTAATATACGAGTGAAGTGTTGTGTTTAAGGATGTATAAATACGAGTGTATATACAATAAAATTTAGTAAATTGAACATAATTCTAGGTTTTAAGTTTATTTTGTATAACTGAAGTGTGGATTGTAAGTATTGTTGTGTTTTGATGTGTTCCAAGAAAGTGAAATCTGCACCTAATGGCAACGAACATATTTCAAGAAGTTGCAAAAGCAAATACGAGGGTTGGGGCAAAAGTCATGGCAACTATTTTTTTTCTTGAAGATACCAGTCCGGTTGGAAAATCTGACATATACATACGAAAGGACAAGGTGTTACCTACATGTGTGGACAATGAATACCACTGAAATATCGTAACACACTAATTTATTACGGTAGTATACAGGGCTATATGGCTTTCACGGTGCAAAAGAATGACAACACAGTACGCATACAGTTGACATGACAAACCTGAGCATAGAGACCCTCAAAGTAGTCCCCTGCTACTTGCACCACGCGCTGCCAACGATGTGGGAGGCGTTGAATACCACCCGCCTCAGCATTTGCCACACCATGTGTGAATCGGGTCACCTGTTCGCGCACAGCATTAGCAATGTCCTCGCGTGTTGTAAACCGCCCACCACATTGTGGTTCCTTAATCTTTCGAACAAGATCAAAGTCACGGGACGATATGTCAGGAGAGTGCGGTGGGTGGGTGACGACACGTGCCATGTCGGTACGCACACTGACAGGTCGTCCCGAACGTTGCTCATCACTGATTGACACACGTCCTTGCTGAAACTTTCCTACCCACTGTGCTACTGTCCGGTATGGTAGGGCATTATTACCAAGCGCTTCCACTAATTCACTGTGACATTCCATCGCATTTCACCCTCAGAGAACGGCTATTTTGATGTAAGCACGATGCTCAACACGGGTTACTTCCATCTCGCACGACACTCACCAACTGGCTGATTTCACAGGCCTCGCTGTGCTACTACCAGCTATCACAGAGCTATCTGTTGCTCTGCATACACACTATGCTTGCAGAACTTCCACACGACACATAGAAGTTTGTGATCCGCTCACATATCTGCAAGAAAAAAATGGTTGCCATGACTTTTGCCCCAACCCTCGTATTTCTTTAAATGTCGTAGCATATGCTTGTAGTATTTACTGTCTTTCATTTTCTAAGAGTAATAACATACATTTAATAGCATGTGTGGAATTAAATATTAAGTTTTTCATTAATCCTCAGTTTCAATATAACTTTTGCAAAACAAGCATCATTATTCATTACTATGATTAATATTATCCTTTCTATTTATTTGTTTTGCAAATTTATTAAATAATCTGATCACACAATTTTCCAGACAGAATTTTAAGATGTTCATGAGCAAGGAATCAAATCTCTTCTTACACTTTCGTTGTTTAAGAGTACAAAGGGCTAGTATCTACTTGCGTTGTTCCTCTCAATTTACTTAATAAACTATTATATACGATATACGGTATTTTAGCTGAAAATATAGTATCCTATTAGTTATACAACCTTTCGTCAAACAAAATGTTAGAAACAACCAGGAAAACTAACATTTATATACAAATATTCAGATCATGTCTTGCCCCCTCACTTTTAACGTCCAACCGCCGCCACTGGTGTTTGGGAAATTAACTCTTTATTCAAGACTGTAAAGTACCGTACTTCTACTACTCTTATTACTACTACTACTGCTACTGCTATTATTATTATTATTATTATTATTACTTCTACTACTACAACTGCTACGAGCGTCAGAGTTGACATGTCTGGTGGTACATACTTTACAATCTAAGTACAGAAAAAATCGAAGAAATACTAGTTATTATGGCCAGTCTGCGTAGTCTGGCCAGTAGAATGCATTCACATCTGGTGCTAGAGGTCGTCGGATCGATCCTTCCTCGTGTTATGTGAGCTTTGTTGTGGACAAAAATCGTGAGCGTGGGAGTTTTTGGATTAGACCGTTTTCGTCCACTGTCTTCATTCCACCAATTCATCCATCATCATTCATACGTCTTGAGCCGTAATTGCCTAAAGAACATATGAGAAAGTCAAGTCCTTGACCTACTAATTAGAATTTGTTCCGCTACATTAGACCACGGAGGCCGAAACCATGAACTGGCGTGTTCATAAGATTAGCGCAATTTGTAGTAATGTTCAATTAGCACGGCAGATTCCAAATCATATTACATGTTCCTGTATTCTTTATAATTCGATGCTACAATAATAATAACAAAAAACAATGATCAAATAAATCACCCAGACCCCAGGATCGATGAAGTGTTCCTGGAACGGTGCGTAACAAGTAAATAACAGAGCTATATGACGGAATGCGAGGCAGTAAATCAAAACAAAATCCACACATATCATTGTTGATCAAAAAATACCTCAAAAGTCCCCTGAATGAAAAATGTATAGATATCAGCTATCAAAAATGCCTCTTAACATCACATATAATAGAAGGGATAGTTGATATTAAGAAAATGAAAATATAAGGTTTCCTAAGAAACCAATAGTGCAAAATGAACATCGCTTTACTGTATGTCCTTGTACGCATCGAATAGCACGGAAACAGATTCAACAGTTTCAGGCTTTAGAGCATTTCTCCGTTCCTGAGTACTAAAATCTCTTTCAGTAGACGCACTAGAAGCAGGGATGACGAGATACTGACGCGTTAATTTACACAATTTTGGTAATGTTTGTTCTTGTTGCTTCCACCACTGCAGTATATCTAGTTCTCTTACACATGATGACATGTTGAGGTAGATGTCTACTTCATCATCAAATTCACCAGAGACTGAATGTCTATCTTCCCAATCCATTAGTTTATTCTTCTTGGTAGGTGGTTCCAGGTTATGCCAACTAGCCTAAAGGAGACGATGGTGAGAAATAAATGAAATAGTGGAGTAAATAAAGTGGAAGGAAACAGGAGAACGCCGCGAACCCCCCACACGGTGTTTGTCCACCACAAAGTTCACTTGGCGAGAGCTCGGATCAAACCAGGGACCCCATACACCAGAGGTGAACGCTCAACCGCTGAGCCACCGTTCCAGGAACACCTAATCGACCCTGGCGATTTGGTGATTTATTTGATCATTATATTTTGTTATATTTGTAGCATCATACTATAAACAATACATGAACATGTAACACCATTCGATATTTGCCTTGCTAATTGAACATTACTACAAATTGCACTGATCTTATGAGCACGCCAGTTTATGGTTTTGCCCTCCGTGGTCCAATGGTAGCGTACCAAATTCTACTTACTAGGTCAAGTACTTGACTTTACCATACGTTCTTTAGGTAACTACGGGTCAGGCTGAATGGATGATGATGGGATGAATTGGTGGAAAGAAAACAGTGGGAGGAAGCGGGACCACCCCAGAAACTCCCATGCACACGATGTTTGTCCACAACAAAGCTCACATAGCATGAGCAGGGATTGATCCGACGACCTCTAGCACCAGATGTGAGTGTTTTTTCTATTGAGCCACTATTCTCCCTCGTAGATCAAGCATCGGTTCACATTCTACGCAGACCGGCCATAATAACTAGCATTTCTCAATTTTATTCTGTACTTAGAAGGTAAATTCGGTACCATCAGACATGTCAACTCTGACGCGAAGTCGTAGCACTTGTAGTAGTATTAGCAGTGGTCGTAGTAGTAATAGTAGAAGTAGTAATAGTAGTAGTAGAAGTAGTAATAGTAATAGTATTACCAGTACATCACAGTCTTGATAAAGAGTCAGTTTCCCAAACACATTACGATTAACATAGGCTGACAGTAAGACCGTACAAACACGGCAAAAATAGAGGTAGTGGAGGACATTAAAAAAACAAGTAGGCTGACAACATTAGTTTCCGAACCGTCTTTCAGACTATAGGGCCGAGCCGGGCCGGCCCGGTTCGGCCCGATTCGGCCCGAAATGTGTCCGGCCCGGTTAGGGCCCGGTCCAGTTTGATATTACTTGAAACGGGTCGGGCCGGGCCGGGCACCGGGCCGAATCGGGCGCGCCCAGCCCGTGCAGGCTCTGGTGCAGGGCTCTGATTCATATCCACTGCAAACACTGTTTTTGTTCCATTTTGACTTTTATTTTAGTACTCAGACGAGAATTGTGTTCTATGTCTTAATTTTCTGCATTCTTTCACATATGGAAAGATTCGTTTACGTATCTAAATGTTTCATTACGTATGGAGAGCTAAATGACAAACAGGCATGTGCTGATATTAATACAAAGTTTCGAAATATTGAATTATTAAGTATTTCAATCAATGTTGCTTTTTTATACAATTAATAACAAGTCTTATTATATTTAAAAGAAGCAAAACACATCTGCAAAATTTCTCCCGATTGCAAAGGTTGACTTCGAGGTTCGAACCTCGTTTACTTTTTCCCGAAGATACCCGAAGCTGGACTTAGAAAATTTTTCCCTTAAAATAGCAATAAAGAATGCCCTCGACCTTTGAGACAACATGCACCTTTCGGGAGTCAACTTTCAAAAGTTTGGTGTGGGTTCTTTTGCCCCATAAAACTGTTTTTCTGCAGAAAATAAAAAAGCATTCCTTTATTTTTTTGCGTATTTGTCCATACAAAAAGTTTCGTTGGAATTCTTCGTGGCCTTTACACACATATGACATACTGTTACCAGCATTTTTTATATTTCGTGATCAAAGGTTTGGAGGGGTCCGAGCCCCCTAACCGTTTTTCTCAGAAAAATACGAAACCGGTTTGCCCTCAATTTAAACCTACAATATCTGTGCAATATTTGATTCAATTTGGTTCACTTCTTCGCGTCTTTCGGGCGTCAACTTTTAAAATTTTGGGTGGGTCTCTTGCCGCCTAAAACCGTTTTCCCGCAGATCATAAAAAACCCGTATTCCTTTATTTTTTGCGTATTGTCCATACAAAAGGTTGTGTTGCAATTCTTCATGTGCTTTACACACATCTGACATACTAGCACTTTTCATATTTCGTGATCAAAGGTTTGGAGGGGTCGGCGCCCCACGCTTCCGTTTTCCCCAGGAAAATACGAAACTCGTATTCCCTCATATTATGTCTACAATATCTGTGCACAATTTAATTCACTTCGCCTCACTTCTTCTTGCCTTTCGGGCATCAACTTTCAAAACTTTGGGTGGGTTCTTTTGCCCCCTACAACTGTTTCTCCGCAGAAAATAAAAAAAAACGTATTCCTTTATTTTTTGCGTATTGTCCATACAGAAAGTTTCTTTGGAATTCTTGTTGGGCTTCACACACACCTGACAATCTGTTATTAGAACTCTTGATATTTCGTGATCAAAGGTTCAGAAGAGTCCGGGCCCCAACTAACCGTTTTTTTTTAGGTAAATACGAAACTCGTATTCCCTCGTTTTATGTCTACAATATTTGTGCAAAATTTCATTCACTTCCGTTTACTTTTTCTTACTTTTTGGCGTCAAATTTCAAAATTTTGGGATGGGGTCTTTTGCCCCATAAAACCGTTTTTCCGCAAAAATAAAAAACCCGTATTCCTTTGTTTTCAGTGCATTGTCCATACAAAAGTTTCGGTGCAATTCTTCATGTCCTATACACACATTTGACATACTGTTAGTAGCACTTTTGATTTTTCGTTATCAAACGTCTGGACGGGTCGGCGCTCCACCCGACTGTTTTCTCTAGAAAAATACGAAACCCGTAACCTCATTTTCTGTCTGCAATATCTGTGCAAATTTCATTTACTTCGGCTCATTTCTTCTTTTCTTTCGGGTGTCAACTTCAAAATTTTGGGTGAGAGATTTTGACCCGTAAAACAGTTTTCCGCAGAAAATAAGAAACCAGTATTCATTTATTTTTTTGGTTATTTTGCATACACAATGTTTCGTTGCAATTCTTCATGTTCTTTACACACATCTGACATACTGTTACTAGCGCTTTTGATATTTCGTGATCAAAGGTTTGGAGGGGTCGGTGCCTCACCCAACCTTTTTCTTCAGCAAAATACGAAACTCATATCCTCATTTTACGTCTGTAATATGTGTGCAGAATTTCATTTACCTCGGCTAATGTCTTTTTACCTTTCGAGCGTCAAATTTTAAAATTTTGGATGTGGTCTTTTGCCCCCTAAAACCGTTTCTCGCAGAACATTAGAAACTCATATTCCTTTATTTTTTGCGTATTGTCTATACAAAAAGTTATGTTGCAATTCTTCGTGTCCTTTACACATATCTCAAATACTGTTACTAGTACTTTTGATATTTCGTGATCAAAATGTTTGAAGGAGTCCGTGCCTCACCCAACCTCTTTTTCCAGGAAAATACGAAACCCGTATTCCATCGTTTTAAGCTTTCAATATCTGTGCAATATTTCACTCACTTCGGTTCACTTGTTCTAACCTTTCCAGCTTCAAATTTAAAATTTTGGGGTGGGTTGTTTTGCCCCATAAAACAGTCTTTCCGCAGAAAATAATAAACCCGTATTCCTTTATTTTTTGCGTATTGTCCATACAAAAAGATATGTTGCAATTCTTCATGTCCTTTACACACATCTCAGATACTGTTACTAGTACTTTTGATATTTGGTGATCAAAGGTTTGGAGGGGTTGGCGCACTACGGAACCGTTTTCCCCAGGACAATACTAAACCCGTATCCTCATTTTACGTCTGCAGTATCTGTGCACAATTTAATTCACTTCGGCTCACTTCTTCTTGCCTTTCGGGCTTCAACTTTCAAAAGTTTGGGTGGGGCTATAGCCTTTAAAACCGTTTTCCCGCAGAACATAAAAAACCCGTATTCCTTTATTTTTTGCGTATTGTCGATACGAAATGTTTCTTTGGAATTCTTCATGTCCTTTACACACATCTGACATACTATTAATAGTACTTTCGATATTTCGTGATCAAAGGTTTGGAGGGGTCGGCACCCCACGCTTCCGTTTTTTCAAGGAAAATACGAAACCCATACTCTCCCCCATTTTATGCCTACAATATCTGTGCACAATTTCGTTCACTTCGGCTCAATTCTTCTTACCTTTCGGGCATCAAGTTTCAAAATTTTGGGGTGGGTTCTTTTGCCCACAAAATAATTTTTCCGCATAAAATAAGAAACAAGTATTCATTTTCTTTTTGCGTGTTCTCCATACACAATGTTTCGTTGCAATTCTTCATGTCCTTTACAGACATCTGACATACTGTTACTAGCGCTTATGAAATTTCGTGATCAAAGATTCGGAGGAGTCCGTGCCACACTTAACCAGTTTTTTTTTAGGTAAATGCGAAACCCGTATACCCTCATTTTATGTCTACAATATCTGCGCAAAATTTTATTCACTTCGGTTCACTTTTTCTTCCCTTTCGGTGCCAAATTTCAAAATTTTGGGGTGGGGCCTTTTGCCCCATAAAACCATTTTTCCGCAAAAATGAAAAACCCGTATTTTTTTGTTTTCAGCACATTTCCCACACAAAAAGTTTCGTTGAAAGTCTTCATTTCCTTTACACACATCTCACATACTATTAATATTATTTTTGATTTTTTGTTATCAAACGTTTGGGAGGGTCGCCGCCCCACCTAACTGTTTTCTCTAAGAAAATATAAAACCCTTATCCTCATTTTACGTCTGCAGTACTTGTGCAAATTTCATTCACTTCGGCTCATTTCTTCTTGTCTTTCGGGTGTCAACTTTCAAAATTTTGGGTAGGAGCCTTTGACCCCTAAAACAGTTTTTCCGCAGGAAATAAGAAACTCGCATTGATTTATTTTATGGTTATTTTCCATACAAAATGTTTCGTTGCAATTCTTCATTTCCTTTACACACACCTCACTGTTACTAGTACTTTTGATATTTCGTGATCAAAACTTTGGAAGGGTTCGTGCCCTTTCCAACAGTTTTTTCCAGGAAAATACGAAACCCGTATTCACTCATTTTACGTTTACTATATGTGTGCACAAGTTCATTCATTTCGATTCACTTGTCCTTGCTTTTCGTTCGTCAACTTTCAAAATTTTGGGTGGGTGCTTTTCCCCGTAAAACCATTTTTACGCAGAAATAAAAAAACAGTATTCGTATGTTTTTCGCACATTATCCATACATTAAGTTTCGTTGCAATTCTTCATGTTCTTTAGACACATCTCACATACTGTTGCTAGCACTTTTGATATTTCGTGATCAAATGTTTGGAGGGGTCCGTGCCTCACCGAACCTTTTTTTGCAGGAAAATACGAAACCCGTATTTCCTCATTTTAAACCTACGACATCTTTGCAATATTTCACTCACTTCGGTTCACTTCTTCTTATCTTTCTCGCGTCAACTTTAAAATTTTTGGGTGGGTTCTTTTACCCTATAAAACTGTCTTTCCGCAGAAAATAAAAAAAAACGTAGTCCTTTATTTTCTGCGTATTGTCCACACAAAAAGTTTCGTTGTAATACTTCGTGTCCTTTACACCCATCTGACATTTGTTACTAGTACTTTTGGTATTTCATGATCAAATGTTTGGAGGAGTCCGCGCCCTACCCAGCCGTTTTTTAAAGGAAAATAAGAAACCCGTATTCCCTCATTTTATGTTTATAATATCTGTGCAGAATTTCATTCAGTTCGGTTCACTTCTTCTTACCTTTCGGACGCCAAATTTCAAAATTTTTCGTGGGGGCTTTTGCCCCCTAAAACTGTTTTCCGCAGAACATTAAAACCTCGTATTCCTTTATTTTTTACGTGTTGTCCATAGAAAAAGTTTCGTTACAATTCTTCATGTCCTTTACACACATCTGACATACTGTTACAAGCATTTTTGATATCTCGTGGTCAAGGGTTTGGAGGGGTCCGTGCACCACCCTACCGTTTTTTTTTCAGGAAAATATGAAGCCTGTATTCCCACATTTTACGTCTGCAATATATGTGCACAATTTTATTCACTTGGGTTCAGTTTTTGTTGCCTTTCGCGTGTCAATTTTCAAAATTTTGGGTGAGTCTTTTATATTAAACCTTTACTTTATGTAACTTTTTCTTTTTTAAAATTCTTTTTTTGGGGGGGGGGAAGAGAGAAATGTTTTTTCTGATATGTGTCTTTTGCCATTCATATTTTTTGAACTGCTTAAGTAAGATCGTTTTGTAACTTTTGATGTCATCCAACTCCGTCACGATAATAAAATTGTCATTCTTAACAATTTGTTTTATTTCCTTATTTTTCAGTTTGCCATACTGATATATTTTTAACAAAATTGAGGTTTGGTCCAACGCCTTTCGAATTCGGAACCAACCCAACCGCCGAGCTTTTTGGGTTGCCTGCTATTGCAGGAAAACGAGAATTGCAGGTGGTAATGCACTTTTGGAGTCGTGTATACAAGGTTCCTGAGACACAGTAATAATATACCTATATACAAACTGAATAATACCTCAAAGGAATTTTTGGCGTGGGAGACCGATTTCCGGTGAGAGCTCATGTGGTTCGGATTCCACGTTAATCAGTATGTGGACGTCTCATATAGCCTCGCTGCTGAACGGGACGTTAAACTCAGAATCAACTCATCTCAACTCAACGGAATTTTGTTGAAAAAAATATAATTGCATAGAATCACTCAACTAAGAATCTAAAATTGTACACAATTCCTTTTAATACTGTAATCACATCGTCAGATTTGTAATTTTCACAAACGTTGTTCAGTCTCTTCGTAACATCGGCGTATTTTTTCTTTGTTCTGACTTCATATCCGCCAATTAACTTATTTTTTCCATTTGAACAGCACTAACAAGGAGACTTACTTAAGTGTAATTTACTGATTTGAATGAAATTTTGCGTACTTGTAGAATATCAAAAAATAATCGTCACTTTTTTTTAAATTTTATTTTTGGCAATGGTGCGGGTTTAAGGATAGAAACCACTCTTTGAACGTTAGAGGTTTCCTCCAAGCATAAACAGAAAGCAATCATTAAAATAGAAGATTAAATGATACGATCAGCTTACTGTCAAGGAGGTTTTAGGACAGGTGATTCAGAACCTGACGTTGAAATTACAAAATTCAAATTGGCGGATCCAATATGATGATTACAATTACAAATAGTCTTCTGGTTTGAAATGTTCTGCAGTTAGCCAAGAACAATTATAATTGGCAGGGGCTACTGAGAGAAGGTGCAGACTGATTTGAAACCCCTTTTTGTACTTATTTTAACAGGACGTTTGATTAAATCTATAGCCAAAAAGTTAGAAGCCAATGTCAATGCATTTGTCGCGAATGTGAAGCAACACATATTGGAAAATTAAATATTTATAACTCTGATCAATAGGTTTAATTTTTAAATGCAGACGGGACGTACTCTAGTGTTTACAGGGACACAAACAGTAGAAAGTGTGGTACAGTCAGTAAATTCTATGACTCGTAGCTACATCATACAGCCTTTAATTTCTGCAAATAGTGTTTTGTTATCACCACTTTTAATTGTTTTGTAGGAAAACAATGGAACATTTGGTCTTATAGTCCAACACAACCTCTTTAAATTTGAAGATATCCTTGTAAAAGCATCAAATCCGGAAAAATTAACATCAGGTCTTGTGAGATCATGGTTCCAAGAGATTTTTCTTCAAGCGTCTAATGCAAAGTCCATTTTGTTATTAGTTTCGTGGAGTGGTCACAATTCAACTTTGACCAATTTTAAGAACAAAAGAGTAACTCATAATAGAAACAATTTCTGCAGGAACAACTGGTAGGATTCAGCCTCTTGTTGTGTTCTTTAGGCCGTTAAAAATTTTCTTGAGACATTTTTCTGACACTGTCCTTCTCTACAACTATAACATGAATTTACATCTCCGTAATAATATAATTAAGATCTCATCACTGATTCATAATCAGTTTTCTTTTCCTAGATTTGCTAATCTTATTGGGTATGCATGATATAAAAGCGGTTATTGGAAGAAAAACCACCTGTGTTTGAAAATTTTCTTTCAAAGATTGTGCAGCATTTTGCGATTTGTGCGCAGTTATTGCCGTAATAAGGTGTGTGTGGTGTACACAATGTTTATGCATCACACACTTTTTTACTATATATCATTACCGTAAAACGTTTTCCCAATCAATCAATAATTATAACATTTGAGGATATAAGAAGTTCTGACATAGAGTGAAGCGAGGGGACTCACTATAAATAAGTAACCCTTGCCAATTAGAGAAACATTTAATTTTTATTTTATTTATTAATTTATATATTCTACTTCGTGAATTTATTTCTCCCTAACGAATAATTTTCATTTTGAAGAGTGGACGTTTCGGTGTAAACATTGAACTTTTACACGGAACCAGCCTCACACCTAAACGTCCTTAACCGAGCAATCCGTACACCGAAACGCCCTGCACCAAAACGTCCTACACCGAAACAGCCGTATCCCAGGAGTAGTTAATTACGAGTATGACAATTATTTGCTACAGAAAGACTTCTGTACAAGAAATATATGTGTAAAAATAATTTACTTCAAAACAACACAAGGAAAGCAAAATTTATGACGTACATAACTAAAACACAATATTATGTTACTAATATGAAGTCAATGGTGTGGAAATAGAGAAAAACAGACATTATGAAAGATCTGGGAATCACATTTGGTAGAAAGTTAAAATTTTGTCAACATAGAAATGTATCATGGAAAGAGTAAGAAATGACAATAGGCTTCATTTATTTATTTATTTATTATTTCAGAACAATACAATATGTATTTATACAAATAACTTGTAAGAACTAAGGCTCTGTAATATGAAACATTATATCTAAAACTTTGACTAACAGATTGACAGTATTCTTCTTACGTACGCGATGGTAGCGCCACAAGAGATTTTTAGGACTTCTGCAGTTTAGGACTTCTGCAGTTTAGGATTTCTGCCGTTTAGGACTTCTGCCTTTTAGGACTTCTGCCTCGGTATGATTTTTAGGACTTCTGCCGTTTAGGACTTCTGCCGCGATATGATTTTTAGGACTTGTGCCTTTTAGGACTTCTGCCATTTAGGACTTGTGCCGCGAAATAATTTTTAGGACTAGTGCATTTTAGGTCTAATGCCGTTTAGGACTTCTGCCTTTTAGGACTTCTGCCGTTTAGGACTTCTGTCGCGTCCCCAATAGAAATGCCTACTGAACTCCTCCAATTTAGACAAAGAACTTCAAGAATGCGTTTGAACAGAAGAAGAAAAGTGGAAAGAGGTTCTACCGATATGATGTTCTTTTTATCAGCAAATTGCTTATTCTTCCCTGGTAGTAAGGAAGAGAAAACAGAACTATGTTGCTCTGACCGTTTTGACTAGAGAATGAGAACTTTCTTACCCTCATTCTTCTGCTTTAAAACATAACCCTACCTTACAACAAAATGTGAAATTATTTAAAAATGCCATTTTACGTACGTTTCACATGGCATTCAAAATAAATCCATCCTTTTAATAGCTAATACAGTAAGGAAAGAAATTCTTAATAAAGTGCGGAAGGCTAAATATTAATGAATAATGTTTGCCTGTACTCCAAATACGTTTTACACTGAGCAAATGAATCAGGCTCTACTCTATGTCACATTTCAAGAAAGTGAAGGAGGGGAGTGTGAAATAAAAGAAAACTATATTAATTTCATTGAAGTGTATGTAACAACGGCGAAGATTTTGCGGAAAATATGGAACAAAGTGTGGAGAAAAATGGACACAATTTGGCAGGATGTAGAGAAGAATCTTACTACAATTGTGCCAATATGGCTTGAAAATTTCGTAGAGTTTAGGCAAGGATCCAATCGTTAAACATCCTTGCGCTGATTGTGTCATGCATAGCATATTCCTTGAATCTTGTAAGAGTACATGCATTGGAATAAGAACCAGAAGCTGAAAACTTCTTTAGCATCGTTAAGAAAGTGCACATGTTTCATTTCATCGACAAATTACTCTCAAAGGTACTTCGGATACAAGATGGAGTGCAAACTCAGAAGCAGCGGCACCCTGAAGTCTGAACTGAAAAATGTTCTCGCAGTATTTAAGGAAATTATAACCACTTCCCCTAACTCAGAACTCAAATCAGTTGCCAGAAACTTATGAAAGCAACCAAAGATCAGAAATGTGTAATTCAATCTGTATTTTGCGACTAAGTTTTTCATGAAATAAATCAAGTGAACAAAGAAATAAGAAAAAGTATTTGATTTTGCAAAGATCTCTTTATTTGTTATCAGATCTTTTGAACAAATCTCAAGGTTCAGGAATCAAGGATTTGACAGATGGCTGTCGGAAGCCAAGGTTATTGTCAATTTGATAGTTGTGAAAGATTAGTTTAGAGAAAAGCGTATATTGAAGAAGAGAATATCAAGAGAGGGGGCAGAAAATGAAACGAAGTGTTTCGCCTCAGACAATCTTTCTTCAGAATTCTTGACCTCTTACGGAAGGAACTCTAGTTCAATGGATAGTTCAAAGAAGTAATCAAGGACTTCAGCTTCCTAAGAGAAAACTCATTGTGTGAATTGGTCATTTTGAGTAATGGGTAATTTCGGAGCACTACAGGGTGAATCATAAATCATCGAAGAGCTGCAAGAACGATCCGAATAAGAGTAACTAAACTTTCTTTTGAATTTAGAATAGCACTGAAAAATGATGTGCATTAGTAAAAATTACTTCTTGAGATGACATAGGACAATAAAAACAACTTACACAAAACACATTTGTTACACATAAATTTTGAGTCTTCGTCGCTTCTCGGTGTGAAATGAGTAAAAGAGACATAATTTTTTGTATTAAAAAGATTAAAGCTTTTGATCTTCACCTTAAAAAGCAGTTTTCTTGATATTAATACACGTATTATAAGTGCCAGAAATGGCAAAAAACGACAAATTAGGTACATGTTTGTTCCCTACCTTCGATCGCTGGACGCTGCAATTTTTCATGCATAGTACTCTTGCCCAATGACAATTTTATCTCAACTTGCTCAAACGTAATTCGAAAAACAGAAAGTTTTTCGAACCATCCTATTACATAGGGTCGTGCCTCACCATTACTTTCCTTGCCACAATTAGCACAAATAGCACGATGTGTTGCTCTGTCCAAAATACTTCGAGTACAGGGTCCTACGACTGGGAATACAGGGTCCTACTTATAATTGGTAATATCCATCTTTCATGAATTCTTGAAGAGTAGACAAACTGAAAGTAAACATCAGAATATCACTAATTCACCTGGCTCCTTACTTTCAATTCTTTGCCGTTGTTGGCGAATATGCCCGTACATTTGCTAGTTTGCTGGACGTTTTGAAGTGTGTTGATGTGTGCCAGTCACAAAAAATAACCATACCCTTATACTCTTGCGTACAAGCTGTTTAGTAAATAGTAAAGCATGATGTCTCGCACACTACAAATTTCGGAGAAATACAACGAAAGTGACACAGAACGCCGAGATAGTTGAACGACAGGAGATTAATGCGATCTACTTGTGCGGTATGTTGGTAAGCTAATTGGGATTTTGCTTCCTCTTCAATGGCGTTCAAAAAATCCGAACACGAAATCACTCCCTGATTGATATTCAATAGACGCTTAAGTTCTACTCTTACGGAAATCTATCTACTGCTATCCAATTTAAGTAGCTTTGCAATTTGTTTCTCACCCATCCTTTCCCAGTAGCAAATGCCACTTTGTAGTTTTCGAATAGTTTTAATTTATCTTGCTATATATGTAACAACACTATTTATTCGAAAAATGGGAAAGGCCCTTAATACTATTCGGACGTTTTAGCACTTGCAGAATCAACATTCTTTTCTTTAACGAATTGAGCTTTAGCCTTACTCATTTCAAATTTCGGCTTTTGCCGATAGAGTGGGCACGAATCCGAGCTTAGAAAAATGTGCTTATTTTTGAAACGAATAAATGGAAACAGTATGTACACACCACAACACCATACCGCAGCATTCTCGTAAGCTCGTTATCACTGAAGGATCAGCGAGAGGCCAGCAAGGTAAAGAAAATGACAGGTGCACCAGGATACGCTGCCCGTTTGCAAAAGCACATGGCCCCGAAAAATAAAAACAACAGGAACAAAACCCAAGAAAATATTTAAACAGACAAAAATTCAACCTTCATGAACGAAAACCAAGCACAAAGAAAATTACACTAAATTTAAACAGTCTTAATTTTTGTAGTTTTTGTTTTTGTTGCTTTTCCACGAGAAAAATAAAGATGACACAGGGCTCACTCGAAGGGAGGACGGAATGGTTCACATCTCTGAAGTGGTGAGTGGTGTTCAAAGAAAGGAAGACGTTAAAAGACTATCTTCTTTCTAAACTCCTATTAACACACGTGAGTCTGCTGCTGCATTCTCAAACAAGCCGGCAGCCAAAGAGCATGCAAATAAATGTGCAATGAATGATTGATTAATTAGGCTGTCGTTTCAGCGCTCCCGTTTCATGGCAACGACCGTCTGCTGCATGAATCGTATTGATGATCTAAAGTATCATCCACTATTCACTACGATGAGACAACAAATATACCCAGAAGGCCTACATTACACACTAGTAGATTACCAAAAAACAATAGTTAATTACGATCCTGCAGCTGCACAATACCCTGGTGATAGAACTTGGAGGTCATGGATGCAAGAAGTCTGTGAATGTCTTACACAAATCTCTTTTATTTGCAAAGGATCTGCCTCGGAGGTTGTTGTCGAGCGAATGAGACAGGTGGCAATTTGTTGGTGCAAGGTTCAGTAAAAAATGCTGCATGACACAGTGTCTCCAACCCAAGTTGCTGAAGTGTCTCCAGGGTTCGCTTTGCCACGTATTTCTTGATACTGTCTTGGCATTGACCAGTATACCTTTGTAATTCACCAATTCCAGCTCCTTCTGCCACATGCACGGTAGACGCTCTTCAATTGTTGAGATCAGGGGTTAGAAATGATGGTTTGGGCAGGTGGAAGGAGTTCGTAATGCACCACTTGCCGACAATTCCACCACACAAAGTGCATAACATTTCATGGGTGCAAAGGTTGTCTTTAGGTGTAAGGAAATGGTCACCTGGCGACAACCAATATCTGAAACGCTTGGCAGTGGCATAGAGGACCAGTAAGCAAGCGATCAAAACATGAGTGTGCTCAGGTGCCTAGTGAGCAAGAACAAACAGGCTGCCACTCGTATTCCTTCTTGGCTGACGACAACACGTAGGGTATCCACTTACTTAACTTCTATGACTTCCTTATCCCATGCGGAAACAGAACTTGCTGAAGGTTCATCACACGTTAGATCACTGTCGTCTTCGATGGATGCTTTCAATGCCTTGTCATCTAACACGTGTGGTCGTCCGCTGCGAGGTTCATCCGAAAAGCTCACATCTCTCGGACGGAATTTCTTGAACCAATACATGATGGTACTTTCGTTCATGGCATTCTCCCCAAATACCTGGCTTATGTAGCGACTTCATGCATGATATCCACTTTAAAGTGAATCAACGAACTCATGGGAACAATCTCTATTTCCCTTCGACACTGGAAGAGCTGTGACTGCTGTATGTGCGCATGCTGTTGTATTACTGAAGGTCGATGATCATTAATGTCCGGATTTGCATGTAATTACATATCTTTTCCTTCATATGCAGGTTCGTCAAATCCTTAAATATTTGTGATTCACACCTGTAGGGTGCTTCAACTCAAGTTTCATATTACATATTTTACATATTTTGACCAATATTACATATTTCTATGGTTTCTACATATCTTTTTTAACATAAAACTGTCTTAAAATTTTGCATTTACTGAAATTTTAATTTAAAATAAAAAAAAATAAAGTCTTCAAACGTACAAGGCTTGCATCTAGATTCAATTTTGTCATGTCTATCTTTTCGTTTCTTTACCGAAAGAGAAATATCTCTCTCGTTTTTTTATTTATCAAACCATGTTTCGCAGAATTTTCGCTGATAAAAGAAATATAAGAAGAAACAAGTAAAAATCCTCTCTCCGGGCTACATTAGCAGCGCCCTTTATTCTCAACTCTGGAGGAAGACAGATCACGTGCCTGACAGGCGACTGGTCAGGAAATTCATAAAATGAAGTCTATTTGATTGTTATCGGAGGTCGAAGGGGAAAAAAGATGAAAGCAAATCTTGCAATTCAAGTTAAAATTGTATGCTAGTGTGCTTCCAGGAATTTACTCTAAGAGTTCGTTCCAAGAAGCTGGCGACAATGGCAATATCATAGCAGGTAACTTAAGCTTTCAAAGAACTTCGCTTTTCAACTGAATGACAGGAGGACAGTACTCTAGAATTGCAGTTGCAAAACGCACGTGTTCTGTATTGACCGTCGAAGTTAGAAATGGCTCCGGTTGCCTCAACTTTATCCGCGAAATTGCGGTCGTGGGTAACTATCGATGATGCGTTTACTACGGACGGTAAAGTGGTGTTGTGCTAAGTGTGTGATAAAAAAATGAATGTTCAATGAAATGTCAGAACAACATGTACGAAGTGCACTCCATGCAAGAAATAAAAATTTGCGAACTGCAAAAATCAAGTACTCTTGACACAAATGCATCAAGATACTTCAGTGAGTGAGTTTTTCAAAGACTTGTGCCAAGCAATGATAGCAGCAAACATTCCTTGGAACAAGTTCAAGTGCCAAAATACCGTGCTTTTCTGGAGAAGTACTGTGTTATCTCGAAGTTTGTTATAAGGAAGCTATAGATACCATTAGGGCAGAAATGACTAGTTCATATATTTAGATTTCTGTGGACGAAACAACAGACGTTTTGGGACGTTATGTAGCAAATTTAGTGATTGGAAAGTTAAGTGAAGATGCTCCATCTAAATCCTATCTTATTGCGAATAAATTGCTGGAACGCACAGATCATTTCATGATTGCTCGCTTTGTAAACGATGGTCTTAAAGTGTTGTGGCCGGGCTCTATACAGACAGTGCAGCGTACATGTTAAAAGCAGCTAGATCACTTACAGTTTTTTTTACCTTCACTTAATTCATTTCACCTGTATGGGCCATGTTCTTCAGCGTGTTGCTAAAGAGGTGAGATACAACTTTCGCGAAGTAAATCAACTAGTTTCTTCCACGAAAAAAATATTTGTTAAGGCTCCACAACGTGTTCAAGTTTGCAGAGATCAACTGCCAGACGTGCCACTTCCTCCGGAGCCTGTGCTAACACGATGGGGCACTTGGATATAGGCAGTACATTTCTACAATGAACATTTTCAAAAAATTAAGCCTGTTGTTCATTCATTTCCATCGGAGTCTGCTGTGTCAGTTGGCATTGCTCAGAAACTGTTTAATGACTCAAAAGTAGCGTGTGATATTGCATACATAGACAGCAATTTTGGTTGGCTACCTACAAGCATTAAAAAGCTAGAGACTCTCTCCATGGCGGCCTCTTCCGGAATCCATGGAAATCATAGAGGATGCAAAGAGACTGCTGCAAGGTGCGTGTGTGGAGATGTAGGAGAAAAATGTTCGAAAGAAACTAAATGCAATGCTGGAAAGAAACCTGGGTTACGACAGCCTATTGGCAGTGTGTGAGATTCTCAGTGGTGAAACAAGAACCCCCCTGAAGATATTTCCCTCAACTACATCCTCCTGTTGAAATACGCTCCTGTTACCTCATGTAATGTAGAGAGATCATTCTCTGCATACAGAAATATTTTATCCGATCGCCGACAAAATTTTGCTTCCGGTCATTTGGAAATATTGTTTACCCATTCGGCTGAGACCTCTAGTTGGCAGAGTGCCAAGGAGAGTCTATCTTAATGAAAGGAATGGGCTGTAAAACAAAAAGAAAAGGAAGGAAGGCGTTGGTTATTCGGGTCGGCGGTAAAGGTATTGTTCGCAATGTTACCAACCCGGCGCAGTAAATCTATACCTGATAAGATTTTATAAATAATAATATGAGAACGAAATCAAAGCAGTGAAAGCACGATAACCGATTATTATTGTCAGTAGGGCATGACTGGGGATCTACGGTGCAAGATGAAAAAAAAATAGAGGAATTCAAAATTTGGAGGAGGGGATAAGCACAATATTTTGCCTTCACTGGTTGACGGTATTGACTCCATCATAATAAAATAACAAAACGACGCGCGTACACACACACGCAAGCATAACCACGATACAGGTACGAAAAAGAACTAGAAAAATACAGTAAACTGCACACGCACAAGCGTATGTGTACTGTAGAGAAAGAAAATAACTGAAGTTCACCCGCGAGTTGTTGGCGCGATTAACCGAATGTCGAAGCCCCTAAAACACAATGCTAGACTGCATTTAAAATGCGCGCGCTCAGTTCACTATGTGACATCATCACCTGACCAGAATGTATTGCTGACCTGGGACCAATTTACGTAGGCTGGCAACTATGTTTAAACTTCCAACATTCTTTCTCTCGCTCGCAGAGGAGAAAACGAACATATGCTGTTCGTACATACACATACCCATTTTTCGTAATGGACTCTTCTACTTCTCTCATGCGCAGAAGTGTCGAAGGACCTAATGTCCGAGGGTAAACAGTATACCTTGTAACCCATTGTGCAACAACACACAGTTGAACTGCAGGCACATTTTTGTAAGTGCTTTATTTTAAATTAAAAATGTTAATTAGAGGAAATATTCTTCAATCTTAGTTCAGCTGGTATTGTTTAAAAGATATAGGACTGCTTTTCCCTGCATGAAATAATTATATATAAAACAATACATTTCGTCTTAAGCTGCTTTTAGTATTTAAATTTGTATATTGCGTATAATTTATTTCAAGATTGGGCGTGGTGACGGATGCGCATTTAGTGTAAAAGGTTCTAGATTTGAAACGGGACCACACCACACCACATGAGATTTCTGACGTACAAATGCCTATGCTTTGCTTTTCTCGGGGCTCTCCTGTTTCTCTCTAGCCGATTCACATCTTCCTTCATTCGCGTTTGATTTTTGTTATCCTGCAATCAGTCACGTCAGTGACGTATGGCTGTCTCAGCTGTTCAAGCATTTCACTTCATTGGATGACCTGCATTAAGCAGGATAAAGTGTAGTAGATTTTCCTTTTTATTTTCATAATTCGTTTAAATATTGCATACTAATACGCGTGTTAATATTACGTTTTCATAAATATGTAACATATGTAATTTTACATATTCTTATATAATATTACATATTTCTTACATTTTAAAGTGATTTTTGTTACATGTTTATGTACATATTTAGGGGGTTGATATTACATAAAATTCCGGACTCTAATGACCAGAGTAACTCCCGATCGCTTGACAGGCACGTGCGTAATTTCATTTCTTCTCTGTGAGCGCATTATTAGTGGGACGTCAAAAACGACAAGATTTTTTTTTTGATTTCCTTATAATAAAACTATGGCACCCTAATATTTCCCAACCCCGCATTCCGGAATATTATATAGTTTATTACCATATGCATTATATGAGCTTTTGAATTGTTATTTTCTTTAAAAAAACGTTTACTGTAGTTTCTCAGATTGTTTTCTTGACTAAGAAAACAATCTACGGACACCAAGTTCTCCTAGTCTCATATTACAGGATAAAATCTAGCCTATCACTACGTGCATTAAATAAGGTTTCCAATAGCGAGACATCTCTCAAAGGAGGTTCAGTAGTTTCTTAAATTTATTTCTTGCTTTAATTTTCCGGATAAAATATATTCCAGATAAAATATAGTTTATAAATATCAGCATTAAATACACTTTCCAATAGTTAAAGAATATCTAAAGTCAGTTCAGGAGCTTCTGAGAATATCTTCAGTGCTGTAATCATTGAAAATTGGTTTTACTAAGGTTTGGTTACTTGGAAGCTAATATTTAATTGCAGATTAAATCTGTGAAAAACAGTAAAATTCTTTTGTATTAAACGTTTAATCGACTATACGTCACCGTGTCGTGTATAGGTGGCATGAAAGATTACTTTTCATTCAGTATGAATTCAGACAATTCAAATGCGGCAGTGCAATAAATGCAACGTATATTGTTAATCGTAGTCGGCTACCAAGCATTTTGTCGGATGTGTGTGAACCTAGTCCCACCCACACCCGCACTAGTTTTAAAACATGCCAGTGCTGCCGACCTATAATGTTAAAAAATATGGTGTTGCACAAATATCAAAAAATAAAAAAGATTGTGGATGGGCTGAGTTCACGCTAGCCTCACCCACTCAACCGATTGAGATGAAATCCATGCATGAAGTTAATGTTAAATTACTGCTGACGATACCGCATAGAATGAAAATTAGTGCTCTTATAATAAAGCTAAAAGATACACAAAATATTTAATGGTGGCATCATTAAAGAAAACAATCGATCCCTTATTTTTATGATAAGATGATAGCATTAATTTTCTTCCTATGTGGTATCGTCAACACTAATTTTTTGTATAGTTTTCAAAATTAGTGCTGCGTTATTAAAAGTGGGTGGGGCTATCTCCACATGAACCTGGCTCCACCCGCACCGGCACTAATTTAAAACATACGCTAAAAGTTAGTGACCAATTGTGTCGACGACCTATAATGTTAAAACCAATTGTGTTGTTACACAAACGTCAAAAAACAAACAAAAAGAAAGACTCTGGGTGGGACTGGATTCACGCTAGCCCCATCCACTCAACTGATTGATATGAAACCCATACACGAAGTTAGTATTGAATTAGTGCTGACGATACCGCATAAAAAATAGTGCTATTCATTTTATAAAAATGAGAAATGATTGGTTTCTTTTGATGATGCCTCCATTCAACATTTTTGTGTATCTTTTAGCTTTCTGATAAGAACACTGATTTTCTTTCTTTGCTGTATCGTCAGCACTAACTCAACACTAACTTCTTCTATGGGTTTCATCTCAATCGATTGAGTGGGTGAGGATAGCGTGAACCTAGCTCCACCCAGAATCTTTTTTGTTTTTGACGTTTGTGTAACACAACATTTTTTTTAACACTACAGGTCGTCAGAACTAATAGGGCACTAAGTTTTGGCAGTTTTAAATTTAGTACGAGTGTGGGTGGGGCCAGGTTCACGGACATTTTGTCGGCTGCATGATGACAAAATTATTGCACATTTTATATGATAAGCGGCATGGCCTTGAGTTGGCTTCACGCGGCGTCCAATTGGCTTTGAGCGGTGTTGACAATTCGCGACAAGCAGTCCTGCACGCTGACTTCTCGCGCTACTGCGAATCTTGACAATACCAGAGGCGCTTATTAGAAATATTGCATTAGCACATCAACTGCTCACTTTACGAATTAGAGAAAAGAATTACGAACACATACGTGAAAACTACATCTTTTTATGTCAACTGGTTGTTATGATACACGCTTTTAAAGGTTTCCATATAAAACAATTAGTAAAACGAGCGATGAGTCCCGCGTCTAATTTCCAGTGGATTTTTCTTCAATTTGGAAATAGAATTCAACTTTTATTACAGAATAATCATGGGAGTAACCAGCAGGTTGTTCTAGGGGAACATTACTTTCAGGGGGAGGAAAGCTTTTCACACATTTAAAACAGAACAAATGATCTCTTTCAGAATATGAAAGCATTTTAACTCACCATACATACTATACACATGTTACATTTTCACGATGCTACCTTATCAAAAGACGGATCTTGACAGTACTGAGTTGAAAACCGGATTGTAGATGAATCAATAACCTATTCATAAGAAAACAAACGCTGTTTATAGCAGTCTGTTTATCTGACTTTGTATTTATATGGGTTAAAACAGTAAAGGAAAAAAAACTCGAATAAATATCAACTCAGATATTATTATGCAATAATCTAATAGAGAGTTCATACGGTGTGCTCCTAGTTAGGGAAATGAGAATATAAAGCATATGGTTAATTTTAGTTGTTTTAATTAGGTACATAAACCGTATTGATGATGTTTGATTTTTTTTTTAATTTTCATATTTTATTATAAACGTCCCTCATTTGCATTAACTGTTAAATAAGTTTATTAAACACATACCACGAACCTCATTTTGGAGTTGGAAATAGTTTGGAAAGACAGGGCCCCCTTTTCCCCGTGGCTACACGCCTTTGGAATCTGATTCATTTACATATATATATATATATATATATAATATGCCTAACATTGTAAGAACAAAGTATGGGAAGTTCGTAATATTGTTTTGAGATTTACTTCGGGATAAATGCTTCCTTACTCGACAGAAAAAACGCAGTATGTTTTTTTTCCTTCACGTTTCACTACCTTACATATATGCGACCACTTATTCCCTCTTTCCTCTTCCAGCAGGGATTCAACACCAGGCGTTTGAATGGTGTCGTAAATTATCGTAACCCAAAACAAACTCGATCATATGGACTTGCTTAGGAATCAGAGGGATTGTTTTTGTGTGACCTAGACCAAGCCCAAGAAAGTTATTTGTTATGAAAACTGAGAAGGAAACAAAGGTGCTAGTTGGGTTGGAACGTAACTTCTCTTCTAGCATAAACAGAATTCATCAGTGTCTGAGTTACTTTGTTTCGTGGTAGTTCGTTTCTTCTCCAAAATTATAGTTGACAATGTCTTTAAGCAAACCGACTACAAGTGCGGAGCTTTCTTTAAAAAAATAAAATAAAAATAAAAAATAAAGTGCTACGAAATCAGGCTCGAAGAATTATTTTTTGTGTTTACATTTTTTTTAGCCCATGATAATAAATTTACAAGACTCACATTCAGACAATGACGAAATATTAAGTGACATAGACGATAGTGAAAGTAGTGTTGAAGACGAGTGTTTAGCATATCCACTGGAAAAGTTAATAGGTAAGTAATTTAATTGCTATATATACTTCTAGGATGCACAGTCAAAATTCTTGAGTTTGCTGGAATAGTATATTTACATTGCAAATAATGTTGCAAATGTATGTGTCATAATCTCAACTGGAGGAAGAGCGAGAAGGGAAAGGGGAGTCCATGATCCGGCAACACCGCGCGGAATATCGCGCACCATTGGCTATTGCCCGTGATGCTTTACATCTGAAATACACAGTAATAGTATCTTCATGTAATTTTATGCGTTTACAAGAATTAATAAATTTTACAAAGTAAGCATAAATATACAATGAAATGTGCATCGATTTAAAAGAAATTTAATGCAGAATGGAAATTAAGTTAGAGAGGCCACCTATATCTGCACAAAATATGGTGCAGATACTTTACAAAATATGACAGTTGTTGATCACAAAATGTAAATTTAGATATGTACAAAAATAACTTTGACTTGAGCTAGTATTTAGTTGGATATCTATATATTTTAATACCTCGATATCACCTTTTTCGTATAGAGCTCATTAAGTTTTACAATGTCCTTTCACGAGCCATAATCTTCAAATCACACCATAAATTGTCAATTGAGTTTATGTCCGCCGAGTTACCGAACCAATAACGCGATGCAACATGCTGTAAGAACAGAATACAATCTTTTATAACTCTGGCAGGATAGCAAGGGAAAAACCGTCTTGAAAAGGAAAAGGTCCACCGTTGAATAAATCTCTGCCCTAGGTATCATTTTGTACGAGTATGTTTCTGCACTAACACCATCACAAGTATGGATTCTATCTATCCAACTGGAAGAAAAACATCCCCAAATCATGACACTTGTAAGGTTTTTCGAGGTTTTAACTGCACACACAGCAAGTTGAGTGCTTCACCAGATATGCGATACACCCTGACATGTGAATCAATTTAATAAATATTGACTTATGTTCCATTACTTAACAGTACTTTACGCCTTTGTTCAATGTCTGATCCTTGTGAGCCTTGACCCAATGTACATGCATTGTGTGTTGTTTTTATGTGATGCATGGTTTTTTGACAGCCCTGTATGAACACAAATCCATGCACATTAACAAACATTGACACTCAATATTTCAGACTATCTAGTTACAAAATCTTGTGATAATTCAAATATATATGCAAGAAACAACCGCCATGATGCACTGTTATGTCGAACAGATGATTTCAATTTTCAACCACGTCTGCCAATTCCTCTAATTTTTATACACTTCTCTTTCCGAATCTTTGCCAACTGCCTACCTACACTTTCATAATTCGCTCAAATTCCGCATTGATTTTGCCATATTCAATTTATGTTTGATTTTTTCTGGGTTATGTCAGTGTTATGTCACATCTTCCCCAATTATATGCCCGGTATAAACGATTTGCTCGACTTTTCTTCTAAAATGTACTCAGTACAAACATATATGAAAGAGAATTTTAAGGTATAAATTTGACTTTCTGAGCTGACAACAAATTTCACTAGACGTTTGATAACTTCAATACTTTGCACGCGAGCCAGGCAAGAATGGACAGAAGAATGTCACTGTACGATTGAGGAGTTGATTAAATAGTCGAGCACGGATCTTACAGTAAATTAGACCGGATCAGAATGAAATTTCCTTTAAATTGATGTTTATTTCATTGTATGCTTATCATACTTATGTATAAACTTCTTATTATATATTAACTTACGTGAGAATGAGTAGCTTCATGCCAATCAAACATCTCTGGGCTGATCCTGAGTTGAGTCCTCTGGGCTCATCCGCTTACAGATTAGGTATTCACATATTTTACACTTTCTTGTTGGAATATTGCTTATGGTTCAAATATTGGCATCAGTATTGAAGTTCAGTTCCGGTTTAACTGCACTTACCTTAAGAGAAACCATGCAGTCACCATTAAGAGTGTTCCATTTGGTGGCCATGCACCTGGGCAATTGCCCGATAGAGAAGTTTCCACTGTAGGAAACTGGCGCGCAGTGTAGTAATGTCAAGCCGCAACCACTCTTCTTGACAGGCTTTCCATAGCCCTTCAACAGTGCGGGGTCTCCTGTGAAACAATTCTCGTTTCAAGAGGCTGAAGACGCAGGAGTCCGTCGCTGACGCATCAAGGAACTTCACTGGAATGGCTGTGAATGGAATGGCACGAATTCCAGTTTCTTCTGCCATTTGTTGGAAGAAGATGCGGTTTTACGAGATATGTGACTTGACGCCTTGTCTTGATGCACATATACAGGATTATTGTCCCTTTCGTAGAGATGGGGAGTGCATGGCAATAAACGGGTGTCGGGACGTTAGCCTGATAATACACCTGAACCTCGAACTAATTCCCACAGAAATGAATCTTGATGCAAAATGAAGTTAAAATGTTTCTATTTAACATATTAAAATTATACATCCATTGGGCTGGTACAAATGTGTTTTTCAGGCGCCATTTTGAAAACATGACAGCAAAATCTTGAACGAGCACAAAATTACACAATGCATGAATTGTAGCAAGATTTCACATTAAATATAAACATGATAACGTTTCTTTTTTAAAAAAGGAATATTGTTTTAAAGTATTTTGATGCTAGGAAAGCGATATTAAATAATGGGGTTTATTCCTGCCAAGATAATTCTTATGAACAAGTATAATGATAATTATTCTAACTGTAAGTAATTCTAAGAAATAATATTTTCCTGATATAGAAACATATTGTTTTGTATTTTTGAAACTCTTTGTATACGATACCATGTACAGGCAACGTATGAAATCCTAAAAATCCTCTTCATCTTCTTCATCTTTTTCTACACAGTTTGTGCAGTCTGCAAAGTAGTGTTCAGCAGAGCCCATCCGCGGCAGATGCACTTCATATTGAAACATGGTTCATCAGTTGTAGTTTTGCAAGAACAACGGATCATCTTCAATAATATGTCTGGCGCAGGGTCGATGTCTGTCAAAACCGGTTGAAATTCTCCATTAATCTTTTGCCATCCCCATTGAGTAGGGTCATGAGCCGTACTGTCAAGATTCTTCCAAATGATGCACTGCAAATGCACTCTAAAAAGATGGAACTTCGCAGCATTTTGAGTTGGAGGCAAACAGGGTACGTCAAATTCTTTCTTTGAAGTAACGATTTTCTTCATATAATGTTTATAACGAATCCCATTCAACGTGCATGTGTTTATATTGCCGCCATACAGTGAGACAAGAACTTTGCATTCAATGTCAAATAAATCTTCCCTATTAGCAGTTTTTTCTCCAAATATGGATGCCCAATTTGCATAATGTTTTAGAAGCCATGAAATGTTGTTAAAGCTGAAGACTTACTTTTTCCAAATAAGGCACTAGTAGTATCGCATCCTGTTAACGCATTAACGAAAGGGAAAATTTTATTCATATCTTTTCCAATTGATTTTTGCATTACTTGGATATCATTCACTTTATCGCGTTGTATGGCAGACTGCATTGAAATATTCTTAGAAGAATGGTATAGCACCAAAATTAAGATATCTGTATCATCTGCTACTACAGTGACATGTTGTTTCTGTGTAAAGTTTAAGGCTGTTTTAACAATTAGAATATCTGCATCGGCTTTTGTATGATTTACACAATGGCTCATTTCTCTACAGCATTATCCCAGTACATTGATGAAGCGTTGTTTGTTTACGGCGTTAGAAAGAAACTTCTCTTTTCTGATGACCACAGGCGATTTCTCATTAAATATTACTGCAACAGATGACTGCTTGACACGCAATCGGTGCTCCATATCTTTTGTACTAGATGTTTCATAGCCGTCGAACACTATGGTCACTTTTCCGTACTGTTCCTGGACATAAGATCCACACTGTCTTATCACATCCCCAAATGTTCCACACTGTGACCACGATAGTTGATGAATTAATGCATCACCATCAAGAACGTAATAAGTGCGTTCATATGTGCTAACCTATTGTGTTTCATTAATGGAGATGCTACCTAGTGTCTTTGCTAAAGACGATTTATCAATTTTTCTTATTATTTGTGTATTGTGATCAAATAATGATGTTGGTAAGATGGCTAGTTCATACTTGAAGTATTCCCTTGCATCTTCAGGTAGAGTTCCCAAGTTGAGACAAACGAGTATTCTTTGTGTCAGAAGCCGTGCATCAATATGGTGAGCTTCATTATCAATGACAATTCCTTTTCTCAATGCTTTCATGGTAACTGCTTTGTCTGATTTCAGCAAAGTGACATTTTTGAAATGCTTATCAGTAAGCTTGTCTTGTATATTTCTTCCGATAACGCCAGCTTTTTCTGCGGTAACTTTGTTCTCACTATCTCTAAGTCCATTGAAAATATTCCATAGACCATTCGAACCAGTACTAAATGGATTATGGAATATAAAAAACTGCAGTGCCTTCTTCATATCTTGAAAGTCCCTTGCCGTTCTGGCGTCAGATAAGTCAATATGCTGCGTGCTAGCGATACGAGAAACTTTGATAATTAAACTCATAGCATATGTTATTTCACCGCATTTTGAATGACTCAAGATCCATATGGCTCGTTGGTTCGTTGGCTCTCAGTCATACCTCCCCCATTGTAATACCTGAACGACTTTTGGTACACCTCATAAGGGTTTGCTCAATACACATGTCAGTCCAGACGCCCGACCACTTTTGCTCATGTCTTCGTACAGTAAAATAACCATCATTTAGCATTGCGTACACTTCTGGATTCGTTATTTTTAGTTTTTGCATTTGTTGCAGGTATATTCTTGCACACTTCGCGTAATTATTATGACCTGAGATTGCAAAATAAGGGAGCATATGTTTAACGGCAAGTAAGTGCATTTCGAAATTTTCTGTTCGCTCTGACCAAATGAATGTCTTCACAATTTCAACCATTTTAAAATACAAAATCCAAAGTTTTGCAGTGCGACTCTGTGACATGAATATGTTCTTTCTCTTTTCTATCAGTGACGCAAGTTTAATGAGATGTGGATGTAAAGTTACTTCCTTTACCTTAATATCACCTCTAAACAACCCATCATAAAGCTCCATAAAGATATCTACATTCAGTGGTTGATCATCTATCTCCGCTTCCATACATTCGTCCGTGTCGCTGTTTGAAGACAACTCCTCCGAATGTGAATTAACATTTTCTTCAACTGGTAGGCTGCATTTTAATATATCCGCCATTATCAGATCAGTTAAAGCTGAAGAAATCAAGAAATTCCCTCGAAGAGCCCGTGAGTAGCCTTTCCCAGTTAACATATGAGGCACTGTATTTTCATCGTATACCGTTTGTAAAGCTTCTTCAATCCCAGATTCACCCATCAACTCATCAATAGCTCCAAGAAAAAACATAAGTGTGTGAAATCCACCAACTCGAATCACCAACCTATCAAACTCACCACTCTGGTCAGCATTGATTACTTTCATTGCCTTTATCCACAAGGACTGATAAATGGTTATAATCGGAGTTGTCACATTCAGTCGTTTTGCTTCAGCACATACAAACTTCAATGTAGTATAGACACAACTATGAGGTGTTGGATTGAGATCAATCATTGGTAGGAAAGAAGTTGCTGTTACACCAGAATGTTCACCTACAACAACAGTTTGCATATATCCCAACCTTGCTTGTCGAAGTTCTTTAAATAATTTACTGGTATTCCACAAAACATCTAGCAAATTTGTTTGAATAGGCTCCTGAAATAAATGCTCAAATTTCAGTTTATTCATGGCTATTGCACTAACTGATTGAATAAAGTGAAGTGGTATCTTTGCGTTTTTTGCGATTTCATTCGAAAACACGCGGTGTTTTGGTAGTTTTACCTTATCATTTAGCAACAAGGAAGAATTAGTAGATGCTCGAGATGCGCACATTATTACTCCCATCTCATGAAAAGTGTTATGGCCATCTATTGTAATTATGTTATGGTCTACATTATCCGCAACCCATTGAGAATAGTGACCTGATACAGTCACACTACGATTGGTTTTATCCATTACTGAGGATTGTAAGTATCTCTGCAATTCGTCATAAGATACGGTGAATCCAAGTCTGTAAAATTCATCAATTAGTAAACGAGATCCAAAATCCCGGTGAATCTGCACACCAATACCAAGAGGAATTGGACATATGAGAGAACGAGGCCTGGAAGCTTGCATTACAGCTTGACCAATTGCAATCTTCTTCACTTCACTTCCTTTGTCAGCTATGAGAACACCTAGAAAAGTATCTAAAACAGCTGGTAATAATCTACGGTTTTATTGAACGGATGCAATATCTTCTGCACTAGGATAAAAGTCCATGCTTTTATTCAACAAATTGATATCCGTTTTCATTAATTTTGCAGCAGATTCAATTAGTCTAAACTTTTCTTTATTAGGATCAGTCTTTTTGTCAGTCTTAGTATTTTTGTTTGTGAGTATAAAATTATATGTGCTACACTTTTTCCAAATGTTATCATAGTTGGACTTCCTTCTGCGTATGAAATTATAATGTTGTTCCCAAACCGTTCTTGCAGTTTTTTCTGCAAATGTGGGGAACTGTAAGGCTCACTTCCCTCTGGCAAAAATTCACGCATCTTTTCCACAACGTCACTGATTGATATTGGCTCTTCGTTGTTTTCTTCTAACCACCCACACGTTTTTACAAAAGCTTCTGCTTGGTCGCATCGATAGGATGACCCACGGAAGTAGGCACTTCTTGATTTTCTTCGTGTCCGTACTTCACACGAAAGGGATATCCTTTTCTAAAATTAACACTGCACACTTGATGGTAGATAGCTTCTGCAGCGGGTAAATCAATGACTGATAGTATTCCGGCATGTACATTTGCAGCCCAGAGATCACTTTTAGTATTGCATGCTTTAACAATCGAGTCAAGAAATTTAAATATACGAACAGGAAAGACTAATTTATTCTTGTTTTCTTTGTCAGTAATGAAGTTACCACAAAACAAACAATTTTCTTTAAAATTAAATGATTGCGCACTTCCACGAAGCATTCCTGAGCTGCTCGAAGGAATAGCTTCTTGTGATTTCTTTAATTTTAGATCACTTTCGATTTTGAGAGGGTTAAGGTACACACGTCGACAATCATTGTGCACTTGGACAACACCAGTGGGCATAGGATTCAAAAGTTCATGGAGTTTATCTTCTCGCTCTTTGCTGGCATTGATTATTCCTATCAAGCCTTTCGCTGTTAATGTGACACAATTAGAACTATCTCCAAGCATGTCAGAGCACAGAAAGCAATTTTCTTCATCTATTTCCATCGTGCTTGATTTACAGTCTAACCTGCATTTCATCACCTGAAAAGATATTATAAAAAATCAGAAACTAGAATGCAAAGCAAATACCAGTAATTTTAATCGTTCAAGTAAATGTCATTTTAGGCTATTTCTGAAAAGTTATTGGTCTCCAAATCCTCAAATATATTTTTCTTTCAAAATTCAATATCAGATACGTGTTTAGCATAAAATTTCAACGCAATTTGATATCTCATATAGTAGTTTTTTTTATTTTCAAATTTTGCCGCCATTTTTCAAAGTGGTGCCTGAAACACATATTTTTCCCGGCCGTATAGATGTATATTTTTAATATATTAAACAGGAGGGTCTAAATTAGATTTTAAACCTAAAATAATTTCTGTGGGAATTAGTTTGACCTTTTTCGCTATTTCGACTCGACTAGATGTCTACTGTCTTCAGTGATGTCTGTAGCCGGTTCGCGATACTCCTCTATATGGGTGGCTTCTCTCTGGTGACCAGAGCCTCGACTTCCCGAATTTTAGGGCGGCTAGTGGCAGATCAGGGATTGGCCTCTTTCTGCCACACAGGAATCATGCCACGCCTCGTCTTTTAATGCATATGATGTGCGATTTTTGGACACAGTGAATCCACGCTCCTTGCACAGTTTGATAATGGCACTATAACTGTAGTTTACGTCGGAAAGGGCAGTTATGTAGCCTGCCAACAAGCACTTATTTTGGGTGACATTTTGTTCCAATATGCACTTACCACATCTGTCACGCAGAATCAATGGCCCAAGGTACCCACACGACTGGCAACTTCCTTCTCTTCCCGCTTGGTGTGCTGCAGAAGGTGTCTAATTCCGTCACCATAGGGCGGAAACAACCTCTGTAAATTTATAAACAACACATGAACGTATTTTATTCCTAACTCTTTCAGTGACGTACGAAAGCAAGAAATTATGTATATTTCAATACAATATAAACCAACAACTTGCAAGCTTTAGAAACGTTTTTATTTCTGCTTTCCTCGTTTAGATGAAAAAAGCAAACTTGAAAACAAAATATACATAATATTTTACAATTGTGCCAAAAAGTACAAAAGTTATTAAGTATATTTTTACATTTTTTATTTGTAAATGTTCAAACGTTATATAATACAACAACTTTAGCTTCACATGCTTTTGGATTTGAGTTGAGCCACTTTTAATATTGTTGGACAGAAAACAGATTGGAAGGAATGATTGAGGTGGACTGCCTTAAAAACAATAGGTCGCTTATTACGAAAATAAAGCGTCTGTTTATTTAACAATTACTTACGAAAATATTAGCTCTTGTTTAATAAGTCATTAATGGACAATTCTCCCATATTTGTTATGATATACCTTGATTATGTTTATTCATATAAATATGTATATTCATATTTTTATTATTAATATTTTTGTATTCAATGACAATAAGTTCATAACTTATCAAGATTATCCCAATGTTAATATTAGAACTTGGAATTCAATTAGACTAGTGCTATGTTAATTAGATATAAAATTTACACTGAAATTACCTAAAATTAGTTCTAATATACATTCTTCTTTTCACTTATAATTTTAGATTCTCTGTTTTTGAGACAACCTCCAATCCCTGTTATATATTGTGAATGATACTTTCGGATTATTTTTATAAATATCCTTGATTAAACTAAAAGTAAACTCGAAATAGCGTATCAGGTAATTTTGACATTGTTTTTCTAAATACAGCTAAAACACATTTGTATGATAATTCTGACCTATTTGTATAATTTGTTTTCTTTATCAGAAACGTACTAAATACAAAATGAATTCGTATAGTTTGGTGCACAAGTAAAATTCAAATAACTCATGCTTTTGTAATAAAATAATTATTTTCGTATCATGTAAAAATTTCGTTCATCCTAATGTATCAATTACGTTGCAACCTGGACGGCGTGACAGACAAGAACACAATCCTGGTTCATGATTGATGTTAAAATCTATGATTGTATTGTTTTCCATAAACTATATATTAAGTTCATAGTTTTAAATGAATAAGGATTTATTTTAGAAATGCGTACTCAATATATTTGGCAAAATCTATGAGGAAGGTATTGTACAGTGATGCTACTAAGAGTTAAACTGTTATAACGATTTATATATATATATCTAATGGTAAACTGGTTACGTTTACCACTTCCCTTGTATTTTGCAATTAGTCTAATAATAAAAACTAAAGACAAATTCCAAGTATTAGAAACTTGAAATGTTTTAATTAATTATATTAAAGAGTAGTTTGTTTTTTCCGAATTATGTATTTTTTGTATGACATCTTATGATAAGAAAAAAAGTTGTAAACGTAATTACTTTTGGAAATTATACCAATACTCGCCAGAAGAATAAGGAAATTACAGTAATACATGAAAATATTTATTACTATTCAGCTACCTGTGAAGAATAAGTTCATAAACTATTTGCAGAATATGATTATTTAATTCAATAGTTTTAATTTGCTTTTACATGGCGTACTTTCTGTTGGAATATGCTTTTGTTGGTCCATAAATTATAAATTTACTAAGTCACTTTTAAATAAATGACCCTACTTTGATTGTCCGGAACGATCTTTTTATGTAAATGTTATAATATTGCATTAAAAAATGATTGCAATAGTTCAATTTGATATTCAATATTAGCTTCTAAATAAATATATAATAACAGCTAAAACCAACATCAAATACTTATATATGAAATAATTCGTTTATACAGATATAGTACTACCTTCATCGTAAGAAAACATTCCTATCTTCGATCTTGGATAATCAATACTTTTGTCAATTAGTATAAATTTTTAAAACATTTAAGTTTATTACTTACTTCCTTCAAAGACTATTTCTCACAATTATAATAAAATATATATAAGTTAGCTTTCAATCATAATGTAAAGAACATTTGTTTCCCTCTTTCTATAAATGACCTGTCTACTGTTAACAACCTTAACAAAATCTAAGATGAAAACCACTGTTTCTTAATAAATGGATGATGTATATTGTACCAATGCCGGTAGCATAAGTTTTCATTTAGTATGTAAAATAGTAGTATCATTTCAGGTATTGTTTGGAGATGGACAAGGTTCTCCACCGATGCATGCAGAATTTTATGTTTTGTGTATTAGAATATCATTATATTATTGATTGAAATAGGTATCTAAAAGTCAGGGCGGGAACAATTTGCTCAGCTCCTAAATGATACCCTAGATGTGAAGATCTATAGAAATGCATGGCTAGGTTAGGAATGTGATCATTCCACAATTAGTTTAATATGTTAGTCTCTCCTAAAAGTTTTTGCCCGTATGTTATTATTTATCGTCAGTGCTTTCTTCTGCGAAAAAAAAAAGTGCCGCTAGTAATCATAGAAATATATTACAGCAACTTAAACATGTTATCACAGCAACTTTTAACATATCATCTGACATGCCATCATCGTCTCTACATCGCTGCTTGCTTTTGGTATCAACCGCAGAATGATGACTACCAAGCAACCATGAGTTTAAGTGTTTCCTAGGATTAAACTGGGTTTCCTAGGATTAAGCGTTCCTCGTACAAGGAGATACGACATGGATGGAGTTACTATAGGTATCTTTGTGAACTCTCTTTCACAGTTGGTGGAAGATATTGCAATGGTGCCCAAAGTGTGACGAGACGAGCTAGAAATTCAGCGACTTTATTCTCTTACAGGTGCATTCGCGGAAACCATGAAATGCTTCCGCCGTACTTGTGTTTATTTTAATTCAGACAATGATTTTCCTTTATACAACGCCAAAAGGAGAAGTTTTATGTGGAACATTACTTTGAATGTTCATATTATTGAATCTTTTAGATCATATTTGCCAAGATGGAAACGTTAAATTTTACTATTTTTTTTCTATAAAAAGTAGATTAGATTATGCTACATCTCGAAAGTTTCCAAGGAAATATATTAATTAGTGAATGAAGATAATGAAACATAGAGGAAAAGTATTTATAATGCCTGTAATATTTATTTCATTTCTGGAAAAGACTGATCCGGATTCTCCTTAGTGTCACTTTTTTTAACATAATGAATAACATTATTTTACGTTTTTACGTATGCATTGGAGGTTATAGCACATGAATGACAAATAAATGGATTCACGAAGAGAAAGAGCACCAGGCAATCCTTGGACACGATGTTGTTAAGTACCTCGTGGTAGAATTCCTATTGCCAGAAATCAACCAGAAACTCCTTACACGAGATATGTAAGATCTATCAATGATATATCACACTGCATAGTCCAACACTTTTCTCACAATTCTTAAAAAATGAAATGAAATCTTTCAGTTTAACGTCTGACAATTATGCCCTTTAAGCTAAGGGAGACGAATGACTAAGGCAAATGAATGATGATGGGAGAATTGATGGAATCATAATGTGGGAGGAAACGGAAGTATCCCAAGAAAACTTACGGACACAATATTGTCCACCACAAACTTACTTGACCGGGGATCAAACCAAGGATCCCATGCACCAGAGGTAAGCGCTCTACTACTGAGCCAACGTGCCTTTTCACAATTAAGAAAGTTGCAAATATTTTTAAATTAATGATTATTAAAAATAAACATTTCTGCTTCTGTTTTTTGCTTCGAAGCCAAATCGAATAATAGGAGTAATAATTTATCATATTTTTTTTATTGTGTTATAATGTTAATTTTTCATTACTACCCATTTGTAGGGGATCCTTTCCTATAAAATCACGAATGGTGTGCTTTCCTAAGCTTACGATTCCTAGGTACACATACGTAAAGTAAGTTGCGTAAACATCGTAGAAAGTACTATGTTAAATACAACCACTGATGAATATTATGTATTTAGCGTGTGATGTATTTGTGCAGACGGCAAAGTGGCCAACTAACATCCTTGCTTACAAAGGACATCAACTGTATGGTAGTGTTACCAGAGGTGCACGCGGGACTTTTTGCGTTTACCTAAGTTTTACAAAAAATAAAAATGATAATCTCACCTAATCAAATTCGTGTGAGAACCAACTAACTTTTCCAATAATGAAAATTCTTTTCAGCTTTATAAAGTTATAAGAATTCTTACAATACATTATTCAAAGCTATCGTACAAATATATTTTTTTCCTGAGGTTGTCGGTTAGGCATCAAAGAAATCTCTTCCCCTGCATATTATGCATTTTCACATCTTTTTTGCATACTAATTTACTTAACGGCATTTCTGATTCCTGTATATGCAGATCTCTTCATTCCTTACTTTAATGACAATATGTGTCGTGGTTTTAGTTTTTGAAAGAAATTTCATTCACCTGTTCAAATTGTAGCAACCATTTCAACAATCATACTATAGCTAAACAAACCAAGAAATGGACTTTTCCTACTATTCTAATATCCTGGCAGCCTTGTAAAGTGACGCAGAGAACCACCCACACATATCGTCCTATTACCGCTTCCTCTGAGTAACTCCACGCACATACAACAGCAGTGACTACAAAAAAAAAAAGGTTATAATTCATCAGATACGCATTACTGCCAATAGGCGGCCGAAATATGTTCCGTTCTCTGTGTGCTGAGAAGATTATGGAGCTGTCGAGCTTTTCATTAATACTGTTTGTGAGCAATATTGCTGTTTCTCGGAAAGGGGGAAGCTTTTACATTTTTACTTTTACTGTACTTTTAATATCTGAAGATCGTTATTGTTTTATAAATACAAAATGAATTGTCATACAATTCACGTTATTTACGAAAAGGTATATTTATATGTTTATCTAAAAAACAATCAAAAAATTGTTTGTGATTATCACGTTGGAACTTAACACTGCTTATCTAATTTACTACAGATCTTTTTTTCTTACTGTTAGTCATAATATACTATTCTCCTTTACTGATTTTGGACCTTTTTAACAGTGTATATTCAATTATTTTTCTGACAATATTAAATATTGTCCAACATTATCTTCATGTTCTAAATAGCTTCATGTTAAAGGCTAGCAACTCCATTGATTGCTGTTCAGATTGGACTAGAATATAAAATTTTAAATTTGTACTTCAAAATGTAAGAACATTAGTCACCATTTCATGTTTATATTCTATTGTCAGTCGTAGAAACTTCACAATATGGGAGTAATGACCAAAAATGAGTTGTATTACATTATTCAACGCCTTAATTATATAAACATTATTTAATCGAAACATCATATAATTGCAAGCTTATCAAATAAACAATTATCAAAAATAGGAGAAAATAAGTAACTAAAAGAACTTACATTTATATTACATTCAAGAAGAAAGTTAATGATTATATATATATTATATATATCGTATAGTTATTATTTTACTAGCAACTTGAATGTTTTCCCATCCTGGAGTGCTTTTTCGAAAAAGAATAATGCGCTAGGTTTTTGAACACTAAACAAATCTATGTCTCAGAGCGTGGACATAGTGCGTAATGTCTATTATTTTTACTTAAAACAATTTACAAAACTCCTTTCTCTGAATAACATTGTGTATGAGCAAAATACAAACCGCCATCTAGAGTGGCCATTTAGAGTCTAGCACGCTCATAAACATTATTTACATTTACAAGTATGCCATGCGGTCTGTTAATTTCAAAGGCGTACATTTAAAATCTACATCGTAACTTGTTATAAAATACTAAGAAGGAAACGTTGCATAGGATGCATGTTAATGAGAGAACTTGGGCGGTTTTCTTGACGGTATGCAGGCTAAATATTTCTCTGTGGCTCAAAGCATAGCTTCATGTTTCTTCAACAAAGTATCTTGCACATTTGCATTTATTATGGGAACTTTACTGTTGAGTTCCTTATAATTATTTTTCAATAAACGTATAGTTAAACCTTTATTATGTTAAAGAAGCATTTTATAGCGATTGTCAACCATCAATATCATTGTCGCAACACTCAACACTCACAATGAGCAAAAACTACGAAGTATTAACAACACTTTTTGTTATTATTATTTGTTTTTTTTTTTCAGTTTATAGGTAACAATAACTGAAAGGAAACTATATTACATTTGGTGCTGGAGCAGGAAGCAGTTAAATTACAGTTAACTGGGTATGACTTACAATTTTGAAAGGATTCTAAAACACTCGAATTAAACATTGAATTACCAATACTTCTTTCTCAAAGGTTCCTTCACACCTCTGCAATTGGACCAGGAAGAGTTGGGATACTTGTAGTCATTGTTTTGGTCAAGTTTCTGCAAAGAAAGCATATAGGTCCCATAATTAATTAGATATCACATAGATTTCAAAACTATTCTTATATTTGTTACAAGTATACTTTAATTTCTAAATTATTTCTTCTATCATAATTAAAAATTTAGAAAGAATTAAACTTAACAGAGTAAACCTGTGAAATTTACGAAAGCATTTAAACCAGCTTGAGACACTAACATATGTTTATTTTATTTGTTCACGTCATACCTCTTATCATAATATTTTTCAAATTTGGTAAGTATCGAGAATCAATGATAATAATAACGAAATTGATTATGATAACTAGTAATTTACTCAGCAGTAGGGATTAAAATTTAATGCCATCCGTGTGTGGGAGGAGGGGCAATCAAATGTTTTCTCAACACAGGAGATAGTAGCTATAATCATGTAGTCTTTTCTGGTAACTGACTAATAAATTAAACCTTAAAATGACACTATATCTGTGCAATGTACAGAGGTGGACAAAGAGAAGAAACAACTGATACGAACTAAATTACTCACATTTCATGAGTGTATGCTGCCTCTTGCATTATTACTACAAAATGCGAATTGTTTGTGTAAATATCTGAGATGGGCGGCGTTTAGTTTTAACTGGGCAGGAGTTGTCAATAACATATATTTTGTGAATCTTTACTGAATACATAAAAAGAATTTTATAATGTATTTTCAGTCTTTTATATTAAAATTTTAAACAATTTTGGGATCAAAATAACAATAGATTGATATAGTTGTAGTTTTCTTTTTGATATTCGAATATATACCGTACATGAGATGCCTGTTAAACTACTTATGAAAGTTACATATGAAGGTGCTTTCCAAAATATTATATCAATATACGCTTCCTATCTGCTGGAAAATAACCTTTGTGCTACCTGTAAAATCTAGGAAGATAGGCTTTTACAATGTACTATTTTCTTCTTGCTGATTCCAAAATGATTAACAAGATAATATCAACAGGAATTGCGCGGATTTATTTGGAAAACAACATAACTCTTGGTTAACAATTTACACTGATGAATTGTTGTATCCAAAAATCATGAATCACATTTTTGAAATTTTACTGGAATTAGTTGAAGGAAATTACACATTTGACTCCCGATTTTTTTAAAGAAAATGTTCCTGCACTCAATATTCCGAAACAGTATAATAATTAGGTTTATATATGCATTAAGTGATTTGTGAGAAGTATATCATATCCAATAAATAAGTATTGAAAACATTTTAACTAATTTCTCTTCGGACTCATCGGTTCATTTAATATATCATTATAACACATTTATAGTGGAAGAATGTACATATCATTTAAGTAATATAGAGCAATAATTCACGTCTGAAGAAGCATGAAGGTGAGATATTTCACATAAAATATTAACCAGTTCATTATTGATATGTACATCGTATAAACCAGAACACCTGTTCTTCAAATTCGAAATAACTTGTTTCATACTGTGGAATACAAATTTTAAGTTTCAGATCTAGATTACATTTAATGACAAACACTGTTAAGTTTATTACAATAGCAATAATAATAATAACAATTGCAAATAATATAACATATTGGGTCAGAATTAAAGACGTGCGCAAATCTAATTACGAAATTATTCAGCGAAATGTGGAGACACTTTTTGCGTTTAACTTATTCAGAAAATGATTAATCCTTTCTGAAACTAATAAAATATTCAGAGAGGAAGATAGGATTTATTATTGTATAATAAGGAAATGTGGCAAACAATATCAATGGCTTAATATTGGATTTGGTGTGCCAATTCCAATTTTTGAGTGATCAGAAAATTTAGAACAAAAGTTAGCTTACTTGTTTCGGGATATTCGCACTTCGAGTCATTCCTGTTCTGGCGTTGCATGAATATGAGTTAGGTATGATATACATAACATAGAATGCAATCTGCTCATATTCTTGAAAATTTAAAACTAACTGAACTAACTGTTGTAGTGCTTAATAAATATGATACTCAGTGAACCGGTGTTCATAAGAAGTCAAACTATCTATATGTCGGTAACGTTCTACTCGGATTGAAACGAAATCGTTTCAGTGACGCTTTCATTTATTTGATTTATATTTTTGATTTGTATAATTCAAAGTACACATGGTTTGAATTAGTTTTTACTGTTTTATTATTACAGTTACTATGCTCAATATAAAGAGATTTTAATGCTTATATTTTTCGAGCATCTTAGCAATGGTGCGTTCATATAAATAATGGTGCAGAACTTCTTGATTGCAGGTGTGATTTGAGTTTGTATATCGTGATCAGTTGGTATAAACACAATACATTAAAGTACGATAGACCTGGTAAGGTAAGTGACTTGTCATACAGTACATAAAGCTTACGGTCCTAATCCTTTTTATCTTCATGAACATTAAAATATTCAAGAGCTGATAACCAAATGTGCAAATGTAGGTAAAACTAATTGTAAGGTTATATCAATTCGTGAGGCTAACCATCAATAGTATTCAACAATATATATATATATATATATATATATATATATATATATATATATATATATATATATATATATATATATATATATATATTCTAATACCAAAGGTATTGTGAAAACATCTTTGACAACTTGTGAAAAAAAGTTTACTTCTTGAATAAGAAATTAAATGAAATGTTTTGCATCCCATAGCTCAAGTGGACGGTGATGATGAGCATGAATGAAATGGTGGAATGCAGAAAGTGGGAGGATACGAGAGGACTCCAAGAAAACCCACGCACATGGCGTTTGTCCACCACAAAAGCCATTTGGTGCAAGCTGGGATCGAACCAAGGACACTATGCACCAGGGTGAACACTCTATCATTTAACCACGGCGGCTCTCTTCTTGAATCAATCATCATATTAGGAATTAGAGTTGCTTGTAATATTAAGTACCCAACATACTCAATCTGCAGTACATTGTGAAGTTTATACATTTATTCTGATCTCAATCTTTCGAAACAAAACACATAAGTTTATTTGCTAAATAATCGAATAACATTCATCACTAAAAACTATAGAAAAATCATGCTAACAACTTTAATACGAAGATTTTATAGTATAATTGCAGAAGAGAGAGTTTCATTGGACAAAGTAGACTTTATGTGAACATTTAGTATACAATAGTATCCACTAAAAATAGTCTTGAAAAAATCAATAACGCCCTTGTTTAACCTATCATTAATTGTGGAGTATTTTCTGAGTACTGAAGGTAAAAACAAACATGAAATCTATTTGTTAACGTGTTATCAAATTTCTTTTTAACTTTATCTATTATGCTATACCTTGCAGCAGTTCGTTAATCTGTTATAGTCGTGAGCTCCTCCGTGGCTACGCGGGAGGCCCGCGTTCGATTCCCGGCGGGAGCTCATGTGGTTCGGATTCCACGTTAATCAGTAAGTCCACGTCTCATATAGCTTCGCTGCTGAACTTGACGTTAAACTCAAAATCAAGTCAATAACACTATAGTCAATAACTTTTATTTTCAGATTTCGAGAGGTTTATAAGTTGTTAATATAATAATGGGGGCATAAAATAAACATAAGATTATATTTTGAAGAGGCAACAGGCTTAATATTGCACAAAACAAATCTACGCATGAGTAGTGTTATGAAATTTGCCTACCAGAGATGGTGTAACGATTCTATTAACATAACTAGTGAAATCAAATATGAGTGACTTTTCAGCAGTCTCGAAATATATTTGATTATGAGGAAAGCAATTATACATGCAAAATGATCAAATCACTATTCGCTTCTCCTTCCATATGTTCACTAAAACGATACTCACTTATCTATTGAAGATCCATGCCATCACTGCAAACTGTCTTTATAAACCTCACTATCATCAAAAAGTTATAGAATGCTGTCTATGATTTTTGGTGTATTTGTTCAACATAGAGGGTTTGTAAGCTAGGAGCAGAAGACATGAACAGTCTGTATTATTGTGATCGACTCTAAGTACGTGGAGCGACGATTCGTAGAGATGTTACTTTTATAACATTCATTTTGAAGATACATATAACTATTCTTCAAATCAAAGACAAATTCGTAATAGATGGATTTACAATAACTTGTAGCCTTCAACTGTTCATTTACGTATAACAAGACCGATTGAACTAGCTTCCACTTTTCGATCTTTATTCATCGATTTAAATGGCATCCTTCTTTAGGTGTTCATCAATTTTTACGTCATCCTCTACCTTTGAGATAGTCGTGCCGTTGTATTTTCTTCCAGAATTCTATTCCGGAACTGATGTTCGTGACTTTCACAAATGCTTGTAGTCAACATTTATTCCCTAGAGAAGGGTATCAGGTATATTGAGACAAAGGCTACTTGATCGCACATTTCCATGTATTGAAATTTGTGTTGAAAAACTACTTGCTTAGCCGACTAGTTAACAGACTAATTCAACATAATCTCAAATGTGCCTCTTGCCTCATTTTTATTCCTTCAATAAAATGTGCATAGAAATTTAATATCTAATATACATAGGATTAAAATATTTCGAATAATCTTTCAAGTCTCTTGCTGCGTTTTTTTACTTAAATAAATTTATTATTTTATTATATATGTGCTATTGTCATTGTTACGTATTGTCCCATAGACGATAATGTTGACATTAAAAAATGATATCCTTGTGAACATTTTGAACTTTCGGTAGCACATTTATTTACGTTTTGCTTTATACATGTAGTTGGGAAGTCAACAGACGTTAGAAGATTTACTTTCCCTGCGTGTCGCGTACTAAGAACGTGAACATATTTTTCGCTGTTATTTCACAGGCACATAGTTCACAGGAAGATTTGTCATTAGGTGCAATCTGGCTATACAGAAGCAGATTGTTTGAAACCAATGCTATGCAGTTGGCTTTATGAAATAAAAATAAATAAATACATTGATTGTAAATATCACTTGTCAAGAAGTAGCAGTTTATCGGCGTAATTCATGTAAATGTATGTATGTACTAAATGATAAGTACGGAGTTTTGGTGGAAACGCCTGCCCTTGAAATAGTCAGTCCAGCTGACTGAGTGTAAGTCCATGTATTGTAGATCGTCAATTTACAGTTCCAGGAGAGATTAAGGGTCCGCTGTTGAGGTAGATAATGGGTAATCTTTACACTACACTTTTCGCTGAATAACAGTGCTCTACAAAAAGAAACTTTTTGAAAGCTGTTTTTGATTTGACACCTGATTTTATAAAATTTGAGGTTGCTAATTACGAAAATGAAATTAGTTTTCCCCCCATCACGTCAGGTTCTCGGAAAACATGATTGCGTAAATTGTGCTATTTACCCAGCAACGCTGCTAATGTAGAGTAACATTATGACTATATATTTCTAACAAAAGAACATATTTTGCTTCAGAACTAATCTGAACATCGATATTCTAAATAATTAAGGTTATCAGTGGCGTAACTAGGGGAGCAAACGGGGCTTGTGTGCCGGGCGCCGGATTGGGAGGGCCTAAATTGGGCAAATATTTGGGGAAGCGTTTTGGTTTGGTAGGTCAGGGGGGCGCTAAGGCGCGTTTTTGCACCAGGCAACAACTAGCGTATTTACGCCGCTGAAGGTCATTGATAAACAATTTACCTAATTTTTGTCTCTGTTTTTTCACTTGGAAGCTCCTAAAACTAGACTTCCTTTTGTGAGTTGTTTGTGAATCTTCACGTACCGTACCAACGTTCCAACAGTAATCCGCCAACATTGTTGTTCTCCAACGTCCCTGATAATGGAATTCAATTGCTTTGATGTTCTGGTGAAATCTTTCATAATGTTCTTCACTTTAATCACCGAAGTTAGAAGGAAAGCTGTCTAAATGTGAATACAAAAAATAAATCTTAAGACTCATTTTGTACCCTAAGGTTTTAAACTTCTGGAGCATATTAGACACAATGTACTTGTAATTTTCGTCTCTGTTGTTCCCGAGAAAATTATGTCCCCGAATGCACTTCATGCTTCCTTTTCAACACTTGTCATACAATGTTCAAAGTCTGACTGATCTGAGACTTTCTAATCTGAGGACCGCTGAATATTCCTTCTTTTACTTAGCAATTGTTGTGGGAATTTTGTCACTAGACAGTGGAAGCACTGCCCATCTTTATTCAGACTTTTGACAAATTGTTTCATTAGGCGCAGTTTAATATGCAAGGTGATAATATGACTTGTGAAGGGTCTACGAGGCAGATGATTTTCAAATTTTTACTTCCTATATTGTGGCTTTCGCTGACAATCAATTTGAGTCCAGTGTTCAATGCGTTCTCTGCTGTTCCATTCGCAAAATGTGGTATGGATATTTGGTGTACCCTTACTGCTATCACCTTCAGATCGCTGCCGCACAATAACCACTGATGATCTTCCTATTTTATTTTTAAAAAAATCCATATTATCTTAAATCTCCTTTAAATGTACAGAATAGAGATGCAAGGGCTCGGAAAAAAACCGGCTTTTTTGAAAAAAAACTCGTTTTTTTCTGCTTTGCTTTTTTGCTTGGGAAATTTTGGGCTTTTTTCAAAATACTGCTTTAAATTGATAAAACAGACTTTGTATCGCTTCTCTATAACACAAAAAATCATTTAATTAGTGGTTGATGCTGATAATAATATAAAACATCGAAAATAAACTATGTATTTCGAAAAAATATTTCAAACAATTTTTCTTCAACATATTTACATTATGAATTCCACAGGATTAACCAATGTATATAATAAGAATTTTTAACCTCCTATATACAAAAGTAAGCAGAGTTGGCAAGAACCGTGGTTGTTTTTGAAAATGCCAAAAACCCGTTTTTTGGGGTATGTTTAAACCAGGCTTTTTTGGTTTAAACCAGGCTTTTTTAACTTAGATTTTTTGCTTTATGTATTTATATTACATATTCACAGAAATAAGTTTGTTTCGCCTTGATGTTATTATGCAACAGCGGGGTTATGCCGGAAGAAGTGCGGTCAGTAAATTTCTTAAGTTGAGAATCTCCCGCCCTAGCCATTGGGAAAATCCCGTCATTACTTGAAATGTAAGACAATAACGGGAAAATCCTGTTATTGCTTTGCATGTAAAATTTAAAGGTCAACGTACCATAATCAGTACGCTAAAACTGAGGTATTAAATTACAAATTTAGTACCGGTACGTAGATATCATTGAAAGTCTAATCCAAGCTAATGTTGGAAGCTACGTAGGCAATCGATAAATTTTGCCAATTTCTATCAATATATTTAAGCAATATTGGCTTCTTTATAAAACAACACGCATTTAGGCATGCAGAAATATACAATTTGGTTTGTTTCGTATATTTAGGCTTAACATCCTTACGAAATACCGAGGTTATCAAGGAGAAGACTTTCGCTTAAACTGACATCCGAACCGCTACTTGGGTTACGCATGAAAGAAGGTTTGTGGTTCGACCGAGAATTGAACATGGGACACCTTGATTAAAAGGTGAAAGGGAAATAAAACTATTGCAGGTGGTTTGATATCTGGAAACGTTACCATGAAATTCACACGATTCGCATTTTTCATTCTTTTTATTTTTGTGGTTTAAACCAGTTATTAAAAAAAAAGTTGGTGTAAACCAGCCAACCCTAAAAGTAAACACTTCTTTTTAAAGAATACACAAATAACTAGCAAAATAGTATGTAGTATTTTTACTTCAAAATATTCCATAAACTCTTTTTGAAACAAAATAAAATTAAAATAAAACATAAGAGAAATACTTAGATTTATATGATACACTTAAAGGCTGCACATCTAGAGCTTTTGGTTCTGTATATTCTTGAAATTCTACAGTTAAGTTTTATAGAACCACCATCACAGTTTACCCAATCCTCAAGTTTTCTGAATTTTTAACAAGAGGGATTCAACATATCATTACGGAACTCCCCCCCCCCAAAAAAACTACAGAATATATTTAAGTTAAGCTAAATACAACTCCACAACAAAAATGACTGAGTGATTAGCTTTTGCGCTTCTATCGGGAAGTCCGGGATTCAACCAGCATTCGACCATTCTGACAAAGCTTTTCTTCATTCCATCTGTGAATGTAGAAATAGTGTGTGTACTGTGAGTTGGGCGACTTCCTTTTTTATTGTTTTTAGATCGTTATTACTAATTACCAGCAGTGACGGTTTTGCGAAGGTTAGGGGGGCGGTCTTTCGGACTGAAGCCCGTTCCCCAAAGTTACGGAATGTCTGCAACAAACGAAATATCTATTATTTATGCCTTTACTCATAAACTTTAAGCTCCCGTCAAATAAAAATTACGAATGTTTAAAAAAACTAAACATTAGTAAGAAACCCTTCCCAAAATACTTTTCTAAATCCGCCACTGATTCTCAGTATAAAATGATTTTTAAAGTTGTATCCGGAAGATTATTGCTAAACATATAAACGAAACGAAATATTATGCCTGTACTCATACACTTCAAGCACTTCCCAAATAAAATTAGGACTTTTTAGGAAACGAAACAATCAGAAAAAACCCTCCTAAAGTACTTTTCTAAATCCGCTACTGATTATTTGTATAAATTGGTATTCAAGGTTGTGTCCGGAAAATTATTGCTAAATCACTTCACAGCTACAGTATAACAGAAATATGGAAGTACGGCTTGACGGATATATTGAAAAACGTACGCTTTAACGGATAAATAGAAAAACGGGCAAGTTTAACTTTTGCGCTAGAAGCTAGAGTACTAAAAGCTCTTAGAAATGAAACAATGATGACAAACTAGAGAAGAAAAGAGATGTCGATAACTCAAAAGTTAAAATAAAGTTAAATAGCCTCTAAAATTACCCTCAAATACTACATTCTTCATGTTAGCTTTAATTCGTAAAACACGTGCTCCATCCATCTTGATGGTGAATTTCAAAGCGAAATATCACATTCAGGTCATGGAATTCTTATCTAACTATAGAATATACTATAAGAAAGCTATTTAGATAGAAAAATCATGAAGTTGAAAAAAGCCAAAATTTCCAAAATTCTCGTTTTTTCCCAAAAAAGCCGGCTTTTTATGTGAAAAAAAACCATCGATTCAAAAAAGCCGGCTTTTTTGCATCTCTAGTACAGAATGAATAATGGGTATACAGAGGGTTGTTCGTTGCTATTGTGAAGAAGCAGACCGTTCAAACTTCTCTTGTTGGAATCAATGAATAGGCTCCATTCACCTGCGTTATAGTTCTCACAATCACAGCTTACACAGTGCTGTTATTGCGTTCCCAACGTGTAACGCGTTGTGATATCATTCAGTGCTACCAGATACAGTACATATTTTTTCAATGTTAGCAGAATAAGTAACTGCACGTCTTTTATTACAAATTCAAAGATAATCAGAATGCTATGGCATCGAAAGTATATTTTTATATTTGTAATTATAATCAGTACTTCTTCCTAAATATACATTTATACAGTTATTTTCCTCTCCCCCTCCCCTGCATTTTAAGAAAACTGTACGTAATAGAGCAAAACTAATTACATTTTTGGATTTTTCAGGTCAAAAACATTAAAAAAACCTTAATAGTTTCCAAATAGCAAAATCATTGCAGAGCAGTGTAATTTATCATATCTTTCGTAGAAAAATTAAGTAAATACTGAAGTATTAATTAGGATAAATAATTATTAATGCCGTTTTAGTGTTTTCTTTAAGATCAGGAATACGTTGCTGATTTACACTGAAATTAGGACGAAACACAGTTTGTATCCGATCCAAATCGAACGTCCAAGTAATGAATTCAGCAAAATCAACACAGGACGCAATTATAATTAAGGTGTGTCATAACAGCATAAAATGTTTCTTTATATTTGCATGTGTTGTCTTTATATTAGGCAGAAAGTTTGTGTTACGCAATTAGTTTAAATTCATGCATATTATAACACATATAGGTCTATTACAATTATGAATATAATCTCGAACAACCCATCAAATACGAAAAGAAAATCTAATAGTAACTTAATTTTTATGTTGTGCATATATGGATGCCTTTGAATTAATGATTAAAACAATTAGACTATATACAATACATATATACGTATATGTAAATACATGTATCTGATATCAGAAAATTATATATATATATATATATATATATATATATATATATATATATATATATATATATATATATATATATATATTATAATAATAATAATAATAATAAAACATTTACTAGAAACTAACTCATTTGCTGAATTAAAATGGAAATCGTGCAATAAAATTGGACGAGCCAAAAACATATATATATATATATATAATATATATATATTTGCGTCTGCCGAGAAAAAAAATCATAAGCCTCGATCGAGAAATATTAGCACGAGATAGCGTCTTAAGAAAACGATTTAAAACCGGTTCTACTTCACTACTCTGAAATAGATGAACAAAAATAACGCAGTACTACTAACTACATCATACTAATGACATGATGTACTCGGTAGAGAACAAAACCTAAAAGTTAGGGAAAAAAATTGAAAATTATACGAATAAGTTAAAATTAAGGTACAACAACAATTATTGGCGAAAAGAGCATTTGTAAGTTTATGTTGCCCTACGTTTGGCATACAACTCAAAATAATGAATAATCAGTAGGGTTTCTTGTACTAGCTCGGAAACTCTTATGATAATTTAAATATGACAAGAGTTGTCAAGAAGGACCAGAAAGGGAGTAACCAACCCAGTAAGAAGAAAGCTAAGAAAGAAACAAAGAAATGATTGCTTTTGTTTTGTTTGTGAAACTCTTGTTCAAACATTTCCAAAGAACTATAAATTAAATGCTCTTCTTGCAGTCTTTGGAGCCACTAGAAGTGCACCATGGGGGCCTAACGCTTTGGTTATGTTCGTGACTTGAACAGAGTGTAATTGTTGTGTTCATGTTTCTTTCAAGTGCTTATATAAAAGAAAACTTATGCCATTTTCTTAATTATTTCCATTTTTTAGACTTCCAAACTGTGCTATGAATAAGTAAGGGAGTCATAGAACGGCTATGTCTTTCTGCTTGACTGACGATAGATATTAAAACAAAAATAGGAAAAGGTACGAAACAAATTTTCTTTAATCGATTCAGAGTCTGAAGAATATGTTACACCTTCTCCGTTAATCCTCTGTATGAAACAGAAATGTGAAAATTAACCATGTCTAGTTTCAACATTAGTCGCCATACAATGAAAACGAACAGATATGGACAATGAGTTTTTGGAATTAATTCAGCGTCCCCAGTAAAGATACCATCTTTAATCTCATCTCTCTAGTGAAACCTGAAGTAGTAGATATTTACTACTACTTCTGGTTACAATATTGATCTTCATGGAACAAAAACGGTAGGTGATGGCAACAAGCGATTTCTTAGAAACGATTCAGAAAGTCCCAACAATAGGTTCCATTCCCTCCGTTAATCCTCTATTTAAATGTGAAGTAGTAGAGATCAGCCATTTCCGGTTTCAACGTTGATCCCCATAGAGCAAATACGGAAAGAGATAGAGAGAAATTACTTTTTGATATGGATTGAACTCAACAAGAATGATTTTCTTTCCAACGTTTCTCCCTCTATTCAAACCAAAACTGATGGAAATCTACTAATTCCAGTTTCAACACGATCACCATAGATTTCATTTCATTTTCAGTTTAGCTTTCTTTTCAGCAGTGAGGTGGTATGAGATGTGGACCTGGGTCTTAACGTTGAATCCGAACCACATGAGTTCCCGCCGGGAATCAAACTCGAGTCTCCCAAGTCAAAGACTTCTACGCTAACCACTTATACGATCACCATAGAGTACAACGGTAAAAAATAGTGAGAATCAGTCTTTTTGAACGAATTCAGTATCGCAAGAAAAGGTTCCATATCAGACTTTATTTCTCTATTGCAACAAAAGCGACAGAAATCAAATACCACTTCTAATTTTAATATTCATTCTCAAAGATTAAAACGAAATAGAAGCCGAGAAGCGTTTTCTGGTACAGATTCCGAATTGAAGGATAGGTTTGATCACAGCTTTATTATTTTACTGAAGCCAGAATTAGTAAGAACAGCACAGCTACCAACGATATTCATTTCTACATAGTGTGAAATGAAATGAAATTTTTCAGCTTAACGTCCCACGATTGTATCTTTTAGGCTAAGGGTGAGGGATGACTAAGGCAAGTGAATGATGATGGAAGAATAGCTGGAATGACAATGTGGGAGGAAGCAGGTGTACTATGAGAAAACCCACGGACATGATGCTGTCCACCACAATCTTACTTGATCGGAGGAGTCGAACCAAGTATTTCACGCACCATAGATGATTTCTAGATAGTAATAGTTGTAAAGGATAGTGAAAAACTGTTTTTCATGTGTATTCAGCGTCGGATGAACAGGTTCTATCTCCCACATTATCTTTATACTGCAATCTGAAGTTGTAGATCTACTACTTCCGGTTTCAGTATTGAATTTTCATAGTTTGAAAGTCTTCTATAGTTCACAATGTAAAACAAAACTTATTTTCTTGAGTGTAGTGATTATATGTAATACTTGTGTGATATATTTTATTTATTCTTATCATTATCGTTTTCCCCCGGAATGAGTTGATTTTGAGTTTAACGTGCCTTTCAGCAGCGAGGTATATCAGACGTGGACCTACTGATTAACGTGGAATCCGAACCACATGAGCTCCCGCCGGGAATCGAACCCGGGTCTCCCACGCCGAAGGCTCGTACGCTAACCGCTTAGCCACGGAGGAGCTCCTTTCCCCGGAATGTATCTTTCAGATTCACCTGTAGAATTTCGACCATCGAATTGAAATTTGCCTCTTTTAGATGATATGAATATTTAAGTTTAGTTTTTAATTATTTGGATTCTACAACGCTTGCAATAGTTTTCAAAAAGTTAATACGCCAGATACAAGATGTATATACTATTGCAGTGTGCAATAATAGTTCTTTAAAAATGAAGAACGGCGATCTTCAAAAATATATCAAATACTTTAAATTCTCTGAATATGTAGAACAAATACAGTCGGTTCAACGTTATAGACGTGGTGAAAAATGGAATCCAGATTCGTGTAATGTGTTTTTTTAAAAAATTGTTTCCAGTGATTTCCAAAGAGATCTAAAAAACACACTAATAGAACTTCCTTTCATTATGAAGCTACAAAAAAATATGAAAAGTACAAAGTACCTTCAGTTAATCTGGGTTTTGTTAAAGTAAATCCGAAGACCGCGCGATAAGAAAAGAGATCAAAGACAGTTGAAAAGTTATTTTATTACTGAAAATCAGTATTATATGTAGTAAATTATATACATATAATATATATATATATATATATATATATATATATATATATATATATATATATATATATATTACTTTGTAACATTAACGTGCTGTATAATTTTTCACACACACACACAAACTGTTCTTTGTCCTTTAAGAGAGAGCAGACGACAAATATTCTGCGCGCTCCACAGGTCTTATGGATGATGTTATACTGGGACAACCTAACACCATGCAGTATGGATAAGAGGCTGCTAATCTTGCTGAAATGGTCCGATCATTATACTATGGGCTGAAAAGAAGCAGGAGGAAAAACTCAGGAAGAAAACAAAACATCATAATGCTACTTATAAAAGACAGAAAAAGCCCGGTCAAAAGTAAAACGAGAACCCGGTAAGTTTCACACTATGTGCTAAAACGACATAGCATTGAAGCGGTTGTCTGTGAGCTAAAACGAAAAAAGGCATAAAGCAAGAAAAAAGAAGAAAGTAAGAAAGAGAAACCTAACGTTTCCATGCTAAAAGTAATGATGCAGGAAGAGAGTAAACATATTAAAAAAAAAAAAAAAAAGATCCGCCGTACCATCATGTGTTATATGATTTGGGGCAGTAAAATCCCTGCAAGAGAAAAAATGTACCGGGAAGAGTGAAATGTCGGTCGTTTCAGCACGTGCTAAGTATTGCGTCGGAAAAACACTGGAAGGTATCCGAGAAAAAACTGGAAGTCTTATACCATGTGCTTTATAGGGTCAGTAAGATGATTGACTCATACAAGTAAAGTAGGATATAAGATCGAATTACGTGAAAAAAATCGGCTCATTCGGCATGTACTTTTGGCAATATGAGCTAAGAAGAAAGGTCTAGAGAGAGGGGGAAATGTCCGAAAAGATCGAAAACATAGTGCTTCCTCCATGAGGCTATACTTTGCAGTAGTCTGTTGCTGGCTAAGCATACCATCCACGATTTTCTTCTAACAGTTGCCAAAACTATTAAAGTTACGAGACATTTATTTTCAAATTGTGAGAGGTTTTCAAGTTGTAAATGTTATAATGGGAACATAAAATAATGTCACATTTTGGAAAGGTAACAGACTTAATATGACGCAGGGCTACTTAGCTTGTTGCTTTGAACTGTTCGATGACAGATACCAAATCCGACTGAATTAGCTTTAAGCCTCTGAGAATTAAGTCTACAATTTCTCCTTTCAAAGTGATAGAAATCGTTAGAAATTGAAGTCTATTATTATTGTTATTAATAATAATAATAATAATAATAGTAGAAGTAGTAGTAGTAGTAGTAGTAGTAGTAGTAGTAGTAGTGGGTGGTGTTGAACATGTATTTTATAAAAAGATGTTTCAATAGCGTTTTTTTTTTTTTAATCCAGATTAGAAAATTTCAACTTTACAGTAATGAGCAATGAAATGTTTTTCTCATAATACAATATATTATAGCCCTATATGTAGCTGCCTGCCGACAGGTCTCACAACGCATGATTTATTCTGATCACTGTCTGTCTGCATTGTTACATTTGTTCTGTGTATTGATGTGATGCAGTGCATGAATGTTCATTTTTGAAGAAAAAATCTACAGCTTATATTCTACAAATCGTTCCACTGAATGTTGCATTATAATCTTTTTTTTCCTTGGCAACTGATTAGCTTATTCAGGAAAATGAATACATAATGGCTTCTACGAACAGCTCGTGAAATTGTGTGTAGGGCGCACCAGGCCATAGTCAGACATTAAGACAGAGGGCCGAGATCATTTCGAGGGAATAGCTGACCTGAATTCACCATGCATTCATACATACCAACAAACAACTAAAAGTTTCAGTTACCGAATGAGGTCTCATCCCTTGATCACCTCCTAAGTTACCAGCTTGGAGTGTACATTTAAAAAATAGTGTTAAAATTCCTGCTTCAACCCTACATTGTGCTATATGTATTTTGTAGTGAATTGCAATTGTGTAAGCAAAGTGTCTTTGAACTTGATATGATAAAAATTTACCGTATTAAAATATGTAAGATATACAAAAATCCTGCCGTGGCCGCGGTGGCTCATGGTAGAGCGCTCACCTCTGGCATGTGGGATTCGATCCCAGCTTAAGCCAAGTGGGCTTTGCAGTGAACAAACGCCGTGTTCGTGGGTTTCCTAGGGGCACTCCCGTTTCTTCGCACTTAATTCATTGCATTCATTTCTCATGATCACCGTTTCCTTTAGCCTAACCGGCATAAGCGCGGGACGTAAAACTGAAAGATTTCATTTATTTTTTTCCGTGGCCCTTGTTATTTGTTCTACCTTTAAAACAACCTGTATATAGTGATATGTAAATATATATGAGTATTATATATTATTATAAAATTAAGGTATATCCGTACGTTATAGTTATCACCTATCTGACGAATTCATGTGTTTGTTTTGTGAAGACAGTGCTCTGTGCTTGTATGCTGTTATTAGTTGAAAAAGTTATCGGGAGGGCAGGTATGAGTGCTTTTCTGCTTTACTTTAAAGGGTGGCTAGAACATACGAGCACTAAAAGTCTATACGCAGTCCATTTCTTAGTTTGTTGTATTATAATATTGCTAAAGAGATTGTGATTTGAATTAGAAAATAGAATTGAAATAAAAATCAACACACAAATTCATTCTAATATTAGAAGAACTACATACAAGGTGTAAAAACTTTGTAGAAAAGAAAGAACATGTGAAGTCATATTGCATTTAATAAAATAACAGACAGCTGCCTGTGGGGTAGACAGAAGTGTGAGAACTGTTATTGAAATTGGTAATTTTATTCAAAACATATGTATAAAGCCAAACTGTAGAGCAGTGGCGTAGGGAAGGGTTCACGCGCTTAAGCCCACCCCTATTAATAGAGAGATATCAAAAATTGATTCTGCTAATATGCAGTATATTTCATTTCTGTTCCCCGATAATATCTTTTTTTGGGGAAAGGGCTCTTTCTCGTCAGCATAAGCATCAAGATTTTCTGCGGGTGCGAGTAAAAATATTAAAAAAGAAACACTTTGCTCAAGTTCTTTTTTTTTAATTTATTGACCTGCTTAGCTGAATATTGACCTGGCCCCATCATCATGACGGGTCGTAGTATGTGGGATCCCTGGTTTGATTCCAGTGGATCCTGTAGTGAACAACTACCATTACCTGGGTTTTTTCTGTTCTCTCGTTTCCTCTCACTTTCTTCATTATCCATGAAAATCTGTACAACAATACGAAGAACGTTTCAGTCGGTGACACATGGTCCTTCCTTTTAGTCTTTGCTTCTTTGATTTAGCAGTTTATTAGCCTCATAATACTTACCTGGCTCCGTCACTCCTGTAGAAGTATTGAATTAATGCTGTTCGATATTATTTGATATTCTTATTATATAGTATTTGATATTCTTTAAGTTCTATTTTTATAAGTGAAATTGAAGGTTGCAACCATCTATATGCTTTAGTATTTCATCCCATGTTGAATAGTTTTACGTATTCAGCGCACAAGACTTAAAGTAAGTACACTACTTATTCCATTAAATTTGATTTGGTTCAGGATATCCTTTTGATTTTCTTGAAAAATTTCATATGAAAGAAATCAAGTAAATCGAGTATTTCTGGTAACAAGGAAATTAGTTCGCAACATTGCCGCAATCACAGATAAATCAAATGAGATATATTTTGATCTATGAATTATAGCTGTATTGTATTATTAGGGACATTGCCTAAGAAGAGATTGTATCATGAGGGACGTCCTAGAGGGTATGGTGGCGGGAAAGAGAGGGAGGGGGCGAAGGAGACTACAATTAATTGATGATATTAAAACAGAAAGATCATACGCGAAGACGAAAAGGTTAGCGGAGGACCGTGGAGCATGGAAGCTTCTCAGCTGCGGCAAGTGACCTGCCAATAAAGGCAGAATACCTATGATGATGATGATGATGTATTATTAGTTTGATTTATTTTCAGTTATTATGCTTAATATTTAAGTATGCTAATTTTCTCTGTTGTTATTCATTATTGTATAAATTATGTAATGATAATTAGAGAATCTTATCTAACTTTCTAGGCAAAGAAAATTTCAATTCAGTGCAACATTTTTTTCTTTTCTTTTTTGATAGCCGAGTTAACAACCGTGGTTGAATGAGAATTGAGATTTTCGATAGATGATTCCAGTAAAAACTAGTTTCGATAGAGATTTTCTGTTTGTTTATACATGTTTATAATATATACATACAGGGTGGTGAATTTAAAATTTGCCACCCCTTGTATCTTCGAAACGACTGCCAATATGAGAAAACGCAAAAATACGTCCATCATTATTTTAAGGAACTTGAATTTTGAGTTATAAAAGGTCCACTCCAGGCACCCCATATAGGGGTACGTGGGGTCAATTTGAACATTTTAAACGGCAATGGGGTCAAGTTATATATCGTTGGAAAGGTCCCGACAAGAGAAATATTTTGCCGAAAGTTTCAAGTCTCTATGTTGACTTCATCCCAAATGGCGGGGGTTCACATTTCGTGCCCATAAAGTCCGTTGCCACCCAGTGTATCTTCGAAACGACAGCGAATATGGAAAAACGCTAAAACACGACCATCATTATTGTAAGGGGCTTCAATTTTCAGCTGTAAAAGGTCCAACCCAGACACTCCCATATAGAGGTACGTGGGGTCAACTTGAAAATGTTAAATAACAAAGAGGGTCGAGTGATATATCGTTGGAAAGGTATTGATAACAGGAATATTGTGCCGAACGTTTCAAGTCCCTATGTTGACCCCATCTAAAATGACGAGGGTTCACATTTCGTGTCCATAAAGTCTGTTGCCACCCCGCGTATCTGCCAAACGACTGCGAATATTGAGAAAACGAAAAACCACATTCGTCATTGTTTTAAGGGATTGAAATTATGCGCTACTAGCAGCGTTCACCCCGCTTCGCTGCGGTCACCCCGGAACGCAATAAACTTTGTTACTTAGATAATTTTTACTTTTTCGCTTTCAAATTGCAGTAAATGTTAACATTATAGCGCCTGTCATTTATGTTAACCCGCCGAGTGACACGGTCATGCGGGTTGCATATAAATACGTTTATTTTTATACCTATGATGAACTAACAAAGTGATTTGTACGTTATGGACACTTGAATGGTCAATTATCTCAAGACACTGGTAATTAAAAATTAAAGTGATATGATAAAAACCATCTAGGGTCCAAATCCTAATAACCCCCCAAAAATGAAAGAAATTGGTTCAGCCGTATTAGCGTGATGAGCTAACAAAGGATTTGTGCGTTCTCTTTTATATAATAGATAAAAGGTCCACCCCAGAACTCCCAAATAGGGGTACGGAAGCAAACTTGAAGATTTCAAATGGCAAAGGGGGATGAGTAGTTTGAACGGGCTCGACAAATGAACTTTTTGGTGTAAGTTCTGAACTTGCTAGTTTGCCGAAATCTAAAATGTCGGTGAAATCAAATTTCGGATTGAAAGCCTTTGATGACTTTTAGATATCTATGGCTTGTGAATGCGGTGCTTCTATGTTTTTGTTTTCCTTTTTTTATTTATTTTTAGACAGAGTGTAAGTATCGTAAAAACTTTTGTAAAAAGAGAAAATGATAATTTATTGGGTTGAGACTTTGCTTCTGTGCATCTTGCCCCAGATTTTGTAAACGAAGGCGCATATTGATGTTATATTGTATTGTCATTAGAGTAAGGTTTTAAGAAATGGTTATTTCAAAGGTGGGGAAAAAAAGTTGCTAAAATATGGACATCAGAAAGAGGAATCAGTACTATCAGAGTGTAGAGAAGTGGTAATCACTACAGGTTTTAGACATGTATTACTACGTATTTTTGCTGATTGAGAATTAAACAACCCGCATACACATTTCCATACCCATGTCCGATATCAATAATTTATAAACGGTAAATCAATATTTATGAGTAAAACTATCACTTTCAAATTGATCAGTAAAAGTAACACTACTAGAACAACACAATTACGTACCCCAGGGCACCTACACAACAAGTAAGGAAGCATAAACAATACTGCACGCTTGGAACGTGGATTACCTTATTGAGCGCGGACCTCATTGAAAGCAACATCGAGTCATCTATTAAATGAACATTTAGCATAACTGATTTGTGTTTCCTTTTCCACACATTTTGTTGCATATTATCAATTGTTGTAAAGATACGTAACTTTTGATAGTAGATTTGGATTGTACATAAATCTTCCTTTAATTTGATGTATATATATCATTGTATGTTCGTGCACATTTAGGTAAAAACTTCTTTGAAAACATTATAAATGTGTAAAATTCCAAGGAGTTGCTATTAATTTTTTCATGACTATATATATGTTATAGGTTTAAGTGGTTGAGAGCCTTACTTACGAGGTTTCAGTTTATTTTTCTTTCCGTAGTCTGACTATGTATAGCCTACTGTGAAATTAGCGTTGGGATTCAGTTCTTGGGTTCGAGAACTTCAAGGCTTTAATTTGAACAACTTAACCTAAAGAACCGAGCCTCTATTGAAGGCGCTTATGTTATCTAATGAAAGGAATTTTCCTACATATTCAGACAATTCATACGTAGATCTTTAGGCCAGTCAAAACTCTAAATTCTGAGGCCGTCTTTAAGGTGTCGAGGGAGTACAATGGCTTGTGCATGGACGCATGTTCAGCTCTCTCATGTTTAAAGAGTTAATTGGCGAACACAAAGGAAATATTTTATTTTGAAGTTATATTTCATTAATTTTTTAGGTGGCCTCTTCTCTTAACTGAGAGATTAGTCTGGTTTCTGACAGAACATTTGAGTTCTTGACCACTGAATTAGATTAAATTTCTGTAGAAATTAGAGAAGCGTCTCAGAAATAATTAAAGCATTTTAATTTAAATTGGAGAAAAATCTTATTTACGAAGTTTCCCCTGAACCTGTGTTGTCTTTGCATATTATTGTTCTTTTGCAAAGGCATTAGTAAAAGTTTTCCCCCCGTAGACAATAAGAGAGTCCATCACAATATCACTTTTTTAATTGCAAATGCTACAGGCTGAGGTATGCAGCTAATAAAAAATTATAGAATAAATAAAAACGGCAACTTTTAGTTTTCAAACCATTATTTTTGAAGTACTGAATAAAATATATGAGAATGAAATGACTAATTTGTATGTGGTTTTATGGAAGCAAACGTTTTGTCATATTCCATGATAATTACTATAAAAGTGTCAAATGGATACTCATAGAATTTTATTGTCGTTTTGCAGTTTGTTAAACCCATTATTCACGGTAGTGAGTGTCATAATAGGCGTTAGATTATTATTGTCACTTTCTTTTTCCAATTAATGAACTATAAATGTCTATGTTTCTGAAAGTATGATAATCAATACTCTCTCGTATTATATTACTGGGAAGTATGCATATGTATTAATATTTTCATAGATGGTGAATTTTTGTCATTGCACGATGAATAGTAACTTACCAGCTTGATAAATGAATAGAGCAATTAGTGTGTGATATGTAGTTAATACAACCATGTAACATGGTTTAGTGATCTAAGACATTAAAATGGTGGACGGGATTGAGTCCATTGAATTTCACTGAGTGTATGAATTGTATGCATGGTAACGATGTATTTCATTGCTATAACTAATTTCTAATTTTCTTCAGCGTAAATGACAGAACTTTGAGATGTAAAACTTTTAAATAAATTAGGACACAATGCAGGTAATATTAAACTTTCTCTGTCCTAATGGGTAAGAGCACGTTGCTGAAGAACTCCATGTTATTATATTTATTATATTTAGTTATTACATTTAGATAGCTCATTTAAAAGATAACTTCCACCTAAGTTAAAACATTTATGAGAGTGAGTTTGTAAGAGCAATTCAACGAGATGTTAAAACTGGAGTCGAAGATCTCAATATCATTCAAAGTAATGGTTACTAGTACTAACGTTCAAAATTGAGCATACACGGGTTTGTACCCTAAATAGGTATATGCCAATGCATCATAAATATTTAAAATTGTGTCTCTGAAGGTCATTCCCAAATACTCGAGAACAGTGCAATCTAGAGCTTGAAGAAAGTTCGGTGAGGTGTAGACAGTAGGTAAACAATTTGGAAACCGACGCTACTATTAAAAGGGAAAAGGATGCAAATCTATGAAAAATAATCCATCCATCAGTGTAAGACAGGCTAAAGCTAAACATTTGTCTACTACTCAGCACGCCACTGATGGTGTTCACACATCCATTGTAGTTTGGAACTTATGTTGTTTTTCACCAATGAAAGCTGAACCAAAAATACCTGTGCCTCCAATCTACCACTCGGAAGGGTCCGTCGAACAATAGGAGCGGGCAACACCACACACGCGTTATCGTCTTTAACCAACAGTGTCGTAGACGTTTCATGGTCCTCATATCTATAGGATTAAAACAATGAGAGGATCACATTGTGCAGCCCACAGCCGACTATAACTGGGTACATGTTTTTTCTTATCATTATCTCCCATGCATGTCACTGTCGTAGTGGCATGCAAAGTACGCATATCGATTTCGCAGTACAGTTAACAGCAAAAGTAACTCCACTAGCTAGGGTACAGTACTTTTGTTGATATCAAAAATGCCTGAACAGATTCAACACAATTTACACCCAACATTTCAACAAAAAGACGATAGTTGGTAAGCCTGTGGTGTATAAAACAATCTTTTGCTGCACAGAGAAATTTCTACACTTTGAAAATATTCTCTATTGTTTGATGCATGTTGTTCAATGAGTGCTATATGTCAATGATATTATAATTCATCACGTGCACAGTGTATTATTTCGCCACACTAAGCATGTGAGAAGAAATAAAAAAAAAAGCAGTGGTCGTACTTGAGTTAGAAAATGGTTGAAATTAACTGAAAATATCACATCTTTAACAATTGAAGGAAACAAGTTTTTATATCTTTATCTTCATTCATGCACCTACTCCAATTCTCCATCCTTCTCGTGAAATGAACAGCTCTTTCCTTCTCCACAGCAGTTCTTGCATATCATAAAGAGTATCGATTGAAATTAAAATTGAAACACGTTAAAAATTTCTGACCCTTGCGGATTCGATCCCAGGCCACTTTAGTAGAAAACCTATGTGTTAACTATTTGCCTACGCCATCTAATTTTCCTCCTGTTATACAAAACTGTTAGATGCTGGAAAACCTTTCACGTAATACTAATCCAGATGCTAAAGTCTGTATGAAGAGATGACCATTAGTTGAGTTATTTAATTTTCTTCATCAAATTGTATTATCTAGGCAACTGTTATTGTTATTCTATCATTGCTTTATTATTATTAACGATCATTCCAAATCCATATTTTCACTGATTCAACCTGTTTTGCATCAGTTATGTCGACATAAAAGAAAATGTGATTTGTACGCAAATTATAGTTATGGATTGCAAGGGACATAGTTTCTAATTATTCCCTGCAAACTCGATCGTATCTGATTGTAAGCAAATCATAGTATGGAACGGAAAACACTTATCACTAAACAAGTAGTATATCTACCTGAATATACTAAAAACGAAAGTGGTAGAAATACTGATGGTCAATATTAATCTCCGTAGAGTAAAACGGTAAGAGATAGCAAGAAGTTGCCATAATAGATTCAGCAACCCAAGAATAGCTTGCATGACTATTCAATGCCGAAATTGCGGAAGCTTCCGATTTTAACACTGGATGTAACAGAGTGTAAAAACAATAACAGATAGTGAGGAAAAGTTTTCTGCTGTGGATTTAATACCGCATTATTAGTTCCATTCCGACCTTATTCCTGTATTGCAAGCGGAAGTGATAGAAATATACTATTATTTCCGGTTTAGGTATTTATCTCTATAAGACAAAAACGGTAAGAGATAGAGAGATATGGTTTTAGTGACCTAGGAATATTACATCTTGATCTTTATCCCTCTACTTAAATCAGAAGTGGCAAAAATAACGACTTCCGATTTCAATACAAATCGTTATATGAAAAAGCAGTTAGGTAATGAACTTTTGGTTTGGTTTGTTGCTTGGAGCTTAGCGTCCTATTTCAGCCCCAAGACTTTACAAGACCTATACTTATAATTTAAGCTGGAATCCAAACCTGCGTTCAAATTTCAAAAGTCTCCCACCTGGGATCGAACTTGGGCCACCGTTCAGCGAAGATGTATGCGTTAGTCACTAGACCAGCAGAAAGTGCTAGTTATAAATAATGAAAAGCAGTTCTTTTTTATAGATTGAATGCCGTCCCCACCTTAATCCCCTATTATACTCAGGAGTGATATAAATATACTGTCATTTCAGGTTTCAATATTGACCATAAAGCAAAAGCCGTAAGGGAGCAAGATGAATACTTTTTTATATGGCTTTAATGCCCAAAGCATAGACTTTCCTGCGATCATTGCCCTTCTATTCAAAGCGGAAGCTGTGGAAGTCGAAGATTTCTGATTTCAACATGGATCGACACAGTAAAAAAAAGTATTAGTAGGTAGTGATAATGCACTTTTCATGTGGGTCAGGATCCCAAGAAATGATTTCATCTCAGCTATTATTCTACTGCAACAAAAAAGTAGTTCAAACCAGACCACTATGTGTTTTAATGGTGGTTCAATACAGTAATAGTGGTAAGACATGCGGGGATCCAATGACTCAGTGCTAAGCACTCACTTCTGGTGCGTAGATTTCCAGGTTCGATCTCTGCTTGTATGAAATTAATTTTGTAGTGGAAAAATATCCTGTTGGTAAGTTTTCTCTGGGTTCTACCATTTTCTCCCACTTTCTTGTTTCCACCATTTCATTCATTATAATCATTATCACCATTTTCATTGGCCTAGAAGCATAATTGTGGGATTTTTAAACTACAATATTCAATTCATTTTTGTAAGATATACCAATTTCTTCCTTAGTCCAATGTTAAGACTGTTAGTTAAGAGTGATCTAGTAATATTGGACTAAGAAAATAATTGGTCAAGTGCTATGTATGGGGCATTGGACTTTATGGTTCAGAGATTAGGACATTTCGGAAGTTAGAGAAGAAATATTTAGAGAGCTTCGAAATGTGGTGTTGGAGGAAGACGGAGAAGATAAAATGGGCAGAAAGAGTAACAAACGAAGACGTTTTAAAACCGATGGGAGAGAAAAGGACGCTTCTAACCACATCTTTCGTAGAAAGTCCAATTGGATTGGACACATCTTGCGAAGAAATTGTCTTCTTCATACCCCTATAGAAGGAAAGATGGAAGGAAAGCGAGGAGTAGGGAGAAGAAGAACATAACTGATCGATTACTTGAAAAATAGAAGAAAATATTGGGAGTTAAAAGAGGAAGATGGAAATCGAGAACATGGAAGAAACATTTCCAGGCCCAAACTGAAAATTAAGAAAAGAAAGAAACAAAAAAACTCATTAGTCCCAAGATCTGCCAAAAGGCAGAGTACTTAATAATTTATAATAATAAGATATACCAGACAAGTGTTTCTGGTATGGAGTCAGCGCGTAAAGAAAAGATTATGACTTTTTCCCTTCATTGCAACAGGAAATTCTAGACCTACTGCTTTCTGTTTTTGTATTGAATTCACAAAAGTACATGGACTCATAGTTTGATCCCAGCCTCGCCAAGTTGGGTTTGAGGTGAACAAATTCTGTGTGCATTTGATTTCTTAAGATCTCCTCTTTCTTCTCACTTTCTCCATTCCTCCATTTCGTTCGTTATCATCACCACTACCTCCCTTAGCCTTGGAGCATAATCGTGATACTCCAAACTACGATCTCACCATTAAAATGCTTTAAAAAGGAATACTGAAGAAAGTACAAATATGCAGCACGAACGGATAAACAATTGGTTAACACAATGGTGCTGTGAGGTAGCAGAGGAACCGGATATGCAATCCACTGACACTAAGCGGAAGTCGGCCATAGAGCCAGAGTTTAGGGGTAGAAGAAGATTGATATAACATGAGTATGTGTGCATACAGTTGAAAGATGTCCAGTCGTCGAATGCTGCGGCCCCTGAAACGCATTTCAGACAGATCGCGGACGAATATTGGCGTATTGTGAGTGTGTTTCATCATTCGGATACAATGGTGCCTGTATTAAAACGAATGTTTCCATGGTGCGACGAATATGGACTCGATGGCTCCACAAAAGCATTATGCAGTGACATGCTGATTTCGGTGACCGCGCCCTACCTCGCTTCGCGAGAAAAAAAAGCAGCTTTTTGGTGTGGCTCTTGCGAATCGGACAGCCACATCTTGCACACTGATGCAAGCTCTCGAAGATATTGCGGAGAGCCCAGTATTTCCACGAATAGTGCTAAGTCAGTCGTCTAGTAGAGCGAGGCATATTTGCATGACTCCTATGCTCCTGTTTCTGCTGACTGCATAGCATAGGTATGGCAACAGTATCTGGTGCTACCGTGGCACCAGACTGGACGAAGTCTGTATTTTGCATCGCCTCTTTGGCCGACACCAGGTGTTTTCGCGTGAAGTGCCGCTAAATGACGTGCCATTCGTGCCTCCTAAGCATTAACACGCATTTGACGAGCCAGCAGCACATTGACGAGGTTTTGACTCGATTTTGGTCTCTTTAGTATAGATTCTGCCTGGAACTACATCCCAGTAGGATAATGCGGACCCTCACGTTGCACGTACTGTCCTACACTTACAAACTGGATACAATTTTCCTCTGCTGATGTGGCCGGTGCATTTATCTTTTCTTTCTCCTCTTGAGCACTCCTGGTCGATATTGACAACGCCTCTTACACCTGAGAACTCTACCGTCTTTTATCACACATCGCACTGAGCGGTGTGTTTTTATTATTTGATACTTGTACTTTGCCTGCCAATTTTACCGCTACTATCTTGTCTCTTTCTTGGTGTTGTATTTTAATGGTGAACAGTGCAAAATTTGAAAGAAAATTCTATTGGGGGCTAAAATGAGTCTGGGCTGAAGATGTGTGGAAATTAGCAATACGCGGAAAATGAAGAGGTATCAGAGAGTTTGCAAAACAGTTGGATATATATTATAATGAAATGTTAAATTTAGGTGTATTGTTTAGCAACGCTACTAAGTTTTCAGCATGTGTTTTATTTTACCATTTTAATATCAATAACACACTTGATTGAGAAAATAATTTTAAGGGGTGTGAATATTACTCTTCAGCTTAAGTGAATTACATATAGTAAAATAAGTAGATGGCTCTAAGGAGACTAACTCCATGGAAAGAGCACTGGAACAGATGTTGGTAGGGCACATTACCAACTGATCAGCAAGGGAGTGTATCCAAAATAACTTATCTTCTTGTGATTATTCTAGCCATGAAACCATCTATCCACCATATACATTAACATGGACAGAAGAAAACACAGCTTAAGACCCACAACAATAATTTAGGAGAATATCAAGGTGTTATTTTAGTTTAATGTTTGTTGATTACAGAAGACAGCCCTGCCGATCCGGTAATATGGTTGTAACTTCAAGTTAGCAAACTTACACTTCTTGGGAAAAATTACTATCAACAAAGATTCAAAGTAAACACGAATTAGTTTGTGTATTATTCTAGAAAAATAATGTAAATATTTCAGGGAAATTTACTCATGTTATTTTTGTTATTGCGAGATTCGCCATAAATGGGAAGCCTGGTTGCCCAAGTTTCCCGGTAGGCCAGTGCAGCCCTGGTTTCAATACTTTGAAAATTTATGATTTTGGGTTTAACATTTCTTTTCAGTATTGAGGTTATGTGAGACAGAACGTTCTGCTTAAAGAATATTAAATAATATTTAGGAAAAGAGCTACTCACAAGGCAAGATGAGACGGAAATTTTTGACGAGACAGAGGTTTTAGAATAAACAGAAATACATTTTCTGGGGCAAGACATAACTTCCACAACACTGTATGGAGAAGAGACAGCCTATACTCTTGTATCTTAGGCAAACCTATTCAGGAGCTTTATTCGAACTTTTGTGCTCCACCTAAAATGAAATCCAAGATGACACGCAAATGTTTCACGGAAGTCTGCTACTTAGTCATCATAGTACACTTCTATTCTAGAACGCTATTCGTTTGAAAGATCTCTCATATTTGCTGAGGAGTAAGATGTGTACTTTTTATTTCCAATATTTTTTCTTTTATTTTTATAGTAGATTGTAAAGTATGTTAGAATGTTCTTTTATGGAAACAACATATTTCGTCATTAATATTTTTAAAAGTTGTTCCACGTGATTATTGCAATTCAAAATTACGTATTTTGTATGTGAGGATTCATAATAGGCTATTGGGTCTAAGGATTTTAACAGCTCTCGGTTGTAACAGGTCCAAAGGTCTATCGATTTTAACGGGTAAAATGGTTCAAACAGTCCGATGGAGCGAATATGGGTCACGGTCGAAACGATTCAACATGGGTCACGGTTGAAACGAGTCATACAGGTAAACAATCCAAACGGGTGAAATGATTCTGAGCTTGTATTTGATCGGGTAAAAACTAATGCATCAGATAAAGGACCTGAAAATTCCGAGCGCTAACACGCACATACACGGAAACATACACATATACATATATACATGCGCATACATATATATGTATGTATAGAATTAGGCTCGAAGCGATGCGATATGGCTGGAAAACGTTAATGTATAATAAAAAATATGACGTTAGTTAAGCAAAGTTAGTGTCGTGTAACCGATAGCGTTACAAGCCAAACTCTCCTTAAGGATATTACGTCAGATGGAGTGCCATTCCGTTCTTATTTTTCATATGATAATCACGTGCAACACTAAAACTGACAAGAACTTAAACAATGTAATACGGAATCTAAATTTATATAATTTTCTCCTTAAATGTGACGAGGTTGATCATGTAAGTCAGTGACGTAGCCAAGTTAAGGTTGATCCGGTTCGACCCTTAGTGCAATATTGAAAGTGTATTCTACTTACATGCAATATGTTTCATTTGTGATCCCAATGTTACAACATTTTTTAACTCCCAGTGTAGGCACACATGAGGATGAGGGGATGTGGGCGTCTTATCTTATTCTCGGTAAATATTGGCCAAATCTGAATAAAATTTGGTGGGCAAGTAGCCTATTGTCTAAGAAATAAGCATTTTGAAATTTCGAGGCCGAGTTCGGTAAGGGACAGGCTCGGTCCAGCAACAGAGGCTGTGTTCCACAGCTGTGCACGCCGGGAGTTCACATTTGAATGTTATATTATGTGTTACAAATTTATACTAGTCAAGCAGCCTAAAAAGTGTTAAGTATTTTGGGATGAGACGGCATTAGTTAATCAAATCTACAGCCAAAATATAGTTCAGTAGCTTTTGTTTTGGAAATTTCAATGTTTAAAACGCAATGGTCCCGCAGTAGGCGAAATTCACAGAAAAAGTGGATGTTATTCTAGCAAAAGTCAAGCAAGACTAGTGCGTAGAGTGTTATGACATCCATCATCAAACAGTGATAAACCATTTGGAGATAATTGGGTACAAAAAGGAAACTCGACGTTCGAGTGTCATATAATCTGACTCAACATTTACTCGATAAAATTTCTATCTACGAATCGTAACGAACTCGTATTATGAAGTACTGCCCGGAAAGGGCTACAATATTTACTGACGATGAGTTTCAGACGCGCTGTGAGCATTTTTGTAAATAACTTAATGTCCACAAGAAGTAAAGAGTTGGATCGGTACTCTTGAACAGTATTGGCTGCACTTTTTAGGATCTACACTAACATCGTCGTGTTATCCACACAGCCTGCACCTGCCAAATACAAAGTAAATAGACACGTGACACAGTCTTTTATAGTACTGTTGATAATATTTAAAGGCCATCTAGGCCTGGAGAGCTACGCCCTCTTGAGTGACGGAGCGCCTCGTAGATTTCATCGGTTGTGATGAATTTTAATAGCTCAAGTCCATCATACTCAGACAAATGCTGTGATAAAGCTTAGTAATAATTGGAAGCGTACTTATAATCCGAGACACGCCTGAGCAAATTTTGTATAATGCCTTATAAATTCCTGTAATATACACAAAGTGTCGATGGTGGTTGAACCAGGGCGCAAAATTTCCGATCACCAGGTCGCCATTGGCTACTAGAAATTTAGAGCTGGCGACCAGTGTTCTGCCTAAACTCACAGAGCTGAGCAGTTTCTGTTTCGCAGGAAAATAATTGTCACTGAGTAAGTGAAAACACGGAATGTAAAGTCTTCTGATTATCCTGAATCTAATTGTCTGGATTCGAAATGTTATGCCCTGATGTAATCTCTTTCTTTGCAAACCGAAGGCGTTGGGGCAGAGATCTCATAATTTATACGTAAGAGATACTGGCGACCATAATTTCTGAATTGGTGAGTGCGTCTGACTGAAATTTTGCGCCTTGGCTGAGCCATCTGCTAGAACTTAGGATTCAATATGAGTAGAGTGACGTTGTAGCAATAGATTATTCATCTGATAGAATGCTTTAATGCGAGAAACGACAACAACAATCAACTGAGAAATATGCGCTGAGAGATGAGTGAGAGAGTATTTGTTTCAGTCTAAATTTCAGTTGATTAATACTGACGAATTAATGCACAGCGCAGTGATCGCTAAAGATGAAACCGAACGTGATCGAATCCACTACTGTGGAGCATAAATTTGTTGAAATAAAGATTTTATCAATTCTACTCTTAGAATGCGCTGTTACGTAGGTAAAAACATGCAAAGACTTGGATCTTATAAGTACATCTTGCAATTGTATGACTCACCAAAATTCATAATAAACATAACACAGGTTGTAGGGATCAGATCGCCTTCGGATCGGTGATAGTTTTATAGTCTTTTATTTATAGTCTATATATTTATATGCATAGAATAAAACCGGAGGAATGAAAGTGGGGAGCAATGTTGCATAAAATTCGTCCGTCTCACTTTTATATAATTAGATCCTGAATGCGTATATAACACAATAAAGCATATGTCCTGAATAAAGCAACGGATCTCTATTCCGTCCTAAGTGAAAAACACTAATAAAGCACTCGTTATAGTTCAATACACTAAAAAATATATAGTTTCTATTTAAGACAGTGGGAAGTTTACACACGCTTTAACACTTACAAACTGGGTCCACACTCAACCACACGGTGTGAACTTATTGGCTGTTCGACGCGAAGGGACTATCTTGTATGCTTCTTCAAATTTATTTAACGTAAAGTAGTTTTCTTTTTCATACTAAGATTTGTTTACAATCACATACGACTGAGTCTGCTGCGAATAATTAGAAATTACGTAACTTGCAGTCTATAAATGTATTTTCGCACAAGTTACATTTTATTTTACGCAAAGGGTTTTAAAATAGCTGACAGTTTTATGCAAGAGCCAATAGGTGGTTGGCGTTCGCAAGCAGTGGCAGTTTTCTACCAATGTGGACTGGGTTCGAATCCGTGGAAATTTGAAATTTTTAACATGCTTTGCTTTCAATTCCAATCAATTCTTTGCATGGAATGCAAAGTAATAGGGAAAGAGATGTTCGAATGACGAGAATGACGGGGAATTACAGTAAATCTATGAATAGAGACAAAGATTTAGAAATTTACATTGTTCAGTTGTTCAAGATGTGACAGATAATTTCAACCATTTTCTAACTCAGGTATTATCGGTGCTTTTTTTCTCTCACACACAACGTAGCGAAACAATACATTATGCACACAGTAAATTATAATATCAGTGATAAAGCACCCATTGGACAACACATTCGAAACAATGAAGATTCATCTCAAAATTGAGACATTTCTTCGTGCATCAAATCCGCAGTAAATGCCTGTTGCATTACTTCACAAGCTTGTCGAATGTCTCTTGATTTAAGTGTAATTTGGGTTGCATCTATTCAGACACTTAGGGTAGCAACAGAAATACTGGACCTTCTGGAGCTAAATCAGCCAGGGCTAGACACTTTTGCTTCTGACTGTACAAGAAGCCATTTTCAGTGTCTCACTGTTTGTTGTGTATTCTTTGGTATCGGTAATTTATAGTAACGCTTGTTCATTTTTTCCTTGTAGAGTTCATTCTTTGGTACAATACGTACATGTTATGTAAACTAGTATTACACGTAACTAATCAGTACAAAAACTGAAGGCTCCGTAACCCAATGCATACGTCCTTCCATTGAAATTGTAACTCTCTGTCAAGCCCCACAGTCGAAATTCAGTGCGTTTGAACGAATTCCTGTCACTCCTTTTTCGTACTACAAACGAATAATTATGTATAACAGCTCAACAAAATGTAGAATAGTTTGCTTCCATAAGCTATAACAGTTCTTTAATTATGGAAAATGAAGAAATTTATAAAACCGAGATCACGTTGAGATATAAGTAGGAAGTCATAGAATGAGTTACGATCTTAAAATACACCGTAGCCTAGACGTAATATCGAGAGTTCTCGTTCGCGAAGGTAGGAGATCAATAATATTGTGGTCAGCGTTTCTAACTAATGGTGAAAAAGAAAGTTTTAAGTAAACAAACTTCAGCACAAACTGCTGCCAGGAAGAAAGGAGAAAAGAATTCACTGGCATGGATTAAACGTAACAGTGGTTGTATATCTACAATCTTGTTTTAAAACCTTGGCAATCTATCTTGTTTCAAAAGGCCATATTCTGACAACTGCGTGGAGAAAAATCTACCATTTTGGCTCTAAATAATGGTTTCAATTGACGAAATAAAAGCATTTTTTTTTTTTAAATTTAGCTCCGACTATGGATAAAAATATAGTTTTTTTTTTTTTCAAAGAGAGATGAGTGTTCAAGGTATTCTGAACAAGACTGTACCTGCGACTACAAATTTTTCGAGCTAGAACAGCTGGAATTTTAAATTAGTTATAAGAAACGACAATGTGATCTTCTCATATTTAAATACATATTGATTGAAATAAAATATGTAATTTGCATCTGGCATTTATGCTAAAGGAGATGGATGATTCATAAAAAAATGCAAGATAAATTATTATCATTTGTTGAAACAGGAAAACTGTTGCGGGATGTTAGGAAACTACAATTTATGGATTTCGAGCTGACATTTCATAGGGCAAAGTTGATCTCCCACAGAAGAAGCAAGTTGAAGTTACAACTTGCCATGGTCCAAACAATCCCCGAAAATTAACCATGTAAAAAATGGACATCTCATACAACTAAAATTAAACAAATGGATACATAGACCCTCAAACATACATATACTTGATGCATTCTGTGAATAATTGTCACAACTGTCACAGGGTGTCATAGGGTGTCATGCCATGTAGGTTGAAGTTGTATGCTGCCAAAAAGTATTCACGAAGTACTAACTTCCATCATCATAAATTGTTTCTTCTGTGCATTGGTAATAAAAATGGTCACGTATTATTTGTCGAGTTTCTAGTTACTTATTTCAGGGCAGTATACATGTGTGCGAGTGAGTCCATAAATAAATCGATAAATCGAATTTAAAAAGTAATCAATCATACCCTGAAATATATTTTATCTTTAAACATAATTATGATGCACTTTAAGAAATTATCTCAATGTCGTGTAAGTCCTACAAAGTCGAAAACGCTTTTAGCTGTTGTTGGATCCAATGAATGATTTCGTGGGATTCAACAGCAGTTCAGGTTTTTTTTCTTTTTCTTTTTTTTACATGGACTAAAAGAAGTAAAAGTCATTAGACAAATCGGAGGTAATAGATCGATGTTCCAAGTATTTTGAATGAAATGTCTACACCAAGTGTTACGAGTCTCTGATTGTGTGTGGACGATCATTGTTATCGAAGAGAATCATGCTTCATGTTAGAAATCGGGGGCGTCTCCGACTACCGGGTCCATTACAGTTCTGCAGAGTCGAACAAAGTTATGTGGTGTTGACAGTGTCACTATACCAATGGTAGATCAATATGACGACCTTTACGTTCCGGAACATGGTCATTAACATCTTGTAAAGCAATAATAAACGTCTTGAATCTCTTTGGCTGTATTGTTTTAAATTGAGATATAATATGTAAAAACAGTAAACGGGTATAAAAGAACAATAGAAAGAAATGTATTTATAGAATGTGGAGTGCAGGTTGCAATTTGAAAACTCAGTTCGTGCCAATCACTTCGACAAAAGTATGAATGTCTGACTGTTATATAGTGACGTCAACAGACAAATTCTATCTCACTTCTAAAAAATGTAGTAAAACAGAAGTGACATTCAACGTGACATCGAATCCTGACATTGCCACTAATCTAGGCACACAAAAGTGCTCCAAGCCAAGTCCTCCCTCACTCATGGAATGTGCCGTTTATATGAAGCAACTGAGGCATTTTTCGAACATGCATAATTTCGCTTTCCTGGTGTATATAAAATTTCAATGTTTAATCACAACTTGTTTAAGAGATAGAGGGTCGTGAAAACTTCAAATAGCCACAAACTTTTGCATTCAATCACTGACTCACCAAAATCTATGGGATCCTTCCTGTAAATATGGAAACTTGAAATTTGGGATAAGTATAGGATTTATGATACAAGTAAAAAAATCTAAAAGTGGAAATTTACTCTTCAAGAAGGAAAATTAAGGATTTTAGGATTTAGATTTCTGTGCTTTCGGCACCTATGGCCACTTAGCCCGTAACGTATGAGGGATGACGTCCCTCAGCGAGCACACTATCTGGGGAAAAGGAAGGAAGAAAGGAAGCGGACCTATAAGTTAGGTACCACCCCTGATCTGAATTTCCCTGATCTGAATGAGGAAAACCTCATTCAGGATGGCTAGCCTGAAGAAAGCTTTTTACAGTTTTTCGATCTAGTGACACCACCAGGAATTGAACCCGGGACTGCTCGCACTGAAGCCAAGAGAGTTATCTACGAGAGGGCACAAGAAAGAAAATTAAGGATAAAGAGCAAAATATACTACAGTTATGTAGTTAAACATTCGTTAACATTAATTATTACGTATAGTTACATCACTTGAGTCAAAACCAATAGGTACTTTCTGTAGATATAGAAACTCGAAATTTGAAACAAGTGTATATAATTTGTGTAAGAGTAAACGTAAAAATAGAAAACTGAAAATTTACTCTTACAAGTAGAAAAATAACGGGTAAGAACAAAATTACATATAGTTAGATCACTTGGTTCAAATTCTATAAGGTACTTCCTGGAGAAGTATACATTTAATAATTGACATAAATGTAGAATTTGTGGTGCAAGTAACAGTGAAAATCCGAAAACTTGAAATTTCACCCATAGAAACAACAAAATTAGAAGACAAGAGCAAAACTACATATAGTTACATCACTTGACTTAAAACCTGTAAGATACTTCTTGTAGACATAGAAACTTGAAATTTTTCACACACATAGGATTTGTGACAGAAGTAATAATAATAATAATAATAATAATAATAATAATAATAATAATAATAATAATAATAATAATAATAATAATAATAATAAAATAAAGATCCGAAAACTAGTCAAATCCTCTTTCCTAGTTTGCCTGTAGCTCTGAGAGATTTAAACTAACCCAGGCTCTTAGCTTGCCTGGATCTCCCAGGTATCTGGCTCACCTAGCTTGCTTAGAGTTGTGGGAAATCAATCATTCCCTTAGCTTGCCTGGAGTTCTGAGAGATCCTATCACAACCTCCAAGCTTCCTTGGAGCTTTGTGATATCCTGTTCGCCTAGCTTGTCTGAAACTTTGCGAGACACCAACCTCTCTTTGAATGCCTGAAACACTAAGAAATCATAAACCGTTTCCACTTAGCTTGCCTGGAACTTTGTGGCAACCCTTCCCTTGACTGCCTAGGCATAGGGACACCTATTCACCCCAACTACGTAGAGAACTTTGTATTGGTCTTAGGATCACACTTATAATGACTTATAACAGTAATTTTATAATAAAAGGTCGTGGTAGAAAACTAAATCCTGTGTGCTACAAACTACCTACTACCTTAACAAAGTTATTGTACATGATAGAAGCTTCGAGCTCAATCCGGAATGATTGAATTGTACTTTCTGCAACCAGACACTTTTTTATTAACCGAAAAGTGAACTTAGAAAATATTAGGTACGTGCAATAGGCTGTGTTTTCTTCCTTTTCTATTAAAACATAAATTAAACTCGCTATTACTAGATCAGGCAAATGTCACAGACTAGATCAGGCAAATATACCTACACAGACAATACAATAAGTTCTGCCGAACAGCGTTCTAGATTGACATTCAACATTCTATGTTTAACAAAATATCCGAACACATTACCGAAGATCCTCAACGTTTCTTTATATTTTATCATCTTCCATTATTTCAGTCATGGAGTGCAGAGAAAAGAAAGAGTTATTTCCCATGTAGTTACAGGATGGTGATTGCTTTATATTTAGTTCTTCAGTTAAAAATTTAAAATCAATTGGATATACTGTAAGGCGTACACGAACAATTAAAGAATATATTGATAACACTTACCCGTCCCAAGTTACCGATCTACAGGACGGAAATGGAAATTTACCAAATACAGTAGAGTGAAAATGAACCTATAGACGGCTTTTTTTTTTTTTTTTTTTTTTTTTTTTGTACGAATGTTACGAGCAATAAGACAGGGATAGCAGAACCGACGAAAGAAAAGAAATTTCATTATCCATCCTTAGGGATAAAGAAAAATTATATGTAGAAAATCGCATTATAGCCCTTAATGACTATAGGAACATCTTCACTCATTACACGCCGCACAAGACTTTATTCAAAAGAAACAGTATGTGGAATTATCACAAGCGATTTATTCATTTTATGGACAACTTTCTAACAGCCTATCTGTGCTTATTAGTGAATTAAATCCACCTGCCGTGATCAGCTCGTCTATACCCATATATGGTCAACAAAATATACCGTATGTAATCTTGTATTTAAGAAATTAATAATTTTACTACAGGATGTCAACTAAAACCTAATCTGTCCTGAACGGAAGAATTGTATTTGTATTTCCCCATGGGACTGCATCTCACTTCTAGGAATTCGATAAGGATAGCCAAACAAAGGAATCATATATTTGCAGCAAATGGAGTAAACCTTTCTGTTTTCTTTTAACACAAAACTTTTCAGAGAGTAATTACTGACACTTTGAACCTATCAATAAGATTATCAGGAAATCTTTACTATTAAATTCTTCCAAATACCAGAAAATACAAAATTTATATTTTACCTTTAATTTGCAAATTTTACAAAGGACAATTACGTCAATGCATTCATTACTTAAACATGAAGAACATCTTCTCCCGAATATTATGCCTGATTTTCATTTATCAAACACTTTTCATTGGACTGTTATCGGAATCGCTACTTTAATTATTATTCTGTTAATTGGCATTGGAATCCTTTTATATTTTCTCCATGTACGTGTCATTCATATTAATACTTAACAAAAACTATATTAGATAAACTTTTTCTTTCACTAAGAATATGCTAATTATCCCTGTAACTTTATCAGTCTTCATAGTGCTTTTGCTTTTAGTTTTCCGCTTTGTGTTATATTGTCACCTCCGTTCGCGTCAACTAGTGAAAACTCGTCCAAAACTAGATATTTCGCCGCTAATTCCATTAGATATTTTTCATAGTAATACCACTACTGATATGAAACTACCTCCAACGAACACTTCGAATGTCACCATTAGTGAATAAGTGTATTTATATTAATTATATGCGCCAAAGCTCAAACACTTTCCCTCGAGGGAAACGAAGTAAGTGTCACAGATTCTGCCTTGCGCAAAGAGTCTAATGTTTTATGTTTTCTCTCTTACAACCTTCCCGTTATCATACCAGTGTTCTGTTTAGTGCAATCATATTTTAGTACATTTTAGTGCGTTCCAGAACTGATTGCTCGTCACCAGTGCAAATCTACGAAACAAAACAATATAAATAACTCTCTAGTTTAATTTTTATACTCGCCTTGAGTATAATATCTGATACGTAGTCTACATTTGTAAACACCAACACGTACTTCTTATTTATAAACAAAACTATGTGTCCTCCTACTACAACTACTGTATGAAGCAGATGACACGAATCCTCGTCATCATCAGGTCATATGGCAGAAAAGGAACTCTAACGCCACCACTACCTTTGCTGTGTGGTTTCCCTGATTCGATCCCAGCTCGCCCTGCACTTGGATTTTCTCGGAGTTCTCCCATTTCCTCCAACTTTATTAATTTCTCATCATCACCGTCTCCTTTAGCCTAGCCGGAAACTGAAAGATTTCATTTAATTATTTTATAGCGCCACCACTATCCGAAAGATGGTATAAAGGACCATGCAATATCTCAATCGACAACAGTTTTGGGTGGTCAAATCATGTCTCTTAACTTGCCTGGAGCTCTGAGTCTCCTGCCCTCCTAGATTTCCTAGAGCTGTTAGAGATCCAACTGCAACTTCCTAGCTTGCCAGGAATTTTCTGGTTCTTTGCCTACCTAGCTTCCCTGGAGCTCTGAGAGATCCTAACCGCAACCTCCAAAGTTGACTGGAGCGTTGTGGTTTCCTGCCCGCCTAGCTTGTGTGGAGATTTGCAGGTCACTATCTCTCTATGCTTGCCTGGAGGACTGAGAAATCCTAAACCACTTCCACTTAGCTTCCCTGAAGCTTTATGGGAATCCTTTCTTTGGCTGTCTGGGTCTAGGAACACCTATTTACTCAAACTACATAGAAAACTTTGTAATGGTCCTAGGACCAGACTTATAGTGACTTAAAACAGAAATTTTATAATACAAGGTGGTGGGGGAAAACCGAATCCCGTGTTTGTGTTCGATGACTTAAAAAATGTTTATAGATAATAGTATAAATTGTTTTGTTTTAACGTACTTTATTATTATTAATGTCTGCCTTTTAGCGTTTTTATTTTTCCGTCTTTTAGTGCAATTTTAAAAAGTTGGTTTGTATTTTAAAACTTTTTATTTTTTACTTTTAGTGCAGTTTTGAAGTTAGTTCTTTTTCTTTTTAACAAGTCGTTATTTTTTGCTTTTTAAAGTGCTTTTGTGAATTAAGTTATTTCTCTTCTAAGGCTTTTATTTTATTTTTCCAATTTTGCGTTATCCAGTAATTTAATTAGATACATAAACTACCGTTAGATACTAAAGGTAGAACACTGACTCCCTATGAAATAATTCTCCCTACGAAACATGCGCGAAAAATGCATAATAATTAATTATCAAATTATTGAAATACCTTTTTTTATTATAGGTAACCACCTTCCTTAGGAATAGCTCATTACATTACTGAAAACCGGAATAAGATATCAATATAGTTAACTTCTATAATATAGTTAACTTTCTCCGCATGAGATGGCGTTAGTCTCCCAAATAAAAAAGTATATCAGTCTCAGCAGGTCCCACCTACTGTCATTTGATAACTGACAGTTAAGGCTAGCAGATATGTAAGAAGTGTTGGAATTCTTAGAATCAGACGTAAGGTATTGAGTAAAGCAACCTTCGTCAACTCATTCCTGATGTGACGAAATATGCTAATTTTCCTCACAATCACAATTTTCTTCTGGATGTGGATGGTGTCCGATTATTTGTTTCTTCATTAGTAACGTATATGTGAGTGTATCCCTTTCTGTTTACATATTTGGATCTCAATCTGTCAATGCTGTCGGTCACGAACTCATATAGCCTGAGATCAAACCCCCGACTCTTGAAACCAGACATGAGCGCTCTACTAACGATTGTGACTCCTTATAGGTTCGTTAATATTAGGTTGCAAATATTTAGGCACTACAGTTAGTATAGCAGCTTTCGTTGTGGAAATTTTCTGTTCAAAATGCTTGCAGTGGGCAAGGGATTATAGAAAAAATTAATAGTATTCTGGCAAAAGTTGGGCAAGATTAGCATGTAAACAGTTATGACATCGTCAGTGACCTAAACGTCCATCACCAGTGTTAAATCATTGAAGAAAATGGGTAAAAATTGTTCGTGTCCTTTTGTTGTATGCAATTAACTTTAATTTACTGATTTCTTGAGGCAACATATTTTAGGGGTAAGTTTCTCTCAGGCACTGCATGAATTATTTATTTTTTTAAAAAAAATAATTGATTATTATTTTTTCAAGTATTTTATACGTATAAAACTTCCTTGGAACACAGGTCAAACTGAAAACCTGTATACGTGAAAGTACTTTTATAAATTACTACACAACATGTGCCATTCATCTAACTTGTGGAAGTTGAGATAATAATCACATCTTATCACCACATGTGTAACTCTTATAAATAATTATTTATGTTTTCTGACAGAAAAGGGCGCCCTATTTGCTACTGGCTACGCTGCTATCATGCGTTTTATTACTTAAGTTTCCGTATCCTCTTAAACTGAATGTTTCGGTAGAGAGCAACGAAGAGGAGGAATAAGACGACCACAGTCAGTGTCAGTGAGCCTGGGCACATCGAATAATTTCACTGGTTTCTTAAAATATATTATATTGCTAATAATATAAAGCAAAGGAGAATTGTCAATGCTATATTAGGTTTCAAAATCAATTTAACTTACACATTAATTTGCAGTTTTAATTAAACAAAAACTTTTTCCTTCTTGAGTTTATCTTCAATATAATATGATAAATATAGGAGAACTTGTGTTTACTTTCAACGATTTGTTAAGACCTCTTGTGAAAGACTAGTTCTTATAACAAAACTGTTAATTAGCAACATGCATATAGAACAGAAGTTCACTTCTGTTGAATAATTTAATTATAGTTTGCATTATTTTTTGATAAAATTAAACTGATTCATGGTGAGACTTATTACTCATTTGTTTTACAGCTTAAAGCTGAAATTTAAACAAATTTAGTATACATAAAATAAATTGCTTCATTCGTAATACTGCGAGATACGACCCTGCCTCTTGATTCTTGATAATTGCACTGTAAAGCAAATTTATATGAGTTACATTCTTGCACAGTCTGTCTTAGTACCGGACCCTTTTTTCGGTCTTTCAAATACCTCAATTATGCCATAACAGTGGTGGAGAGGAAGGTACTTCTATTCTTTGTATCGATATTTCGATTTGGGTTGAAAATAGTGCATCGACATTTCTTCTTCAGTCATGATCCGTGCCTGAAAGCCCTGCAACTAATTATAAGGGTTTTAAGTAGAAGGAGGCGCATTACACGCATTTTGGGTTTGTCGGAAAGGGAATATTTTGGGCACATGGAATCAAAGCAGTCCATAAATGGCGTTCCTGTTTCATGAGAACAAATAAAACATAGCCTGTCTTGTCAATGGTCACACTAATTCAGAAGGATCATATGTTCTACACGCTGCATTGTTGTATTGGTTCCTATCTGTTATTCAAGGGATGAGCAAAACACTTCCTATCTGTGATTTCATCTAATCCCTTTTTGAATTCTTGGATACAGTTGTGGTCGTCTTTCTCTGACACACATATCTCACCATACTCTGGCCGTATTTCACAATGCACTACCTCTGTCAGCAGGTCTTTGAGTCACATGAAACGCAAAATCGCGCTGTTCTTCATGTATGCACTCACTCAAAACAAATTTCGTCCACTAATTGCAGCTAACTAACCTTAGGCTGCTAGCATATCTCACGGCTTGTTCTTTAGCACTTACTGTGTTGCTATTTTCCTGCAAAACACAAACGCTGTATGTATATGGCTGAACTATTTGGGATAACTTGGGTTCGATCATATGGCCCTTCATAGAATGACAACTAGATTCGATTCCCCACCTAGTATTGGATGTGATTCTAGAGTCACACAATTTTTTTTAAAAAAAAAAAAGAACAGAAGCACACAAATACAACATTTGTATGGCACTGATAAGTGGCAACTTGGAAGTGCTTGATTTGGAGAAAAAACGTAAGTATTCAAGACTAAAATGATTTATTTCATATGAAACACACTTTTCTACTATACTGTGTGTTATAATTAGGGATGGCCAGAACCGGTTCCTGCTGGAACCGATTTTCGGGTCTGAACGGATCCAGTTCTAGAAGATCCGGTTCCGGAACCGGTTCTTCGGATCCAGGTCTGGAATCGGTTCTGAAACAGAACCGGTTCCACTGGAACCGGAACTTTGTGGCCATCCCTAGTTATAATTGCTATAACTTATTTATTATAATCGGAAAGAAACATGAATAATTACGACGATTAAAACTGAATCATGTGATACAATGCACTTTTTATGTATAGTGAGTTTACATCTCACAATATATTAGTGTTTACTCTGCTATTTTAGAACAATATTTGTCCACATTTGAGGGCCTTGCTTTCAAAAAAAAAAAAAAAAGAAAACAAGAAAAAAGAGAAAGAAAAAAAGAAAAGAAAAATGAAAAGAAAAAAGAAAAGAAACCTTTAGGATACTTGTAATACGTACAAGATATAACAAATCAAATCACATTTTTAGCAGGTATTAAAAGTTATGTGTGCACACCTCTCAGTGGAACCTAGGATTATCGATTCGGACACGCGGTACAGTCATTGCACAGGACATAAGCTTGGAACAATAAAGTTCTTAAACTAATGTCCTACAATCGTCCAATAACAACATATTCGTAGAACAATATTATTAGCACAAGAATTTAAATTCAATGTGGGATCTTCCCGGAATAAGATCTATTTATACCAGCCAAAAAGAGTCACATACTAACACTGACATATATTCTTCATTACAACACTTTAAAGTGATTAAAAAAAACTCTTTACAGTGTTACATTTCTACAGCACCATGTTCCTATGACTAGAATGGATTACTTGTAGTTACATTTATTGACTTTCAGAACGGACCCGAGAGCATATTTCTGATGATCCTAAACAAGTACGACTTTCTTTCTAAATGTAAGCAAAAAATATATAAAATACAAGCGAAATACGTGAGTGGAGTTGAGAAAAAGACTCATAAAATGGTTCGTGGAGTATTGTACTAGGGTGGGTCGTTTTGCCACTTTTTCTTCGGAACGAAATGTAATACCTGGCAAAAGTGGCCAATCCACATGGACATTTCAGGTATAGATTTTTTTTCAAATCAGATAATATCTTCTGTGAGAACTATTGCATCAAAGTTTTAAAATTTCACTGAAAATTGCAAAAAGTACCAAAATTGTTCATTTTTTTGTTACGTTAAAGTAAACATATTTTTGGGTTTATACATGCCAGATGCTATGAAAACTGACATTCCTGTCTCAAAATGCCAGTTATATGCGCTTGAGGGGTATAGGAGTGCCTTCTCTGGGGCCGGAAAAGAGGGTAAATTCAGTACAATTAAGCGTTTCTACAACTATTTTCGTCCTTGCCTTTTCCTTTGGGACCTGCTGGACCAATATGAAGATGAACGTGACAATTGTTTGGATAGCATCGTCACTGGAGATGATACGTGGTGTTATCATTACGAGCCGGAATCCAGAAGACAGTCCATGGAATGCCGATTTTTACAAGCGCGGCATGCAGGCTCTGGTTCATCGTTGGCAAAAGTGCATAACAAATGGTGAGAACTATGTGGAAAAATGAGTCTGTAGCTGAAATATTGCTCGATTTAGCTGTGCTGTTGTTAGTTATTTATCTCCATTAGTTTCCATAAAAAAAAGGATTCATTACTTTAGGAACGACTTTCGTAGATTTGACTGAAACTGTTATGATTGCTCAGAGATACAATGTAAGCGAGAGGGCTGCGGCACATATAACAACTGTGCTTCAGGCAGCTTCAAAGGCTGGAATTATAACTTCTCAAAAATCTAGCGACATAACATCTGCTTTAACTGTAGACAGGAACAAAATAAGGCGGGCGAAACTTAAACTTGCTCGGAATTTAAAAGAAAGTTCTAGAAATGATGATCCCATTAAAATCCTATACTTTGATGATAGAAGGGATGACACTAAAACATACACAGGCATCGTTAGAGAAGATCACTCATCACTTGTGGCTGAACGTAACTCTCAATATGTTGGTCACGTGACATCATCCTCTGGCTTTGCACATGACGAGACCAGAGCTATTTTCGAATACATCATGAACCAACTCAGAGTTGGCTTTGATAAAGTTGAGGTTCTTGGGTGTGATGGAACATACACTAACATGCTTGGAATGGAGTTGTTCTTCGAAAATTAGAGGAACTAACAGGAAAACAAATCCAATGGGCTATTTGTCTCTTGCATTTTAATGAACTGCTGTTCCGAGCTCTCTTCACGCATATTTACGGCGCTTATTCAAGCCCCTATTCTTACACTCGTCCCATAGTTTCAAAACTATCTAACTGTGAAAAAGCTTTCAGTGTTGCTATTCAAACCAATAAAATGTGACTTACCTCATCATAGTCCAGAAGAGCACAGAAAACTCAGTAAGAACCTGAGGCTAGCTGGTTGACTAGTGCAAAAAGAATTTTAACATTGTATATTGCAACAAAAAACCTATCAAGAAATTAACAGAAATTGCGACATTCATACTTATAGTCTGTGTGGTTATGCAATGCCGTATCAGAACATAGTCTTCCATTGCTGATGGTCCTCTCACGTCTTTGAGGCCATTCAAGGTCTAGATACTTACCAAGGGAATACCAGGCTGTAATCCGTTCATCCATTCAGACGAATGCATTCTTTGCACTCCCGGAAAATTTCTTCTCGCCATGATGACTGATGGTCGACTTGCTGTCCGACAAGATGCATTACATAAGATTCTTAGTGCTCGAGAATACGAGACAGGGAATCTCCATAACTCCATTAGATATAACATCATTCCCAGAGTGAATTTTGAGGCAAACGATTACACTGCAATGATCTTTTGGGAAAGCACTGATGTTTCAATAACTGTACTACCAGTAAGTTCTATGGACGGTACCAAACAAACAGCTCATGGTCAAACTTTCACTTCCTGACAACACTGTGCCAGAATGGTCCTTCACCGTACATCCATGCCACACGGTGGCAGTAGAACGGATAGTGAATTTGTCATTGAAGAAGCCTCCCGAGTATGTGCTAATGATGCTAGAGGCGGTGCTAATGTGCTAATGTGCTAATAATCAGGTCAACCTTACTTTCTAGGCAAGCTGCGTCTAAATTTCAATCAAAGTCCCAATTTGTGAAAATTTTTCCTGACAGTGACTAATCGGATCAGTTCATCCGGCCCAACATATGGTTGGTTGATTGGATAGGCCTAGCAGAGGAGCCCTAGGTGCAACCACCTCTACATGGTGGGTTCAGGGTCACTTGGCCAGGCTATATTGCCAGGTGAGCGAGGAACTGCACAACCGCTTAACTCTACTGAATTTGCCTCTTTTCTATCCCCAGAGGAGGCTTCCCTATTCCCCCCAAGGGCATATAACTGGCATTTTGAGACTGGAATGTCAGTTTTCATAGCAACTGACATGTATTTAACCAAAAATATGTTTACTTTAACATAACTAAAATTAATGAACAACTTTGGTATTTTTTGTAATTTTCAGATGAATTTTGAAACTTTGAGGCAATAGTTCTCACAGAAGATATTATCTGATTTGAAAACAAATCTATACCTGAAATGTCCATGTGGATTGGCCACTTTTGCCAGGTATTACATTTCATTCCGAGATAAAAGTGGTAAAACGCTGCACCCTAGTATTGTACTGTATGGGGCAGAGACACGAACGTTACTAAAAGGTGATGAAAAACAAGTGGAAGCTTGCGAAATGTGAGTGAAGAAGAATGAAGAGAATTAGCTGGCCCGAGAGGAAAACAAATGGGAGGGTATTAGAAATCGTGGAGGGAAAAGAATAATTTTAGATATTATAGAAAAGAGAAAGAGAAACTGATTGGGACATTGGCTAAGAAAAAACTATCATGAGGAAAGTGTTAGAGAGTATCTTGGGAGGAAAGAGAGGGAGAAGGCGAAGAAGGCTACAATTGACGGATGGTATCAAATCCGAAGAAGTTAGCTGAACATCATGGAGTATGGAAGCTTCTCAGTTGCAGCAAGTGACCTGCCAATAATGACAGAATATTTATGACGATGATGATGATGACATGAAGCAGGGAGTTAAGTATGATATACATTAAAATTAACATGAAGAAGAAACAGAAGAAAAAATATTGCACGAAGTGGTGCTAATAGGAGGAGCAGGAGGAAAATTAGAGGAAATTGTAGGAAAAATCCAGATGTTTTATCGCTATATTGTATATGGAAACGGCCCAAAAAGACCCAAGAAAGCTCGAAGCGTTTCACTTCATTGTTGAGGCAATTGATTTGCCAATGCTGGCAGAATACTTATGATGATATTGATCTTTCTGTGTAGAGTATATAATAATTGTCATTATACTTAATATTATATAGGTGACCACTATTGAAAAATATTCAGCAGTTTAAGATGGATGTTGTAAAAACCTACGTAACCAAAATAAGTTCCCATACTCATTCTTGACATAGAATGGCAAAAAATATGTAGATCCCCTTAATTGAAACTTTAACTCTACCATTGACAACTTTTGACCTCTGTTGCCTTTCTAAATAATATGTTAATATCGTTTAGCACGGCAATGGAGAAACTGTATCCCGCGGGTCAATTTTGGGCCCCTTCAAAGATTCTATCTGTCTCGCAACATCATTCCTAATCAGTCAAATAGAAATAAGAATAAAGCTGCCTCGAAAGAGTTGTATTAGAAACATACTGACACTGAATTTCTGGGAATAAGTGCACCCCAGTTCAACCAGAATTTTGAGAAACTTTAATCACTAAAAGTATTTATTATTATAAGAATTTTGTAAAATGTTACAATGTACCGTTATTGTTTTAAATAAATTTATTGCCCTACTAAATATTATTCTTTTTTCTTCGCCCTCCTAAAATTTTGTCTATCACTGCTTTAGCAAATGTTAGTAACAATAAATTGCAAGAATAAATAGCAACTCTATATCGTTATTTCCACGTTGCTTCCTTTATCACTTTGGTACTTTAATCTGGTTTTCAAACATTTACGCCACTCGTATAAATGGCTATAGTGAAAAATAACTTTTATTTAAGGTAAGCAAACTAAAGTATTTACAAATAAAGGCAAATTATTAGAGAAGAAAAGAAGCTTTGTTATTATTTTGACATTGACAAATTATATTTAGAAAAATTTAAATAGTAACATTTTAACGTATATTAAAGCTAACAATTTTAAAGGAAACTAAGGGTGATTTATAACATTTTTATAGACTTAGTTATTTAGGATCTAAACAATCATTTGCATAATAGCATCATCAGCTCCTTTTCTCCTATTCCTTGTACTATGTGTACACAGTAAGAATTAACAAAATGCATAATACCTGTAGCAGGAAGATCGGTTGGCTTTCGACCTGGAGGTTGGCGATTCTCACCCGCAATCTTTGAAAACTGAGTCAAAGGAATATCTTTCATTTCATCCGAAACTGGAAGAACGAACCTATCATAACAGGAAGGTAAGGGATATTAGCTATCGATTGACACCGTGAATATGTGTTTCAGGCAAGTGCAAATTCTAGTTCCGAAGTGTTCATGCTATAAGATCTCTTATGGGTGATACTACTCTACTATGAATCCATCTGCAGTGCATCTTCATACATGACCTGGTGAGGGGAATAAAGTAAGGATGCTGACTTACGACTCTTTCTTTTTAATATTATGTGTGAATTCACACAATGAATGTAAATTATTACCTATTGTCTCTACACAAAAGTTACATTGTATTTTTCATAAGTAAGATAAAAAATAGTATATATATAATATACGAAATGTATCAAATAAACATTTCAACCTCTAATAAAATATGTGTGCATTTTATGATATATGTTTCTGCTTAACACATGTGTGTACTCTAGTGGATCGTGAACCTTGAAGAAAAGCAAGTTGAATCATGTATAGGTTAAGAGTTTCAATACTACAGTCGACTAGGGCTTGTAGCACCATATTAATACAATTGTACGGAGCCAGAGTCTAGGTCGGATCTTCTTATAAGTCTCTTAGTTATCTTTTAGAATTGACGGTCGATTGTCAATTGAAGGAAAACTTATTCGGGCTCGCACTTACAAAAATAATATTTTTCTGACACTTAAGGCAAAAGTGTGAACGTTCTTGTAAACCAAATACTTCTGAATGAGGTACATACAACATATACTACAATAGAATACATAAATACTCGGAATACGGATCCTAAACTTTGAATATGCGCTATCGGTTGCACAGCAGTAAATTAACATATAAAGCCAGAACATTGTTTCCAACCCACGACCGTAACACATCAGGTATTCACTTTATTTAAGACAAAATTGAAAATAATAGTTATACAATCACATTATGCTGGTGTTGTAAAAAACGTTTTTTTTCTGTGAAGTCTTTTTTCAATAAAAAACGTTCTTTCTCATGTTCTTTTTTTCAAACGTCTGTTTTCTTTCGGGCAACTATTATTTATTGATTTATGTTGCAGATTATTGAAATAATCAACAGAACTTGAGTCTAAGACCTCGTAACTTACAAATCGTTTGTTTCTTTGTACCTATACGAGCAAAATTGTGTGATTATTCCTTTCGGACCCAGGTCATTTTTGGCGTTTTCCTACAATTTCAGTTAGTGACTTATTGCTCAAAAATCATTTATTCGATTAATATGGTTAAGGCCTTATTTCTTAGAAAATGAATGTGGCTATTTTTTGGTGTAAGTTGCAATGCAGTGTTGCCAACGGGTGGAAAATTATTAAAGGAAATATAGGGCTGAAAATTTACCAAAAAATCCCTAACCGAATTTCATTTTTTTTTTTTTTTTGTATCTAGCACCACTACTGCAATATGGGTTCAAGTCACCTAAAAATTCCTTGAGTTGACAAGGTACAATGAAATCCTGAAGTCGCTGGCTTCCATTCAAAGAGGGAAAGAAAAATTCTGTCATCATACACATGAAATTTTGACACTTTTTAAGCCTCAGAAGCAAAAATCAACAGATATACCGGAGCTACAGCTTCTCTAATTATCCTATTGAAACTTTTTATGGTGCATTCTATAGGCCAAAGAGAAGGCTTTCAGGTATTGGTATGTTTGTTTCAATATAGCCAGCAAGAAAGAAATAATAGTGGGGAAAATAAAATTTTCCGAATTTTTCACCTAAAATTTTGAATTAACTCTTTTGGCTGGAAACACTGCCATCAGACAAACGAGAACTATCTGAAAATAAACCTTTGTACCCTAAGAATATATCTCACAAGTACCATGGCGATATCTAACAAAGTAAGCATGAAATTTAAAAAATCTAATTCTACCCTAGAAATTCACCATTTTCTTACCATTTACAGAACATGGTTTATTATAAATTTAAACTGTGCTTCCCCTATAGTGAAACGTTTTATGATGCGCTGTATAGGGTAAGGACGAGGCTTTTAGACACTGGTACGTTTGTTTGAATGTACCCAACAAGAGGGAAATAATAGAAACAAAAAAGATTTTTTCCCAAATTTCTCCCTAAAATCTGGAATTAAAATTTTCTGTAGCTAGCAACACTGCTACGAGACATACGCAAACTATCTTAAATTAAACATTGGAACACCCCTAATATATCCTACAAGTATCATGGCGATATTTAAGAAACAAAAATCCTAATTACCAGAAATATATTACGGTAAACATAAAAGTAGGGACAAACTAAAAAAATCAAGGGTTAGAACCTAAATACGAATTTTTCGTGCGCCCCCTAATTACTCCATTGTAACGATCTGTACTTGCGTTTATTAAATAAGGACAAATGTTCGATTGGCGTAAGTTGACTTGCACTCGGACGTATAGGGACGGATTTATAAACAAGAATTTCGATTTTTTCCCCAAATGTAGGGAAATTTTAATTTCCCTAATTGGCAACTCTGCGCGCAGACCCGTCCAATTGATATCAACAGTTAGGTATTCATCCGAAGTATGTACCTGACAAGTCTTAAGGAGGTATTTCTAAAACGAAGGAAGCTACAGGGAAAAAAGAAGTAAAGGAAATTCGGAATTAAAAAATTCTCGAATTTTTAACTGGGGTGAAATTTGAGAAGGAAATTCGACACCCAGAATAAAAAGAAATTAATATGATAAACTATGGTCCAACCATATTTGGTAAAAATAAATCCCGATATCTTAATTAGTGTCCACACAGGAGCGGATTAAAAAAGTGACACAGCCGTGTGTGCCACTTTGGCCCACCTGCGTCCGAAAGGTTTACGAGTGTACATTTGATTACTTTTTTTTTTTTTTTTTTTTTTTTTACTACTAACCCATGTTGTAGTAGTTATAGTCTCGACTAATAATAATAATATCTTTGTTGTAAACAATAACTTTATAAGGAAAATTTTCTCTCCTTTTTACATCTTAGTTCCAGCACTGTTGGTGAGAAATGCAGGATGTTTCAAAATGAATATCGGGGTCTTCGTAGTACTTATTATATTTGACGTTCAAACAATACATCAAGTAAAAGAGCGCCTCAGTCTTTGCTACAAGTGTTCGATGTGAGCTTCATTCGTCACACGGCACACATCTAGTCGATAGGCAAGAAAGTCCCATAAATTTTCTGCCATATGGCACAAAACACATTCAACTTAGGGGAGTCTCGTTTCAACCACTGGCACAAATCCCGGGGGATGAAGGGGACCTGTCTCCTCCAATCTTGGAACTGGGGGGACTGTTAGCCCAATAATCCGATTTGAAATGTTTCTTGGGTAAAAATGTGATGATTTATGTCCGATTTCCACAAAGGAAAGTGAGATGAAATTGATGTCCCCCCAGAATAAGCTTCAAATCTGCTCGCCTCCCAATGTTGAAACAACGCTGCTTCTCCCGATCCTCTACAGGATTATTTTTTTTCATACAAATTTTGAACATCGCTTATATATATGAAAACGGTCTTACCCGTCCCCCCAATGTTGAAGACAGATTTCAGCCGCTGGTTTCAACTGCACCATCTCCTGAGGATTTGCTGACCGCCAGATGCGAACATTATGAGAGTTTTCATTAGCTCTTAGGTGAAATGTCGATTTATCACTGAAGACGGCACGATCCAGAAAATCTTGATTGTTATGCAGCAATATTTCACTTGCGAAATTGACACGTAAATCGTACTCTGTAGGCTTTAGACCTGTAGCAACTGCAAACGATAAGGACGTAGTTGAAGGCGTCTCCTTAATATTCTTCACACAGACAGTTGCACTGTAACTACAGATTCAGTCTTTATTAAAACACAAAAAGCTTTCTGCTCTCTAGTCTCCATCTTTGCTACTTGCTCTTTCTAACTGCAGACAGAAGAAACAATGCATGTGCATGCGTGCGTACAAAACTGTTTGAGTTGCTCTTTCATTTGATATAATATTTATAATTGTAAGTTATTTGTAATAGATACTACAAAGTTTCAAAAACCTAATATTAATTTTGAAACACCCTGCATTACTTCAAATTGTGTCATCCTATATTCATGTCTTGTATATACATATCATCAGGGCCGGCCCTAAGTAATTTGTTGCCCCGTGCAATGGCATAATTTGCCGACTCCCCCTTTCTCCAGAAAGAACAAGTCATCATTTTAGGTATGCTACTCCAGCATGGGAGGATAAGTGCAGTCGCACTCAGAAAGGCTTAAATACTTACTAAAAATACAATCTCGTTGTGTCTGCTTTTTCTTTAAACATTAATTTATTATGTTAGTGAAAGATAAAGCAAACACACCTGCAGAGGAAAGATGGTAATCCTTTTTATAGAATTCAATATCGAGCTTCAATCTCAGCGTATCAGTTTGGAATTCCAATGCAACTAGTTCTTTTATTTTTATTTCCTGATTTTTCTCCTACATCTGTTAATATTTTTCCAAAAAAACTTGTTTCTATCTTCAATGATAAGGAACTTGTTTGTGACAAAAACAAGACTAGTTGTCATATCAAAACTGTCATAACTAACTTAATGGAACAGATATTCGCTACTATTCGAGAATTGGATTCTTGCATTAGACAACGATCAAGCAATTTGTGCTCAGATTTATTTTACCATTTTCTTTAGCATTTTCCATGTGACCTTAAACTAAAGCGACCTAAACATAATTTATGAATGTGGTATTCAAATAGAAGGTCAGCTTATTAAATGTAACTACCATCATCATGAAGTCTGTTATTTAATTTAAATAATATATTTATGACAGATTTTGCCGAACCCTCCAAACTTGCTGCTCCATGCAAATGCACGTGTTACACATATGGTACAGCCGGCTCTGCATATTATATATATTTAGTCGACAAATTATTTATATATGATATTTAGAAAAATACTATAGTAGGCAAATTAGTATTAGTTTTTACCTTTAGACAAGTTATTTGAATTTTATACTGTTCGTAACATTATTTTCGTACTTAGTAAGTTACTGCTTTTACGAAATAAACAAAATTTTATTTCTACTTCTATTTCTTAGTTGATATTGATGAAAACTGTTGAAACCCGAATTGTTAGTAGGTATGCTATTCATATAAATTGTAAAATATTTGTAGCGTTTAGTATCTAGCGTTTAATTTATGTTGCACTTTACGGTGATTACACTTACATAAGAATATTTCATACTTAAATAGACGTAAGATGCATTACAAATGACTATTTGAAAAAAAAAGGAAATTTACAAGAAAAAAATGAGAGGCAATGTTGTTTCTTAAAAAAACGTACATTTCTGAAAAAATACAAACTTTTTTTCTATTTACAACACTAGATTCTGCATAAATAAATTATCACTTTTTGATTCACGAGCTCATACAAATTACAATATTAATCAATAACTTAAGCTTTTATTCTCTATCCAGCCACTATATGTGATTAGTATCAAAGTATATGTGCGTTTTCTACCTACAGCCTTGTAGGTTAGAAGTCATTTTCAAACTGCACTGCATCACTAGAAACAAAACTATCTAGAGACGGTTTCCAAAAGTTGTCCTTTCTCATACATTTTTCGAATATTTGATGAACCACTGTGGAAACTTCATTAATGATAACAATAACAATTAAATTTGTGTTTTTCCTTGTGAAATTTAAATAAGATTAGAGAATGTTCTACTTCAAATATAATAAGTTCGAAATATTTGAACGAATAATATAATTTTTCACGTTTAGCAATTGAATTCCAAGTCAAGTGTCAAATTTTGTGAAGTTTCTAATTATACCATAAAATTTACAAAAGGTTGATTTTTATTTATTCATTTATTTATTGAAAAGTTACTGTTTCGTATGTTGTTTTTACAAAAACGGAATTCACTTTCTAGAACTCATACATATCAAGATTATATTCATTAAGTCTCCTGATTAATCTTGTTTTATTTTTCTTGATATTACACTTTTCACTTTTTATGTACTATAATAAACACTATATTAAACACTACTCTTTAATCAATTTAACAATATAGTATTTCAATTGAAATAAATGTTATTCCAATGTACTCTCAGTGTATACATGATAGTTTTATTTCCTTCTAAGGGTATTTAGTGTGCTCACCCCATTTTTACAAACTTAAATTAACAGCTTAAAGAAAATGCAGAACATAAATTAATTAGAAAGTGAGTTAGATAGTGTTTACAGAGTGCTTTAAAATAGATAAATAATTATTGCCAGACACCTTTTTAGAGGTGAGGAGTCTGTGAGCTTAGTTTGTTACCTAATATTTGTTTGGTATTCAAACTCCTTTATTATATAAAGGGTTTTAAAAAGCAACAATTACTGCATTTAATGACATTTTTGTTTATTATATCTGGCTAACTTAAGGTATTTACTTAAAGTTCAATAAGTGAAGTGTGGGTATAACTAACCTTACCTAACACCGTCAACCACTGTATTCTGACTATATAATCCCCTGGATTTCGATACGAAGTAACTCCGCGAGATGTTGCAGAAATATATTGCTGTGCATCTACTCACTCACTAGTAAATCCTCTAGTCCCAACACAGTCCCGGAATACCTGTTTCTACCTTTCAACAGCTGCTGCAAATAGTTTTCAACTGAATTTTATTGTAGAAACTTTGCAAGCCAGGCCTGAGGATTTCTCAGACCATACCAAAGTTTTATCGCTATGAACATAGATTTATCAACTGTATATTCATCAACAAGTTAAAACGTTAAATAAGAAATAGCAACAGCAGGCTACTGATGGTTCACTATTGCTTGGGATATACTTTGTTCTTAAACCTACTATTCGTGTTGGTTTCAAGACGATTTTTCTTAACCAGGCGCAAAACTCTTCGGTGGTTTCTCTGGGTTAAGGTCTTCTTACAACAACAACCGTGACACTGTTTTGTATTGAAACGTGTAATAGACCATTTCTTGTAGATACTTTTGACAGGTCTTTCTCACATACTAATAAATTGGGCTACTTCATTTATTTGTAAGACCATGCAATTATAAAACTAATGCAATAATTTTTATCGCAATAGCAAATGCGAATATCCACATGCAAAATTGTAGTTCTGTCGAAGACATAGAGCCTTTATAAACTCGTATCACAAAATGCATTTGAATTTATATGATCTCAATTCACATATTTTTTTTTTCAAATAATAAAATCCTAGATATTTTAATTTTTTAAAACTTATATTTAATCGACCTTACAGTGAAAAAGTAGCCAATTTTTCCATACGATCTGGCACGCAAGGCTTAATAGCTAAAAATCTTATTAGCTTTAACAGAGCATTGCTTGTGTTTTCATGCTATTACCAACAATGAAAACATCTGAAAATCGAAAAACTCTCAATGTTACAGTACTATACGTAAATTATCTGGCTGGTATCAGTCTATCAGTTACAATGCCAGAAAATCGTACAATTTTTCCTATTTATAATTTTCACTTACTTTATTACAAAACCATTAGTTAGTAATTAGATTCTCCCGTTTTGATTTATCAATATGAAATAGTCATTTATTACATGTGCAAGTTTTCATTCTTTAAAACTGATAACAGTAGAGTTCGTACATTATTGAAAGTATACTATGTGTGTTCGAAAACAATTGTAAAGAGACGTATACCATCTTTAAAAGATCTTTAAATCATTTTTGTGAAACAAAACTTAAAAGTTTATGTGAGTGGATTCCACGTATATTATTGGTGCAATTGTTACCATAACTGAATTTTTAATATATATATATATATATATATATATATATATATATATATATATATATATATATATATATATATATATATATATATATATGTATATATATATATCTATATATATAAAAGAGAACGCACAAATCCTTTGTTCCCTCATCACGCTAATACGGCTGAACCAATTTCTTTCATTTTTGGGGGGTTATTAGGATTTGGACCCTAGATGGTTTTTATCATATCACTTTAATTTTTAATTACCAGTGTCTTGAGATAATTGACCATTCAAGTGTCCATAACGTACAAATCCTTTGTTAGTTCATCATAGGTATAAAAATAAACGTATTTATATGCAACCCGCATGACCGTGTCACTCGGCGGGTTAACATAAATGACAGGCGATATAATGTTAACATTTACTGCAATCTACTATGGTTTTTATCATATCACTTGAAAGCGAAAAAGTAAAAATTATCTAAGTAACAAAGTTTATTGCGTTCCGGGGTGACCGCAGCGAAGCGGGGCGGGTTAACATAAATGACAGGCGATATAATGTTAACATTTACTGCAATCTTCTATGGTTTTTATCATATCACTTGAAAGCGAAAAAGTAAAAATTATCTAAGTAACAACGTTTATTGCGTTCCGGGGTGACCGCAGCGAAGCGGGGTGAACGCTGCTAGTATATATATATATATTAATGTCACGTGTATTATTTTGGAAGTTGTTCTATCATCAGACTAATTAGGCACTTATGAAAGGACAGTGAAAGAGAAAATGAAACATAAAGATAAATTGAAGTTGTTATCTCACTCCTTTTTAATAATAGTAATAATGTTTGACTCTATTATCAGATTACTAATGAAAGACATATATACCCAAAAAATACGATCATAATACTCTTTCTAAATATTGCAAAAAGAATAATAAATATATTACCTACGAGTCTCTGGCACGATTGGAAAGTGGAATAATAGCGGACATTCAACCATATTAAACAGATGGCTCTCCAATGGTGAAACTTGGGGAGAAGAGACCTTTCCTGGAAAACCTCTGAGATGTTGACTTAAGATGAAGACACTTCATTTCATGTCTTTCTCCCAATTAACTAAATAATTGAAAAAAAATGTTTTGCTGACTCTGATGACTTTTTGTTCGTCTCTTGGCATCGTGTTCTGGGATTGTGTTGAGAACACAGGTGTTAACAGAATTTAAACTAATTGCCAAGTTCAAATCCATATTGATTCTGAGTGAGCAGCGTTTAAATATGCGTTACATAAAAAACTGTTTGTTTATGTATAACCGTAAGATGTAAAGGTTATGGGTTGTCTGAGAGTGAAGGTTCCAGACATCTATCTGCTTTATAATTCTATTTAATAATATGGGTGTTTTAAAATTGATGTATTAATGAGGTATTTTCAAAATATTATTCTACATTTCTCTGATACTTCATTGTAGACCTATTTCTTTTAGCAACGTGAATTGCGTGACTTGTTACGGTGTTACCATAGTATAGACTATTTGCAATATTTTCAGAAGAAAAAAGATGTAGTAATTCACGTTTACAATTCAAAATTATAACTTAAGAATAATGCAAGATGATAACTTATGAGTAATGCGTATAATTGTGTCTCAATATTATATAGTCATTTACAAGATTCAGGTGGAGGAGATATTGGAGAAATTTTGAATTAAAATAGGAGCGATCACTAATTTATTTAGTTGAGTATGAATGCGTTTTCCGACATGTGCATCTTACATGTACGCTTATGTAGACATATCTTGGGTTCACGATGAACTTTCTCAATCAGTTGGATGCTTACAATTTATTCAGGTGGTTGGAGAACAGAAGAATAAAAATTACGGAACAAAAAATTGGGAACACTGTTAATAAATTTTTCATAAGTGAAAAGAGTAAGCGAAGAAAAAAATTATGAAGGAATTGTTGCAGTACACAGTACTAGATATTCTACATATTATCAAGCAGTATTGTAGTACAGTAAACACCAAAAATAACGCTCTCCTCACTGCTATAGTTCCATTAGATGAGATCAAGTACTTTTGCTGCGATCACAAACACCTGACAGATGCAACCCAATTTAAACCTAACATTTCAACAAGCAGACGACAGCTGGTACCTGTAGAGTAATGAAAAATGATTTAGCTGTGGATTTGATGTACAAAGAAATTTCTCCATTTTGAGATTAGCCTCTGTTGTTTGAAGAGGTTTCTCCAATGAGTGCTATATAACCATTATATTATATTTTGTTGTGTGCATAATGTATTATTTTACTATATTCTGCAAGGAAAAAGAAACGAAAAACGTTGATCATACCAGAGTTAGAAAGTGGTTGAAATAATCTGAAAATATCAAAGCTGGAACGATCAAAGAAATATTTAGGTGCTTGTTCCGCGAACTAGGTAGAAAAAAATGACATATATATACTTCGTAATTATTTGAATTCTTTTATGACGTCCATGTATATTAGTTAGGTTTCGAGGTATTTTAAAGTAAAATATGCTTAGAAAACGTTTCCGTTCGTATCTAGTACTTTCGTTTGTCACTTTGGAGAGTATCGATATCATACGAAACTACTAAATGGTAGATTTGAGTATGAGTTCCATCGTGTCAATTTTCTTAATCAAATTTTACTGTTTATGTAATTGATATTGTAATTCTATTATTTCTTTATTATTATTATTATTATTATTATTATTATTATTATTATTATTATTATTATTAACTGTCATTTTAAATCCCGTCAATTCATGAACTACGTTTTACATACGTTTTTGTGATGTAAAATAAAATATGACTTGTTCAAAAACTACGTTCATACACTGCAACAAATATATTCTCCAATTATTTGTCACAAACTCAATCTTGTCTGGCATCTTTCTCGTTCTATTGTATAACAGGAGAGAAGTATGATGTCCATGAAAAAAAAATAGATTCAAGATTTCAATGGATTTACACGTTTTGTGGCCTCTATATACCGAAAAAGTTATGTTATATATGTTGAATATCCGTTTCCCGGTCCCAATCTAAGGTGTTCACTTGCCTAGAAATCATATCGTTCAAAGAATCCGCACCAAATTTTAAACTTAACGATCTCTAGGATAATTTTTCGAATTTTCTTCCAAACTTCCTACGGGAAGTTTATTTGAAGGGTGAAAATAATAATAAGAAGAAATAAATATCTCGAAAACAGTCTCAACGATTTTCTTTATATTTCATGTACCAATATTTCATTAACAACTCTATACTGTGGTACAAATCATTTTTCTTTGAAAAATATACGAATAGTAGTTTATTCATGGCGGTGAGTTCTTTTCAAACGATTTTCTCAATATTGAATCAGATGATTTTGTTTCTCTTTCGTAAATAAATAACTATATCATTAATAATCTGACAATGTATAACTTTTTGTTCTGGACAAATCTAGAGGTCGAATATTCGAGAGGAGGACGAATATTTTATTAAAAAATGACTCAGAAAAAGTTCTCATTTCATAAATAAATTTTCCATTTGCACCCTGATAATAGCTACTAATAACTCATCCTTAACCCTTATCGGGGCCTCCCAGGCCCAGTAGCTTCACATTTTTCTTCGAATTTCTTAATAACCATAAATATTTCGATGCCATAAAATTCTGAATTCATCTATCTTTAGTCGAAGTTAAAGTTATGAACATATCGAGTTGGTAAGGCTAATAGAGTTGGTAAGGCCCCAGTTGCAGTCTACGTTACAAAAATAGCTTGCCCGGATAAGGGTTAATAGAGAAACTAGACGAGGGATATTTTATTCTCGGTAGTGAGTTTCTTTGGACGACTTCCTTAAAAACGATTCAGGCGATTTTGTTCATATTTCATAAATAAATAGACCTACTTTATTAATAACTCTATAATGATGAATAAATTACTCCCTACGAGAATTTCGTATTGGAGTGTTTACATTTTTTGCTGAATGTTCTTTTCTGACCATTTTTAAAATGCGAGTCATACTTCATATATTTTTTGTAAATAAATATTTCCTTTATACAACATGTGATCAGAAAGTACGGTGAATATACAGATAGTTGCACAGTGTATCTATTGATGTATCTATTTCAACTAGTAAGTAGTGTTTGTAGGTTTCCTGAAGAAAATCTCCCTCAACTGACTCAAAATTTTCTTTTTTCTTATCAAATATTTCCTAATTTCTGGAGCGTACAATTCCAATGACAGAAGTTATGTGACATGATTAATTTAGCTATATTCAAGAAAGTGATAAGCACATTTGTTTTATTAATTTGCATTTTGCTTTTTTTAATCCTTTTTTCCTTTTAATCCTTTTTCCTTTTAATCCTTTTTAATCCTTTTTTAATCCTTTTTAATCCTTTTTAATCCTGCTTTTTTAAATCCTTTTTCTTTACAAAAAGATATACACCAATATACTCAGCCAACAATGTGTGCAATTATGCTACTTTGAACATACATACCACAAACTATTCCTATTGTTTGGTTTATTTCTGAAGAACAAAGACAAATTTAAGCCAAGGTGACCAGAACTTTTACTTTCAAAAACGGGACGCATATGAATCGGCAACGGGGGGCGGGGGTATATATCTGATTTCCACATTGCATTTTGGGACTCAGCAGTGTTTTCAATTTACAAAATATACAAGTAAGAATGATAACACGGCCTTTCTACTTAAGTACAACCCAACAATACTTTTAACTACTTGAACACTCAGAATTCCAACTCAATTTCCACTTGAAGCACAGAACACTCAATTTTCATTTGAAGATTCAGAAGTTCTAGGCACGACTGAACCTTCCCAATGAGTGTTGGTACGGAAGAGAATAGAATTTGCATTGACCATTTATATTTTGAATAATAATCTGGGTCATTTTAGTTTAAAAACAGGACATTTAGGCGTCCCGTTTGAGAATCAGAAAAAAACGGGACAACGGTTGAAAATAAGGGACTGTCCGGGCTAAAACGGGACGTCTGGTCACCTTGATTTAAGCAATTATATTAGTCAATCAGTCACCCAAAACTTTCCCTGGATTTTCACGTTTTATCGAAAATTTCCCTTTTTCCTTTTTCGCTAAATTTACCTACAAGTTTCCCTAGATTATGGAAATTTCCCTCGAACTACGAACACTGCTTTTGAACTGAAGACCATGCGTTGAAGACCCCCGCTATTTTTCTACACCAACAACATTTATGCAAACTACTAATTTTAAATCGCCAAATTGTCTGAATAATATTTAACATCTGACAATGCAGGTAGGGACATCTATTAGAATAAATGTTTATTAATAGAATTAGTGTGTCGGACAGACCAAGACATTTCCTATTTATTATTAAGATTGAAAGTTAATTATTATAAAGAAAATTTTCATTATTCAAAATTTTTAATATTCTTTATGATCATTGTTAATTCACAAATTCCTTTCTTGAAAAATCAGCAATCGAACAGTTGCTAAGTATTAAGTTTCTTTTATTTATGCTGTATGGTTAAACGTACTGTGCAGGTAAGTTTTTTTTTTTTTTTTTTAGTGGCGTTGAGGTTAGAAACATTACTATTAATGAACATGAGAACTACTATGAGTTCTCGTAATATGCTAGTTTATAACTTGATTGTTAAGATTACTTAGGGGCAACGGAGGGAAGGGGAACAGTGCCCTGGAATAAATCCCCCCCCTATTAAAAGGAAGCTTCGACGGTTGTTTACCCTAATGGTATCTTCCTCAGGTTCCTTTTCCCTTTGTAATTTGCAGGCCATGGGCACTGAGGGCTTTTATACAATCAATTGGCATCTTCTCAAGCCCGGCAAATTCCCGAAACATGCCTATATAGTTAATAGATGTAAGAAAAAAGTAATTACAAACGCTGTTCCTTGAACTAAATAGTTATTTTTACATAGTGCAAACATATGAGGGAAAAACATTTTTAAAAAGTTTTAGTCCTCAGTCGCAAAATAATAATAATAATAATAATAATAATAATAATAATAATAATAATAATAATAATAATAATAATAATAATAATAATAATAATAAAAATCTGGAGCAAAGTACCTAAACTTTTTACAGCATTATGACCCGTTGTCATCTTCATGCGCTGTCAACGTTTGCGTAATTTAGTTAGTACAATTTTAATATTTAATTATTAACATACATTCTATTATGTTACTAAATGATTTTGTTTAATTCAATTTATGTCTTCCAGCAACTTAGCAACTTCTATTCTTAATATACTCAGTGTATATTAATAAGGCCAGAAAATCAAAAACAGGATGGTTTATTAGGAGTAGAGCTTTGTGGCTGTTAGGAGTATGTTTTACCAATGAAAGAAGACACAACAATAGCAACCTGTAACTTAACAGCATATTTATAGATATACAAAGAGTGCACAAAGAATTACCGGTATTATGTTCCAGTAGAATAAAAATATCTGTTATTATTGGCAATGAACAACATACATTTTAGTGGCATAAAAATTCGATTTTCTCGGAAACTACACATAAGAATTTACCCTGAATCATATCATTTTGTTCAGGTTGATATGATCTATAGATTGATACATGACTCATGTTCAGATAATATTATAGTTAAATATTAATTAAATTTGAAAGTAGATTATAATTCTGGTCTATATTTCATTAACCATACTGTCTAATAGTGGTTGCTAATGTCATAATGAGAAGTTTGATTAGTGTATACTTCAACCAGTATTCGTAGGTTTCCGTAAGAAAGTTTCCCTCGACTGACACAAATTTGCCTTTTCTTATCAAATTTTCCCTAGTTTGAGTGTCTAATTCCTGTCACAGAAGTTATGTGATAAGATTAATTTAGCTATATTAGATAAATGTCAATCACATTTGTTTTATTCATTTACTTCTATTTTCTTCTTTTTTTCTTTTTTTCTCATTCACTTTTCTTTTCACAGAAATACACTCACAACGATGGCTGCAAATGATGCTACTTCGAAGACAAACACATAAACTATTGTTATTTTATTGGTTTATTTCTGAAGAACACAGAAAAATTTAAGCATTTATATTCGTCAATCAGCCAGCACGAAAATTTCTCTGGATTTTCATGTTTTATCGAAATATTCCTTTTTTGCTAAATTTACCTACGAAATTTCCCTATTTTGGGGAAATTTCCCTGAAAGTGCGAACACTGTTAGTAAACCCGGTAGCGTAAACCTTGGGTACAGTCAGTGTCGAGTTGGAACGAGTTGTGACATGTTAGTTGGCTTCCAGGGGAAGAAGAGTGAGGACGTATTAAGAGTGTCTATCGTGCGCCAACATTAAGTTTAGTTCTAAGCTGGAAAAAAGTGCCAAAGAAACTCAGGAAATGTCAAAATCTATGTATGACATAGAAGAGGTGGCACTGAACGCTATTTACATTTGGTACGAGCGATTCAAAAGCAACAAGAAGTCGGTTGAAAACGAGCAACGATTGAGACGTCCTTCGACGTCAAAAACAGATGGAAATGTGAAAAAAAAAATGGCACAAATGATTTTTTCAAACAAGTAAATGACTACTCGAGAGCTTTCCGAAGATCTGAATGTCTTGTATGGGTCTGTGGAAGGCATTTTAACCGCAGATTAAATGTGCAAATGGTTTCCTTCTTTATCACGAAAAGCGCCGTACCACACCTTGCTTTTGATCCACGAGTTTTTGGCCAAAAAAATAAAGTTCCTGTCTGTCCACATTCGCTGTGCTCTCCAGGTATAGCACCATACGACTTCTAACTCTTCCAAAAATTAAAACCGTGCTTATAGTAAAACGTTTTCACACCATTCTTGACATTGAGAGGGCCACGACTGAGTAGCTGCACCCAAAGGAGCTTTCCGGAAAGGTTTCCAGTCATCGATTCAACATTGGGATAAGTGCACTGCTAGCCAAGGACAGTACTTTGAAGGAGATAAATCGAACTCCATGTAAGCCTATTACTTTGTTTCTAATAAAATTAGTCACCATATTTTTCGATCACACCTCGTATTCCTAAAAACTATATGTCATCCATTATAAGAAATTGAAAAGTTACAGGTTAATCTCGAGAATGAGTTTCTTCACAAAAATGTTTCCGATTATGTCTTATATTTCTTTCTTCTTTCACAAGATAATGTTTCATTAATAACAGTGTAAGGAATAGGAGTGGGAAAGTTGAGTGTGGTGACCCGTACCTTTTATTCATTTTCCCTGAAGCTGTATAAAAGTTCAAACTATTTTAGTCCATTTCTTAGCTTCAATTGTGAGAAATTAAAAAGCTACACTCCATTTATTCTGTATTGAACGTGTTTTTTTCTCCTTTTAGAGAACAACAAAACGAGTCATGACAAGGAATGAGGGCATGTATTTATATTTCCTCCACATCCAGCCATTATCAACTGAATGCACTGAAATACATGGTTTACTCTTTATATTCACAGTAAACCATACACAAGAGAGCGAATCTAGCCTTGATGGAAGATATTGGTTATTTGCATACAAATCGTTGCCGTGGCTTTTTATTATATATTCACTGCTCTAGTCTTCATGAGTAACAGTACACTAATTACAGAAGTTCCTTTCCATTGCATCTGTCAGTTTCTTCCTGTCTCTTTGCACAAACCAGTTCGCTCCTTTCTGGTTATAATCGTCCTAATTCGAATAGTTCGAAACGCCTTTTAGACTTTGTAATTCATGTAATTAACACCTTTCTCCTGAACTTTGCTTCATTTGATTTTTGATTTTAATTTTAAAGAGGCTGGGTGAATATCAGAAATGGAACGAAAAAATAAGAATAAAAGTTTTAGCTCACATCTAGCATCGAAGCTAGCCTCCAAGTTGCAGTGCGGATATCTTACTGACTACGCTACCATATTTCATTTCAAGACTTAAAGCGTGTGTTTTTTAGAAGATAAAAATTACTGGTTTTCCTGAGAATGACAATTGGTGAACTGTAAGGTGATACTAGTTTAATAAAATCACATGTTGAATCGCTGGTCCACCCTTGAATTCCACTCCAGCTGCCTTGACGAAAATCTTTGACAAGAAGTTTAGCTAGTTCAACTATTTGTATGAGGGACATTCCATGTAAATCAACCAATGAAATGGCAAAATCTTACCTGACGATCTTAGATTTTTGTAAAAATTGGTGCAGAGCTTTATTACAGTGGGAGATGAAAAAATCCCAAATATTGCTTCTCTTCTCCTGAAAGTGTCCCCATACAGAGTGTTCAAAAATGCCAAAAAAAAGGCATATTTCAGTTACAGTGATTATTAAAAATTTTCATAAAATTATTAATATGTGCACTAGAGACGTGAAACAAACACCATTGGAAAGCTTAAAGATTGCTATACAAGTTGTACTATATTAAAAAGACTTGTAAAATAAAAAATAACACTTCAAAAATTCAAATTAAGAATTGAATTCTGAAATTCGCATAGGAATGTCCCTATGAATTTGTTCAAAATTATCTAGATTGTAGCCTCATATGTGTACTAAAACAACACAAAGTTGTATTTTTGGCACTCAATGTGATCCGATTCAAAATTCAACATAAACCAAGCATTGCACGATACTGACCATGTGAATATCTGAGTTCAGATCGATAACCATTTGCCTGGAGTTATTTACCTGCAACATCAAAGGAATTTAAATTCAATTTCATTTGTTTCTTGATGTGTTCATTTTAATTTACACAATTATCCACATTTCGAGTTATTTAGAGAGATATTATGTTTCCGAACAGTATTTAATACAAGTCATTATTCTTGTTAGTCAGTATGGATGTTTCTAAATTTATATTGGCTACATTGATACATGTTATTTTCATTCCTTTGCTTCAGGATTGCTGCCACAGATATGTGGAAGTGGATAATTGAAATAGGAAAAAGGATTTATTGACTAATTTTTTGTGTAAGTGATTGTGAAAGTGTGTGAAGTGATTGTGAGCAGTGTCACTGTGTTTCATAACACATTTGATACAAATATTGTGAAAGGGAGGAAAATACATCTCTCCCTTTCATAATGTGTTCTGTAATAGAAATTCTGAAACAAAGAAATGAAAATAGCATGTATCAATGTAGCCAACATAAATTTAGAAACATCCATACTCACTAACAAGAATAATGACCTGTATTAAGTACTGTTCGGAAACATAATATCTCTCTAAATAACTCAAAAGTGGATAACTGTGTAAATTCAAATGAATAGCTACATCAAGAAACAAATGAAATTGAATATAAATTCCTTTGATGCTGCAGGTAAATAGCTCCAGGCAAATGGTTATCGATTTGAACCCATACATTCACATGGTCAATATCGTGCAATGCTTAGTTATGTTGAATTTTGAATCGGATCCCATTGAGTACCCAAAATGCAACTTTGTGGTGTTTTAGTACACATATGAGACTTTAATCTGGACAATCTTGAACAAATTCAGAGGGACATTTCTATGCGAAATTCAGAATTCAATTCTTAATTTGAATTTTTGAAGTGTTATTTTTTATTTTACAAGTCTTTTTAATATAGTACAACTTCCATAGCAATCTTTAAGCTTTCCAATGGTGTTTGTTTCACGTCTTTAGTGCACATATTAACCATTTTATGACAGTTTTTAATAATCACTGTAACTGAAAAAATGCAATTTTTGACATTTTTGAACACCCTGTATGGAGACACTCTCAGGGGGGAGAGGTAATATTTGGGATTTTTCATCTCCCACTGTAATAAAGCGCTATACAGCAATTTTTACAAAAATCTGAGATGGTCAAGTCTGATGACTTGTTGATTTGACATGAAATGTTCCATGAGATTGAAAATTAAAATTAATCCACTAATAAATTTTTTGAAGCGTTTCTCAAAGTCACCCAAATTCATTTGAACTTTTAACCCTTTCACTTGTGCATCATAGATAAGTTATGCAGCTTCTGCTTTGATGCTATTCTCACAATGATTTGCTTTGTATTTCAATATGCTGTTCTTCGTAGAAACAATATGTGTCTGTTTACCCCATGATGTACCAAACTTCAGGTTAAAATGATTGTGAACTATTTCTGATGAAAATGGTAAGTGACGGTAGTATCAGGATACTTAACCAACGCGTACAGTTTCAACACAAAAAGTACAGAGTGCAGAAGGAGGTGTTAATTACATGAATTGCGAAGTTTAAAATTCATTTCGAACTGAACGAATTGGGAAGATTATAACAATGACGGGGACGAACTGGTTGTGCAGAAGGAAAGAGGGAAACTGGACAGGTGTGATAGAATAAAACTTTTGTTATCAGGGCACTGTTACTCATGGAGTGTAGAGCAGTAAATCTAAAAAGCTACGGCAACGATTTGTATTCCAATAACTATTATCTTCTATCAAACTGAATTTGCTCTTTGTGTATGGTTTACTGCGAATGTGACGAATAAATCGTGTATCTCAGTGTATTCAGTTGATAATGACTGGATGTGGAGGGTATATAAATTCATACCTTTTTCCTTGTCATGCATCCCTCCATTGTTCTCTAAAAGGAAAAAAATGTTTAATACGGAATAAATAGATTGTAGTTTAACTTCCTACAATTAAAATTAACAAATCTATTGGAAATTAGTTTAGTTTTTATATGACTTCAAGAAAAATAAGTGAAATAAGTACGAGCCAGCACACTAAACTTTTCCGCATGGATTCTTTACATTAAATCATATTATGGTGCAATCATTAACGAATCAATTTATTGTGAAATAAGAAACTGGATTACAAGACATTATCGGGAAGCTTGGTGTGGAAAAACCTTATCCTCAAAATAAGTATTTACAAAACATGACTTATGTATTTTAAAAGAACATTAAGGAAATATTTGTTTATCAAATACAAAGAGTCGTATGAATTGTATTTGAGAGAACGGTAATTTTTTAAAAAATCATCCGAAGAGTAAACAACTCATTGTGGAAGCTATTTACTCACAATTATAGAGTTATTAATGAAATATTTATTTATAGAATATGAACGAAGTCATTTTGATCAGTTTTGAGAAAAGCGTCCGAAAAAATATTTACCGCCATGAATATACTATCATTCGTAGATTTTCCCTGAAAAATGACTTACGCCAAAGTTTAGAGTTTTTAAAGCATTATTTATATGAAATATAAGGAAAATCGTTAGATCTGTTTTCTAGAATATCACCCTTCAGTAAACTTTCCTTATTTTTAAAACAGGAAAAAATCAATAAACTTCTAGAGAACGTTAAGTTTAAATTTGGTGCGGATTCTTCGAACGATATGATTTCTAAGAGTCTGAACATGTAAAGGTGGGACGGGCAAATGAATGTTTATTGTACATAAAAATCACGTATAGAAAACTGGGACTATACGTTGAATATATGGGCAATATCAATATACGCATAATAATCTACCTAACTAGTACCAAGGGGCTTTCAGTTAGTTTGGAGCGCAATTCATATATAATAACTACATTTTAGAATAATTTCCAGAAATGTTCATCAATTGCATTCTAATTGTTTCTACGTCTACCACAATTACTACGTGACCCGGGAACTTCGTACCAAACAACTACTGAAGGAACGACAACATTCTGAATATGACAGAATAGAAAGAAGTGTCTAGTGAACATTTTTAGCAGTTACTTGTGAGAGGAGTGAGATAAAGCCATTCTATAAATCAGATAAAGTGGATACATGTGTGCAGCATCACATACAAACAGATAATATGGTAAGAAACGTACAGCTGGTTTTATGATTTCCAACGTTGAATGTAGTAGCCACGTGCTGCACTTACTCCTGCCATCTAGGTTGATGATTCCGCAGATCCTGCCGCTCTCACCTCCACCAGAGTGACGCTACAACGGTGACACGAGATTCCCTGAGTGTTCTGCTCCAAACCTTCTTCCACCTCATCGCCCCTACGCCACGTATAAAACAACTAACTCTTCACATAAATATTTTACAAAGCCCAAATATTGCTGGAGTACTTCGGAAGATTTTTGTTCTCTATGGAACCTTTCGATCATAGAAAAGTGGGCAGTTTTACTGATATAGGCTATCCCACTTTTTTAATTTCAGTATTATTGCGTAAAATTTATAACTCTCACTTAAAGTATTAGTTATAGAGAGCAATTTAATTTAATTTATTTCATTAATAGATTTCTGAGCCCACTAGAAAAATTCGATAATAATTGATTGTCACAAATAGTACTAGCTTTCACAACCTTCAATAATCAATTCCTGAAATTTATATTTACACAATCGCATAGCGTAAAAGAAAATTTCTATCAATAATGGAAGATATTACCTTGTTCATTACAAATTTGTTTACCAACAAATACAATATACTCTACAGGATAATTTGATATTCCTATTACAACAATTGATAGGTGAATCTAACACGAAAACGAACTACAAAGTCTATGTGCTTTAACGCGGGAAATGACTTTCTTTCTTTGTTGTGAGTGCCCGAAATCAGGTAGCTAAGTGGAAGAGCATTTGTCTGTAATGCATGCGTTACGTGGTTCCATTTTAACTCTTGCCAAGTGAGCTTTGTGATGGAAAAACATCATATACGTGGATTTTCTCGGATGTTTTCGATTTTCTTCCACTTTCTTCTTTCTATCATTATCATCTATCTCATCATCACTGTATTTCATAGCCTAGGTGAATAATCAAGGAACTTTTAACCTTAAGTTGTAAAACCGAACTTTGAAGCTCTATAACAGAGAAAAAATAATGATACGAAATTTAAGTAATACGTGCAATTTCCAAATATGTCTTACTCAGGACTCTGAGACAATTGCATATATAAGATTACTGAAACGAAGTAAGATGTTGCTGGAAATTATATGAAGGAATGACAAGTCCAAATGTGTATGTATGGAAACAATGCCATGTATAATATCTAAGCAATTAAGGTCAAGGAAACAACATCTATCTCTTGTGGTAAAATATTCAAATGATGTATTTAAGAGAGAACATGCGTCACTAACGGTCTCAGAATATCGTCCTCTTTCGTAACATTTATTTTAGAAGTAATATTCAAATCGATGGACAGATTTAAGAACGTTCTGTTTTTCATTCATGACCCTTCGCAGTTAAGTACCTAACCCACATCCTTTTTCCTGTAAGATCCCGTCAGTATCAAACTATAGTTCATCTGATAACAGTGAAAGTTGTTTTGGCGTTTGAGAACATAGATGTTTTCTTTGTCTTGATGCATAGAGTTACCCATTACCTGTCGTAATTTGATTACAAACGCACATGATAGTTTGTAACAAAAGAGCAATTGTGTGAAGTTAATAAGTCTTCCAAAGAATGAATAGTACGTACTTCCATAGAGAAACTATTTCGTCGGTTAAGGCGTGATATAATTTCATGGAAACTGACAATTTTAAAGTATTCTTTAAAGTACAGTTCTTTCTTTCCAGTCATTTATTTAACACTTTATTTCATACATTTATTTACTCAATTTTATGTATTATGTATTTTATGCATAGTAATAGGAAAAGAGGCCTAACGAAAACGCAAGCTTGTTACCACGTTGATCAAAGGTGCAGTTACTAATCACACAATTACTTATTATTATCTATAATTTGGGTTTAGAAGGCACTGGTTACATTTATGATTGTTGCATTTATAATAAGGAAACAAAGTTCAAATAGACAACCAAACACGTTTGGTAGGTTCTTGAATCTTTACAAAATACTCTGAAGTTTTGTATTGAGAATTACGCTGAATAGGGGGTTCTCTGGTTACGAAAGTTTCAACATATGGCATTTCCAGTTTAAGACGTCCATTAGCATAATAAAATTGACGTGAATATTTCGGTTTAAATCGATAGGTTCAGTGGTTCTGCGATCTCTCGAGGGCTTAAGATATAATTTTGTCATCTTACACCAAAATTCGGGTTACGTTGCTATCGTAACAAAGACCTCTATACTTACTAAAATGACAAATAAATAGGTATATACTTAAAATATTACCAAAGTGATACGAGGAAGACTTAATAAAATTGACAGTTGGAAAGGAAAAAAATAGAATGTGTTATGATAGTGAAGAATATTGTGATGGAGAAGAAAATATGATATTGGATATACCGGTAATTACTTAGAGAATCACAAATTAATAGAAACATTATCTGAGAAAAAATTGTGTTTGTTTGTTTAAGGTTTAATGTTTGATTTCAGATAAGGCTTAAAATGGTATAGCTTAACGTGGAACAAGAATAACATGTATCCACATGGGGAAAAACAAGACTGAAAAATATGATCTGACAAGGGATGTGCGTCACCATGAACACCCAGAACCGCAAGAAAATATACTTAGAATATAAGTTACTCACTCCGAAAACAATGGTATGAGCCTTTCCCATGCAAAATTGCGTATCTTACCAGGAGATATATTTGAATGATTACCTATGCAAGATCTAAGAAAGGAACTTTGGTAACACGAAGAAACAAAATATCGATATAATAGGATTAAAAGTACACCACATATTGCAATGTCGGGACCGATTACTATATTTTCTCCAGCTTAAAATATTTATACTATCCGAATAAGAAACCGTATGCACTGATCTGATAATGTTGCACCGCTATTCTGTCTTCAAAGTGGAGGTGTGAGATTTCAATGAGCTGGTGAAAGGAAGATGCAACACAACAAAATGCACATCTGAATAAAGTCACTTTTTCACATTCAACAGCACTTCTGCATACAAGTAATCCAATATCAAACGCCACACTAATTACGTTTTTAAACGAAGATATTGGTATGTCAAGATCATAACCTGTCTTTTGCCAAGCATATTGTAACATATGTTTGTACTGGATGCAAAAAAAAAAAAAAAAAAAAAAAAATGATTGTATAGCACAGAGGGAAGTCTGATGATGAAACGACGAACGTGTCACTTTACTTGTGTCTTTTTACATTGTAGTCTTACTGCCTAAAGAAGATTGTCAACATTTTGTTTCCTTCAGTGGCAATATCTTGAGCATAATATCCTTCGGAAAGTTTTCATCTAACTGAGTATGGTCTAATCCAGCAATACGCTCTTTGCGTCGTCACGTACATGTTCACCGAGAATGGTAATTAGAAAACTTTTCATATGCCGTTCAATTGCACCAATGCATTCGAGATACTTTCTGCCTGACACAGGATCAAATCTGAGTATTGAAATGGACTCCAATCGTAATATATTTTATATAAAGTCAGTGAATTAGAATTTTGTGAGCAAAACATAAGCCCCACTGAAGTTACAGTGATTTATACCGATGTAGAAGCCCACTATTTGCACGTGGAATTCGCGAGTACCCTCATTGAAACTGTTCGATAACATGTTGTTCCTCTGGGAGTGGCAAATGAACAGATACGTAAGTATTGTACTTATATGGCGATTTAGTATCTATGATCGATGAGATTGACGTTGATGGACATGTATAGAAAACCACAACCGGACGTAAGATTACTCGAATAAAATAAAGATATTTCTTCATATGTTAATATTGTTGATTAACGTCTTTGGATAACTTATAATGGTCAGGTTGAAGTATGTGCACAATGTGATTAGTTCTTATTTCATACAATACTGTGTTCAAGTACGAGGTCTACTAGGTAATATTCATACGATTTGAGGGCAACAACAACGTACTGGATAAAGTCCAACCCAAACTCGAGTATCTGTTATTTTATCGATATTGCCAGGTTTCTAAGTATAGTACCGCTAACTATATGTGTGTAATTATTTAAGATACCATTCTCTAAATGTATACAGAAAAACTATCATACAGATCAATAGCTACTTAGTACAGTGTAGTATGTATGCAAAGGCGACTTCTAATCGCATTTCAGTGGTGGTACGGTAGAGTAGGGTGAAATGGGGAAGAGTGGGGTATACTTAAGTATTCCAATGTATTCAGGGTTAACCTTTTATATTTTTCATTCCGGTTATCCTTATAATGGCAGTTATTTTAAATTTTGTTTCCGCGAAAAGACAGACAGTGTGAAGGACCTTAATTGGGTCCTATAGGGAATACCACCAGAGCAACAGTGTTGCCAACCCAACATACAGTTACAAATTTTCTATTAGCATAATGTCAGGCTTTTGTACCTGTGGAATACACATGTAAAACCTAAGCAAACCAGCTACCACTTGTCTGCCAGTGTTGCAAACTAACACTACTATAGCATCACGAATATTACATGAGATTCACTGCAAGAAACTGCTTCAATTTATTCCATTTGCATAATCATATAAAACGTTCAAATCATTGTGTTCTGCATCAAAACCTGACAGGTTTATTTCCACTTCGTTATCTTCGAGCTCACTGTCTTCTATGTCAGATTCATTTAAAAGTTCTCTAATTTCTTTGTCAATTGAACTTTGGAGGAAAGCACGATTTGCTATTGTTCCTATGCTGCTGCAGATTCCACATACAGTCACAAAATAACAAAGTGGCAATTTCCTATCAAATATGCGTCTTCAGTCAGTATTGCAAGCTGCTGCTTTAAATTCTACGGTTAAAAATACTCGATAACACCAGAATTGCAGCTTCAGAGTTTTTTCCCCATCATTATTGAAACTTGATTCTCTCTCTTTATAAATATATATATATATATATATATATATATATATATATAATGTGTCTGATTATAATATAAAGTAACATATTTAGATGTTAACAATTTTGAAGGAATAAACTAATAGAAAATAAAATACTTAAGTGCCAAGGAAATAATGAGAAAAGTATACATACTAAATATTTATAATATTTAGTTGGCAACACTGCATCAGAAATGATATTTTCCAAACAAAAAGAGTGGCCCTGCAGATTGTAATGCCAAAATTGTTTCAAAGGAAAATAAAATAAACAGACAAACCACTGGAATGTATTAGTTTGACTACGCGATGAATAGACTTTGTACTACTAAGGGGGCCCTCTGAGGCTCTCAATGCTTTATATATAAATAGGAACAAACAAAACACTAAAAATTAAGCAAATACGTTTTATAATGAATGCGGTCAAGCCTGACAATATCAATTTTTCAGATGTTTTATCCAATTAGAAATGTTACAAAATGTAACGAAAATAATTTGTGGGCCTCCCAGGCCCACCTTGGTATTCCTAGGGTTAATACTAATAGTGCATTTCCCTATTTAACACTGAGAAACAACAAATTAGTCCCAAATCTATGCTGCAACTGTATAACTGTCTCGTACTACTGAATATATTTCTCCCATCTTTACAAATGACAGTTCCATGAACAATAGTGCAATTTACAGTACTTTCGCAAAATAATCACTAATGATTCAGTTGAGTAGAATTCCTGTCAATCTAACATTCCATCATACAATAATCCGGCTTCTGTGATGTCTTGTGATATTGGACTCTCAAATTCCAAAATCAATACCCACTTATTTGCATAATACCACTCAAGAATTCCAGACAAGTGGTAACACAAATATGAAGGTAACGAGGAAAGTTCTGTTGCTTTTTGTGGAGGTCTGTGTTCCTTTGGCTCTCACACCGTGAGTTGAATGCTAATGGAGATAAGGCGAAGGTCAGTTGTTGGTGTGGGTGTATCCAGCACACTACTTGGTTGTGTCAGTTCAGTTACACCGTGAACTTGTGTAAGCACAGAGTGAACATGGGAGATCTACAGAACGTCATGAGGGCGTGTAGAGTATGCTAACATTATACCAGTTCAAACTGGAGTCAAACGCCGCTGCAGCGAAGTGAAAGATATCCCAGGCCTTTGGTGAGAGTGTCGTGACTGTGCGGACAGTGCAGCGGTGGTTTAACAAGTTTAAGAACAGTAACGAAACACTCGGAGAAGCACCATGTGCCGGAAGAAAAACACATGTACAAAATGAAGATCTTTAGACAGCAATTGAGGCGAACAGTGGACAGACATGTGAAGAACTGGGACTACAATTCAGTGTGAGCGAAGAAACCATTCGGCACAACCGCCATCAACTTTGGATGCACTTAAAGTTGAGTCTATATGTCGCACATGATATTTGACTCGTGGCCAGAAGGCAACGCGAGCAGACACCTGTGTTTCTTTGCTGTCTCGTCTAAGGAAGGAGCCATTTCTGGTCAGGTGTTGACATGTGATGAGAAGTGGGTCCTATACGAAGCTCAAAGGCGCCTTCATTATTAGTTAGCATCCCATGAACCGGTTTCAAAACAGCCGAAGCCAACACTGCACCAGAAGAAGGTCCTCCTGTGTGTTTGGTAGTGTTCGAGGCATCGTGCATCGGGTACTGCTACCAGCTGGTCAGAGCATCAATGCAGCCGTGTTCAAGGAAAACTCAAAACTCCTGAATCGCAAAGGGGTCCTCCTGTTACAGGACAACGCTAGGTCCCACGTGGCTAGGATGACGTGGGACACCATTCTACGCTTTAGATGGGAAACAGTATTGCATCCGCCATACTCCCCAGACATTGCACCGTTCGATTATCCTGTTCCATTCCTGTTCCATTTCTTGGACAATCACCTTAGAAGACGCCAGTTCAAATCCCTAGTAGAGGTGCAAAATGCACTTAATATCTTCTTCGTTTCACTGCTTACCAAGTTCTATCGCGATGTAATCCATGGCCTTCCAGAACGTAAACAGAAGATCGTTGATGCTGATGGAGACCTTTTTTGATCTTCCAGGTACGTGTTAGGTGACATATCGATGTTCGAAGGTGGTGGGTGAAAAAGCGACAGAACTTTCTTGATTACCTTTATATTAACAATAAGTCTTAGCTAGAACCAATGACTAGCATCGCAAATATATATCACGCAGATATTGATGCGCCTTTGCCAGAACACTCAACATTAAGCAATGCTCCAAAAATCATCTGTTGTCTTTCTCTTATTGTAAACCGTTATTAATATTTGGTACTAAATAAAAAAAAAAAAAAACTCAATAGTGATGTTCTAGAAAAAATAATTTTCCTACTCTTCAATGTGACCCATGGATGTTTATACTTTGTGCAGGTAAGTGTACGTAATCTGCTTACACATATCCCTTTTTAAGGTCACTGTAACGCATAGGTCTCTTCCTACAGATTTTAGAAAATTTTCAATAATTTGACCTTTTGAACTTGAGAGTGACCCTAGAGCTGGTTCGGTTATTGAATCTCGGTATCGACCTAAGGTACCTATATACCAAATTTGAGCTCTCTAGCTGTTATAGGTAAAAAAAAATCTTGTTTCCAGAGAAATTTATTTCACTACATTTGCGAATTTGTATAGTTCGTACCTCGCCATAAACCTAGGTAATTAAAACTCAAGTACTCTGATATAAACTATCTATGATTTGCCATTTTTATTATTATTTACCTATTAATAAAATGCAAGAGAGAACTGAAAGAGGCTTTTTAATAGGTACAATATGTTGGAAAGAAACTGCAGTGATTAGTAGTTTAACGTTAAGTTTCATCTTCTATAACATAGAAGTCATAGATTTGATTCTCAGTGAAAATACATGTTTAGATTTTATATCTATACAATAGGTCGATGTAAACATGTTAATTGCTCAGTGGCAATCGCTCGAACTTTCTCCACGTATATGCCCACGTTTAATTTCTGGTAGCAATATTTGCCGTCGATATAAAGCCGAGTAGTATATCACATTCCACATTAAACAGCAATTTATTTGTTATTTTATACTTTATTTGTTTCATTTTAATTATTGATTGTTATTTGCTCAACAGGTCCCTCTTCCCGTATCATATAGGTTTGGTTCCGAAAGGGAAAGTTCAACATCAATCCCAGCAATGAAAAGTTTACGTTTAGTGCAATTTGAGTGATGATTAAAAAAAAAAAAAAAAAAAAAAGTGTTAACATTCAGAATCTTTAAGAACTTAAAATGAAATCCAATTTTTGGTAAGACATCGGGACAAAGTCTACATATTGTGAGTATCACTTCATCACTTTACTTATGAAACTGAGGTAGAAGTAGAAAATAGTAGCTAGAATAACTGGCCACGGGATTTAAGCAAAATATGTCTCGCTAACGAAGAGAAGTTTAATGTTCCCTTAAATAATTTTTCCAAGGTATCTTTCTACTGGTACGTCCCGATGTATGCTTTTGATTTCACTTATTTCGGTTGATTGGCTGAAGTTTGGCGTACATTTTCTGCGTGATGTTATACAACGTTTTTATACACCAGAACTTTTTCACAACCCAGCTACCAGATTAGTGAGGAGAGCTCGAATAAGCTTATTATTATTATTATTATTATTATTATTATTATTATTATTATTATTATTATTATTATTATTATTATTATTATTATTATAGCATCTTTCTCGGTTATGTCCCGAGGCTAAGTAAGACGATGTTGATAAGAATGAAAGAAATGTATTCCTCCCTAAAATAATAATAGTTGTCAGAAATGAATAATAATATTTTTGTATTTCCTTATAAATTTTGAGGGACACAAATGCGCCTGCTACATAATATTAAGACTTGTTATTTATCCTTTCATTTATAGGATAAAATACAAGAAATAAATTAATGTGTATATTTGTATGATAATTCAAACTGTTCACTATATCTCAATCTTAAGCTTATTCTTTTCCACTGTTACTTTATTTTTATTTCTTTATTTATTGTATATTGAACACATCAGGTGTATACCCATTGACAGTGTTCAGTAGTATACATAAATGATTACATTACCCAATATTTGTTCTACATGCTAAACTATATAGTCAAAGTATTTTTATATATACACTCATGTCCAAAATTATTGTCACATATCTATAACTGTCTTCTTGTAAGAATACAATTTGATAATGATTTTGCAGGATACTTTTAATACTGATACTATGTGTATAATCGGGAAATGTATATTTATGGTAAATTTCATAGGAAAAAATCATAGATACGAAAATTAGAATGAGTAAATCAAAATGTTGCTAAATGGACAGCAAAGTTTTATATTCGTTTTGTTGTTCTTATTTATTGCTCTTTTGACATGAAATTTGCCACATACATGTCTTTGTCGATTATACACATACTAACATTATAAGTAATACCGAGCGAATTCGTTATCAAATTATATTCCTACAACAACATATTTATAGACATGCGACAATGACTTTGGACATGAGAGTACATCAAATATATCTATTGTAGGGCATTTTATTTGAACACTATTATATATTGTGCACATTCTCCTAATAGGCGATATACTTAATGCATTAGTACGCTCGGGTGGTTCATGAAATGTTTGTAGCCGCGAGCACATTTTCCTGTTCGGAATATGAAGGGACATTTCGGACAGTAATATTGGCGAACCTATCTCATTATGCATAAGTTTATGCAAAAAACCCAGAAGAAAATTAGATCTTCTTGCTTCAAGAAAATACATTGAATAGCTTGGTAAAAGTTCAAGATATTTTTCGCATCGAGGATAGATCCCTGTGTCTTTATATATTAAATTGCGAACAAATTTTGACTGAATTGCTTATGCAACATAATAATTTTATTGAAATATACGTAGGCGTATCCATAAATTCCAATCCAGGCGTATCCATAACATGCAAACTGCTTGCAGTTCACGAGTTTCTCGCTAGGATGTGTTGCGGTTGTGTCTCGTGAGCCAATGTGCCGAGTAGCGTGGTTTGAACTGCAAGCATTTGAGTGTTACACGTGTTTTCGTGTCTCTGTTGCATTAGCCGTATGCGATTTCTTTTTATCTCGGCGGTATGGGGGAAGTTGAAAAACAAAGGGTGTGCATCAAATTCTGCGTGGCATCGGGTAAAACGGGAAGTGAAATTTATGAAATGTCGAAACACGCTTTTGGTAATTCATGCATGAACCATGGCTGAACATTTGAGTGGCTTGGACGTTTCAAGAAAGGCAGAACATAGACTTTTGATGATGATCGATCGGGTAGAATGTGCGTGGCAAGTACTCCCTCAAAAGTGGAAGAAGTGAGGGTGGCTGTGAACAAAGATCGTCGACGTACCATACACGATATCTATGCAGAGGTTGGAATTGGGAATGGAACTTGTCAGCGAATTCTCAGTGAACAGTTGAACATGCATCGCATTGCAGCGAGGTTCGTGCCGAGAGTGTTGACCCAGGATCGTAAAGACTATCGAGTGCAGATCTGTGGGGAACTGAAGGAAGCTGTCGAAAACGATCCCACGCTCCTTGTCAACGTCATTACAGGCGACGAGAGCTCGTTTATGCTTACGACCGAGAAACTAAACTGCAGTCTTCCCAATGGAAGAGTCCTGGGTCTCCAAGACCCAAAAATGCACACATGGAAAGAAGCAAATTGAAGACGATGCTCATTTGTTTCTTTGACCAAGAGAGTTCGTATACCGGGAATTTGTCCCACATGGAAGCACGGTCAATGCAGACTTCTACTGTGATGTCCTAAGAAGATTGCGTGAAAATGTGCGTCGCAAAAGGCCACAGAATGACATAACGGTAACCTCATTCTCTACCACGACAATGCACCTGCACACCGGTCCTTTAAAGTGGCGCAGTGTTTAGCTAAGAACAACATGATAGTGGTTCTTCATCCCTATATTCCCCTGACCTGGCCCCCTGTGACTTTTTCTTTTCCCCAAGCCGAAGCTTCAGATGAAGGGGCATAGATTCGACACCATTTCAGAAATTCAAGAAGAATCGCAACGGGTACTCGACACTATTCAAAAAAAGAACTTCCAGAAATGCTTCCAAGCATTGCAGAAACACTGGAACCGCTGTATTAATGCAAAAGGAGAGTACTTTGAGGATGATGGAGGAATTTAAATTCAAAGGTAAGAAACTTTCATTTTACAGATTCAGTTCTGGAAGTTTTGGATACACCCTTGTATTTTCTACTTATAAGTTTTGTATAGTAAAGCTTCAGACAGTAAGATATTAAAATAAAGGTGTGGGCCACCAACCTAACCTTTACGCTCCATTACTTTAAAATAAATCATGTTATGCTGCAGTTACTAATGAAACAGTTTGTTGTGAAATACGAACAAAATTGTATTACGTTTTCGGGAAACTTCTGCCGAAGAAAACTCACTACAAGAGTAAAATAACCCTTGTGTATATTTACGTAAGAAAAAAATTATAACATTATAGAGTTATTAATGAAATGTATATTTATAAAATGTGAATAAAATCATTTGAATCAGTTTTGAGAAAATCGTCCGAAAATTACTTACCCCCACTATCACTCAGATATTTTTCCGTACAAATAAATTATATCATATAGTCAGGTTATTAATGAAATAATTAATTATTAAATATGAACAAAATCGACTCATTCGCTTTTGAGAAAATAGTCCGAGAAAGTCGATTCTAAGTAACAACCCTCATATATTTTTTTCCAAAGAGAAGTGACTTATACCGTGGTATAGAGTTGTTAGTGAAATATTGATGGGGCCTATATAAAATATTGCCAAATCGCCTCAGTCATTTTTGAAAAAAAAATCCCTCAGACTAAACTACTACTTGTAGATTTTTCTCAGAGAAGTGACCTATATTGCAATGTAGAATTGTTAATGAAATATTGGTGTATAAAATATGAACAACATCACTTGAATTATTTTTGAAAAATCGCTCAAAGCTCACCCCCAAGAATAAAATACATCTCGTATATTTTCTCACAAAAATGTGTCATGCCATATTGTCAGGTTATTGATGAAATATTCTTTTATGAAATATGAACAAAGTCCTTGAGTCGTTTTTCATAAAATCATACGGCAAAACTGAGTCACAAGAATAAACTATTGTTTGAATATTTTCTCAGACAAATGATTGATGCCACGTATCTGGTTGTTAATGAGATATTGGTATATAAAATACGAGTAAAATAGTATGGACCATTTTCGAGAGAATCGATTTTCTTCTTAATTTTAATTACTCAGCTAATACATTTTATGTTAAAGCAGGAAGAAAATTCGTATAGAAACGCATAAGGAATTCAATAAAAATCTTAAATTTAAAAGTTGGTGGGAATACATTGAACTGTATTACAATCTAGGAAAGTGGACACATTCACATCGAGATGAGCGAGCAGATATTCAAAATTATCTTATTCGGCTTGATGAGATCATGAAACGTGTAAAACCGTTGAAACCTCGAATTCAATTTTTTTTTTAAGATAACAATACTTTCCTTTCGACTATCGTCCCTCTAAACTAAAAATTTGACTTCTTTAAGCATATATAACTACAGAGTTTAACATTACAAAGTAAAACCATATTTTTTTTTTCATTTGTGCAGACACTCTTTGTGATTTAGCGTATATTTCATTCGACAGCCAACAATCCCATATGTAAAGCAACTTGCCATGGCTTAGTTTGTTACAACTTAGAGGTATGTTTACAACTCCGTCTTAGAATTTTCAATTTAAATTTACAATAACCTCGAAGGATTGTCCCTGCCATACCTGGCACTACGGAGTTAGCATACGTGTATCATGGGAGTTAGTATACTTTTGTGTATCATTTTCTTAAGCTTTATGATTTGCACAGACATAAAGTTACTTATTTGTTCTGTGACTGATGCAGTGGACAATACAAAAATTCAATTGTAACTGCAATGCTTCTGTATAAATTGGAAAATTTCATTAACATGAAAAATATTACGCTATACTTTTGAGGCTATCTATAGACAAAACCTGAAAAAAAATCAGTATACAATAAATATTCTTCTCAAGGCACATTTGATGTAACAGTAATGTAAAACGATTACTTTGAAACCTTGACAAAGTGGTAAAATCAATAGTATCAATGTTCAGCAATTTAACAGTAAATAATTAAAAATACTAAAAGGACAATTGATTACTAGAATTGAAAATACTAGAATTTATTAAAATTGAGCTCAGAGAATGTCTCATTTATGTCAACAGTGGTATATGTACTCTATTATTAAATATTATAATCAGGAAATCATACAGAACACATAAACACAATCTAGAAAATGGTTCAAACCTATCTTAATAAATCACGTAAAAATATCAGGTCAAGAATATAGTAAAAGATTATAACTCAAAATCCCGCTATTTTTCAAAGTCTATACCTAAGGAAATATAGCTATAATCACAAGTTATATTCTGATAGATATTAGGTAGTATCTATCAGATATTAGATAATATTTTTGTAAGCTTACAACAAAAATTTGGAACAAAATAGTACAAGAAGCTATTAATCAGGGACTCTCGAGATAGTGCAAATTATCGAAGTGCTCTCCTGAAAGAATAACCAAAAGTGAGATACGCTTTTCGTCATCTTGGCGACAATGTTAAAGTTTTGTAGAATACGTTTTCCTTTATATTGTTTCAATTTTGGGAGTTCTTTTATGAGGAGCATATGTCCGTCAATGGTCCTTTCATGATGGGTAAAAAAAAAAAGAAAAGAAAAGAAACCTTGTTGCAGAAGTTTCCACTAAAGATAGAAAATAATGAATAAATCAAAAGTGAATTTCCGAAGCTCAACATCTTATGAACTTTCTAAATGAAATATTTTATTGAAATATTCATGAGAATAAGTAAACCTGTAAATATGGTGCGCACTCAGGAGGGAGCGCTTGCTCCTACTTTTAAACTATCCTACATGTGACCAGATTAATTATATAATTTCCATTCAATTTATTTAGATTAACCCTGCGATAGGCGCGCGGATTTTTGTGACATGGTTAGTCGCGCGGGCTACCACTGTAGCCCATTTGTTTTTATTTTATTATATTGGCAAGTTTGTTAATATTTTTATCTTTCTTGTAGAGAAATGTATTTATAAACCCTTTTAAGAGTCTTATACCCAATTTAAGAAATATATTTGTTTTGAAAGCTATGTATATACAAAGGGGATCAATGCCATTTATTTTTCAAAAGTAATACACGAATAGGACTGTAAAAGTTATTTGTGTTAAGCAATAAATGCACCAATCTGGTGCATTTCGAACTTTTCTTCATCGTAAATATTTATGTCGGAATTCTTTTTTTTAAAAAAATACGCATTACTTTACCAAAAGTTTACAAACAAAGGTTACAGATAAACGTATCATCTTCAAAACATACCTTTTCATCGATATACTTTTTATGATTTCCTGCTATCAAAATTTTGATTACGATTTTGCATAATGATACATATGATACATTTACTCTCATATATTTTACTTTTTCTGTTTTCAAGATCCTCAAAGCATGTCCTGCACACAAGTGATTGATTGGTCAATGTGCACTTTCCTTCAAGTATTGGCCACTCATCAAAAGCATTAAAATGCCAAGAAGGACACGTATTTCAGTCTCGTCTGTAAGTTTTGCTTCACGGTCACGTACAAATCTCTTTCTAACTCTGTCAATGTAAATATTGCTACTATCAACTATAAGTATGAAAATGTTTGCATCTAAAAGCAATTCTAGACATTCAAGTTACGACAACGCAGACCTGGCCTCACCTTTAGGTCCAGGAAAACGAAGCAAAATATTATGAGCACGAGTACAAATATTACGAATATTAGTTTTTTTCATCTGAAATTGTCTTTTGCTACATAATAATTTACTTCAGAACTGTATTTATTATCACTATCATCAACAGGTATCAGTGATTCCTGCCACCCGGAATTCTCAGTAACATCATCTGAATTTTTACTATTTCTGTGTCCGAAAAATGCAGTTCTTCCGTCCCAAAATATTCTTCACCTTTACTATCGCAATCTAGAAAACATTCCTCATCAGGATTGGCATTCTGCTAACTCATTGACCATCTGATCAACGCTCAAACTATAATGAAAAAAACTTTGACGTTTTGGAACATTCGTGACAGCAATAGTCGCGCGGGCTACAGATGTAGCCCATGAAACTTTCAATCAGAATAACAATGAGCTCGTTTCGATTTTACGTTCGACCACACACTAAACACGCAGAATGATAGTTGATAGAAAGGTACACAGACACCCTTTGTGTTAGCATCTCAAATTACCTTGCGGCAAGGAAAACAAAAACGCTGGGCTACAATAGTAGCCCGCGCGCGTATTGCAGGGTTAAGCAAGCGAGTGATTTACACATTATTATAATGTATAAAATTTCATTTCACACCCAATGTACACAAACGTATTAATTATTCTTTAGTGCAAATTTGGTAGGAAATCTCAGTTTTAAGTTATTAAAAATGAAAGAATCCTAATTTTGTATGTACACATTATACTACAAGAACAACATTTTAAAAAGTCAATTCCTCGCCACGTATGAAGCAAAGCAGATTTCCACTTTAATTAATAAATTCTAAATTGAGGGTTACACAGGTAACTTATAGCAGAAGTATCTAAACAATGCATCTTACGAAAGGAAACGAACAAACGATAGAGTTAACATCTGTATTTCATTATATAACATAGAGTTACTGCTGTGAGATGTATAAAGTAAGTAAACAGTTCGCAGCCAAGGAAAATATGAAGGTAGTGCCTACATTTTAATCGAGAAGCCGCAATAATATCTTTCTGTGTACCAAGGAATTGTGAGGATAATATAGAAATAAATAAATAAGATGTTAGGTAAATGGATAATAGTTCAAACCGATTTCGCTAGGCAAAGGATACAATTCCATGGAGAGGTTTCCTATCTCCCACATTGAATCTTCAATTCCCTTCGTCGTAAGTTATTTCATCCATTAATAATGGGAGTCGCGTAGGGTTATTATAAATTGTAACAGTTATACTGATATAAGGGTACCTACAGTACTATCAACAAAATATGTGCACGACCAAACTATTAGGTATTTTATGACTATTGCATTAACATTGAAGAAACAATGTAAATCATATTCTTACATAATGACTTACGCTGCACAAAATTCTTAAGTACTATGCTACAAAGTTACTGTCTATATTGTTTTATGTTCAAGGGTGTATATTAGAGATTAGAGGAGAAGATTTATAACTTTGTTTATGTGCCACGTTTGTTCTAATGCACTCCAATGCATATCCGGAACGTGTTTATTTTTGTTTCTACATTTATACATGTGCTTTACCAATAAGTCTCAGCATGCTTACAGAATATGAATAACTTATTATAAATAAGTTCAACCTCGTATGTGATTTCAGTTTTCTAAAATAAAATACTGAAAAGTCTTTCTTGGATCAACTACCATACAATATGCAAATTTATAACTTTTTCCCACGACTTCTTATGATTATTTTCTACATCCCAATTATATATCTGTTTTATAGCAACACCAAACTTGCCTACTTCTCTTAGATTCGTATGTTGCTAGCAGTGATAAAATATAGGGAAAATTTCTTTTTATTGGACAAACTCTGGAAGGTACTGTCGGTTTTTCTGACCGTGTATTCATAGCTTTTGTATACTTCACTATTATGTGTTTCGAAGTTCTAGAGCTAAACAAGATAAGAAGTCACATGCATTCTCTGCAATAATTAAAGGGTAAGGGGTTAAAAATCTCTCCAAAATTGTATCTTAATGCATATAGGTAAAGTGATAAATATTATTTTCCGTGAAAATTTTCGTAAAAATAATTATTTTTCTAGAAGAATAAACTATACCTTATTTTTAATTGAAGGATTCCATATTATTCCACTTGTTTTACGGGAAATCGACCAAAACTATTTTAAGATTACTATAGGTTTTGAAAACGTTGTTCCACGATAAATTTCCGGAAAATTCTTCAATGTTTATATCATCATCATTATATGTATTCTATCATCATTATTGGAAGGTCACTTGCCAACTAAGAAGCTTCCATGCTACACGGTCTTCTGCTAACCTCTTGGTCTTCACGTACAAGCAATACATAAAACTGTCATTTTCTCTTCCACCGTTTCTAACACCGTCTCATTTGTTTTATGTTCGACCCAACTAATTCTCTCCATTCTTCTCCACACCCACATTTCGAAAACAGTCGTTTTTCATCATTTTTGCGTAATGTCTATGTTTTAGACCCACACAATACAATACTCCACATGAAGTATTTTGTGAGTCTTTGTCTTAAATCATTATTCAAGGTGCCACAAAAATTTTTCTTCCTCCTAAACACTTCTTTCGTCATTACTATAATTGCTTTTATTTCATTTTCGCATTTCATATAATCACTAATAATACTAAATACGTGTCGGAAACTAGTCCTTGTTATATTTTCTCCAATTCTATTTCTATATTTGACACCGAGCGCTTCGTTTTAATCAGCATGAATTTTGTCTTTGTAACATTTATTTTCATCCCATATTCTACTCAGCCCTTCCTCAAGTTTTCTAACACCTTATTGATTTCCGCCACAAGTACTATATCATCTACAAACCGTGTACACCAAATCAATCTACTTTCTACCGAAACGCTATCTAAATTATGTAGAATCTTTATCACTATCTGTTCTAGGTAGATATTAAAAAATTGACGAGAGACAGCATTTCTGTCAATTTTTCTTTCCAATTGCACACTCCTCTGTCATTTTCTGACTTCTTTGTGGCCAAGTGGTTAGTGTATGCACCTTTGGTGTGGAAGATCCGGGTTCGATTCCCGGCGGGAGCTCATGTGGTTCGGATTCCATGTTAATCAGTAAGTCCCGTCTCATATAACCTAGCTGCTGAAAGGTACATTAGACTCAAAATCAACTCATCAACTCTTGTCATTTTCTCCCCTATCCTAACACTTACTTGTTGGTTCATATATAAATTTCTTATTCCATTCCAAGCCAACTTAATTTAAACCTTAAAAAACAATTTCCAAATCACGCGGTCAAAAGCCTTTTCTATATATATAAATACAACATACATCTTTCTTTCTTTCTGTATAAACCTTTCACAGGTCACCCTTAATAATCCAATTGCATCTCTTGTTTCCTTACCTCTCCTGATCCCGAACTATTTCTCATCAATATTTTCATTTGTTCTTCCATACAACATTTTGTACAGTATTCTAAACAAAATTCTTGCTGCATGCAATGTGAGACTATTGTTCTGTAATCCTCACATTTCTTTGGGTTCGATTTCTTAGTCATCGGTATCATTATCATCTTCAACAAATCTTTTGGCCACTCTCTCGTTTCACATATTTCATTGCAGCGTCGGAAAAATTCTTTATTGCCCTTGTCTTCCATACTCTTAATGAATGTGATTGGTATATTATCTATCCCAGTTGCCTTTCCATTCCTAACCTTCCAATATAGCTTTATGAAACTCATCTCAAAGAATATTAAATTCTTTATCATCCTCGTATAATTCATTTCCTCTTTCAAGATGTAAGCCACACTTCTATCCCTACTCTCATGTAAATCCTTAACACATCCTTTCCATTTTAATAAAACTTCATTTCTCTCGCTGACTACCTTCCCATTCTTATTTTCTTTCTGTCACCGTAATATTCCCTTGTTTTCTCCGAAGGTAGTGGTCTTACAGGTAAACTGTAAACATCTGTTAACATTAGGCAGGCAAGTGATAGCGAGTGTAGTGAAATCCATTACTATGATTGCTTACTATTAGGATTTTAACGCGACACACTGAGGCATTTACTATTTTTATAAGAAAAACAGGGCTGTATAATTATAATTAGGATATTCCCTTTATAATTAGGATATCTTTAACAATTATGTTTATAGTTTAGAATTAATCTTCAGAAACAAGGGACGAATTAACCTCACTTCCAAATTCCAGATTTACCAAAAACATTCCAATTGACTATCTTACATGGAGTGAAATTGATCAAATAGGTGGAAATGGTTGATTGCACCTCTAACTTTACGAAAATGTATTAAAGTTGGGGAAATGTTTCTAATTTCCAATAAACATGGTGAGAGTTTTCTTTCAAGTTCAAGAATTACCTCTGTCATTTGAGTGTAAAATTGATCCAACTCTCTAAATAAATTAATCTTCGCTTATCGTTACTTCGTGTCTCTTAAAAATGAGTTAGCAAGAAAGAGAGTAACATGGTTAAATTTAATCTCAACATGTTGTAAGAGGTGCAAATACAACATGGTAGTCAAAAGGGTTTTTATTACAGTGACACGATTACCTCCTTAGAACACATCAAATTTGGTGAAAAATGTATCTCTTTCCTATCACTAACAATCATCAGATTTTGGGGGCTGAAATTGGTGAAGAACAAATGTACGAATTCATTTTCCTCTAGTAAAAGTAAATAAATAATTAAAATACGTTCATCTTATTTTTTGTAAAATATCTCAGGATTACTACACAGAGAGATGTAAAAGGGAAATTACTAGACCCAGAAACAAACGCTGAAGCAAAAATACTATATATGCATTTCTCGATGTATCCACACACGCCCCACAAGAGGTAATCCACTTCTACCTCTATAGTTTGTTCCACAAGGAAGCATTGTTTAGAAATACGTACATTCTCTAGTAACAATAAAAGAAATGGAAGAAATGGAACAGTTACATCGAACTAATCACAAAATGAATTTTAAAAATGCTTGTAAAACATATTACTTCTAATTTTGCTGTATATTTAGTCTACACCTTGAGTTTGCACTTCCAGCTGTCTGTTCTCTATAATTGTTGACGAAACTAAGAATTTTCACGCAAAAATAAGAAATGTTCCTGCTCGGTTAGTATGTGAACAATAATACACTATCAGAACCTTTTACACCCTTTGTACCCTTTACACCCTTTTACGTTGTTTCACAGTTATTTTGAACTTGATGTTCGACTGTTATATTTAAAAGCTACAATATTAAGATTAATATTAAATTGCTTATTGCAATATGTTATCAGTCAAAAGTGTTAAACGATACAATAAATAGTATGAGAATATAAATGAGTCTGAGGTTGCCAATTGCTTATTGCAATATGTTATCAGTTAAAAGTGTTAAACGATACAATAAATAGTATGAGAATATAAATGAGTCTGAGGTTGATGGTATATGTACCGACAATAAGAACTGATGGTCTCGGGTATTCTAAGTTAAAATAAATCTCACAAGTAAAGGTTCTCTCCCAAGAATCGGGGATCCGGAAACTGCGCATATATTTAGATAGAGGAAGGCCAAGAAGGAATACTGGTGAAATATGCCGGGCCGACAGTGAAGGATAAATCCAATATGGCCACTGGAAGGTTATGCCAATCGACTTTTGAAAACAACCTCTCATTCGCTTCCCATGGGCAGATTGACTTAATGTTTTGCAGTTTGATACATGTATGAACACTACACATCTATTGGTTTGAAATTTCGCGGACATTGACGTATTGAACCCAATATGGTCGATCAAAATGTCAATGTGTCAACGACTCGTGTCTGGGAAATGAATTGTACTATGGAAGTACAGTATCACTAGACGTGTACGAAAAGAATTAAACGGTTCAAAATATCGCCATCTGAAAACCAATATGGCCGAACAAAATCCTGAACCAAACAGCTCGTACTACGAAAACGAAATTTGGTGTAAAGGTCTATTACCACTAGTAGGTGAGGAAAATAATACAAATGGATCACAATTTCTACATCGTGTATCCAATATAGCCACGAAATACGCAATATACACTGTAAACAGTTCAGGTGGTTTCGCATGGAAATCACCTACAATTCACCGGAACAGATTTTGCAGATGAAATGCCAGTAAGTTAAAAATGTTGCCAGTGCCTGTGTTATCTAGAACGCAGTTCACTAGTTCGTTCTAGACCTTCCCAAATGAACAGTATATGTTTGCGTTTAACACTTCAGATAACAGAGGCACTGGCAACATTTTTAACTTACTGGCATTCACCTGCAAAATCTGTTCCAGAGAATTGTATTTCGCGACTATATTGAATACACGATATAGAAATTGTGATCCATTTGTATCATTTTCCTCACCTACTAGTGGTAGTAGACCTTTACACCAAATTTCGTTTTTGTAGTACGAGCTGTTTGGTTCAGGATTTTGTTGGGCCATATTGGTTTTCAGATGGCGATATTTTGAACCGTTTAATGCTTTTCGTACACATCTAGTGATACCGTACTTCCATAGTACAATTCGTTTTCCAGACACGAGTCGTTGACACATTAACATTTTGATCGGCCATATTGGGTTCAATACATCAACGTCCGCGAAATTTCAAACAAATAGATGTGTAGTGTTCATACATATATCAATCTGCAAAACATTAAGTTACTCTCCCCATGGGAAGTGGATGACAGGTTACTTGCATTACCTTCGGGCGGTCATATTGGATTTATCCCTTGCTGTCGCCCCGGGATATTTCACCAGTATTACTTCTTGGCCCTCCTCTATCTAAATATATGTGCAGTTTCCGGATCCCCGATTGTTGGGAGAGAAGTTTTACTTGTCAGCAATTAGTTGAATTACGTATTTACGATCACTAGTGAACAACTGGAAACAATTAGTGCAGAGTCGTGCTAAAATAAATTTTGAATAGTACAAACTGCATTTTGTTATTCATAGGCAGAATTAGAGCAAGCATATAATTGAAGCTTTTATTGCAAGCTAGGTACTCAAATGTACTAACTGCAGGTGCCAAGGAACAATTTTAGGTTTTAACATAAGTGTTCAAGCTATTTCTGGCGTGTGATTATGCGTAATTCTTTGGAGAAATAGGTCTCAAAAGTACTATGGGAGTTCTCTTTTGTGATATAAGCTACAGTGTTCAATGCAAAAAAATCTTCATTCGGTTTGAGCGGAATTCGGATATTTTTTCTTATACATTTACTATGAAAACATTGTTTATAAACTGGTTTCAAGTTGTTTTCTGATTGATCTCAAGACCAAACATTCCACTTTCGTGCCGTTTTCAAGTTTATCAAATCATACTAACATAGCTAATTTCATATAATCTATTGAGCATTATATTTATATACTACTTTTCTGGAAAGTTTTGTGATTTAAGGAACGTTACTTTGAGTTCCTGGATTTTCACGATGAAAGATGTATAGCAACTACCACATACTGCATGAAGAAAAATTTCTCAAGTTGCAGGAATAAGAATAAGAAATACCAATGCGAGTATATAGGTATTAAAGGCTTGCATTATTATCAGATATATCTTACTTCTCGCCAAGACATATTTACTCTGAAGCTTGTTTACTACAACAACAAACTGATACTGATATAGTTCCCAGTATGCAGAAAAAGCATACTGGGTATTATATGTGATGTTCAAATTTCTAAAATGTAGCATTAGTGCTCTTTATGAATATGATTCCCGTATATAAAACAGTTGAAGGAGAGAGTATAACATTGCAAGTAGAGCATAGAAGCTGAAATATTTTCATTGAAATTAAATGAAGTAAGTATTTTAATGCAATACATAAAAATTTCAATTCACTGTTATAGGGAACAGTTCACTCTCTAAAACTTCCAAATTTTACCATAGACTGAATCTCAAGACATTAATTTTGAAGTAACTATTTGCTTTGAGTAATTGATAGCGTTTTCTAGACAAAGTTCAAGATTGTAAATGTGAAAGATGTAACGATGTGATAAACTAGCATTTTGTTAAAAATTATTTTTCTTGTAACTAATTACTGTTAAAGTTAAAATCAATAAATATTTCCGAATTAATACTAGAATTTGCCCACTAAAATGCATCCTATTTCCCATTTCGTAAAGCGATATGAACTAATGAAATATCTCGGAAATAAGAAGCAAAATTCGTATACGTCTGTATTACATTATAAAATAATTTCCTACCTCAAAGTTTCATATAACGGTTTCAGCAGTAAGCATCTATTACCTATCCATTGATTTCACAAGAAGTTATCATTGTGTTAGTGACTGTTCAAATAATTATCTTTTTTCACTGAAAGAATTGGGCATAAGAAATATTGCTGGGTTTATAAAAATTCGTTAAATATAATTAACAATTTTAAGTAAAAGAATTCTAACTCTTAAAAGTTTGTTAAGCTTAACGAGTGATAACAAAATTAGTGTAAAGTTAAAATCTTATTCACACATTAATTTTAGCTATAATTAAAAAAATTGATAGATAAGCTTAATAATTACTGATAACTAGAGTTGATAAATCTGTGAAAAGATAACCCGATTAACGTTTTTATGCTAACAAAATTATATCCAAGGAGCTATTCTCTACAAACTCTTTCCATTTATAGTATTTTAGATGAATATTTATAGTAATAATTAAAGTTAAGTTCGTCATCTGGAATTCTGATTGTAATTAATATGACTTCTTTGTGTCGGTTAATACTTAGAAGCAAACCAAATTTAGGTAAATTATAATACAGTACTGGTAAGAGTAATGTACGTCAACAAACAAGCTGTATTTTTAAATAAGTGACTAAAATTCGATACGAATCAAATTTATTGGAAAATTTGAACATTAATTTACATAGAAGTCTTGTAATTCCCTACTTAAGGTATTAAAAATGTGCCTTTCAGAATGACAATGCCTGTTAAATTGACAAAATAAGTTTCAAAATTATGTTTGCTAGTGCAAACCATATGGAGGTTTCCTCATTAACACAGTATATTGTATTATATTATATAAAATACAAATAATGTATATACGTTGATATTCCTTGTGACAGCCACGTTCAAAATCTTGCGAAGTACTCCTGCTCTATAATAGAACCCTCCTTTCCAGAAACTTAAAATTAAATATAGTATTATAGTTACGTTGCAATAATGAGTAACTGACATTAACAACCTATAACTTAATATGTTTTGAAAGACTATTTTTTAAAACTATTGAAGAAAATGCTCTAATTTTATTCTTTTATTATTTAAATATCACTCATTTCAAAGTTGATAATAATCTTTTCATCCTAACTGTACCAAAGGCATAGCACAAAGAGCTACTGAGAAAAGAAGACAAAGTAAAAAATTATTTGCTCGTAATATATAACCCCATCAGGATGCCGCTGTCGGCAAGAGGGATTGCCGCCGTCGACGGTGGCGGGCCGCCGGAGGCAGCCGGCACCCGTCCGCGGCGGCACGACGATCTACTTGTTCAAAGTTGCCGACCTTTTGCCGAGGCGGCAAGCGGTCGAAAATCGTCAAGTAAAATTCTCTTTGCCGACTCTTTGCCGACTGTTGCCGACCGTCAGAGCCGACAAAACAATCGGAAAGGCATCTTTCCGACTCTCTGCCGACTCCTTATGCCGGCCTCTTTTCGACGGCGTCGCCGGCGCATTTACTGTGCCTTTACGGTTGTTTGCCGACTGCTCGGCAAGACAACTTTCCGACTGCGGTGCCGGCGCATTTAATGCTCATTTCCGGCTGTTTGCCGACCGCTCGCCAAGGCAACTATTCGTCGCGGTCGAAAATCGCGCTGAAAGATGCCGGTGTCCGGCGCCGGCAATCCGACCGCGGCATCTGGTCGGCATGGACAAATTGTCCGACTATAGGCGGCAGAATCCTGATGGGGAAAATGTAGTGTGAGATAGGGTTTTTAATATTGCAATAACCACATTCCAATCACCAAAACAATTGAAATAGTATAATTGCATTCAAAAAATGTCAAATTCCACACGTGATAAAACATACAAAGACACTGTGTTGTGTAAAAGCCAACGAAGACAAAGCATATATTATGTTTACACCTAACACTGAAAGCTTAAATTTAATTTGCACCTAATTACTTATTAATTAATATCCTTGTAGAAAACATGTGTGCATGGAATGTAGGAAACATGATACTTCTCTCAAGATTTGTGTAGAAATTAGTGTATTCTCATAGATATAGGCGTTAAGATGATTTACAAGTTTAGGGGCCACGGTGGCTCAGTGGTAGAGCGTTCACCTCCGGTGCTTGGGGTCCCTGGTTCGATCCCAGCTCGCGCCGTATGGACTTTGTGGTGGACAAACTCCGTGCTCGTGGGTTTTCTCTGGGTTCTTCCGTTTCCTCCCACTTTCTTCATTCGTATTTCTGCTAATTGCTACAATAAGGACCGACTTATTCTTTACCGAAATCAAAAATATATTCATTTGGGACAATTCATTACATGAGTAAAATATTACAAGTTTTTTAATAATAATAAATTGCGATAGCTTTACTTGCGTTTCTTCTATCTTCCTTTCTTGAAACAATAGTATTGATATTAGGGAAATTCATGTCCATGCATAACTAAACACGTAACAAGTTTGTAACTCAAAATAGTACGTCTTCAAATTATATCTTGGGTTAATATTTTCAAAATTAGTATAAGAATTGGGATATGTACTATAAATAGTGCAATTATGATGATTTTTTACACATTGTTTCACTCAGGTCAAACATGTAAATAAAGTATAAAAATGATATCAACTCTGAAAAAAAAACTGAAATGAAACTGAAGAACTGGTGCCACATATTTGACTTATTGACAATCATGCAAGATATTGATTTTGTTGCTATGAATTATGCAGCGTCCTCTCAGGAGTTGCGTTCAGTGATACATAATATTAAGAAATGTGTTCTTATTTTATGTTATTATATGTTCTTTCGTATGTTTTTTTTCTAATACGTATAAAATGGAAATAGCCAAGTGGCAAATACATGTGTGCTTTGTCTATCATTAGATTTCTGTGGGATATTGTGCTTCTGAAACAAACATGGTGGTGGTTCAAATATTACTTTAAACAGTAGATTCTTATCAATATATACTTCTCATATCTCACAATTGGATAATGTTTCTACTGAAGGCAATAACATAATGCCATAATTTTTATTTGAATTATTCGTTGTTACAAAACTAGTGAGCAGCATTCAAACTACAAAACATCAAAAATGGAAAACAGAACAATTTGTTTAAAATATTTACTTTTAATTTGTAAAATATGATCAGATGCATTTTAACGTCAAGGCATAACAACAGTATAAAGAAATGTAATATATACGCAATTTTTTCCATTAATCAATGTTCTGCTTTTTCTTAAGGATCTTTGTCCTTGTTCTTATGTAAACTCCAGTCTGCGGCAATGGTGAATACACTATCGCTTCTAATTCCTGTAAGCTATTAAAAGTACTGAATTGAAGTAGAACTGATATAGAACGGAGATGCATGTCTGAGTCAGACATGTTGAGTTATTAGACTTATAAAGCATAGATATCTCATAATGAACTCATGCATATCCAAACCTTGCTGCAGCAATTTGATATCTCAAATCATTCTAGGATTTTAAAAACATGGGTAGAAATTGTTATGCTGTTTAAAATGGCATATTTGTAAGAAATTTTTAAATAGTTATTTCTTTTCTTTGCTTCCGCCAAATTTAACAAATAGCTTTTGTTAGTTTTTGTAATTACATATCACTATTACATAGTTTTAAGCAGTGATATGTTTTAAGCAGTGAGTTCTGAACTATGTAATACCTCCAGAACTTCTTAAGATATAAAATTGCTGTAAATGATAATATAATCTTTATGAGTACTACAAACCATCATCATGATTGTATGTGACACGTATTTGAACTGCTTTCCGAAATAAAGCCTCTTTTAAAAAAATCAAATTATAATCCTTAATCGTTTCTAACTGCGTTCATATTTATTCAAAATTATCATAGTACTAGACAGTGATGAACTTTCGATGCACTATGCCTTGTCTGGCTCAATTGCGTTATTACGGTTGTTGAAGTCTCCGAATTTCTTATGTTTGTAATACAATAGTGTTGTTAATGTGTAACAATTAATAATTAATCTGATAAGTTTCCCTGAAATATATAGGTTTGAAGAATCTAATAATCTGACGTAGTGGTATTTTAAAAACTAAAACTTTATGTTATGGGGTTGCGATAGCTTAGTGGTAGAGCGTTCATCTCTGATACATGGGTTCTTGGTTCGATCTCACATCGCGCCAAATGAGCTTTGTGGTGGACAAATACTCTGTGTGTAAGTTTTGTCGGGGTTCTCCCATTTCCCCCCACTTTCTTCATTCCACTATTTCGTTCATTTCTAATTATCACCGTCTCCTTTAGCTTAGCCGGAATAGGCGTGGGACGCAAAATTTGAGGACTTTTCATTTTCAACTTTATGTTATTTTGATGATACTACAAGATATGCTATCCAACTTTCCCTGACCGGTGTTTGATTAAGTAGGACGTCGTCAAGATCTAAAGCGTGTTTTTGACTCTAACTACTGTATGGCCTATCTTATTCCCTTGTGCTTTATTAGTGCCAAATATGGATATAAACCAAAACAAAAAAATACGACATTCTTTTTTTTTCTATATCTCTTTTAAAGGTGAAATCAGTGACGTTTTCAGAGATATAAAACAATGTACAAGACTTAAAGTGTACCTTCTTTATCACTCTAGGGCATCTTGTAAAAGTTTTATACATTAGCTTCTTAGAAATAGAGAAATGAGATTCAAGAAATCAAACATCCGAGCTTTATCTTAGTGTAGCTTACTATATTACAGAATCACTCCTCTTTATCTACACTCTTTAGTATATTATACTATATATCTTTCTTATTAACAATCTAGCAACCCATAAACGTTCTTAGGCGTGGAAAATAGAAAAAAATCACGGTTGTTAGTGTGCTGAAAAATTAGGGAAACGTAAGTCAAATGATGGCTTGTAGCTCGTCCTTTGTGCCAGCCACAGGATCACATATCTAATTTACCTTCTTGTGTTCTACTGACGTCACAATTTGGTATTAAAGCATTTCACACATGACGTATACTATAAATACAAATAATATTCAAAATCACAATATTCTCTCTGTCTATTGGTGTAGTATTTAGAGCGGGTAATTGGTCATAGGTTCGAGTTTTGAGAAAACATTGAACGTATTAAGATAATTTGTATGTTATCTTAATACACACAAGTAATTTGTATGTTTGTAGGTTCAAGTATCATGTAATAGTATTGATAAGGACAGCAAAATGTAAAAAAAAAAAAAAAAAAAAAAAAAAAAAAAACTTTTACTGACTTTAGATGGTTTTACCAGATAGATCCTTGAAATCAGATATAATGGGATGTTAAAGCTTTTCTCTGGGAACATTTTCTGTGCATTAATGTATGGTATAATTTCAGTTTAATATTTTTGGATTGGTTATTTGAATTCTTACAAGTCACTCCTACAAATTTCATTTGTTCCAATTGAAATTTGATAGTTCATTAATTAATTGTAATATTTTTTTATATTTTTGTTTCTTATATCAAACTGTGGGTGTAAATGGCCGTACATATCCCCAAGATTTGTTTCGAATACACTGAATTTATCAGTTGTAAATGGTCAAAAAATATTTGATCTAGTTGAAATTTGACAGAGGGCATGCTTAAAAATGCTGCTTTTTCTCTTTATATCAAACTATAGTTTCAAAAGGTACATATACTTAAGTTGCGATTAATATACATTTGATTTACCAGTTTTATGCATCCCTTTTTTCTTCAACCACTTACATTTTCATGGAAATATCATTATCTAAAAGTTGTAATTTATGCCCTCTAAATGAAACTGTAGATACAAAATTCAGTCTATGTGCTCAAAATGTGATTAATATATACGAAGTTTATCAGTTTTAATCATGTCAAAATCATTTGGTTCAGTTGACATTTAATAATGTGCTTTATTTAATATAGGCAAATTTTGTTGTTTCACGTTAAATGAAAAACTTAAATAGCAGTACATATGCTTTATATTTCTTTGACATAGGTTCAATATTTTACGATTTTACTTATTTCAAAATCATTTACTTCAGTAGAAATTAGATAAGGGCACATTGCTTACAATTAGCATTTTTTTCTCAACATCGACTGATAACCTTAAAATGTGGTGCAAATACTCAATATTTAATTGATTAATATTACCTACATTAGTATTAGCCATAACAAAGCACAAGGTCCGTTTGAAATCTGTGGTTTCCTCAATATTTTAATATTCCTATCCGTTTTTACCGTTAATAACTACGGTGAATACGTTGCGAAGTTCTAACTGTATTTCTCTCTATCTCTTGAATTGGCGTAGGAGACCCGGGTTCGATTTCCAATGGGAGCTCATGTGGTTCGGATTCCACGTTAATCAGTAGGTTCCGTCTCTTATAGCCTCGCTGCTGAAAGGAACGTTAAACTCAAACTCACTCGCTCACTCATTCTATCTCATGAAATATTACTTCAGCTTACAAATATGTGAATTTAATTTTCTCATTGTGGAAAAACCTTAGACCCTTTTACTCTTTTTACACTTTTATAATTGCCTTTTTTGTATTGGGTATTGGCATTCTTATCGAAACGACAAGGTATTGCCATGATTTCAAGGTAGAAGGACGTTTGTTATATCCAATTTCTGCCTCGCAAACAGGCGCTAATGTTGTCAACTGGATCCATATCATATTTCGATCTGAGTTGCATCTTTACTGAAAGAAATTTAGTAAGAATTTTATATGGTAGTTCTTTTGTCCATTTCAGCACGTGATAGTTACAAACCTTTCTAATCAAGTTTTATACAATCTCAAAACTTGACGGTTTACACGATTTAGGCTTCACTTGAGCAAGTTATTCAAAGTAATGATTTGTTGTTGTTCAGTAGACTTTTCAGCGATCACTGTCATCGTGTTGATATTCCAAGAGATCAGGAACATTTAAGGCCAGTAGTTTTTCAAAATGAATTAGCTTTCTTGTTATATAAGAGATTTTGCAGTTGGTAAACCATGATTTAAGACGTTTAGCACTATTATTGTGTTCGCTGTTGGTTCAAAAATATACATGAAACGGTGCAGAGAGTATAAAAATACATCAAAATATGTAAAACAACAGAAAAGTGGAGAACTAGTTAAAACGTCTAGGTAAATATAGCTCAAGGTGGTAGTAGCTCAAGTGGCTATTATGCCAAAGTATAGCAATCACTTTGTCCATGTCGGAAACTGAAACATTGCAAGCAACAAATTTTCACAACAACTTCCATGGGACAATGCTGATTAATTAAGTTTATGTAGTTATTATACTCGTGAATTTATGGGAATACATGCTTCAATAACTACACTACTATGTTGTACAACAAGACAACTAATCTCTAAACCGGTGACAAAATGCAACAAACGCTTACGTATTTCTTCTTTTGTACACACAGAACACGTTCACGATTGTACAGAAATGTTTTGTAATGTATGCGAAAGGATTTCTCCAGCCCCGCATCAGTATTTTATGATTCCAGATAAGAAATGTTTGAATCCTGATGTACCTTTAAAGTTACAAGCAAAGAAGATGCTATCTCTATTCTATGGCATCGAAGTGAGATAGGATAAAATTTAATGATTATATGTATGTTCAAGTGTCTAATTCACTTGCATAACAACTACTATGTATGTCTTAAAAATGGCAATACCATGTAGTGCTGTGTTACATATTATTAACACTAACACATCAACGCATCTTTAACAGTATGGAACAATTTCATGAACCTACTTGCGAAAACTTCATAAGAAAATCAACTGTCTGCTGAAGATTATAATCTGTGGTGGTTTATATTGAAAATCGTGTTTTTACAAAAGGGTGAAAAACACCTTTAAACCAACTTTAAATAAAACAAACATTTGTGCTTTATACATTGTTCTCACGTTTACTGCATCGTTTTGTTCTTTTCTATGGTCATGTAAAAATTATTTAAACCAATTGCTTGCCAGACTTCAAATATCAATGATTATTTCCTATACTTCTTCAATACATTAAAAAGTCTGTTGGATGTAGAACCAATGCCTGAAACGAAATCTTTCAGTGGAAATGAAATGCTTGTGCAGGAACGCCACAAGTTCATGAAATGGTACAATTACCCATAGAAACGATACATTTAATTTCTAGCAGAAAATGGTGATTCATTTACTACGGAGTATAAATGTACTTCACAACGCATCTCCTTTATTTATTACAATGTTTGAAGCCGAGACACACGTCAATTCGTTTCTCGAAAGCGCAACGCATTTCAGGTTCTTGTAATCTACGGTTTCGACGCAACTTTCTAAAACTCAATATAATTGGAATTTTACCAAAGAATGGCTACAAATAACGAAATTCATACTTTATAGCTGTAGTACAGTGATTAACATAATCAAATAGATAGAAGGGAATCAGATCTTACGTGCTGCCAGTGGAACAGAGTTGCTAATTGTTAAACTTAGGATAAATGAATAGTTACAGGATCTCGATACTAAGGAAAATCACGATAGTTCCAAGGTTATTTCTGGCATGACTGTTTAATTTATTATCAGATAGCAAACCCAGTCAAGTTTGAAAATCCTAAAGGGGCAATGAAATTCTGATATGAGCATACTCAAGAAAAAACTTAAAAATTATACGAAGTATACTACCACTTATATCAAATATGAAATTTCAATAAATTGTGATAGTGTTAACTTAAAACAAATAATAGGGATTAATTTTGAGATGGAAATATACCTTAACACATCACACGCAGTAAAACACCAATAAACTCCTTTGATTGTTCGTACGAAGGCCACGCACAAAGTTCACGAGAGCAAAGAAAAAAACATTAAAGTATTTAGTTATAATTCTTTATACACTTATCTAAACAAGACCAAATCATATCCTCCTGGCTACCGGAAAATCTACACAAAGGTCACAAAGATATACCACCAATCAGTGAAGTTAATGGTCTGATGAAAAGTAAGAATCTTTCTTACAAAGAATTTCTCCGATCCTATTTTTCTGTATTGCTGTAATAAGAAACTTATGTTTCCTTTATGTATCACGTGTATCAAATAAGTGAATCTATGTGTAAATATGGCGATCATAACCGATGTATTATTAGCACATGGATGTCGTATGAGATACATGAAGCTATGAAGCTGGGTTATGAAGTTCTTGAGGTTTTTAAAATATGAGCCTACGAAATATAACAATACCATACAGAAACCAAGACGGGTGTTTAGTTATCGACTATGTTAATCTTTTTTTCAAGTCAAATATGAAGTTCTTTGAAATGAATATTACTGTTGAAGATAAACAAGAAGTTCATAGAAACAATCCAACAATGTGAGGAAATTATGTCAGACTCCAGAAAAATGTTTAGTAACTCTGCTCGCTGTAATTGTCGAAATTATGTTTTAGCTTGATATGGAAAAACTCGCTCAGAGATATAATTTCAGCCAACAGATAGCCTACTATCAGTTAGGCAAATGAACAGTACAACAAACTTCATCTGGTAGTGAAGTTACTCAAAGTTTTCCGGTATTGTGGTAGCCATAATCTTAGATTTTATTTTGATTTAGTCTAATTTTCATTTTAGTGGTATAATATTAGGAAACATCAGTTGCACGGAACTAAATTTACTTGTAAACAATTATATGTAAAGAATTGGTTCATGATGTAAACATTCTATTATACATCACGTTTGTGAATTCGTCTTATGTGCTTATGACAGCTTTACCTACAACTCATTAGGGAAAGCTAGCACAGGCCTATTTCTTATTTCAAAAATTTTGTTCCGGAACATGTGGAACCTGGACTCGGAAATGTTTTATTGGTGCACGTGGCTTTACGTTACGTCCACAAGTTTTTAGATTATTAACCTCACCAAACATTCTGATATAAAATCTTTGGTAATTTTCAAGATGGTGCCCAGTGATACTCAGAAAATAAGCGATGCAAGATCTAAGTTTGTCGTTATCACAGGTATAACATAAGTTCAACATTCTGCGCTTAACAGACTTAGTTTTAAACCTATAAAGAGATAGACTGACAATTTTTGTAAGTAAAACAATATTCGTCAAATGTCCGTTACCGCCGGACAGTGAGTAGTTTACAAAGGGTTAGTTAGAGAGAAATTGCCCATCATTAAATTATCTCCATAATAATAACCACCACCGATCAAGACATTATGAGAATTATAGCTGAATGAAAAATATACAGCATGGAAATATAATATTAATCATCATCATCATGGTTTATCAGGTATGTGCTAGGGAAATCTGCTTGTACTAAGCTTTGTCCAGTGCATAAGACAATTTCCTAGCAGACACTTGAATTCACACTCTAAATTAAACTCTATTAAAATTCTTGTAAGTTTGATTTATGAGACTTTATGGTTGAACCTTTCGCTAAATACCCTGAAATTAGAACCAATAACTAGTATAAATTTCAGATTTCAACATGATGATTTCTTGTGTGGCTTACGCCCAATGTTCGATCTCAGAGAAGAGAAAAATAATTCTACAGCGTTTAAGTTAGTTATTTCTGCTCTGTATAATCTTATTCGTGCTCTGTACGCACACCAATAGTCAATTTTTCAACATGGTTATAGGATATCATGAAACTTATGCCTTTTCAAGATGAAGAATGTAAAACCCAAACCCGCTACTCTTGATTGCTAGCTAAATAATTTTAAGGTGTCTTCAGAATTTAAAGCTCAGAGACGATTTTAGCATAATATATAGGGTTAGAGGAAATTACGGAGCTTTTGTTTAGAAAATGGAAATTATTTTCTCAAAATTACTTAACATTGAACCCAGAACGAAATAATATTTTAATTATTTTAGCAGTATGTTTCACTATTTTATTGAACATTAAATACTAAACTATAAAAGAAGCACGATGTGTTGAAAACAGGATCGTCACATTGCATATATTTTATATAGATTATAGAATATTTTGTTATTGGAAACTACGAAGTAGAACAGCAACTAAATTTTGATACTATGATGCAAGTGGCATCGGATCATTGTAGAGGCCAGTACCTCATTACAATTCCTAATTACACTGCACATACAAAGACCATACCAACGTCACAAAAAAATAAAAGTATGCACCATTAATAAATTGTTCGTTGATGATGCGACAAATCCGACATAGCTTATCAAGAATCGAGAAGTAGGAACCATCTGAGAGCAATAATTACAACACCGGTAAGACAGTAATCGTCCATTCATATCCCCTTTCTCTATATCTCTCGCTCTTCCCCTCAAAAGAAGCTATCAAAAGATGTTTCATCAACCAACTTCTATTCCGGAGCGAGATATCCCACCGAAAAGAAGTGCAGACGCATTTTACAATACCACCAAGAAAGAATAAATCATACCTGCGATGTCAATCACCAAGATGTATAACATACTTTGTAAGTTATTACACTTTTTAATTTTATTTCTGTTGATACGTTAAAGCTTTTTTCCTGTTTCTACCATCTTTATTTCATTAGCTAATCAAATCATTTTTTTTTCACTTTCAAGGTTCGAGTTGTTTATAATAATGACACTTTGCGATGTCATGCTTGGTATTTATGTCTCCAAACTATTTGAATAAAACTTACATCAACAAGAAATATGTCCGTTCAACAGGAAAAAAGTATAATTGGTTATTTAATTGTGATTAGGAATAAACGGTCATAAAAGAAAATGTTGAAGGAAAATAAATAAAAGAATGTAGAAGTATATTATAGTACTGAATACCTAGGTACAGTGAACCGAAATCACTGTTACATTATACATGATAAAATTTTAAACAGTGTTTATTCTCTATTGTCTTCTGTAAAGTTCCAGGTACAACACTGAGACATGATCATTTTACACTGAAACATGGAACAACAGTTTAAAAAAGACTGAATTCAACAAGAAAATGTAACAATAATAGTAAACATAGTAGTATATCAGGAAAGGAATAACAAATATTTACATAACAATATTTACCGATTAATTTTGCTCAATTCCTACTGCAAACTTCTTTTAGAAGTAAAGATATCTAAGGTAGGTTTAAATCTGTTGAAATCAGTAGGAAGCCTGTACTTTTGCAACCGATATAGCCGGAATATAAAGATGTGTGTTAGAAGCCATACAGCAAATGGGGGAACAGAATTCCACTACAGAAGAAACTTGTAGTGGTATCAAATATAACACCCAGATTGTTTAAAATTAAAACTGTAGATTTCTCTTTAGATTAATAGTTAGTATGCTTATCTTGCCTGTGAGATGATCCAGTTTGATACTCATAGATAAGAGTTTTTCTGCATTTATCCATCTGCCTACAGAGAAAGTGGAGGTATTGAAGGAAACATTTTAAAAGTAAAGTCCTGCATGTAAAAAAAACTAGAAGTATGGCTTTATGCCTCAGTGTGCGAACACGAAGGAGGAAGACGCCGTAAGCTGCTAAAAGCAATTATCCATTTTCAGTTCACATTTCCTCTATTTTCCTTATGTGCAAAATATGCTATGATGAGTATTATGTTATTTGAATGAATGTTTTAATATCCAATACACGACTACAAATTTAATAATAAAATTTAATTAATCAGATATTGTTATATATTTCTTTAAGTAATGTAATCTCAATGTGTGATTCTGGAGTTAGTAGATTATTGAATATATTGCCTCATTATTAGAATATGTCTTCCTTTCTACTCTCTTTTCCCTCGCCTGCCTAAAAATGCTTATTTTTTCCATTTTGGAATTCTTATAATCTTTCGTAAACAAATATAAAAAATATTTTTCTGCATGAAGTATTAAATCATTTGCAGCATGATACTATATGACACAATCTCTATAGTCTAAATTTAACATGGATTTTGAATTACATTTTCCAGAACAACGGCCAGGGTCGAGACAAATGCACAGTAAACAGGGAGAGGACATTGAAATAAGATGAAAGAAGATTTACATTTTAAAACACATATTTATATTTCAAAATAGAAAGAAATAATTCTTACATTCTTACATTCTTTCCCTTTGTGTTTAGTTTCTGCGAATGCTAGAAGAAGTAATTGAAAGAAAAATAATAGAACAAAAAAAACGTGTTTTTCGTGTTCTATGCTGAAATTAATTAGTTTCAATGTAGAGTTATTTTAGAAGTAGGTATATATTAGAAGAAAAATATTTAGCATACAACAGATTGAAATATGAAAACTCTCAGTCCATAAAATACTGAGCTAAGCAGTTTGTGAATGTCTTTTGGTTGCTGTTAATTACGATCGTTGCAATAAATCAATTGGTGTAAAGTCAAAAATCAATTATCACCTATGATACATCCTTAGCATGCCATTATCACTTATTAAGATAGATTCACTACATATCACTACACTGTTTGGAAGATCATAGTTAAGTATCCAAACCTAATCCATCTAAGAATTTACTTCGTTGAGCAAGAAGGCCGAGTATTTAGACGTTTAGCTGAACATGTAGATATAAATCTTAGTAGTAGTAGAAGTAATGGGCGAGTATTTAGACGTTTAGCTGATATATAAATATAAATCTCAGTAGTTGTAACAGTAATGGTAACAGTAAAATGAAATATTTCATGTAACGTCTTACAATTATGTGATATTGGAACTGACAAAGATTAAATGCCAAATATACAGAAAAGAAGTACTATTTTAGACATGAGACCTGTAATCGAATATATGTAATTCATACATATATTTCACTTTTGGGGGTTAGTATTAGGAGGACACAGTACTACATGACTGAAATTACATTTAAATAACACCATTATTCTATTGTATGATATAAGTAAGTGTGGTCTTGCATAGCGAGTCGCTGAAACGCTCTCGTTTTTTTGCGAGCGGTCCAGGGTTCGATTTCTCGGTTGAAAAAGTGTGAAAGCTTTCTCAGGCCAGCCATCCTGAGTGCGATTTTGATGGGTTTTCCTCATTTACACCAGGCAAATACCGGCATATAGGTCCCAATCCACTTCGTTCCTTCCCCAGTCCTTTCTTCATTCCCATTCCTCCGATAGACTGATCGCCGAGGGACGTCATCCCTCATCGTGATCGGATAACATGGTCATAGATGCCGAAAGCCTAGAAATCTAATTCCTAATCCCTAATTTAAATATTATAATATATTTGCCTTTCCAATAAGAAGCTAGTTATAACAGTGAAGATTACAATAATAAATCACAATTATAGTTATTACATTTATGTAAATTACATTACAAACGAAATCTATGTGAGTTTGCTGTTACGTACAGTAGAACATGTTCTGTAGTTTACTATTCTTATTTTAAAATTAGAAACTTCGGTAATCCTAAGCATACACACCACAAGCTTTTCTAACACAGAAAAATGGTTACATCAACACTACACACGAAGTTATTTCAACACCGAAGTAGATGTCGTAGTGACACAAAAGTGAAGTCGAACTAACACCAAAAACGGTGTTAATCTGGTGGCCTGGCCTTAAATTTTAACACAGCGAGTGTTCAATTAACACCAAAACGTTGTTACTTATACGGCTTTGACCTTGAATTCTGACACGGATTGCGTGTTGAAATAATAAGAAAATGATGTTGAAATAACACAGGAGCTGTGTTATATTGATACTTGACATGGTGTAATATTAACACAAAATAATTAACACACTACACATTGTATTACTTTCTTCGTGTTGGTGCAACACCGTCACAAGTAACATTCAACACTTTTCCCCATACTACCGACTACCGATCCTGACATGGTGTCGAATCAACACTGAAAATACTAACACAGGTCCGAATTTATCATTGTTCAGCACCGGTTTTATATTAAAAACGTAACACACCCCATGTGTTAAACTCAACACCGCGGAGTCTGTGTTGAAATAACACTGCATAGTGGTAGTCACGCTGGAACCACAACCCTATTTTAAATTTGAGTGGAATTAACACAGTGATTTTTTACTGTGTAAGTGCTTGAAGTTATAAAACTTTCATTTGCTTGGTCAATTGCGTCATATGTCACTTGTTCCCCCTGGTCCCTATAGTACACGGATGTTTCAAGTGAGAAAATTTATCTCCTTGTAGTTTTGCTCATTATCTTGTGAAGAAGTAGAAACCCTCTGCAAGGTATCAAAATTCAGAGTTATTAGTTTGTTAGTAAGTATGACGGATTGAAGTATGTGTTGTTGAGAAAATCTGTTCAGCAGAGTATTGTTAAGACGTGCTAGAAACATATTGCATTAGAAATAGAATTTTGTGAGTAAGTGAGCTAAAAAAGATATAACATTATAAAACTTGCTTATTCTTTGCAGTTCGGTTGTTGGATTGGTGTCGGATTGTAGGCGCCTTAGGCGCCTCATTAGTGCTGACACGAGAGGGTCCCACAAGTTGTCGCTGAAATATGACTGCCACATAGCACATCTGATAGAGCATCATGAGAAATGAAAATGAGCAAAATTGAAGGTGCTATGGACCAGAAGAATAGGAGCTACGGGGCTTCAAAATTTAAATATCCAAAAAATTATATCATGGAATTATGTAAGTTTAAAGTACATATCTTGAAAGACGTTAAAGGTATCAAAACAAAAGTTGCACAATTTAATGAGAACAAAACGCCCTATCGAAAACCACAAACAAGTGTTGCCATAAGTGGAGCAGTGTTGCCAACTCAGCATAAAAAATATTTTGTTTGAAATAGCACCATATACAAGTATGCATTGATATAAAATACACTATAATCACTAAACTTAACAGTGAAGTGTAGTGGTACAGTGTTGCACACTATTGAAGCTACATATGCTGAAAGTGTACAATGGAAAAGTCTCATATATGGCAAGGGAAAGTAATAAAGGAATCTTTGTCTCGTACTATGAATTTAGTTCAAATGCATAACACCGATAGTATAACATGGCAAAATGTCAGCAGTGTCACAAAATATTGATGCATTTGAAAAACGAAATTGAGTGAAGCTATTTTTACGTCCTGTGTCAACACCGAAGCTATATAGGACGGGACCTAAAGCGTTAAGTGGTACCCGAACCACTATGAAAGACGAAAGATGACAATGAAATGCAAGATGAAAAATAGAGCATAAATCTCATTATCCGAGGCGGGATTGGAACCCGCGATCCCTAATAAGACGGAGGTCTAGCCTTCTAGATCTCACGTCTTTCCGAGCAGACTAAAAACAAAATAAGGTGGTAATAAAATAATTACATTTCCAATATGAATATGGCAATATTACAGTGTACAAAGATAACCATATGGTATGTAGGAGAGGAAGTAAAAGAATATGTCATTTAAGGCGAAAGACATAAACAAGAAGTACTCTTAAAAATATTGATAAGATAATCTGAAGAACCAGTTTACAGAATTAAAAAACACATGTGTCTTTCCTCGCGTGTATCGTTTTGTTATCTCGAGTTGTCTGCTTATTCATCGTAGCTACGGAAGTGTAATGGAGATCCCTTACTTTTTCTAATGCATTTCTTTATTACCATCTGTCATCACATATCAAACTTCTCCATTGAACATTTTCAGCACTCTAGCTCCAACAGTGCGCAACACTGCACCACTACACGTCAGTGTTATGTTTAGTGATAATAGCGCATTTTAAATCTGTACACACTTGTATATGATGCTATTTCAAACTAAATATTTTATACTGGGTTGGCAACACTACTTCACTTATGGCAACACTGTTTATGGTTTTCGATAGGGTGTTTTGTTTTCACTATATTGTGCAACTTTTGTTTTGATAGCTTTAACGGTTTTCAAGATATTTACTTTAAACGTACACAATTCCATGATATAATTTTTTGAATATTCAAAGTTTGAAGACCCGTTGCTCCTACCCTTCTGGTCCATAACATCTTAAATTTAGCTATTTTTATTTCTCAAGATGCTCTATCAGATGTGCTATGTGACAATCAGATTTCAGCGACAACTTGTGGGACCCTCCCGTGTGAATAACTTCTAGTCACACACACGTAAGTATCTGTGTGTGTGACTGTTAAACAATTGAACAGATGGATCTCAAAGTACATATAAAATTGCAAGCAGCTAATGATAGTTGGCAGGTCTGTGAAGCACAGAAACCGGCTTTTGCTGTGGAGTTGATGCACAAAATACTTTTCCATTTTAATGGTAATTTTTTTATTATTTGCAGCGACTTATCCATTAGGCGTCATATATCAAATAGATTGTAACTCGTTGTGTGTATAATGTATTATTTTACTTCATTGTATATATGAGAAGAAAGATGAAACACTGGCCATAACATGGGTTACAAACTGGATAATCTGAAAGTATCAAACATGGTAGAACTGAAAGAAATGAATTTGAGAATATTGGACTCCACTCATGGCACTAATCAAATTTCTCTTCGTTCTTCTCATTCGAATATATCTTTCCTTTTCCATACCAGAAGATCTTGCTTTTTACATTGAGTTGAGTTGATTTGGAGATAAACGTCCCTCTCAGCAGCGAGGCTACATGAGACGTAGCCTACTGATTAATGTGGAATCCGAACTACGTGAGTTCCTGCTGGGAACTTTTTGCTTTGACTACGGACTGAAACCGAAAGTGAATCATACTAAAAAGTTCGTAACTGCCTGGACTAGATACCGAGTCTTCTGGGTGGAAATACAATGCGCTAATTACTTACTTACGGTGACTAAATGTTTCGCCGAAACTGCTAACTAGTTGGAAATGTTCCATGTAAGGCTAGACAAAATTCTAAAATCAGTATGAAGAAACGCTTCTCACGTGAATGAGTTACTCATCATTCGTTTTATCAGCGCAGAAGCAGGTTATATAGACCTACCTTAACATGTTCGTCAAGTAGAGGTTGACTTTTTAGGGTTAGTCTTGCAGCCAAACTTAAAGAGATGATGGCCTATATTTTTTGTATTACTTCAATTGTATCACGATATGCAGAAATACTAGTAGGATGTCAAATGTTTCAAGATAAACTATAGAACGCAAATATACATCTAACTGGTTTAGTAGCGTAACTAGTAGTTTAATTTACGACGTAGTTTAATTTGTAGTCTAGTGGTAATGCGCAGAACTCCTTCGTGGGAGAGCTGGATTTGAATACTTTCCTGTGTTTCATTTACTTCATCACATTTTATTGCTTAGGTAAGTAATGTTAGACGAAACCAATGAGTAGGAAGAATAAAATACAAACAGCAAGTTTTAGAAACGTTTTATTCAGAAGAAAATGGATGAATAAATAATCAAAAGTTTCGAAATTTTTAAAATGAAAATTTTGCTTATTATAAGCTAAAATCTCTTGCACACTAAGCTAAAGGATATTCTGCCTGATTACAAACTCAAGCGTACTATTGATTCTCAAACTTTCTTTATCCGTAATTAGACTTATGCTAGTACGGTCTCACGCTAATTAATCTCAAATTCTCTATCAACTTAGACTCGCTATTCTCAACGAGACTCGTAGTCGTTCATATTCGCTCTGACTAGCTACATTAGCATTCGCCCTTCATCATAAAGGTGTTCTGAGTCGTTACCCATTCATAGGACTCGTGCTCATATACTCTTTTCTTCTTACATTTCTGAAGACGACAATAATTGAAGTTTTTATGGATACGAAGCAAAGCCCCAGGTTCTTCAGTATTTTCAAACAGTCAAAATGTTCATCATCTTTAGAACGGAATAAAATATTAATTTTTCTTTCTACTAAAAATAAAAACCTTCACCATATTCGCTAATCTCCATTTCTAATAACTAAACTACTTAGATAATCTAAGTTGTTGAACTTACTTAACTTTCAGAAGATCTTCAAATTCCACATCCCAGTTTGCAGTTTTGGAGCCTCTCACGCCACTAATCATTTATGTACTTAAATCTCAAAATATGAACAGAATCAACTCTATGTACTGGTGTGGTTATTACAACTAAGTTTTAGAATACATGTTATTACATCACTGACGTACCCAAAGAGTTTACCATACTTTAAACTCCCTTGTCTATATAATATTATATGTTTTTAAAAATAATACCGCTGTATATCAGGAATCTCTTAAGAAGATGAATCTCGGTATTCTTGAAATTGAATCTCTGTAATAAGTAAGATACGAATATAAAATAGCGTGTGTCCTGGTTAAGAAGAGTGTATGCTTAAACTTCCGAAATGATTGAGGAAATAATTAGCATAAATTAATAATAATAATAATAATAATAATAATAATAATAATAATAATAATAATAATAATAATAATAATAATAAGATTATTATTGTTTAAATATTCTCAATGAAATTCTGAGTGCCTCACTGTTTGCATATATTATTAAAGATATAGGTATCTTTAATATTTGTGCTGTCAGTATATTTGCCGCATCTTTACATAAAATATATTGTTGTTGAGTTGAGTTGAGTTGATTTTGAGTTTAACGTCCCTTGCAGCAGCGAGGCTACATGAGATAATCCGTGGATCCGAACCACATGATCTCCCGCCGGGAAAAGCACATTTTTGTGTTTCCATGTAGATATGAAAGAATAATATATTATACTCATCCAATTCACATTATTATGTGAATTACAAGTGGTGCAAAATGTATGCAAAAACTCCACTTTTCCAGGATAGCGAAAATTAAAATATGAAAGGAAAACTACATTTGGAAGTGATATAATTTCGGTTTTTAAACGCCTGAGTGGCTTATTTTCAAGAACAAAACGCAATACAAATATCATTAGTGTAAGATGGCCCCATACAACAGCGAAATTATAACAAATAGAACATTCAATGTAGTAATATTACAGAGCGAGAATCAAGCCCTGCATGACAGCTAAATTATAACATTCCGTATAATGACATTTTGTAGTGCATACAATGATATAGTAGTTGCTTAGTAGACAAGTGTAATCGAAAAATGACAATTAAGAAAACCTATGCGCAGATAAAAGGACAATACTAAGTTGGACCTCGCGGAAATATAAAGTAGAAACTGGATCCAGTTCACTAAGAACACAAGTCATTGGAGAGCTTTCGTGAAAGCGGCATTGAATCTCCGGGTCATAGAGTTTTTAGTAAGAAAATAGTATCGCAATATATTGTATATTCCTAAATATAATTCTGGTATAAAATTATCATTTTCTCTGAGCATAGTAGTACTTCGGTTTGTCTTCTCCTTCAGTATCGACTTACAAACATAATTTCTTCCTCAATGCGTTGGATTATATAGATTTGTTTGTGTGTTTTAGTACTCCATATTTTTCCAGATTTAGTCTTTAAAGTTTTCTGAAATTAGCGTTGCTGCTCGCTTCACTATCAGACAGCACACCGTCTCATATGGTTAAAATTCTTTGTCGCTCCTGTAATTTATATCATGAATTATGGCGAAAGGAAACAATAATAATAATAAATTCATGGTAGTAATATAGAGATTATTTATAAAGAGTGCTCTTGGTCATGTTGTTTGAATCTTGAAGAGTCTTTTTTTTTTTCTATCAGTTGAATCAGTACATTTTCATCCTTTTAGCTTCATAATATTACTTAACTTCTGGCCTATTCCATGATTTTACTTGGATAACCCAAATAAAGCCAAATTTTATTGCTACCTGATATCGGTAAAAGTAAAACACTGTAGGATTCATTCTATAATATCAAGGATAAGAAAGAAATCCAGGGTAGACCGAGATCAATCTGTAAATGTTCCCATGCTTGCCCCAAGAGCTGTTTGTACAATGTTGTGCAACCTTGTCTAGGAAAATTTTGATTTGTTTTGAGTTTAGTGTCCTGTTCAGCTGCGAGTTATATTAGGCGTGAACCTACAATTTAACGTGGGGAGCCGAACCACATGAGCTCCCACCGGAAATCGAACCCGAGTCTCGCACGCTAAAAACGCGTATTCTAACCGCTTAGCAATGGGGTAGCTCTTGCATAGAAAATGTTTGGATCAGTGCATAATCACACATGTTTCACCTTTAAAAGACAAGTTCTCATATTTCATTACTCAAAGTCTATTATATTTTGCAGCATGATAATCTATGGAATTCTCAGTGTCATTAGAAATATATATTTTTATCATTCATATTACTCTCACACGAGATACAAAACCCGTATCACAATCATTGGTGGATAATATTTATAGCTCCATACGTTTGCTAATTTGTGAAGGATATTCATACATACAAATTGAGTTGAGTTGATTTTGAGTTTAATGTCCCTTTCAGTAGTGAGGCTATATGAGACGGAGCCACTGTTAACGTGGAATCCGAAGAACATGAGCTCTCGCCGGGAATCGAACCCAAGTCTCCCACGCCAAAGCGCGTACGCTAACCGCTTAGCCACGAATGAGCTAATTCATACAAATTTTCACAGACTCTTGGAGCTACAGAGAACTATTTTTCTATCTAAAAAGTAAGAAATATCAGATAGGAGATACTGTTAGTTCCCTATTGTTCGTTGAAGAGGTAAAGTAAGAGAACAAATTTCTTTTATCTCCAATAGACCTTGAAACTAACGGTTCCAAAATTAAAGTGTGGTGGCATTGGACACAGTTTATTGACGTCTTCCTTTTCCCACGAAAACAATTCTAAAAAGTGGGACCAAGGAAACGTCTTTCTAACACATATTGTGCTCTATTTAAAAAATAAATAATAATAAAATGTATTTTACAAGCGACTCTACAATAATCTATCAAATTGAAATAAACTTTACATCATTTTCTCTTCTTGAAATGTTCTGTAATTTTATTTTCCTGACGCATGCCCCAATAATCGCGAACAGATTGATAAGGTATGTGAAAACTGACTTGCCGTAACACGTATAAATCTATGCTCTTTTGTTGAAAAGATTCCCTAAACGAAACGATTCTATAAACATACTTTTGTGCAGCATACCTGAATAATTGCGTATAGATAGATTGCATGCATGCAAAGTGGTGTACCATAAATAACTTTATTCATGCGAGAAACACACCAACCTGTGTTAAGTGGCCACAACAAGTAATAGTTGTATTTATTCCGTGTCAGCGCAGGAGAAAAGTGGTGGTGTGGTGTGGCAGAACGATGCTGTATCTGTTAGTCGGGAAAAAGCAGGCAGCAAGTGATGTTTCGTGTAGTCAAAAGGGGTTATTTACGCGAAAAATACACACACGAACCTTCACTACATTGCCACCATAAGCAGTAGTTGGATCGTGCTTCTATGCTGTGTTCAACAAGTATCTTACTGGGGTTTTCGCATTGTTTCAACATGTAACACATATAGGAAATAACTCGCTAGACCAAAACAAACTGTGTGCTATAAACAATATTGGGAGTGCTCAGAATTATCTACAAGTATAATCTTTGTATAGCACTCGATCAACCAAAGTTCCGCTAACAAAGATCACGCCTGGCGAAAATCTTCCGTGGCCAAAAGCGTACTCAAATCTCGCTGGGTCAAAACATGGAGATCAAAAGCTTGTCAGGACAAAAGCTCGCCAGCAACATTATGAATGTCTTTAGTTTCAAACTAATAATAAAAATACTATAATAATAATGATAATAAAAAGAAAAGACTTTGGTAACATACGACTAGAAATGGTTACCTTAGACACTAGAAGCGCATAAAATTGTAGGGCTCAAAATGAATGAATATGTTACTGTAAAATAAACACAAATTAGACGAAACCTTCCCAATCGAATCTATTCAATTAATTATTTAGGAAGATGAACTATTAATCCAACCGAAGGCTCAAAATTTATGCAAATTCTGGTATGTCAGGAATCTCTTAAGAAGATGAATCTCTGTATATAAACTGTTCAAAAAAATAAGCAAATTCGTGTCCCAGTGATGCCGAAAAGTTCGTTTATAGGGGAAGTGAACAATTTCTATAGCTTTTAGTTCATATTCAAATCTATGTTGTGTCTTACTATCACGTAGAAACGGCTGAGCTATTTGAAATTATTTTTGCCTTATTATGGTGTACTTAGATTTATTTTCAATTAGGAAACAACTATGACACTAAACAGATGAGTTGGTAATATGATTTTAAGTACGTTAAATTTTTTCTAAGTGAATGAATTTTTACGTGAATGCTTATATACAATTAAATTATAGCATTGTATTGTGGGAGGTTGTGTTTAACACATATCTTATTTATGAACATACACCACCTTAACGCAAGTGAATAGAACTCGCAATTTAACACAATGTCGTCGGAGTACTGAACGAATGGGAACGGCTGGTAACTAAAAGTAAAATCCAGCATTATGAGTATTAGAAAAGTCAGTTCTGTATTACATGAACCGACAGCAACTGTTAACAGGATTATAGTACAATTCAAACTAGCGGAAGAACACGCAGAGACCGAATGTAGAGTCCACTGGGACCAAGTCACCGCCTGAAATGTTGTCGGAAGTGCAACGACACAGCCATCCAAATCTGTCAACCGAAATTGACAGATTATCACGAATAGTCTAGTGGTGTTCGCATAATGTAAGAATGTGTGTTATCGAAAAGAAGCATTTACTTACAGAACTACACATATCAACGAGTCATAATTGGATACCACCAACACTTCCGATAACATGTTGCAACCTTGAATTAAAGGAGATTGTTCCAATTCTCGGACAATGGTCGACATTAAATGTAGAAGCGATTGACAGACCAGAATTCCTCACCATTCTACCTGAAAACGTCAGTAGCGTGATGCAGTTTGGAAAAGTGATAGTAGTAATTGCAGTTTTCTTTCAATGAGTACATCAATATTACTAGATACATTGAGTTATTGTAATGTATATTACTATCCTTCTTTGATACAGATGAACTATCGACGCAATTAATAGATGATGGTACACCACTTTTAGGCCAAGACTAACCACCAGCTGAAAGTGTAAAAATGGAATTTAAATCTTCCATATTCCAGGTAATTACCGATATTGAATCATAAAGAAAATATTTGTCATCTCCTACAACTAAAAATTGCTCAAGCGGCCACACAGATCTATAAAGAAATAAGTTATTTTAGGTACCTGTAACAAATGATAAATACTTCCCGTCACAGAATATGATGAGTGATTTAAAGAATTCTATGTTACATGGGGTTAAAGCTATATGTTATGCAAACGAAAATTTTACCAAACACTAATTTCAATATCAGAAGTGGTTCCTTCAGCACTCGTGTATAGCTGTTATGATAAGGTTATTTTTTCAATATATATTACTTTTTTAGGGTACATATATCAACATCTACCCTTCGGAAAAACTTACCTAAATCTTATCAACATGAAATTTGATAATCACCTTGATTATCTATCCTACTAACAGCGAAAATATTTTCTAAACATATACGTCTTTTACTGAACGTATTGCCATGATGCTAACATAATAAGTTCCTAAACTGTCAAAAATGCACTATGGCGCTTTTTTTGTTTAAAATATTGCACTTTACACACATAATTTCTCAGAATACATTGAATTAGAAATCCTTGAAATGAGATTATAATATTGAAAATTTATGTTCCCGTTAAATAAATTGAACACTGCTAAAGACTTGTAATTATATAATTGTATCATCAACACACAAAATGCATGTAACTTTCTCCGACATTTGAACACATTTTTCGATAAAGAATGGAATGCAAAATACAAGCTTTAAGAGGAATAAAACTTGTTTTTAATTCTTAGATAAAGCACGCAGAAACTATAAAAAGAAATCGGAAGCTATATATCACGAAACAATATGGACGATCATTGCTTCAAAATAAGCGTGTGAATCCACATTGTGCATAATAACAGTCTTAGCGGCAAGAACGTAAAGCTTTTAACGGATTTTTCACATTCATCGTTAAGCACCAATATTTTAACATTATTAAAATATGGTTCAATGTATTTTAAATGAGTACATGAACATAGCCGCCTGCTTTACTGTCTGCTACTAACACTCATCTTAACCATTGTGTAGAAGAAAATTTTATGTTCGCGAGTGGGTGAATATTTGCTAAGAAGGAAAGAAATCAATATTGCCGCATCTGTGACAATTTTCATACTGAAGTTAAATTTTTATAGATATTCGACCCTGATACACTGATAGTGGGATTTTCTAAAACAATTATTTTCTTTAATTTAACTGAACTAATTTCTCATGAAGTAACAGCTGTTTCGCAATTTTAATCTACATATGTAAGGTAAATATTTCTACTAAACAGAATCTTAGATAATAAAACAATCGTTCGAAAATGATTGTTTCATGTGTGAAAAATTCACATTATCCATGTTTGAGAATGACGAAACATTATATAACTATTTGTTATATTTTTTAAGAAAAAAGGAATAATGGTATATTCATTGAGTTTATATATCTGAAAATTATTAACTTACGTTACCATACCTAACATGCGAACCTTCGAAGCACGTAGTTTCCAGTTCGAATGTCAATGAGAGTACACTTATAGTTTAGATTCAGCTTTGCGAGACAGTTGGGTGGCTAGGGATGCGCAGGAGACAAAATTTGTAGTTGTCTCGTCTCGAAAATGTGCTGTAAAAGTGATGGCTCGACTCGAAAAATGTATATTTTACTATTGGAAGAACCGTGTCTCGACTCGAATTTTGTCAAGAAAATCCAGTCTCGACTCGTCTCGTGTGCATCCTTATGGGTGGCTATGTGAGACAGTTGGATGGCTGATTGAAATAGAAAGCTTTTAATGTCGGTGAAGTATATTATTATTAATTAATAGTGTATATACACATATCACACTCAAGAAAGTGGCAATTGCAGTCTAAAATTTTGCTCCTGCCGTAGTACTATTCTTAAAGACACGTAAGAAATTAACAATCTCTGAAATTATAAACTATCATGAACAAATATTTGACTTTAGCAGTATTTTAGTCCTGCAGAACTGTAAGCCGTATATGACATGGAATAAAAGACGAAACATTCTTTTGTGTATTGTCACTGCATGTAATGAAGTAGCATCACCAGAAACGGCTCCACATATTTGTGTCCATATTGACGAAGTTTGTTCGAACTTTAGTGCTTGCTTTCATAGGTAGGTATCACTAAGTAATGTGTATACGAGACGCCAATAGTGACTTTTAGTACGGTTCAAATCTCAGTCAGACAAGGATTAATCCGAAGCTATAATTTTCTGCAAAAATTTAGAGAATATTTTTTCAGTTTTAGAATTACATTTAGCAAATATATTTCCAGCTCTGTTCGAAACAACTTAAATCAGTCGTACTCTGGTGGTTAGCATTCTTGACTTGCACTTGAGAGGCGCTGGGTTCGAATCCTGTGTCCAATCATATTGATTCAGTTATTTCCATGGTTTTCCTAAATTATACTAGGGTAATGCAGAGATGACATTTTAAAATGTAGGTCCTAAAAGACTTTCCTGCACTTCCTTTTAATTGGTGTTGTATAAATTGCTATCATAAGCTGTGTCTGAAAGTTTACTAATTAAATGGGCCTAATAATGATAAGAAGAAAATGCTGCCGAGGTGAATTGTTAGTTGGGCGTTGTTTTAAGTATGATTGATTCCCTGTACACACAGGCAAACCATCTTCAGTTTAAATAATATTTGGCGCTGGCTAGTACTTCACGCGGAAAAGAGATGGTTTTGGTAGTGTGGTATTTAGTACTTTAAGGATAGTTCGAGATCTCCTTGAATGGAAAAAGTCAAAGAAACAAGCAACAACTCAAAAGAATCGGAATACATTAACAACATCAACTTAAAATCTTCGACTGATCGGCTTCAGCCCTTTGGGACTTCGTGGCAGTAAGTTCCTTTTTCTCTTTTTTCTTTTTTTAGTTTAGTTTAATCAACACCACGGAGATATTAGCTATTTGAATTAATAAGAAGCAATATTTGATTTGGAATGAAAGAAATAATGTCGTTGGGAATCTATACTCTTTGTTCCTTCTTAAAAACAGTAATCCTTTGTGAGTTCAAATTTGAGAAATTTAGTTATTAGATGAGTACCATTGCTATATCTCGGTTTAGACCGGTTATGTTAATAATTTTTATTTAGCAAGTAAAAATTAGAAAATTTAAAAGATTTACCTTTAAAAAACGTAATCTAACGTAAAAAAATAAATAGGTACCAGACTCGTATTTACAGTCACAATGACGACCTGACACCCACTACTTTTTTAATATGTGCGTATGTGTGTCCACGCATTTCTTCTATATGAGAATTATTAGCCTAGCTACGCCACTGTTGTGTGATCTCTGAGCTGAAAGAAAGAACATTAAATATAAACCAATAACTAGATTAAAGAAGTATCCACCCAACTAAGTTCCTTGACCTAGACCAACAAATCGAAGTCCCTTTCCCTTCCTCCCTCTGTTTCATACATATTAAATTCCACAAATCAATAACATAATTATACTTTGAGCTACTAGATAGAATCCCATATATATATATATATATATATATATATATATATATATATATATATATATATATATATATATATATATATATATCACATTTTGTGCTTTTACTATAAACGGTTCAATATTGTGATGGTAATAAAATTACGGTCTCCCTACCTACTCCCTAAATATACATTTTTTTTAGATACTTGATAATGCTTATGATAAGAATGATAATAACGCCCGGATAACTACTTATTATTCTAAAAATGACCGCTGCCCACAAGATGGCTTCTGTGTGGTTATGAAGTATACATTTTAATATCTGAAAATTCTATTTTTGTCTTATCGTAATATTAATCATAACAAACTTGTCACTTCGTTTATACTATAAATTTATATTTCCAATTATTATGATATTTTGAAATCAATAGAGTCGTTTCAGATTTTGCCCTGGGGGAGAAGATCAAAATTGTCCACTGACATAACAACAACACTAATTGTCCACTAATAACAACAAGTTTCACGTTGTTATTAGTATTAATAAACATTTTAAAAAATAACATGTATTTCTCAAACTCAGGGAACAATTGAGGTATTGAAAGCAGGAGTGGTCTATGTTACAAACGCATTATTTGAAGAAAAATACGTTCAAAGTATTACATCTCTCATGATTAGAATATGCGAAGTTAGAATACAGCGTTTTGTGTATAGTTTTTCAGTCAGTTGGGATATTCATATCTCAGTTTTCCAACAAATAATTCTACATTGTTCTGACCTATAGGTACCAATAATTCAAAAACGTCAAAAATGTAACATAGACCACTCTTGCTTTGGACGCCTCAATTACCCCATTGCCCTTCCCAAATGACGTCCGTCCTTGATATTATGTTCAAATTAACAGTTGGTATTCACTTCCATAACAGAAAATTGACCTGTGACATTTGAAGAAAAGATTGAGTAGCAACTCTGATGCAACTTATGAGAATAGCTCCTTAATTTATAGAGGTCTGGTGAAATTTGACATTTTCCAACCGATATTGTTGTCGATGTATGTGCAAAGCCCTTAAGATGAATGCTTAGAATTATTTTCCATTCAGACTAATCTTTCAAACTTCGATAAGTCATCGTTATATCGAGAAACGTCTCGTTTCAGAGTTGTAAGCCACCGAAAATGAAAAACACCACATTTTAAAATACCCTAACTTGAAAAGTTTTGGGACATCGCAAGCTGTTAGAGCAATTACACAGGAACTAATATGCACTCTATCTAAATATCTGTTTCGTGATCCTTCGCTGCCAGCGAAACGAGTTACATACAGGAAGTTGAGGTACTAGGATGTAGTTTTATATGCTAATATACTAATGACAAGATTCAAGCTGACTGCTTTTGAAAATCATTTAATTTCTCTGTTAGTAACGAAATATGACTAATATCACATTCTCTTTCATGTAGTACCCAATATTATTTTTAAAAGTTTTGGAATCACAGACATGTTTACCTTCAAAAGTTAGTGGAATCATATTTCGATATTAAAATATTATTTAGTAAGGTTCGAGGAGGCATATTTACTAGCTTCTAGTTCTAAGTCTGGTAGACTGGGATTCGGTTCGTCACTACTCCAACTATTACATTTTTGTTTAGTTCTCGCCTTACCCTATTCTATTTCCTATTCTATTCTATTTCTGAAAGCGATATTTTACTATCTGAATAGTTATTGGTATATTCTTAATCTAGTTAAACATCACAATGTAGTTTTTCATCAAAACTGTCCAATTGATTATTCCTTGATGTTGCTGATAGTACTTAATGAAATTTACCCTCTGAAAGTAGCCATAATTGAAAAATTGCTCCAATTTGATTGAATGAGTTAAACAAAGAAGACGAATAAGCATCTTAGAAAACTAATCATGGACATGAGAAATTCTTTCAAGATTATCCAAAACTGTTCCAAGATTATTCAAAATTTTAGTATACGTGTTTTGCGTTCTCATCTGATACCGAGGTTACGAAGGGTGTGCCCTCCTGTTAACATGGTCTCCGAATCACGACGACTCCGTTGGATCCGATGCAATAGTTGGAGCTCCCTTGTGGCTATATGGTAGCGTGCTCGTCTTCGGCGCTGGAGAAGGGTTCAATTCTCGGCAGGTGGTTATGTGGTTACGACCACAGGTTAAAATGTAGATTTATGTCTCATATAGCCACAATGCTCAAAGAGATCTACATCCAATCCCACCAATTAATCGTAGCTTGAAAACTATGTAGTAGCTGGCGGGTGTACAGACTACCATGTGGATTACAACTCTCACTCTATAGATCATTTCTCATCACGCTATATCGCCTCCAGTAGACATAAGTTACTGGACCGCTATCAATCCCGGCAACATTCAATACCTACCAATCCCGGAAACAATTGTTAATAAACTATACCGACAAACTCTAAGCAACGATTCCCCGCATCAAGTAAGTTTGTATAGCCCTGTGCGCAAAAGTGCACAGTTTCAGAGTTAAGTCCGTCCAAAATCGTTGAATAACTACATTTCGAATTCGAAAAACCATGGATCCATGTTAGTGTATAGGAAATCGTACATACGTCATCCAAAAATGCACACTTTACCAACGCCCAGTGGTTGCGCAAGACATTCTCTAGAGAGCATAATTACCGAACATACTCCCAAAAGAATTCTCAAATATGCTCTGATTTCAAGATGGGTTCAAAGTAAGCAAAAGGCAAGTCTTGACAGCCGAGAAGACGAAATGCTTCTGTGGGATCGGAAATATTATGAACCACCAGGACCACGGTCCCTGGTTTTCGAAATAACGCGTGCTGCGAAGTTTTATTTTATGCTTGGAAAAAGTGAAATATACTGTAACAAAATGTATTACAAGATGCGTTATCCAGAATCTTTCAGTCTCTAAGAGATGATTCCTCATTAACAAAAATAAAATCTGACCGAAACAAATCACTTTTAATAAATAATAGCGTTACAGTTTCAGCAATACAAACGTGAAGAACAAGCATCATGAAAGAATTCATCACAGCCACGGCCGTGGGACGAACACAAGGGTCCTGGCGGTGTCTAACACTTCGACTTCCCACTAAAGCACTCCGTGTTCACTGCTGTCAAGTTTCACATTTTGCTAACTTTGGACCCACCATTAAGTCATATCTGAGAATTCTGTTGTGAACATGAATCTAAATTATATCCTATGGAGAACACCTTTGCGCACCTATTTCACATTACCGAAAAATATATTTATGGATGCCGTACGTGTCCTTTACGCTGTTAACTGCAATCGACATTTTCTCGTCCTGAAAATAAAGCGTGTTAAAAGTTTCTCCATGGCTTTTTAACGACTCTACCTCCGAAACTATGCAAGTTTCTCATAGGTTCATACGATTCATTATTATTATTATTATTATTATTATTATTATTATTATTATTATTATTATTATTATTATTATTATTATTATTATTATTATTATTATTTTGATGTGACGAGTCACTGCTAAAAGTTTGTCGGTTTAGTTCATTGCTATCTCGAGAAGTAATCGTGTGATATAACTAAATATACTTAGTGATTTGTTAGTTGACATACCATGAAAATTAGCATTTGTGAAATAACAAGAAATATTATTTTGGTTTCTCAATCAAACATTTCTCGAGCATCACGTTAAAATACTTCACCTTTGGACCAGTAACGGTGTAAATGGATCTCACAATTCCCTATATTTAGTGGTGTTTGCTGAAGGAATTCTCAATAATTTTGAGTGCAACCTTAGAAGATAGGTCCCTGTTAAAAGGAAATACTATATTTCTGAGGTTTGAGTGTTACTCCCAAGGGAGGCCTGCAAGATTTTTTCCAAAGAGGGCGAAAATCCACACATCAGTACATTCACCAATACACACACACTTTGATGCACGGGTGCACATAATATACAATATAAAATAACAGTTATTTACGTGCTTACCCTTACTAACGACAGTAAACAAACGATAATACTATAGTATTTAATATGAATGTATTAAGTACTATAGTATGTGAGTAAGCAAATTATTGTAAATCTTGACATGTACTTCAAAGAAGTGAACATCCTTCGATAATCCAGGGCAACTGTCTCTCTTGCCCCCGATGCGGCCAACCATGGTTATTATTCACAATTGCGGGAAAACAAATTTCTTCAACGTCCTTTTACTTTTATTTTTACTCATATTAAATCATAAAAAATAAAATTAAAGTTTGATATAATAAAAGTGAGTGTGGGATAATTATCTTACATTATCAACAAAGAAGTTGAATTTTGATCATGCTAGAGAAAATTGTTTAAAATGGTAAATTTATATTTTCTCGTAATATATTGTTCAAAGAGGATTAAAACCAAAATCCTCCTTTGTGTATTCCAGTAATTATTATAATGTGTTTAAATATGAAAATAGTTACGTTATACTTACAAGTAAGTTAAATCAATGCCTAAGATGTGAAAGTAATTTTAAAAATACAACTAGAAAATTTCTTCAGAAAATGTTGTCCGGGTTGATAAAAATAAATTTTAGTCGAGTGGGAAGCGGATAATCATGATTTGTGAACACGCTATTAGATCTCAAAATAAAAAGCAATTTCTTTTTTTCTTTTTCTTTCTTTCTTTCATTCTTCATTTAGAAAGTGGTTTGTTCAAACAGTTAGTATGAAGGTTTATACAATCTGTTCACCCGTAGAGCGAAAAAATCTTTACATTCTATACATTTGCAACTATCTATAGGAAGTTAAATATTTTGTTCTTTTCATGAATTAAATATTATATGATGCATTATATATTTTCATGGAAATTAAAAATATATCTTCCTAAACACTGTTTGGGTTTTCTAATTCTAAAGGTCAAGACAGAGATACACATTTACATTTGTTGCCTTCATGAAACAAGTGTGATATATCTTTTCATTATTTTTTCTTCATTGCAAAAACAAGCAAAATCCTCCAGACTCTAAATCGCTTATGGTTCGCCTGAAGTCAAAATGTCAAAATAGCAAACAGTAGCTTTGAACACTGGGTTAAACATGCTTTCTTTTTCTTTTTTGACTTTGACCAAAGAATACTTCTTTCTTTCCTCTACCACCAATATTTCAGGGGATATAAATATAATTTAAATTTGTGTTTATAAAACTATGAAAAAGATCTACTCAAACGATCAACCATATACGTAGACTAAATTATAGTTTATATTAGAAAATGCATTCGTCCAATATTCATTTGCGAGATTTTATTTTACTTTTGGAAATTAACTGTTTTACAATACTGAATAGTAAAAATCTTAACAAACCCTAACTTAAATATACTCGATATTACTCTTATTTGTCTATGACAGACTGTCGTATTTGTGACTGTACGGTATTAGGTTGATTGATTGATTAATTAAATAATTCGAGTAATAATGTCCCTTTCCAGCATAAGAGAGGATCTACATTAATGTGCAATGTGAAACGATACTTTGATTAAAATTTGAGTTAAATACCTTCCTCCCCGGGAGAAATCGGTACTGTGCACGGTAATACAATAATAAGAATGTAAATATATTATAATTAGCTTCCACAAAAGTGATGATTTTACTACTTCAAAATGTATAACAAGAATGAATCGGAGGCTAGTAGGAAGTTAATTACAGTTAAGCGTCCCTTTCAGCAGCGACCCTATAGAAGACGTGAACACAAAGCTCAAAGTTGGATTTGAACCGCATTAATTCTAGCAAGAATTGAAACTGGTCTCTCGCGCTTAGGAGGATAATGATAGAAAAGTGAATATATTTAATATCTTGTTTTCCGCTATGGCATTTTACAAAGGAAATGAGTTGTAGAAGGGCTATGGAAAGAAACGTTCTCAATCTCTACGTTATGTTACGAGCACAGAATGAAGAACAAAGAGAAACTTGACTTATTCCACCATTTGAACATACAACATATGACTACCAAATTGTTCACCCAATCCACTCCACTATTCCTTATGCAAGCTTATATGTGCTTGTTGCCACCTACAGTATGTTTGTATACAGTCAAATACATTGAATTTACGGCGAATAAGCGCAAGTTACATCTGCAATATATAATCGTATTTTTCGCCTAAGCCACATTTTCTTTTACGTCATAGTAACTGGTGTAAAATAGATGATGCTTGTGAAATGATGAGGCTTGGAATGATCGTTAAGAATAATAAAGCATTAACAGAATTACCTAAACAATAAAAATTGTTGAAGAAAATTAATTAACTCAACTAAGCATCGTCTCTTCATACTTGCCTTTGTATCTGGTCTAGTTCTACACGAAAGATTTTCAACTGGCTAACAATGTCTGTGCAGCATCAAGTAAGCATCAAGTTGGTAAGAGGTTACCACATTGGATTTCTACATAGAAGACCCTGGTTCCAATCCCGGTAGGTCTGAACTTTTAACATGCTTATATTTCAATCCATGTGAAATTGTATAAGGAAAATCATCTTCAGTGGAGAAGGAAAGAAGCAATCCAATGAAAAGAATGACGGGGAATCAGAGTAAGACCGTGAATGAAGATAAAAATTTACAGACTTATTTGCTTTAATTGTTTCAGATTTAATATTTCCAATTTATTTCAACTGTTTTGCAACATACGTGTGGTCAATGTTCTTTTCTTTATTCTCATATGCAGTATTTATTAAAAGATTATACACACCATGAGTTATAATGTTCATTATGTATGGCATTCATTGGACAATACGTTCCAAACAATAGGGATAAATCTTAACATGGATATATTTATTTGTCTGCCAATTGCACAACAAAAGCCTGTTTTAGTGCTCCACAGACTAACTAATTGCTTGAAGTGTTACGTGTAAGTTTGGTTGATATGTACAGGCGTTAATGATACTAGCAGAAGGACTGGACACAGTCTAATGGAGTTCTAGCGGTCAGAGGCAACAACTTTTGCTGATGACTATACATATGATATGTATAATAGGTTAAAACATTCTCGAAATAACCATTATTATTATTATTATTATTATTATTATTATTATTATTATTATTATTATTATTATTATTATTATTATTAGAAAAGGATACCACTGAAGGGATATAATGACAATTATGTTTAGTATTCACATAAGATTTGAGTAATATTGACATAAAGCAGTTTAGTGCTTATAACAAACTTAATCCCTTTTGCCTTCTCCCAAACTTTTGTGGCTGGCTGCAGATGTATGTAGTTTTGACATTAAAGAAAACAAGTATTTAAATGTGGAACTCTAGACCTGTCTTGCGCTCACCTTATAGTTTAATGTTGCATTAACATCATAATACTTTCGTCTTTCTATATGAAAACTTCCATGTACTCCTAGAGAAAACATAACTCGAGCCTTTTTTGCAATCTTCGACTCAGTTGTACTTTATTTTTTTATTTCAAAAATCTAATTTCGCTGCTCTAATGCAGAACTCTTTTCCTCTTTCATGGATATTCTATTTTTTCTGACTATTTTCTACTCCCACGAAAATTCAATGTAAAATATGGAAGTTTTCGCATAGAGCTCGATATCCGTTTTCGCGAACAAGAATAAAATATGCTCAGGTCTGCCTTTAATGAACTAGAAGGAGGCAAGTTCATCCGTTGCTTTCTAAGTGTGTTAAATCGTGATCCCTATAACTGACGACTGAGTGTACAAAAACCTAACTTTCTCCATTAATAGAACTATAAATAATTATTTGAATAAATCACTTTAGTTAACAAATCTTATTCTCCCAGGTTTATAAGTGAAAAGGTTATTAAACTTCCTTCTGTTATTTCCTTGATTAAAATAAAGAAGTTAGAAGTCAAGTTGTCAGGAACTACTTCCTTAAACATATAATTATCATTGGTTATGGATCTTGCGTAAAATTCTGCATTGCGGACGCAACGCGATGAAAGAAGAAACCTCAATAAAGGAGAAAGTAGTCAATAATTGTCCCCATTTAGTGTTATACTCTTAGTACATACTGCACTAGTATTTCATAAACTATGTCATTTCAGCATAAAATATATCTTTCCAATAAACTGGCCAATGCTGCATTACAAAAATCGTTAGACTTCGATAGTTGTTGCCAGGACAACTGCATAACAAACTTTTCGTATGTTGTGACGTGAGACACGCGATCGGTCGATTCCCGCCTGCCAGTCGCATTTATGAGACGGCCTACTTGAACGTCTGTGCTTATTTGTTCGTGACTTTATGCTGCTAGTTCTCTTAGCCTCAAAATGATAGAACTGAACTTCAGACTTATGTAGATAGATGAAATGTTCAAATGTTGAAATAACTACATGAAAAATCATAAAAGTATTAACAAAGACGCTCCTTCTTGTGATTTATAACTGTAGTAATTTCCACGGATTCGACATATTTGTTATGAGTATTTTTAAACTTGTACTCTGAGTTTGGTTTTATGTATAATTGGAAGAAATGACTACTTGCAGACCTCGCTAACAGCAGAGTCGGAAGCTATCTGAAATTTTCAAGTACTTATTGTTTGTGAGGTAGAATTGTAACTTTATTTTTGAGTTCATATTTTAACTCTTGCCACAATTAACTACAATACAGAATATTTTTAAAATCTTCATCCAAATGTTAAAAATGTTGTAACAGTCAAACCACCTTGTACAAATGAAAATTATTGATACTGTATTCACTAACAAATATCTATACAAAGTAAAAATTAGTTGAAAACCACACATATTCCCTAACAGAACGTCAGTTAGGGAGGAGAGGGGGCAATTACCCCTTGAATTTGAGAAATATATACGCTTTTAATAATTCATATACTAAATACCATTAACAACCATCGAAATCTTATATCGGTGGGCAATCTTGCCCTCCTGGCAAAATCTGAAATGACGCTCTTGTTCTCTAGTGAAATAAATTGATCCTCGAATATTGCAGTTACAAACTGTTTCGTAAGAATAAAGCGTAGGCAAAGTTATATTAGAAATATCAAAGATTTTCTATTTTACTTCTTTACTACCAGCAAGATATCGTCGTTGCTCGAAGGGATGCTAAACTCAAATCCGATCAGTCGATTTTACTTACCATAATAATTACATTTTGTAATGATTGTTAAACATAATGAATTTCACTTGTAGTTTTAATGACATTTACTATTATTCCAAAATAGTAATTAAAAAACAATGTATGTCAGAAATTAATGTTTTATGTGTTCTATCATTATAACTTCGGTTAATTCATATAATGATTGTGTAACCTCGTGAGCACATGTTTCGCCGCCTCCAAAATGGTATACAATTAAAGTACATGAAGCACAATAAAAAAAAGAAAGAAAGAAATGAGGAAAATTAATATACTTACATCATTACACTCATATAATATGCTTACAATTCATATAAACATAAACAAATAAATTTGATCTATATACCTAGGTAGATTAAGTTTATCACGGGCTACTGTTCCACTGTATCCACACTAGAATGCACTTTTGAGCATTGTATTATGTATAATATTTGCTCAAGTGCTATAAATGGAGCATTGAATTATATAGTTCAGAGAATTGAACATTACGGAAGTTAACTAGGAAATAAATAGAGAGCTTCGAAATGTGGTATTGGAGAAAGATGGAGAAGATAAAATGGACAGAGAGAATAACAAATGAACATGTTTTAAAAATGATAGGAGAGAAGAGGACGCTTCTAGCCAGCATCCTTTGTAGGAAGGCCAACTGGATTGGAAATATTGTACGAAGAAATTGTCTTCTACCGCCATAGAAGGAAAGATGGGAGGGAAGCCATGAATAGGAAGAACACAACTGATCGATGATTTGAAAAATAGAAGAAATTATTGGGAGTTAAAAGAGGAATCAGAGGATCGAAAAACATGGAAGAAACATTTCCAGCCCCAAATCTATTTAAAAAAAAGATAAAAACTCATTAGTCCCAGGACCTTCCAAGAGGTATGCTACTTAATAATAATAATAATAATAATAATAATAATAATAATAATAATAATAATAATAATAATAATAATAATAATAATAATAATAATAATAATAATAATAATAATAATAAAATTGCATTTTAAAACAGTTATGGAGAAAGAATTTCTATTAAAAAGTGGAATATATTATAAAGGTGAGTTGTTAGTAAGACTGAATTCAATGGTTGCAAGGATAACTGGCGAACTTAAGTACGAATCCTATCTTTCCTTATAGCAAATTACTCTCTTGCTAAATAAAATTAGATGTGTGGTTTTGTAAAGTAATAATAAAATTTAAATTCATCTTTAAACAATTACATTATATTTCGAATTCATATGCAGGATATAAAACGAAATCTGTTGATAATTACAAAGTGAAAGAGTTAAGTTATGCAATTCAGAAAATATTTAGTAAAATCATATTTATCTTTCAGAAAATATTATAGCTGAAAAACGACTTGCAAGTAATATGATGCCATACCTCCAAATTAAAATCTTTTGTTCGTTGTTCTTTTCTAGGTGAATGTTCGTTGAACGAAAATGTGGAAAGGAGTTATACTTTAATGAATTTCCTGCACTATTTTAGAATGATAATCTAGTGATTTAAACGGAAACCTGTTCCTCTTCGCATATGGCCTAGAATTGGTATTTGTAGACCTTCTTACCATAATTTTTTTGAAATTTGGTTTATGTATATAAAGAAATCCTGATTGACTGATAAGCAGCCAGACCAAGCTTTTGAAGCTAAAAATTTGAAAATTGTACAGTGCATAGGATTTGTGGCGTAAAGTACCATTAAGAAAATATTTTTTGAAATTTTACGAGGAGGAGCGACATGGAGTAGCAATTATTGAAATAAGATGTGCATGTCTCAGAATCTCATGAGGATAGAGATATGGAACTTGGACTTCTCATTTAAAACAATTAGAAACATGTTTAATCATTTTTTTTAACTATTCTACTTAGAAGGAAAAAAAAGAGCTGGAGGAAAGGGTGGGATTGCAATTATTATATTAATGTGTCTACATCTCGAAATTCCTTAAGATTATTATTTTATTAAGCATTCTGCCTGTCAGCCAGTTGTTGCATTAATAGTGTTTTTTTCCCTCTAGGTTAATGTAGAGAAATGTTTCCTCCACGTTTCTTGATCTTCTGAATCATCTTTTAAACTACCAATATTTCTTTAAATATATTTTTGAAATTATTGATCAGTTGTGTTGTTCTTTCTACTTTTCGTTTTCTTTCCATCTTCCCTCTATGGTGATCTGAAGAAAATAGTTTCTTCGCAAGATGTGTTGAATCTAATTTGGTCGTCCTTCGAAGGATAGTAGGTCAAAACATCATCTTTTCTCCTACCCATTTTGAAAAGTTTTCGTTTGTTGCTATCTCAGTCAATTTTATCTTTTCCATCTTCCTTCCTCTAAATATTTCTTCTCTAACTTCCATAATATTCAGTCTCCGAACCCTACAATCCCTACCCCAGATACAGCACTTGTTCTGGTTGTTGCTTAATTTAATGATAAACCTGCTGAATTTTCCTTGTTCAATGAATCTTTGGCTACGGCAATTCTTGACCTCATCTCTTTGGAGCACTAACCATCTCTCGCAAAAACAGACATCAAATTCGGTATTTAGAACTTTCATTTAAAGTAGCTAGTTGTTACGTTCAAGGCTTCATCTCGCTGTACATTGCATATTTAAATCGTACAATCGTACCTATTTTTTTTTTTTTTTTTTTTTTTTTTTTGGTTTGGCCACGAACCACTCAAAATTGCATACTATATTTTTATGTATTTATTTAAGGATTTCGTCATATAGAACAATTCCGCAGGTAACAACATCTATTAGTATCAGGCAAGCAAATAACATTACACGTAGCTTTTAGCGTGACTGTCTGTTATCTAGGCGTACTACTTTCCTGAAAACTAATATCCTAAGAAGGATAGATAAATTATAAAGTATATTCCAAAGGTATTTTCATTTATTTTCGATAGTGTCTGAAGAAGGATATGCTAGATATCCGAAACAGTTACAAATTATAATTTAAAATAAAGTGGGTCTTAAGCTTTGGTCAGTGTCTCTTTTGTTAAAACAATCAATCCAAAGCCATGAATAGTCTTACTATCCAAAATAGAGTATCTCACATTCCTCTCATCTTATGGAGATAAAATTCGACATACAAACTCATACTTAAAATTGTATGACCAATTACACGAACAGTCACACACGTGGGGTTGAAATGTATTCATTAAACCTTATTATCCCCTTGCGATCAAGGGAAACTTCAGTTATCTAAATATCTAAAAATGAAATTGTAAAAATGAAAGAGACGTTGTCTCTTACATCATAACGAAGAAACTAATAAACTGTTTGAAACAAACTTTTGGACATAGTCTACCTTGAACTGGCCTTTTATTATATGATTTTGGTTAAAATGCGTATCCTAAGGGAATCTCTGCTGGGGCATAGGTTCCCCAGAAAATTATTAAAAGTTGATAATAGAAAAACTCGTTTTAGAGCATTTTTTACTCTTATTTACTTCAACTTACACTCTTTCTTTATTTTTAATTGTTGGATTTATGCAACGTTATATTGCTATTGTTGCCTAGTCTTGACAATGAAGCCATCAATAAAAACAAAGATATTAAAAGTGAAAATTTATTTCTTTTACGAAACCTACTTTGATTTCAAATGACAAGTAGAGCCGTAGCTAGAGATTTTGGCGCCCGGTGCGAAATATATAATTCGGAACAACTTTCACTCATCTTACCAAACTCTTTTTTTAATTTTTATTTTAATTTTTATTTTATTATTTTTTTTTTACATGTAAGAGTAGCAGCATTTATACTACGCTGAATTTTTATTAAGTTGCTTGGACAGCTAAAAGCGATCATTATGTGTCTATATTATAAAATTCAAAGTAACTATGTTTGTGACTCAATCTCTTGAACCGCCCGACCGATCTCGACCAATTTTTTTTTTTTTTTTTTTTTTTTTTTTTAATGTAGATGCGGTAGATGTCTGGGGAGTGTTTCTAGCTATTCACTTTGTCGGTAGAACTTAGGCTATGGGGAGGAAGGGGAATTATAAAAAATAAATAAAACTTTATAACTCTTCAACCAAACGACCGATCTCAATCAACTTTCAACATATATAAAGATCGGACCAGGAATGTTTTTTTAACATTTCATTTTGACGGAGTAACGTAGGGGAGAGAAGAGATCTACTAAAATCAACATATACAAAAATAAAAGTGACTATGTTCGTGAGTTAATAACTCTTGAAACACCTGATCGATCTCAATCAAATTTTCAACATAGATGAGGTTCGAACCTGGAAAGTTCTTTATCATTTCACTTTGCGGTAGATTTTAGAGGAGGGGGAAGAGGAAATATATGAAAATGAATAAAACTTAATAACTTTTGAACCACACGACCGACCTCGATCAAACTTTCAACATAGATAAGGTTTGGGACTGGGATGTTTTCGTTATTTCAGTTTTACGGTGCAACGTAGGAGAGGGGAGATATATATGTCAAAAAAAATGAAAGTGACTGTCTTTGTAACTTCATCACGCTTAAATCACCCGACCGATCTTAACCAAATTTTCAACATAGATGAGGTTCGGACCTGGGGTGGTTTCCACCATATCATTATTTTTACGGTAGAACTTAGGGGATGGGAAGTGGAGGGAATAGATCTATAAAAATAAATACAACTTAATAATTAGGGCAACCCAAAAGAATAAAAAGCATAAAAAGCATAACAGCATTTTACACGTATGCTTGGTACCTTGAACATGGTTGTGGTTGTCTAAGGGTCCAGAAGAAACTAATTTTAAAAGCATAGGACGAGAGGATATTTTCAAACCGATTATAGGGAACGAAAGTCTGCATAAGGGAAAGTAATGACAACGGTGTTAGACTCCTGAATTTTGCAACATCCAAAAACCTAATCGTGAAGAGTACAAAATTCCCACATCCCGACGTTCATAAATACACTTGGACATCACCAGACGGAAAAACACATTATCAAATTGATCACGTTTTAGTAGGTAGAAGAAGGCAATCTAGCATAATTGATGTCCGGTCGTTTAGAGGAGCTGATTGTGACACTGATCACTACCTGGTAGCAGCGATAATACGAGAGAGATTATCGTTGAATAAAGGTAATATTCATTGTCCGAAAACGGAGAGATTCAATTTAAAGAAATTAGAAGAGAGCCAGGAAAGAGAGAAATACCAGATTGAAGTTTCGAATAGATTCTCGGCTTTAGAAGATTTGGAGTGCACTAGTGTTGAGGATACCTGGATTGAAATTAGAGATAGCATTAAAATTTCAGCAAAAGAAAAATTGGGACACGCGGAAATACGTAGGAATAAACCATGGTTCGACCAGGAATGCATTAAACTAGCAGAGAAGAGAAAATAGGCAAAATTACTCTGGCTACAAAATCCGAATGAAATAACTACACAAAATCTCGCAGATATCAGGCGGGAAACTTCCAAAACTTTTAGAACAAAGAAACGCGATTTTTTGATAGCTAAAATTAGGGAACTTGAAGATAATAGTAAAAATAAAAACATTCGGGACATGCATAAGGGGATCAGCAAATTTAAGAAAGGCTATCAACCTCGTGCTTATATATTAAAGAAATCTGACGGTACAGTTCTCACTGACACGGATAGCATCTTAAATAGATGGAAAGATTTCTTTGACGATTTGCTTAACACGCAACCAAAAACTAGTGTGCCTGGAGAAAAGGAGATACACACCGCAGGACCGTATATTCCAGAACCCAACCGAATACAAGTAGAAACCGCTATAAAGAAATTAAAGAAACACAAATCTCCGGGTGTAGATGAAATTCCGGCTGAGTTAATTTTAGCTGGTGGCGAAAAATTGTGGAACAAGGTACACAAACTCATTTTCCTTATGTGGAACAAGGAAGAATTGCCATAAGAGTGGAAGGAATCAATCATTGTTCTAATTCATAAGAAAGGCGACAAATCTGACTGTAATAATTATCGAGGCATTTCTCTTCTGTCAACATCCTATAAAATCCTTTCAAATATTCTATTAGCAAGATTGACCCCCTACGCAGATGAAATTATTGGAGATTATCAGTGCAGATTTAGACGAAATCGATCAACTATCGACCAAATATTTACCATTTGTCAAATACTCGAAAAAAAAGTGGGAATACAATACCCCGGTATATTAACTATTTATTGATTTTAGAAAGGCGTACGACTCAGTTAGGAGAGAAACATTATACATCGTTCGCACAGAACTTGGAATACCGAGAAAGCTAATTAGATTAATTAAGATATGTTTAAATGAATCCCAAAGTAAAGTCCGGGTAGGAAAATCTTTGTCCACAAGCTTTCACGTCGAAAATGTCCTGAAACAAGATGTGTTGTCGCCATTATTATTTAACTTTGTTCTGGAATACGCTATAAGGAAAATCAAAGATAGCAACCAGAGCCTACAGTTGAACGGTATTCATCAGGTTATGGCATATGCTGATGATGTAAATTCAATAGGGGATGATAGAAGAACAATAGAAAGAAATGCAGATATCTTATTAAACGCTTGCAGGGACATGAGTTTAGAAGTAAATGCAGAGAAAATTAAATACATGGAAGTGCGTCGGGACCGTAATACGGCAAATTGTGGATGCGTTAAAATATTAAATAATACATTTGATAAAGTGGATAGTTTCAAATATCTAGGATCAATATTAACAGAGGAAAATCATATTCACGAAGAAATTAAATGTCGACTAAAAGCAGGGAATTCGGTTTACTATTCGGTTCAAAATTTCTTGTCGTCGCGAATTATGTCGAGAAATTTGAAACTTAAAATATACAAAACATAATCATGCCTGTTGTTCTGTATGGTTACGAAACATGGTCGCTTACTCTGAGGGAAGAACATAGACTGCAAGTATTTGAGAACAATATCCTTAGACGAATATTCGGACCCAAGAGGAACGGGATGGGGAATGGCGGAAACTTCATAACGAAGAACTACATATTTCATACGGTTTACCCAACATTGTTAGCGTCGTCAAGTCTAGGAGACTTAGGGGGGCAGGTCATGTAGCTAGAATGGAAGAAAGTAGAAACGCTTTCAAAGTCTTGACTGGAAGACCAATCGGAAAACGATCATTAGGAAGACCTAGGCGCAGATGGGAGGACAATATTAAGATGGATCTCGCAGAGATAGGAATACAAAGTAGAAACTGGATCCAATTGGCTAAGGATAGAAGTCAGTGGAGAGCTTTTGTGAACGCATCATTGAACCTCCGGGTTCCATAGGTCATAGAGTTAGTTAGTTAATAAAGCATAATTTTAGAAAATAAAGCATAAAGCATAATTTAAAATATATAGCAGAATTCTTGGAAAATTCTATTAGAACAATCCTTGGAAAATTCTGTTTAACTGCAAGCGTAACATACAGTATTTAATATTTTTCAAAACCAATATTTACAATGCAAAACCATTGAGAACATTTGCATCAATGAAAATCTTATTTTTATTTCTGTAAACTTTTCGGTGTAATCCTTTGATGTGGAGAAAAAAAAGGAAAATAAGAAGAATCTTTTCGCCAACAATGAATAGTACACAAGAACTCCCCACTATATCAGGGGCGGATGCAGGACGGACTTCTAGAGGGGCAGTATGGGCTGTAATACTGCTACTTAGAGCTACAAATAAGAACGTTTCCTCTTCTGGGGGGAAGGCAATTGCCCCGATTGTCCCCCTTGATCCGCCTCTGCACTATATTGTTTTGTGTACCTTTCAAACTTGACCACTTTATGTACTTTTTGGTGGCATCTTTTACTTTCCCTTTCTGTATATATGCACATTTAAGGCGCACACAAGTGATAAAAAAACAAAACTGCCTCAAGTAAAGCATATTTCTTTACAGTGCACTAAGTAGAAAGTTCATTAAATATGAAAGAAATTGGTTGCATAAAATATTAATAAATAGATCAAAATATTTAGAATATTTAATATATAGTAAATATTATACATTAAACACGATTAATATGAAACAATGATTGAGATTAGCAATAAAGCATAATTTGAAAAAAAAATAAAGCATAATTCAACAAAAAATAACGCATAGACCTAATGTGGGTTGGTCTATTAATAACTCTTGAAGCACCCGACCGATCTCGATCAAATTTTCAACATAGATGAGGTTCGGTCCTGGAGAGATTTTTTTTTTTTTTTGTTTGTTTTCACTTTGACAGTAAAACGTTTGGGAAGGGGAGGGGAGGGGAGGGGAGATTTATATATAAAAATGAATAAAACTTAACTCTGGAACTACCGAACCGATCTCGATCTAATTTTCAACATAGATGACATTCGGGTCTGGGATAGTTTTTGTCATTTAACTTTAACGGTGCAATGTAGAGGAAAGGGAGGAGGAGATATATATGTAAAAAAATATTCTAAAAGTGAAAGTGATTGTCTTTGTGACTTCATCACTCTTGAACCAGTTGGCCGATCTCGATCAAATTTTCAACATAAAAGGCTTCGGCTTGGGATGGTATTTATCTACAGTATTCACTTTGACTATAGAAATTAGGGGAGGGCGGAGGAAGAATTGAATAATAAATAAAACTTAATAAGTATTGAACTACCAGGGCCGATCTCGATCGAATTTTCAGTCTAGGTGAAGTTCGAACCTGAGATGATTTTTGTCATATCACTTTGAAGGAAACTTAAGGGAGGGGGGTAGAGAGTTAAAAATGATCAAAAATGACCTATATTAGTGCCGAAGTTTTAGTTTTTGAGGTCGCGGACATGAACAGTGACACTTCTGATGCTGTTTAAATCCAAATTTAGCCCCGCAACTTGGGGGAGAAGGAGGGGAAATATATAAAAATGATCGAAAGAAGCAATATCAGTGTCGAATTCATAGTTTTCGATTTCACTGAGATGAACAATGACATTTCCGATCCGTGCCCCGCAACATGAGGAGGGAAGGGGGATATATAACAATAATCGAAAATGACCAATATCGAAGAGCGGCGCTTTAGTAATAGTAAAAAGTGACTTACTAACAAAACGTATTACTATTTTTTTTTTAATTTCACCCAGTGAAGCGGATAATTGATGCTAGTTCTTTTATAAATAAAAGCTTTTTTCAATAGGCTTATTTTGGACTTCCTGTTAAACTTCCCAAACTACCTTTGATTGGTATACAGGTCTACTTGGAAAACAGTTGTGGAAATTTACAACGTTTCATACTATAGATCAGAAATGAAATTTAATACATTAAAACTACGTGCTTTTAAAATGTTGCAATGTGGTGACAGCAATTAATTTCCAGTAATAATTGTGAACTTTTAAAATTGTATTGTGTGTGTGACCACTCAAACAGCATTTTAATTTCAATTCTTTTACGATAAAATACATTTTGTAAAATAATCGGAAATTCAGAAGGAGCCTTCTTTGACAATTTCTGAATATTGGTCCATGGAGCTCAAGAATATGTTTATCTTTGTAATTATAATCCAAAATATAATTCAGGTACTACATGCCTTTGTAATTAGAGCACTTAATTTCTTAATGAATGAAAGTTCTGAATTTAAGGTTCATTTAATTATTCATTTAGGTTACTATATTAAAAATACAGTAACACACACACACACACACACACACACACACATATATATATATATATATATATATATATATATATCCAAATGCTTCTTTTCGAAGTTATAGGCTGCCATAAACTTGATAAAATGAACTTTTTAAAGGTCCATGGCTCCAAAGCTAGGGACCTACTGTAGTCGGGTCAAGACTTCACTTAGGAACTAATATGTACTCTATCCAAAAATACGTGTTTAAGAATCCTAAGGTACTCACGCACCAATTTTTATAGAAAGAACTTAGCTACGGGCATATAATCTGAAGTACTCACCAACTACCTCTATAAAACTTGTAACGGAAGTACCGTAAAATTCTAAAACTTGGATAGGGCACATACTTGTTCTTAAGTGAAGTCTTAACCCGATTACAGTAGGTCCCATAGTTTTTGGAGCTATGAACCTTCAAAGTTATTTTCTTCATGTTTTCGGCAGCCTATGGCTCCGAAAGAAAACATTTGTGCACTCAAGTTTGTCTATACTTTTTGTCTTATCTTGGTGTCAGGAATCACCTCCCAAACGTTGTCGGTGTTGTTTTGAAACACCCTAAATATATATATATGTATATATATATATATATATATATATATATATATATATATATATATATATATATATATATATATATATATATATATATATAATATGTTTTGTATCTATGTAGATAGATAAAGATATCACAGAGCTAGATACGAATACACAAAAAATATCCTTACGATACAAGTAGTAATAAAGAAACGATCCCAATAAACGCCTTCAGATTGAAAGCATTTCATATGTCAATGGAATAAAAAAAAAATACTGGTACTGATCACTCTTTCAAAAAGACGAAATTCATTGGGTCTGACCCCTTAAGCCTCAATTCTACAACTACTTCATGTTCGAAAATGTTACTATTACCCTTGTTTGCCATCATTTTTAATATTCCCGGGCAAACAGCAACTTACGTGTGCCTCTTCACACCTCTGATTTTCATACTTTTATTCCCCACCGTCGTGATTAATCGTTGAGTAGAAAAGTGTGATTAATCGTTGGGTAGCTAACCACACTCACCACCATCAAAAAAGACTGAACACTTATTTAAGATTTTGACCGTTTCTGAATTTGAAAACGCCACTGCATACACTATAAATCCTTACTCGGCACCTTGTATATCACATCGTCATTAACAAGTCATATATCCCTTTTCGACCGTACCCGCACAGTGCGGGTAGCTTTGCTGTATTATACAAACGAGTAGTTTGCATTTTTCACGCTCATTACGGCTTCGATTGATTGAGGGAGTTCCGTATTACGAATTTAATTTGTTTCTTCGTCGCAATTTAGCAAACCATGTGGACTTTGAAGAGTTTCACTCAGCTGAACTGAAGGCGGCATGGCTCGTAAAGGTAAACATTTTTATTTTTTAACTTCTTTGTTGTTTCAATATTTGATGTCAGTGTATTTTGAGACTTAAATGTCTAAAGAATTTTAATATGTTAACATTGTAGTAAAATCGTTTGTTCTATTGTATGTAATTTAGAAGAAAATTACAAGTAGCACGATCGTGCGGGTTAGGCTTTATTTCTCGTTTTGTAAATAATATGATCGACAGAAGCACTAGATTCTTTTTGAGCCTTTTCATCAAATATAGCATGATAAAAATACTTAAATTTACTGTAATTTTAGGATAATGTTTTAATGTTATGTACAGACTTCCTGTAAGGAGGAGTTGCCCTCTCCAAAATTTTCCTGGCCCGATATCAAATCAATTTTTATGTGTACAAAGTATTGGCTTGAAAATATCTTGCACTAAAATTTTTACGTCGCTCCACAATTAGTGCCTACCACGGGCCACGTATGGAACGTATTACAATAGTAAAGGACCTCATTTAATTCCCATTTTAGTTTACTTTGTACATATTTAATTGAAGATAATTTGATCAGATAATAGTTCACTTTATTCTTGTGACAATTAAAAAATACTAGCATTTGACATTCTGAATGGTAATACCTTGCTTCCAAGCTATTAAATTACACAGTAATCTCGTTTTTTTCGTAGTACTTTCTTATATTGACGTCATAAAATTATTAGATGAAACAGATACCAGCAACTTGTCCACCGAGGACAATGATAAATAACTTCCTGCAAATCTTGAAGACATAGATCAAGAACAGGATTGGATTAACCCTCTGGAGGCCCGGGGCTAGAAAAAATATGTGGCCCTGCTGACTTTACCTAACACAGTTCCGTGAAAGTACAGTAGGAAAATTAAGGGAATATGTTTCATATTTTGGTCATATTTTATGACGATGATTGTATCTTTATGACTCTTTTTAGATAGTCCAGATAGTTTTAGATAGTTCAGATTTTGATCAGAGTGGAGGCCCCTGTCCACCTAGAGGCCAGAAGTTATATCCCCCCTACGCCCCTCCTTAATCCGGCTCTCTTCAAGAATGTGACCTAGAAATAGATAAACGTGATGTGGATTCGAAGAGAGTTGTGCACGAATCCTGTACAAACGCTAATGCAGATTGTTCTTCACATAGGAGATTGTTTTTTTTAAAGAGAATGCTACATGCCATCCAACAGACCTGTAGCAGATAAGCGTTACTACGGATATGATTATTTACAAACAGTAGGTGACATCAAATCACCAAGAATGTAACACTGGATGGATGTAACAGCAGAACAAAGACCCGATATGAAAAATGTGGTTGTTACTTGTGTTTGTCGAAAGAAAAGAACTGCTTCAAAGCTTTTCAAAGCACGTCAGGTAAGACTATTCAAATGTTAACATTACTAAGATAAAAATAATACTGTTTCAAAAAATATTTCATTGTGGCTTTTGAGGTACTTACATTAGTTCTAATACAATAGCCCAGAAGCAAAAATGTACTTTTTTTTAGTATTTTAACAAATTATTTTGTGTAATGCATATGAATTTGCTAACATCTAACGAGCACAAATTGAGGGTCTACTATTTTGAATGATACCACAAATGCAACCTAACCCGCACACTCGTGTGAATCTATTATTTTGATTTCTGGCGCAAGTAAAACCTAACACAATTGTGCGGGTCCATTTTCTTAGAACCTACGATGGACCCATGCAATTTTTTCATAAAAATGTTCTATACATGTTTCATGTAGTATGAAAAAAAAAGGTTTTATGAAAATAATATAAGAATTTCTACTCCCGTGCGGAAAGGGACAAAATAACGTATTTAAGTAACAAGTAAAATCTTGTTGTGACTATTACTGAAACGATTGGGTTGCGAGCGGAGCGAGCAAGAAAACTTTTACCAAATCTATTCTTTGTAAACTGACAACAATATTCATTTAATATAGGGCGCCATGTCGTTTACTCTTTAACAACACTTTTTCTCTCTTCCTGCTCGTTCGGTGTCTTCTTGCTATCAGCAGCCGGAGTTACGTTCCTGCTCGCCCCCCAGTTGCTACGGCTCTGGTGAGACTCTAAACTAAAAGTTTTGATTCAGGGTGTTTTCCATATATCTGGTAGTTGCATAGTAATCTGCTATGAAACAAATATAACAAAACGGAGACAACTACTTTCTTTTAAAGATAATAGCCGACATATTTAAATATAGTGGCAACTTATAAGCAATATATTAACTCAAATAGCTGAATCATACATTGTCCTTGATTTGGAACCAAAATGAAGTCTTTATCTAAGCTTTGTGATAATACATTAAAATTTAATTAAAAAATGGATGTTGTGTTGCTATGTTGCTATGTTGGTGGCATCATGCTGCTATATTGGTGGCATCATTTCACGTGGTTACCCAACTAGGTCTTTCTTACACACGTGTCAAGTTAGACCAACCACCAACACTAAACCGACCGGAACATATCTCAGAATAATGGGCTATTATGGGCTAATTAGTTGCTCTAATAACTATTTTGGGCTTCTACAGTTTAGCGGGAAATCGGAATTAAAATCGGCAAGTCTAGCTTGACACCAAGCTAGAACCCACCATATGGTTACAGTCGAGAAAATTCAAACGCCAGAATTATGGGTTTCGCTGCTCTAATCAGAATTTTTGGGCTCTTATTGTTTACGGGAAATCGAAATCAAAATGGGCGAGTTTAGCTTTATATCAAGCTAGAACCCCCATTCGGTTACGGTTACAATGAACTGGTCGGAAAAATTCAAATTCCAAAATTATGGGTTATGTATGGGCTGATTAGTTTCTCTAATCCCAATTTTTGGGCTCCGACGTTTTAGCGAGAAATCGCAAAATGGGCGAGTCTAGCACGGCATCAAGCTGGGATTCCCAAACGGAAGTAATCGTCTGATCGAAAAAACTCAAACACCAGAATTATGGGCTAGTTGTGAGCTAATTAGTTGCTCTAATCCCAATTTTTAGGGCTCCTATTGTTTAGCGGGAAATCGGAATCAAAATGGGGAGTCTAACTTAATATCAAGCTAGAACCCTCCTCCATACGATTACAATGGTTCGATCGAAAAAATTCAAACGCCAGAATAATGGGCTATTATGGGCTAATTAGTTGCTCTAATAACTATTTTTGGGCTCCTATAGTTTAGCGGGAAATCGGAATCAAAATGGGCGAGTCTAGCTTCATATCAAGCTAGAACCCCTATTCGGTTATAATGGTCCGATCGGAAAAAACCAAACGTTAGGATTATGGACTATTTTGGGGATAATTAGTTGCTCTAATCCCAATTTTTGGGCTCTTACTGTTTAGCAGGAAATCGGAATCAAATGGGCGAGTCTAGCTTGACATCAAGGTAGAACCCCCACATTCGGTTACAATGGTCTGATCGAAAAAAATCAAACGCCAGAATCATGGGCTATTTATGGGCTAATTAGTTGCTTTAATCCCAATTTTTGGTCTCGTACTCTTTAGCGGGAAATCGGAATCAAACTGGGCGAGTCGTGCTTGACATCAAGCTAAAACCTCCCATAAGGCTAAAGTTATAATTGTATGATCGAAGAAATTGAAACGCAAGAATTATGGCTTATTTATGAGCAAATTAGTTATTCTAATCCCAATTTTTGGGTTCCTACTATACAGTGGGAAATCGGACCAAAATGGGCGAGTCTAGCTTGACATCAAGCTAGAACCCCCCCTGCATACGGTTACGGTTACAATGAACTGCTCGGAAAAAATCAAATTCCAAAATTATGGGTTATTTATGGTCTAATTAGTTGCTCTAATCTCAATTTTTGGGCTCCTACGTTATAGCGAGAAATCGGAAAATGGACGAGTCTAGCACGGCATCAAACTAGAATTCCCAAACGGAAGTAATCGTCTGATCGAAAAAACTCAAACGCCAGAATTATGGGCTAGTTGTGAGCTAATTAGTTGCTCTAATCAATTTTCAGTTAATACACATCGACGTTTTCTCACTGCAACTTTGAAATTATCATCCACGTTACCTAGAAATCAATTCAAATCTTTCGTGAGATTTCCTACTAACGATAGAAGAACCAAAATCGACATCAGAGCAACTAATTAACACACAAATAACAAATAATTCAGACATATTAATTATTTGATCGGAGTATTACAGCACTAGGATTATAGCTAGAAGTTAAGACAAATCCCACAATTTTATGAAGAATTTGTGCTAAACGGTATCAAACCCAAACTCGGAATTAGAGCTCCAATTAGCCCATAAATAGAACATAATTCTGGCGTTTGAATTTTTTTTTTTTTTTTTTTTTTTTTTGGATCGGAGCATTGTTACTGCATGGAGGGTACTAGCTTGATGTCAAGATACACTTGCCCATCTTGTATCCGATTTTTCATTAAACAGTAGGAGCCCAAAAATCGGAATTAAAGCAAATTATTAGCACGTAAATAACCTACAATTCTGGCGTTTGAAATTTTCCAATCGGACTATTCTAACCGTAACCGTACGGGGATCTTGCTTGATATGAAGCTAAACTCGCCCATTTTGATTCCGATTTCCTGCTAAACAGTAAGAGCCCAAAAATTGGGATTAGAGCAACTAATTAGCCCCAAAACAGTTCATAATTCTGACGTTTGATTTTTTTCGATCGGAGCGTAGTAACCGAATGACGGGTTCTAGCTTGATATCAAGCTAGACTCACCCACTTTGATTCCGATTTTCCGATAAACGTTAGAAGCCCAAAAGTTGGGATTAGATCAAGTACTTAGCCTATAATTCTATCGTTTGATTTTTTCGATCAGACCATTGTAAGCATATGGGGGGTTCTAGCTTGCTATTATGCTAGACTCGCCAATTTTGATTCCGATTTCCCGTTAAACAGTAGGAGTCCAAACATAGGGATCAGAGCAACTAATTAGAACATAAACAGTCCATAATTCTGACGTCCAAATTTTTCCAATCTGACCATTGTAACCGTAACCGTATGGTGAATTCTACCTTGATATCAAGCTAGACTCGCCCAATTTGATTCCGATTTCCCACTAAACGTTATGATCCCAAAAGTTAGGATTACAGCTACTAATTTGCCCATAAATAACCCATAATTCTGGCGTTTGAATTTTTTCGATTGGACTAGTGTTATTGTATACAGGGTTCTAGGTTGATGTCAAGCTAGACTCGCCCATTTTGATTCCGTTTCCCGCTAAAATGTAATAGCCCAAAAATTGGGATTAGAGCAACTAATTAGCTCATAAATATCCCATAATTCTGGCGTTTGAATTTTTTCGGTCGAGCCATTGTAACCGTATGGGGGGGTTCTAGTTTGATATTAAGCTAGACTCCCCATTTTGATTCCGATTTCCCGCTAAACACTAGGAGCAAATAAGTTGGGATTAGAGCATCTAATTAGCCCATAAATAGCCCATAATTCTGGCGTTTGAATTATTTCGATCAGACCATTGTAACCATATGGGGGTTCTAGCTTGATATCAAGCTACACTCGCCCAATTTGATTCTGATTTCCGACTAAACATTAGGAGCTCAAAAATTGGGATTAGAGCAACTAATTAGCCCATAAATAGAATTCTGGTGTTTGAATCTTGTGATTGGACCATTGTGATCGTATGGAGGTTTAGCTTGATGTCAAGCAAGACTCGCCCATTTTGATTCCGATTTCCCGCTAAATGTCAGGAGCCCAAAAATTGGGATTAGAGCAACTAATTACTCCAGAAATAGCCCATATTCCGGTTGTTTTATTGTTGGTGGTTGGTCTAACTTGACATGCGTTTTTCTTACAAGCATTAACGGGTTCAAAAAATGTGTTAAAACAAAAATAAGCTGTGTAAAAGGATTCGTCTTGGATCCTAATTTGCTTTTATACGTAATGTCATTTACAGCAATTTATCATCTCAAATCATTCCGAAAATTTGATAAACATTGGTAAACACTGCTGAAGTGCTGTTTAAAAGTATGTATTTGCAAGTAGGGTTTGCAAATATAACTACCAAAAACTGTTCCTGTAATATTATGGAAGTAAATGAAAGCCAGAATTGTTACAAAATGTCCCATAAATACTAAAATTTAGTCAATATCAAAATATCTTCCTATTTCTTTCGTTTCATATCTGCTGTAAACATCATTTGAGTTTTACATCTTTTGAAACAATTTACATGATTGAGTGTGATATTAACTACAGCACTGTTACAGAATGAAACCTTTAGGGAGAACATAAGTTTTTAGTTCCTAATTACTTTGTTTCTATTCCTATCCAACACTATAGTACAGTATTTTGGATGTGCGTTGCAAAACCCGACTCATTTCTGTTATTCTACTCTAGAAGTCTCCGAAATGATGATGTCTGCGATGTTGAATAATCCTTAGCTTCCAGAACGGAATCCTATGGCATTGCAAATTTTCGTTTAATATGTAGACCAATATTTGACGTACTGCGATTTAGAAAACTACAAGTTTATGTTAGATTGGCAACGTTGGTAATCTGATGGTATTGTGGAGTATATCAAACAATGTCACCTGCGTCGATATTCGCATCGCACGAAATTTCAGGCTTTTTACCTATTAGTTAGAAGTTATATGGGCGTTACAAGATAATATAAATTTGTTACCTCACATTTATTTCTGTGGATCTGAATGTTACGTCATGTCAACTGTGTGTCACTAGTAGTAAACATATATTAAACATATGTTAATCAACTATGTGAATACGTGCATTTATGTGCATTTTTTATATTGGTGATTCAATAGCTCAACCAGTAACAAACGAGCTTGAAAGTGAGTGTCGGAAAAGTGGCCTTGTTAATATTTCAATCGCTAACTACATGCAATGAAGTGTGCCTTGGTGAAATGCCATTTGTGACAAACTACACTCCAAGCAATCTTACTTCATTTCGTGTTGAATAGGTGGCAGTATTTCTTTCCCACTTTTTTCTGGCAAGAACCCAGGCTGCAGATATGCTTCAGTGTTAACACTACCAGAACTTCGATTATTAGATTCTCTACAAGAAGAATAGAACAGAAATATAAAGACAAAAATTACACACAGGTATTCGCATATTCCCAGACATACAGACACACAGACGTACAACTACAGATATTGAGAAAATAATGGAAACATCTTGAAATGAAACATACCTGATTAATACGACGCTTGGCTACATGTAGCTGGTAGTACAGCTGTATTCATCGCCGATTTAGGCATTAATGCTAAATCTTGACTCTTTTCCGATTGAAAAATGGACCACTCTTTAGCCAAAGAAGTAAGATAGGCCTATATGGAGCCATAGTTGAGAACGAAATCTGCGCTGTACTCGTTGCTGCTTTAAAACTTACAAATGTTCAATAACGTGCAAGATGTGGGAATGAGTGAGCCAGTGGAGGTACGGAAGTTCAATTTAATGTTTCTGAAACCACAGGTGAATAGGTCTGTCTGCGTGTATTAGTGCATTGTTATATTGAAAGAGTCTGCCGTTGTTAGAGAGCAATTATCTGTACCATAAGATACACCTAGCCACCTAAAATGTCCATACCGTCACTGACATTAACTGGTACTTTGAGAATAATAATAATACCAGTAGAATATCATTAAATTGCGCTTTACAGCGCATTATAGTAGCTAACATCTCCAATTCCTCTTTGAATATGAGCAAAAGAAAAAAATGATATGTTCTTAGAAACAAGATTATTAACGACCTATTGGACCATACTACTGTGATCACAAAAACAGCTTTTACAAGATGATTGATATCTATAGAGAGTTGTATCGGATAAATGTTACATTATTTGATATAATCTTTTTCAGTGTTTGGCGATTTCTGTCACCTAGGTATAGTTAATGAATACTATTCTTCTTCTATGATGATGTCTTGCTACAAGTTCTTTATGCTGTCATCACTTTTACACTGTTACTGTGATACATTTAGCACAGGTAGTCTTGAATATATGTGCTTTAACTTATGATAAACCATAATGTGTAAATTTATTGCGGGTAAACAAAATCAAGTTTTGCTTTAAGATAGTGAAACTGCAAAAGTAGGAAACGTATGTCAATTTGCACCATCAACGTATGGCCTATTCTTTCTACACACGGATGCATATTACACAGCCTCGCATAAACAGTGACTATCACTCAACACAAAACTAAACAGGACAGTTACAGCACATTGTTCCTTAATATTGACTAACTAATATTATGCATTGTATTGTGTTGATATCTGCATTGTTTTGATAACCATATACATACAAACAAAGGGATATGTAGGAGTATATTAGCCATATAGTAAATTTAAATACAATGAAATGTGATTCAATTCACAACTGAAAAAACTATTGATCAGTCTATATGTATTAACATTTACAGAAAGATTTTACAATTTAAATGCTGTATATTGTTACATTGAGAAACACAATAAAAATTGTGTAATGTCTTATTACTCATATTATGCCACGTTCCGGACAATAATTCTTCAGGTTTAAAATGAATCAAATTTTCAACGAAACCTTACATTTACAACAAGACCGAGTTCACTTAAGTTTATAATTGTAGCTAATTGTAAAATATATGTCATAAAAGTAACTTTTATAATAATAATAATAATAATAATAATAATAATAATAATAATAATAATAACAACAAATACTTTGAGAACCAATGATGTATTAATTACGAATGTGAAGTAATTAGGTAGAAGCAAAGCCATACTAATTAAAAGTGCAAAAATTCTCTTAAAAACAGAAATAAAGTGGTTTCCGAAAGACTAAAATTATTAGGGCATTATTTATAAATTGGAGGCTGCAGGGCCAAACCGAAATCCATGTACGTTTGCAGTGTCTCATAAACTAGAAGGAAAACCTAATTTTATCACATCCTACCAAACAAAAAAAAGGAATCAAAGTCGAACTTTGTATTGACCAGTGTAATCAAGTATTGAATAAACTTTAAATTAATAATGATTACATTTATTTAGAAACGTAATTTATATATTTGCAGAAAATTTGAAAAGGCATATGGAGTTAAAGTAAGATATTCTAGGTAAAGCTCATATATAGTGCGGTAGTGTGGTAGTGAGTGGACGTGTTTCTCTCTTGCTCCTGAGTGCAGTGAACCGTGATGGGTGTTGAGCTTGGAATTTATAGGGCCAGAATAGGCTTATTCAGAATTGTTGTGAAAGAATCATCATGTTCTGTGTTAGTGAATACACCAGGCTATGCGAAAGTGTTTTTTGCCTACGGATTAATAATATTTACTTTGTTAATCATCGGGGGTGTAGAGCAGCATCCTGGGCCTCCTAGCACTCAACGTAATGACATTGCTGAAATTAAAGATATATTATCTTCTCTTCGCGCGTCCAATGAAAAAGTAGTGGTTGAAGTGGCATCCCTTTGTGCATCTAATGAACGCTTAACAACTGAAATCAAAACATTAAGGGAAACAGTAACAAAACTGGTTGACAGAGTAGATACCATCGAAACGAAACTATTGGAAGTGACAGGTGAAGTAAGTGAACTACATCGTTATACTACGTTTTTAGAACAAAAAATTGACGATCTCGAGAACAGGTCACGAAGACAAAATTTAGTGTTTTATGGGGTGAAGGAGGAAGGGAATGAAGACTGGGCAACTACAGAGAAAAAAGTGTGTGATTTGCTAAACGACCGATTGCAAATGGAAACTGATGACCAACTTATACAGAGGGCTCACCGCGTTGGAAGAAAGTGTCAGGGCAGAACAAGACCCATAGTATGTAAATTTTTAAGTGATAAGAAAAAGGAAGAAGCAGAACAGTGAAGACAGGTATTTCCAAGAAACTGACCAAGCCGAGGGAATTTACAATCAGCCACCTGAATCGCCTAAAGCACCTGTCAATCAAGAACAAGAAAAACCTCGACAGCATCTGCGACAAGAAAACCAAGCATCCGCTCCCTCCCCCAACCCACAATCTGGACATTCCAAGGCAGGCAGAAAGATATCAGCATGAGGGGGGTGCACCAAGGACACTTCCGTAAGTACAAAAACATTCGAAGTGAGAGGTGAAAGTGACAATATAGTTGAGGGGAAAGATGGCTATTTTAATATATATATTCAAAACGTAAGGGGAACTCGTACCAAATTAAGAACGCTGACCGAAAATGTATTAAGTAACAATTATCAGGCAATTGCATTAACTGAATCTTGGCTTACTAACAGTCATAATGATTCTGAACTCTTTGATTCGCGGTATGTCGTGGTAAGAGCAGACAGAAATATTGTTACTTCTGGTAAGAAATTGGGTGGTGGTGTTGTATTAGCTGTAAATAAAAAATATCGTGTGCAGAAAATTCCTTCCCCAAACATTCCTGGTGTTGATTGTATTACAGTAAAAGTTTTTGTAGATACGGTTAATTGTATATATATTGGTCTTGTATATATTGCACCTGGGTCAAATCAATCAATATATAGAGAATATTTTGAATACATATTTAGTGTACTACAACCAAAGAGTAACATTCTTCTGACAGGCGACTATAATCTCTCACAGGTCACGGGAACTGATTTCAATTTTTTAACATCTACTGGAACCTGTCAAGAATTATTTCACTTAATGAATTTTTATAATTTACAAACCTACAATAATATTAAAAACTCGTATGGCAAAACGCTTGACCTAATACTATCGAATCTTACCAGCGTAGAGGTCATACATGAACACCCTCCCCTTTTACCGGAGGATGCTCATCACCCAGCTCTCCTAGCTGAATATAAATGTATTAATTCTAGAAATGTTAAGTGTACAAACAAAAGCGAAGTAAGAGACTATAATTTTTTTAAAGCTGACTTTGATAAACTGTATCGCGAAATATCACTAACAAATTGGGAACCTATCACAGATAGTTTGACTGTAGATGACTCTGTGGATTTTTTCTATAATATACTCTATTCTATTTTTGACCGATGCATCCCGAGAAAAAGAGCTAAATTCAATTACCCTACTTGGTTTTCAAGTGACATAATTAGATTAATTAAGAGCAAATCATATCACCATAAGAAATGGAAGCAGGGTTCTCGGGACGCACTTTATCACTATAATAAATTTAAAGAATTGAGAGCTCTTTCTAAAAAAGAAATTTCTAATGCATACAATATATATTTAAACAACTGTGAGGCCAATATTATAAATAATCCTAAGACTTTCTGGGCGTATGTTAAGAATAAAAAGAGTAATTCGGGAAGTAATATATTTCATTATGATGGTCAAACTTTGAGTGACGATGCTGATATTGCAAACGCGTTTATGACAAATTTTCAAGTGACACACAATAAATCGAGCTACAATCTTATTCCTATGGAGCAACACAATAATTCGGAAATCCTGGACAAATTAAACATTAACTTTATAGATATTGAAGATGTGGAGAATGCTATTAAAAAACTTAAACCACGGTCATCTTGTGGACCAGACAAAATACCACCATATATCATTAAAGGCTGCTCAGAAATACTGAAACATCCCCTGCAAGTTATTTTTAACAAGTCAATAGCTTCTTCTACATTTCCTACGAAATGGAAGATTGGTGACGTCTGTCCCATTCCCAAAACAGGCTGCCCTACAGACCAAATAAAAAATTATCGACCGGTAACCCTACTATCTGCCCCATCTAAGATATTTGAAATTATTATATACGAAAAAATTTATTCACATGTACGGTCAGTAATATCTCCCTTTCAACATGGTTTCATGCCAAAGAGGTCAACTGTAACTAATCTCTCAGAACTTACGCATTTTATAGCTAATCAAGTTGATAAAAAGGAACAAGTAGATGTAATTTATACAGATTTCTCCAAGGCGTTCGACGTAATTAATCACGATATACTTCTAAGCAAACTTGTGACATTCAATTTTTCACAAAATCTTCAACAGCTTATAGCATCCTATCTTTACCAACGGAAACATCGCGTTCGATACAAGAATATTTTAACTAAGGAATATGTCGTAGACTCCGGTGTGCCTCAGGGATCGAACTTAGGACCTCTGTTATTTATACTATTTGTTAACGATTTACCACCTGTAATAATATCTTCCCACAAACTTTTGTTTGCTGACGATCTAAAAATCTATCGCAGTATCTCCACGGAATTAGACGCAATTTCTTTGCAAAATGACATTAATGCTATTTCCCAATGGTGTGAATCAAATAAGTTGCTACTAAATATTAGAAAATGTAAAGTAGTGTCATACACCAGGAAAATAAACTATGTACGCAATGCGTATACTATTAATCAAACGCCAATTGAGAGAGTGGATTATGTTACTGATCTTGGAGTCACTCTGCAGTCAAACCTATCATTCGATATTCATGTCAACAGAGTAATTGGTGAGGCCTTTAGGAATCTTGGCTTTGTGATGAGATTAGGAGGTGATTTTTCTAATACTAATGCTCTCAAAACATTATACACTGCCTATGTGCGGTCTAAGGTGGAATATGCAGCGATAATATGGGGTTCTAATAGTAAGAAATATATAAATAAAATCGAAAACATTCAAAATAAATTTGTGCGCTTTTTGACATATAAAGAAACAGGTATATATCCCAAATTTGAGAACTACGAAGGTCTTCGAAACAAATATTTATTACAATCTCTTGAAAGCAGAAGAAGTCATTTCATATTATCTTTCTTACATAAAATAATTCATGGTGCAATAGATTCAGAATATTTGTTATCAGAAATCAAAATTCGCGTCCCACATAGAGCAACGAGACCCCATAATGACATATTCCATCTTTCAGCGCAAAGGACTAATGCATTAGATGTATCGCCTATCAGAAAAATGTGTATATTGTATAATAAGACGTCACAAGAACACCCAGATATAGATGTTTTTAGTTACAAACAAAATTTTCACTCTACATAAATTTGTTGTATCCTGTATATCGTGCTATTTGTATTTTAACGTATATTTTACTTTCATATTATTATTTTATTATATGTGTATTTTAGAGTGTATTATAATTGAATTGTGTCATATTAGTATGTTATTATATATGTATTTTAAAGTGTATTAAATACACTTTACAATAAGGGAAAACTGTAATTAGGCATTTGCCTGTTGTTTTTCCGAAATAAATAAATAAATAAATAAATAAATAAATAAATATCCAATTATATCAATATGTGACAGAGAAAAATAGCCTCGCTGCTTACGTTCCCATTAAACTTCAACCAATTGATCAATAAATGATATATAGATAGTGGTAACGTCCTTGTAATGGAAACACCCTGGCAATAAATAAAAATCGTTGAAATATTGCAGGAACTAAACATCGACAGGAGACATTGTTTGACACCATGTTAGCAGTGTTGCCAACCAATGTAAAGTTATATTTTTTTCAAATAGTACTCCGTTATATTATTACATATTTCAAATCTACATGTTAAACGAGAACTTATAATGGCATGCTAATTACTCTGTGCTACAAACTGAGAGCATTACAGTACATAAATATCTAAATTTTGGAGTCACCGAGATCAGCAATATGGAGGAGACAACACGTCGAACGTACCTTAGTGTCCAATACATGGTAATGATATAACGTATTTCCAATAAATAGGATGTCAGTTAGGGGAAACGAAATATTTAACTTTTTTTTCAAAGAACTTTATATTGAAAAAGTGCTTAGAGAAGTATCACGGCCAATCACACAGATGGTTTTCAACGGGTGTAAACATCGTAACGCTGTTTACAGCAATTTGGTATCTACAATTGATATGGAGATATGGGAAACTTGGGCAGAAATTGCTATATTGCATAAAATGGTATATTTTTGGGAAAATTTTGAAATGAATGTCGATTTCCCTTGTTTTTATAACATTACAGCAATATTGTTTTATAGTTGTATTCACAAAAAGTTATCGCATTTAATAATACTGTACTAAGAAGCTCTACATACTTACAGAATGTACATCATATTTTTGGAATAAATAGAGATATCAAACTGTTGTAAATGGCATTGTGACATTCATGCTTATTGAAAATCATCTACGTGGTTCAATTTTCTATGTGAAGCAGATTTTCGAAACAATTTTTTTTTTTAATTCCGTGTAACTCTGTTTCTATTTACTAGAAATTCACAATATCACGGTAATAGTATTAACGACTAACGTCTTTTGATGTTAATTTTCCCATCTATTTCGGATGCGCTGCTACTGCTGTAGAGGCTCACAAAATTTGAATGCTTATGGTATTAGTACCCTTAGCTTCTAAACTGAATAGCAAGTGTGGTATTGTAGAACTTCATTCAAACAATGTTAGTTTAAAAGTTACAAGGGCGTTTCGCGATAAATGATCCACTATATACAAGAATACATGAAAATATTCCTACCTATATTACTGGATATGCCATACTCGGGACGGTATCATAATACAAAGCCCCAAGTTTAGAAAATAAATTTTCTGTAATCTTCAATTTTAAAAAGAGCTCCCTCGAGACTAAGCGGTTAGCGTACGCGCTTTCCGCGTGGGAGACCCAGGTTTGATTCTCGGCGGCAGCTCATGTGGTTTGAATTACACGTTAAGCTGGAGGATCACGTTTCATATAGCTATTTTTTTTTTAATTAAAATAAACTTAAAGTAAGACACATCAGAATGCAGCAAACGCTGATAAAATCAGTTTATTCTTTGATTTGCTCTCCTCTCGTTCCGCATTTTCATTTTCATATAGTGTATATCTAAAGGTATAGAATTACGCAGATATTTAGAGTTAATAATTACAACTATCTTCTTGGTAAGACAAACTCACAGCAGAATACAATGCCCAACTGAAGCTCCAACACAGATAGGAAATAGAAAGGTCAACTTTGGTGGCCATACAGTGTACTAATCCACGTCGCTGAACAAAACCAATCGCGATTCACGAAGAGGAATCAGAAATAACATTGCTGACCATAGACTAACATCAACGTACAGGAGAGAAACTTTTGTGAAAGAGAGAATTCTATCACAATTCTCTCTTTTGTTGGTGCTTTTAAATAAACTTCACTCCAGGATGTTCATACAACAATTTTCATTACGACCTCCAGACTGTTAAGAGTACTTCGATCAAATCTCAAAATTTTGACACCAGTATCTTTATACCTGGACCCTCAGTGTGCTTCCAGTAACGCTAAAATCTTGGGACACCATAACTCGATGACAGGTTGCGAAGACGAACCGACTGATTCATTTCAGCCACTTTGGCGGTATATGGATGCCTAGCTCTCCGGACTTTCATAGTGCAACAGACACTGGAATTGCGGACCATTTGAACTTAGATTAGGTCAGTTTTCAGTTAATTTATTGTATTTGTGTGCAGGGCCGTGCCTTGGGGGGAGCCGAGCGGGGCGACGGCCCCGGGCGCCGAAGTAAGAATCGGGAGAAAAAAGGAAAAAAGATGGAAAAAATTGCTTGGAATATATGTATGGGGGCGCCGTCGTATACTCTCGCCCCGGGCGCTGATTTTCCACGGCACGGCCCTGTTTGTGTGCTTATTCTATAAATCGGACAACGAAATAGGATATAGCGATACAGTAGGTAACCAAAGCAATTTTATATGCATTGTACTGCCATTTTCTGATTGTCTATCTTGAAGTTCTTTAAACTATGGGTTTGTGTTCTTTCAAGGATAAATGTTAAGTTTACGGTAGCCATCTTAAAAATCACTGCTACATTAAATTGCCTAATCACTTGAGAGTCTGCCCTTATTCCCCTTCTGAGGCTTTTTCCAGTAGGACTTATTCATTCAATACCTAATTTTGTGTTTAGAATTATATGAAATCTATTTTAGTCGTTCCAGCCCTTCTGATCATTTCATATCTCTTAACCCAGCAATGACGCCTGTTACTGACGGAGATTTTTGTCAGAGCCTTTGCCCTTTCTACTTAAGATAAAAGAAAATGTACGACAAACCCTCCCTGCCCCATGGCATATCCGAAATCAGAACTACCCTAAAATTACCAGTTTGCTTGGAATATTTTAAGTATTTTAGAACATTTTCGATTCTAATTATTTCATGTTACTTTTGAGTCTCTTTAATAGATATTTTACAACAAATTTCTAACTCTGTAATTCCCGCGTTGGTTAGTTTAATATGATACAAAATATATAGACTTTTCCTGTATGTAAACTTTTTTTTTTTTTTTTTTTTTTAGCTTATTTCAGTTCCGAAGCTATATGAAGCGTAGGGCTAAAGTTTGAGGTAGAATCATATTGAATTTTATACTAACTCAGAGGGAATCAATTCCGGAATGAAACTAGTAACTATGCATTAAAGCGCGTACTCTATCCACTAGACCAGTGGGAATTGTTTATGTTTGGAGTATATATACACACTGATTATATACAGAAATAGTCTAATCGAATCGTCATAGCAGCGAATTTTCAATTGCATATTCAAAACTATGATTCAAATTTATAGTTAAAGTGTTATATGTTTGTAATATTTCATTACATGAGCTGAGAAACTCAAAGTACACCTGAGAAAAACCTTTTAACATACTGCCTGCATAATGTGAATATCAGACATATTCCCAAAATCTTCTTAGTTTCAGCACCCCAGTAAATGCGTATAGAAACTTAAGAATCATTCTGAACAAATCTTCTATGCTGAATAATGTAAAATATACACAATTATAAAAAGAAAAAAATATTCTATACGTAATTATCAAAAGAATTTAGCAAATATCATGTAGACGTCTGTCGTAAATCTTTCTGAAAACGTTAGTTCTAGTTTTCTTGAATGGATATATTCAAATGCTATAAAATATGATTTAAAATAAAATCATTTACTCTTAAACAAGATTCTAAAACAGTACTATAGAAATATCACTATTGCTAGGACATGCAGAACGTATAATAAAATTTTTATGAAGATTAGGATTAGGATATATATTTAATGTCAAGTGTCAAAAATGTGTTAAAATATGTTTTCGAATCAATGCAAAATGTGGACGTAATTTAGTTTGTGTGTGATCATTTCTAAAATTTTCTATTATATTCTTTCTATGCACTCAATGGAAAATATATTCTACATTTTCCTTAACTGCACTTTATCATGCATGTTTATGTATAGACTCCTGTAATTGACAATGAATTCCTGTTGTAAAAAAATAAATAAAACCACTAGTAATTATGTTGAAGCAAAAGCAAATGTCTTGAAGGTTTCACTAGTATTCATCCATTTTGTTCACATAAGCGTTGAAAAATGTAATGATAATAGTAATATAGAAAAAGTAAAATAAACTTTTTAAGTTTAATGCCTCACGGATATTCCCTAAAGGAGATAGAATTGACGAGAGTGAATGGTTATAAAAGTGTTGATGGAATGAGCATGTGGGAAGAACCTGGAGAATCCATGGCACGATGTTGTTCCCCACAAATTCGATTGGCCTGGGATCGAACAAGGAACTCCTAGCACGGAAGGTAAGCGCTCTACAGAGATGAAAATTGTAGTATAATTACCATACTGATATGGTAGTTTCGTTGCCTATACGTACTGATGTCTAAACATTATGGTACGAGGAACTTTGTTATTGAAAGAGAGATTGAAATAACGGCAATATCATAACTAGGAACACATTTCGAATACTAGCCAAATGTTTTTATGTGTTTTGATTATCATTTCACGCAGGGACACTTGTAGGATTTTTTCCAATGTTGGGCAAAATATCGATTCCAAAAGGGAAGAAAAGACCGACTCTAAGAGGGCTAAAAGACTGCCACAAAAGCATGCACATTTTAATACACACATACATGTAATACATCATATAAAACAACAATTGTTTAAGCATAAATCCTTGTTAAATGAGTACCTAAATTATAATACTATAGTATTCAATATAAATATGTTAAGTACTATAATAAGTCAGAATGTTTTATCAGTGTTTCTTTCAGGAAAAGTGTTGCATGGAACGCACTTAGTATTCGGAGGGGCACTGCTACTCTATTTATTATTATATGATAGACGTATTGTTTTGGTCTTTTCCTGGGTCAGTGTCCCCCCTAAAAAAAAAACATTTCTGGGAGATACACTGGTTTTGACATACATTTCCAGTAACATAACACTCTCTGAAAATCCAAGAGGAACAACTGTTCCCTTCCCCCAGTTAAGATTTAAGTGGTGGAAGACATCAGTTCTCCTTGGCGTCGAAATGCAGGATATTAAAAGATCAGCGAAATTAGCAGGATGCAAGCGGGAATACTTTATTTATTTATTTCAAGACAACACGCATGAGGACCAATTTAGGTGTAGCGTATGAATTATGATTATTATATATAAATGTACCACATTGACTTGACACCTAATCTTCCGTTCCGAGCGCTGCTATCGGCTGAAGGAATTCCACTCCCTTTCGCTGAGGCTCTCTCGCTTAGCAATATCTGAACACGTATTGGCTCAACACGTGGGTGTGTCGAGGGTGAGCTTTAGTTCACATTTTTGCCACGGCTCAAGACATTTTGGCAGCACTTTAGTAATCCAGTAGAAATGTAATTTTAGAAAAACATTGGTAAATACGACTCATCTTATTTGTATATGAGATAGATAAGAAAACCGGTCCTAATTTCCAAAAGGATTGAAGAGCTCAAGAGACATTAAAGGGAAAATGCATTTAGTACTTGTGATTCAATACTGCTATCTTCATGTCATACCCAAGTTTTATTGTAGATCAAGAGATGACAAACTTGATTGTATTATTGTTACCGAATTTTCACTATTATTTTCTAATTTGTCGTCATGGCTGTGTGAATGTAAATGAAATAGTGCGATTTGAGAATGCAAATGGAATACTGTTTTAACTTTCGACATGGGTATACCTTCAAATTTGAGATTTTTTTCAAATTATGTACAGAGAGGTAACCCGATAAAATAATGTTTACTTGTAAGTTCATACTTAAATGTAAGAGGAAAATACCATTTTAGCTATTAACTTAATTTTTACTGTGGCAGATGAGCATAAGCGTTTTACTTTAGTAACGAAAAACGGTAATGGAAGTCAACCGTTTACAATATTCTCGAAAATATTGCACACGCATTTTTCAGCAAGAAATTAAAGTCTGCCATCTTGTTCTCATAATTTTCACTGTGGCAGACAAACTGGAAGCTTTCACTTTTAGAGAAGTGGCTGCGAGCTATAAATGAAACGCAACCTTTTCATTTGCAATTTAATATACAAAAAAAAAAAAAAAAAAAAATATGTAAAACTTTGTTTACTTAATCTTTACTGTGAGAAACAATGTTAGAACGCAACATGATCTGTTGCAACTGCAAGTTTTCAACATGGATGAGTAATAATACAAAATTGTGAGTGTGGCATATGCTTTTCAATATCATTAAAACAAATGCGTACGTAACATTCAAATATATACTATAGTGTGTATCCAAATTGGAAACAAAAAATGAAATGGAATACTTACAAGAAAATTATCTCTCACACAAAGATTAATATTTCTTATGAAATTCCTTATTCTTTATTAAGTCTTTTATCCTTTGTTTCATCCTATGTACGAGTTTAGCACATTTTGCCTTCAATTCAGCATCGTGATACCACAAATTGTTGATCTCCTTGATCAATTGAAGTTTGGTTCTAATGTACTTCTTCTTTAGCTTTTCTTTCATGAATCTCCAAAAGTTCTCAATCGGGTTCATATCAGGACTAATGCCTGGCCACGGAAGAACACTAATTTCATTGTCCTCGAAGAACTTTGTCACAGCTTTGGCCCGGTGGCATGGGGCTCCGTCATGCATAAAGATGAATTCTACATAATCAAACCAGAGTGCAATCTAGGAAAGCAGTTCTTCTTGAAGAACTTGAAGGTATTGGTCGGCTTCATCGTCCTCCCTACTACATACAGTCTTCCAGGCCCGAAGACAGAGATCACACGCCAGACCATGACTGAAGTAGGATGCTTCACAGTTTATTAAAGACATTCCAACTTGAATTCCTCCCAAGTCAACGTCGCATATATTGTGAACATTCATCAGACACAAAGATATATGATTCATCACTGAAACACACTATTCTCCAATCGCCAACAGTCCAATATTCTAGGCCTTGTGCCCATTCGAGGCGCTTCTTTGCCGTGATTGGAATAGACTCTAATTTTTGTTTTCTTTCTTGACCGTGTTCTTTTATTCCCTCGGCACAAAGAATCCTTCGAACACTTTCAGGCCAAATGTCTGCGCCATACACAGCCATTTTTATGCTTATGTCTATTAGAAGTTCTGTTTCCCAGAGCCAATCTTTTTAGTTCTCTGATACCTCTTAGCAATAGCTTTGGTTTTCGCCCACACTTCCCAAGACAATTTTGGCTCTTGTTCATTTCAACAGAGCTTCTACTCACAGATTTTTGTTCTATCCCAACTCTACTAGCAATGTATTACCGTGTATATCTTATTTTCACCAGAAGTATTTTGTTAACTTCCATTTTACGCAGAGAAAGGTCTTTTGCTTTTCCATTATGCTGCAATTACAGGAATACACAGAATAAAAGATTGATACACAAAACACGTCACGATCATTTTAAACTGGCACATTCGAACTGGTGAACGCTTGGAATATCGTTAACTTCTTACGACAGCAACCACAACACTTCAGACTGTAACTTGTTGATAGGAACCACAATAGCTATCTACAACTGAAACACCACTTTCAGAATCCCTTCCCCTTACTGATACCATCTGCTGTTCAACGGTGATAGTACCACTTCAATTGTAGAGTAAACAAATAAAGGATTCTATATTGGTGGTTTAACCATTAAATTAAAAGTTCTAGAACTCTGAAATTAGAACTCCTTTATCAATTTTGCATTTTTGTAGCGTGAGTCTAATAATTTGAACACGTCTGTACCAATATGTGAGTAGGTTGTAATGGTGTTGTTCTATTGAACTGGGATTAATGAGGTTCACGTCGTATGTAGAAATAGCTCCTAAGCTTCAGTTTCAACCTTAACATTTTTCCTGTTTTGGTACATTTCTTCCGAAAATGTTTGCTTTATTGGACATTTTTACTGTTGTAATTGCTACAGTGGTTCAAACTAAACTACAAGATTAGCCAAAATTGTTTCCACTGAAATGGTATAAATATTTATTTATTAAGAATACTATAAACATATAATATATGGAACTTTTGTCATCTATTACTTCTATTGCTTATTTCTTCAACTTGACTTGCTACGATTTCCTTCTTTTTGTAGGTTACATAGTGACAGACTGGTTAACATTGGTAAAAAAGAGGCATAGTAAATTTGATGAAAGTGTATTGTCGAAGATTGTATTCAGTCGAATATTTCGGCAGCAATTTGCACATGATCCAACAAACCGTTTAAGAGTTCGCCCCATTTATCAAATTTTCTGGAAACTGGATCGATAGCGAATAACTATCGAGGAAATCAGGACACCCAAGATGAAGAAGATATAAACTGAACATTGATGTTGTGCAACAATCCCATTGCAGGGTCCTTCAAAGTCAATGAAATGGTGCAGTTTTAGAACTGGGATTCCCGGAAAGACATTGTGGTGTGTCTTGAAGCACGGCTTTGGGATGCGACCATACCACATCCAAGTCGTCCAAGCTTTCAACAATGGCGAAAAACGTACTACAATAGATTGCTGTCAAATTTTGGGTAAAAAGCAGATACTCAAAATATTTTTAATGTAATTGCATTGAGAAGACACTTTTCAACATGTACACTTGCCAAAGGACATAACACAATTTTCTGGGCACCGAAACCCTATTAGCAATTCGGGAGAATAAACGTGACTCCGCAAAGATGAATGTTTAGTGCGCTTTGAGCACCATTAGAGTAGTTTGGCTCTACTTTTCTTGTACCCTCAGAAGAATGTCAGATGCATACTTAACGAGGTTGGAGTAGTACGCCATTGATGATTTACCATTACAAATCCGACTTGCAGGTTATTTCCAAACAGATGGCGAACCACGACATTATTTTCTTGCTACTCGTGCCTATTTGATCCTCATTTTCCTGTTGAGCCATTGATCGTGGTGGACCACTGCATTCACATCTACAACCTCGGCTTGCACCTTGGAGTTGTGGTTATGTGGTATTATAAAGGAGTATGTGCATAGCAGGAAAGTTGGCGAACAGACTGAAAGGACAGGATACGGGATGCAATATCATCCGTATCCATCAAATTGTATGTACAGGCTTTAAATGATACTGCTAATTGCTGGATTTTATATGCTGAACATAATAACAAACAGGTTGAGATCTTCATGTAAATTCTTTACCACATTTGATAAACTGTAATTTCTACCATTTGAGCGGTAAAATAATTTTGACTTACCTTGCATAAGAAAAATACTTTAAAATCCTTCCATAGATTTACAGGATAAATAAAAATGGAGCCTAATCCTTATCAATAGATTAATCATCCTTTGAAAAAGCTGCCATCGTCCTCTTCAGTTTCTTCCTGATACTCTTGCTTCTTTTTTGGCCTTCCTGCCATGAAATTTTCTTAGTAATAGTTTATTTCTATTTTGTTGTTTTAATCTAGATTTCAACCGTAATCCAGAGGATTCAAAACAGGAAGATCTTGCATTATAGCATTATTTCATGCTGTACAAAAGTAATGAGACATTTTTATGCGTAAAGGCAGAATACTCCGACAAGGCAGTAATAAAGAGATGTCGATTCCGTTGATTCTATTTTTTTTTTTAACGAATTCTTTTCTTCCTGGGGTCTTTTGTACGTGACTGCAAGGAAGTGATTACTCAACTGCTTAACAGATTTTATTGGGCATTTTTATACAAGTTACACATAAATTATTATATGTTAGTAGTAGTTTCCTCCCTTAGAAACCGTTCCAAATTCTGCAAGATCGAGTTCATGCGTTTCATTATTTTCTAATAATTGAAAAGACAACTTTTCTGTTTTGGTTGAAAGCAGGGTTGTAGTCGTAGCCGGTTAAGATTTTAATTCATTGGGGTTATTTGCTGACAATGTTTCAACCTCAATATATATATATATATATATATATATATATATATATATATATATATATATATATATATATATATATATATATATATATATATATATATATATATATTCTCCATTTCTCCTGAAGAAGGAAGTTCTCTCGTCAACATGACGTAACCGAAAAGCAATTGAAGTAGGCAATGCATTTGTTTATCGCTCACTCTATGATAAAAACTTTGCTACTGCCTGTTTGAAGAAAGTACTTCTCAATGCTTTAATGAAATTCTTTGTCTCCATTGGTTAAAACCCATTATATAGACGGATGAAAGTTAAGGTGGTGTAAGCCACATTTTCTATCATTACTTTTGAGATAAACAAAATACTCGTTTCATTTATCACTAGAACTTTTACAGTCATTTGTTAAAATCATCCATCTCTCAGAATGAAGCTCAGACTTAGTTCACATTTCTCGTAACTGATTGACTTACCTAGATCGAGTTGTTCTGTGTAAGTTTTTTTTCTTTTTTTTGGACAAAGTGAGTTACATTGCTTTTACATGGAGTGTCTCCAGATATCTGTGCTACTTCTGACCGATTCTTTCTTTTCACTCTTGAGCTCAAGAAGGCTGGTAGTAAGAATCGAATACTAAGTGCACTGTTTGGCAATTCAATGAGCCAATCTTACTCCAAAATTTATTGGCGACTCCATGGTATGTTGCAGGCACTTCTTTAAAAGTATGTAGGAGAAAAATCCATCTGTGTTCACATGCATTGGTATCCCATTCACTTCAAGTATTTTACTCAGAGTATGCTTATCAGTTTTTCTCACGATGCTATCGACATGCAATGATGACAAAGGTACAAGTGGTAATGTTTATGACAGTACTACTTCCAGATTGATTTCATGTTTACTCAAGTTGCTAGTGGTTTCCTAAGCCGATTTCTCTTCCTTTTTAAGCTCAACTTCTACTTGAATCGGTAATCTATTAAACGACGGAACTCTACTTTTTGCAGAAAATGAATGATCGACAGAAGTGCTTTGAATACATGATTTAACATTTAAATCAACAAAGAAACAGATCTGATAGCACAGTAATGATAACAATATAATTTCATACGAAATGAAACTTTCAGTTTCACATTACACGATTATGCCCTATATGCTGAGAGAGGCAAATGATTAATAAAAGTGAATCATTATTTAAAAAATGATGGAATTATTATGTGGGAGGACAAGCCAGAAATTTGAGAAAAGCCACGGACACAATGTTATCTACCTAAAGCTTACATGACCTGAGCTCGAACCAGCGAGCCATTGAATATAGGTGAGCACTCTACCACTGATACACTGTATTCCCTGATTACTGAATGAGTGCGAGCGTTTGTGATATCCCATGACGAGTAATATACATAATATTCTGTTTTGGTAAGTGAGATAATATAAGGAAAACCAACCCAGACCAACAATTTAATAATGAAATAACAAAATCACCCACCTTAGCGTATTTATGTTTTAACTTAAAGCAAAGGGCTAAACTCGTCAAATATTTGTCTTTATAAATACTTTTTTTTTTCTTTCTCTCCTTGCCTGTTTGAAATGGGGGTGGCCATCGACGCGTCAAAGTAATAGACAATAACTTCATTCACTTACGTTGTAAGTCCAGGTAAACGACAACGTTGCATTTTCGTTTAAACTTGGGCGTAAAAGAGTGTATAGCCATAAGAACTCATCCGATTTTAAAAAATTCTTTCACTTTAGATTGAAACCATCATATTTGGAGACGGTTTTCCCTCTTACATTTTGTTGTAACTCTGATAATAACAGAGTTACCCTATGTCAGGGGACTTTTGAGACACCCTGTATATATGTTCTTGCACTCATAGCTGACAAGAGAAAAATATAAATATTTTCGTAAGACAGATAACCATGGTGACTGGAAATATGAGTCTGATGCCTAAATAATTTCAATTCAAAATATGTAGGCCCAGGTGTTTTGAGAACTGGCGTCTAGGTCAGATGAAAAATATTTGAGTACCAGTCTTGTTCATGTTGCTTTTTAGGCAGCCTAACAATCTGTCTGCTTTTGGTATGGCTTTCTTCAACTCTAAACTAAAGCGATGACCACGAAAGCATTTTCCCTCGGAAATATAATGAAGTGAAATATATCAATTTAACGCCCCACGATTATACCTTGTAGGCTAAGGGAGACTATGTTAAAGGCAAATAAATGATGATGAAAGTATTGGTGGAATGAGAAAGTGGGAGGAAATGGCAGTAATCCGAGAAAACTAAATTTTTTGTACACGATGTTGTCCACCAAAAACTTACTTGGCCGGGGATCGAACAAGTAACCCACGCACCAGAGGTAAGTATTCCCTTGGAAATACAGTAAAGAATACGTAACACGATTCTTATAGCATTAAGATAAGAATAGTTTTAGCAATTGTGTGTGGTGACCAATTGTTATGTACAGTAAACGGTAGAAACCATGTAAATAATGTTGTGGGATACGGATTTTATTAAACCATTAAGAGCTTTTTGGTGCAGAAAGTGCTATATTTGTAGCCGTAGTAATTACAATGGCAAAGGAGATTCACTATATTTATAATATATATGCCGACAAATTTTCAATATGTACAGTTGGAAGCATAGAAAATGTTACAAAAAGTTTAAGTCCAACTTAGGAACAAACTCTTGCGCCGTGTGCTTATGCATTCCGAAATACACTTCTCATCGATTAGTCATTTCCTTTACTCAACCCAACTCCCTCCCTCCTCCATCTCTCCTTGTCTGAAGCGGTGTGTGACGTAGTGTACTCTTTCGATTCAGACGGAAAAACAAGAACCAGTTTACAAGGTTTATAGCTCTAAAGTGCCTCATTCGTTTGTTCTTAAATACCTTTCTAGAGCTTGAATAAAACAAAACCCCACAAAATGTTCTCATAGCTTCATTAACACCCTTATTTGCATTCTTTCCCTTCTTCAAAGGCTGCATATAACATCAATCTAGGAAGATGCTCCTTATGAATTCTATGGAAATTGTTAATTATGGCAGTAGGTTTTGGGCTTCCCAAAGTCTGTAATCCGGGCGCAGAGCTCTAAAAACTACTGACAGAAATGAGTGTGATTCATTTCTTGTCAGTAATTGCAAGCAAATGTCCCAGTTAGCGTCATTTGGCCAGGTCAGAAGGGTGTAATTGCTCCCTCCCTTGAACTTCAGAAATACATATTGTTTGTTCAAATGTGTGGTAATATAATAAAAAAAGTTCGATCCCAGCTCGTGCTAAGTAAATTTTGTGGTGGACAGACACCGTGAGCTTGGGTTCTCCCGTTTCCTCCCAATTTTTTATTCCACCATTTCCTTTATTGCTTATCATCACTGTCTTCTTTATCTTCCCCGCATAATCGTGGGACAGAAAACTTAGAGAGTTCATTTCATTTTTTTACTAATAAAAAATGATACTATTATGTCGGCGGAGAATGTCCGCCTCTCCTTCCCCTGGACCCGGGCAAAATCTAAAATGACACTGCTTTTAACAACAAACCTATATAGTTACGATAGCACATTGCTAGAGCGCTTACATTTGGTTTCAATAGTCGAAGGTTTCATCCCAAGCCATAAGAGTTCATGGACTACACTGAGAGAGAGAGAGAGAGAGAGGTTCAAATATGAAGACAGACAGAGGCGGATTCAGGACGGACTTCTGGGGGAAGCGGTGGGTTGTAATATTGTTACTTTGAGCTACTTTTAAGAGCCCCAAACTCTGGGATGGGTTCTATTCATATATTTAAAATAAGAAAGTTTCCTCTTCTGAGTGTCGGGCGATCATCCCGATCACCCCAGCTGGATGCGCCCCTGGACACAGAAAGGAATTATTTACATATACAAGTTTAGAATTGGAGAAAAAATGATCGGACAGCATCCGTATTATGATGGAAATTGTGACTTTGTGGAACAGAAGAAAGAAAGGTTCCTAACTGCGAGGATCACATTAGACAATTGTTGAATTAAGATGGAGAACACTTTTTAGAGCATCAGATGATTACGAAGGGACAGAAAGATCTTAAGATCTGGTGAATTTAGAATTTTTTAAAAAACCTTTAGCTTCCGAGTCGGGTTTCGAACCACGAACCTTTTAGTTATCGGTCCACGACTTTATCCACTCAGCTACGGAGAACTCTACCTAGCCTGTCACATACTTTACCTTTACCTACTAGAATTGGATATTCCAAACACTGACTCGGTGGATGCGCCGTTTAGATGGAAAGCAGACCTCTTGTAGCTTAGTTATAGGGTGTGTAATGAACTTCTCCTTGTTCATGAACATTTTTTAAGTTGGTAAAATTTATTCTTATTGTGTTCATTAAGTTGTATTTGATAGAACTATATGATAAAAGAGTGCCAAATACTTTGTGTCGTTGTGTGTTACATGAATGTTTGGTGTAAAGGATTTCTGGTGTAAAGGATTATGAGAATGTGGATTGGTGTAAAGGATTATGAGAATGTGTAATAACTTTTTTGCTCTTTTTCTCTTCAAAAACGTAACATATTTAAGACAAATTGTTTCATTTTCCATTAGAACTTCGAAAAAGATTATTTGTGTTTGAGTATATTGTCTTTTTTATCAGACATATCTACCCAATACAACTCAATTCACACAACAGTAAAAAAAAAAAAAAAAAAAAAACTTTTACTACCTTAGAAAATGTTCCTAGAAAGGAAAACTGTATCATGCATCCTGAACGGTGGAGTAACTAACTGGAGCGCGGTGCGGGAGGCTCACGGCAGAAGGGGGCCCATTTAAGTTTCGTAATTCCTCTTTGAAGGTTTTTATATAATTTCACACTTTTTCCTAAATGTCTAAAATGGACACTACTTCTGTCTTAGAAGAAAAGGAAGTTGTAAAGGAACTGTAGATGTAAAATCTACTCAAAACATTTATCACCTCTTTGCTCCAACAACTTTAACGGACAGTAATAAAGGAAAATATTACGTGAAATTTCAACTTAGAATGAATTAGCTAAAGTTTTATTCTTAGATAACTGTCATTGTTAGTAGTGTTCCGTATTTGTTTAGATCTCTACTCATTTATAACTACATCTCACTCTTCCTGTGACAAAAACAGCACCTAAGCGAACATTCAGTGAACGCCATTAACACCTATATTCATAGCACAATGATGCAAATGACGTTGAGCTCTTTGGCAGTCTTCAGCATGGAAAACAAACAAAGAAAAAAGAAAAAAAGCCATCACATTGGTATTGAAAAAGTAGTCAACGAATTCCTCTGCGAGAAAGCTCACATGTACAGTTGTTTTTCAGATGGTAATTTATAGGTATACTTAAGTTGGTTGATATTCCTGCATAGTTAGGGGCTATACACTGAAACCATCCTCAATAAGAGAGGAAGGTGACATGAAAAGTAGTTAAATACGAACAATATTAGTATCGAATTCATAGGTTTCGGGGTCACAAAGATGAATAGTGCGCTGTTGATTATGCTTAAGTACGAGTTAAGCCTTGGTTGGTATGGAGGTCAGAGTGGGAGGGTGAAAGGCAAAAGGAATCGAAAACGTTCTATGCTTGTGTCGTATGCATAGTTTTCCGGATCACTGACATAAATAGTGCCATTCCAGATGTAGTATATGTGCAAGGTCGGACCGATTGGCATGAGAGTCAGAGTAAAGAAACAGTTCCGAACAGTTCCTTTGGCATGAGTTTCAAGACACTGGGAGTGTAAATGGTAATGCACAGATACTGGTGTCACGTCCGGACCTATCAGAGATATGATTTCTGGGGAATTGTCGTTGTATTATCCCCTGATCACTAGCTAAAATCATCATTGCTTTGCAGGGGCATAGGCAGAAATTTATTTCAGGAATAGAAAGCTTTTCGAGGGGTCTAAATTCAAAATGAGGACATACTGTACTAAAATGTCTAATATCATCTCTAAAAATAGGTAAAACTTACAGAGACGTAGTGATATCGGGGATCAGGGGTTTTGGACCGCCAGGGCCTACATTATGTGTATGTCCCTGCTGCTCTGAGTCGTCATAAGCTTCTCTTCAAACGTTTAAGACATACCTTGTATATAAGAAATGTAGAACATAATAAAATAGAAATAGAAAATATATGTAATTATAACTAAGAGGTAGAAAATAATTACAAACTAAAGTTAAGGACAAGTTTTGTAAACAATCACACTTGAAAAGAAAAATATATTTATAAAGCCATTTTTCACTTATGCAGGGCTAAAAACAAGTAAGGAGTGCTCATCTGAAATGCCACTATTAATTTCTTCGAACATTAAAACTATGAAATCGACACCAATATATTTCATATTCAATTACTTTTTTACATGTCATCTCTTCCCCTCCTAGGGATGGTTTGAGTGTCTCACACCCCACAACAAATTGTTCAGATGGTAATTTATACATGTAGTAAATTCGTTTGAATTTCCTCCAGGAGTCCATGTTGCATCGTACGGTTTACTGTACTTTTTTCCTGAGTCAAACTTCCTATATATATATATATATATATGAGAGAGAGAGAGAGAGAGAGAGAGAGAGATATTACAATAACTGGATTTTTAATACCACCTGACTGTCGTCGTTGTGCAAACATTCAGCATGGTAGGAAAATGAATTACATTAATGTAGTAGGATTTAATACCAAAGTTGAAATATCGCAAGTTAAAGAAAAGCATACAGGGTTTGTATGATAAGTAATGAGACCAGGTCTGGAAACATTGTTTTATTGATCTGATCTGTACAGGGACTTAAAAGCTTTCGAAGTACTCTCCTCTTGCGTCGATGCACTTCTGCAATCGATGTTTCCACGCTGCAAACGCCCCCTGGAAGTCAGCAGCCGGCATGTCCTTTAGAAATGTGGTCACGGCTGCTTGGATGGCTGTGACGTCTGCAAAACGGGTTCCTTTCAAGCGTGGCTTCAGCTTCGGGAAGAGGAAGAAGTCGGCCGGGCTCACATCTGGGCTGTAGGGTGGTTGTGGAAGGACTTCCACCCCAATCCGGGTCAAAAAGGAGGTCACTAAGAAGGCGGTGTGGGCAGGGGCATTGTCGTGATGCAACTTCCACCGGCTAGCGATCGCCGGTCTTTTCCGCTTGACGCTCCTGTGCAGTCTCTCAAGGACTTGTTTGTAGAAGGCGGCGTTGACGGCTTGTCCTTGGGGTACAAACTCCTTGTGGACCACCCCCACATTGTCAAAAAAAACAATCAACATTGTTTTCACCTTTGACTTCGACATTCTGGCCTTCTTGGGGCGCGGGGACGCAGGAGTGTGCCACTCCGCGCTTTGACGTTTCGTTTCAGGGTCGTACTGGAACACCCACGACTCGTCACCTGTTATGACGTCATCTTCAAAGTTAGGGTCACTGTTCATGAGGTTCAACAGTTCCTGACAACAATCAACACGTCGTTGCTTTTGTTCGTCAGTCAACACTCGCGGCACCAGTTTCGCACAGATTTTTCTCATTCCCAATTGTTCCGTCACAATCTTGTGCACTGTTGTGTGGTTCATATCGAGTTCATCAGCAATCAATCTCAACGATAATCGACGGTCTGAGTTCAGGAGATCCCTCACTTTTGCCACAGTTTCGTCCGTAGTCACTGTTGTCGGGCGTCCAGCCCTCTCCAGATCCTCAACGCTTTCCCGGCCGTTCCGGAACGCACTGTGCCAACGAAACACCTGGGCTTTGGATAGGGCTTCCTCTTTGTAGGCCTCCGTGATGAGAGAAAGCGTCTGAGTAGCCGTTTTCCCCAGGCGAACGCAAAATTTGATCGCATAACGCTGTTCGATGGAACCCTCCATGTTTGTTGATTTTCCGCCGTGACAAGAATGTTCACAAGGGCTTTGTCCAAGGCTTGTCCGCGCTCCACTAAGGCTCGGAGCCAACTGACGCGCGGTGCGTTGCTTTGCTCGGACCCCCCCCCTACATCCTCCATCACCGACAAACCCGCTCCAGCGACACGCGCGCCGCGGCGCGGCGAGTCTCATTACTTATCATACAGACCTTGTAGTTATAATAACAAATAACCATATTTGAAAATGATTTCGTCTTAAACTAGCTGTGACTACATTTACTTCAAAATTGAAAATGAAATGAAATCTTTGAGTTTTACGTCCCACGGTTATGCGGTTAGGCTAAAGGAGACGGTGATGATGAGTAATGAATGCAATGAAGAAAGTGGGAGGAAACGGGAGAACCCTGAGAAAACCCACGCACACGGTATTTGTCCACCACAAAGTTCACTTGGCGGGGGCTGGGATCGAGGTGAACGCTCTACCACTGAGCCACCGCGGCCCATACTTCAAAATTGAGTTTCTCGATTGAACAGTATGAGCGTACCTAGAAGAAAAAGTTAATAAGGATGGTCGAGATTTGAGCCAAAGATTTGAACCAAGTAGGAATCCTTTACACCAAACATTCATGTAACACACAACGACGCAAAGTATTTGGCACTCTTTTATCATATAGTTCTATCAAATGTAACTTAATGAACACTATAAGAATAAATTTTACTGACTTAAAAAGTGTTCATGAACAAGGGGAAGTTCATTATACATCCTATAACTAAGATACAAGAGATCTCCGTTCAGTCTGAACGGCGCATCCACGGAGTCAATGTTTGGAATATCCCATTCTAGTAAATAAAGTATGTGGCACTCTGTGTGTACTACGCAGAGTTCTCCGTGGCTGATGGATATATACGCTCCTTCTGGGTATACAGCTAAGAAGGAACGGGCTGAATTTTATGGCCAAAGTTTGCCACAATATCTGCCTCCTCATATTTCTCGTATGGTTATTATGGTTGATTGGAATACCACTGAAACCAGCGAAGATTCAATTCCGCTCACCCCCCCCTTTTCGGAAAATTTCCCTTTTCCCCTCTATTATTACCATCTTGCTGGCTACATTGAAACAAACGTACCACTACCGGAAAGCTTCCCCTTTGCCCTACAGAACGCACCGTAAAAGTTCCAATAGGATAATTAGAGAAGCTGTAGCCCCGGCATATCTGTTGATTTTTGCTTCTGAGGTGTAAAAAGTGTCAAAATTTCGTGTATGATAAGAGAGAATTTTTTCTTTCCCTCTTTGAATTGAAGCTAGCGCCTTGAGGATTTCACTGTACCTTGTCAATACACCAAAGAATTTTTTAGGTGACTTGAACTCATATAGTAGCAGTGGTGCTAGATACAAAAAAAAAAAAAAAAAAAAAAAAATGAAATTCAGTTAGGGATTTTTTTTAAAAATTTCACCACTACATTTCCCTCAATAATTTCCGACCCGTTGGCAACACTGCAATGCAACTTACACCTAAAACTAGCCACATCCATTTTCTAAAACACAAGGCCTTAACCATGTCAATTGAATGAATGATTTTTGAGCAATAAGTCACTAACTGAAAATGTAGGAAAACGCCAAAAATGACCTGGGTTCGAAAGGAATAATCACACAATTTTGCTCGTATAGGTACAAAGAAACAAACGATTTGTAAGTTACGAGGGCTTCCACTCAAGTTCTGTTGATTATTTCAATAATCTACAACATAAATCGATAAATAATAGTTGCCAGAAAAAACAGACATTTGAAAAAAACATGAAAAAGAACGATGTTTTCTTTGAAAAAAAAACGGTTTTTTACACTATTTATAGTTCAAAATTAATTAGTTCTTTATTCTCTACCTGTTTGTTATCTAAAAAGTTCTTAAAATTACAATTAAACTTAATTACTTTTATTAATTAAGTTTTGAAAAGTTAATCAGTTCTTGGAAATTTTACTTTCATTAAATCCTTGACACCAAATTAACCGACTTTTAGAACAGAACTACGAGGAATATGCTTTAGTGGACAAATTAACGAAGGTAATTAAGTGGTTAATTAAACACTTAGACCTCAATATGAACAAATTGAAATTTCAGTTCTCTTGATTTAACTCTTATTATTATTTCATTGCAAGATTTATGGATTTTGTATCCCACTTTAGTTTTATTTTCAATATTTTCAGGAAATCAATTTTTTCTTTTCACTTGATGCATTCAACTACCAACCGATAATTATAATCTGATGCATTACGTTACAGATTAAGAGAAGCCTTAAAGAACCATCATTTCTGTTTAGTTGTGATGCCACTCAAGCGAAGAAATGCTTCAATATCATGCTGAATGCTGATACAAGGCAGCTGGCACCCGTCCGCGGCGGCACGACGATCTACTTGTTCAAACTTGCCGACCATTTGCCAAAGCGGCAAGCAGTCGAAAATCGTAAAATAAAATGCCCCTTGCCGACTCTTTGCCGTCTTTTGCCGACCGTCACACAGTAAAAAATGGTTGTGTTAATTCAACTCAATTTTAACACAGGGCAGTGGTTCCAGCTTGACTACCACTATGCCGTGTTTGTGCAACACAGATCCCGCGGTGTTGGCGTTTAACACAGGGGGTGTGTTAGGTCTTTAACACACAACCGGTGTTGAGCGGTGTTAAATTCGGATCCGTATTAGTATTTTCGGTGTTGATTCGATACCATGTCAGGGTCGGTAGTGTGAAAAAAAAGTGTTGAGTGTTACTTGTGGCGGTGTTACACTAACACAAAGAAAGTAACACAGTGTGTAGTGTGTTAATTATTTTGTGTTAATATTACACCATGTCAAGTATCAATATAACACAATCCCTGTGTTACTTCAACTTTAATTTCTTATTATTTCAACACACAATCTGTGTCATAATTCAAGGTCAAAGCCGTATAAGTAAAACGTTTAGTGTTAATTCAACATTCCCTTTATTAAAATGCTAGGTCAGATTAACACAGTTTTTGGTGTTAGATCGACTCCACTTTTTTACTACAACACCTATTTCGGTGTTGAAATAACTCCGTGTATGGTGTTGATGTAACCATTTTTCTGTGTTGGAAAACCATGTGGTGTGCATGCTTACGCTTTTTGTTAAATGTATATGTTTCTTGGAACAGTAATAATTTCTAAACAACTTCCTCGTTTCATATGTTATATGAATATAGTTTGTTACCTTTAGTATCGACGAAAGCGACTCGCATGGTACTTCCAATATAATTCTTAAATGTATGATATATGTTTTATACGAATACAAAGTGCTTTTGCAAGCAGGTGACCCTCGGATTTAGGCAACGCAGTTTATTTCACTGTATGGTTGGTTGTCCAACTTCACTATTGTACGGCGCAAATGGACCACCTGGGCTATAGTTTCACCAATGTAAGGTTATAGATTCAACCTTGTCCATTGTCTACTGCAGATATTAAGTTCCAGATTCTTACATAAAGTTCCTTTGTTAATGTCTTCATGTAGATTGCATCCCAACTTAAAACACTCTGTGTCAGAAATAAGCCCGTTCCGAGCGAGTACAGAAAGTTATCAATACAGTGAAATTCTGCAGCTGAGGTAAGCTATTATATCGCTTCCGCAAGTTCTTGAAATACATTTCCTCACTCTAAAAGTATTTGAATCTGTCCAATTGGTTACGTTATCAATACAGCCAAATTCTTCAGCTACGGTAAGTTATGATACATCATAACCAGTTGGTCTTATTCTTCAAATATTTTAAGAATGAGGAAAGCTTTTTCAATAACTTGCCGAATCGATATCATAGCTTACCTTGGATGAATAATTTCGCTGTGTTGATAATGTAACCAGTTGGCCAAGTTCTTCGACTTCTAGTATTTTGTAAAACTATGATTTACTCATAAAAGGTATTCAACATAAGAACAACATCACAATAAACTCCACTAGAGTCACGAATTCGAAGCTAAATTTGTGATTTCTTGAAATAAAATTCATTGTTTTTTTTGTCTTAAAATTAAACTACTTGAGACATGCAATGGTGAATCGAGTAACTGGATGTGTCAGAGATAAGCAACTCAAATCTATGATTTGACTTTGGGTTCCTGTTTGAAAGCACCAATAATTCTAGATGATATTAATATGTAAATTAAAATATGCACAAAACGCCTCGATCATACTAGGCAATGCTAGTAACATGCCCTATTATTTGTATTATTCGTGCTTCGTTTCGAGGAGCTGAGGTGGAGTTCACGGGGTTCGAACTTCAGCTCTCTCAAGCCTATTGTGGACTGATAATAATGTTAAACAATTAATAAGCAAAATTAATATTGATTGCTGGAATCCTGTCTTCTCAGTACCACCAAAGCGCCTTAGAGTGATGGATTTTTGAAACCAAGCAATATTTTGTTATGTGCGAACCAAATAGCAATACTAATGATGTGCCAATCATCTAGTAAACTTAATTGATTGTTTCCAATATTGACTTTTGGCTCAATGTTTTATTACTAAATTACAGTGTGTATTATACTAGCACAGCAGTGTTCTTGCCCTTACAAAATTATTAGCTACACGAGCAAATAATCTCGTATACTATTTAGAAAAATATTTGTCCTCTTGGACTGCATAGGGATTGACACAAAATCTTTAACGTTCCATGATTATACCCTGTAGACTAAAGGAGACGGATGATGATTGGAAATGAATGATTATACAATATAAAAGAAATAATTGAATGAGACTGTGGGAGGAAATAGGGAGAATTTAAGCACACGATGTTTTCCACTACAAACACAGAAACCCTGGGATCAAATCAGTGAATTGTCGTATCAAAGATGAGTATTTACTACTAAGATGATTCACTCCTAGTGGTCACCTGAAGCCACTTTTAGTCCAGTTTTTAGATCTCATGTGGATCAAAGTTCTTGACCTTCGAGATGAAGAACTCTTGCATTTCACCTTCCAATTTCTCTTGGTTATTCAAGAGCGATGGACGAAAGATTTATAGAAAAGGAGGAAGAGGTGTATGTTGTATTTATCGATCTAGAAAAGGCTTTTGACCGCGTGAATTTGGAATTGTTGTTGGGAGTTCTAACGAAGATAGGGTTGGAATGGAAAGAAACTTATACATGAACCAACAAGTAAATATTAAAATAGGGGAAGAACTGACGGAAGAGAGTGCATTTGGAAGGGGAGTTCGTCAAGGACGCTAGCTCTCGCCAACACTATAAATGTCTATCTAGAAGAGATAGTGAAAAAGAGCCTATATGATGATGACGGCATTTCGATAGGAGGTATAATGATTAGATGCATAAGATTTGCAGACAATATGGCGCTTGTTGAGAATCTGAAAAGAAAATCAATAAAATGTTAGAAAACTTGAGGATGGGCTTTGAAGAATATGGAATGAAAATAAATGTTAGAAAGACAAAAGCCATGCTGATTGGAACGAAGGGGTCTGTGTCAAATATAAAAGTAGGAGAGGAGAAAATAGAACAAGTTAATAGTTTTCGATATCTGGCTAGTATTCTTAGTAATAACATGAAGTGCGAACGCGAAATAAGAGCAAGGATAGGAATGGCGAAAAAAGCCTTTAGGAGGAAGAAAAGTCTGTTTAGTGGGACTTTGAATAAAGAGTTGAGAAAAAGACTCATAAAATGCTTCGTGTGGAGTGTTTTGTATGGGCCGGAAACGTTGACATTACGTAAAAGTGATAAAATGTGGATGTGGCCTTCGAAGCCTTCGAAATGTGGATGTGGAGAAAAATGTAAAGAATTAGTTGGGTAGACTGGAAAACAAATGAGAGTGTTAGAAATGGTTGGAGAGAAAAGGACACTTTTAGACATTATTAAGAAGAGAAAGAGAAACTGGTTGCTACATTGCCTAAGAAGAAATTGTATCATGAGGGACGTCCTAGAGGGTATGGTGGAGGAAAGAGAGGGAGGGCGCGAAGAAGACATTTCAATTAGTGGATAATATAAAAACAGAAAGATCATACGTGGAAACAAAGAGGTTAGCGGAGGACCGTGGAGCATGGAAGCTTCTCAGCTGCGGCAAGTGACCTGCCAGTAAGGGCAGAATACCTATGATGATTCAAGAATCACGATGACAGGACTGAGCCATGGCTCCGAACAAGTAATAACCCGATGATGAGAGTTACGGATTATATATTGTGTGGTGCAGTTCAATCCTTCAAGTTTCTGGAGTTTATTCTGGATCGTTACAGAAGTATAAGATATTGCGTTGCCATGCTGCAGGACTCACTTTGTGTTAGCCGAAGCGATGTAGTTTTGGCATTCAATGGTATATATCCGTTTCAACTGTTTAAAGTGTAGGTTAATATTGATGATTTGATCTTTCAGAACGTACAAGTAGTGAATTATCACCCGATAATGTAAAATTACTAAAAACATGACCTTATGTTTAAAACGCCTGTGTTTAGTGACAGGTTCCTGAGGCTTGCACTTGTTTAATAATAGCTTACAAACAAGCACTTAGGGATTTTTGAAAAATGTACAATTTTCTACGTACGTTATTATTGTCTTCTGGAAATACATATCACGTGGGGTTTCCATGAGTCTCTTGCACATAACTACTTGCTTCTGTACTGGAATTAGATTTATTTGTTAGTTGAATTTTAGCGTCCCTTTTGAGGAACAACGCTATATAAGATTAGGATTCACAATTCAAGATGGATGCTGAACTACCACAATGCGCTCCTACGAATTTTATTGCAATTCCTTAAAATGAAAAATGAAATGAAACTTCAGTTCACTTCGTCTCACGGTTATGCTCTTTAGGCTAAAGATGACAGATATTAAAGGAATCGATTGATTGTAAAATTAATTTCTTGTTCTCTCCCAGAGGAACAGATCCGTGCACTAGTTATATCAAAGCCACACGCGTTAGCCATTTCATCAGCGCGGAAGCTGCAGCCCCACTCGGAAGAAAAGCTAGGACCACTTGCATCAATGGTGCACGCGCTAGCCACTGGCTCAACCAGGAGAATTGAGGGGAAATTTAAGTTAATGCTTCTTGAACTACACTAAAGTTACAGATCTCACCTGCAGCTACGAAACCCTAAACCAATATAACATGTTAATTGATACCAACTCATAGACTCTTGGTTATCATTTTTCTATTGGATTGAATTACAATAACTATTGCACTAACTGAAAGACCCTCAATTTCCTTAAATAATTTATCTCATGTTCAGCAGTTGTATTTGTTAATCTTAATTGTAACTGTCCTTTTACTTACGCACAGGGAATAATATTTCGTGTTGTTTCGTTATGCGTCGATTGAATTGCATTATACCTCAGATCGAACTCATAAAAGAAACGTTCACAATTATATTTTGTTACATCTTCATTTAACACAGGTTTTTGCGGCTGTCAAATCACTCCTGGAATGTATCATTCTACAAACATCTGGGCACAAATTAACACTTGTCTATACTTGTCTTAATAAAAACTTTGATAGCTTGATCAACTACAGTCACGTGACATATATGTCGCAAATAATGCACTTTTGTCAAGATTCAAAATTATTATACTCTCTTTTGTCGTTCTATAATTGTAGATTTTAAAACATGTGTTGCTAATTACTAATTAGAAATTTTGTGTCAAATATAATTTCTTGACCTTTTCAGCGATTTTCTCCTTCCCCTTCTCTGTTGGGAGTATAATTTTGGACAAATAATCAAACTTTCCTTATTTCGTTTATGTTGAATTTTATGTCTCCAAATGCATCAATATTAAGATTCATTGCTTCATTCTTTAACATTCTTTGGGTTTCAGACGATTTTCTGAAGATTTCTTGTCCAATTTTATTCATTCTGTCCTTGAAATGAACATAAAGGCGTACGAATTGAAGTAAATGTTTTACATAAGTATGGGTTAGTCAGATTTACACGGATTCTAAAATATTTAAATTTCAGTAGTAAAGTATTGTTCGATGAAACTCAACGTGATTCACCTCAGTTGCTTAATATTTTCTTAATCATCCATAATAAACATATATTTATCAGTAATTGTAACCGTTGAATGAAAGTGATTCTACAAATGTTTCGTTTCAATGTAAAAATAAAATGGCTATAAATGTTTTAGAAAATTATAGTTATACTTGAGTCGCTATTTATCTATTCCGCAAAACTCAAGTACTCGAGTATTCTCTTATTTTTATTTAAATGTTCGTTAATATTACTCACCGCTATATGTACCTAAATGGTTGTCAAAAGAATGAAAACACTTGCTGTTAGCAACTAGTAATATGGGTTCGTTGGTGACATTAAGAATACATGTGCAATATCTAATCGTTCTTGTGTTATGTGTATGAGGATATAATCTATAGTACGTCAGAGAGAATAGAACATAAGTTTGTGTTGAAGCAGACAGACGATTGAGAAACGAAATGAAAGATACCCTTTTTTTCTTTTAAAGTCAAATTAGTTGAGATTATTTGGATCAAATGCATCTAAGACGGCTAGTGTATTATGTGTGTTGAGAGCAAAGGGAATAAAGTGATGACGGCCAGCAGAACAAATGATAAAATAACATCGACGAAGAGTAATGATGGAGGGAAATGAAGCCTCAGCAACAGGAATCATTGAAGAAAATGTGGCCAAGTATTATAGAGCGAATGCGACAAAAGGGGCTACAGTAAGAAACTGGAACACTCTATTGTGACAATCACAGTTTAATGCGACTTGCATAGCCTTCAGGTTCAAGTTCTGAAACCTCTTAATACCGCCGGCAAGAAAGACGATACCAAGTACACAATGCATGAAACACTAATGCTTCAACAACCGTTAGCTTCTCTATACCTCAACTCGAACATTATTGAACATGTATAGTCAGTTTAAGAGAAGCAAATCTGAGGCAGATTTTCTCCCGAATGAAAGCTGAATCGAGTACTAGAAATGCTCGAAAATGTTAGAAAAATAGTTCACTATTCCGTTGGAAACGATTCACGAGTTATATGCTCTACTTCCGTTACGAATGTAAGCTGAACTACGAACTCAATGGAGCCTACCGATATGTTACATTAAGTTGCATATTAATAAGACATTTCCATTAATTGATTATTATCTTTATATATAGATTAGCAGAAGTGCTCGTTATTCTCAGGGGGAGAATACATTTCTGATTTTTTTTTTTAAACAAAGAAATACTTGACATATATAAACAAGTAAGTTACTTTTTACAGTATGAAACTATGGGGACTCAATACTGACACTTGAAGTAGTATATTTGTAACTACTGGTTGCAGTGGAGGAATAAGATCAGAGATTGAACCTGTTCCTTAGACTCTGAATCTATATCGAAAAACCATTGCTCGCTACCCGTTACTGTTTCTGTTCTATGACGATAAAGGTTGAAAAAATTCGCTAATTTGAAAAACTTTCGGTTAAAATAAAGGGTTAAGGAAGGAGGGAGAACTTATTCTTTGGATGCTGAATTGATTGCAGAAAGCACATTCTCTATATCTCTTACAGTTTTTTTTTAAAATGAAAATCAGTATTGAAACCAGAAGAATTAGTGAATTCAACCATAAGCGATTTCGATAGTGTTCCGATTTGTAACGATGCATATACTCTTTAGACTATGTATCGATTGAAAAATGTAAGCATCTTTGACCGTTTCTGTTCTATAGCAATAAATGTTGAAACCAGAAATGATTAATTTTAACCTCTTCCGGTTTGAATAGATAATAGAAATCCGCTTAATAGAAAGGATGAACCTATTCTTCGGAAGTTGAGTCGATTGATAAAACCGCATCTTGATATCTCGTACCATTTTTCCTCTATGGAAATCAGTATTAAGACCAGAAGTAATAGTAAATTTGAACCACTTCCGGTTTTGGTAGAGTATTGCGGATAGTTATGATACGTTGTAATGAGATGTTGAACCGATTGCAAAAAAAAAAAAAAAAAAAAACACTTCTCGCTATTATCGTTTCCGTTCTGTGGCGATAAACGTTGAAACCGAAAATTATTAAGTTGAAACACTTCCTGTTTAAATAGAGCGAAGAAGGAGATAGAACCTGATCCTGGAACACTCAATTGATTGCAGAAAACCGCTTCTCGATATCTCTTGCTATGTTTGCTCTGATACGTATATATCAACAGACGGATGGATAAGTTGTTCCTTAAAACTTCCGACACTTTTGCATGTCATAGTTTGGAAGTCTAAAACGAAAATTGCTTTCGGCATTGCCGTCACAAAGTCTTGAACCAGTTGACATGAACGTTTTTCATATGGGGAAAAGTAATGTTTATACAAAATGTTTGAAAGTAAAGAAATGCATTAAATATAGTACAACGACCAAGGATGTTATAAAATAGACAATTTGCCCATACGTATCTTCATGTTATTAACTCAATGAAGCCAAAAAACAACCGAGCATCGCCATGTCTATTCTCCTTGATTGGCTACTCTCGTTTCCGTCATGATTGTTGCCTCGAAAAATTGCGATCTTAATGGGTTGAGCGAGTGGAGTAAAAGTGGCGAAACGGTGACGTATGGCTTCCCGATTTTATTGTATGGGAAGATTCTCTATTTTATAAAATACTTGTTAGCGACAAGCGATGCCTTCGCCATTATCTACGTGCGGAATGCAACCTGAAGCACAGAAGGAGAATATGGGTTGCCTACCTCACAGGCACAAAGGCTCACTACATACACGTCCTATATTTACAATATTGTTGCTCCTAAATACACTAGTCAACAAGGTTTTTGCCACGTGAAAGAAGAATGCTAATCTTTAAGGAACTTTGGCCGCTGAATTCGAATCTGCAATCCGTTTTTCTCTATCACGCACAGTTTTCCCGTGACAGAGAGATTTTCGGAAAATTTCCCCCAAAATTTCCCTTTTTCTTCATTTTTGTACCTCTAGCTCGGGTACCCTTAGGCATATAAACATACAAATTATATTATAGGTTAGCTTGATTTATACTTAGTAAACCCTGTAAGTTTCATCTGAGTCGCATTATTCTTCATTGAGAAATAAATATATTTCTATAAATATATGCTATGTGTACTGTCCATTTTCCATATACAATAGGTGCAGAAAAATCACATGTAACTTCCACGGGAATTACAATATAAGCAAGGTTTATACTTCATTGGATTTGTAATGAAACATACTTTACAATGATGTATACACCATGTCCGCCATTTTTATAAGAGGGAAATTCTAGAGGGATTTTTCGGGAAATTCCCTAAAAAAGTAGATTTTTTGTCTCATGTCACTATTCATATAGTGATAGAGAAACGGGAATTGCGCCAGATTAATCCTATTGAAAAACTGATCTTTAGCTCCAAAAGTATACAACAAAATTCTTAGTTTCCACGCCTTTTAAACGTTATTCAAGATAGTAAACAAAAAATTAATATTGACCTACAAAAACAAATATCAATAACTCAGAATGGATAAAATGCACAACTGCTTTACAAAGTATGAAAATAAAACATTTGTACTTACAATTAATTCTTTCTTTTGTAGTGCTAGTCACTTTCTCTAACTAAAAACCAGCAGTAGTCGCCCATCATATGAGGATCCCATTTACCTTGATAACTTTGCTCCATTTTTTGAATGTCCTGATGGAATCGTTCCCCTTGTTCGTCACTTACAGCTCCTAAATTCTCGGGGGAAAATTCCAAGTGGGAATGAAGAAAGTGAATTTTCAGGGACATTCTACATCCTAACCTTTGATAGCTATCCAAAAGCTCTTGAACCAATTGACGGTAATTTTCTGCCTTATGATTTCCTAAAAATCCATACACCACTTTACTGAAAGCTCTCCAGGCGGATAGTTCATCATTATTTAACTTTGTCTGAAAGATGTTGTCCTTTAATAGTTTCCGAATTTGGGACCCGGCGAATATCCCCTCTTTTACTTTCGCGTCACTAAGTTTTGGAAACTGACTTCTAAGGTACGCAAAATCTTCTCCATTCTTGTCCATGGCTTTAACAAAGTTTTTCATTAAGCCTAATTTTATATGTAAAGGCGGCAGCAGAATTTTTTCTGAATTAACTAAGAAAGAATACTTAACATTGTGTTTCCCTGGCATACATGTTTCTTTTGGGGACCATTCTTTTTGAATGTAGTGTGATTCAGTTGCACTACTGTCCTATAAGCAAAGAAACCAACAGTATTTTGTAAATCCTTCCTGAAGCACCAGTAATATAGCAATGACCTTTAAATCACCACAAATTTGCCAACAGTACTTGTTATAATGTATCACAGCTAACAACACAGACAAACTTTCATAAGTTTCCTTCATCTCTACGGAATATGCCATTGGAATTGATGGTTTAGTGTTCCCATTATGTAGCAAAACAGCCTTAAGGCTTGTTTTAGATGAGTCGATAAACAACCTCCATTCTTCAGGGATGTGTTGGAAACCTAGTGCATCCATTAAACCATCTATATTTGTACATGCACAGAGGGAATTTTGCATTATATAGTAACCTGAAAATTGTTCATGTCGGTTTCTGAAAATTGAAATTCTGGTGGTAGGAGCCAGTAAATTCCATTCTTGAAGTCTCGATCCGAGCAACTCAGCTTGTTGCTTACTCAGATTTAGATCCCTCACTAAGTCATTCAGTCTGGACTGGTTAACAAGAAGAGGTGTGTTTTTGGTTGGGCTATAGTTTGGATCAAAGAAAGTTGATGGTTCGGGCAACTCATCTACTTGCTCTTCTGCTGGAGAAGATTCTTCTGACTGTGCGTATGGATCAAGGATTGGGGGTTCAGGTCCATGTGGTATGGGTTTTAGAGCGGATGGAACATTTGGGTACTCAATATTAGATTTTGTTCGTTTAGAATGACCCCAATTTTTTGTTAGACAGAAATAACAGTCTTCAGCATGACTGGTTGGTTCTCGCCAGACCATTGGCACCGCAAAAGGCATAGCTCGAGTTTTATCGTCACTTTTCCACTTAATAAGAGTAGAATAGCATGTTACACAGCACACATGGGGAGCCCACACTTTGTCTTGATCACCCACATGACACCTAAAATAGCTATAATAAGCTTGTTTTAACGTTTCTGTTAATGTACGGCGCTGACTTTTCACAGTATATTTTCCACACACGTAACAGAAAGTGTTCGGTGAGTTTATACACGCACGCCGTGATCTCTTCATAGCGGAGAAAGAAAACAAACACGCACACGCACCTACGACCACTTGTCACAGGTAAATCCAAATTAAAACTAAACCTACAATATGCATGCAGTTATACAACACTTGCTTATCTATTTGCCATGGACCTGACAATTTATCAGTAGAGTCCGATTTTGCACAGCTTTATAGCATCAGCTAAACACGTGTTGTTGTACAGCTGTATCAATGCAATCACATGCCAGGTGGTAGAAAACCACAGACCTCTTACTCCATGTCGTATGCTCTCATTTTTCGTATTTGTGCCTGTATGGGTAAATGAAATTGTGTTTTTTTTCTTTCGGTGCAAAGAACGCAACATCACGTCTTAAAATAAGTAGCACAAACAACATACATGCAGCTATATTTATTTCTCTAGAAATAATAATGCGATTGTTCTGAAACTTGCGAGGTTTCTTAAGTATAAATCAAAGTTTCATATGGTGTCATTTTTGTATTTATATTTCAAAGGCCAGTGGTACAAAAAAAAAAAGGTATATTTTGAGGGAATTTTTCAGCCCCTCCCCTTGTCACGCAAAAAACTATGGGTGATGGAGAAAAACGGATTGCACTTTCGAATTCACCGACCAAAGTTCCTTTAGGATCGGATGTTTTCTTTCATGTGGCAAAAACCTTGTTTACTAGTGAGCTATTGATTTATTGAATTGATATAAATTTATATTCTGGCGCAATTCCCGCTTCTGTATCACTATATGAACAGTGACATGAGACAAAAAATCTACTTTTTTAGGGAATTTCCCGAAAAATCCCTCTAGAATTTCCCTCTTATAAAAATGGCGGACATGGTGTATACATCATTGTAAAGTATGTTTCATTACAAATCCAATGAAGTATAAACCTTGCTTATATTGTAATTCCCGTGGAAGTTATATGTGATTTTTCTGCACCTATTGTATATGGTAAAATGGACAGTACACATAGCATATATTTATAGAAATATATTTATTTCTCAATGAAGAATAATGTGAATCAGATGAAACTTACAGGGTTTACTAAGTATAAATCAAGCTAACCTAGAATATAATTTGTATGTTTATGTGCCTAAGGGTACCCGAGCTAGAGGTACAAAAATGAAGAAAAAGGGAAATTTTGGGGGAAATTTTCCGAAAATCTCTCTGTCACGGGAAAACTGTGCATGATAGAGAAAACGGATTGCATATTCGAATTCAGCGGCTAAAATTCCTTTAAGATCAGGTGTTTTCTCTCATGTGGCAGAAAAAAAGTTAAAATTTGTTGACTAGTGATATCATCCTAGCCGAAAATCGAAAGAACACTTCTTATGCGATTAGACATGATGAAGCTCTATCTATCTTTTTTTTTCAAAATTTAGTAGTACTAGGCGACTATTTTCTATGCAGAAAGCTGACAACTGGCAGACACACATTATTATATGCCAGTCAATGATATTTTCAAAATTTAGGATTTAGGATTTAGATTTCTGGGCTTTCGGCATCTAAGGCCATTTAGCCCAGGGGCGTCATTTATGGGGGGCAGGAGGGGGCAATTGCCCCCCCCAAGAGTTTGAGGAATACATATACTTTAATTGATTGTCTACTAATATACTAGTACAAAACGTGAAAGTCTTTTTGTCGGTGGTGCTCTTGCCCCCCTCAAGCGAAGTCTGAAATGACGCCCCTGATTTAGCCCGTCACGATTTGAGAGATGACGTCCGTCGGCGAACACACAATCCAGGGAAAGGGAAGGAGGAAAGGATTGGGAAAGAAGGAAATGGCCTGGGACCTATAAGTTAGGTACCACCCCGGTGTAGAAGGACCATGTCCTTCTCCATCATCTGCATATCGAAATGCAGATGAGGGGCACATTTACATATTGATATGTAAATATAATGATTTTGTGATATAATTAATTGTTTAGATTAGCATACTCATTGCATATTAATTAGATATTATGAGTAATGAAGTGAAAAACACCGAGCGTAGTACGTAAATATTAATACAATATTGTATTATATTGTATTTACTTCAATTGTGTTTATTCCTTTTATAGGCAAGTTATAGTGTATTTATGGGTTGCATCTAATTACTGAGTCTTTGAATAACGTATAGCTACTGGGGACGATGGAAGAAATGATATTAAAAAGCATAGATGAAGGATTAATTAAAAAGTAAATAAGCAGATTCTATGGGAATCATACATGAATTTCAGAACGCTGGAAGATAGAGCGAGCGCTGAGAGAAGTTTTTTTTTCTTTCCCGACTTTTTGTCGCCTAGAATTCAAGATGTGAGGTCCCTCACAACTCAACATGGAAAGAAATAACCAGAATAGGAACTAAATAAGAATCTTTATACACAGGAAGTAGCCTACAAACTTCCTTAGTGGAACCACACTGACGTTGATACAGTGGGTCGAAACACACCATTTGTATTGTTTCAAAAGTCATAAACTTTTTAGCTTCTACATGCGAGGTTTTAGTTTTCTATAGGTGTGATTTTCTATGTAGCGAGCTCTAGCGTCACTTCCTCCCCCCTCTTCTCAGAAGACCAGTAACGTCAGCCAGCGAGCCTTTAGTTTGTTCCCAAGATGCAACACCAATTTAAAAATGTATACTCTGTTTTGACTTATTTTCTATGTATAATATTAATATTTACGTAGTACGCTCAACACGTTCTTGGAAATACCGTACAAAATTCTGATTTATTTTATCAGCGTGATCCCTAGTCGTACAAGACGTTTGGATCTTGTGATTTTCAAAAATTAAATATAAACAAAGATGTTTCCTATATCCCTCTCCCTGCAAACATGGTGGACATTAGTAGCAGACAGCTTGAAGGACAGCCACAGGAAATTGGGCTTACTTCGGCTTCTGGGAGAGATGACAGTGTGTGAATAGAATGTCAATGTATTGTATAAATATTGTTATTCATTTTTGTGTATTTTAACATATATTTTCTTTTTCCATATGAGTATAATAAGTGAAGAAAACCTAGTGTTTTGAAAACTCTCAAAGATTTCTGCTAGGAGCAGAAAGTTCACAGATCTCCGCAAGTTACATAGAGCAGCACTTGTCAAAGGGGTGAAGGGTTGAAGTTGCTCCCAGAAGCAACCAAACTGGTGTTTTGCGGTAAGGACCACCTGTGAGAATAGCCTGAAGGGACAAAAACCTTTGTGAGAGAGACTGGAGGAGGCGAGTTTCTTCGTTTCCTTGTTTTTTGTGAATAGATATACTTGTTTTCGTGAGAGAACAGGGGGGTTGAACTTGGTAGCTTCGAGTGAGAACACGAATTTTTCGTCGTAAGGAAGTCTACTGACTTCACTTACATAGTGTTTGATAACCCGGGACACGTGTGAACAATTCCGGTTCCCGTGGAGGTCCTGTGAACAACAGTCTACGCAAGTGTGTAGAGAACTTAATTTTGCATCTCACCTTCTAGTAAATTCACAGAATGTGTAAAGCCATACACATTTCTGTAGTGCGTACATATAAGTTGTGATTATTACAATAAGTGACAATGGAAAGTTAACATTTATATTCATTTAATCTGTTTTCATTCTCTGAGTGGTATCCGTCACTCAAAAGAGATCACGAACTTTGACACTTGTCAAACAACCCACTTTAATATGGGAAAACATAATCTTCCAGTATGGGAGAAATACGTAATGTGCAATATCTCAAGTAGAGATATTGACATAGGCCGGTAACGCTTTTACGCCGTGCTGTCCTTGGACATTTTGAACAAGGCTTCAAGCAATTAATGTGCTTGCTTGAAAGAGATACTACAAGTCCCCTCGTGAAACATCAGTATCCAGTGTACCATAGCTTATGAGGAACATTTCTCTTCGCAGTGGAATGATAATGCGGAAAGACTCAGTGAAAGTCAACTAGAACTGTGCGACAACAACTAGTGAACAACAGGAACAGTGCATCAAATCTATTAAGAGTTTTTATAAGTTTCATTCTGTTTGTTTCTCTACGTGTTCTTTGAAATATGATTTTTCGTGTGAAATATTTCTCTCCTCTCTAAACTGTTTAGAGACCATAAACTCACTAACATGAGGAGATAAGAAAGTTGTATATATATATATTGTTTTTTTATTTTTATTTAAAGGTCAGACAGATCTTTAACATCAGGTGTAGTCCTCCCCTCCTTTTGTTATTTTATATTATGAAGCAGTGATATAAAGATATAAATCTAAAATATAAATATATATGAAAAATGTGTGTGTGGTAGTGCACTACGTGAGAAGTTATAATATCAGTGTATTGGAGTGTGGCTTTCATCACAACTCTCATCTTTATGTTCCTGGTTCCTATGAGAATAAAACAACCATCTCTTACCAGAATTCATGTCTACTCAATTTGCTGTAGGGTGAGTACCTGTACTAATGAAATGTTTGTTTTCAGGAAAGTGATACAAGGAGGCATTTTTCCCTCGTTTGTGTATGTCTGACCGGCTCTCTGAATGGGGCCTCAGAGAGAGTATTGATGCCCAAGGAACCATATAACAGTCATGAGATAGTGAGCTCAAGTACAGGCTGCTACCTGTTAATTTTAAAGATAGATATTTTTTTTTTCTTTTTAACCTATTTTGATAATTTTGAACTGACTCACTATAGTAGCGTCTTTGACCATGGCTGTTAAGCAGATGACCCTGAGATCTGCTGTTCCAAATTACTAACATTAATTGCTCTACCGACTTACTTGAGGGAGTGGTGGCTCTTGCAGGAGAGTACCATTATCTCCAAGAGGGAGAAAATCATTTTCAGATGTTTGTTATTTGCATTTTATGCAAATATCACTGTTGATTTGAATATCCCCAGCCACTCCACTTCTATTATTTTATTTTTATTTGTGTTGGTGTTCTTAGGTAACAGTAGTTTCGGCTCTGGCTACCTGCACCACACAATAACTTGGCGCCAGCAGCGTTAAGGGCATGGAGTATACTTTATATACTCACTGGTCGGCATACAGTATGTATTAAATTTTCGGTATATGTTTTGTTTCTTTTCCCGGAAAATTTCCAAGAACGAAGGTGTCTTGTGTGTTGAAATTTATTTGTGTTTGAATATTTTGGAGTACCAACACTGTGTTTAGAGAATTCAGTTTTTTTAGAACTTTGGGGGGAAGAAACCTTGTAACTCCGTTTTTTTAATTGTAAATGGTTGTAACGCGAGCACAGGCTCGAAAAGTAGAAAGTATGGAAAAAGAATTCGTGAATGAAGAGTTCGGTCAGAGAGCTGACGAGCTCTCAGATGAGGTACTTGTAGAAGTACATAGTGACAACGAGCACACCATCAGCGTGGTGGGAGACGCTGACGTGGTGGGAACGGTCCCGACAGTTACAAGTAGGGAACCGGAAGTGCCGTTGCGGGAGGAAAGGGAAGGAACGATAGAAAATCAAAGCGAAGTTAGTCCAGCCAAAATTGTAGGTAGCTCTTTGGAAAACATCAGTAATGAAAATATGCTCTTTGAACTGTTGAAAGGTCAAAAGAAATTTGATCAGAAACTAGAAGAAAGTAATAGGAAATTAGAAGAAAATTCAAAGGGTTTGGAGAAGTTAGAAAGAAAAATAGAGGAGAGTAACGGCACTTTAGAATCAAGTTACCATAGGCTAGAACAGGCGATTGAGTCTAGCAATGCTCGTCTTGAACTCCAGCTGGAGTCTGTGAGTTCAAGACTTGAGCAAAGTGAGCGGCAGCTGACGGAGCGCCTGGAGCTCACTACTGCAGAGCTTAGGGGGGAGATTAACCATACCAGAGAAGAACTGTCTACTCGTGTAGCTGAAACCTCAAGTAGGTTGGACGAAGTACAGGAGAATGCAACAAGCGTAGCCAGACAGTTAGAAGAAAACTACTCTGATCTCACTGACAGTATTCAACAGGTCTCGTCTCGTGTCGAACAGACCACGATCCAACTGAATAACCAGGTCAGGAGAGTGGAAGTGAGTTTCGCTTCCCAACTAGCCAGGATCAGGGGGGAACTAGAGCAGGAAACGCCACTCGAGGAGATCAGATCTGAATGTAACGGTAGCATCCAACAGATGCAAGATACCGTTCAAGATGTGTGCACACAACTTGAAAAGAAGATGGAGGAGTGGAAGAACTCTATACAAAAGGAGACGAGTGAGGTGATTGAGGGGAGACTCGCAAACATCTCTGTCTCCAGCACACAAGAACGTCCTACTTCACCGAACAACGCCTCGAGTCGCAATCTGCCCGGTTCTCAACCTGGGAACCTCGCTACTTCCCACGAGACAGAACCTGTTCCGTCGACGTCTCGCTCATGTACTCATGAGACGAGACAAAGTTTAGCTACCGCATTAGGTCTCATACACAGGGACGTCACTTTACCTGTGTACATGGGAACAGAATCAGAGACTGAAACTTTTAACTTCCTCCAAGATCTCGACCGGTACTTCGAGGTCACTGGAGTACCGGACGAGATGAGACTCAGCTTCATCCCTCGAGCGGTCCGGAACACCTGTTACCAATGGTTCCAGGTGAACCGAAGCAAAATTAAGAGTTATGAAGATTTTGTATACAATTTTAGGCAATGCTACCTTAGCGAAGAGCGGCTGGCTAACCTAAGGTCGAACATTCTCACGTCCCACTTTGATAGTAGGGTACAAAAATCCCCGGCGGAATATCTCTTAGATTTGCTACACAAAAATAGTATATTGGAGCCCCGCATGTCTGATGCGACTTTATTAAAGGTACTCCCGAGGCACTTCCCGAATTGGCTATTTAGGGCGATAGTCTCGTCTCGCCCTAAGACCATAGCAGAACTCTTGAATTTGGTACAAGAACTGCAGTCGTCGATGACGAATCGCGACCAGTTTTACCAATCAAACCAGAGGAAAGGGGTCAACATGCTCCAAGTGAGCATAGAAAATGAAGACAATAACCCCTCTGGCCATAGCGGTAAGCACGCTGTTCGAAAGAAAAACAGAACGAGAGAGAACCAGCGTCCTTACCAGAGACAGAGACAACAACACACGAACCAAAACAACCACCAGCGCTCCCCGCCTCGCAACCAGAGCAGCGGAAGTGGGTCGTCTGGCTGGTCACGTGGCGGGAACTCCCACTCCACCCACAACAACGTTCGTGGAGCCCGCGGTAGGAGGGGCGGAATGCGCAGTACGGATAGACCACAAGGAAATTCCTTCCGTCACCAGGACGAGGAAATACAATTGTTAGAACGATATGACCGTGCGCCCCCTTCTACCAGCCAAAACATAAACAATACCAGGAATAACCAATCCTCTTCTTCTGCTACAAGAGAATGAGGATTGTCCGCATGTGCTTGGAACAACGGTAGAGTGGAAATGGAGAAAACGAGTACACCCGAGTTGTCAAATTTAAATTCCAAGTATGTGCGACATTTAGAAGAGAACGTAGAAAATATACCTTTTGAAGAAAACTCTTGTGAAACCGCAGTAAAACAAATTTTTGGAAATGTAGAAGAAAAAGAAGAAGAAAATTGTAATTTTTGTTTAGCAATTAAGTCAAAGAAGCATTTCAGCGAAGGCATGTTGGAAAATAAGTTAACATTATTGAGTAGGAATGGAGAACACATCGATCTAGATAGGGCTATATATGAAGAGGCGAATGGCATTTTTAAGAATTTATTTGATTCTTGTAATGAGGAACTACCTACCAATAACGTCATCTCACTGCCAGAGATAAAAGTAGTTTTGTTTGGAAAAGAGGTTAATTCTTTATTGGATACAGGGGCTACTTGCTCCGCAATTTCGAAAGAAATTTGGGACACTGTCTCAAATAGCCACCCCACACCCGCATTTTTGAGTGCGAAGAATATACGGGTTACGTCTGCTTTTGGAAGTAAATCAGCGACGATCATAGGCCAAACGCTGTTAGTCATTCAGATACATGGGAAGGAATTTCATACTCTAGGCATTATTATTTCAGGTCTGAACAGATCTTTGATTTTAGGTTCCAACTTCTTTACCGAATCTCGTGCCGTGTTAGACTATGACACCGGCCTTCTACATCTCAAACATCCTCATGATGTAGAAGTGAAGTTTAGATCAGTAGATTGCGAGACTGAGGATCTAGTAGTTCGATGTTTAGAATTGAATGGAGAGTGCGAGAAACCTTATAGTTTTATAGAGGAAGTAGATAATTTTGAGTGTAATTTTTCCCCGTCAGACGAAAGACGGAAGGCCATACGGGTTAGCGCACAGAATGAGCCTAAGACCTGCAGAGAAAAGGCAGCTCGTGCCGCAAACTTGGACGATGGTAGATTCCCAAGTGCCCAAGAAATGGCAGTTCATGTATTCCCACCAGAAGAGTGGATGAAAGTGAACACACGTGCCTCCCATTCAGAGATAGAGGAGTTTGTCTCGAACTACTCAGATCTCTCAGCCTCCCAAAGAGAAAGTTTGAAAGCTGTTCTTCTAAAGCACCAAGCGCTTTTTGATGTCAAGCCAGGTTGCATAGCTAACTACGAGCATGAGATTGGAGTAACGGACGAACGTCCCATTAAGACAAAATTGTATCCTTACCCAAAGAGATTCAGAAATTTGGTATCTAATGAAATTTCGCGTTGGTTGGCCTGGGGTGTCATCAAGAAACAGCCTACAGCGTATATTAACCCTCTGGTAGTGACGCCGAAGAGTGATGGACGTCTTCGGGTCTGTATTGATGGTCGAGCTCTGGCCAAAATTTCAGGTGATCTTTCCGACAGACCAATGCCACCCCTATCTGTTCTCCAAGACATATGCGACACTTCTTGGTTCAGCTGTGTCGATGCAACCGAGATGTTCTTGCAGATTAAAGTAAGAGAGAGCGACCAGAAATATCTAGGGTTCCTACATGAAGGCATTTCGTATGTTTTCCAGAAACTTCCATTTGGGACGAAACAAAGCCTTGCTTCTTGCGTCAGAGCATTAGATATGCTGATAGGATCTGAAGCTAGAGAGTACTGCGGCACTTATGTTGACGATTTAATTTTAGCCGACAGGAGCTTCGATGATCACATAGTACACCTCGACAGAGTGTTGGGTTTACTCACTGCGGGCGGCCTAACTCTCAGGCTGAGAAAGTGCAATTTTGCCAGAAAATCTTTGAACATACTTGGTTTCCATCTTTCGCAATCCGGTATCGGTAAAGATCCGGCGAAAGTGAAGGCAGTGTTAGATTTTAGAACACCACGGAACGTAAAGGAACTGCGTTCCTTCATTGGCTACTGCCAGTACTATCGATGTTTTAGTAGGAAGTACTCAGAAGTTCTCCATCCGTTGTTCCAACTTCTAAAGAAGAATGTGAGGTTCAAGTGGGAACCAGTACATCAGGCAGCGATGGAGAGGATCAAGCAGATCTTCCAGGAGGAAGTAGTGCTGAAAACCGTCCTGCCTGACAAACATCTGATTCTAGAGTCTGGTGCGTGTGACATTGCGTGTTCATCTCTGTTGTACCAGCGTGATGATAATGATGATATCCGTGTCATTGCTTTTACATCACGTGTGTTTAACGCAGCACAGAGAAACTATTCTATAACAGAAAAGGAATTTTTTGGACTAATAGATGGGGTTGTGAAGTTTAAACAGTATTTAGTAGGTACTAAATTCATAATTCGCAGTGACCACCTTGCACTTAAGTTCATTCTATATTGTAGACTTACAAACCAGCGCATCACCCGGTGGGCGATGCTGCTCTCCAACTTCAATTTCGAATTTCAGTTTGTCAAGTCCAATGAGAATCTGAGTGATTACCACTCTAGGTACCCTCCTCACACAGAAGAAGACCTCAGTGTTGCACGGAAGCCTATCCTCCAGGAGTCGCTGATGTCCATCCTGACGGAAATCCCATGTGAGTTGAGGAAGATGATAGCCATACTACCGGAGATGCAGTCTTCAGATCCTGTCTACGGCAAGATCAAGAAAGATGTCGAAGAGAAGACGGACTCACCAAAGGTGAATGGTGCTTGTCACCGTTTTGAAGTTTTGAACGGGCGCTTATGCAAGCGTGACCGGGAAGGAGTCCGAATATGCATCCCAGAAGTGTTAGTAGTTCCACTGCTCGATTATTACCATTCAGATCGAGGGCACATGTCGGCCAGCAAACTACTCCCACTTCTATCAGAATTTTTCGTATGGCCAAAGATGAGGGCAAGTGTGAGGCGATTTTGTGCTTCCTGTGAATTATGTCAAAAGAGCAACCCTCCCCAATGTTACCGTCCGGGACCACTGAATCCCGTCATTGTTGAGAAGCCAGGCTACTTGATCTGCGCTGACTGGTTAGGACCACTAACCAAGGGAATTGGGGGAGTCCATTATATATTAGTATTTTATGACGCATTTTCAAAGCTCATTGGCTTGTACGCGTGTAGAAAAGCCAACACTACCACTGCAATAAGGAAACTAAAGGAGTACTTAAAAGTGAACCCTAGTGTGGAACTAGTCTTGACAGACAGAGGGTCACCTATCCAGTCTAACCGCTGGAAAACTGAGTTAGCAGATCTTGGTATCAGGCACATCACTTCGACGCCATATTATCCCCAGGGTGAGATGGCCGAGGTCGCCGTCAAGGCAACAGTACGTTTACTACGAAAATTGTGCCATGATAACCAGAGATTGTGGCCCAAATACTTGGATAAAATTGAGAAGTGCTTAAATTCGGCGAAACACCTGACCACTGGCGTGTCAGCCTTTGAGTGTCACTTTGGGCAGTCTATGTCGAGAGACATAGCCAGGCTGTTTGAAATCCCAGAAGTGGATCAGCGCCATGACGTGCAGTACTATGTTGAAATTGCAAGAAAGAACCACAAAAGGAATGCTGCTGCACGAAAACGTAACTTCGACAAGTCACACCGTACTGTAGAGTACAAAGTGGGTGACCTTGTTCTAACTAGAGTTTTCCCCAAGTCGGATGCTCTAGCAGGTGTGTCGAAGAAGCTCTTACTCTTGTACTCTGGGCCATGGGAAATTGTCGCTACCACTGGCCGTAATATGTACACACTAGGGGATCCAGCGACAAAAGAAGTCAAGATGATGAGAAATGCTTTTCTCTTGAAGCCATACACGTCTAGAGAAGATAAGGATCACAGTGGTACTGGTCAATAGAGATGAAACAGGTCACACATCTATGCATCACTTACCGGATTTGACAACATGTGTAAATAGTGTTAGTGTTAGTGTATATTAAGTGAACTAGTGTATCAGTGTATTAGTGTATGTTTGGGAGCCTATGTCATTTATGTTATGTAAACTTAGGGAACACTGAATTCTCGATATTTAGCTTTTGTGTATTAGTATTTGATTCATTATGTTTACTGTGTGTTTAACTTTGATTTTTTTTAACCTTGGATGTCTTGTGTACCTATATTTTCAGGAACGAAAATGTGCCCTCTTTATGATCTACGTCCTGTACTAGAAAGTACAGCACCTAGAATCATAGGGGGGAAAATACTGTAGAAGGCCCATGTCCTTCTCCATCATCTGCATATCGAAATGCAGATGAGGGGCACATTTACATATTGATATGTAAATATAATGATTTTGTGATATAATTAATTGTTTAGATTAGCATACTCATTGCATATTAATTAGATATTATGAGTAATGAAGTGAAAAACACCGAGCGTAGTACGTAAATATTAATACAATATTGTATTATATTGTATTTACTTCAATTGTGTTTATTTCTTTTATAGGCAAGTTATAGTGTATTTATGGGTTGCATCTAATTACTGAGTCTTTGAATAACGTATAGCTACTGGGGACGATGGAAGAAATGATATTAAAAAGCATAGATGAAGGATTAATTAAAAAGTAAATAAGCAGATTCTATGGGAATCATACATGAATTTCAGAACGCTGGAAGATAGAGCGAGCGCTGAGAGAAGTTTTTTTTTTCTTTCCCGACTTTTTGTCGCCTAGAATTCAAGATGTGAGGTCCCTCACAACTCAACATGGAAAGAAATAACCAGAATAGGAACTAAATAAGAATCTTTATACACAGGAAGTAGCCTACAAACTTCCTTAGTGGAACCACACTGACGTTGATACAGTGGGTCGAAACACACCGTTTGTATTGTTTCAAAAGTCATAAACTTTTTCGCTTCTACATGCGAGATTTTAGTTTTCTATAGGTGTGATTTTCTATGTAGCGAGCTCTAGCGTCACTTTCTCCCCCCTCTTCTCAGAAGACCAGTAACGTCAGCCAGCGAGCCTTTAGTTTGTTCCCAAGATGCAACACCAATTTAAAAATGTATACTCTGTTTTGACTTATTTTCTATGTATAATATTAATATTTACGTAGTACGCTCAACACGTTCTTGGAAATACCGTACAAAATTCTGATTTATTTTATCAGCGTGATCCCTAGTCGTACAAGACGTTTGGATCTTGTGATTTTCAAAAATTAAATATAAACAAAGATGTTTCCTATATCCCTCTCCCTGCAAACATGGTGGACATTAGTAGCAGACAGCTTGAAGGACAGCCACAGGAAATTGGGCTTAATCCGGCTTCTGGGAGAGATGACAGTGTGTGAATAGAATGTCAATGTATTGTATAAATATTGTTATTCATTTTTGTGTATTTTATCATATATTTTCTTTTTCCATATGAGTATAATAAGTGAAGAAAACCTAGTGTTTTGAAAACTCTCAAAGATTTCTGCTAGGAGCAGAAAGTTCACAGATCTCCGCAAGTTACATAGAGCAGCACTTGTCAAAGGGGTGAAGGGTTGAAGTTGCTCCCAGAAGCAACCAAACTGGTGTTTTGCGGTAAGGATCACCTGTGAGAATAGCCTGAAGGGACAAAAACCTTTGTGAGAGAGACTGGAGGAGGCGAGTTTCTTCGTTTCCTTGTTTTTTGTGAATAGATATACTTGTTTTCGTGAGAGAACAGGGGGGTTGAACTTGGTAGCTTCGAGTGAGAACACGAATTTTTCGTCGTAAGGAAGTCTACTGACTTCACTTACATAGTGTTTGATAACCCGGGACACGTGTGAACAATTCCGGTTCCCGTGGAGGTCCTGTGAACAACAGTCTACGCGAGTGTGTAGAGAACTTAATTTTGCATCTCACCTTCTAGTAAATTCACAGAATGTGTAAAGCCATACACATTTCTGTAGTGCGTACATATAAGTTGTGATTATTACAATAAGTGACAATGGAAAGTTAACATTTATATTCATTTAATCTGTTTTCATTCTCTGAGTGGTATCCGTCACTCAAAAGAGATCACGAACTTTGACACTTGTCAAACAACCCACTTTAATATGGGAAAACATAATCTTCCAGTATGGGAGAAATACGTAATGTGCAATATCTCAAGTAGAGATATTGACATAGGCCGGTAACGCTTTTACGCCGTACCTGTCCTTGGACATTTTGAACAAGGCTTCAAGCAATTAATGTGCTTGCTTGAAAGAGATACTACAAGTCCCCTCGTGAAACATCAGTATCCAGTGTACCATAGCTTATGAGGAACATTTCTCTTCGCAGTGGAATGATAATGCGGAAAGACTCAGTGAAAGTCAACTAGAACTGTGCGACAACAACTAGTGAACAACAGGAACAGTGCATCAAATCTATTAAGAGTTTTTATAAGTTTCATTCTGTTTGTTTCTCTACGTGTTCTTTGAAATATGATTTTTCGTGTGAAATATTTCTCTCCTCTCTAAACTGTTTAGAGACCATAAACTCACTAACATGAGGAGATAAGAAAGTTGTATATATATATATATTGTTTTTTTTATTTTTATTTAAAGGTCAGACAGATCTTTAACATCAGGTGTAGTCCTCCCCTCCTTTTGTTATTTTATATTATGAAGCAGTGATATAAAGATATAAATCTAAAATATAAATATATATGAAAAATGTGTGTGTGGTAGTGCACTACGTGAGAAGTTATAATATCAGTGTATTGGAGTGTGGCTTTCATCACAACTCTCATCTTTATGTTCCTGGTTCCTATGAGAATAAAACAACCATCTCTTACCAGAATTCATGTCTACTCAATTTGCTGTAGGGTGAGTACCTGTACTAATGAAATGTTTGTTTTCAGGAAAGTGATACAAGGAGGCATTTTTCCCTCGTTTGTGTATGTCTGACCGGCTCTCTGAATGGGGCCTCAGAGAGAGTATTGATGCCCAAGGAACCATATAACAGTCATGAGATAGTGAGCTCAAGTACAGGCTGCTACCTGTTAATTTTAAAGTATAGATATTTTTTTCTCTTTTTAACCTATTTTGATAATTTTGAACTGACTCACTATAGTAGCGTCTTTGACCATGGCTGTTAAGCAGATGACCCTGAGATCTGCTGTTCCAAATTACTAACATTAATTGCTCTACCGACTTACTTGAGGGAGTGGCGGCTCTTGCAGGAGAGTACCATTATCTCCAAGAGGGAGAAAATCATTTTCAGATGTTTGTTATTTGCATTTTATGCAAATATCACTGTTGATTTGAATATCCTCAGCCACTCCACTTCTATTATTTTATTTTTATTTGTGTTGGTGTTCTTAGGTAACAGTAGTTTCGGCTCTGGCTACCTGCACCACACACCGGCATTTGCCTAGTGTGAATGAGGAAAACTCAGGAAAACCTCATTCAAGGTGGCTGACCTGAAAAAACGTGTTACACTTTTTAGACCGAGTGACCCTACGGGGAATCGAACCCGGGACCGCTCGAACCGAAGGCGAGAGCGTTAGCGACTACGCTACGCAGGACCAATTTTCAAAATTATTTATAGCTATGACAGAAACACTGTACATGTCTTTTATGTTTAAAGTTTGAATTTACTCATTAATTCTACAAGTAAGGAACATACCTTTCTATCTCAGAACTCTTTCTACGTATGAGATTTAAAATAGCGTTTATTGTGCAGGGAATTCGTGAAAAAATCATATAGTTCATCACTGCTGGAGAAAATAGTAATTTATTTGAGTAACATGCAAGGGTTTTTTTCATTTTGAAAATTAGTACTAAATTATTAGCAATATTAGTAATGGGTTTGGGTCTTGTATAGACAATAAAAAGTCTATCATAGTTTAAATAGCATTTATCTTCGTTGAGTTGTAATATCAACCTATGAAATAATCTTACAGTAAAAAGTAAGTAAAAAGAAAACGTTGCATACACATATACTAAAGTATGTAGTTAACATAAATGAAGTCTATGTGTTACAAATATTATACAAAATTGTACTGATTATTTTTATCTAATATCTAGAATAAATATAATCATTAAATATCATTCAAGTATTGCTCTATCTCAGTAATATTTAACAATTAGTAATTCTGCTATTTAATTTGAAAACTATACTAATCATAAGGGTCTCATACGTCATATTTTAATAGTTCTAGATTTATTCTAATATTTCAGCAAGGAGCAAGTGCATAGCTATTGAATATGCTATACATTCTCATAGCGTTCTTCAGTTTTCTAGTCTAGAAATATGGAGGTTCTAACTATAAAGCAACTTCTGTTATCCGTTGAAATAACTTTAAGTATTGTAGGTTCTCCTTGTTATCCACTAAGCTTTAAAGTTCTCCCTCCTTTCCACTAAACTTTAAATTTTAAAACCATCTGTTTTTCTCTCTTGCTATTATCAACTTTGAATCAGGATTCTATACTCTTCTTTACATTGGGAAGCTTAATGTAGAGAGTGAAGGAATTCTTTGTCGCATCAACAACTAATCAAATGCCTGAGTAAAATGTTTGACCACATTAACAATTATTTGAAGAAATATTGTCATGTTTATTGCAAATATAACAGTTGAAATATTAGTCTTCCTAACTGAAGGTACAAACTTCAGCTTCACTGGGACAACATAACCTCATTTATAACCACGTTGAGTTATAGGTAGCAGTACCTATAATGATATCATGCAGTATTTGACAACGACTGTATGTGCAAGTTGAGTATGTTATTTTCCTTGCAATATGTGTTGTAACAAAGATGTGACTAAATAAAAAAGGACAATAGTGTTTGATTGCTTATCTGAGTGTAACATGAGCGAAGTTCTCAATGTGATAGCGTTTCAAATCGTATGGGTTAGGCAAAACTAACTCCCCTATGATAACGAGCTTGCATGTCTTATTGAGGTTTTCTCATTCTAGATGTGCACTATAAAAGCGAGAAATTTAGAAAGAACCTCTGCATGTCACAACAACGTGCAGACATTGAGACAGCTCTTTACATAAATATATATAATATTAATACAACAGGATTATCAGAGAAGAAATCGTAATCAACTCGTGCTTGTAAGAAATCAATTTATGCTTTAGCCACCCGTTTAACCCAGTAAGGAAATTATCACGGAGGAAATATCCCTGTTCGGGATAGTTTTACAGAAACTTCAGACATATTAGCGACACGACAAACACAACAATTGAACATGTTGAATTTTAAAATAGGTTTACGCATTATTTCTGAACAAACTTCAGGAATACAACACCTGTTGCCCAGAGACCGTAATCAGTGTACAGTACAGTAACGTTAATTTGAATCTTTCCATCTATATATATAAAAGAGAACGTACAAATCCTTTGTCCGCTCATCACGCTAATACGGCTGAACCAATTTCTTTTATTTTTGGGGGGTTATTAGGATTTGGACCCTAGATGGTTTTTATCATATCACTTTAATTTTCAATTACCAGTGTCTTGAGATAATTGACCATTCAGGTGTCCATTACGTACAAATCCTTTGTTAGTTCATCATAGGTATAAAAATAAACGTATGTATATGCAACCCGCATGACCGTGTCACTCGGCGGGTTAACATAAATGACAGGCGTTATAATGGTTTTTATCATATCACTTGAAAGCGAAAAAGTAAAAATTATCTAAGTAACAAAGTTTATTGCGTTCGGGGGTGACCGCAGCGAAGCGGGGCGGGTTAACATAAATGACAGGCGATATAATTTTAACATTTACTGCAATCTTCTATGGTTTTTATCATATCACTTGAAAGCGAAAAAGTAAAAATTATCTAAGTAACAAAGTTTATTGCGTTCCGGGGTGACCGCAGCGAAGCGGGGTGAACGCTGCTAGTAGAAAATAAACATTTTAATGCAGATAAATGACCACGCCTGTTTTGAACTCAACAGTCCGTCAGTAAACAGAATTCGTGATTTTGTAGAATGAAAATGCACATCTGTTTCATAAGACATAAGTACATCCACAAAAAGTGATAATGTGATTAAGTATTCCGTCCAAAATATCACTGAACTTTATTTCTTTCAAGACGCGAAAAGACAACGAATATCTGTGATGGGGAAATTTACCTGCAAATGATTTGAGACATTGTTACGCACAAAACTGAAAAGCAGGGTTTGCATCATAAGTAAATTCGACCTGAAAACACAGTATACAGCCGAAGAAACAACAGAAAAGTTGAAAGGCTATTTAACAGTACAATAATTTCTAATTTCGGTGATGTGCGTTGGTTAACGAGTCACAAATATAATATAATATAATGCAGCTACAAACTTCATTTTGTGAGGCTATTTAAAGGAAAATTTGAAAGTGAATAGTTCGAAAATTCTTCATTAGCAAAGAACAGTATCAAACACGAACACTAACATACATTACAGCCCTGCTTAGTTCCATTGTTTACAAGAGTGATGGCCGAAATTCGTTCAATGTTCATAAATAACATACTTTTCAATCTTTGTTATATTCTCCGTATCCTGCTTCTTGTTTCATGCATTTAGTCCAATTAGAACCTAAGGTACGAATATTTGAAAGTAACTATTTGAAATTTAGATTTTTCTTAAAATCGTCCAGGTAACAAATGCTTTACCTTGCAGAATGGGATTTGGATTTCAGTTTAGCGTTTCTTTCAGCGGCGAGGCTATATGAGATGTGGACCTACAGCTTAGCGTGGGATCCAAACCACATGAACTCCTTCTCGGAATCGAACCTGGGTATCCCACGCGAAAAGCGTGTACGTTATCTATATAGCCACGAGGGAACTCCCTTGCAGAACGGGCTTCGTAGTCAAAAAAATGCGAAAATGTTTTTCCAATTAAAATCCAGTCTCGGCTCAGGCATATTATGACACAGTTCTGGTTATCCCTGGAGTTTTAAAAAAATCACTCGTGGTCCAGAGTTGGTGGCATAAATCCGTTTCTCTCAATCTCTATTGTTTAAAAACACTCCAATCTAATGCAAAACAATAACTGATATGCTGCAGAAAACGTTGGTATCAAGTACCATGAGTACTACATTGACGTAATTTTTACTAGTGCTCCTATTAATCCCTATGCATTGATTTCGTTGGGAACCTAATTTTTCACCCAACGCAACCCTTTGGCGAGCTAATGGAGCTGGATGTCAGAATACCCCTGCCTCGTGAGAGACCAAGGTCACCCTTCTAGTTCTGATCACTAGTGGGACTCTTATATCATTAAAGACTGCTCAGAAATACTGAAACATCCCCTACAAGTTATTTTTAATAAGTCAATAGCTTCTTCTACATTTCCTACGAAATTGAAGATTGGTGACGTCTGTCCCATTCCCAAAACAGGCTGTCCTACAGACCAAATAAAAAATTATCGACCGGTAACCCTACTATCTGCCCCATCTAAGATATTTGAAATTATTATATACGAAAAAATTTACTCACATGTACGGTCAGTAATATCTCCCTTTCAACATGGTTTCATGCCAAAGAGGTCAACCGTAATTAATCTCTCAGAACTTACACATTTTATAGCTAATCAAGTTGATAAAAAGGAACAAGTAGATGTAATTTATACAGATTTCTCCAAGGCGTTCGACGTAATTAATCACGATATACTTCTAAGCAAACTTGTGACTTTCAATTTTTCACAAAATCTTCAACAACTTATAGCATCCTAACTTTACCAACGGAAACATCGCGTTCGATACAAGAATATTTTAACTAAGGAATATGTCGTAGACTCTGGTGTGCCTCAGGGATCGAACTTAGGACCTCTGTTATTTATACTATTTGTTAACGATTTACCATCTGTTAACGATAACATCTTCCCACAAACTTTTGTTTGCTGACGATCTAAAAATCTATCGCAGTATCTCCACGGAATTGGACGCAATTTCTTTGCAAAATGGCATTAATGCTATTTCCCAATGGTGTGAATCAAACAAGTTGCTACTAAATATTGCGACATAATCGTTGGTAGTGATTCGTCCGCTAAGTGTGACCACAGGACCCAATGAAAACCATTATATGGCGGCCCACAGCATCACCGAGCCGCCGCCATGTTTCACAGTTGGGCGGAGACACTGCAGATCATAAGCTTCTTTGGGCGTTCTCCACACATAAACACGGCCCGTGGTTGGGAATAGGGTGAAGGATGACTCATCCGACCATATCACACGTTTCCAGTCCTGAACGCATGGTCGCGGCACCATTTGCGGCGTGCGAAAGCGTTATGGTCCCTGATGAGCGGTTTGGCCCGTGCAACACGACCCTGTAAGTTCATGTCATGTAATTCGCGGCGGACTGTGATTGTCGAAGTAGGGTGGGGGAGGTGCTGATTGAGTTCCTCCATCACTTGCTCCGCAGTGGCACGACGGTTCTGCGTGACAATGCGCTTTAATACCCGGCGTGACCTGTCACTCATTATTTTCTTCCGCCCACTGTTCCGCTTCCCCGATATGGTTTTCCCGTGTGTTGTGTAGGCCGTCATCACCTTCGACACTGTCCCACGCGACACACCTAACACAGTAGCCACTGCCGTCACACTCACTCCACATAACCGCGCACCAACAATTTGCCCTCTTGGAAAATCTGAGAGGTCTCCCATTTTACACTACCTCCGTCTGCTGCAGCCACTGGACACTGCTGTTCCACTGCGCCTGACGTAGTATGGAGACCGACCTAACACACCACCACCAGCGGTCCGGCGCTGCGGGCGCCACGACACCACTGCCAACCGATACATCTGACGTGTTGCCAACTACAGGTGTTTCCATTTTCCTGATCACCATGTATATATATACATTCACAATCATTCCCTTTTATTGATCATTCAGTTCAGCTCTATTTAGCCTAAAGGGTACAACCGTGGGTTCTTAAATAATATTGCTATAGGGTGTTTCAAAACAACACCGAAAACATTTGGGAGGTGATTCCTACACCAAGATAAGACGAAAAGTATAAACCAACCTGGGTGCACAAATGCTTCCTTTCGGGGTTATAGGCTGCTGAAAACATGAAAAGAGATATTTTTAAAGGCCCATAGCTCCAAAACTATGCTAAACATTGCCGGCGTTGTTTTGAAACACCATGTGTATTTCATTTATCGAAAACGAATTAATTTACGTAGTCAATACCACAAAATTATGGTGTATGTATATGTGAAAACTTCTTTAAGTAGTTGATTTTCTTCCTCACTACTCCTTTGTTCTTGATGCAACTTCAAACAAGATTATTATGAAGATTGGAAGACACCATATGATAGTTTTATTAAAATAGAATAAGTTTCTAGAGAGTTGTTGTTAAACAGACAGACTGATGGGTAGACTTACAAGCCAAATGAGACACACAAATGCAGTTTCGACTCAAATGGAAGAAGTTCCCTCAATTATATGTAGTTTCAGTTTTAAATTCATTTCTATATTTTATTAATGGAAGAAAAGTCCAGAACAACTTTCCTTTCAGTTGCATTATACTTGTTTCTTATTATCTTAGCAAAAAGTCTAAAATCCAACACTAGCTTTTATGGTTATTCTCTCGGGGGAAAATAATATCTAATTTTAGTGGAGACTCGAATATGTAACTATAGGAATTAAGAACGATAACCACTAGCCAATTATTCACCTAATCCAGTCCTGGTATGAAGTTGTAACATTGTGGCAATTTTAATCTTATTATTCTGTGAAACTGTTAGCATGAACCAGTTACGCTATTTGCCTTGCATTTACTTATATATTGCTTAAGCTGCATCAGTAAAGAAAATATATGTTGTTATGTACCAAAATTTACAGATTTAAAACTTCTAGTAAGGCCAATTAAATGCCGAGGTGAATTTACGTTGCATGAACTTATTTCCTCATAACTTCCATTCTTAAAAGGAGCAGTGAATGCTAATGTGGCAAATAGTACATATAGTATTGTAGTAATGAGAAAGTGGAAAAACAAAACAAAACTAAACATTTTAAGAAATATATACGCCAACTTGTAAAACATATCTATAAATAGAAACAAATATTTACAAACCTTAATAATTGACTTCAAGGAAGCTCTAAAAGCAGAAAATAACTCTAAAAGATGCTAAAACGTTACTATTATCAATACAAAAAAAAAAAAAAAAAAAGGCTATGCCAAATTCAACGAACTAACGTCTAATAAAATTACCGTTGAAAATATGATTTTACATTAGGTATTAAATTGTTTACCTTGGCACAGACTTCAAATTTATGTACTGATAATGCTATCATTTTAGCGTTTTCCAAACTTAGTTTCCTCTGTCTAGCGCTTTTAAAATTATTTTCTGCTTTTAGCGCTTTCTTGTAGTAGGTTAATATTTTTAATAGATTTTATCAAAATAAAAATTGATAATATTTTTATTATATTTAGTTAGATAAATCATTTATCAAACATTGTTAGTGTCATCATGTCTAAGAGGCTTAGGTGGTAAGGTCATGTATCCGAAATGAAAGAAAGTGGGTAACCTTTCAGTCTTAACTGAAGTTTAATTGGAAAACAACTATTAAGTAGATCTAGGTGCAGATGGAAGGAGAATATTAAGATGGATCTCGCAGAAATAGGAATACAAAGAAGAAACTGGATATAGTTAGCTAAGAACATAAGTCAATAGAGACCTCTTGTGAACGCAACATTGAAATTCGAAGTTCCATAGGCCATAGAGTTATCCGAAATGAAAGAAAGTGGGTAACCTTTCAGTCTTAACTGAAGTTTAATTGGAAAACAACTATTAAGTAGATCTAGGTGCAGATGGAAGGAGAATATTAAGATGGATCTCGCAGAAATAGGAATACAAAGAAGAAACTGGATATAGTTAGCTAAGAACATAAGTCAATAGAGACCTCTTGTGAACGCAACATTGAAATTCGAAGTTCCATAGGCCATAGAGTTAATTAATTGTTTCTAGGTAGAGAAATAAAGATGATTGAAACTAAGTTAATCGCATAACAAAACATTAATTCTAATAAACAAACGCATATCAAATAATGAACCTCGTCGACCATAGCTGTTTGTCAAATGTGAAGGCAGATGTAACTATACGGCTTTAGACTGGGTAAACCGGGAATTGTGAAAGGGAGCTCTACAGGAAGTTGGGTTGGAAGGAAGGATTCAAGACTCATAAAATACATTTATACCATATATAAACCATGAAATAACAGAGCAAATTGCAGTTGAAGGGGAATTCCACAGGGATGTTGTCTTTCGCCAACGTTATTTAATTTCTAGAACATATGGTGAAGAAAACGGTATTTCGATAGAAATAATAATAATTAGGCGTATACGATTTTTACTGGTATATGATATTTAACTTGTTGCAGAAGCTGATAAAAATAGTAATAAGAGTTTAGAAAACTTGAAGTAAAGTTGCAAAAATTACGAGATGGAATTAAGCATTAGAAAATCAAAGATAATGGAGATTGGGACAAAGGGATCGATTTCAAATATAGAAGAAGATGGACAGAAAGTAGAATAGGTGACTAGTTTTTGGTACGTGGGTAATATTATTAGTAAGAACATGAAGTACCTGTGTAAAATAAACAATTATATGAATAGTTGAGGAATATCTAGAAAGAAGTAAAATCTATTTTGTAGAAACATGAATAAAACTAGACACTACGCAAAAAGGATGGAAGAAAGATTGGGAGCATTTGAAATAATAGTTTGGAAAAGAATGAAGAAAACTAACAGTTTCGAACAGATAACAAATGAGGGTTTCAGAAATAATAGGTGAGAAGTGAAAATTTTAAAATGCAATTTCAAAGATGAAGAAAATACACTTGTAGTTGAGGAGAAACTATGTCATGAATGACGCAGTAGATGGAAAGGCAAGGAAAAGAGGGAACGAACGACAAGTCTACAGTTGATGGATGGCATTAAGCCAGAAAAATTGTACCTAAAGATGAAGAGATTAGCTAAACATTTGGTGCATGGAAATTTTCAGCTTTCGGTACGTAAATTGGTAATAAATACAGAACAAGTATTGTGATGGTAATAATATAAAACTACTTCTAAATTTTATTAATAGAAAAATCTAGAACAATGTTTATTAGTGTATAATCCTAACTCGTTCACATCATAAAAAAGACCAAATTCTAGGAAGTTGAATGTATATTTCCTGATAAACGAAACGTTTAAATAATATAGGCCGCCAATATGAGACATTTATTTTTATTTAAGTTGTGAAAGAACGTATTATCTTGATGATTGTCTTCTTCGATTTTATGTTTTATTTTTTATTTTTTATTTTCTGTCGTTAATAATAGAAAAGGAAAAGAAGAAGAATGTTTATGGTAAATAAGTGTATTCAATATTTCAACGGTGATACAAACTCCAGGGTCCTACAAGCTCCAGGTTCCCAAGTCAAGTGGAACAACGGAAGCAATCACTACATTTCCTAGCTCCCATTTCTTAAGTTGAATCATTTATGAAGCAGTTGTTACGGAAATATTTATTTATAAAATATGAATAGACATGAAAAAATCTTACAATCAAAAGCAAACTACCCCATCTTGATTTTTCATGGGAACTTTATGCTACACTACAGAATGTTATATACATACATATATATATATATATATATATATATATATATATATATATATATATATATATATATAAATTTATGAAATACAAACGGAAACAATTGAACCACTTTTGAAAAAACAAACTGAAAATAACTTAGTTTCCGAAATTTTCGAAAGCTAGTCTGTGCTTATCCAGACAGTATTATTTCTGAAACCAGTATAACATTTATTTTTTACCGAAGACTTTCAAAAAAGTTAATTTTTGCAGAAATATCTGAGACAATTGGAAAATATATTATGATTACAACATTTTGGCCTCTAACTGAATAGCGATAAGATTATATACAATGATTTTGGAGACGGTTATATACTGATGTGAGAATGTCCAAACTCGCAAGCCAAGGTCTTGGGATCAATCTTATCAAACTCAGTTGTCTGTGTGCATCAGTCTGTAAGTCGATATGGAGCCTAGAAAATCCTAGCTAACATTAGGATCCGAGCAATAAGGATAGTGAGTGCAAGCAAAGCGAATATGATCACCATTGATACCTAAGCTGAGCCGTTGGCGACCTCGAGTCTAGTTAGGTAAATGAGTGCTCTGCTTAGTTATCGTGAGCCTTATTAAAGAAAGCGAGCCCGAAGTCAAGAGTGCACGATTTAGAGTGGTCCTCATTGAAACTATTGAGCACGAACTCATAAGGATAATGAGACAGAGCCCATGCAAGTTTCAGTGAGCCCCTTTAATCTGGAGTGTACCATTCTCGCTGTCTCCATTTTCCTTGAAGAAGGTCCAAGACGTCATGTTTTAAAACAATTGTCATTATTAACTAATCTGTCATTTTGGCAGGTTCTGGGACTAATGAGTTTTTCTTTTCTGTTTTATTAATTTTAGGTTTGGACCTGGAAATGTTTCTTCCACGTTTTTCGAACTTCAACTTTCCCTTTCAACTCCCAATATTTTCTTCTATTTTTCAAATCATCGATTAGTTGTGCTTTTCTTCCTTCTACTCCTCGCCTTCCTTTCATCTTTCTTTCTATAGCCATATAAGGAAGACAATTACTTCGCTACGTGTCCCATCCAATTGGATTTTCTACGCAAGATGCTGGATAAAAGTGTACTCTTCTCTCCTATACGTTTCAAAACATCCTTATATTTTTTACTCTGTGTCCATATTATCTTCTCCATGTTCCTCCAACACCATATTTCGAAGTTCTTTAACATCCATGCTTTTGAACAAACCAAAGTAAATAAATTCATTATCATAATAAATTAAAATGTCATACTTGATCAATGCAGGTCTGTATACCTACTTTTGGGCCACTCTGTATTTCCAAACGTTTATGTTTAGTTCCTGGAAAGTCTCTTTGTGTGAACTGTTTGAAACGTATTTTTGGAAAATAGAACAAAGAACTAAATGGATGTGAAGACGATGAATATATTTCTCCACATGACAATATAGTACAATTGGATGCTGCTTGTAGAAGTTTCGGTGTGTCACCTCCATCGAAATTAAGAAAAGTGGGCACAGATAAAAGACTTGCAGCAATAAAATCGAAAATAGAGCAGATATCAAGGAAGATAAAATAAATCTAGAATTGTGTTTTGAAACTAAAAATCTTAACATCGAAACTCCGGTGCAATCTTCTTTACGCGAATATGAAGAACTAATTTGTAAACTAGAACCAAAATGTGTACTTGCAGCTAAAGAAGATAGAGTTAAAATTACTAGTTTACTTCCCCAATCTTGGTCCAGATCTAAAACAGTATCAGAATTTTATGTCTCAGAGCGTTTGTTGTGATTTCAAAAGGTTTCCACGGTGTATATTAAAGTACACCCAAACATTAAAAAAGTTATTTATTTTACTGATGGACCTTCAAGTCAAAATAAAAAAAAAAAAAAAAGAATCGCTTCGATCTTGACGCTTAATGGCACTTCTTCGGATCATCCCATGGGAAAAACGCCTGTAATGATGTGGGTGGAACTACAAAACGAGAAGTTGCGAAAGCAAGTTTGCAAAGGCCAATAAATAATTAGATAGTCAACGTAGATGACATGTTTTCATTTTGTAATGAAAAGTTACAAAGCATAAAATATTTTCTGGTGAAATCAGATGAAGTAGCTAAGATCTCATAAACTCAAAAAAATTGACCTCTGTACTAGAAGCTACCACAAATCTGTTCCTATCTTAGAAGGCATTGTAAGATGTTACATTATTCAGAGTCAAAGGACTACGACGACCATCCTGTGTTACATATTCTACCATTTACATCAACTAGTTTGTTAAAATTAAACATAATGAAATGGATATCTTGCTAACATGCAGTTATGTTTTGTATTTCTACAACAACAATATGTTTTCTTTCAAAATAGTTTCTTTTTATTGCAATCTCAGTTGTGGTAATCGCTTCAGGTAAGGTACTCTCTCTCAAATAGTAATAGGTTATTAGTATTGTTTAATCTCCATAAACTTAAGCGCTAGGAAAAGGAATAGGAAAATACACAGGAACATAATTATTGTTCCAATATTGAAACAGTGCACAATTATACAACATATCAACGTGCTCTGAACACAAGTAACCCTCTACATAGTACTTCTTCAGTGAGCCAAAACAGTATCACTTCAATGGAGTATGTTTCATATTTGAGAGGCTATAACTTTTGTAGTAGTACAATACACAAGAATGTCTTTTATTTGCCATAAACATACACAAGAGCACTACATCCTGTGCTAATCCTTTGAGATTTTTATCACTAGCCCCATTAGAGTTATTTCAGCCCAAACTTCGTGTTTTTCGACAAAACCGGAATTTTAAAACAATCATAAAACATAAGGGTAAGTATATTACAATCAATATTTTTTCTGGTAAAACTACTGACATATCTCTTGATAGCACAAACTAAATCAAACTATATATACCACTCCTTTTTACTTACAAAACGTTACAAAACGTGAAATTGCACGGATATTGATGTTTATATTTACTTCTAATTTTCTCATAGAGAGGAGAAACATGGGTAAATACCTATGGGCCTAGTTTTTACTTCGATTCATTACCAATAGAATGCTTTTGGTTTTGTTCTTCTCGAGCAAGTACTTTTATCGTAATGAACGTTTCTGTTAACCCTTACAATCGTGAAAGTATGCGCGCGCCACAAAACAAAACATGGCCGCCATCGGCAAACCGCTTCAGATAAATATATATAATAAACAGTTTTAAAGTCTTAAAACATGAAGCAAGCTACTGCGTAGGTTTTATAATTTTCAAAAATGGTCTAGCAACCAATGTATTTTTCTCTGGATCACTTCAGATGGGGGGGCCGCGGTGGCTCAGTGGTAGAGCGTTCACCTCTGGTGCATGGGGTTCCGGGTTCAAACCCTGCTCCCGCCAAGTGAACTTTGTGGTGGACAAACACCGTGTGCGTGGGTTTTCTCGGGGTACTCCCGTTTCCTCCCACTTTCTTCATTCCACCATTTCATTCATTTCTCATCTTCACCGTCTCCTTTAGCCTAACCGGCATAACTGTGGGACGTAAAACTCAAAAATTTCATTTCATTTCATTTTCACTTCAGATGGATTGACCAATACCTCAGAAACGCTTCTCATCTCAAGATGGAGAGAGGCTAGGGGTATTGAGATGGACTTTTTCAGTCTAGGTTTAGATGATAGAATTTTGTAAGATGGCTGTGTGAAAGGGGATGCGGATGAAGTCGCTGAACCATTTTTATATCAGAGAGACAAAGTATTCGAGCCTTAGTTGACACATAATAGAGGACGGCTGATAGAACTGTAGTTGGGTGATAGTATCTGATATTCCGTTTTCTTAGTACGTTAATCGTTCTTTCCATAGGGAAGGGCTACCTACTTTTGTTTTCCTCCTTACCTAATAATCCTTCTTTTTTAAAAGAATGAATAAAGATTTATTGCAATATTAATTTTGGATATACCCCTTTGCAAAATCTCCCCAAACCGTATTTTATACTGCGTTAATGATATTTTGGTTTGAATTTGACATTATTTAAGAACGTTGATTTTTTTAGAAAAATAATTTGGACGCTCGTGTTTATATTTTTTTAAAAAACAATATGTGCTAATTCATTCTTAGAGTTCCCCAGGTTTCTAATGAGCGTAATTATTCTGTGAACTCAGGTTCGATTCGCGAAATTCGTAACTATTTCTAATAAGGAAGAGATAAATGATTGGTAACGAACTGAAAATTACCAAGTTCTGCATAAAAATAGGAGCAAAAGGGCTCATATAATAAATAAAGAGTAATAAATTGTAGTAAAGAGTAAAGAGTAGTAAAGAAATGCTTGAGATGAAGTGAAAGATGGTTAGTTTATCCAACAAGTTATTGAATTTTGTTAAGATTATCTCTGACTAACATTAATTAAAGTAAATTAATTATGACAGTTTTTTTTTTTTATCGTTTGTTCAATTAGCGACTAACTTAACTACACCATCTTGTAAATAACAGTGAGCAACGCTAGGCAGCTCAGTTCCTGTAAATCGAAATAAAAGAGTTATTGCATGACGGGTTCATTGATTCAAAAGCAACTCATCTTAATGAGTGGTGGATTTAGACATCTTGCGGTCTTCAACAAATCATAGCTTGAATCCTCCTCTCCTAGACACAATAATAGCATGATTATTATTTCATTTTTTAATTATTCCTCCATTCATTCTTTTCACTTCTTAATATGCCCTCAATTCTACGGGTTTAACAGTAAACAATTGACAACTTGTCACAATGCATTTTGAACAGTGGCATAGACTCAGCCAGTATTGTTTTCGTTTTCTCTACAAATGATCAATTTTTCGAATTCACTCAGTTAGCACTGGGCACTGCCCACCGTTAATTCAAGGAAAGAAAACATTTCCTTAAAACTCATAATTCTCTCTTACGAAATCGAAGCAGCAACAAATTATCACAATAACATTCTTCCCTTCAACACTATTCATAGCCGAAATAAAAAATATTGAACATCTTTCGGAGCGAGAAACAAGCAAGCCGTTATAACTTAGCTACTAATAAATTTTAAATCGATAAAATATTCATTGGTAAATAGTTCAGACTGGGAGCAGGGAAAACCGCAAGAACAAGAAAATATTTGTTTGGGGGCACTAATACTATTTTAAAAAATAAAAGTATGTTTCCAAAACTGAAATGCATTTGAGTACAATGAAAAAAAATCTATAGTTAAATTACCAAATATCAATGTAAAATCAGTTACACTTCATTTTGTAAATTGATATACATTTCCTTAGATTAAATTACAAAATTTGCTGTATTTATACAACTTTACAGTAAATTTATAAGAAAATATATTTTTATTACTGGATGGCTGGATCCGAAGATCCGGATCTGATTGGGTTCGGATCGTGTGGATCCGGATCTCGGATCTGGATCCGGATCTCGAATCTCGTATCTGGATCTGGATCTCGGATCTGAGTCCGGATCTCAAAGCTCGGATTTCGGATCTGGATCCGGATCTCGAATCTCGGATCTGAATCCGAAATTCTAATCTACGATCTGGATCCGAAATCCGGATTTCAGATCATGAGCCGTATCCAAACCCAAATCCCACCCAAATTGTGATAAACTTGAATATGTAAAATTCGCCGAAAGTAATTTCACGAAGTCCTGACAGTGAAGAAGAAAACAAATTTAAGACGAATATTGACAAGTCTATTTGTCTTCTTCATTCTACTCTAAAGATCAAATGTTTGCCTTCCTAAAAAAAAAAAAAAAAAAAAAAAAAAAAAAAAAAAAATCTGATTTGATCCGGATGAGAGTTCGAATGTCGAATCCTGGTCTGCCCGGTTCCAGGACCGAGATGAAATACACATATATATATCTGAAATCGGAATACGAAACGCCTCAAGAGACCTATTTCATTGACAGTTAAGAAAACATAAACAGTTAAGACAAGTATTGACTAGTTTTTACGTATATTTATCTTGCTCAGTCTGCACAAAATATCAAATGTATACCTTGTTGACTGCCACAAGGGTAAAGTGGTTTCCTTAGCTTGGGGTCACGCCGCGAAATTTTAAAATTACCATTATTTCTGTGATTTTTGTTTACTTCTATGTTGTAAACACATACTATAAAAAATCCACGGGCTACGATCACTTTGCAACTTTCTGAGGCCAAACGAATATTTCAATCCATATTATCAAGCACGAGGTGAGGTATTGATAAAGACCTCAAGGCCTGAAGCAGTTGTTGTAGTGAAACCATAAAACAGGTCTCGTGGCTTTCACAAGATATGTATGTGAGACCAGATTTCGTGTCTCATGGCAGTCAACCTGTTAATAATTATTTAGTAAATCCCAATATGAGCACCGAGAATAAACTATGAATTTTGGTTCCCCTTATCTAGATTTGAAATTTCGGATTCATACATAGAATGAGGCTGAAAGATAAATATTTGAGATCTATAAACCGAAACATGTGCTAGCACGAAGATCATAGAAGTTGTAATGCGAGCGGAAGGCACTTGCACTAATTCCGCATGTATTTTGGGGAACACGAGAAACTTAAAAAAAGATAAATATTCTTTTTCAGGGTAAGTCGCGCTTTAACATGACTTTTCATGAGTGTTATGTTCAAATACGAAAACTGTAATGGCGACTTGTTTGAAGTAAAGGTCTTTTCGTTTTTAACAATAAAGTTAGGTTCTTTCACATTGGGGAAAAATTAGCAAGACACATTCCACTGATTAGAGTGCTGGTTCTTATGGAAGTTTTCACATTGAACCGAAAATTTCCTCATGTAAGTATCGGATTGCCACAATTCACCTTGCTGAAAGACGTGGTTTATCAGGAGATCGGCCAAGATTCCTTTGACCTTAGCCTGTAGACTGCTTCTGGTCTCAATTATTTCCATATACTAAGACTAACCATATAGATAGTTGGTTCGAAACGAGTTAAAATATCACTAATTAACCTTAAGGGGATAATCGCGATTTAAATGTTCGTAAACCAGAAGAGATGTGAAAGTTAAGCGTTAAAATAAATCCGTTAATTCCGGAATGAAGAGATTTATATGCAACCTAATGATAGCAATAAAACTCGTTATGTAACATTTTCAAAGCTAAGATTAACAATTATCTTCTTGAAGAGGGTTTACGGCAGCATAGAAAATTATAAATCCAATTATTATAAGTAGTACCTCTGACAACCCTGCATTTCACATCGTCCTTCATCCTGACAAGTGGGCAATTCACTTACCCATAATGACATTTCAAGCGTTCCAGTGAAATCAATATCTCAGTTTGGGTTTCGGGATCATGCTTCAGTGAGCCTTGACTATCACCATCAGCAGCTATTAGAGAATCAGAACTTATTTCTGTACTAGATAATATGGGTAATTATAGCTATTCGTCTAAAGAAGATGGAGAGTGTACGTAGGAAATATTTCATACATAAGACTTACATTGTCAATATTTAGGAGCAACTTTTAAAATAATCAGTTACCTTAAATGTGCTACGGCTTAGCCGAGTAAACCAGACAGCCAGTGTCGAGTGGTCTGCGGCATTAGGCTGTGGATCATTTGCTGTGAATGTCTTGCATTCAAATCCCGCTTCGGGCATAGGTGTTTTTAACTGTCCTCGTTTACTTCTATGTCTGTGTGGTATCGTAATGCTTACAGTGTAATCCGTGCAAGCGTTCAGCAGGTTAAATAATTTGATAAATAGCTGTTATCTTTTCATATGTAAGAAACAGTGGTTAGCGCGTGCCCGTTGTCATGGGTTCAGTCTTCGGAGAGGTACTCAACAATTTCGATGTTGACCCAGCATCGTGAGGAAAATTGGAGAGTTATCTGAAGTAAGAGGTAGCGGACTCCAGTCTAGGAAGCCGGCGTTAGGGACTTCGGGTGTCGATACGTAGACTACACATCTCCACTTTGAACGTAAGCCCGCTGATAGGAACCAAAGGACTGTCGTGCCAAGAGTTTAGTTTGTTTTAATTATCATAAATGTCTTCTTTCTTATTAATGTTTCTCCAATATTTCCTTTTCAACTGGTTTGCGAAACTCAGAGCTAGCTGCTTGTTTTCTTTTCTTTTTTTTTTAATTCTTGTTCATAGTTAGCACAACTAATTACTAAGGAAAACAACTTTTCAATAAAATTCGTCTCGCGTCCTTCGTAGCTCTAAGATTAGTTACTTTTAGCTTTTTTAAAAGTTGGAAATCCTTTTATCATTTTCCCCTCGTTTTCCCTATCTTTTCTAGTTTTACCTATGTTTTTTTGCACGGACATTGCGCCTATAGGCACGTGCTTTAAGTATGTTCGTTTACAAAAGCGGGACATTTTCCTGCCACTGTAGGAAGTAAGAGTGCTCTGTATCAGAAAAATATTAATTGACGTATGTAAGTGAATATATCTGTAATGAAGTCACAATTACTCAGTTATTGTATCGTACATAGTTTCCTCATCCTCATTAATCTCTTCACCCCCGCTTCCTGAATTCCAGTTCTAGTATTCTTTCTTGAGCAAGGCTCATTTAATGGGGGACTGATGTCTCATGTAGGCTTCTTAACTATAACATCAGCAATAAAAAAGTAGAGTTTAATTTGCACTAATTTTAGAACATTACGTTAATTATTAGCTAAATAATAATAATAATACGGAGCGAGCTTAGACTAGTTGTTAGGATTCTTGCTTCGCAATTGGGTAATACCGGGTTCGAATTCGGAGACCAGCCATCCTGACTGAGGATTTTCCAGGGTTGTTCCTCTGTTATACTGGGCAAATGCTAGGTTAGTACCTTGATCTAAGGCTCTGAAGACCTCCCGTCCATTCCTTTTCCAATGTTGTTTTCATCTGTTAATTACTACAGTGTAAAGTGGCCCCTGAGGATGTATCTGGTAGCTTATAGTAAATAAACAATAATGACATAATAAATCTTCATGAAATGTGTGGGTTAATTTAACTACAGCTTTACAGTCCCAATAGATAGCTACAGTTTTAATATCAATTTCCTGACTTTTAAATACTATTTTCATATTGTTTTAGCTTTCAATTGTCTCATGTATATTTCCACCGAGAATTGAACCTGAGATCACACGAACAAATGCGAATATGTTAAATATTTTTGAACACTTTAATACAAACCACAAAACGCTTCAATAATACGATGCATGAATATGTTTTGGTTACGTCGTGCAATGTATGATTAAAGAAACCTGGGGGTTGAAAAAAATAATAGAAATCTCTTTTTTATTTACTCCTTCAACAAATCCCCGACCTCAGAAGGACAAGCCGTAAGTTAGGTGATAAAGTCATATAACAAACACTTTTATTAATACTAATAATACTACACAACCGTATCGCTCTCCTGAAATTCTCGTGAGTATGTTTAAAAATCTACTGTTGTTCCACGCCAACCAGTCTATATTTTTTGTTGTACCTTCGAAGTGAAAGATATTCATTCATTATTACATTTCTTAATGGTGGACTCGAGTTAGTCAGAAACTACAATTAATTTAAAGAGTTTGTTTTGTCTAGTATTCCTGCGATTAAAAGGGCCTTATTTAAAAGATATTTCATTTGTATATGAGAAAATAGTAAGGTTTATTTTCTAAGAATAAAATAAATAGTTTCAATGTGAAGCTAACATTAAGTTTTGAAGAGGAGCTAAACAGAAGAACTTGTTACCATTTACATCAGATTTCAGACAGTTCACTATACTCTGAAATGGGAAGAAGTCAAACTTGGAAACATTTTACTAAAGAGACTTCGACAGAAAGTTCAACATGTAAATATTGCAAGGTTAAAATAAAATAAAGAACAAAGGTAGCACAAACGTGTTATGGAAACATTTAAAAGCACATCATATATTAGTGAATCCAAAAAAGTTTTGACGAATTTTAGATATTCAATTTTATCATCACAATTTGAGATGTAGGTTTGGATACGAATCAAGATGTGAGATTCGAATTTCGGATACAGATCTGAGATCCGGACCCAAATCCGAAATCCGAATTTCGAATCCAGATCAGAGATCTGAACCCAGATCCGAGATCCGGATCTCATTGGGTCTAGTATATCCGGATCCGAAAATTTTGGCCGTCCCTAATTTTTATTGACAAAAATGTAATTTTACACCATTTTGTATTATTAATTTTACTTTACAGGTGTAAATTGATTTATATAGAGGCTTGGCAAAAACATTGCTACTGTTTTTTTTTTTTTTCGAAATTTACCTATGAAATGTTTTACAAAGTAGCTATTTTTAATAGTTACTCAAGAAAATTGTTTTCTATTAATAAGAATACAAAATAGTATTGAAATATTGGGGAGCTCATCCCACTCAACGACATAATTCGGAAACTCAAGGGGTCTAAGCCTCTAGGTTCCGGAGCCTATGTTGCTACTGAAATATTTAGTTATGAAATAATAACTAAATCAGCTGAGGAGTTTCTGGAAAGCTGTCTGAATAAATTACTAGCTTTGTGGTTTATACGTTGTTGTCTTCAGCATACAATGCAATACGAATGTGTCACAAACAATATCGAAAGCAAAATTTAATCAAGGGGGTTATAGTTCCTAAGTTCATATATTTTTCAGAATGCAAATATATTTTTGCATATCTTTTTGAAAGAGGTGACAAAACATGGATGCTACCCCTTCCGTACCCCTGTGGATCACACATACCTAAATTCCCTTTGTTATTGCGCGTGTGTAGTAATGGTAAGTAATGACATTATATGGCTTGAAGAACTCAAAATATATTTTTAATATTATTAATAACTGAAACAATAGATTTTACCATTTATGATTAAATTATTTGCTGGAACATAATCGAAATTCTGTCTTCTATGGTGATATGACCAGGAAACTTATCATGAAAACTGTATAGTAGATTAGTCATACAAATAAGATAAAAGAAGTCTCACTTGCTCCCTAACTATGTTCTAGGAAAAATGCATCCAATCACCATCTGCATTAAATAAGCATTTCCTCATCTTTATAAATCGATATAGTACTTCCTCAGATTGCTTGTAACATGTGTGAAAGCGGTGGATCAGGTGCTGGCCTAGTGTTCTGGTATAAAATTAATAACCTATTATCATATGTATTATATTAGCTTTCATACAGAAATGCCCCCAGGATTTTTTCAAGGCGTTGGAGACAAAAGACTGACACGTAAAAATAGAGATGAAATGAAACATTCCAGTTTTAGATCCCAAGCCATGTCATATAGGCAGAAGGAGGCGGCGATGATAGAGTGAAAAAGAACGATGCAATGAGGAAAGAGATAATAGCATACTAATTGGATAATAATAACAAGGGAAGATACTGGCGTTGTACCATGCTTGGCGCGAACCCGACACATAAGCAAAGTCGAAAACATACACACTTTGACACACATAATATTTCATGTAAAATTATTTATATTGTCGCACATTTCATAACCTTATTTATTACAGTAAATGCATTAAATACTATAGTAGGTGAGTAAAGAAATCTAATATGTTTTCACATGTATTACGAAGAACCAAACCTTTTCTGAAAATTCAGGTGAAACCCATTGGCCCCTTCCTCCTCGCTGCAGACGTTCATGGTTTCGAATAATGAAAAAAAGTTTAAACTGCGTTCAGCTAATTTCTTACATTACTTTCTGGAATAATAGTATTTCTTAAAGAACCCCTTTGTAATAAATTGTCAAATCCAAATATACCATCTACCTTATCCCTCTGTTCAGTCTGTTTGCTCATTCACGTTATCTCAAATATCTATCACGTCAACAGAGGTTGGAATTGAAAATGAAATGAAATTTTTAAGTTTTACATCCCACGATTATGCCGTCTAAGCTAAAGGAGACGGTGATGATGAGGAATGAATGAAATAATGAAATGATGAAAGTGGGAGGAAACGGGAGAGCCCCGAGGAAACCCACGCACACGGTGTTTGTCCACCACAAAGTTCACGTGGCGGGAGGAGGATTTGAACCCGAGACCCCATGCATCAGAGGTGAACGCTCTACCACTGAGCCACCGCGGCCCGTCCTCCAGAGGTTGGGTCACTCTTATTGTCTCTACCTCATGATAAAGCCTCAGGCCCTCATAATATAACCTCGATCTTTCTTAGTTCCACAGCATTTATTATTTCTTTCCCGCTTTCGCTCATTTTTAACAGATGTTTTATAGAAGCCCATTATTTCTCGTTGTGCAAAACTGCCCGTGTCACCTCCATCTATAAATCCAAACCGATAGATTGTATGTCATCCTGCAGGCCTATATTGTTTCTCTCCAACGTATCAATTGTTTTTCAGAAAATTATCAAAGACAGACTTTCCAAATTCATCTCTCCTTATATTAACACAGCTCAACATGGTTTCTTGTCAAATTGTTCTTACCTTACTTACTAATCGAAGGCACCAAAGGTAAGCGCTGTACCACTGAGTCACCATGCCCCTCTCTTTAAGGATGAATTCACTGTTAAAACAAACAAACAGCATAGATGCTATCCTCTCCGGAAGAACCAAAGAACTACGGGGAAACCATTTCCCAATAGGTATCAAACAAGACGGTGGCCTAGCACCTTCAGATCTATGGTCTTTGGGGTAGAATTGCGGTAAGTAAACCATTCTTCAAACAGGAAATATTACAAAAAATACTCCTGGGTCAAAAAAATAAAAGAAATGGAACGATTATCAATGGAAGCTGGCACCTAGAACGACGAATCTAAGTACCATTGCTAGAAGTTCGTGCGTAGTCGTCCCGAAGAGTACTTTCATCCCAACCGTGTAATACCTAGAATAAAGCGTCACTGTTTGGAGATGCTTTACAAACCACCAAGTTGATAGTTTAGTTCGAATTTATGCAATCATGGACAAAACTCGTTTCATAACATTTAAGTGAGGTATAGATTTTCATCAGGAACGTGGATTTATGCACTAACTTTGACTACAACAGGATTACCAACTCAAACTTCTTCCAAGCTATGCAGGTAATTATCTGCATGCTTATAATGCAAAGAAAACGCTTACATCTCTATGGAATAGTCGCCACAGTCACCAGATATTTTACTCATTGGAGCTCTTGTAAGATGTACTTGGCAGGACAGTCCGTAAATAGATGCCAGCCAAAACTTAAGGTCTTTGAAACGTTCTTCAGAACTACTGAAGTAGCAAAGCTTTGGAAAAGTTACATAAATTAATTAATGCCTGGAATTTTAAAGCTCATTTCAAGCCTAGTGATGAACATTTCATTGAACACAAACATAATAAAATTTTCTCAGTGGAAACAGAACCATATATTTTAATTTCTTTATGTGAGTAATGATGCAAATTTTACATGTCCAACAAACTGGTTTTGTATGGATATTTTTTCTTTTCTTTGAAATATTCTGAAAAATGAGTAGTGTACTCGGACTTCTGACAATGATTGTAATTCTTAAAAGAAACACACTCCACGTTTAACAAAAATAGGATTTAAAAAATGTTATCCCGAGTTTTCTAAAATGACATTTTTTTTAAAGTTAGGTAGGAATTCACCCTTTGCCCTTCACTAAGTTAACTGTATGCAATAAATATCACTTGATAGTCTGAAAGGAAGTAAATGCCATATTTCATGCAACTAAGCTTAATTTAGGAAAGTTGTCGTCAAATTTGGATCTTTTTTAAGATTAAACTTAATTCGCCTCCTTGCTCCTGATTGAATTTAACCCGTAGCATTTAAGAGATTTTTTTTAAATGTCATACAAATGTCCTATAGTTCTATAAAATCAGTGTCCAAGATTGAATTTAACCGCAAAGTAATAGAAGTAATTTTAAGTGTTAAAGAAAATATGGTACTGTTTCGCTAGGGATGCCAAGGTCAGGGTAGAAGTATATATACTGTTATAAAATAACAGCTATGCCAAGGTAGTATATATATACTGTTACAAAATAACTTCAACACCTGCTAAAATTTCTATGTTTTAATTTCTTTTAGAAAATTGTTAATTTTCTCTCTAAAGGGGCTTAACGTACCATACAATTGTTAGCCATTGTATTTTGATATGTTTTTCTTTATTACTGCTCATGGCTTATCTGTGCTTTTTGCTCAACAGGTAGCAGTGCATTCAGTATGCAAATAGCTGCCTCATGTATGCACAAGTGAATGGTGATACGCTGATCGTTGGTAATGAAAATTTACATGCGTGACCTTTTGTATTTGTGAGTTGTTGTTCATGATCTGTATATGATATTTAATGCTTTGTGATTGTTCCTCAATAGTTAGTATGATTACGTACTAAAAATGGGTAAAATACTGAACGATACATCCCCTCGTAAACAAGGGAAGATACTGGCGTTGTACCATGCTGGCATTTCGTAACGTCAAACTGCAAAACAACTTCACCTATATCATACAACGGTTGGTAGAGTTATTAAAAAAACAAACAATGTATAATAAGTCCTCTTTGACAGACAAATGTGGCCGAAGGCGAAAAACAATTCCTCGGATAGACAGAAAAATAAAGACCCTAGCTCTGATAAGCAGAGCATCTTCTTCGCAACAAATCACTCAAACTGTGTCCAATGATACTGGTGTTAGTGTAAGCTACGTGACAGTTGTTAGGCAGTTAAAGCAACAATGAATTAGGAAGAAAACACCTAGAAAGAAGCCTATACTTAATGCAATTCACGTAAGAGCTATGAAGCACTTTCTTAGCATGTGCGAAGCGTAGGTGTTGAAGAATGGGAACACGTGATTTTCTCCGATGAAAAAAAAGTTTAGGGTGCTTGGAAATGACAGTGACGTCCGACTAGGGATGAGAAGTGAGAAAGTACTTAATAGCGACTGTGTATCACTGACAGAGAAGTTTGGTGATAGTGTAATTGTGTGGTGCTGTTTTACGTCGAAAGGTGTTGGAAGACTAGAAATTTGCAACAGGTCAGTTAAATCACAGTATTACATGGAGATTTTAGACCATAAATTTCTAGCAACACATAATAATTTCAATAAGGGATAATTTCTCAGGCAAAAACTTAGATTACTTCATATTTCAAGATGATAATGCGCCGTGTCACAGAGCTGCTGTGGTTAAGAAATGGTTTTCAGATATGCATATCCAAAGGTTGTGGTGGCCACCTAACTCTCCCGACATGAATCCTCTTGAAAATTTATGGCATATCATGTCCCACAAGCTTCCAGGGAAGTTCTTTCAAACAAACAAGGAACTTATTGAAGTTGTGGTGGAAGTTTGGTTCCATGAGATAGAAAAATGAAATCTTTGAGTTTTACGTCCCACAATTATGCCGGTTAGGCTAAAGGAGACAGTGATTATGAGAAATGAATGAAATGGTGGAATGAAGAAAGTGGGAGGAAACGGGAGAACCCCGAGAAAACCGACGCACACGGTGTTTTTCCACCACAAAGTTCACTCCATGCACCAGAGTTGAACACTCTACCACTGAGCCACCGCGGCTCCTTCCATGAGATGGACTTGCCAGTCTCTAGTACACAGCATGCCAAGTAGGTTGGCAGCACTAAAAGCGGCACATGAGACACATACAAAGTACTGAATAGGGTATATACACAGTCACGGCTTTTATACACTTAACAGTACTGTTAAAAAAAAAAAAAAAAAAAAAAACTCGCATCCATTTCTTGTTCATTAATGAGGTGTTAACATGCGTTGATACAAAGTGTATGAAAACAAAAATGTTCATACTTTTTGTAATAATGTTTATTTATAGCCTATTATTATATAAATATAATATATTGCATTTGAATCATTTGTTTCTATATATGTAGTAGATAAAACACCAAACGATGTATGAGAAATAATTTGAAACTATTGCAATTAATATGCTTTATAATATATATAACAATTCGGAATATGTATCGATTTTTCTTAGGTGGTGCAGTTATTTTGTAACAGACTGTATATATACAGGATGGGGCAAGTAAAAGGCCCAGATGAATGGATACGATTGGACGTGAATGTATGCATGGAATTACATCATGTGTATGCACACCACTGGTTCAGATCTTAGTGTGGGCTGTGTCAGTGTGAATTGAGCAGTGCATAGGTGTGATGATACTCACAGTGAAGCAGAGGATGTTCGGTGTGGAAAGCTACGTGAAAACAAAATCGTGGGAAAAGTGTGGTCAGTCGTTTGTTCATGAATTTCATGATGCCAAAGTGCCAGCAAAGAGTGCAATGCAACGATTAGTCAGAAAATGTTTTGAACAAGGCAAAAACATTTTGAAACGTGTCCGAATAACTGAAATCGTGGTCATTTTCATTCATATGAACATTCAAGAGATGAATGATGGTCATTTTCAACATCTGCTATAAGCAGGTTATCGAACCATTTCGTTTGCTTTGCTGTGTTTCTTTGTACCCTGGAACTCTGTTCTCAGGGCCACTTTTATTTGACCCGCCCTGTATATATATATACACCTTGTATAGGTACGATGTTCCGATTTTTTTCTTCCTTGCAATAGTATCCTCGTCCTCCATTTTTTATATGATTGTTCTGAATGTCTGGCGTACATGTGATATTATTTTTTTCCGGCGTACGGCAAATGACAGTGTTGCCAGCAACTCACAATTTTCAATGAATATGTTTTTCTTTTATATATATATATATATAAAATATACACTGAAAAAAGGGTAAATTCAATACCCCTCGCAAGTCCAATGGCCATACACAGGATATCACTAGTTAGTATGTTCATTTATCTTTATTGATACCACTTCTTATGCTTGTAGCTCCTTTGGGGTCAGAGTTACTGCCCCAAATACTGAGGGGAAGGGGGAATTAAAAACATCCAACTTTTCCCCTTCCCCTTCCGCTGCAGGATCCCCGATGTGGATGAATTGCACACCATTGGAACCTTTCATCCTTCCTAAAGAGACAGGCACTTAAATCATCTCTCTACGTTAATTAGGAGCCGAGCTACGGAGGTTTAAACTTCTAGCTCTGGCCTTGAGCCATTGGTACTCATAAATTATTCTGTTATTTGTTATGAACTTTCTATCATTCCCCATTCCCGTTCCTCTTCGATCGAAACATGTGCCTCAGCAATTTATTCTCAAATATTTCCAGTCTGTTCCTCTCTCAAAGTTAACGACTGTGATTCGAAATCACACTGCATAACAGGCATGATTATTATTTTCTACTAGCAGCGTTCACCCCGCTTCGCTGCGGTCACCCCGGAACGCAATAAACTTTGTTACTTAGATAATTTTTACTTTTTCGCTTTCAAGTGATATGATAAAAACCATAGAAGATTGCAGTAAATGTTAACATTATATCGCCTGTCATTTATGTTAACCCGCCCCGCTTCGCTGCGGTTACCCCCGAACGCAATAAACTTTGTTACTTAGATAATTTTTACTTTTTCGCTTTCAAGTGATATGATAAAAACCATTATAACGCCTGTCATGTATGTTAACCCGCCGAGTGACACGGTCATGCGGGTTGCATATAAATACGTTTATTTTTATACCTATGATGAACTAACAAAGGATTTGTACGTAATGGACACCTGAATGGTCAATTATCTCAAGACACTGGTAATTGAAAATTAAAGTGATATGATAAAAACCATCTAGGGTCCAAATCCTAATAACCCCCCAAAAATAAAAGAAATTGGTTCAGCCGTATTAGCGTGATGAGCGGACAAAGGATTTGTACGTTCTCTTTTATATATATAGATATTTTAAGCTTTAAATTCTTCGAAAGAATTAGCGAAGAAAGAAAAAAAACGTGTACTGTACAATAACATGAATTGTTTGCTTTCAATTAACATTAATTTTTCTTCGTGAATTTGATTGTCGGCTGTTAAACTTCATCCTTCAAATTTTTAAGTATCAACTTTATCGACCATATTCCTTGATATGTTTATGTATCCATAATTTGTTGTATTATGAACATTTCGAATTTCTGTATATTTAGTTTCTTCTGCTTTTACTTTTACACTCATGACTCTGCAGATTTTATTGAAACCTCTGCATTTCTTTATGTTGACTGCAGATCGTTCCCTATCAGGTTTACATCATCAGCATACGCCATAGCCTTGTAAGCACCATTCAGCTCCAGTTCCTGGTTCTTTCTTTCATTTTCCTTCTATTATTTTCCACAACAAAACTGAATAATAATGGCATCAATATGCCTTCTTCATTCAGATCGTTCTCGACATGAAAGCTCGTGGACAAGTATTTTAGTAGACGGATTTTGCTGTGGAATTCATTGAAACACATTTTAACTAACTAATTTAAACACTTTTTTTTTTTAAAGATTTTTCGGTATACTAAATTCAATAAGACTGTTGTACAAAATGCCCCTCCATCGAAACATAGGCCTTTATGAAATCAATAAATAATTGATGTACTGCAATACTATTTTCCATTTATCGAGCATTTAACGAATGAAAAATACTGTATCTAGTGGATATTTGATCGAGTTTGCCTAACTTTGCACTGATAATCTCCAATAATTTCGTTTGTCTCTGGGGTTAATCTTGCTAACACAATGTATGAGAGGATTTTATGGGATGTTGACAAACTAGAGATGTGTTGATAATTACTATAATCACTCTTATCATCTTTCTTGTGAATTGGATCAATAATTCTTTCAATGTTGGTGACAATTCTTCCTAGACCTAGATTAGGAAATGAGTTTTTGTATCTTGATCCACATTTTTTCTTTACAGCTAAAATTAACTCAGTAGGAATATCGTCTATACCCAGAGATGTGTGTTTAGTTTCTATTTTTTTCTTTATAGCAATTCCTATTTTTCTTCGGATAGATTCTGCTATGTACAGTTTACTTTCTGCATGAACTTCATTTTTTCATTTTTTTTTCTAATTGTCAAATAAATCTTGCAGTCCATTTAAAATACTATCCATAACCGTGGAAATTGTTCCTTTCGCCTTCCTGAGTATATAAGCGCGAGCTTGATAGCCTTTCTTAAATTCATTGAGTCCTTATACAAGTCCTGAATGTTTCTGCTTATATCCTTATCTTGTTCAATAATATTACCTTTCAAAAATTGCGTTTCTTTGTTCTACAGGTTTTGGAAGTGTCCCGCCTGATGTCAACGAAATTTTGTGCAGTTATATCGTTAGGATTTTGGATCCAAAGCAGTTATACCCGCTCTTTTCCTCTGCTAGTTTACTGCATTCTTTGTCTATCCATAGTTTATTCCTATTTAACTTCCGCGTGCCCCAATTTCTCTTTTGCTGAAAACTTATTATTATCCCTAATTTTAAACTAAGTATCCTCAGCATGAGAGCATTCCGAACCTTACACAACCTAGAATTTATCCGCCACTTGAAACTGGTCTTACAATTTCGCCTAATCCTGCTCGAACTTTTTTAAACTAAACATCTCCATTTTCAGATGCTGAATATTTCTTTTTCAACGATAATCTCTCTTATAATCGCTGCTACCAGGAAGTAGTCACTACCATAGTCAACTTCTCTAAGTGACCGAATATCAATTGTGCTAGACTGTCTTCTTCTACAGAGCGTTCAAAAAGTCTCTATACACCTGAATCGTGGCAAGTCAAAGTCGCATTCAAAGTCACATGAAATAAAATTTTATGCGAAGGTTTGCAACACTGCTATATTATCGCCTTGCGTGAAGTTCCTTTCTTAAATTCCAGTCGGCAAAGTGACGTTGAAGTGATTGTTGCATCTGGTTAGCGGTCTCTGAAACAATGGTGTAAACTTTGGAACAACGAATATTCCTGGTTGAACATGTGTTCCGTGAACAAGGTGAGTACAAACAGACAGTCAAAGATAAGTTTGCAGCTAGGTTTTCGGATACACCTTATCCGAATCATCACACTACAAGGGCACTGATCGATAAATTTAGAGACATTGGAACGGTAATGGACTATGATCGAAGTGGTAGACCGTCAGTGCTCGATGAAGAAAAAATGATACACTTATCGGATGCAATGCAACGTAGCCCCCATAAACCACTTCGAAAACTTGCCCAGGAAGAAGCAATAAGTGTTGGTACGGCACAAAAGGAAACGTTGGTACGGCACGTAAGAAACTGCGTCTTATCCCGTATAAGGTGAGAGCGGTGCAGCAGTTACTTCCTCCCGACAGTGTAAAAAGAGTGCAGTATTGTGAATGGTTTACACGGTTTGTTATAGACAAGTCTGACGATGTTTTGGATAATGTATTTTTTACTGATAAGAATTCTGTTTATAAAGGGAACCCTCACACGCTGCAAGAACTCGAAACAGCTATTCGAGATTTTGCTCATAGCATTCCACATGAACAACTTGTGAGAGTATTTGAGAACAAGAAGAAACGTGTGCAAGCATGTTTGAAGGCTCATGGGGGACATTTCCAACATTTGCTGTGAAAATGTGTGTTAAAATGTGTGTGTATATGCTACGTCCTGTACATAGTGCTTTTATGCCATAAAATATAATAAATTTTGAGTAAAATAATTTTCTCGTTGCTTTGAATATGTGACAATTCAGGTGTATAGAGACTTTTTGAACGCTCTGTATCTACTAAGAACTGATCAATTTGATTATGTGTTTTCTTTTCTCATTTAGCGATGTCCAAGTATGTTCATAAATGTAGCGATGCTGAAATTTTCCACTTCTAACACGTTGTACAGTTCACGAGTCTAACGCCGTTGTCATTTCTTTCCTTATAGTCAAGGACCTTTATGCAATGAATTGGAAAAAATAGGGGAGAGATGAAATCTTTTGCAATAGTCTCAGTTTCATGTCCTTGTTAATTTACTGAAAGTCCCCGAAACTCCGGGCTGTGGAATCGGAGTTACGATGTCATCAATATGACCACCGTAAGAATTTCTAGCGTAATTTTTAAATGACTATAAACTCTTACAGAATTAACGTAGAAAGGTCATTTGTGTACCAAATTACTGAGAAATAGTTGAAAAATCTTTATATAGCAACATCTTACATGTATCTAACATTTTTTTCTGACAAGGGAACATCTTATATTGATAGTAGGATTGCCCAATCAAACAATGCGCAATCGATAGAGGAGTGAAGACAAGTGAAAAATCAAAAGTTTTACTGGCTGACACCCAGAAACACAGAAGGTACACAGGGAAGAAGGATCTAGAATCATGTGAAGATAGCAATGCAAAATATACACTTACACAGAAGGAACTTCAAAATGGTTATAGTAATCAAAATGACATTTACACAACAATATAGTAAACAAACATTGTGCCCATAACATCATATGTAACGCAGTGTTTCCAACTGACTACAAAATGAAGTTTTGTTAAATGGCACGGAACACAAATTATAACATTTAGAAAATCTAATTATGAGTAGAACCATACCTGTGAAGTCTTGATGTACAGTATTGCCAACGTTTGAAGATGAATTCCTATATGAATCCCTATATAAATCTTGGATATAGAAGAGTACATACAATACACGATTCGTCCGTTATTTTCAGTGATTATATTCTTGTTTGTGGTTTCATATTTTGTTTGAACTAGTTCGAATTGTGTACTGTATGTACTCTTCTACATCCAAGATTCATATAGGAATTCATATAGACTTAATTTCAAATGTTTGCGACACTGTATACCAAGAATTCAGAGGTATGGTTATACTCATATTTAGATTTGCTGGATGTTATATTTTGCGTTCCGTGTCATTTAACAAAACTTCATTTTGTGGTCAGTTGCAAACACTGCATTACATATAATGTTATTGAGCATGTCTATGGGCACAATATTTGCTTACTATACTGTTGTGTAAATGTCATTTTGATTACTTTAACCATTTTGAAGTTCTTTCTGTGTCAGTGTATCTTTTGTATTACTATTTTCACATGATTCTTGACCCTTCTTTACGCTGTATATTCTGTGTTTCTGGGTGTCGTCCCGTAAAACTGGTTTTCTCACTTTTCATCAGTTCTCTATCGATTGCGCATTATTTGATTGTGCAATGCTACTATCAATTTTAAGATGTTCCCTTGTCTGTTGTATTAACCAAAGGTAAGAAAATATCATCTTTTCAATCTTTTTTTAGTTTCTCTATAAATAACTATTTAGTTATGCAATAAAATTACTTTTTTCCCTTAGTCATATAAGACAGTCTTAGAGCCGTAAAACGGCACCAATAAGTTTTCTCTTCATTAGAAATAAGGGAGTTATGTGAGTTTATTTAACGCAAGGTATGATTATTCACTATCCAGACACGTTCTGTAATACACTTTTTTTCAGAATTTCTCAAGCAGATATTTTTAGATGTTTTCTCAAGAGTTTCTTGTACATATTAATATTCTTCAGGGATAGTAATACATATGTTTAGTTCGTCACAGAAGCGTTCCTCAAACTATTAGCCACGTCTCACAAAGAAGCCGTATGAATACCTTAAACAAATGGAAAAAGTATTCAGTAAATTTGAGTTAAAAGCTCTGCGGGTAAGAGTTTTGAGAGACTGTTATTTTAATTGGAACGTGATACTGAAACTACCACTTAGTATTTTCCTATTCGTTGTGTGTACTTACTAGATTAATAGAAAATGAGCGCATGCAAAATGTGCACAATATTTTTATATTATGAATTTTATTTTAAAATTTCTGTTTTAAGCTATGAATAAAATACAAATTTGTAAACCGTTTATTTGTTGTTATGTCGATACCGTAATTAAAATAATGTATGTATCTTTTGTACTTTTCCGGTTTCTGAGTAACTGATAAAATAGTTTTTATTCATTCATTTGCGCGCTATGAAAATAATTTTTATTCATTACGAGCGCATTTTCTCACTTAGCTCGGCCTTGGAGTTCATTTCATGCAGAAAAGGAAAATTGGCCAAATTACATCTGCAAACCTCTATGCATTACGCACATCCACATCAGAGGACGTTCAAGCAATTGAAGATTTCCCCGACATTCCCACAATAATGACGACAATGGAAAAGCTGCAGACTTTTACGAAGGAAGCAGCATTGGGTAATCTGACTGCCAAATTGTGAATGTACTATGAACAGGTTAGCGTGCACATTTATATCCACAATAGATGACAACACTAGAAGAAAGACTGACACCAGAAAAACTCCAAGAGTGACATGACGATAGAACAAGTATTGATGAGATTGTTCAAATCATCTGGCGGCCTGACGAATGGACGTGGGGTAACAAAATGCACCCTGAATCGATGAGTGTAGGTGATGCATGCATGTTCAGAGTTCATTAAGCACTCTGAGGAATTTTTTGGTATGGAACTAACCTCCCCTGAGCAGCACATTCATCTTAGGAAGTCACAACAAGTACGCGATTGTAACAATTGTTCAAAAGTGGTGACGTGGTTTGCATCTCATTCTCCGCTCACAAATCGTTCTGAGCTTATACGTATCTTTATGAAGTGGTATCAAATAGCAAGTGAGGCTATTAATTATTAGGATGCAGTTAATGTCAGAAAAGCTGCCGCGGGATGAATTGTAGGGAAATCTTTCAAGGAAGTTCATTTACACCGAAATGACAAAGTGCGGACATTAGCACATATGACTAGACTGTTAAGATCAACGACAACGTAGCTACTCCTAAAAACACCACGCAGTTATTCTTCAGAGTATGTTGTGTTGCGAAAACTGATGAGGACCTTCAGAAATATTTAAATCATGAACTAACAACTTATCACTGTTTGATGATTGTTACATGAGAAAAGCACCGAAATCGTATTGTATGATACAATAGATAATTGTACCAAAAGTGACAAGTATCTATATTCTCCTTAAGATTGTGCCTATGTTGTGGACTGGATATTTATTGCGAAGAGTTGTTTGACCACAATGTCTGATTTACAATTATATGGACCGTACACCATCTATGTGAGGAAACATTTTGGTAATAACTGCGTCGTCGTCTCTGATGGTTATTCCATGCCCAGACAAAAAGTGAAGAGCACAGCGTCGTCAGGCAAAATTTCAATCACTTGGCATCCACTTCACAGAGAACATGATGTGCACAGAAGCCCAAGAGAAGTTTCTGAGCAATTCTGGAAATAAAGAATGATTTATTGCTGGTTTCAGATATCACCATGAGTTCGGGAATATTTTAACGCGGTAAGCACAGACTGATGCTGATACATTGATAGTTAGTACAGCACTGGAAATGGCAGAAGAGAAAATAACTGGTGGTTGGCACAGATGTCGATTTAGTTGTCCTTTTAATTACACTTGTTCCCGATAATGTGCCTATTTACTTTCAAAGTCGTCTGTGGGAAAAAATCCGTCACGGACTTACCATATTAACTCTTTCCAAGACGCACTTGGAGATTTATATCAAGGGATGCTGCTTCCGGATGTGACACTAAGTGATCTTTCTTTGGCCAAGGGAAGAAAAAAAGTATTCCGACTTCTCCAAACACAGCCTAATCTACGACAAATTACTTGACTATTCAATAGTCCCAATGCAAATGCACTGTAAAAAATAAAACAGCATTTAAATACTTTCAGTATAGATGTTGAGGGGAAATATAACAAGTGTGTGTTTATAAACTGTACTTGGCATGTTCAAAAGCGTTCATTCTCCGAAAACAATATCTAGTATGACATATTTAAAACACTTATTCTGGGCAGACAGTTCGAAAACAAGGCGATGACATACATTCTGTACATACATCTGGGATATACTTAGACAACATAGTATGTACACCCAACCACAAAAGTATCTCCCCCCTAAATACTATAATTTCATTACGTGGGGTCCAGGTCATTTGCAGTTGTGAGAACGCCTGGACAGATGCAACCCAACTTACACGGAACTTTTTTCACCACTGACAGCAGTTGGTAGCACTGAGTCAAGTCTTCATGCAAGTAAAATTGTGAGTAGATGACGCACGAATCATTTCTCCATTCTGAAATCAATCTCTCTGCTTCATAGCGTGTCCAATGAACATCATATGTTAATCTCAATATTGCTGTGTACTTATTGTATTATTTCTTTATATACTGTATATTCAAAGAAATAAAAACACTGATCAGACATGAATCAGAAAATGCTTGAAAGTAGACGAAAATAGCAAATCTAGAACAACTGCTGGAAATAAGTTTGTAAATGACTGTCTCCATTGACAGACCTTCTCCAATTCTCCTTACTCCAACATCTTTCTCTTTCTGGAGGAGAGAAAATCTTGCTTGTCACACTGAGTATGCATTGAAATTGAAATTGAAAACACTTGAAAAAGTTTCAGCCTGGCCGGGATTCGAACCCGTGTCTAACGAATAGAAGTCCAATGCGCTAAGCACTCACCTACAGCGCACTTTATCTTCCACCCAAACTAATACCTAGTTAAAATCGTTTCATGGAAAACTATAAACAAGATACTCAAATAAAACAAAACAAACAAATATAAACAAAATATAAATAAAAATATAAACAAGAAAATGTAAGCAGCTAGTGTGAGTGTCTTAATGACTTACTCGAGATTCCCTTCTTTAACTCAAAAATAAGTTATATAGACATTCCTCACTGAGGGAAATATCACTAAACGTTCTTCAAGTTGAGGCTACGTTATCAGCAGAGCCGTAACTTGTGGGGGCAGGGGGCAACTGTCCCCCCAGAGAAGCTCCCCGCCGTTCGAGGGAGCCCATTTTGAGACAAAATTTTCTTACTTCATATACGATACGAACATGAAATTAGAAATGAAGCATCATACAAGCTCACTAAATTACATAAACAAAACAGCACACAATAGGTAAATAGAAAAAAATGAGTCGTGGACCTATTTCAGTAAAACAAATGTCTACTATTAGGGGCTCTAGAAATAATATTTATTTGTATGCTTTTGAGGTTTATCAATATTGTTCCCTTAATAATTTTGTCATGTATTGAATGGTTCTAGGGAGTAACTAGCGGAATCGCAGACCTTGCCGTGCGGGAGGGCGCACAGGCTCCGGGTGGCCATAAAGATTAAAAGAGTTGGAAAGAGGGGGCCCAAGAATTAGAAAAAAACACTTTTTCTAGGGGACCCAAACAAGCTAATTAATGCATGCCCCCAGAAAAAAGTATAAGTTACGGAGCTGGTCATCGGTTGTAGTGATGGTCCCGATTTACATTACATTTCGTCTTTACCATAACTTCCAATTTCCAAAGAAGAAAAAACGACAGAAATTATTTTCACATTCTTTGAATTCTATCAACACGTGTAGAAATAGACAGTTCTAAGTTTATGTTCCATAACTACTAGTTTATTTTCTTATATTCATATGAGGAATTTGTGGCAAATTGAGCCAGCGGCACTAGCCGAGTGATCTCGGGCGTTCGGCTTCTGATCACGAGGCGCAATGCACTAGGAGTTCGAATTCCTCTGAAGAGCAAGGTAGGAATTTTAACTGTCTTCAGGATTTCTGTGTTCGTGTCCTTGTAGTGTTTGGAATACGTCGAAAGGACATGAGCTGCCAGTGTCGAACAATACTCCGGTTGGGGTGATTTGTATAAAAAATGTGAAAGCAAGAAACTCCCATTGCAGCTACCTGTGTTCAAATCCCGTCGTGGCAACTATTAATTTTCCTGAATGGAAAGATAACGTTTATGTAATTGGTATTGTAATTATGTTATTCCTTTATTATTATTATTATTATTATTATTATTATTATTATTATTATTATTATTATTATTATTATTATTATTATTATTATTATTATTATTGTTATTATTATTATTAATATTATTATTATTATCACAGAAGGAAAGAAAAAGTAATGTAGTCGAAGGTATTCATAGGAACAGAAAAAATATAGAGTATGTCAGATGTTTCTTAGGTTTACACATGAACGCAATAATATTATTACGTTTATCGATTTACAGATAGAATTATCACTTTATGACAACAAGAAATGGAATATAAATATTTGTAAGCTGATAATAGTAATGCATTTAGTTTCGCCCTTCTTCTTGGTAGAAAGTTGAGGTGACATCTTAAATAGGATCATTCCCGTGACTAGTGTTGTAAGTTCGATCACTATTTGCAATACGTGCACAGCTAGGAGCAATTCCTTGGAACTTGTTTTTAGCCCATACTACAGCAGTAAGGACGTGTTTAGCCCTTATGTATTCATCAATTCTTGTCCAAACACATTACTTCCCAGACAGTTACGACTGAAGTTGATATGGATGACGTAATTTTGTGTTGTTGGCATTTCACCTGTGAAGCAAGTCGTTTCAACTCTTAGAACCAGAGAAATTGAATATTTTTCTTGTTAGTAACGTCAAAAGTATCAGTATTGCAAATTGTAAAAATTTGCTGAATTGACACAGCCGGTATCGAACTAGTGTCCCAACATTATGAAACTAACGCTTAAGCCACTACTCTAAGATTTCACTGTTCTGGGAGAAGGAAAAATGGAGCTGCAGTGAATTGAGTAATTACAGACTTTTACGATTTCAGTGTACTAATGCTGAAACTTTTTTTTTCAGTCATGATGAACGTATTATGCAAAAAGAATAGTCCAGGAAAGTCAAGTTTAAATTGATAAGTCCTGTGTACGGAGGCGCTGCCGCATGCTGTCGTCCGTACGACATTGGACAGATACTCATATTGATTCGAATCTGGTGTTTCGGGGCACTGGATTATTTCTTTTAAGTTAACTAAATTAACGAACCTTACTCAGTAACTTGCTTCCTATTTTTACGCGTTTTACTCACTTTTACAGTTTTGCCACTAACTCTTTAAGAACAGGGTCAAAACATAGAAACATTCAGGACAGTAAAAATCACAAACACTATTCGCGAGTTCTTCCCTTGCCTAAAGTAAAACAATAAAATATGGTCAATATGCAATTTTTGGTCTTCCATCTTCTATGTAGTGTCAAATCCAGAGTTGGAGTGGGTCAGTGGGTCAAAGGGATCGAGTTTTCCGAGTGGGTCAGTGGTTCGTGGGTAACAGCATGTGACCCACTGCGACCCATCCTCCAGCATGACCCAATGCAACCCACCACCCACCGTGATCCACTCTGACCTACCGACCCACTCTGCTCACTACATTGTGGAGAGCATCTTTTGAACAGCATATTTTTTCACCCTCGACCCTAGCCATAGAAACTAAAAACACGTTTCTGATTGGTTGCAGCTGGCGATTGTCCAAACCTTCTGTTGTATGCATTGTGTATAGTAGTAATAAACGAACATTGTCACTTTGTTGGAATTGAAGAAGCAGTTGAGGTTAAATTTACATTATGGCAGTCAAGGTGGAACGAAACGAGACCTGCGGGACTTCTACCCGCTCATCCTACTACTACTACTTATACTGTGGATTCGTATAGCAAAACTGCACAAGTAACGTAATCGTTTTTTGAGTATTACCTTCATCTTATTTTAATGAAAAAAGTGTTTTGAAAATTTTAAAAATAAAATATAAAAATAAAAAAACTTTTCTTGGCCCGGGTTTGAACCCACACCAAAAGCAATTGTAATCACTAGCCCATTGCGCTAGTACTTTCGGCCACGAAGACCGCCAGTAATGGATACTTCATTTTTGCTATATTTCTGCTACGTGGCGAGAAACGGATAATTACAACTTACCAGAACCGCGTATTTAGCTCCTATGAGTAGGGTCGAGTGTGATATAAAAATATGCTTCTGAACATTGAGGAACTTGTCTACGTTTTACTTTCAAGGCCTCCATTTCCCTTTTTCGTTTGTTTCTGTTTACTTACCTGAGTTGACTATCTCTAAGTAAAAAAAGAGGCATTTTTGGATATTGATATTTTTAATTGTAATAATAGCAGTAGGATGTATACTACTACCTGGCTTTCGAAACACAGCCTGTGAGTTTTAGAGGAGCTAACTACTGGAAACAATAAATTTTTGAATCACCGTATATATATATATATATATATATATATATATATATATATATATTATTATATAAAAAATAAATGTAACTATGTGTGTCTAATCATCACGGCCAAAATGCAGTCGAATAAAATGGCTTTAGGTATATAGTTAGCCCTTAATCCAAACTGTGATGTTATCATATTGCGTTCATTATAATAATATCCTAAGGGATAGTGTGGATCCAAATATTTGCGAAAAAAATTGAGTATCTCACAAGCCGTTAAACTTAAGGAGCTGAAATTCAGTACATTAACTCTTTATTGAAAATGAACAGAACGTCTCCTAGCATTTTTAACATTCCTCTTTATGGGAAGGGATGCACTTCCTAAATATGGTAAATAGATAATGGGTTAGTTTGTAAAAATAATCGAAAACGATCGATATTAGTTGAGAAACACGTTGATAAAGAAGAAATAGAGTCAGGTTCGATTCCCGGCGGGAGCTCATGTGGATCGCATTCACATTAATCCGTACTTCATGCCGTAAGCGTCGGTGGACCACCGATGGGCAACTAGCGACATCTCGCCAAAAACGCGTCCCCGCAGCGACGATCCGCGGTTTTAAAAATTAAACCACCACCAGTGGCAGAGACGCAACAAGACGCCAAAAAAAACACAGAAATACTCCCCCAAAATATGTTAAATCGCCTATATGCGTAATTTGTTTACATTAAGGAGAGTGAAAAACAAAAAGAAGTTTTAAAAGAGTGTCCCGGGATACACGCGAACCACCAACCTTTGGATTACTAGGCGCGTGCTCTTCCGACTTGGCCACGGAGGCGATAAAGAAAAAGTCGCTTGTAGAGGCATAAATCATTGAGGTATTTTTAATTTGGCTAAGCAGACTGCTTATGTAACCATGTATATTCGACGATAACCGTTTGAGATCAGATAAAGTCCGTTCGCCATGTAATTTTATAACAAAATGATGCGAGTCTATTTACTTTATTTCATGGTTCTCCCCTATTCACTTTGAAATGATCGGCTACAGTTCTCATCTAAATTCATACAATTATACCCACTCATCTCAAGATTTTTCACTTCATGATGTAGAGCCACGGGTTACTCTTGACCTCCGTAGCTCACTTTAGGAACAATTCGTCAGGGAAAAATAATATATAATAATAACCGAATGCACATGACTGGCTATAGTTCGTGTTGGTCCCTTCGCGATTCTCTGCGACAAATCGAAGAAGCTCGGACTAAAATGATATCCTCGCTGTTATACGGTGGTAACTTCAAAACCCTGACTCTAGATTAGGGGTGTTCGATAAGGCTGAGGGCCTATCGAACTTCGGGAGTGAAAATTTATCGATATATCATCGGTTACTCGAAACCGTTCGAGTATTAGAAATTATCGAAGTTTCGGGTATTATCGATATTTCGAGTAATATCGAAGTTTCGGGTATTATTGAAATTTCGAGTATTATCGAGTTTCGGGTATTATTGAAATTTCGAGTATTATCGAGTTTCGGGTATTATCGAAAGTTCGAATATTATGAAAGTTTCTTGCAGCCAATGATTCCTTCTTGCAGCAAACTAGTCAGACAACTTTTATCAGCTGTAGTGATAAGTTATTGCAAAGTTGTATTTATGAGTAGAAAGGATAGCGTGCAGAAAGGGACTGCTTTTTCGACAGACACACACATACATACGTAGGAAGTTCAATTTCTTTCTTAATTCTAACTGTTGTTTGTTATTTGCTGGCCACGTATTTTATCAGTGTTGCCATACATACGGTCTTAAACGTACAAATGCGGTAATTTGCTCTTCGTATGATATAATATACGGTCCAACACCTACTATTTTTCTGAGTAAAGTATTCTTCCGAAGAACACCTTATTTCTATTGATTTTTTCATAATTATCAGCAAAGGACAGATTTGCAAGCCAACCGTTTGACCAAATACAGTGAAATTTCCCGACCTTCCATTTTCCCTAAAATTTCGGACATTAGTTAATTCCAGACAATTTTCCGAACACAGGCTTGAATCCCGGACGTATGGTAAGCCTACCCGGGGGAAACTTTGAAATCATCACTGACTTTAATGAAGATGAAAAACGGAAATAAACCTATTACCACGACAATGAATATATACAGTGTATGTTCTAAACAGTCGGTCTGATCATTATGATGAAAACACACACTAGCGGATCCAGAAGCGTCGTTTGGTGGGAGCAGATTGCTTCCTAAACGAATAATGTAGTCTTAAAATACCTAACAGTTTTACATCAATTCAGAATTACGTGGTGCATTATTTTATATTTAGGTCTATTAAAAGGTAGTCTTTGGGAAGGCGAGGTCGGCTGGGCCCCCAGCCAACCCCGTGGATGCGTCAGTGGATTCGCATGCGACAGTTTCCTACCATCTCAAAGTAAGTTAAATTCTATAAGTTGTCACCTGTATAGTTGAAGCCAGTGGCATATGTAGAATTTCATCAAGGTAATTCATCCAGTCAATTTTATTCTTTTACGACAAGCGTGATTTTTACATAAGTTAACATAGTAAAAGTTTATTATTCCATACTTCTTGTGTACGCCACTGGTCCGATCCAAGTAATTAAAACTAATTATTATAATAGTGCTCTTTTACTTTAATTATATTGTGTACAATTTTAAAGCAAAACAAACATGTCAGGATACAGTTTATTTCTCAAATTTAACTTCCCACATTTATGCTCCGAGGCTAAGGAAGATTGTGATGATAGTAATGAAAGAAATGTTGGAATGAAGAAAACGGGAAGAAACAGGAGAACTTCGAGAAAAACTACGTATGGTGTTTATGAACCACAAAATTTTACTTGATGGGAGCTGAAACGAACATTAGACCCCACGTACTAGAGATGTCTAGACACAAGCAATAAATTATTATGTAGGGCCTATATATACAAAGTAGATTACTTACGTAAGAAATTTTATTGTTTGGTCCTCCTGACAATAAAACAATCCATTCTTATCTTGATAATGGTTTTTGCCTTTCTTAACTCTAGGAACGTTGTTAACGCTAATGCTGGTTGTAAAACAACTTTTAGGGCCTACACACCCTTTCCAACAACGTAGAACACGTTACTAAGTACTTTTTTCTAACAAGCAAGGGGCGCGATATCGAGACTCGAATTGCGCAATAAGAGTTACATATGCTGAAAGAGCATCAGGTAGTTAGTAAGTTACCGAATTATTAGCTGCAGTCCGCCAGTAGGGAAAAAGTTATGGGGCTGTAAAGTACAGAGCCTGGCGTACGAAAACCAAACAAAACTTAGCATTTGGCTTGTTTGTCTTTGTATTGACAAAAGATAATGAACCCTAACGTATTTCCATCACAGAACATGATGTTTGACGTAATAAAATCTGTATGAGAAGAATTGTCAGTGTTGCCATCCATAGAAATTACAGTGTTGCCAGAATAAGAATACCTTGAAAAGCTTACAAGCAAATAGTACGTGATCGGTACTTGCGTTGCACAATACGGGTTATAAAGTATATTCTGAAATAGCACCAATCATGAAATGACCACGTTATTAGCTGCAGTCCGTCAGTAGTGCAAAATTATGGGGCTGCAAAGTGAGCATGAGAGTCTATGGCAAACAGAAGGAATAACCTGTTTGTGTGTGCAATAGCAAATGGTATTTGTTTGGGAAGGGGAGATAGCTATGTAAATGACAGTGTTAAGCCACACAATTGATATGAAGAGCAGAAAGTATCAAACGATCCAAACAAAAACAGTTAGTACAATATGCACATCGGACGATAGCCAGCGACGCGCAGTGATAACACATTTCTGTGGTACGGGAGTCAAAACAGTACTGAATTGGTGTCTTATATGCTTCCGGTGCGATGTCCATATATCCCGCTTGTATGATAAATCACGGCGTTGGATGATATATCACTAACAACACGAACCGAGTTTTACGATTCGCGATGCTCGGCATTTGTGTTGTCTGTCTGTCGGTATGCCTCACGATAAATGCCCAACGAACAAACCGATTCGAACCCGAATGACATTTTCACAGGTTTATCGTGAGGTCTACTTTGCGAAGCACCTTCATACTAGTGTTCTCTTGGTAGCTTTTGCACTTCTGTTTAAATAATATTCTGGAATGTTAATACAAGTATAACTACTTTGATTCTTACAAACTAAATAATGTATTATGTAAAACGTACTTCTGTGCGAACCACGAAAACATGATGTCACAAAACACAGTTGTGTTCACTCTTTCATTCGCTGTAAACCAAGCTTTTCGCGGTATTCTTATTCGGGCAACACTGTAATTTCTATGGATGGCAATACTGACAATTCTTCTCATACAGATTTTATTATGTCAAACATCATGTTCTGTGATGGAAATACATTAGAGTTAATTATCTTTTGTCTATACAAAAAGGAACAAGCAAAATACTAAGTTTTGTGTGGTTTTCGTACGCCAGGCTCTGAACTTTACAGTCCCATAGCTTTTTCCCTACTGGAGGACTGCAGCTAATAATTTGGTAAGTTACTAACTACCTGATTCTCTTTCTGTATATGTAACTCTTATTGCGCAATTCGAGTCTCGGTATCGCGCCCCTTGCTTGTAAGTAATAAAGACATTTAGAGGGAAATTTTAATGTGTTAGGCCGTGGTGCGTGTAATAAAGCGCTCATTATTGCCGTGTGGAGCTCTTGGTTCGATCCAATCTCTCATCTGTGTGCGTGGCTTTATCTTCGGAGCTATGCCGTTTGCGCCCAATTTCGTCATTCCTCTATTATCATCTATCTCCACATCGTCTCGCTTAACGTCGATGCAGAAAAGTGGAACATTAAGCTAAAAAATAAGGTTATTTAATTTCCGTAGTATTTTGAGAAATGTGAAAAATGGAGAGGCACTGATAAGCACCTCTCAAAGAGTAACTCTGCCATGCAATTGAGAGCGACAAACAGTGCCCTAACAGCACAATTACATAGCAGGCATATGCCTATCATTTTCCCTCAGGTACATGGGAATGTGCCCAGCTGTGACTTATGTACCCCTGAGAGAGAAATCACATGGATGGCAAATGATAGTCACTGTCTATGTCCGCCCCTAGGCACATGCCTGACATGTACCTGTTGAACTTATCTAATATGTTCCTCCCCATATCGTAAGCAAAAATTACTCCCCCAAAATATGTTAAATCACCTTTATGCGTAATTTGTTTACATTAAGGTGAGTCTAAAAAACACTTTATTTTTTTTAAAAAAAAGTACCCGGAGGTGGGCGCGAACCACCAACGCTTTTATTACTAGGCTCGTACTCTTCCGACTTGGCCATGAAGGCGATGAAGATAACGTCGCTTGTAGAGGGATAAATCCTTGGTGTCTTTTTAATTTGGCTAATCAGAGTGCTCTTGTAACCCTGTATATTCGACGATAACCGTTTGGAATCAGATAAAATCCTCTCGCCATGTACTTTTAGAACAAACTGACACGCGTCTCTCTACTTTATTTCATGGTTCTTCCATATTCACTTTCAAATGATCAGCGACAGTTGGCATCTAAAATAAATACAATTCTTTATCCCTAACTACCTAAACAATTAACTGTTCACACATATATGAAAGATTCATCTTAATTTTTATTCACTAGTTATGTCATTTCTTTCTCCTAAATTCATCTCCCAAATTTGTTGCATCTGTTATTCCTTTTTTCTAAGCGATTGTGTATTAGAAGGGCAGAAAGTAGAGCAGAAAGCGCGAGAAACCGTTGCATGTTACTGCGCATGAGCAAATGCAAACATTTGACTGTCATTCGTCCGTCGTTCCAGATATCAATTATGTCATAAGTATCTGAAAAAGTATGCACCTAAAGGAAGTACCTCGAACATGAAAGATATATGTCCCAAGTGACGATATAAAAACAAATGACTATCACAGTGCGACTCTAAGCCAGGTATATACATAAATGCTACATTTGTGGTACATAGTCGCAAATATCAATTAGGTGTAACAAGCACCTAAAACTTTAGGTAACTGAAGTACATACTTAGCACATCACTACCACATGTACCAAGTGTCGGATACCTAAAACGTAGCTGGGACACCTAAATGGCATATGCCTAGCACATCTTGTGCTGTTAGGGTGAAAAGCAGGAGGTATGTTTGTTCAGAGCAACTCAAAGCAAATGGATTACGCGTACTTATTATTATTTTCTTTAACCGCCCCCGCGGTTGCCCGATGTATTTCAGCAGTGATGTCTTTTATCAGTTGTATTAATTATTGGTGGAAGAATCGTTGTGTCTCTTTCGTAGAGTGTCACTCCTGGTGCAAACCCATACCATAAGAGTTCGTGGTGGACAACATTGTGTTTCTTGGGGTTCTGGTGCTTCCTCTCATTTTTATATAATTTCTTTCATTATCATTTACTTTCGTTAGGATCTTAAGAACGGGACATTTAAATTAAGATTTAATTTCTATATATATATGTATGTATGTGTATGTGTATGTGTTTGTGTGTTTGTGGTTAATGTTTATTGTTCCATTATCATCTTAAATAAGGGAGGTTAAAATCCCGAAACCCCTTTGCGTACGCCACTAATTCAAATAACGTTGAAGCGTTTCTCTCTCTTCTATCCCATTTTCCCTCCGGGCTCATTTTATTCATTATCTTATGTTTGTCAGAGTGTTTGGGATAGGACTCTCTCATTTCTGTATTATTAGCTGGCATATCATGCTGTAAGAGATATATTCTTTTATTCGTAGTGAAACAAACTTTTAGTTTAATTTAGAGCTAAGCGAGGTGGTTAATATTCGTATGGTTTCGGTTTCGATTCCAATGAAGGTGCTTGCGCTTGGGAAAAGTCACAGTAATGTTTTGAATCTCACCTTATGAAATAGGGCTTATCCCATATAGTCTTTGTTGATTGACTGATTTACTTTTGAGTTTAACGTCCCGTTCAGCAGCGAGACTACATGAGACATGGACCTACTGATTAACGTGGAATCCGAACCACATGAACTCTCACCGGGAATCATATATAGTCTTTATGTTGAACTGTAATATTAATATGCAATCAAACAATCGCTTGTGAATTTTACAGTAGGATACATGATGATGCATCAATATAGTTTACACCAAAAAACTCACTTTCTGAATTGCAATACAAAAAAATCAGTAGACCTAGTAATCCTGAACACCTGTGAAAGAGAAGAAAGTCAACAAACATTCTGATAAGACTAGTTGCCACCTTCCCCACTCCCTTCATTGGTAGAAGAGTTTCGTGATCAGAGTATTTTTAGAAGGGACACAAAAATCGCAAAGAAGGCTTGGTTGTTTGTAGGCATGCACACTAGGACCTTTTCTCTCTCTCTTCTGTCATAAATTGTCCATCTGTTTTGCAGTAGTGCTTTTGTCTCATTCCATCTATATCAATCCGTCAATTGGGTTTACTCTTGAACTTGAACTCTTGCACATGCATAAACATTGGCCTTAAAGACATGTGGGTGGAACTCTTCTTTTATTTCATTTCAAGGGAGGCAACTTTTAAAATGAAAACCCTGCGTATAATGTAGTACATAGTAGGCCTACACCTATGATAACTTCAATTGTATTGTTTCTTCCAGATCTTTCAGTATTTGCTGCTTTCAAACAATTCAAGTCTCTCAAATTCGTCGAATGTTTCTAACACTTCGAGTGTCTCAAACGTTTGGAGAGTCTCAAATAATTTAAGTCTCGAAAGTTCGATAATTCGATAAAATTAAAATTCTTTATCGACGAAACGGTTTTGAAATTTTATCGAATTGTTATCGATTACTCGATTATCGGAACAGCCCTACTCTAGATATCTCTTTCGACTCGACAAAACCCTGCCGCCAGTGACACACTAGCGGTAATCCTTCTACGCGTCGCTATAGTGACGATCGACATTTACCGGCAAGTGGGCTACTAGCTATTGGCGACGTTTACGGCATGGGGATTCAAAATTCACATTTTAATTTGAATTTTTCAATTGTTACTTTTTTCTTTTACAGGTTTTCTCAATATAATACAACTTGTAGAGCAATCTTTAAGCTTTCTAATGGTGTTTGTTCCATGTCTCTAGTGCACATATTAACCATTTTATGACAATTTTTAATAATCACTGTAACTGAAAAATTCTTTTTTTTTAAACATTTTTGAACACACTGCATGGGGACACTTTCAGGAGGAGAGAGGTAATATTTGCGATTTTTTTTATCTCCCGCTGTAATAAAGCTGTGCATCATTTTTTTAACAAAAATCTGAGATGGTGAAGTCGGATGACTTGTTGATTTGACGTGGACTCTTTACTCACTTTCACAGTTTTTAGAGTAACTCTTTAAGAACAGGGCCAAAAACACAGAAACATTTAGGACAATAGAAAGCACAAACACTATTCGCGCGTTCTTCCCTTGCCTGAAGTACAACAATAAAATATGGAGAACATGCAATTTTTGGTCTTCCATTTTCTATGTGTTGTCAAATCTGTAAAACCAAACCACACAAAGAGCAATATTAATACCCAAAACGCTCAACATCTTAGCTATTCATGACATAACTATTGCATGATCAGATTAACTCTAGTATATCCACAAATCATCATTTCTCATATTTTACCGAAATACGTCATGACTTTTCCGACAACCTGATATTTGAATGTTGTTAATACGCAAAGTTCATTGATCTCATCACTTATCACTTACTCTCTTATGATCATCAAAACCTTTAGAATACTTCCCGTAGATATAGAAAGGTGAAGTGTGGTATCCATGCTTAGTGTAGCATGCAAGTAAACAAATAAAAAGCAACAGGATGATATTTCCCTGTTCCAAGTCCCCTTCTATAGTGTGTGTTGATTATTCAACAAAAAGACGTAAAATCCAATTACAAAATTCATAAAATATAAAATATGTAGCCAAGTCTCGACTTTGGAATAATAATAATAATAATAATAATAATAATAATAATAATAATAATAATAATAATAATAATAATAATAATAATAATAATAATAATAATAATAAAGGAATAACAGAATTACAATATCAATTACTTAAACAATACCATATATTAAAGAAGAAATAATAAATGCCACGTTGGGATTCGAACCCTGATCACTAAAATGGCAGTTCTTTGCTTTCACACTATGCCATCAATTATTCATACAAAGATAAGAAACTAAACTGGTAGTTATCTTAGATAAACATAGCACACACTATTTCAACAATTGTTGATGCAATTCAAAGAATGCGAAAATAATGTCTGCCGGCTTTTCTTCTTTATAAATTAGAAGTTACGGTGAGGAAGAACCGGAATTGCAGTAATGTAAATCGGGACAAGTTAAAAACGATGAGGTAGCCCATCTTAAAGAACGTTTCGTGATATTTTCCTCATTGACGAAGGTCAATATCACTTCTTTTTGAGTTAAAGAAGGAAATTTTGAGTAAGTCATTGTGACACTCATAAGGAGCATCTCCTTATACGAGTATTAGTACGAGTATTTTGTGTATAGTCTTACATGCACTGCTTTTAGCTAGCTAATAGTTTAGATGAAAGATGAAGTGACGCGGTAGGTAAGTGGTTAGCGCATTGAACTTCTATTCGGCGGACCCGTGTTCAAATCCCGGTTAGGTTCTAACTTTTTCAAATGTTTCAATTTCAATTTCAATACATACTCAGTGTCACAAGCAAGATCTTCTCTCCTCCAGAAAGAAAAAGATGTTGGATTGAGGAAAATTGGAGAAGGTCTCTCAATTAGTGCTCTCAACGGGTCGGGTCGGGTCGGGTTGAAGACCGACCCGACCCGACCCGTGACCCGAATTGACCGACCCGACCCGAGTGACACGACCCGTGATCCGATCCGATTGACCTGACCCGACAACCCGACCCGTGCTGACCCGATTGACCCGACCCGAATAATCCGACCCGACAACCCGACCCGTGCTGACCCAACTGACCCGACCCGACAACCAGACCCGAGTAGCCTGACCCGACAACCCGGCCCGAGCTGACCCGACCCGACAACCCGACCCGAGTGACCCGAACCGACAACCCGACCCTATAATCGACCCGAGCTGACCCGATTGACCCGAACCGACAAACCGACCCGAATAACCCGACCCGAGCTGACCCGACTGACCCGACCCAACAACCCGACTCGAGAGGCCTGACCCGACAACCCGACCTGACCCGACCCGACAACCCGATCCGAGTTGACCCGACCCGACCCGTAACCCGACTCGAGCTGACCCGACAACCCGACCCGAGTTGACCTGACCCGACCCGTTTGAGAGCATACTCCCAATCAAGGCAATCATTTACTAACTTATTTCCAGCAGTTGTTCTAGTTTTGATATTTTCAGCTACTTCCAAGCATTTTCTGATTCATGCGTGGTGAGTATTTTATTTCTCTAAACATACAGTATATAAAGAAATAATACATTACACACAACAATATTAAGATAAATATATGTGTTATTTGGAAAACACGGTCCGAACCATAGAGATTCATCTTAGAATGGAAAACTGTTTCGTTAGTCACCTACTTTACAATTTTACCTAGATAAACACCTGGATCAGGGCTACCAACTGTTGTCAGTGTCGAGAAAAGTTACGTGTAAGTTGGGTAGCATCTGTCTAAGTTTTCTCACAACTGCAAATTACGTGGACCCCAAGTAATGGAATTAGAGCACTTGGGGGGCAGATACTTTTGTGGTTGGGTGTACAAGAGGTGAATATATGTCATCTGTAGGCGTTCAAAGAGTGTCAGTAATGTGTATTGTGTCCTACTGTGTCTAAAACTAGTTTATGTATTTTTTGCAGTGTGTTTAAGAAGTAACAGAAGAAGGCGAGCAATTTTTGTTGGCCTAGTATGGCGCTTCTAAAGCAACGACGTCTTTGAATACTCTTCGATATAAGCATTTCCTAAAACCAGTAGTAATACGTCCTATCATCTCTCAGATCAGATGGAACTTGTTCGACTTTTCCCAACATCTTCAGCAGCAAGAAAGCATTCAAAACGTGTTTATCTTCAGGTGCAACAGTGGAGAAGCAACGACTAGCTACTCATTTCATGTAGATGGGTCTTCAAAAATGGTTCCCTGGAACTAGTTTGAATTCAAGAACCTTCGGCTCTCGACTTCATCTTAAAGTTAATATATTGCAAGTGTGAAACGATGTGAACAACGTTGTCGTTGTAGTTTTAGTTTACAGTATTCCGTTCTCTGTGGATATTGCAATGTTAGTGAGTATAGCTACTCCAATATTCCCTATTTCCATGATGATGATTATGAATCTTCTCTACAGAAGTCTCCTTATCTGTTCGTGAGAAAGATGATTCAGGCATTTAAGATGTGATACATGCTTTTAATAGCAAATTTGTGAAGACATTTCATTATTCATAATGCAACAAGTCTAATCGTTTGTAGTATTCCATGTTGGCGTTCAGTGCTCTTTATTCATTTATTTGCATGATGTATTAATTATTGTTAGTTATAATGCACCATTATTAGGTGGTTCAATAAGAAAGTAATATTGTCAATAATGGCTATTTTTTGTTCAAATGATTTGTGTCTTACTTTTAACCAGGTAGAAAAGTTGATAAGAAAAAAAAGGGAATGCATCCCTATCATTCACGTAATTTTCAAATTCAAATTAGCGCTATATATTAGATATAGAAATACTAGACTTATTTCTAAAAAATGTTGAGATGTGTACTATGATTAGAACAGACATTTTACTATTCCTTGAGAATATTCATATGTACTAACAAGTATTCAGCAGGATTTAAAATATAGTTCCTTAAAGTTCTAACATAAAAAAGTTGTATCACCAGTGTGCAGTCTGGCTAGTAAATAATCATACCTTGTGGTAAATAAATTAACATACCTCCCTTACTATTAATGATATTGAAAACGTACTGGTGTCGTTTTACAGCTATAAGAATGTATTACATAACTAATGAAAAGAATTGTCATTTTATTGCATAAGTACCTAGTTATTTATAGGTAAACTTAAAAAAGATTGAAAAAATGGCATTTTCTTACTTTTGGTTAATATAACTCAAAAGAAATGTTAAATATATGTAAGATATTGTTACATAAATATTTTTCGACTATTTCTTTGTAATTTGGTACACAAATGACCTTTCTACATTGATTTCGTGAGAGTTTATAGGCATTTAAAAATTACGTTAGAAATTCTTACTGCGGCCATATTGATGACATCATAACTCCGATTACACAGCCTGGAGCTTCGGGGACTTTTAGTGTGTTAACTAGGACATTAAACTTAGACTATTGTTTCATCTCTCCCCTGTTTCTTTCCAATTCAGGCCTTTTTTGGTTTAGTTACTGGACTATTATGCATACTTTCGTTCCTTATTATCAATTTTAAAATATTCATTCGGACTATTTTCGCATTGAAATCCTCTAATAGAATTTTCATATGGTATGGCGAAAGTTGGTCAAATACCCGTTCTGCTTTTTCGTGAAAACTACCCTTTATATAATAATCCTTACCTTCTGTTGAGGTGTGTGCATTTAGAACAATGATATTACCCGACCGACTCTTAAGAGGAACCCATGTTACACGAGAACTCAAATTACATGTTAGATTCTGAGCAGGAGAAATCTACTTTCATCTTGTGGCGCTCTAGCTGTAAAGTCTATTTAATTTTCCTCTATTTGTTAAAGATACCAAGGTTATCAGTTGAGTTTACAAAATGATCCTATGAGAGCCGTACGATTTTAATGTATTAATGCAATCCGAAACATTAACATTTCTGCACAAGTTTCAGCACATGTTAACATTTCTGCTTATATTCTTCATGTTGCCCCAGCGTTCATGAAACATCAGGTGGCACATATTGAATATCATTACCTCCCTAAAGCCGCCTTTGTAGACAAACTAAAAGTAAATGCATAATAATGTGTATCTCTTTCCTCATTTAAAATGAATTAAAAAAAAACATTCGTTTTTAACAATACTTAACATGTTACCTTTAGACGGTTATTTTTCTATCAATGAACGAGGGCTTCATTTCCACTGATGTTATCTTCTTTTAAAAAATACTTGTTAATGTGAGTGTCTGTCCACAACATCAGACACAAATTTAAGAAGTCTTCATATTCATGAAACACGGTTTGTGGAGAAGCTAAACTTGAGTTTAAGTCATAATACATGATTTACAGATTGTCCAAGTTTAATTCTAGAATGATATTTCAAAATGCCTATTAGCAGAACTTCTCTTTCGTCTTCAGGAAAGTACTATTCACACTGAGAAGATGTCTTTCTGAAACCAAAGGTTTCGGGTAGTCATATTTAGAAAAAGTCAAATATTATGTAAAAAATATTCGTAATCAACATCAAATTAGTTAAAATTATTATAAAATTCAAACTCATTACTAAGTAGGTAACTGAAAATAATAATTTTATTCTTACCCTGCACCATTAGCGTTGGCGTCTGGCGTGGTCGCATGTTCCTTGGTTTCTTCGGTATCTGACGCCTTGACTTGTCCATCTACGTCTTTGTTAGCATCACTGTGCACAGACTCACTCGGGACAATAGTTGTCTCTAGAGGTTCTTCGTCATCCTCGTTGTAAATATGAAAATAAGCGATCCACAAGTAGATGCACGAAATAATAAAGGATGGAATGGGAATGGCCATTGAATATACCAAGTTCATGTACACTTGATGCATGTCGAGCTCAGTAATCACAATCTTGGGATCAACTTTACTGTAATAACATGTATAATTTGCACCTATTCCCTTATATTTGTCAACAAATGTTTTACACTCTAACATTGGAGGATACCCGCAACCTTTTACATTGGGAAACAATCTAGCTCCTATGAACCAATCCGACTCATTGAATGTGCCAATTTCGTCAAGGCCAAACCATGGATCTAAGAATGCAAAGTCTCTGGTTGTTTCAGATTCTGCTGGAACAGACTCGTCTGTACTTACTTCATCCCCTTCGTCTCCCTCGGCATTTCCTTCTTCGCCAGTCTCCTCTACTAATCCGTCAATACTCATATTGAGCCTATAATTTACCGTTATTTGAATGCATTTGAACAACTCCTTCGTGCATCCTTCACGGCAAGAGGTCCAAGTGCAATTAGTAATGCCAGATTTCTCTTCCGTGTGTTTTGTTACACACATAGTAGGTGATGTGTCAAATTCCATGAAAATGGTCTTGAACGCAGGCTCGATTACAAAAGGCACCAAGAAAAGAAAGGCGAAGAGGCTGAAAGTACCGAGGAGGATGAAGAAGGCTGTCGTATAAAAAAGCAACTTTTCTTTGGTCGTTTGTTTTTCAACTGCTGGCTCTTCCATGGTCCAGTACACTTATTCATTCAAAGCTGACCTAAAGGAATGGAAACTCCCCCTACCGCACGATGTCAACAAGGATATTTCGTTGTATCATAATATAGCACCTGATACAATGTGTTGAATATATTGGCACATTGCTAGTAGTACACTCTAAGTGTTCTTCTCTCGATGAACATAAATGGTCCTAAAAATATTGGACATCATATGTTCTTCATGTTCAGATTTTCCACTGTACATTCCTGAGAAAATAAATAATGTGTATGTTAGTCCATTTATACAATACTAATACATGCACACATATGTGTATTTATATATATTTAACTTTGTTACATAAGTATTACAACAAATATGTTATTCGATCAATATATTAGGAAAAAAGTCATATAAAATAAGAAGTAATACTAAATAGTCTATATTATATGCAAGAATAAAAGAGATTCACTCATCATCACGAAAGTTTTATTTATTTTTTAAAGAATAATGTTCCTCGCAAATACTTCAAGAAAATGTAATTTTAAATTTAAATTTCGTTCAAAAAATAACACATTTCTTTCGGGGGCAGACTTACTGGAAGCAAGGTGGGAGCGACTGCTCCCTCCAAAGGCTACTTTTATGCTACTAATTTGAGATACATAGAGCCATATGATCGTTTTCAAGAATTCCACTCCTAAGAAGGGGGAAAGAAGGAAATAATTCTACAATAATAAATTTTCGAACTATTTATTTAAAAATGATTGGAATAGATAAGGTGGGGTGTGAAATTAGTTATTTAAACTCTCAGCTGAAAATAGAAGAACGTGTGTTTCAGTATTTTCGAAAAAACAGCTTCTCAGGAGGTGAAGGGATCAATTTCTAAAATACAAAACTCTTCGGTAGTTTGTTCAGAAGATGATCAACCGTATAAGTTACACAGTTCCTTGTTACAAACTTTACTCCATCCTCCATTCTAGTCCCTCTTCTATCCAAATATTAACTTCAGTATTTAATTTTTATGGTTTCAGTTTCCGTTTTTCCCTCAAACTAAGCGAACATATTTCGTAATCGTACAACACAACAGGCATAATCATCACCTTACATATTTGAACCCTCACATTCTTCGACAGAATTCGAGAAGACAAGAAAGTTTGGATGGATTAATAACAGAAATTCTCTGCTTTTAGTCGACATTTAATTTCGTCTGCACAAGGTTTTCGTCTCTTAATTTTGATCCTATATGTTTGAAAGTGTCCACTTTGTCGAATGTATTACTTGATATTTTATTTCCATATATCTCGCTTTCTTTTCATCTACTCCTATACTCCTGCAAGCATTTAGTAAAACGTGTGCGCTGATTTTAATTGTCCCCATATCTTTACCTAACAGATTGATATTGTCAACCTAAGCTACAACTTGGTGAGTGTCATCCAGCTCTGGGTACTGTTTGGTGTATTTAATTTTTCTTGTAACGTATGCCAAAACAATAATGGTGACAATGAATCTCCTTGTTTCAGGCCATTCTCGAATTGTAAGCTTGTGGATAAGTGCAGTAGTTCCCCTATTGAACTTTACTTTAAGCTTCTTTCAAATATCTCTATTAATCTAACTAGCTTTTCTGGTAGAAATCAAATTCGCGAATAACGTTCACAATGTTTCCATCTTAACCGAGTTGTAGGCCTTTCTGAAATAAACAAATAATTTACGTACCGGGGAGTGACTTTTTCTCGAATATTATACAAATGGTAAATTTCTAGTCAATAATTAATATATTTCACCTAAATTTGAAATGACATAATCGTAACCAAGAAAGTTCTGTCGCTTTTTGTGAAGGTCTGTGTTCAATTGGCCCTCACACTATGAATCGAATGCGAATAGGGATAAAGCGAAGCGAAGTTCAATTGTTGGTGTGGGTATATCCAACATACTACCTGATTGGGACAGTTCAGTTACACCGTGAACTTGCATATGGGCAAAGAGAAAATGGGACCTCCACAGAGCCTCATAAGGGCGTGTATGTTGTATGAGTTCAAACTGGCATCAAACGCTCCTGAACCAGGGCGGAAGATATGCCAGGCCTTTGGTGATGGTGTCGTGATTGCGCAGACAGTGCAGCGGTAGTTTAATAAGTTCAAGGACGGTGAAGAAACACTCGAAGACGCACCACGTGCCGGAAGACCAGCACATGTACAAAATGAAGATCTTCAGGCAGCAATTGAGGCAAACAATAGCCAGACATTTGAGGAACTGGGATTATTAATTGGGTCGATGGGTCTCACATGATTTGACTCCAGGTCACAATGCAAGGTGAGCAGACACCTGTATTTCTTTGCTATCTAGTCTGAGGAAGGAACCATTTCTGGACAGGTTGTTGACATGTGATGGGAAGTGGGTCCTGTACGAAGCTCCACGGAACCGTCATCGTTGGTTAGCATCCCATGAAACGGTTCCAAAACAGCAGAAACCAGCACTACACCAGAACAAGGTCCTTCTGTGTGTTTGGTGGACTGCTTGCGGCATCGTGCATGTTGAGAGTCTCAATGTGACTGTGTACTGTCAGTAGTTGTGCTGTGTTCAAAAGAAAACTCAAAATCCCGGAGCCAAAACTTCTGAATCGGAAAGGGGTCCTCCTGTTGCAGGACAACGCTAAGCTCCACGTGGCTAGGATGAACCGAGACACATTCAACGCCTTGGACGAGAGACACTATTGTATCCGCCATATTCCTAAACATTGCACCGTTCGATTATCACTGTTCCATTTCTTGGACAATCACCTTAGAGGACGCCCGTTCAAATCCCTAGTAGAGATGCAAAATGCACTTGATACCTTCTTCGCTTCACGGCCCACCAAGGTCTACCGCGAGGAATCTATGGCCTCTCAGAATGTTGACAGAAGATCGTCGATGCTGATAGGGACTATTTTTGATCTTCCAGGTACGTCTTTTGATCTTCCAGGTACGTGACATATCGATGTTCGAGAGTGGTGGGTGAAAAAGCAAGAGAACTTTCTTAGTTATCTTTATAATTGCTAATAACTTCATCTGCATATAGATCCATTCCTTCTAACAAAATGTTATAGGATTTAGAATAGAATGTTCTAGAGGATTTTATAGGACTGTTGACCGAAGAGAGATGCCTCGACAATTATTACCAACAGTATTTTCGTCCTTCTTGTGAATCGGAACAATTCTATTATTCTTTGTACTTCTGTGATAATTCCCTCTTTTGTCAGATGAGGCGAATGAGTATGTCCTTTTAACAATTGCTTCCCTTCAGCAAAAATTAACTCAGAATTAATACGGAATTTCGTCTATATCCGAGTGGTTTCTTTCTTTAAATTTTTATAGCAATTTTCATTTCTATTCGGTTTGTTCTAGAAGATACTATTCTATTTGCATTTCACTTTCTCCACGAAAGCTATTTTGTAGCTGCGTATCTAGCAAATTATCAAAGAAATATTTCCACATATTCAAAATACTATTCGTGTTCGTGAGAATTTTCACATTAGCTTTTCATGTATACGCACTAGGTTGATAGCCTTTCTTAAGTTCATTGATGCCTTTATACATGTCACGAGTATTTTGTTTTACTGTTATCTTAAAATTCAATAACGTTAGCATTCAAAAAATTACGCTTTCCGATGTTAGTGGAATTTTGTGTAACATTAGTTCTATTTTTCGGATTTTGAAGCCAAGCCAGTTTCCCCTGTTTTCCCTCCTCACCATTTCAGTGTATTCCTGGTTGAACCATGATTTTTTTCTATGTATTTCTGAGAGCTAGTTCTTTTCTTCTCTTGCTGAAATTTATCCTACATTTTAACGGAATTATTTTTAACGCTTATGCATTTGGAACCTTCTAAAACCGAAAAGCTATTCGAAACTTCAATTCCCTTTTCGTGTTTCAGTCAGATACTCCAGTTTCTTTAAATTGAACTTGTCCGTTATCAGGTGCTGATTATCCTTATTCAACGATTTTTTCCCTCTTATAATCGCTTCTAGCAAGTAGCGGTCAGTATCACAGTCAGTTCCTCTAAACCAGCGTTTCCCAACCTTTTTCAACTTGCGGCACACTCATAAGTATCATTATTATTATTTGTTAATATAAAATACCGTGATATTTTTTTCTGTGATTACTGATCTACTGAGAAAGCTCGATATATGGTTTTCCCCTGTGGTAAATCATTGTGCTTAGTTTTCGTTCTAATTAAAAAACAGAAAACAATTGCAATGAATCAAAGGACTCAGGTTTTTAAAAATACACTTTCTTTTTCGAAAACTGTATCCAACCTTTCACTAAGAAGGACGATCATTAAATAACGAACGAACAAATAAATCTCTTATGCTTTTAAACACAAATGTAGGTAGTTTGTATATATGTTTGCTTTGTCGAAAGGATTGAATGATGTTTTAAAATTTCAAGTTACGAAATAGTCTGCAACTATAAAGAAGCAATAATGGTCATACTGATAACAAATACTTTTTTCAACATTCAAAATATACAGAAAAGTAACACAGTATGAAACATAATTTATTAACATGGTTAATATACATTACATATTATAAATATTATATGAAGTCTAAAATTATTCAATAATAGTAATGTAGCAATTTTTAAATAATACCTATGCAACATTAGTATACCTATGCTACTATTATTTTCAATAGTACTTGAGCTTCAAACCTCGATCATTCCTTATATGACCAATTCACTTTAATTATTCCTGGACATTTAATTCTGCTGACTGTATGAGAGAATGCGTAAAGGGGCCCCTCACTCAATCAAATGAAATCAACTGAAGAATAGGAAAATACTTCTCAACATTGTTGTGTATGAGACTCCGACAAATAAAATTGTTTTTCCGAAATACTATCTGCTACACAGTAATGTATTTACAATAATATATTACAATTACAGTAATTTTTTTCCGTTGTGGAAGTTCATAGCAATATGAAATACAAATATATATTCTTTCCTATGTCTTGCAATTTGGTTGCTATAGAATTAATAATTTTGTATCGATTTGCTTGAGGCACTCCGCGGCACACCAGTGAGGAACGCAGCTCTAAACCAATGATTCTCAGTGTGGGCTTAACGCACTGTGAGGGACGGTCTAGTTTCCAAAGAGTGTGCTGGAACGGAAACGGGCAATTGGGAGATATAGACTGTTTAGAAGCGTTTCAAATTTCATGATTTGTTTTATTTTTCTTATTATTTGACTAAAGCTATTGCGTGTTTTACTAATTGTCAAAAGTTTAGAGTATGTACAAAAATAGTAGTTAGACTACTCAAATTTTCAGAAACCCGGGTTCGATTCCCGGTGGGAGCTCATGTGGTTCGGATTCCACGTTAATCAGTAGGTCCACGTCTCATATGGCCTCGCTGCTGAACGGGACGTAAAACTCAAAATCAATCAATCACTCAATCAATCAAATTTTCAGAAGAGGCAAAATAAAGATGGTAACGGCATTTCTTGGGAATTAGGTGCAATTGTCTTTAAAGATTATTGACATGTTTGCATGTGAAAAAAAGGGGTTGCCAAATTTTCTGACATGTCGAGACGCCAACCATTAGTGCTTATTATGAAGGGAAAAAATGAAATGAAATCTTTAAGTTTAACGTCCCACGGTTATGCCGGTTAGGCTAAAGGAGACGGTGATAATGAGAAATGAGTGAAATGGTGGAATGAAGAAAGTGGGAGGAAACGGGAGAACCCCGAGAAAACCCACGAGCACGGTGTTTCTCCACCACAAAGTCCACACGGCGCGAGCTGGGATCGAACCAGGGACCCCAAGCACCGGAGGTGAACGCTCTACCACTGAGCCACCGCGCTCCCTTTATTATGAAGGGAATATTAAATTATTATAAAAAATTATTGTGAAATCGTAGTTTGTTGTTTCTTTCAATAATATATAGGTTATGTTTAAATTGTCAAACATTAATTTTTAACATGTTCAGAATGCTTCATAAGAAGTGTCGATTGCCAATCAGTTCTACTATGTACTATAGAAACTTGTCTCTATATATTCCTTGTCCACACATTGTAGATATTTTTTTTCAGTATTATGTTAAACACATTCCTCTATGAATCATTGAATTATAACAACTTGCTTTTCAATCTATTTTTCACGTAGTCTTGAAGAACGCCACAGAAGCTATCTTGCCGTTGTAAATTAATATAATGGGGCCTGTAGCATCGATAAAACATAAATTTCCAGATGCATATAATCCAGAAAAATATATATTTTGTCAAGTAACAGCCAGCAGAAGTGATGGAATATTGAAAGTGAAGGAGTGTGCTGTGCGTAAATTGAAGATTCGGGATGAATCAAACGAAAATGTTATTGAACGCATTCGGAACGTAATTGCATAAAATACGGATGCTTTCCGACCCAAAGTTAAACCGACATAAACTTTAATTTTTCTTGCTTGTAATAAAGTTAAGTTGTATACTCCATTACTTCCGTTTCAAACAAAGTGTAAGTGTAAGAGTTAACGGTGATTAAATCCACTCTTGAGACCACAAAACAATATTAGGAAACAGTTGCTCACTGTCTATTACCATTTTCTCTCTATCAATATTGAAACATGGAATGATATTGAGTCTCCTCGTAGTTATGCGGTTAGTGTACTTGCCTTTGACATGGTAAACCTGGGTTCGCTTTCCGATGGTTCATGTGGTTTGGAATCCACGTTAAGCCGTAAGGCCACGCCTCATATATCCTGGCTGCTGAAACGGACGCTAAAATCAAGTCACACTAATCAAATCCTACCTGAAATCATAGTTAGTGTCTACAACTTCTGCTTCAAAAAGAGAGCAGAGATTTAATTTAGTTTTGCATGCTGAATCCATAGCAAAAATTGTCGTTCTTTATCTACTCATGTTTCTTCTCTACAGGGATCGATATTTAAAAAGAAATGGAAGAATATTTCTACAATATCCGGTTCCAATTAGGGATGGCCTTTTCCGGAAAAATAATTTTCCGGTTTCCATAAATCACATTTTAAGTTTTCCGTTTCTCCGGAAAATTTTCTGTTTCCCGCTTTTCCGGAAAATTTTCCGTCCTCCGTTCTTTCGGAAAATTTTCCGTCTTCCGTTTTTCTGGAAAATTTTCCGTCTTCCGCTTTTCCGGAAAATTTTCCGTTTCCTGCTCTTTCGGAAAATTTCAGTGCATCGTTTACCGGAAATTTTCCGTTTGCGGAAAATTTTCCTTTTTATCATTTTGCAGATGATTCCCGCTTTTCAGGGAAATATGACTAAAGAGAAATCCTTTTCTATCTTGGGATGGAGAGTAAGATTTCGGTCTATGTATAAGGATAATTACTGGCTTGATCTTTCATAATGCTTATTAGCATTATTTTATTAAAGAGATGTTTTCTGTATATTGCTTTACTCCTTGTACGACGGATAAAAGTTAGTGTTTGTAGAATTTGGAAAAATATGAAGCAATTATAGTGCCGGTGTGAAAAGTATGCTAATATCCCAACCTTTCATTAATGCAAAGTGCCCGTCTACGGTTGCGACCTCTCAACTTTTGAGCTTACATACTATGAAACATTTTCGACAATCTTACGGGATAAGTAAGGAGGAAAGCAAACGCAACTTTCATGTTTCATCCTGCTTAATCAATAAAGGAATTCCATGAATTTGAAAATGTTAGCACTTAAATTATTACTCTTTTAAGAACAGCAACAAACTGACACACAATATACAATTAGTCATTTAAGTATTTCTAACGGATTGATGTCTTGACAACCATCCATCATCTTCCGGCAAGGGTATGACACTTTAAAAAATATGCAATTAGGTAACAATAATAAATTAATGCATTCTTGTGCCCATTGCTCAATTTAAACAATATTACAGCCGTTTTGTCTTTGATTACTTGATTTTAATAGTTGTAAACAACAATCTTGAAAATTAAAAAGGTGGAAAAGTCTAATATTACTGTTTTCCAATTTCATGTTTGTTTGACATGAAACTTGTTGGAAACTAAATAACTAGTTAATTTTGAACAAATTCTATAATGTGAATGTTTAAGGTAGGGAATAATAGTCAAGGTCAAACTAAAGTGGATAATACATTTTTCGCAGCGAACTTAAGAAAGTTAAGGTTGTCAATTATTCTTTGATTTTCTTGTATAGTCTCTAATGGGATTTATTAAACTCTGAAATATTTTGTTAACTCTATAACAACATTATTTCAGTGCTTTAATTTAACCGCATAATCTGGGAAATTTATCCTTCTTTTGATTTCCATGTTTTAAAATCTTTGTTTGAACAAGAAAATGTTTGATTCAAAGAAATATTTTGAATTTTTTGAATCAGGGGCCACAAAATTTTTGAACGGCCCCTAAATCGAGTTTTCATATTTTTTCCGGAATAAGCACATCATACTGAGTAAATTGTTAGTTTTGGTTTGGCTACACTATATGTAGTTCTCGAGGTATTAGGGCTATAAGAAAATTTTTGCCTGAAATATATTGGGTCTTTTGATCCAAAAAAAACAAGAAAAAAAGAGAAAGAATATAGAGAACGCGTAAGTTAAAGGTTGGCAGTATTTAACTCTTACTACCTTTGGAAAATTGTTTCAAAATGAGAATTCAAGAATTCTTCCATCTACATTCCGCATGTTTATAAACATTAAATAGCATATATTTCCAATTGTGTGCAGCGGCTGGTTTACAGGAGCTTCGCGAATTGTTCCAGTATTTTCAATGAAATAACACTTGTTGTAAGACCACATTGCTTTAGATTAGTGAGATCGCAACGATGTTTTAATGTCGTGGTAGGAAGGACGTCAAAGATACACTATTGAAATTTGAAACGTTATTTTAATCTAACCCCACTATATGTGCAAGTGTTAAGCCTACATTCTCAATTGGGTTGTCATGGAAAGATTCTGAAACTAAGGACAGTGAAAGAAAGAAAAGACTTTCGAAACTCCTAATATTAGGCACCTATATAATGCAATTATATTCTAATATAGTTTGTAGGTGTAGCTTCGAGGGAAACTTTATGATTTTTATAGAACGTTTTTTATTGGGTCTTTGAGTTCATTATTTAATGATACCTTTATAACAGTAATTGCAACTGCAGGAAGTAAGATCTACAATCCTTTCATCCTTTACGTAGTGTTATTGCAAAGCAGTTTTACACTATTTAACAACTACAAATAATTTCAAAATGCAGTGAAATGTCAAACATTTGTCACATGGTTCCACTTTCTATATATATACTGTAAGTTGAATTATACGGCTATCATACATTTAATGACAATATTGGAGTACACATAAAAATAGTTAATGAATTAGAATCTTTGTAATTATTATTTAAACAAACCTTTATAATATGGTAATTTCAAATGTAGAAATATGCGTAAGGTAATTTAATCTTTTCTTTCTTTACGTGAACTGTTTGTAGAAAGCAATTTCATATTATTTAAGCGCTACTAATAATTTACAAAATAAAATAATATAAGAAGGAGAAGATGGACGGAAAGAAGAAGAAGAATCCGTTAAAGTTCTTAACTTTGCTAGTCGTGTACAATGAGATAACATTTTGACAAACTTTTTATTTATTATTCATATCCTATTTCAAATTTTAAAAAAAGCTATAGTTGGATATCTTGCTCTCATGTGGTACCATAGACCACCAGTATTGTTTCCATACAGAAAGGCAGTATACACAGAAAAGCAGTATACATATTCCGAAGTTAAAGCATTCTTCTCACGTTTGAAATGCTTCCGAATGTTCGACTTCCCCATTTTTTTTACGTTTGGCTATTACCTTACGAGTTTTCAACAAGCGTATCACTGAACTGTGAATGTGAAATTTATAGTTCTTTTAACTACTGCCAGGGGTTTGCCCTCAGGGCACGCATAATAATCACTGATTCTCCGAACGGGTATTATATATATATATATATATATATATATATATATATATATATATATATATATATATATATATATATATATATATATATAAAACAAAAGTGTTTTCCTGTATCCAACGCAAACATTGAGTTTTCTCCATAATTTGTTGTCAGTGAGCTGACGAAAGAAGTAGACTGTTATAGCTGCATTAGCTTCCTCTGGAAGAACCATGTGGTAACAGTGGTATGTTAAAAGTAAAGAGAAGCTTGAAACTGCTTTCAGACAACTTTGGGTCAGACTGCTGTTTTCATTTATATTTTTATCTTATGTTCACTTTATATTATTCACTTATATTGAATGTAGTTTTCAATTCGAACTTAGCTTAAGTTCTTTCGGCAACTTTGACTCAGCCTGACGAATGATGATGGGATGATTGTTGGAATAAAGAAAATGGGAGATAACGGAAGAACCCTGAGAAAACCACGCACACACGCTATTTGTGTCCCACAATGCCCACATGATACGAACTGGAATCGAACCAGGAATCTCACGCACCGGAGATGAACGCTTTACCAATAAGCCACCGCAGCCCGAAATATACTTTTGAAGTTCATGAGTTTACAAAGTCATGTTTACTTGCAGTGTAAAAAATAAATATGGACAAAACAAATTAAAATTGTAACACGATCATCATAACAAATCATAATCATGACAAAATCCTTATAAAAGTGTAAGAACATGAAAAATAACACTGGAAATCTTTCTTGCGCGCGCCTATATCATTGGTACTGTAAGAAATGTTGTTTTTAAAAAACATTAGAAAAACTATACTCGAATCTACAGCTTTGGATGCCAAACAACTTTGCTTTTTTTTAAATTAATTAAACTCAAAACGGGCCTTCACACTTCTTCTTCTTAAATGGTATCGAGAGTACCACTATTCATCTTAGCGTCCCTCAAAACTATGGATTCAACAATAACACTGATCATTTTCGATTACTTTTAAAAGCTCACCCCCTCCCATTTCCACCCCAGGTATAAATTTGAACTTTACGGAAACTGTCTCTGTTCATCTCAGTCATCCGAAAATTATTAATTCAACACTATTATCGATATTTCCAACTATTTTAAAATGTCACCCCTCCCATTCCCCACGTTGTGCTTTAAAAGTAGGGGATTTGAAATATTTATAGCTCAAACATAAAAATGAACTAGTTTGCAGCTGTACACTTTTAATAATTATAAGTAGGCCTATACACGTCAGATGTCTTGGTTGGCAGAGATCAGGGTTTTTAACTGTTGACGTTGGTGTGTTACGGCAAACCCTATACTACGACAGGAATAGTAGAATTTCAGTGTGCAATGAACTGGACAAATGGTAATTGTATAAAATGGTCAATCTTTCTGATTTGCAAGGAGAAATGTTTGCTTACAGAGCCGACCTTAAGCCGATTGGACCGATTTCTCCCAATCGGGCAACGCGCCTAAGGGGGCCTCGCGCTAGTGCCGTCTCCTCTACTGTCCGGTTTAATCTATCTTCCAGTGCCGTTCAACAGCATATTATGTTCCAGAGCAAACAAGTTTGTTGTGGTCTCTATGACTAAATTTTGCTCCTAATACACGTAATTAATACATGCCATTCTGCTCGCGGGGCACCCGGCCAAGTGGCTATGGTACCGTTAAGACGGCTCTGCTACTCTCGGTTAAGTACATACAACAGCATATTACAATACAAGTACCTCCATAGACTCCACAAGGGAGGGTGTGGCTTGTCCCTAACAAGGAAATGAATAGTTTGTGTTAAGTTTCTAGGTATAAGCAAAAATTTTCAGAATTTATTGCTGCAATAGTTTCTTTTTTTACAACTTCTGTTGTAAAAATAGATATTACGTCCAGGGAGTATTGTGCTAACCCCCAAACACCCCCAAATTCTCTTACATATACCCCTGGGCGTAAAATATTGTTTTCTTTGAGTTTGTGTAAAAATCTATATCATTATACTGCGTGCACACCCTCTTTCATTTTGAACACCCCACTAAGTAAAAGTTCCCGGTTCTTACTGATTATGTAATCTGATACTACCGCGAATGCCGAGATGGTATCAAATAAATCAGCCTCAGTGTGACATCTTTGCATATCCTTTCTCTTATTTCAGCGGCGCAAATCTGACTTCAACATTGAGGGAGACGGGTAAGACCGCTCCGTTCATAATTTTTTTTTTTTTTTTTTTTTTGAGCGATGTTCAAAATATTTATGAAGTTGAAAATGCTTATATTTATGCTGTGGGGGATGAGAGAAGTACAGTTGTCTTGAATATTGAAAGGCGGGCAGAGGCTTATTCTGGGGGGACATCAATTTCATCTCACTTTCCTTTATGGCAGTCGGACACAAATTATCACATTTCTCTTCAAAAAACACATTTCAAATCGGATTATTGGGCGGGATAGCACCCAGTTCCAAATTTGGGGGGACACGTCCTTCTCAACCCCCCGGGATTTGAGCCAGTGCTTATTATAGCTATATTAAAAATACAAAACCAGAGGACAAACTTTGCCCTCTCCTGCGAAAAATCCCGTGATTTTATTTTTAAAAAACCAAGTCAGGAAAACCGAATGTATACTTATACTATTTTTCTTTCTTTTTTTTTAATTAGTGCATAATGAAGAAGTGGCTGCTTATGAAGGTTTGTCTTCTAACTCAATAATCCAATCGAAAATATGTCATCCATCTTCTATCAGTTCCTTAAGGTTTGTGATCGTCTCATCACAATTTCATTTTGTCTGCAGTTGATAATGATTTCAAGCTGATTATACCTTTCGTAAGTAGATACCTACGATATTCTCACTAGCGTGCATTAGGTTTCCTTGACTTGAATTCTTTTCAAAAAGATCTTCAAAGATTTGATATATTACGTGACTCTCTTCCTATTTAAAAAAGTCGAGATACAAGATGACTGACTTCAAGATGACGACCATGATAACCATACTCTCAAATAAATGTCTACTTCCTCCGGTGTCGGTTAACGTGTTTTTGTTTTTCATACCTTTACCCGTTTTAAAAATAAAATGAAATTTTCAAATTTTCAAACGTTTTCTGACTCAAGGACAAAAACGTACTCGATATCTCCTATCCGTGGACAATTTGAAACTGTTAGAACGTGATGTGGACGATTTTTATGCCGATTCATCACTATGGACGAGTGTTGGGTACACCATTACCAGCCAGAAACAAATCAACAATCCAAACAATATAAGCACCCCTCCTCCCCTACCCCAAACAAGGCACAAGTGATTTCCTTCGCTGGTAAAGTGATGGCCTCAGTTTTTTGAGATTCCCAAGGTGTGATATTCATTGATTACCTGCAAAGGGGTCATACCATCAGACGACAATACTACAGTGACCTTTCGAAAAAACTTCGAGTCCAAATTCAAGTAAAAGGGCCACAAATGATCTCCAGAGACGTTCTCTACCATCATGACAATGCTCCCGGCCACACATCAGCAGTTGCCATGGCTACTATTTATGAATGCGGCTTTGAACTCGTTCCTTATCCACTCTATTCTCCAGATCTGGCCTATCAGACCTCCACTTGTTCCCTAATCTAAAAAACGCTCTAGCAGGACGACGTTTTGCAAGTGATAATGACAGCTGTGGAGGAGTTTCTGCCGTCAAAACCTAAGGAACTTTTTTTCTGCTTGGATAAGAGTACTACAGCACGCTTGAAGCAAGTGTGTTGCTGCTCAAGGGAATTATGTTGAAAAAATAAAGGTATTACCAAATATGTACTTCTTATAGTTTCCTCAAGGCTCAAAACTTTTCAACCACCCCTCGTGTATATATATATATATATATATATATATATATATATATATATATATATATATCTGTAAACATGGGGCCCCGTAAAATGTTTCCAATCGGGCCCCGCACTACCTAAGGCCGGCCCTGTTTGCTTAAGTGAATGTTTCATTCTGAATTTTCACTGTTGATCCTCAATTCTTAATTTCATTTGCTAAATTCTTTATCTGGGAGCCATGAATTTTGGAAGTTTTTCATTGTCATTCCACTCACTCATTATGTTAATATGAATAATGCGCCAACACTTGTTAACATATACACAGGTTCATACAACTATTAGGCCTAAGCATTAACTGACACAGCAAGACGTTCAGTGGTAATACAACACTATAAACTGAAAAAAGTCTAGTGTTGACAGATCTTGGGACTGAATAGTAATAAAATAAGAATTAAACTAGTTTCGAATATGTTAGTTTTAGTAAAACTATCGTTCATTATGAAAAGGACACTCAACGAAGAAAACTTTCAATGTATTATATAAAACTAATAATTTTTGAAGTTATATAAAATATGAAAATACGGAAGTAGTGCACTCATAAGAGTTATTAAGTTATAACCTCCAGATAATTAAAAGCAGCCCGAAAGTAACGTGTCGCCCAATTTGAAATTTTGGTAGTTAGGAATCTTTAAAAATCATACCAAATCTAAAAATATTAATTGAAAGTCATTTATGTACTAAGGTTAGTTTAAGTTAAACAAAGGCTTATATAACTATCCAGGAAAGAGATATTTTAAAGTGCTTGGCAATACTGACGAACCTGGGAGTTTGGGAGACGGGTACATCTACAGTATCTTTTCTACAATATTGAATTATGTTTATGTTAAGTTTGGTGTATATACCTCCAATGGTACAGAAACTATTCGAAAAATATATTTAGGCTGCAAACACTGACGAAAATGATTCTTGGGTGTTCAAATTAAAACGTAATAAACCTCTTTGAGATATAGGTCTCATAATGCACTAAAGAAGAACATGGTTGATACAGCTATTTAAGCGTGATACGCGAATTTGCATCGTACAGTTCGCGGCATAGAAATCGTTACACAAATTCTAAGTCCAAATTAATAACAAACTCTTGTCCCGTTTTCTTATGTATCCAGAAATACATGTCCCAATCGATTATATGCTTCTAGTATTCAATCCAACTCTTCCCCTCTTCCACCTCTCCTTGTCTAAAACAGTGTGTGTGACGTAGTACACTCTTTACATTCAGATGAAAAAGCTGGAATCAAGTATACAATGTTATAGCTCTAAAACAGTCTTTTTCATTCGTTTGTTCTGAAATATCTTTTAAGAGCCTAAATTAAAAAAGAAAAAAGTCACACAATATTCCCATAGCTTTATAAATATCTTTATTTTCATTCTTTCCCTTCTTTAAAGACTGCTATCTAGTAATATGCTCCCTAAGAAATCTATGGAAATTGCAATAACGGCAGGAGGTTTTGTGCTTCCAAAAGTCTGTAGTGCATGCACAGAGCTTAAGAATATCTACTGACAGAAATGAATGTTTATTCAATGATTCATTTAAGTTCTTTTCAGTAATTGCAAGCAAATGTTCCAGGGGCGTCATTTGGGCAGGACAGGAGGGTGTAATTTCCAATCCCTTGAGCTTCATAAATACATATTGTTTGATCAAATGTACAGTAATGCACTATAGTAAAAGTGAAAATCTTCTGTCGGCGGAGAATCTCCCCCTTCCCCCCCGAATAAAATCTCAAATGACACTGATTTTAGCAACAAACCTATCGAGTTACGATAACACATTACCAGAGAGCCTACATTTGGTTTCAAGAGTCGAAGGTTTGATTTCACGCCATATGAGTTCCTGGGCGACATAGAGAGGAATAAAAAGAGGAAGAGATTCAAGTATGGAGACAGAGAGGGATGACTTATATATACAGATTTAGAGTTGAGGAAAAAATGATCGGACAGCATTCGTATTATGACGAAAATTGTGATTTTGTGAAACAGAAGAAGGGAAGGTTTCGAACTGCGAGGATCACATTAGGCAGTTATTGAATTAAGGTGGAGAACTCTTTCTAGAACATCAGATTATTACGAAGGGAGAGAAAGATCTTGAGAACTGAGGAATTAAGAATTAAGAAAATTTACAGCTTCCGAGACGGGTTTCGAACCAGGAACCTTGTGGTTATCGCACCATGACTTTATCCATTCTGCTACGGAGAACTCTATGTGCTCATTTACATATGTTTCCTTTAGCTGCGTTGAAAACAAACTTAATGGGATATTCCAAAAGTTGACTCGGTGGATTCGCCGTTCAGATAGGATATAATCCTCTTGTAACTTAGTTACAATGTGCATAATGAACTTCCTCTTGTTCAGAACAGTTTTTTAAGGCAGTAAAATTTGTTACTATTGTGTTAATTAAGTTACATTTGATAGACCATCTGATAAAGTAGTGCCAAACCCTGTCCGTCATTGTTTCTTAGGTGAATGGTTAATGTAAGTTACTCCTAGGTGGATAGTCCGAGCTTCGAATCAAGACCATTCTTATTGATTATTTTCTTTGAGCTACACTCATACTCTGCATTCCACAAGTTCAATTTTGAAGTAATGTAGTCACAGCTAGTTTAATTAGATATTATTTTCAAATAAGTGGAAAGTTCTAAGTGCTTCCAGAGAGAGGGAGTGCTGTTCAAATAGAACTGATCACTCTCAGCCTCAGGTTATAACCACTGGGCGGGGTTCTTAGCGGTTTCCTTTCCTTGCTAAACCATACAGACCGACAGGGTTTTGCACTATTGTGATTAGCAGCCGCATGTGTCTGGAGTGAGAATATATGTTCTGGTGAAAAACACCTATTGGCGGCAGATTAAGAAACAAGTGTTTCGCTAAGCTCACATTCCGATTTCCCAGACAAGACACGCTTCAACGAATTTGCGAACCATGGATTTATACAGAACAATAGAATAGGAAAACAAAATGTACTTCACCCCTTTTACCTTCCTATAGAGATTTCACAAGAAATGGATCATCCTTTTGATCAAAGTGTACGAAAAAGACAAAGAAGTATCTGCCTTTTCACTTACTGTATTTTCAAATCTTTAAGACAAAGAAGGTCTTCTGCATGCACCTGGTTTACTTTAGTTTGCTCCCGTCTAAAATTAATTCTGAGTTTCCTCGTAGCTATTTGATTAATGTAAGGCCCATTTTAGACGTTATGATAAATCATCAAGGGTGGAGATTTTTTTATCATATGCAAGAGAGATATTTTCTATTCACACACGGCGATATCGCTCGGAGATATCCCTCACAGAGGTCAATAGAGTCTGACATCTTTCGGAGGTTATGTGAACTATTTCAGAAAAATACAGGGCCACGATGTTTGCTTGTGGTGTGTATGTGAGCGTTTCTACCTGCCACTTGTGGAAGGACAATTCCTGTTTCTTGGTAATTTGTGTTCCCGCCATAGTAAAATAAAGAGCTTGAAATGGAAAAGAACTATTATGCGGCTTTTGCAATTATCATGTCCGTGGCAATGATATAATTGTGTTTGTTTAAAAAAGAAAAGAAATATAGAACGGTGTTGCCTATTTAGACACTTAAGAATCGTTAATAGTAAGCTGAAAGACGAGTGTCATTTTATTGCTGGGGTTTTTAATTCATTTTTTGTATTTGTGTTCACAGAATATATCTAAATTAAAAGATAAAATATACAAATATACATTCTTGTCCCAAGTATTTAAACATACAACCCCCCCATATATATATATATATATATATACACCTTGTATACTAATCCGTAACTACGCAACTTCTTGTTAAATCTTTTAGGATTCATGGTATCTTTAGATACCATGGCGTAAGTGTTGTCTTTGACCGCTTATTTAGGTTCTATAACAGGTATTTAGGCCGGCTTTTTTATTGGTCAAAAAAAGGATGCATTTTGGAATCAGATGGTCATCTTGGTGGCGCCAAGTGGGGACAGAGGGAAGTGACTTATCCTTGAGGAAATTTCAAAACTTTTTCAAGCCTTTAGTTTCTAACATACCAGATTGAAACTTTGCACACGGATTGTGTGCACATTTGAGTAGGCCTATTTCTCAATTCTTTAAATCCATGTGTACTCGGGCCCGAGGCTGAGGGTCGCAACTATTCCGAGGGGGCGATTTTTTCAGAAAAAATTCTGATTTTTACCAATTTTTCCGCTGTAGGTGTACGATACGCACATGTGAGTCATACCGTTGGAAAGGGCTTGTTATATTGAAGAAAATAGTGTTTGAACCATGACTCTAGGTCAAATAGTAACGACGCAGTATTTTTTTATAATATGATTGAGTTGATTTTGAGTTTAATGTCCTGTTCAGCAGTGATGCTATGTGAGACGTGGACCTACTGATTAACGTGGAATCCAAACCACATGAGCTCCCACTGGAAATCGAACCCTGGTCTCCCACGCCAAAGGCGCGTACGCTAACCGGTTAGGTATACGTGTGTGTGCGGCCTAAATTCAGACTTTCAAAAAATTTTCATCCCTTTGTTTTCAAGATACAAGATTGAAATTTAGCACACGCATTGTGTACGTAAGTACGTATTTTCAAGAAATTTTCAGATCCCTACGTGAACCCAGGGCCGGGCCAGAGTCAGTGTCCGATGTAGAAGGTAAAAAATCGGGGAGCCAGCCAGACCCCAGACTATGATAAGTATATCATGACTTTACTATAAACTTTCAAAAATATATAAATAATAAATTATTTTTTGACTCAAAAAACTGGGGTCCTAGGCAGGGCATGATTTAGGGAGGTGCAAAAGTGCACGTGCACCCCCGCGTTGTTGTAAATATATCGGCCGCGGTGGCTCAGTGGTAGAGCGTTCACCTCTGGTGCATGGGTTCCTGGTTCAAACCCTGCTCCCGCCAAGTGAACTTTGTGGTGGACAAACACCGTGTACGTGGGTTTCCTTTCACTTTGTTCATTCCACCATTTCATTCATTTCTCATTCTCATCAATATTTTTGCTAACTTCATATACCCTGCATTTCATTGCAGTTTATTTTATTATAAATCATTACTTAATTCTACATATTATAGAATTGTTCATAATATTTGTCAAATTACCTCCGACATTTTCAACTATAAATGTATTTTTTTTTTCATTTCTTTATATAACGAAATGTAATGCCATAGTGACATTTTGCACTATGCTCTCTCTTTCGTTACGAGCTAAAGGTGACTATTTTATTTCTAAACGAAAAATAAAATTAGTTATATTTAGTTCCAGAATTAAAGATGATGGAAACCAATGAGCTGACCACACACAAAACAACTTAAATCCATCTTCTTGACCATAGCTAATTAAGGACTACAATTGAAGAGCATTCAATTTATTTTTGAGCTGTAAACATATTCATAGTTTTTATTAATAATAAAATCTAGAACAGTTTTACGCTTGTAAAATTCTACTTCATTTTGTTCGCTTGACAATAAATATATAAATACTTGCAGAATATCGAATCAAACCTTAAACTGTAACTATATTTTCCTGTTTACTGGAGTCCTGTCTGATCAATGAAAAAATAAAAAAGTAGTGGGACCCAATGAGCTATGGAATAAGATACACAAGTCACCTACTATATATATACAGGGCCGGATTTAGAGGGTGCAAGGGTAAACGTGCACCCCCTTCCGTTGTAAATATACACTACCTAAAGTGAGAAGCTAGCAGAGAGTTTTGCAAAATCAATAGTTTAAGTCAATTTTCTGAAGGTTGAAGGAAAAGAATTCGAGACCAGACACTTAGCATTTCCAAAGGAATTCCTCGTTCACATCACAGATGCCTAAAGGCATTTTCAAAACTCAAATTTAATTCAAATGTACTGGTAGTTATTGGTGTACCCCCCTCAGAGATTCCTGGATCGGGCCCTATATATATCCGGGCCAGAGGTGGACAAAAAATCTAAAAACACTTCATACAGGACACGTAAGTTTGGCCCTCCACTGTACAACACGTGTTCCGGTTGCCGATCGTTCTTTTGTTTTCAGTGTGTCATGTGGACCTTCCTCTTCCGTTAACAGTAACAAGTTTACCTGTGAGTGTCGTGGTGTGAAAGTGGTGCGGTAAAATGGGCGACCTGACAGACTTCCAAAGAGGCATGATCGTTGGTGTCCGTCTGGTTGAAGTTTCAGTGGCAACAGTGGCGAACATTGTGGGGTCGAAAGACAATCCTGTCAGATAGGGACCGGAGAGCATTAAAAAGGATTGTAGCAGCTAAAAAAGAATACCACTGCAATGAAAATTACGTCTGAACTCAATTACGGCCTATAGAACCTGGTTTCATCGAAAACAGAGTCCGACGGGAACTTCATAAAATGAAAATTCATGGCAGGGCCGCTATCGCCAATGCCCTAGTCACAACAGTAAATGCGAAAGAGGCGTATCCAGTGGTGCAAGGACCACAAGGCGTGGACTCATGAGCAGTGGAAACACGTAATGTGGTCCGATGAGTCGACCTTCACCTTGTTTCCAACAACCAGTCGTGTTTACGTATGGAGAACACCGTCGCAGGCCTATGATACAGACTGTCTGCTCCCAACTGTAAAGCATGGAGGTGATTCTGTTACAGTATGGACAGTGATATCGTGGTTTTCTGCAGGTCCCATCATAGCCCTGCATGGAATGATGAATACTAAGGAGTATGAGGCCATTTTGGGGAACCAGGTTCTACCCATTGCCCAAAGATTGTTCCCTGATGGTACAAAATTCCACACACCACGATTCAGGTACGTATCCGTCCATTCAGGTGTATACGTCCATTCCACGTCGGATCCAATCTGTTTTGGACGGAAAAAGAGACCCCACACCATACTAGGTATGATTTTCACACTTTTGTAAACGTTTTAGATTTTTGTCTAATCCCTATATATATATATATATATATATATATATATATATATATATATATATATATATATATATATATATATCGGGTGAAGCATTTAAAATTGTTTTTGGGAATATCTTGAAAACTGCAAATCGGATTTTTAAAAAGTTGCAACAAAAGTTGTTCGCCTCGAAGGGGAACATCCAAAGATACCACACTCGACCCCCTGCCCCCACCACCCGGGGGAGGGAGGGGCAACTTTGAAATCTTAAATAGGAACCCCCATTTTTATCGCATATTCTGATTCTCCGTGAAAAAATACGTAACTTCTGTATTGAACATTTTTTTCGTTACGTGATAGATGGCGCTGTAATCGACAAAAACAAACATAGTACAAACGAATGACCTAGTCATTGTTTCCATTTTCTAAAGTCGGGGCTATCTTGCCAGATTATTAATATTCAAAGTCTAGTTTGGATTTTAGTCATATTTTCCGTTTACCATTTTTCCATTGCTTACTTGCATTTATTTTATTGATGTTTATTTTCCTTTGCAATTAGTATAAATTAGTTAACGTATAAGTGTAATTAGTTATATATATATATATATATATATATATATATATATATATATACAGGCGCGGATCCAAGGAGGGGGCTATAGGGGCTATAGCCTCCCTTGTTGACGCTCAGGTATACACTGGATAAAAGGGCTTCAATCCTGCTTTACACTGGATAAAGCGGCAAACTATGGTATAACCCCTCCCTTGATCATATCCTGGATCTGCCAGTATTTATATATATATATCTCAATATTTATATATATTTCAATCTGACATTGTAAATTAAAATACAATTTATATAGAAGTGAAATAAGTATGAAGCATATATATATATATATATATTGAAAATTCGAAATTCTAGTTATGAAGTATCTATATACGATTTCTGAATTCGGAATTGAGTTGAGTTGAGTTGATTTTGGGTTTTACGTCCCGTTCAGCAATAACAGGAGGTAAGCACTAAAACGCTTGATTGACAAACCAGAGTAAGAACTGAAAAATACAACAATATTGAATAGGTCTACAACAAGGGTGGCTAACCTTTCTTAAGTTTGAGCGCTACTTTTCATTTCTGAAATCACTAGCGATCTACTGATTAAAATATAGACTAATAATGAGGACGTAATGGACAGTAAAAAAAAAAGTAAATACGATTCATAAAATTAAGATTATTTAAATATTTAAAAAACTAATTAATTCATTTTGATTTTCTCAGAAACGTTCATTTGTTATCAGAAACTAGCAATCAGTCCATCGAGATTAGTATGCTTGATTGATACAAACAGTAAGACAGACCACCGTGGGCTACCTCTCACAATTACTTGTAGACTAGTAGACCATGGTTGATGTGTCCATCTCTGGTCCCCAATAAATTTATGTGGAAGAATTATTGCAAATACTGTATTTAATTTTAGGTTTAGAATGACTTATTTCGAAGATATGGACAAAGGTTTCAATCAAGGACGTGCCGCTTCTGATGTATGTGGTCTAGGTTTCAATTCTCGGTGCTAGTCGGTTTTATCTCATCTTAAACTATGGATCTACCTTTGCTTTAGCCGAGGTTAAATTTCATAAATCAAAGCAAACCAAATCGAACGGCTAATTTGTTGTAGCTTTCGTAGTTTGGAAAACTATTCGCATTTCATGAACAGAAAATGGGGAAAAGATATTTCTTTCCTTTTTTGTCAACAGAACAGATCACAGGACGACAGTTATAAGCAAATTCTTAGCAAAACCTGTTTTTTCCGCTTTCCTTCCAAGAAGCTGGCAGCGAAGAAGGGTTGGAAGCGGTGACCTATTCATTCCTTTGTTTCTCTACGGGGGGCTATACCTGGCTTGCATGCGATAAGTTGAACATGTCGAACTTATCGCATCGTATCATATGCAGGAGAGATATCATGAGATAAACTAATTTAGACATGATGATTTCTGAAATTTATCTCTACCCTTGATGATTTATCATAACGTCTAAACGGCCTCTAAGGCGTATTAAAGCGGAAGACCCGTTTTTGATTTCTAGCAAGCCAGTAGCGTAACCAGAGGTGGTTGACCCGGCTCAAGGGCACCCCTTACTACAGTGATATCAAATATGATTCTGATTATTTTCAGTATTTTATATAAATAGATAGATATAGACATATAATATGTATCACAAAAAAAAAGTTGTTTGGTTTGGTGTAATTTGGCCATTGCATGGATATGGCATAGCTGCTAAAGAAAACTCGGACCTACTAATTATAGTGGAATCCGAACCACTTATTTCCTTTAATTGTACCTAGCGCCTCCAAGAGCTCACTCTCACTTAGAGATGTCACCATTTTTTTTCTGCGACGATATTATATCAAGGAATATGGGAGTGTTCCAGCCAAGCTCTCGCTTCCTCAGAGCCGAGGGACGTCATCCCTTTAACGTGAAGGGCTTAAAACCGTAGATGCCGAAATGCAATAAATTTCGCTGAAGCAAATTCATCAAGAATCACCGATGTGTATAAATGATGTACAGGACATCGAGGGACTGTATTAGCAAAATCGAAACCTACCATAAAGCGTGTAAACGCTCAATACTTAACGTAATTCATATTTAAACACTTACTGCATGATTTTTAGGTGCTGAAAACACACACACACACACACACTACTTCTCAAAAATCGCGTGTGAACACTTCCTTACCTAATATAATCACAAAGAAAACACCATATGGCAGCAAAATATATTGTTTATAAATATCAACACTTCTCCTAACACATGAAACAAAAATTAGTCGCTTTTGATAACTCAAATCGGAGCTGAGGTGGAACAAAAATACGTGCCATAAATGACACAGCATGCAGATGCGTATTACCCATGTCAACGAATAATCTGATAGCCATAACTCGCCATAAGTAAACAGAATTAAATGTTATGTCTCTGAAATGAAATAGAATTGTAATTTGCTTGATAACGAAATAGAAACAAGTGAATTCCATTTCACAGTATGGATCTAAATTAGACTTTCACTCTATGTAAATTCAATAATAAAACGATCGGTTCCTTAGAGTAGTGGTTCCCAAACTGGGGGCTTAGAAGAGCAAGCAAGGGGGCACAAATCCACATTCGAAATTAGAAGTAAGTTCATTACGAACCCGATGGGAGGTCATGTGGTTCTTATCCCACGTTAAGCTGTAGGTCCACGCTTCATATAACCTCAATGCTAAATGGGACGCTAAACTCACATTGATCAATCAATTCAAGTTCATTACGAATGTTGTAACAAACGAATGTTGTCAAAGTTCAATAATAATAATAATAATAATAATAATAATAATAATAATAATAATAATAATAATAATAATAATAAAAGTAAAAATGAAGCTCTCAAAGAAATAATTGATTTTGCAAATCTATGGCTTGAATCATTGGTCGAAGTTAAGTGATATTTTAACCTCATACTTGCAGTAGACATTTGCATAGAGACCGGTCCGTATGATACGCTTCGTCCCCTTCCCTAAGTTCTCTTTCGCATTTGACCCTCGACATCTGCCACCTTACCAATCTCTATCAGATAAATTTAAAGTCCAAACAATTATTCTGGTCGTTTTAGAAACACTCTTGGTAGTTTAATATTAAAACTATTACGTACAGTCGAAAATTCGAAACGAATTTCTTGTATTATTGAACTAGCTCGTATTGTAAAACTCAAATTAATCATTCTCTGTAAATTTACTTTTAAAAAATGAATTTGTAACAATTCAGATCTTTCTTTACAGGATACAAAGTGAAAATGCATTAAAATTTGTACAAAACGAAGATATTTATAAAATAAGTTTTTCTATATCATTATTTTGTATTGTTAAAATTTTGTTCATGGACGGGGGAGGGGAGCGCCGAACCCTTTTGGGCCTAGGGGCGGAAAAACATTAAATCCGGCCCTGGTCGAAAACTAAAAATAAATCAATCATCGATGTTTGTCCGACTAATATTACATAAATGGTATAAGTTATCTCCGTTTTGTATAAAATATAGATGAAATATAGCTTTAGGAACACACGTGAGCTAGTTGCATCCTCCTAAGTTGTTCCGCTCTTTAAACAACGATTAAAGGATTATACGAAAATGAGTTAGAAGTCGAGGACTGGCACATTTACCCCAGTAATACAAAACATTTATTTATGGCTGTTCTGCGTAGTTATATTTATACATAAACAATTATTTGCTAACTATATGAATTTTATTTCCAAGTAAACAGTCGGTGTATATGAAATTCTATATACTTATCAAGATGTAATAATGTCTCTAAAAATACTCGACCAGAAAATATGCAAATTCTATTTTCTATTTGGAGCATCCAGGGGTGGCCACACGCTGATTTTAGGGCGTTGGTTGCACCCGTTAGACTTTCTTTGGGTGTAGGGCATATTTTCTTTCAAAATGACACAATCGCACTTTTAATTATACTATAATTTTCGTTTTAAAAACGGCAACTGTGAAGGTGAATGAATATATTCTCTGTGGCTTGAAAGGATAAAATTATGACGGAAGGTGGAAGAAGATACTATATAGACTGGTCCTGTTTATAAAGAATGGACAAGGGCTACTAAGTGATGTAGCCTGCAATGTATTCGAAATGCGAACCAGTGTGGAAACTCGCGAATCTCGCTAAGAATTTAAGCATTCTGTTTTGTTGGCGAATAGTATATGCGGGAGGAAATTGAGCCCAAGTAGTTGAAGAGATGGGCTACCCTCGGCCGAGGGCGGGAGAGGGCTGCAATTCTTATGTGGTTAACTGCTAGCCCAAGATTCAAGATTCCCCTCACCTCTAGAAAATTCGTAAATAAAACACTGACTTAGCCTACAAAATCCCTATTAAACAATGGCAAGCGAGATCACAAGAGAAAACTACAGTCAAAGGGACAAAGGAAAATATTTAAACCAGTTTTGACGGTAATGTATCTTTAAAAATGTAGGTAAATACAAAATAATTTAATTTAATCGGTTATTTTATGATACTAAATGATAAATATTCTTGACCGGATTTCCAGGCCAAATACTCCAGTGTGCCTGACAAAACATCATGATATTCCATGATTATTTTCTACTTGCTTCAAAGAAATACCTGATGACAAAGACACTAAAACTTCTATCCCAAGTTAACCAATAAAAAAAAAGAAAGAAAAAAACGTAGCGGACTAAAAAGATACTCCCTGCTTGCCTATGGTTTTGTCGTTTCACGGCAGGTATTATCTTCGGATAGAGAAAAAGAAGCTTTTGTGTAGAGTTCAAAAAATCTGCAGTGTTTTCGAATTACAATCTTCTCCCTGCTATTGGAAGAACCAGGTGTCTACTTTGATCCAACCTCACGCTCACAAACCCATTTCGACCTCACACTCTCTCGACCTAACGCTCACATCACCAGTCCGTCTTCACGCTCACATCACCAGTCTGACCTCGGGCTCACTCAACCTCACGCTCACTTTGTGAGGTTGAGGTCGAGTGAGCGTGGGTTCCGAACTCGTGAGCGCCGACTTCATGAGTTTGGACACCTTTGCGGTCAGGTGGTTCAAGTGTTATTAAGTTTTATTCATTTTTATAGATATCTCCCCTTCCTTCCACCTACTCTACGTTCTAAAAACCACCCCAGTTCCAAAGCTCATCAATGTTGATAATTTGATTAAGATCGGTTCGGCGGTTCAAGCGTGATGAAGTCACAAAGACAGCATCTTTATTTTTATTTTTTAAATATATATGTCCCCCTTCCCCTCTCCTACATTGTGTCGTTAAAAGCAAAAAATAAAAACATCCCAGATCCGAACCGTATCTATGTTGAATGTTTGATCAAGATCGGTCGGATGGTTCAAGAGTTATTAAGTTTATTCATTTTCATATATTTACCCTCCTCTCCTCCTCTTCACAAGTTCTAATATCAAAATGAAATAATAAAATGCTTTCCAGGTTCGAACTTCATCTATTTGATTGAGATCGATCGGGTAGTTCAAGATTTATTCGCTCACGAACATAGTCACTTTTATTTTTTTATTTATTGCTTTTTGTATATCTCCCCTTCCTTCCTATCCCCTATGTTAGTCCGTCAATGTGAAATGGTAAAATCCATCCTTCGCGTTAATGGAGACGGGAACATATTGCCTCGTTGCTGACGTCCCCATTAATCTCCCTACTCATACTCCTAAAATCCATCCCAGGCACGAACGTCATCCATGATAAAAATTTGATCGAGATTGCTCGTTTGGTTCAAGAGTTATTATTAAGTTTTATTTATTTATTTTATAATTCCTTCCCTTCCCCTAAGTTATACCGTCAAAGTGAATAGTTAAAAACACTTCCAGGCCAGAACTGCATCTACGTCAAAAATTTGATCGAGATCGGTCGGGTGGTTAAGAGATTAATCTCAGAAATGCCTCAGAATGAGATATGATACTCGGCATGTAAATTCTTCATCTACTTCTGTACATAATCAGTGTGAGTTCCATACCAACCCCTATAAAATGAAAGCAAGTGTAGATAGCCGGAACACGTTAGGCCGAGGGGAAACTTTCATGATGCGTGTCAGGTGGAGAGCTACAATCTGCCTGTTCGCCATTTTGAATCTCGCTCATAAAGTTTAAATAAGAAGTGGTCATGTGATTTATGAAACAGGACTAACAAAGAGACTTACGGAAGTGTCACTCACCGATTTGAATGAAACTTTGAACATTTGTAGAACATCGAAAAATAATCGACACGTATTTTTTTTTATTTCGGCAATGCTATGGGTTTAAGGGTAGAAACCACCCTTTGAACGGATAGGGGTGGTATCGAAGCATATACAGAAAACAATCATTTAATGTAGAAGAAAACATAATGCCAGGGAGTTTTAGAATAGCTGATTCAGAATCTGGCGTCAAATTTACGAAATATAAAATGGCGGATCTAATATGGCGATTACAATTATAAAAAGTCTTCTGGTTTGAAATGCAGTGCTAGCCAATAACAATCATAGTTGGCAGGAATTACTGCGGGGAGGTTGCAGATCGATTTGAAACCTCTTTCTGTACTTATTTCAACATGATACTTGACTAAAGTAAGTCTCTGCACCTCTCACTATTCGGGTGCTTATGTATAGTGAGGGCCATGGTGGCTCAGTGGTAGGACGTTCACCTCTGGTACATGGAGTCTCTGGTTCGGTTCCAGCTCGCGCCAAGTGAACTTTGTTCTGGACAAACACTGTGTGCGTAGGTTTCCTCGGTGTTCTCCCGTTTCCTCCCAGTTTCTTCATTCATTTCTCATCATTATAGTGTCCTTAACCCTAGACGATATAACTGTGGGACGTAAACATTAAAGATTTCATTTCATTTCGTTTATGTATAGTGAGTCCCCTCGTCTCTCACTATGTCACAACTCCATAGTCTATCCTCGATTGTTATAATTATGAATTTATCGAGAAAACGTTTTGCAGTAATGATATTCTGTAAAAACAAGTGTGTGATGTATAAACATTGTTTACAGCATACACAAATTATTAGAGCAATAACTGTGCCCAAATCGCAAAATGTTGCACAATTTTGAAACAAAATTTTATGTGATTTTCAAATGCACCACTAATACCTAATAAGACTTGCAAATCTGGGACAAGAATACTGATTATCAATCAGTGATTGGATCTTAGTTATATTATTATGAAGACCTGAAGTCATGTAAAGAAGGACAATATCAGGAAAGTGTCTCAAGAAATTTTTCTATCGCCCAAAGAAGAACACATCAAGAGGCTGAATCCTACTAGTTATTTCTGCAGAAATTGTTTCTATTTTGAGGTCCTCTTTTGTTCTTAAAATAGGTTCAAAAGTTGAATTGTGACCACTCCAAGAATCTAATAATAAAATCGACTTTGCAGTAGACGCTGGAATAAGCATCCAAAATAATAAGAGGAGAGGGTACTAACTTTAAATAAGCACCCCGGCTAGTGAGAGGGGAGGGAAGTTACTTTCAATAAGCACCCCGAATAGTGGTAGGCAAGGGACACTTTAAATACGCACCCCCAATAACGAAGGTGCAGAGATACACTTTAATCAAGCATCTCGTTAAAACAAGTACAGACAGGGGTTTCAAATCGGTCTGCAACCTCCTCGCAGTAACCCCTGCCAACTATGATTGTTCTTGGTTAAAAGTATAACATTTCAAACGAGAAGACTTTTTGTAATTGTAATCGCTATATTGGATCCGCCATTTTATATTTCGTAAATTTGACGCCAGTTTCTGAGTCAGCTGTTCTAAAACTCCCTGGTATTATGTTTTCTTCTACCTTAAATGATTGTTTTCTGTCTATGCTTCGATGCCACCCCTAACGTTCAAAGGGTGTTTTCTACCCTTAAGCCCGCACCATTACCGAAATAAAAGAAAAATACGTGTCGATTATTTTTCGATGTTCTACAAATATACAAAGTTTCACTCAAATCGGTGAGTGACACTTCCGTAAGTCTCCTTGTAAGAGTTTTCTGAAATAATTCGATATAATACAATACGTTATTGTTTTGTATTCTTTGGTTCGAGCCCAGCTCCGCGAACTGAGCTTTGTGGTGGAGAAACATCGTGCGCGTGGTTTTTCTCGGGGTTCTCCCGTTTCCTCCCACTTTCATTATTTCCATTCATTTCTCATCATCACCATCTCCCTTCGCCTAGCCGGCATAATCGTGGGACGTAAAACTTAGAGGTTTCATTTCATTTTATTTCATTCATTGATAGTATTCTATTCTTATATTTAAACACTCTCCTTGTGGTGTTTTTACTTTCGGTTTACAAAATCTAGTTTCGTCTAAACTTTCTTTAGTTTTTCATCTATTTGTACGAGGATTATATATATTGTTTAACAATATAGAACATGCAATTCCAATTATAAACATGATAAAGAATCAGGTTTCCTTACTTATTTGTTTCCTGAAAAATAAGTAAAATATTTTTGTTAAATTTGTAATATTTATTGTAAAAAGGTATTTCTTTCAAACCAAGTTATGAGTATTAAACATGAGGCACAAACAATCATATCACAACACAAGAATGAACGAAAGATGGTTTGATTCTAAGATTCCCTCGATCGTCGTGACTGTTGAATTTTGTGCCGAATTAAGTACAGAACTTAAGCACATACAGTAAGTTTTCTCAAAGAAAGAACGGAAGCAAGAAATTTGTCAACAGTTGCACAGATTTATTCTTAGTTTCATACTGGTTATGTGAATAAATCTCACAGTGGATTATTATCCAAATAAAGGCAAAATCACCGACATCAACTGTATTAAAGCACGTCATTAGCATAAGTTATGTCATGAAGGACATTAAATTTTCTTACCTAGGTAATTCACAGACCTATAACCGCTTCTATCATCTAAACATGTACCTAAGCCTAATGTTGTGAATTAAGTTTGAAAAGAAGCTTAATACCTTGAGAAGTATAATTATTTTTCCTTCACTGTGCATTGTTATTTTCATGCAAGTTAAATACAAGATTTTCAATGTTTTATAAGTAATCAAACTAATGTGGATAGTTCTTTGAATACTGTTGCTAATCTTTATATTTTTTTTTCTATTTTTGTGAGAATTATGACATTATTGCAGATAAGTCATATCCTGTTGAACTCAAATGCTGAAAACGAACTTTAAACTCAAATTTATCAATTGAAACGAATTAAATTAATGAAATGTCGTTTAACTATGATATACGTACCTCTACATACGAAATATCATATTCATGGAAACATGGTTGAACAAGATTAGAACTATGAACAGTATTAACGAAAGATTGACCATTAATGCATATATGTCCCTTTCCTTCCTCAATTGTAGCCAATGAAACAAAAATTTTCAAGAATGTATATAAATATTTCCTTACTCATATAGTCTTTCAGTGTTCTAATCATAATGCATCTCTGTGTGTTTATAATAAAAAGGATAGCTTATCAAACATACAATCATAGCCACACTGATTCTCTTTGTGCACTGTCTCCTGGCCATGTGGTTAACATACACACTTCAGGCGAAAAAAACCTAGGTTTGATTCTCGGTAGGAAATCATGTGGTTGGGATGTCGTTTTAAGCTATAGTCCATGTCTCATATAGCCTAGATGCTGAAAAAGACTTCAAAGTAGCCAAACCAATCTTATTTTATTAGTATTTCCTATAATGTGCTACTTGGATAGTCCACTTTCGAATAAGACTGATAACTTTCTATTGCAGCAAATTCAGCAAGTGCGTTCTGTTAAATTTCGTTGGACTTATTTGAAACCACTGTAGTTTGGACTGAAGCTCTGAATATATCCATAATATGCTGTGCGAAAGGTAAACAAAAACGTCTATTACTCGTTCAGTATAATGGGTTTCTAGCTATAGGCTTGTGTGTTCAAAACTGAAATTTTAAATTTATTATTACGGACATAATCACGAATCACAAGAATCAAAAATCTCAGGCTGGAAAGTGGAATAATCGTAGAAAACTAAAAAACAGATAAAGTGTGTTCAAAAGAATGCTTGGAAAGATATGTTGGAAAACTAAGAAAAGTTTTTTTTTTTTTTTTTGGTATTTTGTTGTGTTAATATTATTCAATCTATAATTTCCTCTCTTGTGCTTCTTCTCCTTACACTTTCTTTGTTTCTCTTTAAATATCACTTTGTTTCCTTCAATTTCTATAACCTATAACAACAGGTATGCTCGATGAAATGTGAGCGTTATTTTTTTTCACTCTCGCTCCGATTCTTTCTCTCTCTCTCTCTCTTTCTTATGTTGATTTGTCTTCTTATACATAACCCTCTCTGATCTCTTTACGTTTTTTATTATATATAATGTCTAAGCTAGGGAATGAGAAACATAAAGTACTTAAATTTATGGAAATATGCTAATCTATAAAGAATGCAAAGTTTCATAATTCTTTTCCATTCCTACTTCAGTTTTCATTTTGTATTTCTTTAATAAATACATAAGCATAAAGTTTCTTACTTTAATTGAGCACAAAGAGGATAAATCACACTGCACTTTTAGTATTGAATATGAAGTAAGTATTTTATATTAGCTATAAGGCTACAATAGTACAAGTGATGCATATGATCATTCTGAACTGTTTTCTTATGTTAATTCCTGTAATTTATGTCCTGAAGTATATGAATACACAGCAAATAATTCCTCTATATTTGATTGTTTCTTAAACGCATTACAATTTAAACTCTAACAGAATTATAACAGAACTATAACAGAAAATCTGAACAAAATCAGCCGCAAGTTGCACAATACTGTAATACTTTTTTTTTTTCGGAAGCGTAGATGATAATATTGTGAAACGCATTCATATTATGTTTGTTCAGAACTAACCAAGTTAAGTTTCTCAGTATAAAATGTAAGAATGATTGTGAAGTTCTGATCGACTTCTTCATGAAAATCAAATTTGGATAGCTACTGTATATTTTACTTCAGAAACGTCATTAAAAAGCAGAAACATACGTTTCTACTACATAAAAAAATTTAAAATACTAAAAAGAAGTTTGGATTCAATATATGCAAAGCACTGGTAAACACACGCGTCAACGACTTGATGACGAACAAACTGTGAGTTTCACCTCACAATAGAGATATATCTAACTGAAAGTAGTGTAACAGTCACTCAGTGCGCATAACGCTGATCATGACGTTTCTTATTTCAAACGTTAATATTTGTCGTGTACAGTTTTCTGCAGATCAGTTAATAGAAAAATGCACCAAAAAATAATGTGTTGATCAGTATTTAACTGTACTACTTATCTATGCATGTTCCTATTTATTTCTGTCTTATATTTGAGTTCATAGCTCTGAACAATATACTAGTATTGAATGTAGAGAAATATGTGCGATAAACCTAACATTACCTTTCAAATTTAAATTCAATTGTATTTTATTTTCTAAATGTCGAACTAGAAGCTATGAAATTTTACATATGACACCTTTCTGACACAGAACATGAATATGTCCACCACTTCCGCAAATTCTACCTAGGTATATGGTTAAATCTAGGACAGGGTGTAAATCTTTTTTGAACCATTCAGTATATAGGAATGCTCACAATATACAAGCATGTACATGTTTGCAAGCTTTCAGAAATTTCTCACAAATAGAAGTGAAGAAAGAGGAAAATAAAATTAACGTACTCAATGTGTATGAGAAAAGACTTTTGGAAGGATGGGCATAGAGACACAAAATTTGATATGTGATGGCACTTCACACACAGAATATAATCTTAGAAATTTGCATATTCCGTTTTTTAATTTTATTTTTGGTAGGTAGGAGGCAAAATCAGTATCGTGAACATAACTGATTATATTTTGTAAATGTTGGACATAAGAATATAAAATTTGGTATAATGAGTGCATTTGGATACACACATACACGTTGCGTTACCTGCTATCAGTTTCTAAAATTTAGCCCTGAGGAACTGAGAGGCAAATTCAATGTTGGACGCATATGAAGAGCAATTCTTTTGAATAACTGTAGTATATTCCTGATATACTACACTCAAAAATTTAAGTTCTGGAAACTGATTCTAGAACAGGGTTTCTCAACCTGTAATACCCATAACACTGGTGTGAGAACCGTTTTTGATGGTACACATACGAATTATGATGTATGAATAATTAATATGCTTGGTGGTACGCCAGTAGAAAAGGCTGAGAACTCCTCCTCTAAACCAAACCCAATTCCCAGAAGTCTGCGCACAAATAAATGCATTTCCTCTAAATTTTGTGATAGATAAAACATGAAAAGTATGCAAGAGTAAGACATCACTTCAACAGACTAACTATGCAACGTAGACAACAGGCATAACGAACGAGGAAAAGAAGACAGTACTCGAAACGTGGCATACTACAGTACCTTGCAGATGATCAAATCCTATGAATGGCTTACAGTCATCAAAACAGGAAGAGGGACAGAAAGAGGATGCATAGTAATATGTTTGTGTTATTTTCGTACTTTTATGCTCTTATGTTTTGGCTGTGCTCGAATCCTTTGTACAAATATTTTTGATATTTCACTTTTGTATGAAGCCTGCCTCAATTGACAAAGAACGTACTTTCGTAAATGCAAGAATATTCTGAAATGTCACTACTATATTTTGAGTATACAAAATTAATGCAGAATTTCAAGCCACTAATTTAAACTGCCATAATTTACCTAAAACTGAATAAATTTAATTGAAATAAATACTAGCATAATCAACATAGCCTTGAAGGAGGTTACATATTCTAGTAGTGTAGGAAGCTGTGATTCTGGAGCTGATAACGTTCTCAAAACGTTACTAAACACTGGCTTTGTCTTTGAAGACGTGTTCCTACAGAAAACTGTCCAAGTTCTGGAAAAAGTACAAGTTAGCCGAAAAATGGACTGGCAAATATATTTGACTTCACAGAATTTCGTTCCTAATGGATATATATGCTGCAATGTTATCTGTGTACCATTATTACCTTCTAACTTGATTGAACCTTTTCTATTGAACTTTACCAGACATAATGATGCAGTATTGTTATATTGTATCAATACCCTGATAATACTTCTTGGGTTTGCTACGATTGAGACAGTCAGAGGGATTGATTATATCTACAGACCACCACACAGTCAGCACAACCTTGGATTGAAATTGAAGTTTAGAAAGTGTTTAGAGGAGGAAACGTAGTTCAACTATTGTGAAGAAAGTAGTCAGTTTCCATACAAGACCTATCTTGTTGCGTGTTAAAACGAAATCTAGAAATAATATGCTTTTGTTAGCAGGATGTTCGTAAAACTGATCTTATAATGCCAATTTGTTCGGTTCTTGGACAATTAGTGTTGCCCTCACTAGTACTTTTAAGTTCCTAGTTACTCCAATCGCCATACAACGGTCGAGTAGTCAACGTCGAGATAAATAGGTACATAGATTGATGGATAGTACACGAGTTGTATGTCTCTCTCAGTGTGTGCTTTGTGAATAACGAATTTACACAACAGTTGAGTTTTGTTTCTCAGTGTGAAACTTAGCAACCCAATAAAATATTGAAACCGGAATTGGTAATTTATCGTTTCTAATTGCACTGCTAGGAATCCTATTCCTGAGATGCTAAATTCCGAGGTGCTGAGATTAGAAAAACATTTATTGTTATCTCTCACTGCTTTCGCTTTACGGAGAACCAGTATTGAAACCAGAAGTGGTTAACTCTCACTGTCTTGCCATTTTTCTTTGATATACGTCAACAACAAACAGACGATCGGACATGCAGTACTATTCTATAACTTCCCTTAAGAATGCAAAACATAAACGCTCTATAACTTATTGGCATGTGGGAAATATTTGAAACGTGCTTAATAGTTGAAGTGTATAATTTCGTGAGACTTTTAGTCTCACTTTTTCATCTCCAGAACAGAAAACATCTGGTTTTGAAATCATGCACTTTAAATCAGTTTTGAAGGCAAGTTTAAAGTAGTATAAAAACCTGACTTTTATTTGTATATCTATTATTAGGTATCTAATAGTGTGCAGAGTGTCTGAAACAAACAGTGCATATTTATTTAAAATGAAGAAAAGTAAGTTTTCAGAAAAATTCAAATATACCTACAAATAAATCGAGAAAGCAGTATTCAAGAGTGATATTTCAAACTTCGGAAACATACTAGAAATTAGTTTTCTTCTTTCTAGATTTAAATTTAGATTTTAATTTATTTTCTTTATTCAGAAATAGATTCTACGTAATATATATATATATATATATTTTTTAAACTGTTTTGAAGAAACTGTTTTGGTTTCTAAAGTTTAGTGAAAAATGTTATGACAAACTCACCCTAATTTTATTTTTTGATTTAGTATAAATATGAACTATTTTGATAATTAAAGTGGAGACAGTCTCATAAAAAATAAAATTTTCCATTTACGACTTTAATCTGAAATAGCTTATTTAAAGCTTGAGCTTTAAGTGCAACATAATAAAATTCGATTCAAAGTATATCATAGAATATTATTCCTTTAAAATGTTTTTCAGAAATGTTTGCCTTTAAAGTAACGTTTAAAGTGAAAAAAGAGCATTAATCATCTCGTATTGAAAACTTTAAATGTTACTTTTGGCCAAGAAAGAGAGAAAGTTTAGAAAAAGCAATTGAAACTAAGTCGTTTTCTTTTCTTAGTACAGTCCAATTATTAATATAATAAAGACCAATGTGATTTAGAAAACTGACTTTTGAACTATTTAAAGTTAGTTATAGATGCTAGAAATGCAACCATTAGTAATTCTATATGCCACATTTTAAACTTAAATCTAGAAATGTGTAATAATTTAATAAAATCACTTCCTTTATTTTTTGGGTCTCTCTCTATTTATATGGATAACCATTTCATTGGTATTCGATGAACAATGTATACAGGGAAGTCATTTGTAAAATGAACATTACATACTACATTTTTAAAAAAAGTAAAACGATTGCATGCCCAAAGAATAGAATTAACATAAATAGGTCTATCCCCAAATTTTACACTTTCTATTGTAGTTAGTCTTGTGTTTTGGCTCAAATCTAGTTTAGAAGGACACTCAGTACAAGTATTTTTTAACTTCGGTTTCGACTTTACGAAAATTCATTTAGTGAAGAAACGTTTTTAAAAATGTTTTAAACTATCAATATATTATGCTTCCAACAATATTATTAATGAAGTTCTAGTGTTGCTAGTAATGTGCTGTGGTTATGAATAAAATGAATTACATGCACATGACACACCTTAAATTCACCTCAAACAGTACCAAGTATGCGCCTTCCATTTATCATTCTATGATATCTGTACACTTATGTAGCACTGTATGCTCATAAAGTAATCTGATATACGTTATCCTTCATCCGCCCTTTCAAGTACAACTAACATTTTATCACTAACTAAACTAATGTTTTAAGTTTATTCAATTCGTAATGGCCGTTGGAAATTAATAATTGTGCGTTTTTTCTTGAAAATAGATCAGCATTGGATTTGCAATATATATATATATAAATTCTAGAAACCGTATTATTAATTCGTTTGTCTCTGAACCACGTGATCTGTAGTTTGATTTTTGTATGTAACAAAAATGTATTAGCCTGGAAGTAACAACACTTAAATGAAACCTTATATAAACGAAAACAAAAGTGATTCTCAAACATAGAAAAGGAGAAACACTTTATATTACTGCTATAATGTCTTCCTACATTAGTAACCTTTGTGAATACTCTGAAATTATAACTATTATTGTGCAAGATTTCATTATTTTCCTACTCGAAATAAATTCTGTGTTATTGAAAAATACAAATAAATACATTCAAATATAACAAAGTATTTTAAATATTCACCTTTCACTTCCTCTGAATACTGGAAAAGCTCTCTGTCATATTGAATGTATTCCTCATATATTATATTACGTAAATAACGATAAAAATTACAGTATATTCGAATTTTAACTATTAAGCAAATACATCAAATCGCTCAGTGCTATTCTACAGGTGTTTCCCGAAATGTCCTTTTTGACTTTCCAAATAGGCCTATTTAGACGTGCTCGGGCAATTGTACCATTCACCCGAAATCAGACTAGTGACAGAAGGAACTTATTCTCATTACTTGCACTCACACACTGTGAAAGATGAAACTAATGGAAGAAAGTAAACTATTGAATGAGAAGTATCTCACTAACTACACATTTCACATTTGAACTTGCATTGTGCTATAACAATTGCCAAATATGGGCGGTGCGGGAGACTACGCTCGTCCCACACACTCAGCATAGCTAGCTCATACTGAACGGACGAATAAGGAAGATGGCGCAAGAAGCATGCCGCGCTTTATCGATCGCAAACAAGCACGACAGAACGAACATCAATAATACAGGCAATAAGCATTTAACTCAAGTGACTTCAACTGACGTTTATATTTAAAGTACATCAATGAAACAAATAAAATAGTATGTAAATTATCAGTTTCTAATTAATATATACTGCATTTCGACATTTGTTCCTTTCCTCAAAAATAACCAAAAATAAAGTATACCTTTCAGTTTATGTGTTAATTTGTTATTATTTTATTATATTACTCATACAATATAGTTAGGAGATTTTTATGATTATTTTAAATAATTATTACCTGTCAATACCATGATGCTCTCTCTCCCTCTTTCTATATTTAAATAAGAAATACTGAGTGAGTGAGTGAGTGATCAACTCCCAGGTCAAAACGCTTAAGTTAGAGACTTCACATTTCGATAGTACAGTATGTTTGGGAAGTCCGTATACTCCTATTCCTTATTAGTTTCTCATTAGAATAATTTAGTAATGAATTAACGGTTAGCTATCCAAAGGGTCATGTTGGATACACAATTTAACGCATCTCCAGGTTCTTTGTGACATTTTTTCCAAGATTGCAAGTGTGATTCTACGGAAGGTATTCCTTACTGAAGGCAAGAAATTCTTGTCCTTTTTTGTCGGTGGAAGCTTATTGAACCGTTCGATAAAGAATTCTCATGATTGTCTCTCCTATGTTAGGTCGTTCATGAATCCACACACTTGTGACTAATCTCTCTTCGACAGGAAACGAACTTTTAGCTGGCATTTCAACTTGCAGAATATTTGAGTGAGGTGAACACAGACCATCTAGAATGGAACAATAAAAACAACAATAGAACAATATCAGCTACACCAACATCAATATCAATAAACACTAATTATTTTATCTAATATAAGTAAAATAGAGTTTGTTTTTGTGTGTGTCTGTCTGTCTGCGTGCGGCTAAAGGACCAGACGAGTGGACCGAAAGTTACCAAAACTTTGTCACGAGTACCTTGGTCCAGGCTAGTGTTGTAAAGGCCTGGAAAAAACCAGAAATTTTGGGTAAAAAAACCAGTTTTTTACTGTTTTTTCCGAGCTTGTAAAAAAACGGAAAAATTGGGAAAAATTGAAATTTTCGATTATTTTACTACATTATGCTTTTAAAATGAGAAGTATTTTATATTTACTAGTTTACAGTTAGGAACATTGAGTAGTTATGTTTCTTGTACTAGAATAGGGAAGTTTTGTGGCACCAAATATATTTGCACCACTCCTTTAAAGTTAGCACCGTGATAGAATAGAGTTATGGCTACAAAATATACTAAAATATAATCCTAGTTAGATTAATTAATATAGACGCATGTAAATTATCTTAAGTAATCTTATAAAGTTAACGTTTTAGGCAGGGAAGTGTTAAAATAACAGGGACAGAATCATTTTAGTTAATACCAGTATGTTAAAATCAAATATATAGTATGGAGAGCCCTATCCTCCTTGTGCTGCGTAAAATTTTTGGAAATTTTGAACCCATTAGAAAAAATCTTTTGTTCGGAAATATTGGCAAAACCCGGAAAATATAATTTAAAAAAATATTCCTTCACCTGATGATAATCTTATTTGCTGTAACGTGTCTGCGGCATATATATATGTCGCTAGCAGAAAAATACTTAAGTCAATGGCTTTTAATTATACTTTTTAGTTTTGTGATTTGCGATAAAAAAGAAATCCCTCTTTATTTGTATATATTTTTCGAACAACTCAAAAAGAGATGATTTTATTTACATATACACACATACACCGCACAGACTTGAGCAACGACAAACATATTAAAGAATTTAACATGTAGTACTTCTCTTCGTTATTATTAAAGACTAGCAGCATACCCGTTCTTCGCACGGGAAGAATACATTTCATTTTGGGTATAAAGGGCACTAAAACTGTCACCAATGAACTTAGGGACCCTGAAATCTATGAATTTTACACTAGTATCAGTCATTCTCAATTACTTTCACATGTCACCCTCTCCTTTTAGGAGTATTAATGGGCGCTGAATTTGGATTTAAACTTCATCGCAAGTGTCACTGTTCATGTCAGCCACCCCGAAAACTATGAATTCGATATTAATATCGGCCATTTTTGATCATTTTTATATAGCCACCTCTTCTCCCTCCCACAAGTGCGCGGCGCTGAATTTGGATTTAAACAGCATCGGAAGTGTTAACGCTCATCTAAAGACCCCACAAACCATGGATGCGACACTAATATCGGCCATTTTCAGTCATTTTTATATATTTCCCCACCCCCAAGTTGCGGGCCTGAATTTGGATTTAAACGGCATCGGAAGTGGTAATGTTCACAGCAATCCCAAAAAGTATGGATTCGACACTAATATCGGTTATTTTCGATCATTTGTATATATGTCCCCTCCCCAGGTCACGGCGCTGAATTTGGATTTAAGCGGCATTAGAAGTGTTACTGCTCATGCCAGCGACCAGAAAAACCATGGATTCGACAATAATATAAGTCATTTTCGAATTTTTTTTTATATATCACCCTCTTCCCCCTACTTAAAGTTTCGACGTTGAATTTGGATTTAAATTGTATCGGAAATGTCACTGTTCATCTCAACGGCACTGAAAGCTGTGAATTCTCAGTAATATCGATCATTTTGCATCATTTTTATACACCTCCCTCTCCCCCAATTTTCGGGGATAAATTTGGATCTAAACTGCATCGGAAGTGTTACTGTTCATCTCAGCAACCCCGAAAACTATGGATTTGACACTAACATTGGTCATTTTTTTTTATCATTTTATATATCTTCCCTCCCTTTTCTTGAAGTTGCAGTGCTGAATTTGAATTTAAGCTTCATCGGAAATATCACTGTTCATCTCAGCAACGCCGAAAACTATACGTTCGACACAAAGATCTGTTCCACACTTCCTTCCTCCAAGTAGCACCTTCAAAATGAAATGGTAAAATATATACCAGGCCCGAATCTCATCTATGTTGAAATTTTTTATCGAGATCAGTCTGGTGGTTCAAGATTTGTTAAGTTACAAATATAGTGTCCTTCATTTTTATATCTATATATATAAAAGAGAACGCACAAATCCTTTGTTCCCTCATCACGCTAATACGGCTGAACCAATTTCTTTCATTTTTGGGGGTTATTAGGATTTGGACCCTAGATGGTTTTTATCATATCACTTTAATTTTTAATTACCAGTGTCTTGAGATAATTGACCATTCAAGTGTCCATAACGTACAAATCCTTTGTTAGTTCATCATAGGTAAAAATAAACGTATTTATATGCAACCCGCATGACCGTGTCACTCGGCGGGTTAACATAAATGACAGGCGATATAATGTTAACATTTACTGCAATCTACTATGGTTTTTATCATATCACTTGAAAGCGAAAAAGTAAAAATTATCTAAGTAACAAAGTTTATTGCGTTCCGGGGTGACCGCAGCGAAGCGGGGCGGGTTAACATAAATGACAGGCGATATAATGTTAACATTTACTGCAATCTTCTATGGTTTTTATCATATCACTTGAAAGCGAAAAAGTAAAAATTATCTAAGTAACAAAGTTTATTGCGTTCCGGGGTGACCGCAGCGAAGCGGGGTGAACGCTGCTAGTATTGTATATAGATAATTTGTCGCGCTAGAAAACAGGTATTTGTTTACAAACAAAATTTTGTATATAAAGTTTAAATTAAAGTTTGTATTTGAATATTAAATAATAGTAATTATATGTTTTAGTGCACTCGTATTAGTGAAATTTCCCTACTGCTGTCTCTTTTAAGAAGTAATTTGTTAAAATTAACAAAATTTCACCAGATCAAAGAGCACATTAAGAACTCAGTTTCATTCAAGAGCCCTATTTGTTGCAACAGAAACGCTTCATGATGGTAGATGTGTATGGAATTGTAAAAGTTCTGTAATTAATGCACAACCAGAAGTAAACGACTAAAAGGCACATAAAGGAAATGAGTGCAGACTATTAATTTTTATGAATAATTACTACAGTTGTATTTTCGAATGCTTCTTTTTTAAATATTCACAATATAGAAATTTCTCAACTTAAATTTTTCACGCGTTCGAAAAAAACAACGGTTCCATTTCTAGTAAAACTAACCTAATACAAAGATTTTTGTTATTTTTCCCAATTTTTCCAAAATTTCCGGAAAGAAACAGGAAAAAACGGTTTTTTACCAGCAGGTTCAAAATTTCCGGAAATTTTACAACACTAGTCCAGGCCCCAGATCAGGACGAAGCGTTTTTTTTTTTTTTTTTTTTTTTTTTTTACAAATTTCGAACCAGGGGGATCTCAGGGGGGCGTTTACTAGGACCGGTCTGGGGACCAGACAAGTTGACCGAGAGTTACCAAATTTTGGTCACGGATACCTTGGTTCAGGCCCCAGACCAAGGCCAAGCGTTTTTGTCAAAATTCGAACCAGGCGGGTCTCAGGGGTTGTTTACCGGGACATGTAAAAGTAGTAGACAATGACCGATATTAGTGTCGGATTCATAGTTTTCGCGGTCGCTGAGATCAATGGTGAAACTCCGAACGCATTAACTTCCAAATTCACCCTATTCGGTTGCGGACCGGAAGTCATCGGGGGGGGGGGGGACCGAAAAATGTAAAAGTAATCCAAAATGACCGATATTATTGTCAAGTCCATAGTTTTCGCTCTCGCTGAGATAAATGGTGATACTCGACAGGCGTTGACTTCCAAATACAGCCCTTATCTGCTGGGGGCCCAGAGTTTTTTTTTTTTTCAAAATTGGAACCAGAGAATCACAGGGGCGTTTACCGGGATATGTAAAAGAAGTAGAAAATGACAGTTGTTAGTGTCACATTCGGTATCGGCTGGGGAAGAGAGGCGATTTTTTCACAATTCGAACCAGGGGGTCTCAGGGGCGTTTACTGGGACATGTAAAAGTAGTAGAAAATGACCAATATTTGTGTCGAATCCATATTTATCAGGGTAGCTCAGATGTATAATGACACTCCCGATAATGTTTACGTTCAAACTCAACTCCCATCGGCCTTTCCAATGAAAACACATGTACGCTGTTGGATATACGTACATATTCACACAAAATATATCCAATTTTAGAAGTGTTTCTTAATTGTTCTTTCGTTGTTCAGTTTGTTTACATTGATATTTTATCTGGTCCGCGCGAAGAACAGGCATAACAGCTTGCTAACAATAATATAAAAGTTACTAATATTATTAATAAATATAATATGACACGCTAATAAGAAACTAGTAGGAATATGGATATGTGGATTTCTCTGACATATTGTATAATACATAGGATTGGTGACATAGCAAGATACCACTAAGTAAAAACGTAATTAAATTAAATAGGGGAGGGGAGAAATTATTACATTAAATGTCCATATTTCAGAACCTCTGAGTATTGGAAACATGAAATTTGGTGTTTCGACTTCTCATTTAAAATAATGAGTCTCGTGTTTTTCGATATTTGACCAAGAAGGGGAGAAAAGGTGGTGAGAAGATAGAAGTAGGGAATACAATTGGTACCGTATATTAAGAGTCCATAATCCGCGAACTTTAACTTTGCATGCAATTTTAACTTTGAACTTCTCATTTAAACTAGTAAGACACGTGTTTCCGTGTTCTTTGATGTATATTAGACCTCCAAAGAAAGAAAAGAGGCAGTAAAATAGTTGAGGATTACAATAGATCTATTATAGATAGATTATTTAGTACAATTTACAATATATCTACAATAGATATATTATTAAATAAGAGGGTAAATTTCACTGACTCATTACCGTGCAGATCCAGGGGTGTGTCCACGCATAAGATCTACCGGGTCCTTTCCCAAACTTCCTAACTCGACATACTTTTGTATAATTAATAAATCTATACTTGTTTAGCAGAGAAACCATTAATGTAGGAAAAAAGTTTGATCTTACACTTCATCTACAGTATCTCTTTATCTCTTCCAGAGCTCCTCCGTGGCTAAGCGGTTAGCGTACGCGCCTTTGGCGTGGGAGGCCCGGGTTCGATTCCCGGCGGGAGCTCACGTGGTTCGGATTCCACGTTAATCAGTAGGTCCACGTCTCATATAGCCTCGCTGCTGAACGGGACGTTAAACTCAAAATCAACTCAACTCAACTCTTTATCTCTTCCATCATTTTATTCTAAGAATATAAGTAGCAGTACTTAACAATCACTTACCGTCTCTTGGGATGCAAAATAACACCGAGTCAATACACACAAGTAATATCTTGTAGCATTTGACCCTCAAAAACTTTGGACCTCTTCCGATAAAAGTTTCTGGGTGTGCGCCTGTCCAAGTCATACTATTATACTCAGAAGATCCTTTTGTCACGAAAGCAAAGGATAAGGAAGTATTATTGGAAAAACGTATAAAAAGTGGGAAAAGAAAGGTCATTTCTTTTTGAAGACCAGCATAGTTCAGCGATACCAGAAGTTAAACTGATAAAACCCCGCATATAAACTGAACGTGTTTCGCCGTTTTTGAAAATTTTACACTTGAGGGGAAAACGAGTGTCATTAGAGCAATATCTAGAATTACTTTCATTATTGAGTAAGTGCTCAACGTAAGGATTCGCTTAAGTTAAAGATGTGAAATGTGAAACTGGATATATGAGCTCTTGATTGATCGGCATGTCAAAATTTCAAAATTAATACCAAAAATAGAGTATCTTATATTATTTTTATTACACTTTCAGTGAAATGCATACTTAAGGAGTAAAAATATTTTCAATTAATCGAGTCTCCCCGCGCGAAGAAGAATGGGCATTTCAGGTAATATAGATATATATATATAGGTTTATACAGAGTGGGCACAAGTCGTTTTCTCCAGTATGTGAAAAATAAAATATAGGAAGCCATTCCACCTGACAATCTTTATTCTACTTACAAATACTGTTATAGCTTCTCCCACCACAAGGTTGTGTTCTATGTAAAAAGCACATCTCTTCAGCACTAATTTGCAGATATGACAGAACCATACGAAACAAATCCACCACAGACTGCTTTAACTTAACCACAAGATATCTTCAGCAATTCTAAAGCCTGTGACAAACATCTTGGCATTTCAGCTAAACGAATAAAACGCAAGCTCTGACGCAATGTTGCCGAGTGCTAAGGGGTGTGGCTATGGCTAAGCAGACGAACTACAGCGCGATCAGGTGGCAGAGGATAGACGTGGATGTGTACAAAATAAATGTGGCAATACCGCTGGCCTCACTTGCTAGCAGATTTAAAGGGAACTTGTAGCGCCGCCTTCAAATGCCAAGATGTTTGTCACGTCGTTTAGATTATGTTTATTTTCAACATTCTCCTAGATCTTTCTAAAAAAAAAAAAAAAAAAAAAAAATTAAACCTGATATCATTCTCTAACTGTGTCAAATTGTATGAACAAAGTTTCTATCTGATTGACAATTCTTTAGTTTCCTATCCTGCACATCACATTGCTCTTTCACACTTGTCATGTCCACAAGAAATTGCTCTAACATTCTATCTAGCTTTTAAAACTGCTCTAAAACTTCGTCTCTCTTTTCTAATTCCTTTATTACAAACTTCAAAATGTCCTACTTACACTCATAAATTTTTATTTTGTGTCTGTTAGTTTCCGTGATGCGAAAGCTTTTTCTTTTACTTCATCTCCTTTTTATTTTACTCTTTTTATTTCACTATCTCTTCTATTTCAACATTTTCTTCTGTCGTGCTCACTTGATTAATCTTCTCAGGAGTCGTAGTCTTCATTCCAATAATCTCCTGTAACATTTTGCTCACTGTGGATTTGTTACCTCTCTTTTCTTTCTTTTTCTCCTACTTTTCATGATTTGTATAATGATTACTATTGTCCCTATTTCATCTTCCTTGTTCCTCAAACTTTTAAATTTCATTCCTACTGCTAAATACTTCTTCCTCTACTTCTATACGACATATATCTGGGCAATCCTGTGTTACTTTATTCTCGTTATTGTTTACCGTCGTTACCATATCTAATCTCAGATTTGCAGGTACAGATGACAATTCCATGTTATTTGTCTCCGTAACATCGGGTAAAGGCAAATAATTACTAGTAGCAAATTTATAAGAAAGAATTTACACCATGACGGATATTTGTGTAACTGGAAGTACAGTTATTTTGTTGAACTTAGTTTTACGAAGGCTGTTGCATCTCCTGTACGACAATCGGTAAAATTCTGTGCATGTGTATGCAAAATTGCTACTGCTGTGGCATGTACGAGTAAAAGGTTTGTTTTCTGTAGGCTGGATACTTACGATATTCATGAAACTTCCTGCGTGTATGACATGCAAATCTTTAGAATACATTCAATACAGGCGTCTTGTGACTTACTTGATCTTATACGACATTTATTACCTACAGTGGAGTTATCCGACCCTTTTGATTGTTGACCCTGTTGCCGAAATGCTATTTTCTTTAGTGAGTATCATGCAATTAAAGGCGCGAGACTTGAGCGTCTGAATACTCTAAAACAGAAGTTATTTCCAATGTTTCCTGGAACGTTATGTTTTTCTTAGAAATTAACATGCTCTAATTCCGTCTCTTGATATTTCAAAAATTAGGTGGTCAGGCAATGCCATTTCCTGAAATTCTTCAAACACACACGATGTGATTTAATTTTGGACTCGTATTACTGGATAGTAAACTTGCTATCTGAGTGAATGAAAATGAAAACGATGTGTCAATTTGTTTGATGCGAATTCAGACTGATTTATTAGCAGGTCGAGGACTTAGCTCTGTTACATAGTAGAAAAAGCAGTCATCTTTAACTATACTTGGAAGGGTCGTTCGAAAAGTCCTGCGGCAATCTGACAACTAAAAAAAACTGCAAGGATATGGAATGAGCAAATATGGTACCCTTAAAATTAGTCTTCATCTGCAAATTGTGTTTGCTATTTGAGCCGCATGCAGTCTACAACATTATCCCTATGGGCGAAATAGTAATGAACTTCAAACCTCTAATGATTAGTGTTATTTTACGTACGACTACGAACACCTTCTTTAACGCTACGAGTTACTTTAACTCCAAATAATATCTTGCATATATTACCACGAGCAAAAGTGCATTTACACTTCCAAATTTTCACATCCTGCAACATAGACAACCAACAATGTAGTTAAGGGTGGTTGCTTGAAAACTAAGTAAAACGTTTTACAAGTCCTCTAATTTATTTGAAAGATATCAATGTAGCGAACGGCAAAAAATAAAAAAAAAATAAAATATCCATGCCCCTGCAACGAATAAAAAATCGGCTAGAAGATACCGTTTAGTATCCACAGAGCGATTGATATCATGAGAAAGTTACAAACAGATCTTATTTAACCTTAGACATACCAAGAAAAAAATCAGTGTTGATAAAATATTCATTTTCTTCACAGATTACAGTATTTTGAAAAATCTCAGAATGTTTTGCAATATTCGTTTCAACGTTACCTTCACTTTTGTTAGTTTTCAGTTTTAATATACCTACTGAAATTTTGTGAAATAGTATTATGTCATGCGTGGTGGTTTCATCTTTGTTTTCCAAGAATTTCTTTTATCCACGAAACCATTATAGTTCTCATTTTTTAATAAAAAAGTATTATTACTATTGTAACATTTACACATTAAAACTAACAAGAATATTCTCCAGTGTTATTGTTTTCCAGTAAATTTGAAAATGCAGTTAGAAAAAAAGACAACAAAGAAAGTAAAAACTAGATATGCAGTGTGTGAAGTTTAATTTGTGAAAACTATTGCATCAATAGAAAGTACGTCAAATGTTTCAAATATGACAAATGAAATAGGGTCATTTGCTCAACCTTCTATTTCCTCAAGTCTCTAAACCAGAGTCATTTCCTACAGTGTTTTTTTTTTTTTTTTTTTTTTTTTTAAATCTGATGATCATCGACCAAAGTAGAAGGGACACCTGCAGCATTCTTTGCAAATACTAGATAGGCGATGGGTGGTATTTTTCTACACGCTATTATGAAATGTCTCCGATAAACAGGGTTGCAGAGTGTCAGATAAAATAGTGTTGTTTTAAAAAAATATGATAAACTAAGTATAGTTGAACTAGTTCAATTGAAAAAAAAAGCATAAACTAAAACTAAACTAACTAACTCTATGACCTATGGAACCCGGAGGTTCAATGCCGCGTTCACAAAAGCTCTCCACTGACTTCTATCCTTAGCTAACTGCATACAGTTTCTACTTTGTATTCCAATCTCTGCGAGATCCATCTTAATAACTAAGACTTTACAATATAAAATGTCTGTTTTACAATAAATTCACTGAACTTTTCTTTAAAAAGAAATCACAACCAAAAGTACTGAGTAAATTACCTCGAGGTGAAAACGAAGCAGAAACAAGAAGTTATATTGATTAAGTGTCGAGTTTCTATTGACTCTGTCATTTTATTTTTTATTTTTTATTTTTATTTATTTATTTTCTTTGCTTAACGTCTCATGATTATGCACCGAGGCTAAAGGACACAAGAATGAGACGGATCACAATGCTGGAGTAAAGGAAGTTGGAGGAAACGGAAGGATCCGAGAAAACCCACGCAAATGGTGTTCACAACAAAGCCTACTTTGCTCGGGCTGGAATCGAACCAGAGGTTTGACGCCGTCTTGACCAAGTTTTCAAATATATGCTGAATAGGTCAGTTTATTATTATTATTATTATTATTATTATTATTATTATTATTACTATTATTATTATTATTATTATTATTATTATTATTATTATTATTATTATTATTATTATTATTGTTTCGAAAGAGATGTTCAATTTTAATTTAAAGTTAGGTTCGTTGACCAAACTTTTCGTTATTATCCTACGTACTAGACATAATTCTTACTAGTAGTTCTATCAAAATCTCCTTCAATCTTTATTAAGAAGAAACGACAATATTAAAGTAATATCTGGTACGTAGTTTGTGCTGCACTTAGTAATCGTAAGATTGCGAGTTCAAATCCCGAGTCCGTACATCCTTGTTAGGCCATCCAGGCAGGGACGGATCCTGGAGGGGCGATCGTGGCCATCCCCCCCAGAAGAGGAATTTTTTTATTTTATATATAAATAAAACCCATCCCACAGTTTGGAGCCCTTAAAAGTAGCTCTGAGTAGCAGTATTACAACCCACCGCCCCTCCAGAATTCCGTCCTGGATCCGCCCCTGGCTTTAGAACATTAGACGAGTATTTCACCTCCATCAGCTCTGACCGCCTCCCCCCTTGGAGTCTATCCGCCCCCTCCAGGACTCCATCCGTCCCTGCGATCCAGGACAGTTTTTTTCAGTGGTTAGTGGTAGCAAATGAATGACTGGGGTATTTTCAATATATATAGTTTCGCTAATTTCTTGGCCCAATTTTTAACAAATTCCAGTTTACGTATTAAGCTTTCATAAGGAAATAATGATTTCTGCTGCATTTGAAACTTTGAAAATAAAGAAATAAACTTTTGTGAATGCTTAAAACCTCTATATGTGCAATTATTCTTCTCATTATCATGTATAGGTATAAAAGGGTGGGGAACTTACAGCTGTCTCATCCCCTAAAATAAGTACCAATAATAATTGTTTATTTAAATTTACTTTCATTTTTCTGAACACGTGATAGATTATAATGAGATCAACATAATTTCCTTTTAGGAACCATTCGACTTAGAAGTGGACATTCTACAGTTCTCAAAATAACCGTAAAGTACACAAAATTCACTATTTAGATTTATAGAACATAGCGGTCTAGAACGTAGAAACCACTCAGGAGCAGTTTCTATATTATTAAGAGTTTGTGATATGTTATTTTTAGAAGAGAAACATGGCAGAGAGATGGCATCATATTGTTATCATTCCATATTTTTCAAATAAAAATACTATTATCTGAAACTCATATCACCACGGTCGGATTTCCAATTTCTGCGTCTATAGGCCCTATCAAAATATTGCGCCCTTCCTTTCGAAATTCAGTAAACGTAATATGTTATATTCCTATTATATATTCTATTTAAGAATATTATGAAAAACGAATCATATTAAATATACAATATTAATTTGTGATTCATATTTCTGTCAAGTAGAATTTGTGAAGCTACATGATAAGCTAAATTGTGATTCGGAGTAACAAGCGGGACTCACTTCCAGATTTGCAGATGTATTTAGTATATTTAACCCTAGGAATACCAAGGTATTTTGGGTTACATGGAACACCAACGGAGGGGGGGGGGCTCTGTGTACCACAGCATAAAGTTCATTATTTCTCACGGAAAATAATTTATCTTGTCTGATATGAACTTGCGATGTCTAAGACATTATACATTTTTATTCTCTATTATTAATTGGTTTCTAAGTACAGTGTTGCCAACTATATGTGTGTAATTGTTTAAGTTACCATTTTTTATTTATGTCAGTAACTATGACCTACTTATTTTATTTGTTTGTGTAAAAAAACTGCCAAACATAAAATAGCGACTTAGTACAGTGTAGTATGTGTACAAAGGCGGCTTCTAAAAGCATTTTAGTGGCGGGGCAGTAAAGTGGGGTAAAATGTGGAAGAGTGGGGTATACTTCAGTATTCCAATGAATTCAGGATTAATCTTTTATATTTCCATCCCGGTTATCCTTGGAATGGCGAAATTCTTTCAAATTTTGTTTCCATGAAAAGATAATGTGAGGGACATTAATTAGACACTATAAGCGATGTCACCAGAGAAGCAGTATTGCCAACTCAACATAAGTTAAATTTTTTCTAGTAGCACAACGTCAGGTTTTTCCACCTATGGAATGAACATGTAAAACGTAAGCAAACAAGCTTCGACTTGTCTGTCAGTTTTGTAAACTAACACCACTACAACCATGAATAATACAAGGGATTCATTGCAAGAAAATACCACTGCTTCCATTTGTCCCATTTGCTTTATGAAATAAAATGTTCAAATCACTGTCCTTTGCATCCAAATCTGACAGGGTTATTTACACCTTGCTGTATTCGAGCTCACTACCTTCTATACCAGATTAATTTAAAAGTCATTTAAGTTCTTTCTCAATTGAACTTTGGCGAAGAGCTCGATTTGCCACTCTTCCAATCCTGCTGCAGATTCCACATACAGTCACAGTCACAGAATAACGAACTGACACTTTCCTATGAAATATTCGTCTGTAGTCAGTGTTGCAGGCTGCTGTTTGTAGATTCTGTGATTAAAAATACTTGATGACACCAGAGGTGCAGCAGCATAGTTCTTTCCAATCACTATTGAAACTTGATGTTCACTCTTTACATATATGTATGTATATATATATATATATCGGGGAGTAAGTTGAATATGAGCATAGTTAATGAAAATGGAAAATAAAAATTATGACCAAAAGAAGGCCTGATCTTGCGTTTACAAACGCTAAAACGTACAAGGTTATACATACTTTTGTTCGTGATCAATAAGCAGGTTAGTAAGGTAAGTGTGCAGTGCTCATATTTTCCGTAGTACAAGGGTAATATGAGCAATGCATAGGCCAAATATGAGCAGTATTTCTTTTTTAATATTTCCACATAAAATATTTCAAAAGCAGATACCTGGGGCGCGATGGCTCAGTGGTAGAGCGTTCCCCTCCAATGCTTGGGGTCCCTGGTTCGATCCCAGCTCGCGCCGTGTGGACTTTGTGGTGGACAAACACCGAGCTCGTGGGTTTTCTCGGGGTTCTCCCGTTTCCTCCCACTTCATTCAACAATTTCACTCATCTCTCACCACCATCGTCCCTTTTAGCCTAACCGGCATAAGCGTGGGACGTAAAACTTAAAGATTTCATCTCATTTTTTACAAAGCAGATACCAAAATTGTACAAAAGAAGAAATAAAGCTCAAATTATTACAATAACGAGCAAAAGATAGTTGCACATGCACGTTAAACAGTTCATTTCAACAATCCTGTCTATTAGTTTGACGTAAATAACTACTATTGAATCTGCTACATTAATCACAAACAAAGAACTCAGGGCACTGAACGTTCACATAAAGGACATGATACCAATCTTGGCACATATCACACTTGATCCATTCTTCCCTTTGGGAATCTTTATTAAACTTTCCTTCACAAATATGGCAAATGTTATCATTTTCGAAAATGTCCTCTTTCTTGGCGTTGTATTTCTGGCATTTTCTTCAATAGAACTACTATTATCCACTTGAGCTTTAGATTTATTTATGGATGTCTGCTTGTTCACCTTTAGAGGATGTCTTCCTTTAGAAATGCCCCTGGACGGAAATTGTGTTATCTTGTTCTCATGCTTTACCTCTACGTCTTCGTTTCTTGTTGCTTTAGCTCTGAATAGCAGGCAGGAGAAAAAAGGGGTTTCACAATTTTCCGCGGTGTTTGAAGAACTAGCTTGATAGTGTTTCCTGAGGAGTTTGATGGTCCAGGTTGAGGTTCATTGTTTGCCAAACAGGCAAGTTCTTGACCTGTGGATATATTGTTTGGTGATGTGTGCACCATAGCAACATTAGGTAGTGTAGAAGAGCTTGTTGCGTCATTATTGCCAGCAGATTACTTTAAAGTGTCTTGAGAAACATCGGGAGAATAATTCTCCGCAACATAAGCGTAATCTGGTATAGCATGTACATCTACTAGCCATAGTCCAGTTGCTTTAAACGCATTCGAAGCAATTCCAACAGTAGCATTAGTATTCCATGCTTTCGTGATCATTTCAGCAAATTCTAATTTCGTAAATCCTTCTGAAGTGAACTTGAAGATTTTAGAGTTTATATCATCCATGTTATTTAAAAATTATGTTGTTACAAAATATCTACTTTAGTTTACATCTGCAAAAGTTCCTCATGTCCATTTCTCTTATTACTTTCAAAAACTGTGTGTGTCCATATTAAACTGAATTCAAAAGCTCATATTTCACCGACTGCGAATGATGTTTTAACGTGTCGTAGTTGGCAATTATATTTATAGGAAAGAAGTGAATAGAAGACTGGCGTTTAGTTCCTAGACAGAACTGACTATAAATCCAGTGGCAAATTATATACAATGCATAGATACCAAGCTTTAGCTTATTATCCATTACCCTAATTTAACTATAGCTCCAAAAAACTACATTTTTTATACTAGGTACCTGTAAACTTGTTTTCTATTTCACAACAACTGCAGCGAACGAACTTGGGCTGCACTCTACAAATTCATGAAACTCCAAACAATGCTACGAACTTCGTTATTTTCCTCTTACGCAAGGTATATGTGCGCTGTGTGAGTTTAAGCTTAGTGCTGCTCATATTTTCGGACTGCTCATATTAAACTGACTTCCTCTCTCTCTCTCTCTCTCTCTCTCTCTCTCTCTCTCTATATATATATATATATATATATATATATATATATATATGTGTGTGTGTGTGTGTGTGTGATTATAATATAAACTATTAGCAGGTTTGAAGAAATAAACCAATAGAAAATAAAATATTTAGGTGCCAAAAAATAATCAGAAAAATGTATATAATAAATTTTATAATGTCCAGTTGGCAACACTGCACCAAAATACTCAGGGTGTCCCTGCATGTTGTAATACCAAAATCGTTTCAAAAGAAAATAAAGTGAATAGGCAAAACACTGGAATACAGCAGTTAGCGTATGCGGTGAATAGCCCCTTAGTACTACCAAGGGGAGGGGGCTCTGAGGCCCACAGCACTTTCTTTATTTATGAATAGAAAAAACAAAACACTAAAAACTAAGCAAGTACGTTTTATGATAAATAGGGCCAACAAAATGTAACAAAAATAATTTGTGGCCCTCCGACCCCCTCCCCTTGGTGTTCATCGTGTTAATGCAGCTCGTAGCTTTATAATAAACTTATGTTTAATAGCAAGAGCAGCTAAATAGGTCTATCAGGCGTTGCTTAAGTTTGGGTTGGGATTACATAGTTTTCGAACTTTAGACAATACAGTTGTCTTCCCCTTAAATTTGCCGTTCTAGGTTCTGGTACATAAAGTTCAGGTCAAAAGTAAGGGTGCCGATCCTGGGGGGAGGGCAGGGGGCCGGGACCCCCAAGCTCATGTGGGCCCCTCATTGTATTTGTGAATATACAATATTTGGCATAATTTGAATGCAATTTGTCTTAAAATACTCATATGTATGCCGTCTACATCTGAATGAGCCCCCCCAAATTTACAGAGAAATCAGCACCCTTGGTCAGAAAGATACTTTTGAATTTTACTCAGTTTCTTAGTACTTCCTGTACACTAAACTTCTATATTCTTCAAATTCCATCTTTCATTCATTTCATTGCGTCAGTTTTAGGTGTTATGTGATAAAATCAACATTTCGAGATAAACACAAAAAACTATTTAAGTTGTAATATAGACTTGTCTTTGCTAATATTTTTATTTGGAGATCTACATCAGGTATTTTTACAACTATTTATCTCTTGATCAAGAGTACTTATGTGCATATACGATTATGGTAACAGTTGAAAATTTTGCACATACCGCTTTTAACAAAGACTGGAAATTAATGTCTTTTCTTCTGCTATGACTTGCTACATACATTATATATATTTTTTAAATATGACTATATATTTTTTTATTAACACATCTGGGACTTTTGACATTAGTATTAGTGTGGTTATCAGCCTGCAAACAGAAAACGGTTGATACCTACTACTTCCGATTTTTACGGAGAGTTAATGGAGGATATATATTATATTTTTCGGACTCTGAATTAATTCCAGAAAAGACACTTCTAGATATTTCTTAACGTTTTTGCTATATGGAAATTAGTATGGAAACCAGAAGTAATGGTAAATTTAAACCACTTCCGATTTTGATAGTGTTAAGGTGATGATGGTATGTTGCGTTTATATGATGAATCAATTACAAAAGCTGCCTGTCGCGCTATCTATTACAATTTTTGCTCTAGGGCGATCAAGGTTGAAACCGAAAACCGTTGAATTCTGCTACTTTCGGTTTTAATAGAGAGTTAAAGAAGAAGATGGGAACTATTGTCTGGACACTGAATCGATTGAAAAAAAAAAACAAAAGATTCTTAATATCCCTTACCATTTTTGCCCTATTGCTCTATGGAAATTAATATCAAAATCAGAAGTACTAGTAAATTCAAACGGATGATGATGTGTGCCTTGAGACGCTGAATGGATTTGAAAAATTTACTTGTCGATATACATTACGATTTTTGCTCTATAGAGATCAACTTTGATACCGGAAACGGTTTATTTTTACCACTTTTGGTTTGAATAAAAGGCTAACATATGAGATAGAACCCATTCTTATAACACTCAATCGATTGTAAAACACCGCTCCTCGATATATCATAACGTTTTCGTTCTGATACCTGTCAACAGACGGACAGACGGATGGACGGACGAAGCCGTTTCGTAAGAATTACTACACATATGCATAGCATATTTTGGAAATGTAAAAGGTCGATTTTTTAAAGCATTTCCAATCGTCGCAACTGCTTGGAATTGAAATGTGTCAATAATAGGAGAGCGCCTTCTCTTAAGTTTTATATTGCATATTTTCGGTGAAACGTTAATAGAAATACTCAGAATTTTATAGAATGTAGTGTGTGTGTGTGTAGTTGATCGCACGTTTCTGCAATGCATAGAAGCAATAATAATAATAATAATAATAATAATAATAATAATAATAATAATAATAATAATAATAATAATAATAATAATAATAATAATAATAATAATAATAATAATAATTCAGTTCTTTTCATGACTATTGTGTAATTGTCTGTAATATGACTACAACACTCGGCCTGAATAATACCAATCCATAGTTATATTTACAGTATTTACTCGTATGCATATACTTCCTAAAAAATCGAAGACTCAACATGCTATGCAGACACAATAAAGCTTCTGTTCTCCTTCAGATACGCAGACCAGTCTCTTTGCAGAGGAACTCGGTTCTGTTTCATTCCCGTGACGCCTTCAATATTGATCTCCGAAGATACTTTGTCCTACATCCACCAGATGGCACAAAATCAGTCGACAATATCCATAACAAACATGGTTGCCAGGTCTTTAATATATACAGCATTACAAGAATTGTATCGCTAAAATATTTAATTTACCATCTAGTTCGGTTAGATTTTTTTTTATTGAGATTTAATGTCTCTTATCAGCAGTGAGATATGACTTAATCTTTAAGGTGGAGTTTGTAACCAAAGCAAATACTTCCACTAGAATTCTAACGCAGGACAATTCATTATTTATATTAACAATTTTCAATATTATTATTAACAACGCACTTGTGTTGAATTTTCTTTCCAGTTCACTCGAAAGTTAGATGTCTTTCCCTGGGCCATTCATATCGGTCTAAATACAAGAAATGTTTGGCCAAAAATATATATAAAAAGACTAAAAAGCAGGACATAGTTAAACTAAACAAAGATAAATTTAAGACATTTATTGTTCAAATTTGTAATCAAATATAAAGGTATTCAGAATAGTTCGAAGAAAATATCAATATTTATTAATTTATCGCCACAACAGGCAGACGTTGATTAAAGTGTTGAAACATTACAATACATTTTTACAACAGTTTTCTTAGTACCTTATAGCACATTACATATATCAATTTTATGATGTTTTCGACATAATGTTTTATAGACAAAACATTATATTCTCCAGATTGGTAGTTTGTGCATTATCCTTTGTGCAATAGAAGGGATCTGTATTATTGGTTGTAGTTCTGACTGAAGGGATATGGAAGTTTAATATTGATAAAAAATTTGAGCAATGGAATTAATTTTGAACTCTTTTTTAGAGGAATATCAGATCGGCAATATTACGCCTTTGTTCTGATGAGTAAATATTAAAATTGTCTACCAGTATGCTAAAGTTTACAAATGAGTGATAAATTTCAGTTTCTTTGTATATCAAATACCTAAAAAATAATAATAATAATAATAATAATAATAATAAGTTCTTCAATTTGTAGGCGATACTTTTCTTGCAAGGAGTTCCAAATTTCAACAGCATATTCCAATTTGGAAACTACATGTGAGTAATACATTTTCAAGCTTGTTGTAATATTGTTGAAGTCCTTACTACCTCTAATTATGAATCCTAGTAAATTAAAATCATTATAAGTAGCATTTTTTATATGATTATTGAACGTTAATTTTGGGTCAAATGTAATACCTGAAACTGTATTAGGTGTGCTTATAGAAGTATTAGTAAACTTATAATCATATTTAAGAATATTTTTGTTTCTACTGAGCGATAATATGTTACATTTTTTAAAAAAATATTTGCTCCAAGTTTATTGACTGAACATCAGTTCGCAATACTCTCGAAATCGTATTGTAACTCATGAAAATCATGCACGGATTTTATCTTGGTGTATATTTTGAGATCGTCAGAGAACAATAATTTTTCACTATTGGATGTGTAATCTGGAAGATCGTTGACAAGTAATAGACTAAATAATCAGATATTTAAATTCTAATTTCCAAGAGAGACATACAAAATTACTCAAATTTTTAACATGGCCTGGTCATAAGACCTAGTCCACCAAAATAAACATGATACTTACATATTTTAATAGGAAATGATCAAAGGTATAATACGTGAAAGAAAAAATAGAGACAAATAGATAATTGCAATTTATTGGACGATTTTAATCTTAAATAAAGACAAAGACACCAGCGGAAACTACAACACACGGAAAAGTAACCATTTCTACAAGTGATTTGCTAAATGTAAAGAATAATTACGTTGATATACTCTTTCGGTATAATGTATAGAGTTTTCTTATATTAAAATGTAAATAAATGCTTTTCGAATTAACTTTCGCGCTTAAGGGAAAATTTATTACATCCATGTAAAGATTAAGACATTTTCTGTTTCGAATCTAGAAAGCATTGTATTTAGAATTTTATTTGGAAAGCATAAATCGAAGCATAATAATTTGTATTCAGTTTTGTTTTACTTTAAATTAGTTTCTTGCATCCATGTTCTTTTCTTGGTTTCCGGCCAACAGAAAACATTTTCTGCAATTTAATTATACTTCTTGGAAATAATTACGGTTTCCGTGGTTAATTATGCCAATATATCGATAAAACTTTAAAGTTAACATTTTCTATTACCTTTGTGCCATTTACGTTAAAGAGAAAATACAATTTGGAATCTAAATGCAAGAAAGTAAATGTAAACAGTACTCACCAATATTCTATAAATATCACATAGTTCATAAGTTTACAGCACAAAAATATTATAGATGCCTGGAAACCCTGAATTAACATACTCCAATTCCAGCATCTTCAAGGGTAGACAATGTGCACATGCATTTTGACACACTATCATGTAGGTAAGTGAAATATTAATTTCTTTATTGTGTTTGAAACTATACGAAATAATGTAAACATTTAATTTAATTTCTTTACTAGGAAATATGTCCATAACTTAATCCCATATAGACGTTTTGTGATACTCAGTCTCTTTGGAGTTCACGTTATCCTCATATATGGCCATTCATTTGAATTTTTCCGGCATTTGTACGTGTCACCGTGTTGTTCTAATAGTTAATACTGAATTTCTAATGTAGTATTTATATCACCTTGAAAACAATACATCCAAGTAAACTTATTCTAACCTTCGTTTTGACATTTTTTGTTTACTTTGCTACAGTATTTGACAATTGTGTGATGTTTACATAGAAATAATGCAAATTTCAAAAGATGCCACCTACGTTTTAAGGCATAAGAAATGAATTATATAAAGTTTCATTTTAATACAACATACTCAGTTAAAGACTGCTTCCAGTTTCGTAATATCTATAAATGGAATCAAACTATTTACAGCTTAAATAGATACTCAAATGCTACTTTAATTTTACTCAAATAAAGAAACATTAAAAAAGAAATAAATAATAATGTAGTTACAGTATCTTTAATGTAGGACAATATTCATATCACAGGAAACCCCTCTTACTAAATATAAGAAAAAATAATTTTAACACTTTAATCAAATTTCGTTAATAGAGAAGTACCGAACATTACGCGTTTGTATAAAATGTAAAAATCCGAAAATGAAAACTGGAAATGAGCATTGAAAATGGCATGTGTATACACATTAGAGTTACGTTTAACCGATTGATAGGATCAATGGTGCTTCGGTTGAATGAAAATTAAGTTAAATCGGAATATATATATATATATATATATATATATATATATATATATATATTATATATATATATATATATATAGTACTGTATATTTAATATATTTTCAGTGTGTAAACACATTGTTGATAACATATGATGTCTTCAAAACTGTACATTGGAATATAATATTGCTAAACTAAAGACATACGACAAAATAATAATAATAATAATAATAATAATAATAATAATAATAATAATAATAATAATAATAATTTAGCTTGCGAAACAGTTTGATACTTTCTTGTGCTTAAGAATAGCTGAACGTTTCGTAGAAACTTCTTTGAGAGCAAATGCTTTTTACAGCGATTCAGTTAACGCGAAAATTCAACAAGTGGAGATTTGGTTAAACGGGCTGGGTATGTAGTGTATATATAAAAGAATCAAGGTTAAGCAGAATATATATGCAAAATCAAGGTTCCATAGAAAACAAGAGAAAATGAAATGTTGTTCCTCCTCTCAAAACTTCGTTTTGGAGTAAGTAGTATAAGTTATATTTTGCAGTTAATATTATAAAAAGTAATATTTTTCGTTAGACTGAAAGCTAAATAAATAAATAAAATAAAAATAAAGATTTAGGAAGGAATTCCTGGAACACATTCACGAGTTTTTCCATTTTCTGTTTTAAGTAGAAGTTTACTTCTCGAAGTTTTGAGTACCTTTCTCAGTTTCAGCAACGTATATATTATTTATTAGGACAGTTAATACACCACTCGCAGCATGTGATTTTCACAGTTTTCTTTTGCTGTTCAACATTTATACTTGTACCTCATATTATTTATAGCTATACCTGGTACTGCGATCAATTGATTATTTAATCCTCTTATATTCCTGATTGCCCTATAGGCAATTAATACGATTACGGTAGAGAAGAAAGAGGAAAAGGCAATTAGTGTTTGGAAAACATATTTGGAATTTTACTTACAGAAATATGAAAATAAGATAAATATTTCATTATGGTATTTTGTCACAAATTCTGGAATTTACTAACAATAGAAAGTTAAAAGTGATACAATAAACATGTTATTTGCTTCGGAACTATTTTATGGAGACAAAAGCGAATAAATTGAGTACTACTCACAGTAATTGCGCATATATGCAGTTACAATATAACGTTAAGATGTAGGTTTCGTCCTATAATCATCAATGTTATAACGAGACGTTAAACTTCAAACAACCAACTAAATGGCCACAGAATACTATGATAGTTTCATTTCTTCTCCAGATATTTTCGACTAAGCATTTGTACTATACCGTCGCATTGGTTCAATTTTGTGTATGACTTGTTAAATTCAATAACTCCATTTGCTTTAAGTATGTACTGAGCACAACAGGTACAGCAATATAATGTTCATTTGCGTTAATAATTACAAGTAATAAACTGTTTGTATATTTTTACGTTCCACTGTCAGTTTTGAGTTTTATTACCTCACTGCTGTTCTTTAGGTTAAAAGAGACTGTGTGAAATAAATAATGAAAGAAGAATATATAAACCATTTCCTGAGCAGGACCAGACAAGCTTTGCAATTCCCAGCCTACTTAATACTCTAGACTGCTCGACTGTTCTATAGATAATTCACACACTTAAGAGTAACGATTATTAACTTTAATTTTAGTGCCAAGCAAACAAAAATTACTAATCTTCTATGAATTTCCTTTAGCAAGAACAGTGAGTGTGAGGATCGGGTTTTCTTAGCACGGAAATTTAAAGAAATGTAACTTTAAAACAAAGACCTCCTTTACTTTACTGAGTCCATCTATTATAAAACTCAACATACGGGAATGGTAAACATGAAACGATATGTCAGTACTATACTTTCGAATGTTAAGGGTTACATTATAAATTTTCTTAAATTTCAAATCAATTGAAGTACATTCAGATAAACTAAGTACTCTACACTCTTGTGGTGAAAAGTGAGGCATTTCGGCAAAATGCAGTTTGAAGGTTCAATGTCACATTCACAAAAGCTATTCATTAACTTCTATCCTTAGCCAACTGGATTCAGTTTCTACTTTGTATTCCTATTTCTGCTAGATTAATCTTAATCTTGTCCTCTCATATGCACCTAGTTTTTCTGAGGATCCTTTTTTATTGGGTTTACACTTAAAACTTTGAAAGCGTTCCTACTTTCTTCTATTTTGCCTACATGACCTGCCAACCTGTGCCTCCTAGAACTAATGACATAAATAATGTTTAACAAATTATATATATTATGTATTTCTTCGTTTTGAAGTTTCTACCATCACTTGTTCCCGTCTGTCTTGAGTCCGAGTATTCGCCTGAGGATTTTAATTTCAAATACTTTCAGTCTGCGTTCTTTGCTGAAAATAAAATTAAAAAAAACATGTTTCGCCACCATATAGCAACACGAAAATAAGTATCGTTTTATGTATTTTGAGGTTCAAATTGTGCGATAGAATTCGTGAAGACAAAAGGAGTTGGACTAAGTATTGACACGAATTCCTTTCTTTAAGTCGACATTTAATTTTTTCGTGGATATGATATAGATCTGTTAGTGTTGATTCTAGATAACGTCCACCTTGTCTACAGTATTACAGGAAAAACGTAGAACTAAAGACCATTCATTATCCTTAATATCTTCAAAAGATTTCTTGGAATATTATTTACATACCACCAGCATGAATTTCTGAATCAACTTCTCTCTACAATAAACTCAGAACTTTGCAAAGATACGCGTGCCATATCGCATTCTTCATTTATATATTTTTCATAAATCTTATTCTTAAATACAATCCCAAAGAACTGCGAAAAAATCAACACTACAGATTTCAGTAAAGCTTCTTGGAATATGCATTGTCCCCATGGAAGTTTTTAGTGGGTACAAGGGAACACCCCCAAAAGTATTTTATGTACCAAAGGAAATGGATGATGGCTGAAAGTACTTACATGGAAGAAGTAAAGGAATAGGAGAAACACATAAATGTCATATATGTTTGATGACAAGTAGTAGTACTATATTGTGTAATTACTTACACGAAATTTGTCTTCTGAGAAGGGATTGCCTTCTGAGTGCCGTGATATAATGGAAGTAAAACAAGAGAGCAGAGATATGCTACAATAAATTTATAGTATTAAAACATACACATAATTACTATATTAAAACAAAAATGTTCTACGCCAATGATAGAAAGAAATGCAAAAATCACAATCTTGTACTTATCGTGGTGGAATTTTACTCAAAAATATAACTAGGACAAAAGTAGGAGACAACGCGATAAATAATTGAAAGTTTAAGATGAAGAAAATGAAAAAGTTTTATTTGAAATTTCGAAGAAAAATATATGAGTTGAGAGAAAGCATATGCAGGAACTTGCTAGTTTAATGGACAAGTCGGGTTTTATCAACGACTAATTAGTAACTTGCAGATAAACTGTTCACAAGTTGTACAGCCAATGACTCTAGGTCCACAATATTGCGCCAAGCCAAATTCTCATTCAAGTTCTCTGACCTAGAGCACACCGTGTCTGTTTAAACGAAGCAATTCGGAGTATTTCGAACATCTGTAAGTTCGTTACTTATGATTATAGTATAATGAAAATCAGATGCGTCATTAACATGCACCAGATTATGGCTTGCATCGAATTTCGAGGTTTAATCTCAAAACCGGTCGTGGAAATCTAAAAATTCTCAAATATTGACATTGACTGACTGACTCACTCATCAAACCTAGAGGGTACTTCTTGTAAACTTGTAAACTTGAAATTTGCCATTTTATGTAGGATTAGTGATACAAGTAAGCACAAAATGCGAAAATTGGAAATTTACTCGTCCAAGGCGGTGATAAGAAGGCAAAGGAAAACTCACATATTCTTACGTCACTTATCGCAACGATTGTGGGTTTTATCTGGGTACTCCCGTTTCCTTCCACATTCGTAATATTCCATCGATTTTCCATCATAATTCACTTGTCTTAACCATCCATCTACCTTAGCTTAAGGGAATAAGTGAGGAACGTTAAACTGAAAGATTTTATTTTGTGTCTTTGGTTACAATTTAAAAAAAAAAAAAAACACTTTTCGGTATTTTGGGTGTATCTATTATTAACCGAGGGATCACTTTTTGATCTTCTTTGATCATTTTGGTGACGGCGACGGCGACGAGGTTTTCATCGGTTCGAGTTGTTGAGAGCCGACCTCTGAGCTCGTCGTCTCTTACTGACTCACAATCTTCTCGAAATCGTTTGTGCCACTCGGTAGCGGTTGTTCGGTTAATGCTACATTCCTGTAAGCTTTCTGATTCACTTTTAGCGCGTCTGTTGCGTACATATCGGTTTTACAGCAGAATCTAATCGACACACATTGTTCGTCCTTCTCATCCATTTAACACTTTCACACAGACTAACAACAATGGTATGAATCACACAACTTGTCTTCTAAACTACCGTAATTGCACTAATGTCAATTTATACTCTTGTGAAGTGGGCCTAGGTGGGCTATTTGGTAGAAAAGAGATAAAAGAAAATATCAGTCCGAGATCTTATGGAAAATACTGTGTAAACATGATATTTGAAACTTTACAGAAATGTAGACATAGCCAAGCAGTAAACGAAAAAAAAATACAAAACATCAAGATTTTTTTCCTCCAAGGAGAGGAAATAAGGATTGAATATTCATCACTAATTGATACATGAACACACTATGGTCTATCTGTCGCTATAGATAGTAGGGAAATCATTCTACAGGTTTTTCAGAAAGCAATGATATCCCACCTAAACATAAATGTGAGAAATTGAACCAAATTCTCGTAAATTTATCACTTCGATAGGCCAGAAAAAATAGAGAACTAAAGCGATGCGAAGTTCTAATGAAATCTGAAAATGACATTTGTAACTTTAGTTTAAAGCAATAACCTTACGAGGCTACTGTGTAGAACTTGCTTTCGGCACTTAAGTTGCAAATTTTAATTTTCAAGTGTCGGATTTCAATTGAAGTTGGTATCGTTTCAAGTTTCCAAAATGCAAATTTCTCCCACCATAGGTAACGAAAAGGCAAAAGATGCAAGTGGAACTCACATTTTTATTCACACACATTTTCCTCAATTATTCCAAAAGCTTTTTCTAGTGTATGTTATCTACAAATTCAGTTTGAAATTCAAAGTGATATCAACTCTTCTTATATTGTATTTCACAGAAACAAATGTTTCTGTATAAGTACTTTGAAACGATGCAAAGTTTCTTTGAAATCCTAAAATTGAAAAGTTAAATTTGCAACTTAAGTGTTCAGATCAAGTTTTATACAGTATCCCCTCGTAAGGATTTTGCTTGACAGGTTGTCAGAATTAAACTTGCTAATTTCATTTATCGACTTTCAATAGAACTTGCCATCATTCCAGTTCTTTATTCTTTTTCTGGTTGAAGTGATAAAACTACAAGAACTAGGCTCTATTTTTCACATTTATGTTTTTGTGGATTATTATTAAATAATAATTGAACCATCTCTTAACTTTGTGGTCTTATTGAGCTGTGGCTTGTGTAAACACTCACGTTTGAAATGAACCTATCTCAACTCAAATTCAAATTATAAAATCTAAGATAAGCTTAGAAATTTCAAATTCAGTTTCAAGTCAAAATGAACACACTCAACTCAAACTAACTTTTTATTTGAGCTACATCTGCTTCGGAAAAATTAGGAAAGAAACATATAACTTAATAGCACTAAGTGAACTTACATAAAGAAAATTTAAATATCCACTATTTACAACTGATAATTCTTACTGCAATTAGGAAATGCTTCAAATATATTTATAAAATTTAAAATATTCTCCAGTAAAATATTCTTCAGTAAAGAATGTATTAGTCATATGAAAGTAGATTCTTCTCGAAATATCTACCTACCTTATTGAAAATTATTCAGAACGTATCCATAAATTTGAATCGTATGTAGATACACAACTTGGAAGAATCAGATTTTCTAAGTATTTAATGGAAATGGTGTAGTCGTTGATTCTGCTGTCGTCCAGGTACTCCGTCCACGATCTAACTCATCTGATTTCTGATTTAACTTTTGCTTCTGGGAGCATATTAGTTCATTTTGTAAGATTAGTTAGATGGCCAATCATACTGTTCTGACTTTCTTCTATCGTAGTTAGAATGCATTAGTTTTCGTTAGCTTCTTAAATGTGTATTATTTCCTACTTTTTTTTTTTTTTTTTTTTTTTACATTATAAACCCAACATTTTTTCCTAACATTGTATCTTAAGCCCTCTAGTCATTCAGAGAATCATGTTTCTGATCTATCATACACAAAGATACACTCCATAAAAACATTTTTCTTAAACTATTAATATTCTTCGTTATTAATAGACTCATATTTTTGCACAATGTCTGCTTTTCATTATCTTTTCTAGAACCAATGTCTATTTTTTTGTAACTTTACCTCATCAAAGAATATTCTACTGTCCAAATTCTCAAATATATATGTAATTATTTCATTATGTAATTCCATTATAATTTACATTAAGTAATTATAATTTATTTCTAAAACTACACTTTATATACATTGAATTATTTGGACCGTACATAAAACATCATATAATAATATAAATAATCTAGAATTGTAGTGGTATATAAATATTACTGTAAATAACTTTAAAAAAATTGAAGTTTGGAAAACTAAAATATGTTATCTCATTAAATTATTTCGCAGTCCAGAAAAATTCCTTAGTTATTCGTGCTCTTCATGATTTTACAGTGTACTGTTTACTGTCATATTATACAGAGTCGTATCCAGAAGTAGTAGGACAGATTTGTTTTTTTTTTTTTTTTTTTAATTATTGAACATTTAGGTACATCGACTTCGTATTCTTCAAAATAGGCCCCTTGGGCATTCATACACTTCTGGTAGCGAGCCTTCCAGGTCGCGAAGGCCTTCTGGAAGTTGTCCTCCGGGATGCCGTTCAGCGCCCTCGTCGTCGCCGCTTGGACCGCTTCCACCGAGTCGAAACGATGCCCCTTGAGCACGGCGCGTTGACATGTTGGAGCTTCCATTTCCCCACCAGGTCTGGTCGCACACATGAGATCCGATTTCGCAGCCGTGTGAGCACTCCCACGTAAAATCTTGCATTTATACTCTGTCCAGGAGGTACAAACTCCTTATGGACAATGCCACGACGGTCAAAAAATGCAATCAACATCCATTTCACTTTCGATTTCGACATTCTGGCCTTCTTTCTACGGGGTGATTGTCGGCTCATGGTATCCTCCTTGTAGGACTGCGTAAGCATGTCCTTGGTTTCGGTCGCTGATTTTCCCAGTTTGACGCAAAACTTGAAAAAATCACACATACTGCTTCTGGATACGACTCTGTACTTTATAACGGACCATTTTGACACATAGTCGTCACAGTTAAATGCCAATTGTCAAAAATGAAGCAGTTAGACGATAAAGGTGGTATGTAATAAATTGTGGATTTCGGAAAAATTCACTTTCGCAACTACACTATATGATCAAAAGTATCCGGACACCCTAAAAAACATAGTTTTACGTATTAGGTGCATTCTGCTGCCACCTACTGCCAAGTACTCATTATCAGCTACCTCAGTAGTCATTAGACATCGCGAGAAAACAGAATGGGGCGCTCCAGGGAACTCAGGGACTTTGAAGGTGGTCAGGGGGTTTGGTGTCACTTGTGTGAGAAGTCTGCACACCAGATTTCGACGCTCCTAAACATCCCTAGGTCCACTGTGTTTGATGTGATAGTGAAGTAGAAACGTGAAGGGACATGTGCAGCAAAAAAGCGTGCAAGGTCGACCTCATTTGTTAACTGACAGAGACCGCCGACAATTGAAAAGGGTCGTAAAATGTAATAGATAGACATCTATTCAGACCATCACACAGGAATTCCAAACTGCATCAGGATCCACTCCAAGTACTATGACAGTTAGGCGTGATGTGAAAAAACTTGGATTTCATGTTCGAACTGTTGCTCATAAGCCACACATCACGCAGGTAAATGCCAAACGACGCCACGCTTGGTGTAAGGAGCGTAAACATTGGACGATTGAACAGCGGATTGTGTGGAGTGACGAATCATGGTACACAATGTGGCGATCCGATGGCAGGGTGTGGGTATGGCGAATGCCCGTTGAACGTCTCTGTCAGCGTGTGTAGTGCCAACAGTAAAACTCTGAGGTGGTGGTGTTATGGTGTGGTCGTGTTTTTCTCGGAAGGGGCTTGCACCCCTTGTTGTTTTGCGTGGCACTCTCACAGCGCAGACCTACATTGAGTTTTAAACACCTTCTTGCTTCTCACTGTTGAAGAGCAATTCGGGAATGGTGATTGCATCTTTCAACACGATCGACCACCTGTTCATACTGCACAGCCTGTGGTGAAGTGGTTACACGACTATAACATCCCTGTAATGGACTGGCCTGCACAGATTCCTGACTTGGTTATCACAGTACAAAAAATTGACATACAGCATTCGAAAGCAAATCGTTTGCACCGTTTATAAGGGAAAAGGTTTTGTTTTGTACCTTGATAGTTTTCGAAGAGAGGGGATATCGTTTGGGAGCTATCTTGCCGCCAATATAGCCCCCCAAATGTCATCCCCTCTTTCTCGAAAACTATCAGGGTACAAACAATTTTTTTTCGGTACAAACGGTACAAACGATTTGCTTTCGAATAGCGTATTTTAATTTTTTGTGCTGTGATACGGGGGAGCTATCTTGGCGCCAAGATAACCCCCCAAATGTCATCCCCTTTTTCTCGAAAACTATCAGGGTACAAACAAAACTTTTTTCGGTACAAACGGATACAAACGATTTGCTTTCGAATGCTGTATTTCAAATTTTTGTGCTGTGATACGGGGACTATCTTGGCGCCAAGATACCCCCCCTGTTGACCTCTCAAGCAACCCTATAAGGAAAATGGTACGAACGAAAAATTTTCGGTACAAACGGTACAAACGTAGTACAAACGAATGACCTAGTCATTGTTTAAATTTTCTAAAGTTGGGGAGGGAGTCTATCTTGCCATACGTGTCTAATGAGAGTACGCTGTGGAATGGCCGTGACCATCCGTAGAAGCTCAATTTACCTGAGGGTTGAGCATACAGGACCTCAGTGACTTCTAAAGTGGCTTTATCATTGAATATTACTTGTCTGATTTATCAGTATGTGCCATTACATCTAAATTATTATACCGGAAGTTCACAATTGGTAACGTAATAAAGTAGGGGATTCGTACAGGTATCACAATGTCGTAAAACGGCACGGACTGTACAAAGAGAGTGCTGGGGAAAATTGTAGGAGAGCAAACAAAAGAAATCTAAGGAACAAACTCAATACTACCATCTTTAGGGTTTTCATGATAAGGAATTAAATTAGTGTTGGTAACAAAAATGCTTTCAAGTAACGAAAGATATACTATAGGTCTACTTCTAATGCTGTCTACTAAATTTTGTTTCATTTCTTTTTCCAGTTACAGAAAATATACTCGCGAATGAAAGCATGCATTGCACTCTGCACACAGTTCATGTAAATTAATCGCGCTAATAACAGTTTACATAATTTCTGTATATAAAAGAAGTAGTCCTGACTGACTAATCGATTGATTAATCAATGCCCAGGTAACACTGCTTAAGGTATAAACTTAAAATTTGTACAGGGGATAGAATTTGTGATTTAAGATTCCACTTAGAAAAGATTTTTGGAAATTCAATTGGTAAGGGATGAGGGAGAAAGATGGCAATTGTTATCTTAAAATTTTCATATCTCGGAATCTCTGAATGTTACAGACACGAAATGTGATATATATTACTTACAAGGGAAGAAAAAAACATCGTAGTTGCAAGTGTTAAAACAAAACTGCCATATTTCAAAAATAAAACTACCATATTAAGATTAGAAGCATGAAAATTGGTTTTTAGACTTTAAATTTACAATATTCTCTCTTCAGCTCTTTTTTATGTTTTTCTTAGAAAAGTAAGAGTAGCTATTGTTATAATAAGCTTGCCAACTCTCGAAATCCCTTAAAATTAGAAATGTTAAGGATATGAGAAATGCGAATCCGTAGCCCGAGCAAATGTGAGGGTCTGGAGACGAAGTTTCAAGCTAGTTGAAGGATAGTATTCAATATTGTCATTCTAAAGATAGTTAATTTAATAATCAAGTTGCTTTTACTTCTGCAAGTTCGCCTAAAATCATCATTTATTCAGTTTTGTGAATTGTACAGTAATTGTTAAAATGTGCATATTTGATGCTCAGATGGTAAAATATGTTATTTTCGTAATAAACGTTTTTGACCACGGACATCATTAAACTAAACACAGGCCAGGAATGACTTTGAAGCAGGGAAACATATGAACTATTTTCTTATTAACCTATGAATAACAGTGATACGAATATAATGCAAGCGTAGTGCAACGCAACAGCCAGCAAGGTTATTAGCAACGGCAGCGCGGAGGGGAAGACCCAGACTACTACAGCAAAAAGCAATATTTCTCCAGATGCAGTTACAATAGTGAGCTCGTACTACATGAGGTTGAGATTAATTTACATAACCTCGAATAATATTGCATACAGCAGTAACCAGTAAATATGGTTTCCTTCTACGATAGATCTTTTCAATGCATTTAAAATTTCAAATTTATGTTTAATATATATATTGGCTTATGCCCAAATCCTTTGACTCGCTGTATACTATAGTCAATAATATTGCTTAATTAAATATTCAAATTGCTTACATTTAACTTTTTCTCGGTAGTTTGACCATCAAATAACTTACGGTTGCACAAACATCAATGCTTAAATCTAAATATGGTCACGGTCTCTTAATAATAGTATTCTTCCTGTAGGTTGGCTGTAAACATCATTAAATATTTCACTGTTCTAAATCTAAACGGTAACAACTATCTTTAGTTTATATACTGTGTTCTGTCGATTAATTACTAATTTATATTGTGTTTGACATGGTAGAAATACTTATGAATTTTGTATAAGTAATAATTGTAAGTTTGTTTACGTTTAATATAATACGACTCTTATCTTATTAATCAACAGCAAAGTACATTCGTATTCAGCATCATCACTATCCGTTTTCAAATAAAGGCTTACATGCACGAAGGTAGCGGAATGGCGACTGTTGATAATTAGAAACTAATATTTCTCATGGTCTGAGGCAATTCGCTTTTATAATAATACGAGCTGAACTTGCGCTGTCAACACAGCGCATCATTCACATATAACCATGAATCTCTTTGTCATTTCTCACAACATCTGTATATGTTTCTTTACAGACACAAGTGAAAGACGTGTTGATAAACATCGGCAAGGGGTACCATAAAGGGGAGATTTTTTCGATTATTTCTTCAATATCTCACACTGTTTGCAAGCTTGAGTCTACTTCCGGTTGAAGTTTGTAATTCATGTATGATTAGTATTTTCTTTCTTCTTGCATGCAATATGTAATAAGCAAACACATTATATACACAATTAATGATAATCTGAGGTCTTCATTGGACAAAACACTCCAAACAATAAAAATTTGTTAGCCTGGAGAAATGGTTATACTTCGTTTTTCATTGCAATGCCACGAAAAACTAGACCATTGTATTCATTCCATCTATATATATAAAAAAAAAACCCTCACGTGTCCGCTGAAATCCCAACCACCTCACACTTCATGTCAACCACGCACCTATACAGCCACTCTCAACAGTGACCTACCTGGGCATTACCTTCGATAGACATCTAATATGGAAACCTCATCTTCAAACAGTCACCACCAAGGCCTACAATAGACTAAATCTTCTATACAGGTAACCGGAACAACAATGGGCTTGAAACCTGCTACAGTATTGCATACCTACAAAGCTTACCTACAACCGACTCTATTATATGATCACACTGCCTGGATAGCTGCTACACGCTCGTTCTACGAAAATCTCTTAATCTTAGAAGGACACGCACTGCGTATTGCATTTCGCATTAAGTTACCTAGCCCAATAGCAGAGTTGTACAACCACATTGAGTTTCCATCTCTACAGTTTCATCTCGAAAAGTTATGTCTCACCTACATACGCAAGCGTTACGAAGCACACCATCCTCTACTTCTGACCAGTATGCATCATATGGCACTACACTCATCGCCATTTCGATATTCCCATCCACCGCTATCACTCCTATATAATCTGTACTGCTACACACTACCTGATGATGCCCTAGATCTGGAGTTATTTGCAGACCATCAAATTCATGATCATTTTCCATCCCATAATAACACACAATAAACCCATCCACAATTAACATGGGCTCCCATTGTCTTCATCCATGTCTAGAGTAGATCTTAGGCGAGAAGATAACTTCATTCGTCAACTAACTTTTCCCTGTATTGTGATCATGCACCTCACCTCATCTATCATCCTCATCTCCAAAGCATATAACTTATATAATGACAACTAAGTTGCACCTTATTTACTCATTCTCTATGTTCAGATTTAACGTTCATGTGCATCATGTAATAGCTTTGTCATACCCTGCCTGATGTTAAGGCCCGCAAAGGTCCTTACGTATTTGATAATTGGAACAAGATTTAATAAAAAAAACTCTGAGATCCTCTCACAGTCACGCACATCTACTATTTCTATAGTTCAGTTCCCTAAGAGAGTGCGTAACCCTCTAACAGGGTTTTATCCGGAACGACTAGTCACAAAAATGTTTATATTCATACTTATTTAACCAAGAAGCCTAGCCTCTCTTGTGTTAGTTAATGTGCCAGCGAGGATCAAGTATTGCAAAACGTACTTGTGAGCATAGCACACTTACGCACTTAGAGGATTGACGAAAGTTCTCACTTTCGGAGGGCGAGCTTCCTTTTTGAACATCATTTAAGCATTTTTCATTTTGTTTCTAACTTTCTTTGGGCTTCGGCCCTAGGCCCCATACTCATCATGTTGGACCTTGGCAACGCTTACGGACCACTGCATCTCGACCATCAAATTCTTATTAATATCGGACCAAACGGACGTCAGAAAACTCATCCCCGTATTGTTACTGGCACCAAGGGAAGCAGTAATACACAAACAGGGGACAACACTGATACTGGGGACAGCCCACCTCGAGATCAACGAACTCATTCTAGATCACCACTTGGGCATGATTCTACCTCTGATCCTACAAAACGGCCACGCATTAGTACTGCCGATAACCAGCAAAACAATTAACATGGATTGGGCTTCAACAACTAATGAATCAGATACCTCAGCAACCTCTACTCAAGACATCATCTATGACTTCTTATTAACCGATTTTGACACCAAATAGATTCGGTAGGTGCTATGTGTCAACAATTAGTCAAAGTTGTACCACGACCTGAGACCCGTGAAATAATCAAGACACGTAAAGGCATTATCATAAAATCGACCAGGTCTAATTTTGTGACGCACGTACGAAATAAGGCGAATTTTGAAATCTTTGGGCCAAAAGTAAAACTCTCTGCCTTAACTCCTACCACACGTAAAACACCTCTGCCTCCTAAACGCCCACCAATGTTATCGGTGGTAATACGCGGAGTAGAACCAGACCTCACAGACGAAGAAATCTACGAGGAACTGCGTCAGAAAGGGTTTCCAGTAAGACGTTGCATCCGAATTAATAACTATAATGCAACCTATCTTGTACAAATGCGTACCGACCAACCAAAACTGATCTATCAAATTCTGTCAAAAGTAGCGTATATCTATCGCAGACGCTATAAAGCAGAACCTTCCCGTACACCGGCACCTCCTCCATTGCGCTGTAAGCGATGCCAGCAGTATAATGCACATCCCATGTCGGAATGCACTAATGCCATTAAATGTGGCTATTGTTCCATGCAACATCCTACCCGAGAATGTCCTAATCAAAAGGCACCCCCACAATGTATTGCATGTCCTGAAAAACATCCGACATACAGCTACAAGTGCGATGCTAAACCACAACCTGAACCTTCAAAAGCGGGACTAGTTGCGCCTATTCGCTCCTATGATCCTCCAACGCCACCTCCAAACTCATTACATCATCCAATTACCGTTGAAGATTTACTACGATTTGTCACTATTACTTTGCAAAATATCCATCTTTTTCTTCGCACACACACATAGACATACTTAGTCAAATCATTCATGCAGCTAAAATGCTGTTTAATATTCAGCTTCATGCCACCTATTCTGGACCCACAGTATATTTTCAAATCTGACCTCTTGAAGTTTATATCTAATATGGCGAAATTAATGTCTAATTTATTCTGCATATTTATTATGGCTTACACGTTACTCTTTCTGAACATCCGCTCTTTACTGACACATCAAGTACTTTTCACCCAATCACTACAGCAGGAACACATATCAGCTTTTGCATTGAACGAAACATATCTGGCTTCTTATCTGAATTGCTACATACCGAAGTATACCTTAGGCCGTCACGATATTCCGTCAGGATCACGTCTTTATGGTGGCACAGCTATCGGTATCTGCAATCGCCTGCCATATCGATCCATCACAATACCTCATAATATTACTCTTCCTGAACATAACCTAATTACTATCTACATTTGAGGTCGTACTGTCACCTTTGCTACAATCTATTTTCGCCCTGGAAAACAAGTGAACTATGACTTCTTTCGCTTCATTGACTCTCACTCTAAGCATTACATCATTATAGCAGACATAAATTTCCATAGTCGTACCCAGCGAGACAAACAGCACTTTCTTGATTTTGTTCAAAATAACACTACTGGTGAATTTCACATTCTACCTAAACCTACACGGCCAGCTAGTAACACTACTCCTGATGTTATTACCTGATCTTCTCTGACTCAGTTTATCACCATTTCGATACTGGACTCTATAGGCAGTGATCATGTTCCTATTAAGTTAGAGCTACGCTGCACAGCACAATCTTCACATCCATTGCCAGCCAAGAAAGTCTACTGTTACAATTATTCTGATTGGGATCAACATCATTCAGCACTTGAAGGTGCTATCATTCCGCTCACTGTGCTTAATTCACAACATAACCTCGATCTAGTAACCACTGCACTAACCGAAGCAGTTCAAAATTCAGCTGATCGATCCATTCCTACTACTACCGCACATCTTCATAAACCTGCATTACCTTTCATTAATAACAGCGTCACGTAGAGCTTATCGAGAGTACCAATTGAACGGCAATTTGGAAGCCATCCGATTATATCGCTAGTACCTACGCATAACACATAACTACATAGTTGCGTACAAGAAACGACAGTGGATCCGTACATGCAATAATCTGGCTACCGAAACTCATCACAGCAAATACTGGTGTAAGTTTCATCAACTTACTGGCACAACTTTCCGCACGCCATATCATTTACAACAATCAAGCTCTCACTACTGACACTGAGAAGGCAAATACATTTGCATTATTTTTTTCAAGATATATTCACTCCGCTACCTGGGTGGCACACTCCACAACGACTTCAATCCATCATCAACCGCCAAACTGATCCGACATCAGCTCACTTACAACCGTCGGATAATCATTTACTCGAACCAAATAATCCGCTTACGCAACCTATAACAACAGACGATATCACAAGTCTACGAAACAAACGCAATACTGCACCTGGATTTGATTGTATCACATATGTACTCATTAAACATGTGTCTCCTACTTTTCTTCTATTTCTCAGCCATTTTTATTACTTTCATTCTCCGAACTGGTTAATTTCCACTTGATTGGAAGTACTCCAAAGTTCTATTATTTCCCAAGCCAAAGAAACTATCATCGGATGTTCAGTCGTATCGACCAATTCATTTAACTAGCTGCCTCTGTAAAATCTTAGAACGGATTCTTGTTCGCCGACTTCTTGATCATATCCAAGGCCACAATCTTCTGCCAATCCATCAAGCTGGTTTCCGGCCTCATTTCAGCACCTTAGATCAGCTATTTCGTCTTACAAATCACCGTCAATAACCAATATAACCGAGGCCTTCCTTCCTGTTTAGTCACGTTTGACCTCGAGAAAGCATTTGATAAAGTTTGGCATCCTGGGCTTATTTATAATCTACATCAATATATATTACCTATTTCCTATATACGCTTAACCGATTCCTTATTAACAGGACGTCTGGCATACATATCCATAAACAGCGCTCTTTCTCTTCCGATCTTCTTACACTCTGGAGTTCCTCAAGGTTCGTCTTTGTCGCCTCTCCTCTATATCCTATACGTTGTCGATCTTAGATTACCAGACAACATCCAAATCTATCAGTTTGCTGACGACACAGCTTTTCTCTCAACAGCCCGTACTAATCAGCAAATTAATCGACTTATGCAACCTGGTATTGATAGATTTGTCGACTGGTGTAATGTATGGAGATTGAGTATTAACTCTGCGAAGACACATTCACTTGTATTTTTATCACCAGGAGGAGCTCCAGAGTGTGCCGAAACAGGAATATACTTCGTCTCCATGCAGAACATACACCAATTCCGGTTCATTCGATTCTGACTTACCTTGGCATCGTCTTTGACAGTAAACTATCTTGGATCCCTCATCTTAAGAAGGTTATTGCTCAAGCCCAAAATAGACTCAATTTGCTTAAACGGCTAGTTGGTACAAGTTGGGGCTTAAAACCATCTACGGTCCTCCATACCACCAAAGCCTTCATGAGAAGTACCTTAACTTTTGGTCATACGGCTTGGGTCTCTGCTTATGACAAATATTATCAAAAGTTGTGTATCATGGAGAGACATGCCTTCCGACTAACATATCGAATCAGGCTACCAAGTCCAACTAGGCTCCTGTACAACCTTATTGATTTTTCGTCTTTACTCTCACATTTGGAACGACTTCGAATCCGCTACACTACTAAACGTTTTGAGTTACACTATGAAATGCTACAGGTCACCCTACTTTACGATCGAGACAACGATGCACCACCACGATACTTGGACTCTCCGCTGCAACATTATATGACACTGTATTACCTCCAGTTGGATCCTGCCAACAGAGACCCTGATGTATTTGCCATTTATCGTCCACGTCATCTATCACCTCATGTTTATCCATCGTACACACAGTGATTACCAATTAATATAGGCCTCCCTGTCTTCATCAGTTCCTGAGTGGCCCCACGAACAGAAGATAACTATATCTGTTTGCTAACAAAACCTAATGATGTGGCGTCTAGTGCAATTCATTATCATTTCTTCATATCATTCTTTTCAGTTTATATATTATGTTTTCTACTCGTTGCTTGCATATTTTCCTGTTTACTAGCCTTCATGCACATATATTATTGTTGTTCCTTTCACTTATATACTCGTTTACTGCATATATAACTTTTTGTTATTTTTGTTATTGTTTATTTATAGTTCCTTAGACTTATATTACTGTTGATTGTAAAGAATAAATAAAGACGAATCACTTAGACCCACTGCAATATTATGACATCCAAAATGTTTCTGCATCACTCCCCCGAAGAAAGGGCAAAACCCTTTAACCGGGTAAACGGCATAAAAAAAAAAGAAAAAAAAGCATTTATATTGGTTTTGTAGCATTTTAATAGGTAGAATATACAGGCAAGCATTAATGGAAATTAAATCAGGGTGACGTTGGACTTCACTCGCTCATTCTCATTTTTAATAATGAATAAGAGATCGAGAGGCGAAAGTATAAGGTGAGATCCATGAAGTTTCTCGGTTTTTTTCCGTTTCCGCACACATTCTTTTCTCTTTTAAACAGTTATTTAATGATCGTTCACTTTGAGCATGGCGACTTAAGATTAAGTGTTGGAACTTGAAACTGTCGTAAGACTCCGTAGTCCAATCCTAGTAGCTCTCAATAGATGTCACACGTGTCGCTAGGGATGTATATGTATTTAAAAAATGGTTAGTTTTCACGCTGCTAGTATTACGGTGGAAAGCGGGTAAAATAGTGTCACTATTTTGTTTCCTTTTTTGTGTTTGTTTTTGTGTGTGTGTGAGAGTGTGTCTACGTGAAAATAAATATTTTCTTTTAAACTCTTGTGTACTTTAAAAAGCTAGAGAGTAATAATAATTAGCAGTTCTATCAGTACAGTTGACATGGGAAATTTTGTTCGCAGTTGTTAATTATTATATGCCAGAAAGGACGGTCGGCATTTATTTAGATCTCTTATGAAATTAAGGAAAGAAGTCTGATTTACTTGGAGTAAATGGATTCTATAAGTTGGATTGCTGTTTAGCGTGCCTTTTATCAACGAGGCTATATGAGACGTGGACCTTTAGGTTAACGTGGGTTCCGAACAAGCTGTGCATCCACTCTGAATCGAACCCGCGTTCGCGTTCCCCGTTCCAGAGTAGCAAAGTAAATGTCGTTTCGATGGGTTTGTAGATATATGAAAGTGTTGACTGCAAGTGAAAGCAACGGCAAAATTGTAACGACGCTTTTGTATATTTTCTTATACCTTAATGTAATTGTTCGTGCAATGTATAGCCATTAACTATGCAAAAATGGTAGTCAAGGACTCCGTTTGACAGATATACTGTTGATTATTATGGTAGAATTGTTGCTTTAAATTGCGGTGGTTCTAGACTTAACAAGAAAGTTTGAAAGAACTTGGCACATCGGGAAAATAGAACAAATCAAGACTCTATAATATATCTTCATGATTCAATTAATAAATATTTGTTATAAGTGATATTTGTTAGGAAATGAAGTGTGACTAAAAAATCATTTTAAAAAATAACACAATAACTGACAAAAGGAAAAAGCTCAGTATTTGTCAACAACCAGACATTATATGAAGTTATAAATTATATGTATTGAAAGAAGCTTGAGCCATCATTGGAAGAAGCATGAGTTCAAGCTAGCAGTATAACTGCGCTTAGCAATTCAGTTCCCACTGGTTTAGGGCTTCCAGACTCCTCGGTTTAGTCAAGATTGTCTCGAATTTGCATTACCTTTCCACCAAAAAATTGAAAATTGTTATTTTTTTTTCATTTTACCGTTCTATGGTTTTACCCGTTAGGCTAAAGGATACTTATGATTATTGAAAGTGAACGATTTTGAAATTAAATATTTTGTACTCTCCCACCGGAAATCGAACAAAAAGCACACAAGCCTGCCATTAGACTAACAGCGCCCCAAAATGTATTGAAAACCCGAAATGACCGAGTTTTTCTCCAGAATGTGAGTTAAAATCATTCCTACGATCTTTAAAAAAAATCCTAATTTATTAGTCATTGATATTCAACTAAGAGAAATAATTTACTGTGGGTTGATCCCTTTTGGTGAATGTTGACCTTTTACGAGTAATTAATTCTGATATCTCAGGAAAAAGAAGCACATAACTAATTAACTATCACTATACTCTTAATTTCATAGGGTGTTCCGGTATTTTAGTCAGAAAATCTGGGACATGGAACTCCTTCACTGGTTTAAAGTCCTATCGCGAGTTTTGTATAAGTGAATTCGAAAAGAGAGAAAGAGCTGATATGTTTATTCGCAGAATGAATAATGTATTCGATTAAACCAAACCACTTTGCGGAACGGTCCGATTTGTGGGCCTGAGCCACTCCACCGCATCTGTTAGCGACTGGCGGAACTACGTCCAGCCTAGCGACGAGCGCATAGTCAGCGCGCCGCGTCGTCATTTCGCTAACTGGCGTACCGGGAGCTTTCTACACCTCGTGGCCGTCACGTCGTTTAATCACGTGACTCCCGAGCTTGCCTTACGACGCTGGGTGAACGCCGAAAATTGTGAAAGCACCGACCGGGAATTGAACCCGGGACCATGCGAACATGAATCCAATGTTCTAACCACTAGATTGCGGTTTCCCCAGGGTTGGATTAAGTAAACTCAAAATTGTCACTTGAAGACTTTCGCCTGAAGAACATTTTATTTTGAAGAATTTTTATGGTGTTCCTTAATGTTAAGAGAATATATTTGCATTAAAAGAAACTAGAATTTGTGAGTGACACAAAAAAAAAAAAAAAAAAAAAAAAAAAACATTGGACTTGTCTGAATGACTTTGGGTTTCAGGATACATGGACATTCTTACTGTGAAATTTACCAGAATCCTGATTAAAAACACATCGTTTTCCTTTGCATATAAGTTGTGATGACTATCCTCCATCAGTCGACTTCTTAATATTACATTTTTCAAAGTACTCGTCCTTAGCTTCTTACGATATAATCAAATATGTTTACTTCGTAATAGACCAAAAACAAAAAATGAGCTCGTCCGTGGCTAAGCGGTTAGCGTACGCGCCTTTGGCGCGGGAGACCCGGGTTCGATTCCCGGCGGGAGCTCATGTGGTTCGGAGTCCACGTTAATCAGTAGGTCCACGTCTCATATAGCCTCGCTGCTGATCGGGACGTAAAACTCAAAAAATCAATCAATCAACCAAAAACAAAAAAAATGTGTAACTATCTGTTTTGGAGAAACTGCATCGAGATAACAAGAACTTCCAGTGCTTCGAAATTGGAGTTGTTTTGAGAAATATTTGCTAAGATATTCGCTGATATGGCCACTTTATTTTTCGAGCCCAGCACATTATCAGCGAAATAAAGTCAAGATTGTTTACAAAATCGGGGAGAAAATTAATGTTCTATATTTACAAAATGCTCACGCAAAGTGAATAAAAATCATCATAATTGAAGTGCGCATATTCTTCGAGTGACGTCAACCTGGAACTTTATAAAATCCCATCTCGAAAGATAGAAATTCCCATTTTGCTATTAAGTTTCCCACGCGCTATACTAATTACAAAAAAATCAAAATTTATAAATACTTAATCAAAACTTACTTTCTTCAATATTTGAGTGAATTTTTCGGAAATTCCGATCTTCGGAATTTATCAAATAGTTGATAGATAAGTATTTTCTTAATTAAAAGTGACTATTAAAACTTTAGATTAAAAAACGTGTATATTTTTTGTCAGAATTTAGTATTTTCAGTATTCATTTGCGCCATAATGTTCTAGTGAATGCAATGAAACTAGACAAATTTCATTCGTCAGTTTTTTCGTATGGGATATTTTAGAAATTGTCTGTTTCTCCTTTCGTAATTTACTTTCTTCTGCTATTATTATTATTATTATTATTATTATTATTATTATTATTATTATTATTATTATTATTATTATTATTATTATTATTATTATTATTATTATTATTATTATTATTATTATTAATAGCGACCGATCTCGATCAAACTTTCAACATAGATAAGATTCCGACCTAGGATATTTTCATCATCATACTTTGACGGAACAATGTAGGGGAGGGGAAGGGTCTGTTTGACTTCATCACGCTTAAACCACCGAACCGATCTTAATCAAATTACCAACATAGATGAGGTTCCGACCTGGGGTGGTTTTATCATATTCCTTTGACAGTAAAACTTAGAGTAGGAGGACTGCAGGGGAGAGATATATATAAAAATAAATAAAACTTAATGCCTCTTGAACCACCTGACCGATCTCGATCAAATTTTCGACGTAGATGACGTTTGAGCCTGTAAAGTGTTTTTTTTTTTTTTTTTAATATTTTCACTTTGACGATAGAACCTAGGGGAAGGGGAGGGGAGATTAATGTATAAAAACAAATAGAACTAAATCTCTTGAACCACCCAACCGATCTCGATCAAATTTTCAACATACCTGACATTGGGGCCTGGGATAATTTTTATCATTTCACTTTGACGATGAGGGGAGGGGAGGAGAGGAAGAGATAATCAAAATTTCAACCAGCTGACCGATCCCGATCAATTTTTCATCAACCTAGATGAAATTCGAATCTGAGATGTTTTTGTCATAATACTTTGACGTGTAATGGGAGGGGAAGAGACATTTGAAAATAATCGAAAATAACTTATAATAGTGTCGAATCTATAGTTTTTGGGGTCGCTAAGATGAACAGTGACACTTCTCTTTTTGGGGTCGCTGAGATGAACAATGATACTTCCGATGCCGTGTGCCGCAACATGGAGAAGGATATATAAAAATCACCGAAAATGACCAATATCAAAGAGCGCTTTAGTAATGGTAAAAACGGAACATATTACTATTTTTCCTTAATTTAACCTAGCGAAATCGTCTTAGATTCAAGGACGTCTTAAATTTGAGTAATTATCGAGAAATTCTTAATTAAATATATTATCAACGTGTTATTAAAACTATTTTGCTAGCCAGAAATATTTTTAATTTTGCATCATATTCAGACAACAATAGTGTCCTGCAGGTTTGCTAATTATTATTATTATTATTATTACTATTATTATTATTTTCAAGTAAATTATATTTCCTGTTGTTTTTTTTTTTTTTTAAATTCACAATTTACCGCATAAATCACTTCCACACTAACTTGCACTTTTCAATAACAAAATTTGGCAATTAGCACTGACTTCATGTTTATTCAAGCGTCATTAATCTGCTTTTCGCCATAGAGAATTTTATCGGCTTCGAGAAATAAATACATAAAAAATCCCATATATGCTGACGAAAATTTCAATTTTGACGAAAATTCCCTTTATTCCTATTCAAAAATTTATTGCTAAAAATTCCACAAAATTGAATTTTTTCCACGACCTGCATCATTGTTTGCCACTTCTTTCAGACCTAACTACACAAACACTACCATGCAGTGGAATTAGGAACTTCAGGAGTTCCAGCACTTACTGTTTAAGCAATATGTTTTTAGTAATCATTCCTCTCCTTTAGCATAAAGGACATAATAGTGAGACATTTAGTTATTCTTATTACTATATAACGTAACGGAATTACTGTAGATTGTATTTCTGTTCATATTATGTTCGCAAAGAAATACTCCTCTTATATTGAGGTTCGTTCACACGTACGCAGGTGGAGATTGGTTTCTCGTTGCTAGCTCTATAGTTGTAAAATGAGTGATGAATATAATTGAGTGATTTTTGAAAAAATGAAATGAAATCTTTCCCACGGTTATGCCGGTTAGGCTAAAGGAGAAGGTGAAGATAAGAAATGAATGAAATGGTGTAATGAAGAAAGTAGGAGGAAATGGGAGAACCCCGAGAAAACACACGAACACGGTATTTGTCCACCACAAAGTCTACACGGCGCGAGCTGGGAACGAAACAGGGACCCCAAGTACCAAAGGTGAACGCTCTACCACTTTCGGTATGAATTTGTCGATTAATTGCAGTCCAGTAGTGTCTTTTTTTTTATAAGATAGAAAATTTCCAAAATTGACAGATGTAGGCCCTATCCAGGGTGGGTCTAGGGGGACCGAGCCTCCCTAAAATTTTCACAGTAGGCTTGCAAATTAATTATAATACGGTAATGAAATATAATATAGTTGGATCGGGCCCCCCCCTCTTACATTTTTGGGCTGGCTACCGGCCTGGATAGATGGCTTAGTGTTTCAGTGTAATTTTTCACATCCCATGGTTTTTTCTCCCCCATACCCCCCTCGATGTCTTCCACTTCCGAGTTCTCTTGTAGTTCTTTTGCCATGGTACGACACTACTCGTAGTTTCCGTCAAAATCTGAGCGTCGATAAAACCAAAATCAGTTCCAGCAACATTCGTGTTCCCAACAATGGTAAGCAAGCTAGCAACATCTTTTACTGCATCATCAGTTGATGTATCTTCGATTAAATCATTATCTGAAGGAAAGCCTGCTTTGTGGAAACACTTCTGAATTGCTTGGGGGTTGACTTGATCCCAGGCGGCAACTTCCTGCGACCTGAGGCTAATGTTTGGTTGCTCAAACAAACATCGGGTTCTTGCGATTTCATTCGTCGCCTCAATTTTCAGCGATCATGAACCTGATGGTTGGTCGAGCAACCTTGTAGGAACGTAATGGAAATAGCAAAAGTTTCTTATTATGCCACAAAGTGCCCGCAAGACGAGGTATATTAATTTTTGCTCATAATTTGTAAGTTATGCAATTAACAAAATGTGTGTTTTTTGGTAAAATAAATGTGTAAGGATGTGTAAAGAATTAGCACACATAATTAGTGGCAATTCCTTACGGAAAACGGTAGGTAGTACGGACAAATGTTTCGTATTGCAATCTTATTTCTCCCCACCTTTTCGAATGTGCATTCGAAACATATCGTTCCCGTTTGAAAATCGCAAGAACGGGGCATGTGCCCCCCCCATTACACCACAAAAAGGGGCTTTCGGGATTTTGTAAATAATTTCTACGGATTCTTTGGACCCACATTTGTAATGCAATTTTTTATTTCAACTTGATAGCATGTACCGTTCTCGAGAAAAAGGTAGTATCTGGGTCACTCTGAAACACCCTATATATATACAGTGGCGGCTCGTGGACAAATACTTTAAATACTTTATGGTTACTACTACTAATACTACTACTGTTGTTGTTGCTACTGCTACTACTACTAATTCATTATTATTGTTATTATTAAGTGAATTGCTTAAAAAACTCGAAATTGCAATCAGAAAAACTTATCATACTAACACGTTAAGTATAATCATAGGGCAACAACATTATGTCCACCAGTTTTGGCACCTCAAAAAATATATCTTTTAAGTAATTGTCAAGCAGAAATAGTAGTAAATCACTTTTGTTACTGATTGCACAAAGAATATCATTCCCCTATGCGGCCGGTAGTTCGGATTTGAGCTTTTATTTGTTCAGCATCGGTCGGGAAGAAATGTTTAAAAGTGGAAAAGTTCACCTATTGGAAACGCGCATAATACTTTCTAACACGCGTACTTTACTCATTTTCGCACAAGCTCACAAAAATACAAGGGAAAAATAGCACAAAAGACACTAATAAGATGCACATCTAAACTGAGAGATGGACACGTGGTTGATTTTTGATCCCTTCAGCATAAGTAACACAAGAGAGCAAGGTCAAGGGACAGAAAAACTGAAAGTGTGGAATCAACAACCTCTACAGACAAAGCGAATTTGGCAACAAGCAAGCTTCAGACCTTTTCGTTCTTAAAGGGTCAGATGGAATCGTGTGATGAGGGCCTACGATTCTTGGCCCATGCCACCGACATTCAAGCTAGGTTTCCACGTTGTCCGCCACATGAGTCATTGCGAGATGATACTAAGTTCACACAGAAACAGTTCAGGCCCTTTCTGCCCTTATTTTGTACTGACCGCGTGAATAGCGTGCCCATAAGCGTAAGTAGTTCATGGAAAAACTGATTTGAAGTAGTCGGAATTACTGTTTTTGCACTGAGAAAAATCTGTTCTCCGGACAGCGGTATATCGCACAAATTGACCGTACACCTCTGTCCGTTATCCGTATGCTACAATGCCACTGCCCTTGGATGTTACATCATGCCGTTGGAGGATATCAGAAGTACTTATGTTTTTAAAATGTAAACAAAGGCGCCGCTCTAACTGTAAATTATGTATTTCTAATGTACTTAAGATGTTTGACAAGTTAGAGAAAGTGTGTGGCGTTAATTGACATATGGGAAAGAATGTGAGGGTTCTAATGTAAGGTGAATGATCCGTATCACGTGTCATATTTATTTCTATCGTATTTTTAATTTCCTCGTATTATTTCTTAATTGGATCGTTTCCCCCTGGAAACTCCTTGTTAAAAATTTGATTGCAATTATGTTAAAAGCTCGTTGTTAAAATATGCTTAGCATACGTGTTATTAAAAGTGATTGTGATGGAATAATTTATTTAAATAGAGCAGCTCGTATTAAAGAATTCCATAGGAAGCTCTGCTTACCTGATAATATTTTAATTTCTCGCTTCGATATGAAACTCACAAACATCATCTATTGTGTTCCAACAAAATTATATGCTGTGAACATCTTTAAAATTTGATATGAAGCTCATTAGAACAGTCAGACTAAAATAAAATTAATCTCGAACCCAGCTTTCTAATTAGATCGTTTCCTTTGGAAACTTTTTGTTAAAAATTTGATTGTTGTGTAATAATTTTAATTGGTTCGTATGCCAAGGCATACTCCTTGTTAAAGCATGTTCCCTGAATCCCCTGAGCCCTGTAAAGAATGATCTCTGTTCCCTTGTAATGAATGGTTCCTGCTTATGTATTAGCTCGTATTATTTAGAATAATACACGTTATTTAAATTGGCCCCTGTGCAGGCCCCTTCTTAATTATTTGTTTTTTACTGTGATACGAAGGTCAACCACATAACGTAGAACAGATATGCTGTGGACATATTAATTATTTATTTTCTCGTAATTACACATCGAACAATCGCAGATTGTGATCATATTAAAAATGGGGAGGGAATAAACTTTATTCATGCGGGACACATTGTGGATTTTCCTTCTGAAAGACGTCGTGTAGGGAGTACGTACACAGTTGCATATACAGAGTATGGTCTTCGTATGTCCCTCATGGCCGAGGTCTGGATATTAACTGAGGTTTTCGCGCTCGGATGGAAAGCCTGGCGTGAAAGCTGGTGGTGTAGTTTATTGTCCATATTGCTATGTGAAATTAGAGAAAGTCACTGACGCATTAACAAACAACTTTGGCGCCGGGGTGAGTAGACGTCAGAGAATATCCCAGACTAATAGAAAAGAACATTGGAACCTAGATCGATAGCCGAAGTGAGAAGCTGGTTGGATAGGTGATTGAGCTTATTGCTACGTAACATCAGAGAAAGGCGCGGACTAATAGAAACGAACTTTAGCGCCGCGTAAGATGAACACGTGATTACCTTCTGGGTATGAAAATACTTTAAATAGAAGTTATAAAAGAGAGAATATATAAAGATACATCATGCAGTCGTATGAGAAAAAGGATTATTGCATAAGCAATATTGAAGCATCATCACCATCTGATTTGAAATAGAAATATACGAATCATTGTCAGATGAATAATTTGGTATTGACGCAATATAATCACCAGCGCTAACAGTTTCAGAAACCCCTCCTTCATCTCCGCCTGTATTATCAAGAACATCAAGATTTTGGAATTGAGACTGTTGTTATAATAGTCAAAAAGTGGACCGAGAATGTATAAAGAAGGCTATTGAAGAATGGGATTTCAACGATACGTTAATATGTGACGGATGTAGAGAAAGCTCCTATCATGGCTATGCTCATGATTTATGAATGTGCCCCAAAGTAATTGGAAACCCGTGCATGGAGTATTATAGCAAGCCCGTGTTCAAGAAGCTGTGTTTTACCTATATGCAAATACACACATTATTGGAATATTAACAAGAGAAAAATTTTATGAATTATATCTAGAATTATTAAATGATACAGACTATCACCCGGAGTTACTGGACGTTTTATTAAGAAAATTCAGACGGAAATCGGACATTCCAGAGTGAAAAAATATATTCAAATCGTGGTAGTGTTTCATGTGTGTTATGTACTGTTGAAAATATTAATGTGAATTGTGCATTAAAAACAATAAAAAATATACTTAGGTAATAATCATCCAATTCAATGCGCGGAATGCAAATTGAATATTCTTCATGATTGTATTCATCTTCATAATACTGGAACATATGCAGCGAAGTACTTATCTCTTGATAAAACTCCTTGCGAACTTTTTGAAGTGTTTGAACAAGAACGTAGTTAAATATCATTTATATGTTTTATCCGTAAACTTGTAATCTTTTAAGAAATACAGAGTTTATTGGTCAAATTATAGAATTTTCTATTCAACGCACAATTGAAATTTCACCATGTGTAAATCAGTAAATTATTGATATTCAAGTTTTCAAAATGCCTGATAGCTAATTTAATATTCATGAGTTTTGCCTAAGCGCGTGATGATACAGTAAATTTCCATTGCTTGGTAAAATCTCCAATGCAATTAATTTATTGTCATTAGGTTGCCAAAAACAAATTGATTGGCTAACATTAAATTTACACAGTTTGAAATGGGATAGCAAAACTGGATATACTCTATCATTTATACGCAATCTCGTATATCAATTATGTGCATGAATTTGACCTTTTATTGAAAAGGTTTAGAGAAATCTTTTTGGATTAAGAAAATATTTGCATTAGATAATGTTACTGATTTAGAAACGAAACATTGTCCTTCATTAAATGATTGTGTGAAAACACATTTAATGATTATTGTTCTTTTCACACACATATTGTAAAGAAATCAGGATGTCCATATCGTAATGCACAACAGTAGAATTATTCTCGGAAATATGAAAGATCAACAGTATTAATTAATGCAATATCAAGATTTTAATGAGAATTGCAAATAAAAAGCAAGAATTTATTTTTTTTAAATTTAAAAATTCAAAAAATATAAGTAAAAAATTTTATGTATATAATAAAAAATGTAAATATATATAACAAAGCAATAAAAAATATTTGCGTTTTCTTTTTATAATTTTGTTTACATGTTTATAAATAATATCATTCTTTTCAAAATTTTCCTTCTTAAACACTTTTAAACACTTTTGAAATGATCGAGTGGGAATAATATGATGCAAAAAGAATAAAACAAAATATCCGAACAAAACAGAATAATCGTCCTGATATTGTTGACTATTTGTAAAATATATTTTAGTATTTTTTGATAAAAAGTTTATTTCCTTGGGAATGTCCATAGCAAGACTATCAAAGTAATAGCCTTGTTTTTTGTCATCACTGTACACTGAAACCCAGTTCGTATCATGTGAATCAGATGTATCAATATTTATCACAAGTGCAGCAGGCGGTTCCACCATTACAGAAAATTTGTCACTAGGGTAAATTCCAGTAACACTTACAGCAGTTAATTTATCAACTAGTAACACTTTTAAAAATTCGTCACTATACATGATGAAGATTATTATTTTTCTTAATTGTAGTCGGTGTGTAATTATCACTGTTATTCACATGTAAAACATAATCAAACACTTTTACATCTTTACTATACAGTAGTGCTGCATAAACACTGCACCTATATTGTCCAAAACGATGTATATTATGTGCACACTTGTCAACGTGAAAACTTAATGCAGTATACTTTAAACAGACTACTTGTTCCAAATTTGTAACATTTCTTTGAAGAATTTCTTGAAGAAAACACTTTCTAGTTATTCCATGTGTAAATACTTGTAGTATTTGAACAATATGATTGAATTATCTCCTTAAGATCAGAATACTCCACATCGCCTTCGTGCCAGGTAATGCCATATTCATTCTCACTTAGATACTTGTTTGTACTTATGATTGGCTCAGATAACTTATTTGTTGGATATGGTGGTTTAAATATTCAATTTTGAAAAAAAGGGACGTCAGGATTTGCAATTGCTAGCTCCTTTACAATAAATTCATCATCGTTATTGTGGAAAGCAGAGAAGTGCACAACAACCCTCATTATACTCAACTGAATAAATTAAAAGGTGTTACCAGTATAAATATTTCTTTCTTTGTTTACTTGTGCTAAGGAATCAAATTCTGCATACACAATACATATGACAGGTTCAGTTAAAAACTCCGAAAATTATACTTTTAAATTTACAGGGGAATCACGAACGACATCCCATGTATTATCGTGTAAAGTTCCTGTTGGAGACAGAATAAAAATATACAGAGCATATCCATTAGGATATTCATCAAGAGTATCAGTATTTGAATAATTTTGATAATATATACCAGTACCTGATATCAAAGTATAGTAACTTAGAACGTATAAATCATTATTAAAATCAGGAGTAAGGGGGTTGGGAGGAATTGGTTTTGAGCCGACGTGCAATTGTAGTTTGTTAAGGCTCAAGTTTCGAAACTCATGGGGATTAAGATGTGGTTTCCCATTGAATGCTCTGTTGGAGATGAAACCAATAACTAGGTCTTTAGAAACATTAACCAGGAAGAGATTATCAACGTTCGAAGACTTGACTTGTGCAGGAATAATATAAGATCTTGTTTTGCGAGAGGTAACTTGGCGGCTTTCGAAACCATTCGTGTATTTATTTGCATTGCTAAATCTGCAACTACACCAACGCGTCGTACATGAAGAATAACCTCCTCAAGTGCAACTTTATAATTTGTATTTACAGGAGACATTAAGCAAAAGTTATCTGTACTGCGGTGTTATTTTACAAGTATACTTACTTTATTGGAAAGCATACGATTTAAACTTACAATATCAGTATGAAGACGTCCGTATGTTTCAAAAGATTTACTATTTTTCACCTTATTAGCATGTTTTTGAAAACCAGCATTTGTATGATCTAATTTATTAAAATGTATTGCAGTATCTTTATGCCACATCGCACATGCTAAATGTGTTTGATAACCATCATAAGAATAATTTAATACTGTTTCAATATATGCACAATAAGGATAAGGTCCTGATTAACAAATTAATTTATCATTAACGAAATATCAATTTGACTAAATAGCGAATGTAGGAATTTATTTACTGGTGCAACAGTATCATCTTCAGTTAAATTTGTACCATCAACTTTTGTAATTTTAGAACGTATATAAAGATATGCAGGATGAATAAATACCCTGTTTCTCCAGGAATAACAAATTCAATAGGCCCTGTCGAGGTTAATGTAGAAATAAGACGATAGTCAGCATTTGTAGTTGCTTCATTAGTTGTTTGTGTCATAGGTATAGAAAAGAAATCAAATTCATTGGTACATCATTCAGACATCTCGGAATTTAGGAGCGACATTATGAAAAGATATCGTTTATAAGTTTACGTTTTGTCGGTGCTCCAAACTTTACAATTGCAGGAGCCTTCCTTTTGCGTGACCCTCTCTTACCGCTACCAGTTAGCAACTGTCCGAGTTTATTAAAGGCTCTTACATTTAAACTATTAGCAGCTTCTTTTTCTCGTGCACGAATACATTCATTAAATGGGCGATTTCCCAATACATCTCCCGCAACTTGCATACCCGTTTGTAATGCCTGACGTCTTACAGGTTTTGCACCATTTTTAAGAAATGGTAAAGCAACAAGAAACAACCCTTTAAAGAAACTACCTATACCATGTCCCCTTTGATGTACAAGTTCTGAAAAATATGGCATACAACGCTCACGGTGATTAGAAACACGTCTTGATCTCATTATTATTATTATTATTATTATTATTATTATTATTATTATTATTATTATTATTTAGCAGATGCAGGAGAGCGTTTAAATTGTAGTGTCACGGACAGTGTCCCAAATCGAAATGGGAAATTTCGCCAACATGATCTTTTAATAGTATTTCGATTGTGTTAAAACAAAATTTTGCAAGCGGCATATAATGAATATCTTCAAAGGTAATTGTTTGTACCTTTCCGTATTTAATATCAGAGATTGTAGCTATACGTAATAATGGAGCTTTTGTATCACCTAAAAATTGATATTGTATATCTGTATAAATAAAAATATCATGTGGATATCCAATATCTACATATGGTTGTTTGAATCCCCCATCTTCTTTCACAAGATCCTATTTTAAAGAAAAACCCAATTGTAATGCTAAAGTCGGTCACAATGTGACAGATTCTACACGTTCACCACATTCGACATGGACAATATTTAAAAAACTAAATCTTATAAATCTTCATATTGTGTTTAATTCATCTATTAAATGATGAATAGTTGGATAATATCCAACAATATCTTTACTTTTCATAGGTTCTGCATTTTTAAATTTATACCATATAACATTTTCACTTTCGATAACATTATAACTTGCTAATGGAATATGTACTTCGCTTAAGGCTACGTACCAATCCGATTCTGATAATCGTATATTATTTTTTGATTAATAAAATGTGTTGGACTATTTGTAGGATATACATTTGTACTAGCGTTTCAAACTAATGTAATGTAAAAACTATCATCAATACTTTCAGAAATCATTTTCGTTTAAAGTGAAGAGTCAAGTGTGAAGTGCCGAAAAGAAAAGGTAATTTTAACCCATGTTCATCTTTTAAAATTACTTCTATCGTATCAAAATATTCTTTCTCAACTTTAAAATAATGCGGTGTGTGAAACACAGAAGATTTTACAAGACCGTGTTGTACATTATATACACTAAGTTTTCAAACTATCGGACCTATATTTTCTTGTTGTTTCACAATATCAACACATACATTTATTGTATTGGGAATAAAAAATTACATGGAAATTTCAAAGTGTCAATATCAAATCAACATTTCTAACTTTTGTGTATAAAACATTTCTAATATCAAGTGTATTTTCATTTATAACTCAAAAAATATGTTGTAATGCCGGTGTAATACCAATCATATATTGATCTTCTAATTTTAAAGAATGTTTAATAACAATTTTGTTTTTATTATGTAAATATTGTAATATGCTAACATTTTCAAAAATCAGCTGAAGAATAGGTTCAATAGATGAATAATATCCTGGTGCTCTTGGAACAGGATTTTTATCTTCAATAACAGTAGTAACTACAATTTCTTCATTTTCACCATCATTATAAAAACTCCACGGAATATTAATTTATGTTAATTCAACGTGCCATTCCCCATCACTTAAATCCATAGGTTGTGCTAATTTAACTCGAAATGAAGCACTAGTATTATTATCAAAAAGTTTACTACTGGCATTTGAAGGAAGAGTAACGTAAAAGTCGTGTAAAGTTTGAATTCATCTTGCAGACTGAATAGAATCTGAACTAATCCACGAATTCATACTTGACGGATATCTCAACCATTTTACATACATCCACCTATTTTTACGTTTTAATACTTTTTCAATCAGATAAATTTTCTTTGAATTTATAATTGCTTTTTGTAATTCTTGTACATAAAACATCCCTCTAATTTCTTGGCCATTCCAATCTTTTAATTTATAAATGACCGGATCTGATTTAATATATTTATCAACAATAAATATTTCTTGTGACCATTTAGGTAAATATCCTTTTTCCAATATACTTACTAACACGGACATAATCACCAGAACTAAATTTACAAGTTGTATTTTTATTTATTTTATTTCCGTAAAATGTTTCCCACACTTGCTTGCCATTGAAATCATTTAGTTATACAGGTGCAGTTTTAATACTTGAATGAATATAATTATTTACAATTTGATCCAAGACGTTAATATATCGATAAGTATTCTTTCCAGTAAATTTTCTTTTAATATTCTTATAAATTGTTCTGCTAAAGCGCATTTAATTTTGGAATGAACACTATAATTATTAATTTCATATATTTATACAATTGTTTTACATAACGGTTATAAAATTCACCAAATAAATCTGTTAGTACGGTAAACACAGGCAACTTGAACTTTTAAAAAATTTTTGTTATTGCTTTTACCATTTCAGGACTTTTCATTGTTTTTACGGAACGCAATATTCATACCGTGAAAAACTACCAATATAACATAATATATACATTTATAATTATTATTATACTTTGCAATATTTTGCATATCTGCTAAATCCATTTGTAATGGTTCATAAGGTGCTCTAACATAATACTCTTTACGTTCAAAAATTTACGAGCTGGTGCATGTAATGTATAAGCATCTTGAGAAGCTAACCATTTCTTAGTTTTCTTTTTAGACAATTTTGTTTATGATGTAATGTTTGTATACTCGATAAAGAAGCAGGATTGAAATGATCATAATATAATTTTGATAATTTTGTCATTTTTATATACTATATTCTTTCAAATGTTTAAACAAATTAGATACTGCTGTAGTTCTAGATGACTTTTTGCTTCACGACTACGTTGTCTTTTACTACTAGTAGTAGTAGTTCTACTACTACTATCCAATTTTGATGCTGGTGTGCCAATAAATTCTTTAGGAACATTAAGATCTAATACATTTTTAAATTCATGAATACTTATAGGATTTCTTGAATATTTTCTTGTACGCACATCCTTTACTAAATCTATAATATTTAGGCCGGGTATTGTTTTTACTTGGGTACGTACTATACCAGATTACTCCCACTGAATTTTATCCGAATTTGTCAACTGTTTTAATAATAGATCTGTTTCCCTACGTAGTGTTTTCGGTACTGATTGTAAAATGTCTGATAGAAATGGTAAATAGAAGTATTGTTATCATTGGAAAGTAATGCAAAGTTGATTTTTCTTCTTCCTGAATAACAGGTAATGTAATAGGTTTATGTGAAGATGAAGTATACTGTAAATAACGATGCAGAGCTTGTTGATGTAATTTCCACTTTTGTTGTACACTAAGATCAACACGTTCTAAATTATTATTCATTTCTTCATCTAAACGTGATTGATGTGCATCTATGGATTTAAGGTCGGATCGAATTTCATGTACAGTATTTTCAGGAACTAAAATCATTTTCGTAAATCTGATGTTGTTATCGACTAAAGATGCTACTTCCTACTGCTGCAAGAAGTGGTCTTAAGATTAATGGTAGAAGCACACCACATTTTTCCATTAACAGCTTCTTTTTCTTTAATGCCGTACGTTGTTGAGATAAAGCACGTAAGATCTTTTGATGCCTACATGAACTTTGCTTCTGACGAGAATTTAAACGGATGTTACCTTTTATTGTGTTTTTACCTACCTGAGAAATTGTTCTTGTTAAATCATATGAAGCATTTTCTAAAATTTGTTTCCGTTTTGTATTCCTGTATTTGCGCAGAGCACGGAGCGTTTTGTAGTATTGTTTCAGCTTCAATATCTTGATTCAGACTAAACAAAAATTTCTGTATGAATGTCTTTTAAGTTCGCATACACATGCATGATTTCATTAGGAAAAATATTTGTATGTATTCGCAATGCATCGTTTCTTTTCACAGTAAAGTCAAATAATACATAAACGTGAGGCTCACGTGTTATTGCTTCGAACGCATTCAAGATTTCCTTACTATATCGAGGAATTATTTGCCTTGCTAAATACTGTATTTGTAATTTATCACGAGGATTTTTAAATACTATAATATAACGTGCATTTAAACTAATATCACGTGCATGTTTCCTTTTGGAAATAAATTTTGAATAATAAATATTACACTCAACTGTTTACGATGTGCATACTTTGTAAATAAATTACTAACATCACCATTGGTTTCCGACATCAAGTATTAATAATGAATTTTCTTTAAATTCAAAATTATTCACGTCGGCTATTCCCTCAACAAAACGTATTTTTGCATGTGAATCTAAGTTTGGTATTACAGCGCCATAACACCACATAATATCATTAAATTTGATACTAAAAATTAGTACACGTTCATTAAGTAATCGATTTAAAAACATGTCTTCTCCTTGACGGACCGCAGACTAAAATAGTAGAGGGATGTTGAAACTTTAACATCATGCACTCAAATGAATACATACTATAGAGCATTTGCTTTATATACACACTCACACAAAAGGAAAGAAAAAACAACTGGAAATATAGGAAAATTAAAGCTCTCGATTTAAAAAATTAAACCTCTCGAGATTCCGCAGAAACCGATTCAATAAATAATTAACAACAACTTTCTATAAGAGATTTAATTTTTTTCACAATCAATTTTAACATTGAGTTTCTATATGAAATGATTCAACAAAACTTACACAGTAAACGAAACAGTTTAAAAAGTAGAAAATAAGTTAATCAATTAATTAACAATAAATTAGTAATAAATTATTTGAAGGGTTCACACCACAAAAAGAGACATTCGTACAGCTTACATTCACTCGTTCCTGGGCCTATAACCGTAATTTACACTTGCACGTTTTCGTATGGATTCGTCGTCAGCCACGTCATGTTCGCCAATACGTTCAAGTTTTTTGTTGAAAACACGGTGTGTCTTTTTCTCTGTAATTCTAAAGATACGGAACCCTGGTCTGCGCACGCTACTATATGGAATTTCTATTACTGTGGACTCTAATTGTCCAGACACTCATTTATAGAAACTCTTAAAGTTAATTTTCTGAGAGGTTCTATCGTTTAGTGTTACCCGCTAAATTTGACTATATCCCAAACGTCCCTTTCGGCATTAATTAGCCTATATGCGTAATTTTTTTGCCTAACTCTTGGATGGTTGAAAACTTCCAACCTTCCGTAATTTTATCTGTTAGATCACCCAAGTAGTTCCCAAGCGGTACCAAAGGTTCCTCATTTTTTCTGTATATACATAATACTGTCGGTGTCACAGTAAATTGCTTTGTCTCGTCCTACAGTCGTCAGTAGTTTTACAGTTCAAGTCTTGCCCTCGAAGTAATAAAATTACATTGGAAAACTCGAGAGGAACATTTTCCGTTTCCATGTCTGTACGTGATAATTAAATGATCGTAATTAAATGGGACCACACTTTGAATATCATACCGTGCCGTTGTTAAATACCTAAGAAACTTGACTTTATCATTAACGATTACACTATGTGACATATCAGTGCGCTGTCCCCATTTGCAATATAATGAGTTGAGGTAAAGTTTTGCACATTGCCTCAATTCCGTGTTCGTTTTAATGTTATCATAATTCATCTGTATGCCTTCGTGGGCAAAATATTCCTGGATATATATCTTTGTTTGTCTTCTTCTTTTTAACAATAAGCAGTAAAAGCAGAGGCTTCCTGCTTCATCTGAAGTAAGGAATTCACATAAGTTCCGAACAAACCAGCTGAATTCCCCTCTTCAGGACACATGAGTTCCAATACCCATATCTCATGTATATGTAGTATTTTGTAACCTTTATGAAGAGCAAGGTGTAACTCTGCTGTACAAAATGCCCCTGTAAGAGGACACTCAGCGTTGCTATGAGTACAATCATTAGTGTTTTCCTCTTCCATAAATATACGGCAAAGACCGAAAAGTAATCGGCCTCCCGCAACGTACGCGAGGATTGGTTAATAAAGGTCTTTTGGAGGCAAAATGGCGCATTTTACTACACCATGAATACTTTCCACATCTGGAAAGTCCGGCTCTGTATGTATCTCAGATGATTCAGCAGCATAGGTTTACGTGACATTATAAATGGGTACAACAATGTAATATCGTGTAACTTATGACGTCATCACCCCCACGCTCGACGTAAGATCGAAACACTTCAGTACGCCGCCGTTGTAACAATTCTCGGGAATAAGGAAATCAGGTACAACTTTTTAAAATAAACATTTGTACGTACTTATCCGTCTTTACCTTATCCTAAGAACATTCCCAGATTTCATATAGGTATATACCTAAACATTTCAGATTCTTCCGGCGGAGCATTGTTTGTTCGTGTCTTTTTCCATCGTATTGTAAAAGAAATAAGCGTCATACAAGAGGGCGTCGCGATTAAAAGGGTAAAAGCGCTTACAAGAATGCCAGAAACAGACCATGAACTCGAAGACAGCATTAAGTCCCTTGTGCCTTTCATCGACTTTGCACATAACAATACACTTTTCTCCCACCTCGCCTAGCATGCTGGATTTCTATCCCTAATTGTTCTTCCATATACATAATCCACTGCATAGCTTTAGTATTATACATGGTCTTAAGATGGAAACCCAACGGAGATAGTATTTTCAGGTAAGTACAAGGTACGATATGTGCGCATTGCAAGACTTGCAATTGTGGATGACGTAATGAAACATTGCAAACCATTCGTTTTCTCCTCAATAATGTCCCTAAATTTGGTGATCGCTTCTGCTAGAATTCTAACGTCATTCTCACAGAGAGCATTTCCTTTTGCAGGTTAAACTCGCCATTTAAAGCACGTTCTTTGTGCCAGGCTGTTAGTTGTTCTTTTTCTTATGTGCTTCTCTCCTCAAGGTCAGAGATTTTAGGTGGGGAATAGGGAACAACATAATTGATTTTGTTCTGTGTTAAATGTGGAAAATTTTACTTTTTAAATTTACACTAAGGCCTAAAGTTTTGGGTAATTTGGATCATTTACAACCGATAAACAAAAGAATCTGAAAAAATACGATTTCCAATTTTAATAGTAAAAATTTTCTGACCCAGAATAAGGACATTAGGAATGATATGCAGCTCTTCTATTAGATCTCTAAGGCAAAGGAGACCGTCGTGTCTAATGGCATTGTGACCGATGCAGACTATATTGGTAAAGAAGAGACGCCCTACTAATGCATGCTTAATAAAAGCCGCCATCGTCTTATAACAACACGAACGATTTCCATTATTATCACCACATGTCTTACAGGGCTCATCAATGCTTTTAGTTATACAGCAGTGACATGCTTATAGCACACGAGCACTACTTCATGTTCACTTACACTTCGCGCATTTGGTGCCTTTAACATCGTTTCTACGTCATAAGCAATGTACATAAACCTATTAGTGTGTACAGGCTTTTGTATCTGTACAAAACATGTGTGGTTCATTTCAACATGCATGCGACATTTTGAATAAAAATTCTCACCGTACACATGATCGGATTTGCGACGCCTGTTATCAAACATTACACCACAATCAATGCAGACCTTAACGTTATCACATACAGATTTAGCCGCTTTATTACGCTTCAGATTATTCTCAAAACATACACCCTCAGCAAACTCTCTATTGTATGCATCACTTTTAATTTTCTTACTACTATAATGACGTTCGTGTTTCTTTTCGCAAAAATAACACAAGTTTTACACTTGGGTTTATATGAAAACCCATGATACACTTTCAAACAATAATAGCAATACTTCTCTTTTCCAAAAAAAAAAACATTTAATGTTGGGAATGGGTTCAAAATGACCAACAGTGTTACCTCTCTGATAATAAATAAAAATCTTATTTTCTGCAGGCTCTCCTGGTAACGAATTATATATTCCCGGGTATTTCTTTCATAAATTACAATTTGATATTCCCCTTTCAAATGAGATTGGAAAATATCTTTAAAGTCACAGCGTCGCTTCGTTTCAACGTTAACCCTGCCTTCTCGCAGAGAACTGCTCTAACAACTCATGATACGTTGTTGTTTCTTCTTAACTGACGCAAACTTTGCCTACTTGCTGTATGTTTGATATTCCACCAAACAATTGCTATGAGGAGGCAATAAATATTCTTATTTTCTATGCGTATTAACCGCTTTTCCAAGTAATCTTGGTGCATTGAATATTTTTCAATGGTACTCATTTTCTTAGTTCTTCCCTGGCCATGCATACTGTCGGCAATATGGAAGTAGAGAGTACTTCGTGCCCCAAAAGGAACTCCTCATTTGAATTTAATACTCGTTCAATTGAGGTAAGACCAGTTCTAACAGAGAAATCGCGACTTCTTTTAAATGGCACATACACAGACTTGTTATTTCAACTATTATTGCTGTCTAAGTATAGCCCGATATAATTCATGGAGCGAGCATTGGAGATAACATATTCCAACGCAAAAGCAATTAAACTCTCAATATAGGCCTCTGGATTATCAATACTCCTCTCATTATCTACAAATCTAACCGCGATTTCATGGCCCGTAAGATGAAACTTACGAAACGTTTCTCTGCTTTCTCTAACAACTTCGAAGTTCCTAATGTTTTGATTTTGCCCGTCATTATTATTATTACTATTACTACCACTTGTTTTGCTACTACTAGTACCACTTGTACTATTATAGCTCCCATATCCCACCAGTACTGAATCAGGGGCGTATGAAGGTCCAGGCTGAGGATCATATTATCCATGACCATGATTATACTTTACACAATGTTCAGGCGGGGGATTGTATACAGGATTTTGTCCCTGGACCTATTACATGGGTGTAACCACAGCATCGTCCATATTTTCAACCAATCTCCTCATTTCTTCTTCAACGGAATTCAGATCAACCCCATCTAAAAATGATAAATCATCATTACTTAATTGATTTAACTTATTACTACTCAAGTTACAATTTTCTTGAGTGGTCATGGCTATGGGTGTTTCAGAAGAAATTAAAAGTTGATTCGAAATAAACCGCGTCCCAAAATCAAAAAAATAAATAACTATGTATCTTTTGTTCTATCTACTTGACCCTCCCCACTAGATAATAAATACATAGGTTTACGCTGAGGGCAATCATAAGTTTCGTTACTACGGATAAATCAGTAAACAAACAAGTCCAAAACATCATCACTGCATACGCAGTGCTGCAAGGGTAAAATGTCATTACCTTCAAAGACACGAAGGGCGCGTAGTAGTGCGTCGCATCTTTCCGAGTCCCGATGTCACAGACGCTGTAGTTCCGATATGGCTTTCCAGGCGCTGAAAACTCTCGGATACTCGTTGAGACCGCGAACCACTTCTTGAAGGTATATCTCATCGACCATGTTAAGTTCTTCGGTAGGGCAAAAATCCATCTAAAATAAACAAAAGAGAACAATGCTTTTGAGTTATCAAGCACGCTTTATTAATAATGTTAAAACTAATCACTTATTTGCAAGCAGCAGTTAAATATTGAGTGTAACAACGGAACCAAACAAAAACTTTCAAACTACAGTTATATAGTGTATAAAGACAGGGAAAATTTCTCATTTTAAAACTTCAGTTATATAATAATCATATAAGTAAAAAAGAATGACAGCAATCAAACTAACTTTATGTCGGCAGAAGATTAACTCTAGTCTCTCGCTTGAAAAGTCTCTCGGCTTGAACAGTCTAGTCGGCTTGAAAAGTCTCTCGCACTGTTCAATAATACTGAAGAAAATTGAGTGTAACAACGAAACCAGTCAAATTTTCCAAACTGTAGTTAAATAATGTATAAAGAAAGGCTCAATTATTTATTTCCAAGCTTTAGTTATATAGAAATCATATAAGTAAAACAGAAAGACAGTAGTTAACTTTATGTCTGCAGAAGATTGACAAGAGTTTAAAAAAGAGTCTCTCCCACTGATCAATAATACTGAATAAAATTGAATGTAACAAGGAAATCATTCAATTATTTTCAAAGTACGGTTAAATAATGAATAAATTACCGTTAATTAGTTATTTTCAACCTATCGTTATATAATAATCATATAAGTAAAATAGAAACACATCAGTTAACTTACTTCATGTCTGCAGAAGATTGACCAGAGTTTAAAAAAGTGTCTCTTGCATTGTTCAGTAATACTCGATAAAAACAAGCCAAGAAAAAGAGCAAATTGTATGATTTCTTATATATTTAAGAAGTATAAGAAATATAAAATACACACCTCTTAATCTATAGTTAATCTCTAAAAACAGCAAAATGACGTGCCCACGTCGGTACTCTGGCCGCTCAACAGACAGTAAGCTAACAGCTTCTCCTTAAAAGTTTAATGTTTTTTCTTTAGTGCAGGGCTGGCTAAAATTCCAGCACGAATTAGCACACTGTAATTTAACCCTTAAGGGATCTTGGCTTTTTGGGCTATTTTTTAGACTTTCAGTCAAGCAACTACTGCATCGTCACTATTTATCATAGGATCATGGTTCATACCTCATTCTCTTCAGAATAAAGCTGGGTTTCAAGTGGTACCACTTGCATGCTCATACCATATACCAGAAGCGGGAAAAATGTCAAAGTGAAAATTTCGGAAGGAAAAATTTTTTCCTCGAATTTTCGCCCCCCTGGACCCCCCTGTGTGAACGTAGCCATCTAAAAAATATCTGATAAATAGTACTTGGTGTACTGAATGTGTGTGCCAAATTTGAAGTTTCTATCTTGAATAGTAAGGGCGGGAGAAATTTTATCAAAAATTCCCACAATGCCCCAAATTACCACAAGACACTATGATCTCAGGGAAAAAATTTCCTGAGACATCCCTAATTACCCTAGGGACATGTGTCGCCCATATTCTCTTCTGAATAGAACTGCCTTTCAGGCGGGACCATTCACATGTCTCCATCATGTATCTAAGCCGGGAAATTCCCGAAAAAAGGGATTTTTTGGGTCTAAATTTCCCTTTTTTCAATTTTTAGCCCCTCTGGACCTCCCTGTTTTAACTCAGAAATCTGAAAAAAATCTGTTAAATGCTACTCGGTTGACTGAATGTTTGTGCACAATTTCAATCTTCTAGGTGCAAAAATAAGCCCACCAAAAAAAATCAGAAAATTCCTTATGTTACCCTATACAGAAATATATTTTGAAAAAAAATCACTGAAACGTCCCTAATTACCCTAGAATAATAATTCGACCATCATTCTCTTCAGAATGGAACTGCCTTTCAGACGGTATGACTCACGTGTCCCCATCAGGTATGTGAGGCGGGAAAATCAGGAAAAACGGGATTTTTTGGGTAAAAATATCCCTTTTTCAACCCTTTGCTTCTCTGGTTCCCCCTCTGCTTTAGCACTGACATCGGAACAAAACATCTGGTAAATACTACTCGGTGGACTACATGTTTGTGCAAAATTTCAATCTTCTACGTGAAAAATTAAGCCCGCCAAAAAATAATGAACATAGGCTTCATAAGGGAAAATTTCTATTTCATAATTATGACGTCATCACCTCCTATGTCTGGACGCAGGACGGTCTGGAACCATACGTAATGTCTTCTACAATGTATCTTCTACAATGACTTGAAAAACAAAAAAACGGACGGAAAAGCTCAAATAGAAGAGAAATAACGCAATGTACGATGAAAAATGCGTATCGTACAAAATGTACGATAAGATCCTTAAAGGGATAATAATATGGAATCTCAATGAAAAAATCTTAACTCCTTTAAAAATTCTGTACCAATAATTTTATTTGAGAAACAATTGATTGAAAGCAGTAGTTTAACAGCTGGACGAAACTCGTATTTGATCTTTTACGTGTGACAGCGAAAAAGGAAATGATATCAAAACCAAATAAATAGCTATTATATCACATCGTATAATGATTGCCGACACGTTCTAACATGTATGCCGAAACCATTGCTAGGTAACGCGCCCTGCTGTCAGTTTTTGGAACTAATCAGTTTCTTTTAAGTGTGCTTCGCGTCGGATGTCAAGCGAACTTTCTCTTTTCTGTTCGGGTGAGTAATCTGTTCTATGTAATATACATATGTTCCATATTACATGAATTTATTATTATAAATATGTTATCCAGATTTAATAATCAGAGGAACTTGCCTTCATTACGGGTGGGGTGCCCCCTAATATCTACACACACAAAGTCTTTAATGTAAGTGTTTTCTGCGGGAAAAGTTCCCAAACTCGTACGCCTAAATTCAGCGTCCCGGCGAAAGCACCTATTTAGTGCTTCTTTTATGGTAAAAGTTTCAAGTTCAAATCCCAGTGGAAGCACTTATACCATAAATCGTTTCATGCAGTACTAGGGGGCGTTAATAGTCCCGACAATACAACGTATCGTTTGCGCTTCTACCGTAGGATACTTATCTGTTTAGCTTAAAAATAGGCCTTCAAAACCTAAACTAAGTCCGGTATAGTGCCGCAAGCAACCGCGTATCACTCCTATTAAAACTTAGGTGCATTCCGTGAGGTTTTCTCGGGGTTCCTCAGTCTATTATTTCTCAGGCAGTGTAACTTAATAGCGACTAATCTTATTAGGAATTGTTAAATATAAGTTGGTTTTCAGCAAACTTGGGTTCTACTGTGACCCATGGATTTTCTCAAAGCTCCCCGTTTCCTGCAACAATCCCATCCCACCATTGTTTCAATAAAAGTACCTTCTTACCAACTAATTTTGGAAATCGTTAAATATAAGTTGGTTTTCAACAAACTAAGGTTCTACTGTGACCCATGGATTTTCCCAAAGCTCCCCATTTCCTCCATCATTCCCATCCGACCAGTTTTTCAAAAAAAGTACCTTATTACCAACTAATCTTATTAGGAGCCGATAAATAAAAATTTATCTAACTAGTTTTATTTTATAGACTGTTTGTCACTGTTGGTTTTCTCGGTGTTGTCCCGTTTCCTCCCCGCTTTTCATCATTATTATTTCAATAGGCTAAACCCGTCTTAATCCTTTTCGTACAATAACACAGTAAAATAATAAAGCATAAAAAGAAAGAAAGAAAGAAAAGCATTTACGTATGACTTCAGAGATGAAAAACTTTAAATTGTAAAATTACCAAACCCACACACAGTGTATAAACACGTCGATAAAACAAAATAAGGATGAGGGGTATGGATCAAGGGTACTTTATGTATTTTATTTAGAACAGTGGGTGGGCATTCAGAAGTCATTAATCCAATATTACTTAAAATTTTCTCTGCAAAAAATTCATAGTTGATTTCAGTTATTACAAAAATGGTAGAATACAGTGACATACTAGAAGAGCATCAACCTTCATTTTCTCTGCATGTACAACATCAAACTTTTAACTAAAATTGGGAAATTGTATTTTGTCTGAAAATTTTTCAAGATGTGATCTACAAGTTAGGTTTAGGAATATTGCAGACATAGAGTCTGATTTCAATCTATTCTATTGGTCTTAATGTATACTCAATCAATACTTTCCATCTGACGTTGCTTAAAAATTTTCTCTACATGGACAATTTCAACTTTTAACAGCAATTGGGAAATTGTATTTTAAAACTTATCTAGACAAAATGACCCATTTGCTAATGCATATATATAAATTGGAATTTCGTTTCCCACGTACAGTTTGTATGATAAAACTTCATTCTAATGTATGGTCATTATTTTTGTTGATTAGAGATGGTGATACTGTCATTTGTGTTTCATCTGGCATTGCTTAAAATTTTCAACTAATCACTTTCTCTCTCTGTATCAATACACAAGTTAGTGCATTGACTCTGACATTCATTCAGTTCCGAGTCGGGTTCTCATGCAGAGGGGTAAGGGGAAAGTTTTCTGGTATGTGGAGGATGACGTACAACAGGGAAAGTATGTCAGCAGAGGACATTCACATATATTCACCGTAACCAAGAGGGAAATGCGCCACCAGCGTATGCATCAGAAGTCATTCCATCTGTAACGTCACAGTCAACACACACACACACTTTCACTTTTCACAAAAGCAAGCTTCCTAATAAGTTAAGTTTGTATGCAGTGTTTGGCGATGAAGGAAGTGTGTAGGCTAAGTTCCACGTTCAAGTATACATTATACATATATACGATGCTGATAGGAAAAGACTAAATTCTGTGTTCGAGTGTATATATACGATGCATATACGATGCATTTACTATGGACATACAATGTTCTGAATGCGCACAATCAAATGATCCAATTCAATAAATGAATGAATAAAGAAATGTTCCTCCACTCCAGCTCCCGTGTTCGATTCCTGCTTAATCTTCTTGCTGTACCCCCAACCTCCTCCTCCTCCTTCCTCTTTCCCTACAGCTCCCGTGTTCGATTCCTGTTGGATTCTTTTACTCTACCAGACCTCCTCCTTCCTCCTCCACTTCAGCTCCCGTGTTTGATACCTGTTGGATTATTTTACTCTAAACCCAACCTCCTCCTCCTTCCTTCACTTCAGCTCCCGTGCTCGATTCCTGTTGGATTTTCTTGCTCTACCACACTTCCTCCTTTCTCCACTCCAGCTCCCGGGTTCGATTCCAATTGCCAATACATAAGCAGGGACTCTCTTTTCACAACCAAAGGTTCATGGAACCATTGTCTTTATATGTTCAAACAATGTTCAAGGGAACCAAAGGATGGGGTCGTGACCAATACAGGGTCTATGCACGCTACAGGGGCAATTGGACGGGTCCTGGAAAGCCAGGAATCAATGGCTACAATGGGAACATTTTTTACAGGGGCTATAGGAGGTCCATACGGACATTATCTTTATATGCTCACACAACAATGTTCGAGGGAAACATTGGAGGGGTCCTGACCAATACAGGGGCTATAAACGCTACAGGGGCCCTTGGACGGATCCTGGGAACCCTTGGGGACCATCATACTGCGTGGACCATGCGCTTACGTGGACACAACAACCATCAAGGGTCACAAAATGTCATTCACCCTTTCCAGGAAAAAAAAACTTTTAGAAATCATGACATACTTTCACATGTCAAAGTTAATATCAGATTATTTCTCTAAGTTGTCAAACATCTTAAATACATTAGAAATACATAATTTACAGTTAGAGCGGCGTCTTTGTTTACATTTTAAAAACATAACCTACATACATAAAAACATAAAAAACATATGACATACTGTCAGACACCTAACAGTTTTCCGTATATCACATGCATATACTTATGTTACATTCCTCAGCTGTATGTTATATATACGTCCATTTGTATGTGAGATCCTAACCGCCTATATTGTTTCATACGGAATGTAAGTACAGATGGAATACCTATACAGAAAGTATTATAAAAATGCGTTTTCAGTTATATGTGTGCTGTACGTTAAGTCCAAAAACTACAGGAATTACTCACGTAACCTATCTTTGTAAGTACGCCACCTACATTTTTTTTTCTCAGTGTGGTTCAAAGGGAAATTACAGCAATATTCCTAGCAGGATAACTTAAGATACATACATCTTTCTATGTCAATACAAAAACGATGGGAGCCCCGAGACCATCGGGCCCCTTATGACAGGCCGCCTCTCTCTCTCTCTCTCTTTCTCTCTCTCTCTCTCTCTCTATATATATATATATAGGGGAAAGTAGCCTTATTTGGGGAGGTTTTTTTCAGGAAGCTATAAAACGTTCCCTATTTGTAACAGCGTTCTAGCAAAATATGAATGGTGTATGTAGTTAAATTAACTAACAAATACAAAGTGCCAATCAGTGACATCGCTGCAAAGTTTTGTGAAAAATGTTGAATGAAAGCAGATTAGAAGTTTTTGTTAGTAGATTTTGAGGTTCCTAATTTGGGGAGGAAGCTAAAAATTGATCATAAACTTTTAGGACAGGCAAAATCAAACACAATTGTACTGTATCATTCTCTGTTTACTGCCCCGATTCTTGTGCCACAGCTAGTGAAATACAATCCTTCACGTTTTTGAAACGAAAGTGTTGGGTTTCGAGCGATGAATTTTTCAGCCATTTTCCCCCCGCTGCTCCGTCTTTTTGTGAAAACGAATTAGGAATGTCATTAGTCATTACTCTTCGATAGTTGATAGGACAGACGTCTGACATCCCGTCTGGTGAGTCCATAATAACGCTCTTCCATTATCTTGCAATAACCTGCTAAGTCCTTTACTAGTTCTATAGGGAATACCAGTCTTCTTCCTATTGGCAGGTATTTTCTTCATAGCTACAAATCGCTCAAACGTAGTCTGTGGCACCCCAAACACTCGTGCTGCTTTAAACGATCCCATTTCTTCCTTTCTGACTGCTTCGATGGCCAACCATACGACCTAGGTCCCACTCTCTTCTCGGAGCCATCTGGAAAACGGAAAAACGTCATGTAATACTCTCTGTTGCGAATGGTTTCCAAAATTGGTCTCCCCAAATTAGGCACCGCACGACCTCCCCAAATAAGGCACCCTCCTATTTTCATTTTCGTCATATATTTGTAGTCCTTGAAAGCACAATTCCTTACAATAGAGCGATATATAACAATTCTACAGACTTTACTTATTTCTCAGCAAGTGTCACTGCTCTGTAAATTAAAAGCATTGACGATAGTCCAAAACTTTCGCTCAGTCCAAAAACACACACTTCACACTACTGCTTCCACTATAACAGCCATGCGGCTCCTGAACTCTGGAATCTTCCACAAAGCCTTTGTACAATGCTTTCAGCGCGCCATACTAGGTGTCAGGATCTCCTCGACTGAGATATGCCACCTCCCCAAATTAGGAACCCTCCCCAAATAAGGCTCCTTTCCCCTATATATATATATATATATATATATATATATATATATATATATATATATATATATATATATATATATATATGTGTGTGTGTGTGTGTGTGTGTGTCGTTCTCTAAGGAATGAAGCAATACTCGTATAAAGGGAAAATAATTAGAAAATTATCGCTTACTTCAGAAACCACGTTGTTGTTATCCCTTCCACGACAGGGTCGGGAAAGTGACCGGCGGGTATCCACTTCCTTTATCCTCTGAAGTGTGAACACTGATTAAGACATCGGATGAGTTTTTCTATGCCAAATATGGTTGGAACATAGTTTATCCTAATGGTAATTTTTGTTCCTGAGTGACGAATTTCACTCTCAAATTTGACCCCAAAGTCAAAAATTCTTGAATTTTCGAATTTTGTATTTTCTTTTTTAGTTTTTCAGTATAACTTTCTTCGTTTTAGAGAGATCTACTTAGGACTGTCAGGTATGTATCTCATATGGAAACCTAATTTTTTGGACCAATTTGAATTATCACAATCAGCGTTGCCAACTAAAGAAATTATTTTCTCTATTTTTTCAGTCGAAAAATTCTAAATTTTCGAAATTTATATTTATAAATCCGTACCTATATGTACGAACGCAAGTCAACTTACGCCAGTAGAACATTAGTTCTTACTGAACAAAATGAAGTATATATCGTTACAATTTTGTAATTAGAGGGTGCACGAAAAATTCGAATTTAAGTTCTAAACCTTATTATTATTTTTTTTTATTTTTCTTTACTTTTCTGTTTACCATAATCTATTTTTTTAAATTACAAGCTTCGTTTCTTAGATATCAACATGAGACTTGCAGGACATATTAGTGGTGTGAAGTTTATTTTAAGATAGTTTTCGTCTCTCTGGTAGCAGTGTTTGCAGCCATAGAAAATTTTAACTCCCTATTTTAGGTGGAAAATCCGGCAAATATCGCATTTTCTCTACTTTATCATTTCCCTCTTCTTGGCTACATTGCAACAAACGTACTAATATTTGAAAGCCTCGCTTCTGACCTACACAACGCACTATAGAAAATCTGACTTATATAATTAGGGGAAGTACAGTTGAGCTTACAGTAGACCTTATTCTCTGAGTGGAAATATAATTTATTTTTTATAGGTAGTATGAGATATATTTTAATGACATGCTTAGTTTATTAGATACCGTCATGATACTTCTAGGATATAATAGATATTAGTGTGGCACCAAAGTTTATTTTAAGATAGTTGCGTCTGTCTAGTAGGGGTGTTTCCAGCCACAGAAAATTTTAATTCCCAATTTTAGATGAAAAATTCGGAAAATATCCCACTTTTCCCTCTATAATGTCCCTGTTGTTGGCTATATTGGAACAAACATACTAGTATTTGAAAGCCTCGTCTTTGGCCAATGCAATGCACTATAGAAAGTTTTAAAAGATAATTAGAGAAGCTGCAGCATTTGCATTACTGTTGATTTTTGCTTGTGAGTCGGAAAAAATGTCAAAATTTCGTGTACGATGAGAAAGATTTTTCTTTCTGTCTTTGTATGGCAGCCAACAACTTCATGTTTTCACTGTACGTTTTGAATACACCAAAGAATCTTTCGAGGTGACTTGGACCCATGTGGCTACAGTAGAGCTCACTTCCAAAAGTCTTAAAATTCGGTTACGGATTTTTTTTTTTTTTTGTGGATTTTCAGCCATACATTTCCCTCCATAATTTCCCTCTCGTTGGAAACATGGCAAAGGTATTAATCATATCAATCGAGTAAATAGTCTTTGAGAACGCCAAAAATGACCCTTCTCGAAAGACAATGAGAAATGAAGGTTGCTAGAGCAACGTACCTCCTTCAACTTACAGTTACGTGTTTTTCAAAAAAATAAAATAAAATAGAAACCTGAATCTTCACGTTTTAGTGGGTCCTCATTATTATAGAAACCTTAATGAAGCATTTTTGCAACATTCGGATAAATCTCAGGTCTCAGAATATCCATATTGTTGTTTAAAGTACGTTAATTTTCTTGCGTAGCACTGTTGCCACACCTGGTACACTTGTACCAAATTCAGCCCTTTTTGTCATTCATCATTCATGTTGGTACCACGCTGGCATTTTCAGCCCCTTTTGTGAAAAGTTGGTACAATCGTACCCAATTCAGCACCATTTAACAAACACTTGTCACATTTTCAAAAGTGTCAGTAAGACTTTTCATACATCTGACGTTACTCATACTGTGTGATGTCATGAGGAGCGAACTCGGAGATGATTGATTTGTTTCTTGTTTTATATATATATTCATATATGGCCATAATACCGTTTTGGTTTATTGGTCACTTTGAAATAGAGGCGCGTTTGGTTTCCTTACAGTACATACTGAAGACGATAACTGTTTTCTCTTTTAATTTGCGGTCTTTGTTATACTTCCTATGTGCGAGAAAAGTTTCATCTATTTCCACGGTTGTTTGGAGTCCTCCTAGAGGCGTAGTAATAGAGTAATCAGGGCAGGGCGCAGGACGTTACGGTCTTTTAGAACCCCAGGTTTTTAGTAAAAAAGAAGCAAATTATATATGTAAATGGAGCCCCAAGCTTTCGTGGTCTTCATTTCCAAACATGGCAAGAATAAAAATTCCTGAACACTTCCCTCGCAGTTTATTACATTTGCGTATCAAATTATTGGGATTACTGTAAACTCGTCGAGGTTATAGCACTATATGATTAAAAAATTAATCCTCCTGTATTAATACCAGTCCTATATTACATGTAATGAGCTTACTTACTATAAATAAAATTCCCCTGCGCAACAGGCTTTCAACAATAACGACAAATTCTATGACCATAAGATCTGAAGTAAAACGAGTTAAAAATTGTTGCTATGAGGCACAGCACAAATGCCACGTACTGCGGCTACACAGACCCAAGCACAAGCACAAGCACCAAAGGTTGTGCAAACCGGGCAACAGCCCGTGACGCTAACGTCAGGAGGTGCCCAAACAAGCACCCCAAAATAAATTTTCGAACGTATATTCTAACATCACTGTAATAAAATGTAAAATATAGGCTAGGACTAGGTGGGGGAGAGGGGGAAAAACTCATTGGGAAGGTGAAAATTTTGCCTTCGTCCGCTCCTGATGTTGACTGAGATGACGTAGTGTTAAATGGATGAGGACGATACTGAAGTATTTAGGCTCTAATCTCAACATTACTGGAGAGTAATAATTACCAGTAGCAGATCTTAAATGTAGACATGATAACTTTTTTTTTTTTTTTTTTTTGCAGTTAGCGAATTTTTAGCCGTTTTAGCGGAAAGAATAATCTCATGTTGGCAACACTGCCCAAAGCTAGTCAAATGTGGGATGTGGTGCGTACGCGTAAGTTACAGATGGTCATACATTGGCCTATTAAATGGGTGTGGGGGCACCACTACGGATTTTGCCTAGGGGTGCCAAAGGCCATTGTAAAGCCACTGGGTCCTCCTCCTTGGATGTTTTTAAAAATATATTTTTTAAAAAGGGCACTTTCTTGATTTGGACTCTTGAAAGAGGGGGGAAATAGTGTTCTAGAACTTTACCTCCTTTAGTTTCGTGCTATAGAGCCATGTATTACACTGGTATAAAATGATGAACTCAGCCCCTTTTGTTTCAATTTGGTACTATTTTTCAGCCCACTCCAAAGCTAGGATTGTGGCAACACTGTTGCGTAGCAATTCACTTGACGACTTTTCCATTTCCACATTCGTAATCAAACTTTTCAAGACAAGCTTGCGATAGTTCAGCTTGAAATTTTAAATGACATCTTAGTCAAAGAGTTGTGAAGTAGACGTAACATTCAGAGGAAAGAAAACAACTTTAACTTTTTGAAGTTCAATGTTCGGATGTGATGCTGCATTGTCTAAAAATAAGTTTTGACGAATCAAACCTTTCTGTTTTGACGAATCATTTTTCTATCAAATTGCAACAGCCATTCGGTCATAATGTTCTAGTCATCCCAGCCTTTTATTTTGCTTTCCATTCTATTGGAGATTGTTCAAATTCAGTCCTTTGAAACACCGGCGTTTTGTAGCTTTACCAATAACAATTGCTCTCTCCTTATCCCCAGCCACATGAGAACACGAAAGAATTGTCAACCACTCCTGTGCAATTTTACCACCAGAACACGTTACTCTCTTCAAGCACATTGTTTTTACTAGAAGCGCATGAAAAAAAAAATGATTCTGTTCCTTTCGCGTTAAAAATGTTTTCCGGACGAAAATTACGAACTATCGAAGGAAATTATTCAATCATCCTATGACTGTGGGCATGTCGACAGCTGTCTGTGGGTAAGCGCTTAAAAGAGATGATAGTGAAGGCAGAATTTGTTATGATAGAGTTATGATGTTAAGACTTAAAAGGAAAAGAAGGATCTAGTGCTGATACAGATATACGCACCAACTTCGCATACAACTGAAAAAATAGAGGAAAATTATGAGCAAATAGTATAAATTAGACAGGGAAACAGGGATGCGTGTGCAATTATAATGGAAAATTTCACTGCAGTTATGGAAGGAAATCAGGAGGGTAGTGTCGTAGGCACATATGATTTAGGCACAAAAAAAAGAAAGAAAAAGAAAATATGAAAGCTGAGAGGGACTGCTCGATTTCTGTAGACAGAATTTACTAGTAATTGGGAATACGTGACTCAATCAGCAGAAGAGAAGAACGTGGGTACATGGAAATCCTTAATAGATGGCCGAAGATATCAACTTGACTATGTTAGGACAGGTATCGGAATAGGTTGAAGAATGCGAAAACCTTTCCCGGGGCTGATGTTTACTCTGATCATAACCTTATACTGACCGAAGTGGATATTCAACTGAAAAATGTAGAAGAAAAGAAAATTTGACAAGATATTGAATACTGAAAAGTTGAAGAACGAGAAAGTAAGAAATCTTTCCATTGAACAATTTGGAGAAAAATCTTCAAACGAGGAAAGCGTAGATGAAGGTAGTAACAGGCAGTGGGAGCTTATTAAACTTTACATACATCAGGTTACAGAAGAGGTAATAGATTACCACAACCACAAAACGGCTAACAAACCATAGATTACAGAACAGATGTTGCAGAAAATGAGGGAAAGAAGGCTATGAAAGAGAATGATAGAGAATAAAATGAAATCTTTAAGTTTTACGTCCTACGTTTATGCCGGATAGGTTAAAGGAGATGGTGATGATGAGAAATGAATGAAATAGTGAAATGAAGAAAATGGGAGGAAACGGGAGATATCCGAGAAAACCCACGCACACGGTGTTTGTCCACCACAAAGCTCACCTGGCGTAAGCTGGGATCGAACCAAGGACCCCTTGCACCAAAGCCACCGCGGTTTCTATAATAGAGAAAAGGGCAGAAAGATGTGCAGAAATTTAAATAACGAGATACAAAGGAATACGGACACAGCAAGGGAAGACAAATTTTGAAAAAGCTAGGGTATGTAGGGGAAAATCGGATCACATTTGCAGAAAACGTCAAATTGGAAGTTCAATATGCTTCTATTTAAACGAAAAGTGCATGTATAATAGAGGAAGGTTACCAAAGAGCACGCACTTAATATTCATTTTCAAATAGCTCCGAAAGTAATGAAGCAAAAATTATATAAATTGTATATACACAATTTTAATTGCAGTTTTGGCTACATTGTAAGAAATAGAAAAGTTTACTACTAGATGTAGAAATGGAGATATATACGTTAAAAAGTTTAAAAAAAAACTCAAATGCGTACTCTTAAGGACCAGTGTCCCAAAGAGTGCGTTTTGCGGTCCCTAAGAGGACGCACTCAACACCTATCATACTTGAAACCTAAACCCCTTCGTAAGACGAACACTGCTCATGTCACCATCGTTTACAATTAATGCACTGATTCCAGTCTTCGTCAATTGGTTCTTCATTCAATTTGTGACACATTGCGCATGAAGTTTTGGTTGATCTCAGCTGCAGTTTTCCTTGTTGAAGTGGATGGTTCATCGGGATGATCAAAGACTCTTTGACTTGACATTTCCTTTGACTCGTTTGCTCTGAAGAAAGTTGTGAAATGAAGAAATAGTAAAAAATTTCAGATCGACATTTGGTACATGCAATTTGTCGCATTTTTTTTATTTCGGAAGAGGAATTATGTATTTAGAATGAACAGACGTGCTTGTTGTTACGGCTTCTGAAGGTGTAAAACGTGGCCTTTCTCTATGGTGTAATGAAACTGTAAGACTTGAGTTTGGAAAAAAATAACATTTTCTGAAAAATATTGTTATCTAACGATGTAAAAATAAAAAGGATTTTAAAGTTTAATTTACCCTAAGGTTTGTTTCCAATTGTTCGTATACAGGTGATTCTAAACTATTTTGCTTTTGTTTCCAACAATTTCTTGATTACACGTCCATGTGGTTTTAAAATTTATATTATGAACGTACACGAAATTTAAAACATTAAAGAAAATCTTCGCCCACAAATTGATTTTTATGAGTAAAATTAATGATGATTTTTTAAAATTCTTAGTTCGTGGTTTCATTACATTATTCCACCAACTGGAAAAGTTTCCTGAACAACACCTTTAGTGTATGTCTTTTTTAATTCTTAGTTCGTGGTTTCATTACAATCGTAATCGAAGCCATATTTCGCTCAGCATCTTCCTCCAGAACACTTCCAGAATCTTTATTTTGTTCATTTCCTCACTTCTTAGGACGACATCATCATACCATGAAAGGCAATGGCAAACTACCATGAAAGGCATGGGAAATGGCAATGGACCAAAAGTCAACCTTCGGGCAGAATACCACATCATCATTGTAATTTAAGAAATTTTGTGAATTTAAAATACTTCTTATAGATCATTTAGACTATAGTTGGTGCTTGAATCGAAGACAAACAATTACAAATAATTCTACAATCCATTCAAACATCAGATTACACTCCGAGAGTAACTGATGAGAATAACCACAGTGTGTAATATGAATGCCGCTACCCACACACACTATCAAGGAAATTCTCCCAAAGAGTACGTGCGCGTTCTTTGGTAACTCACTAACGCGCACTCTTTGGGAAACAGCAGTCAACTCGAGTAAAATTTACGAATATGCTTACAAAATTACTTCCCACGAAATTACTTTTAAGTTCTTCTATTGAAAGATTAGAAATATAGTTGTATTCTATAGACACTATGTGTTAATGAGAAAGGAGCTTAATTATCTCTCTACTACGAAATTACACAGAATTCAGCCATAACCTCAGAGGTTTTAAAGTAAAGCAGGACGCCACACATTATTAGTATTACTGTATCTGCTGCTCTGTAATTTTTCATGTTCAGAAAGCATACACAAAATCGAACATAGAACTTGAACTTTCAACCTTATCAACGCAGTCATGCACAACCTATGTATTCTTATTACTATTACAGGGCTATTGTAATGGTCTTCCCAATTTCAAAGATCAATAACTCACGTTTACGTATTTATTCACAATTACATGCAATTCATGGTAAATGAAAGAAAAACTCAAAAAGTTTGTTTTTAAATATACATGAGTTGTTCCACGTCAAAGGTGCTCAATATTAATAGGTTTAGTAATTCAGCACCGATAATCTAATTCTTGCCAACACTTCAGACTCGGTAGATGCAAGTGCAATGTATATTCAAAGTTTTAACGCGCTCTAACAGCAGAGAGGTTTAGTGTTCCTGTAATTTAAAAAGATTGGTTGAAAAAAAATCTCAATCTTATTATGGTGCACTTAGAAACACCGCAACCAATCAGCTCCTAAGACAGTATGAACATTTTATTTTACTGAAAACAAAATTTATCCATCTCACCAAAATAATAGCATCAACAACAAATACTTATATCATTCAACTCTCGTGTACAAGTCCCTCATGACTAATCTAATAGCTCATGACTAACATGAGTACATTCACTTATTCAGACAATAATATTTTCTTTATTTTAAAAACTATGAAAAGGAATTGCAAGTTTTTTAAAAAAATCTATTGGAACCATTACATTTTCAATTACCTTTATACACCTTAATTTGCCCCTAATTTTATTTGTTCGTAGGTTCATTTTTAATAACGCTTCAGGATAAAGTATCTTTTAAAATACACTTTATTTCTGAAGTTTGACGGTTCACAATTTGCTTTCCCAAATTATTGCCTCTCTCCCCCTGTAAAATTCTTTAGGTTGTAATAATTTCCTTTATTTCCAAAACTCCTTGGAATTTACACTATTAATACAATAAACCGTTTGCACAAACAACGACTCCAAAAACTAGTGAAATCGCTCCGAACAAGATCTTTGATATTTGTTTCGTTGATTTGTAAATGGCAATATCTTATCTACTACTTAAACTCTCATCTTAATATAATGAACCTTCATTACAAACACAATACTCTTTAATAATCAAGAAAACTGAGAAATAGTAACTGGAGTCCAGGATTTCTTCCACAGAGAATTTGACTTTAAGCTCCATAAAGTATTAACCTTTATTTCGTGCATTATTTCTTTACGACATTTACCCGTACTAATACTCTTTACATAATCTCCCTCGGACGAACTTGTTAAAAATGAACCTTAACAGACTATTCTCGTAAGATAACTTACGGCAAATAAGCATATCAAAAAGTATTGCGTTTTAATAAAGCAACGCTGAATCGTGATAAAGGAAGAACTAGGTAAACTCTGACACCCTGACTGAAACAACCTCTGGAACAAGCTACACAACTCACGTGATTATATTGAAACTATCACATATTACATGGGTTACAGTAAAAAAGAAAATATTTTAAAAATCTCACCTATCTGCCCTCTTACCTTCTTGTCAGCTTTCGAATTTGTAATACAATGTCTTCCTATCTTCCACATATACATACCAATCAATAATGTCAATCGAGGAGAGACGATACTTTCAATACAAATAATATCTGCAACGTTACCAACACGTAACTCAAACTCTACACTAAAGAAAAAAGACATGAAATAACACAATCCATTCTTTCATCACTTCACCCATTTGGTTTTCATAAAGTGACAATTAGTGGAACTCGAACGAAAGCGAAAGCTTCAAAGTAAAATTTACGATAAATTCCACTTATTCAGTAATTGAATGCAATCCCATTTAACTTCATTAGCCCTTATATGTCTCCTTCAGCCTTTTCAAAAGAGTTATGTCATGTAACTCCGCCTGACACACGTATATCACGTAACAGCTAGCCGGAGGTCATTCCTATATCCAATTCTAAAACACATTGCCAGCCGCTGGTTTTGAGCCAAAGCACGAAGACACGAGAAATTGTAGCCCAACCCAGTTTGGTAAAGTTCCTCTTAAACAAACTCATTACTCGCGATACAAGTAACGATAATAATAAGTATTATTATTATTTTATTTTTCTTCTTTTCTTTGCAACTAAAAACTCGAAATCGTAGTTTCAACATATTTGCTTTCTAATCATAAAACTTTAATTTACTCTTTCTTTCAGTTAAGATCTTAATAACATTTTTCATTTCTACTTTTTTTCTAAAAGGATACTCCATAGTTCTTCGATTGGGTCATCTAGGTTACAAGGTATAGGCAAAATGTTAGGTAAGGGTAGTTGATACACTTCGTTGTTAACATAACCCCCTTAAAAGAGTCGCATTGGTGATATTTAAAGACCGGGGGTTAACAAAATAGAAACTGATCCACATGTCTAGCTCATCCTATTTATTGATTTGGTAACCGTCAGTTGAGTTCATACCTGAGATTCCGGTACCAATGTGAGGTTACCTGGCCTGCTGGAAAATAAAGTTATTCATATTCTCTCCCAGTTGCGGAAAAAAAAACAAGTTTGCAGCACATGAAAGAGAAAGAGGAAAGAGGAAAGAGGAAAGAGGAAAGTCCCCCTCAAAAAGCATAGACCCATACATCTTTAACGGGCGACTGCACAAAACACGTTCATCTTGGGGAGTCATGGATATGTTCATAACCATTGGTATTTTCCAAGCCCCAGATTCTCGCATTTATTTTGTTTACTTTCATCGAAAAGTAGAATGTAGCCTCATCACTAAACACAAATAACACTGTGAATCGGTCTCTATCCATAAGGTTTTCATCGCTAAACTCAAGTTTCTTATCCTTGTCAGTAGGTTAAATTAAGTATGGGCAAAATTTAAAATGTTTTCCCAGAATCGTCCACACTGTTGTCTGCTAAAGTTCAATTTTTACTCTCACGAACCGTTGATCCTTTAATACCATTACTCCCTTTTTTAACCCTTTGCCCCTCTGGTCCCCCCTTGTTTTAACACTGACATCGAAACAAAAAATCTGGAAAATACTACTCGGTGGACTGAATGTTTGTGCAAAATTTCAATCTTCTACGTTCAAAAATAAGCCCGCCAAAAAATATATATACCGACAATGCCCCATTTTTCCCTATATAGAAGTATATTTTTTAAAAATTCCCTGAGACATCCCTAATTACCCTAGAATAATAATTCGACCGTCGTTTTCTTTAGAATGGAACTGCCTTTCAGACGGTATGACTCACGTAGTCCTATCATGTATGTAAGGCGGGAAAATGAGGAAAAACGGGATTTTGGGGGTAAAAAATCCGTTTTTTTTACCCATTTGCCCGTCTGGTTCCCCCCTGTTTTAGCACTGACATCGGAACAAAAAATCTGGTAAATGCTACTCGGTAAACTGAATGTTTGTGCAAAATTTCAATCTTCTACGTAGAAAAATAAGCCCGCCAAAAAATATTGAACATAGGCTTAGAAAATGAGAAAAGAAATTTTTGACTTATGACGTCATCACCTCCTATGTCTGGACGCAGGACGGTCTGAAACCATACGTAATGTCTTCTACAAGGCCTCTGGACTTGGAAAACAAAAACAACAGCAAAAAAAACCGGGCGAAAAAGCTCAAATAGAAGAGAAATAACGCAATATACCATGAAAAACGCGTATGGTACAAATTGTACCATAGGATCCCCAAAGGGATAAATCTGTAAATGGCCCTTGTGAGTTATGTCATTAGTTTACTAAATTGATGTGAATAGTCATGTCAATATTACACACAACACTAGACACGTTTGTATGTCATACTAATGGAGTACTTATATATTTAATCCACTGTTTCGTGTGGAGTGTTTTACTGTATGGGGCGGAAACGTGGACATTACGTAAAGGTGATGAAAATCGACTGGAAGCCTTCGAAATGTGGGTGTGGAGAAGAATGGAAAGAATTAGTTGGTCGAGCGGAAAACGAATGAGAGAGTGTTAGAAATGGTGGGTGAGAAAAGAACGCTTTTAGATATTATTAGGAAGAGGAAGAGAAACTGGTTGGGACATTGCCTAAGAAGAGATTGTATCATGAGGGACGTCCTAGAGGGTATGGTGTCGGGAAAGAGAGGGAGGGGGCGTAGGAGACTACAATTAATAAATGATATAAAAACAGAAAGATCATACGCGAAGACGAAGAAGCTAGCGGAGGACCGTGGAGCATGGAAGCTTCTCAGCTGCGGCAAGTGACCTGCCAATAAAGGCAGAATACCTATGATGATGATGATGAGTTTAGCTCAGTTTAGTTTTTAGAACATTATCGGAATATTGATGTCCTTCAGAATTTTTATATTGCCAAATTTTCTTTATAAGGGCTCTTGTGAGATGTTCGGTTTTAAGAAACTGCTCCTTTTATGATATTCTATTATTATTATTATTATTATTATTATTATTATTATTATTATTATTATTATTATTATTATTATTATTGTTAATGTTTCTTCAGTGAGTGCAAAAGTATTGAAACTAAATTTTTTTCAGTGCATTTAAAAATGTTCAAACGTAAAGAGTTTCAATGAGTATAAAATATTTTTTAAAAAATCGTAGACAAAAGAATTTTCAGTGAGTGCAAAATTTTCAAAAAGCTTGACGCAAAATTTTTGAAATCAACATTTTCATTACATAGAAACAATTTTTAAACTAAAGTTTTTCAGTGGAATTTTTTTCAGAAATAATAAAAATAAAATTTGGGAACAAAATATTTTAACCAGAAAAATTTCAACATTTGAAACCGTTTGAATCCCAACAAATTCAAACAAAAATATTAGTGAGTGCAAAATGTTTTCGAACTAATATTTTATAATATTTAACTTTCCAGCAAATACCGCAAACTTTAAATACTACGGTTCAAAGTATGAAAAAGAATCAATCAACCAGATATCACATTATTCTATATTCATCACTGGACTTAGACTATAAATTGTGACTTTATTTAAGATTCAAAGGGTGAACAGAAATCTGCCACCCAGATTTCACCAAAGATATATTTCCATCAATGAGCTTAGACTATAAATTAAGGCGACAAATCTTAAGGTTCAAAGTGTAAAATTGTTCTTGTTGTATATCAATTAGTTTTAATGATTCTCTATCAATTTTCAAATCCTAAATTTATAAGGTACCGTATGATTCGAACACATAAAATAAGTGTTGTGATGTAAAAAACTGATCACAATGTCTCACCTTTTCCACAAGTTGAATCATCACAATTTAAAAGTATATGCACGTAGTACTGGAGAAGATACCCGTATATATACTTCTTACTATTTTTTGTGGGTTAGCGTACACACTTTTGGCATCGGAGACCCGGGTTTGATTTCTAGTAGAAGCTCATGTAGTTTAAATCCGACGTTAAACTGCAGGTTCATGTCTCATATAGCCTCGCTGTTAAAAGGAACGCTAAAATCAAACTCTCGAACTCTGATCTTTTACAATTTCCAAATCTAAAGGTGTACCTTTGTACTCCTGTAACATTTTGAGATGGGATGCACCAAGGAATCACTGTCTTTAAAAGCAAATGAGGTCATGCATTCATACATATGACAATATTATATAATAAAATCTTATCGTAGATGAAGCCAACGTCCCCTCACACAAATTATAATATAACTTAACTGAGCAAAATTCCTCAAGTGGTAGAGTGTTGGATTCACATTCGGAACGTTCTGGGTTAGATTCCCGCTGCCGACCATTCTGAATGGGGTTTTCCAAGATTTTCCTCAGTCCTACCAAGCAAATGCCGGGACGATACCTACTAAAAATTCCTTGGTCGATACATTCCCAAATCTTCCCCCTTATTATTGTTTTATTTTCAGGTATCCAGTAAAACATAGCCTCTGAGTGTATCTAGTGATTGTTAAATAAATAAATAAAACATGTAGTACTTTTTACCCACTCAAAGGATCAACGTGAACCATCCAAATTTACAAAAATATACAGCCAAGTGCTAGAGAATAATTACAATTTTTTTTTCAAAATTTCCAAAATTTGAGTGTGGGACAATGTATATATCAAAAATTTTAATGTATGTATCATGCTGGCCTTACCCTATTCTAGAGAAGAAATCAATTTACTTATTCATATTATCGTATATTGCAATGAAACCTCATTTTATTGGATCTTTTGTCACTACCTTCAAAATCCTGCCTCACGCTAATTCAAATTCGAAAGTTCAAAAGTTTAAAATTTTCGCCAAAATTACTGCTGCTTACGTATAATTTTGACATTCTTTTATCACAGAACTATGCAAAATTCACGGTGACCACCCTTTTCGTCCAAAGATATTTCATCCAAAGGACATTTCGTCCAGAGACATTTAGTCCAAAGACATTTGGTACAAAGGACAATTCGTCCAGAGGACATTTCGTCCAAAAAACAATTGGTCCAAAGGACATTTCGTCCAAAAATCATTTGATACAAAGGACAATTCATTCAAAAGACAATTGGTCCAAAGGAAATTTCGTCCAAAGACATTTGGTCCAAATGACATTTCGTCCAAAAGACAATTGATCCAAAGGACATTTCATCCAAAAGACAATTGGTCCAAAGGACATTTCGTCCAAAGACATTTGGTCCAAAGGACATTTCGTCCAAAAGATACTTAGTTCAAAGGACATTTCTTCCAAAAACAATTGGTCCAAAGGACATTTCGCTAAAAGACAATTAGTCCAAAGGACATTTCGTCCAAAGACATTTGGTCCAAAGGACATTTCGTCCAAAAGACAATTGGTCCAAGGGACATTTCGTCCAGGGATGTTTAGTTCAAAGCACATTTCGTCCAAAGGACATTTGGCCCGGTAACGCTTGGGGGTCCGGGGTTTGTTTCTATTAGAAGAGTAAAAAAATGTGATGCCTATCACATTATGATTCAGTAGCTTCTTATTTCTAAAGGAAATTTGAAATAGAGATTTATTCCCCAATTTTCATTTCGATAGAACAAATATATGATGAGATATTCAGGAAAACGTAAACGCCTGAAAACAAAATGGCCGAACAACAGAAATGAGGGAAGGGTTGGAGTGTGAAGTATGTTGCTGCAAGAACTACTAACATGACATCTAAAATGTTAATGTTGTGAATCAAATAGTTTTAAAATAAGTACCGGTAACTAAAATTAATGGAGTTTAAATTTGAGAAAGTTAAATATTAGGTATTCAAACCCTTGTGTAAGAAAAGTGAAAAATAATGTGCGTCAAGTTTCTTTAAAGAAATTCTGAGAATAGAAAAATATACATGTGTGAAATATATTCTTTTTGCCGTTAATAATACTCTTAAACAGTCACATTCTTCTCTGCAATATTGTGATAAGTGATTGACAAATATAAGATGAAAGTTGAAACATTTCGTGTAGAATATAGGTATCTTTTCAGGTTAACCACAAGTCTGGTTTCTATTCGTAGACTATTGATAGTGTGTAACTTGCGCAGATGTTTCTACATAATTAGTGAGTTGTATGACAAACCAGAATTGTTCACTTTTCTTGTATTTTTATTTCAGTGTTATTCCTCATGCAAATACAGTATATACTTTGGCTTTCATATTAATTTTCTCGGTACAGTACAGTACATTTAAGATATCCATTGCAAAGTTTTAAACCAAATAGAAGATTCACATGACCATGCGAAGGCAATGTTGTCCTCAAAAGAAGAGGGAGTTTGTTCTTCAAAGGGCTGTTGATCATTTCGGGAGGAGGTGAATTCCTTAACCAACGAAGCTACAAATGTATTTATGCGAAGCTAATACTGTATTTTTGTAAAATTATTAATGAAAGCAAAGATAGGTGAACATTTTGTTTTCAGGCGTTTACGTTTTTATGAATATCTCAGCATGTATTTCCTCTATCGAAATGAAAATTGGGGAATAAATCTCTATTTCAAATTTCCTTTAGAAATAAGAAGCTACTGAGTCATAATGTTATAAGCATCACTTTTACTCTTCTAATAGAAACAAACCCCGGACTCCCAAGTGTTACCGGACCAAATGTCCTTTGGACGAAATGTGCTTTGAACTAAACATCCGTGGACGAAATGTTTCTTGGACCAATTGTCTTTTGGACGAAATGTCCTTTGGACCAAATGTCTTTTGGACGAAATGTCGTTTGGACCAATTGTCTTTTGGAGGAAATGCCCTTTGGACGAAATGTCATTTAGACCAATTGTCTTTTGGACGAAATGTCCTTTGGATGAATTGTCCTTTGGACCAAATGTCCCTGGACCAAATGTGTTTGGACTAAATGTCTCGGAACGAAATGTCCTTTGGACGAAATATCTTTGGACGAAACGACCCCCAACCCAACCAAATTCAGCAACCAAATTGACAATACTATGTATTTGCATCCTAGCGACCATTCACTAATTTAAAAAAAATAATTTTCAAATTTAAAAGGTGAGGTAGCAGTCAATTTCAGAGAAGTCCATTTTCTATGGAAGAGAACTGATTCATATATCCATCCATAACACCACATAATGAATAAAGTTTCATCAAAAAAGATCAATTAAAACAAAAGCCTACCACGTGGCGAGCATATGGCAAAAGCTTGCTTTTATATTATTAGCAATTGTTGACTCATAGAAGGGTCGAAGCAGAACAAATCAAATTTACGTTAGTATGTACTCGAGCCCTAGAGAATATTTCACGCAGAATTTACCAATTTAAAAGGTGTGCGTCAATACGTTCATATTTTATAGAGAAAGATGGACTATCCAAACTTATAGAGTCTCAGAGAACATTTATCGAATTTTATTCCTTGACAATTTACAAATTTAAAGAATGAGCGAATGTACCCTTCCCGACATTTAAGATGGGAACACCATTGAATCCAAGTTCTATTAAAGAGAATGGATTCCTGTACTCGTCCACATAATGCGATATCAAAGTCTCTTCAACGAGGATGAAATAAGTCACAGACCTTCAAATTTTGAATTTCTGGCATTTTTTTACTCATAAAAGAGAACAAAATTTACCAACCAAATGTACAGAGGTATACACCTGATACTAAACTTCCATACCAAATCTTTATACTTGGCATCTTCTAAAATTTAGGAAGTGGTCCTACGCCCGCTTCTAAATTTGAGGGAGTGGGCCCACGTACTAATTCCCAAAATTTAGAGACAGGTCTTAGATACTCCCAGGTCATTACTACCGGGCAAAGACCTTAGGTTCTGAGGCAGGGTCCACTTAAAACTTCTGCTGACTCAGTTGCACAGAAAACAGCCATTACTACTTTAGTGAAGTTTCTCCATAGCGATCACTTTCCCCAGATATTACGCCTTGTAAATTTCTTCTCCCAGAATTGTGGAAAAGGTAATTTGCAATGTATCCTTATCCGTCCATATATGATTACCGATTGTGCCTCAAATAAACAATTGCACTAGTCTATTGCAATATGCCATAACGCATATGCCATGAGCTTGACTACAGATTCAACGTGTGTCAAATGCTAAAGAAGAATTAAGTTGAAGTCTATTGATGTGACACTTAATTTTGGTGTGAAACAGAAGATTTTCACATTTTTCTTATATTCATTCATTCGGCGGGAGCTCATGTAATTAAGAAAATATTGATATTAACGCACTGTATAAAATATACATAAAAATGCATTATAGAAAACTGAAACGATTAAAAAATTATCTTCTCTAATTTTTCCTAGTTTCTCAATTTTTTGTTTGAAAGATCCCATATTCTTGTTACTCTTTCAAACAAGAGTAAGATGTGTACAACGAAAGGGATAATAGTGAAATGCCATATTTTGTGCCTGTTCAATAGTATAAAACTGGAATTGAAGTTTCCTGTTATTTTCTTGTGACAATTGACTTGTAGAAATTTTACCCGTGAAGGAAATTTTCACGACAGCAGTGGCTATTTAATGTTGGGGCATACTGTGAAGATTTTCAAAACGTGTTGTAATATGTTAATGGTAGTTTCTGTATTTTGATCATTGTGAAGTATCTAAACATATCTTGTGTTTGACCGAACATTTTGTAAGAGGGAACATGTCAATGTAAAACTGGAGTAAGGTTAAATTTTCTTTTCTTCTTTCAGAGAATAAGTTGTTTTACCTTAAGAGGAGTGGCAGTAAGATGATAGTCGAATCCAAAAAAAATTATCCAGTTTACTACAAACGAACGCATCGTTGCACTATGGACTAAGAGATTTGCAGTGCATCTAAAATGTCCATGGCAGGTATAGTAATATTTCGAATTCATTTGTAATATAAATCAAATAACGAGATAAAATATATGACAGTGAAAAAGCTTATATAGAGAATAAAGATGAAGAAAGTTGATAAAAAACTGATCAATGACCTATGAGAAATTAAATAGTGATTTGCTGCGTCGTATCAAATATATGATTAGGTAGTACCAGTGACTAAGTGTATAGATCTCTAGAGAGTAATTGAATGCACCCAGGGGTAGACTGGCCCCATGAAAAGGACGATCAAATCAGCATTTTTGTCTAACTTTGGCTGCCTCTTCAGATATTTTTCTCAGATATCCAAGCAAAGATCCAAGTAAAGATATCCAGATCTTGGAGTTACCAAGCACACTCTGGTGGAATCCTTGACCTTCTTAGAATAGGCGTCCAGATATTATAAATTACTCTTATTATGTAAAAAATAGTGTTAACTTTTGTATCTACTTAAGTTTACCATGCGAATTTTACATTTCTTTTTCTCACAAATTTAGTAAAAGTTGAAACAAAACATTTACAGTGTTTCGAAGTATTTACCATGGACACAAATACAATCTTTCTTCGTCTTTTGAAACCATCCAGCAAATAAGGCCAATGTGGAAATATTGGCTCTTTCGCAGGTTAAAAAAAAAAAATCTACAGTTCTTGCAGCACTGCGGGCAATCGTATTGCCATTATGTAACAGCAGATGCCTAAGTTTTGATCTAGGACATTGTTTCCCAGTCTGTAGTTCGCAGGACATATTACTTTTAATAATCTTTATTTGTTGCTTATACCTTGTAACGTGCTCTCGTTATAAAAGAGAGGCTCGTTCGCGGGGCACTAGCTATTTCAATATAGACTAGGACACATTTCCCACAAAAGGACAAAATTGTATATACGTACCTTTTTAATAATAATATTATTAAGAAGACTCCTCGTCATGGAAAGTTGTTCCACCAATACAGGGCAAGAATAAATTTAAGCAAAAGTAGATCTTTCAAAATAATAAGAGAATTAAGTTCTCTTTTCGAATAAACTTTATAAACGTATACGAAAAGTCTCTCAATACAACATTCAAAAAGAATTGTATATTGTCCTTTGAAACAAGAAACTCGTATAATACACAAAAAACTATTAATGTCTTTTGTGCTTTAATAGCTTCATATAACTTAGTTATTTTTTTAACATTAAATTTTTCACCGCAAATCGGGCTTCTTCGAGACTATGATTAATTCAAAATAATAAACTCACCTTACTTTACACTGAGGTGAACGTAATATGTGCAGTCCGATAGATCACTCACTGTAATGCCGATAATCTGAATGAATACCACTTATTAATAGTGAATATATAAATTTGCTGGCTGTAGCACTATGAAATATATTTTTTTTAACGACAATAGAAATTCAATTCAACTTTAATTCCGAAACTCTCTTCCATTTATATCCAAATGCCAATACTATTTTCGCTCGTTAAACTACCCATCTAACTTCTGTAACGGTAAACACTTTCCATTCTTCCAGAGTTGAACTACCACTTCGGCAATTTCAGTCTGAATGGCGTAAATGTCAATCAGGGCCAACCGGCTAGAATAGCTAGTTTGCAATTCAGCCATATACAGCGTTCCAATTTCGCATATCTGGTTGCATAACTATCACTTCCTATTGAAGCAATAAAGGAAAGAAAAAAAAAAAAACGTAACGTCAATACGGTGCAATCTGGAGTATTTGTAATGTATACACCTCCAGTGCAGTTAACGAAAGCTAGCCTCTGACAGATAGCTACACGTGCTGTAAACGAAACGAAAGGGAGTGTAGTTCGCTATCACTGTATTGTTCTTTCACGTTGTTTCTAGGTAATCAAGTTGACTCAGAGCGTTGTAACCGGTATTGAGGGTTGAATATTCTGCTAATAGTTATTTCTCTTGTGACATAGTAGTGTCTGTATAATACTTGCTTTAGTATATGCTGTTTTAAGTGTCCTTTCCGAATTACTGATTGTAAGTAGTTGGTGTGTGCTGTGTTTACAAAAGAAAGATAAATATGACAACTTAAGATGTAGAACAACAAAGAATAAGACAAGTAGCTTAACATACTGAAGTCAGTCACAGGAAATGAGATATAACGCACAGTGTTATTTCGAAGGCAAGAAAGGAAATAAAAAAAGACCTCCCTTTTCCCCGTAGAACAGGTGTTGAAGTGCACTTACAATTTTTGAAAGTCAGTGAAATAACTATTATTTACGTCACTGCAGGAAAGTTCAAACACACTAACGATACTTTTTCAGTATTACTTACAATACCTGGTTAAAAGAAAAAAGTCACGAGCAAGTCGAAAATGAACAATAGATGACTTCACGAAGGATACAATTCGACCTCACATTTATATACAGTATCAAAAAGAAGTATCCAACCAAGGAAATTCTCTCCTTCATTTGTTATGAAAACATAGTTTGTTCACAAGTGAGAAGACAACTCTTTGCAAATTACTTTTAAAAAGATAGGATTTCGATATAAGAAAATTTTAGGACGGAAGATTTTACAAGAGAGGGAAGATATCGTTGCTATACGATGTTGGTCTTTTGAAGAGATGGCCAATATCGAACCTGAGAGGATAGTATGGTTTGACGAAGTATGGTAGATGTTAATCACCCAAAAAGCAAATATTAGACTGACTCGACATGTAAAATGCAAAACCTGTCCCAATTGGTAAAGGATAGAGATTGACTTTCTTATATGCAGACAGATGAAGGGTTTTATTCTCCTGTTTTGTATCATGTACGGCGACAGAAGTAATATCATGTAAAATCAATGTAAAACCAATTTTCTTAATCTATTCTTTAATTTTCTTGCTGAAAGGGGAATGAAACGAGAAATCCATCCCTTGCACACGCCACTGTTCCAAGTAATAATAATAATAATAATAATAATAATAATAATAATAATAATAATAATAATAATAATAATAATATTTAGAAATCATGTCTTCCTGTCATACTATTACAATTATAAAATTATAACTTGTTAAACGTTGCTGCCTCTGTGGTTGCAGAGCTTTTAGCAACAACACCATCACTACACCATGTGCTCTGTCGAACTGTCGGAAGTCAGCTTTCGTTAACTGCAGTGTAGTTTCAACGAAATAAGAAGAATAGAAAACAAAAAGGTAGAAGAAGAAATACCAAAATTACCAACTAAGACTATAAGGTGTATATAAAACACATACTAGCGTCAAGAACTTAAACTATTAATTTACAGGTAGTATATGAACCGATATATTCATTTAGATTAATAGAACAGTCTAGCTGCATGACGTATGACCTCCAAAATAAAAACTGTTCTTAACAACGCAGTAAAAATTGTCAATTTTGTTAGCACCAGACCTCTTAACAGCCTATTTTCTACTCTTCGTACTGAAACGGGAAGAGGTCAGGAACACTTAATATTACACTCATAAATTTGCTGTTTGTCTCAGGGTAAGGTTCAGACGCAGTTTCTTGAACTTCGTTACGAAATAAGGTTGTTTCTCATTTATTCTAATTTGAGTCAACATGCAATCTAAACGATTTTACATTGTTCATGGCTCTTGTATCTTTGTTTATTTGGCATTTTTAACATCTTGAGTACTCTTAACTTGAACCTTTAAGTTACAACTGTCACCGTGTTTTGTGTGTAAGACTAGATACAGGCAATAATCAAGAAATTAAATTTGTATGTAACCATATGGAGAAAGAAAAATACGACTCATTTTTAATACTGAGTGATTTCTTTGATTTCTGTGAACAATTCCGAATTCAATTATCAAATTCAAACCCATCTAATCAAATACAACTTTTTAGGTCCATTTCACACTTCAGAAAGTACCATAGTACTGATACAGCTCTTATGTTACTGACGATATTAGACTAGCAATTGATAGAAAGCAGGTAACAATTCTTGTTTTATTATATTTCAAGTTTTACAGTTAATTTCTACTAACAAGGAAAAAAATTCAAGTGTGCTACGAAATTGTGAACGAGTTTATTTATTTATTTATTTATTTATTTATTTGTGTGTGTGTGTGTGTGTACAATTAAACCCATCACAGGGAAAAGCCCTCGATCTCAACCGTTCCGGAGATATATAGAGGTAAGGAGAAAGCTGGTGCTCTGATATCTTGTGGATTTTTGGCTATGATGCGTGTGAATATGTTTGAAAATTGTATTAAAACGCTAAGAAAGATACACCAGAGCGAATAAAAGTGGTGTTCAACGTTGAGGTGAATGGCGTAGCTTTTACCCGGGGCCGGAAAAAGAAGGAGCTGAGGAAGAACAAACGCCATTCACACAAAGAACAAAATTGTATGATATTACTCGAATTTCTTTAGTTCGTAGAAAGTGAGAAAATGTGATATGAAAATGTATTAATTACATTGCCAAAGGAACAGAGACGTTATTACGTGAACAAAAATACAAGGTCATATTCTGTGCAAAATCTGTATAGAAAAACAAATCAAATAATATGAAACATAAACACATATTGTTGCAAACGTAAGTACGATAGTGTGTAGTTGTCTGGCATATATTAAAACGTAAAGTATGAATCAATAAACAAAAACGTGTACGCCTTTCTGTATTGTATATCACATATAGCTTCTATCGGTTAATTATTGTAGAAATTATAAATGTTTGGAAAGTTCGGACGGCTACCATTTTTTACATTTTTCATCCTATTTGACTGAGATGCTTTTATTCGAGTCACAGTACCAAGGAACCGATACGTAGACACCTTACACGGCTATTTCAGGCAACAATGGAACTCTGTTATTTTCGCCTTCCCCCTCCAAAACATTCTTCCCCTAGAATTTGATTGACTCTTTGGTTTTGTAACTCTCATGTCTAAGACGACTACACTTTCGTGGATGCAGGAATTCTTCATTTTTAAAAGTCTCTTTTACTTGTACTATCGCTACAATTCAAATATCAGAGCACCAGCCTTCCTCTTATTCCTCTATATCTCCGGAACGGTTGAGATCGAGGGTTTTGCCCTCTAATGTGTTTAATGTATAAAAAACACTTCGTTTGTGCATAAACTCATCCACATTTTCGTGTCATACTTAATTCGTTTTCCTTGCAAGATTCTGTCTCATAAATTGGCTACGAAATTCAACTTCTCTGATGGTGCTGTGAGATGGGTTCAAAATTATCTACATGGACGGAAACAATTTGTAATCTCATCCAACATTTCCTCTTCACTCCGTAATCTCACTCACAGTGTCCTTCAAAGAAGCGTCTTTGGTACTCTCCTATTCTGTGTGTACACTAATGACCTTCCTTCTGCCTACTGCAACACCTATACAAAAATGATTTTCAATTTTATATCTCAGGTCAACCCGAAAACTTGGACAGTTCAATTCAACAAATGAATAATGATTTGCACCGTATTTACTTGTCGTCAAATGAAAATGGATTAACCATAAATCCACTTAAATATAAATGCATTTGTGTCTCTTCAAAACGACTTATACAAATGCACTGTTCGAATATACCAGCAGTATAGATAAATTATACAAACCATTACAAATTACAAACAAACCATTCGTGATATTTTCTGAAACCATTACAAATCTCAGGATAATAATAGATCAGTTTCTTGAGTGCAAACCTCACATCAATGCTGTACGTAAGAAAGAGTTTTGGTCTTTGAGTTCAATCACTACACAAAATAAAATTCTACCCACTGAAACAAAGTTACCACTTGTAAAATCTCTAATATTTCCTCCTCTTGATTTTGATGTATCAGACTTAAATGAAGAATTAGCGTAAATTTACAACGTATCCTAAAAGCCTGTATAGAGTTACATATAATCTAGTAGTTATGTTTTAAAAGGTACATAAAGCGAAGCCGACATTTTCGAATAACGGTTTCAGAGTTGTTAACAATGTAGAGAAATCGTCTGATGTTAATTTTGACATGTGAAAATATGTCTTGATTTCTAAAAGGTTTTCTCCTGCAAACAGTGAATGAGATTTTGTGAACCTTGATGGTTGTTGTGTCCACGTAGGCTCATGGTCCACGCAGTATGATGGTCCGCAATGGTTCTCAGGACCCGTTCAATGGCCTCTGTAGCATGCATATCCCCTGTAAATATTACTTGAATGCGTTCTTTGCATCCTAGAATGTAATGACTTTCCATCCAACTCATGACCATTTCATTCGATCCATCTAGTTGAAAAGTTGGTTGAACAAATCCTCAATAGCTAGGCTTACTGATATCTGACAGAAACGGTGCAACGACATTGCGCAAATTTTTCTAAGGATTAGATCGTTGATAATTTCTGCAATCTATGACTGACTAACGAGGAGAAGAAAGTGCTGAAATTGCGTGAATTTTCACCGCTATGTTGCCGGAAACAATAACAATATTTATGAAATTTCGCACTGGAATAAAATGTATAAACTTGTATTGCATTCTAATATTTACAAAGCAATATATATATATATATATATATATATATATATATATATATATATATATATATATATATATATATATATATATATATAAGCATTTTACGTTTACAGCTTGAATCCTTGGAGGTGCTTTCTCATGGTTTATCTATGAATTCCTAAACTCAACGTGTTTCGTCATTACGAACTTGCTCCTTTTGATGCAAATGCAAATATAAGGATCATTTATAGAAAGGTGAAAGGACAGTTACTAACTTATGTAAACAAATGTTTGTTTGTGAGTGGCCAAAACTGGAAAATATAAACAAATCCTTATTGCTCGATCTCCCGTCCACGGTATTTAAAGGGAACTTCTAGAAATATTTATATTTTTTGTTTATTTTATTTAAGTTTGTTTTCCTTACAATTTTCCAATAACTATCTGCAGTGGCGTAACTACAGGCTTGGGGGCCTCCCCGCAGACAACGTGGAATGGGCCCCTTTTGTACGTCTTATTGCACGATTTGCCGCCCCCTGATGTCTAGGGCCCCACGCAATATTGGGTCTGCGGTGCCCTTATTTACGCCCCTGACTATCTGCTTCCCATAATTATTTTTTTCAGTTTAATCTAACTGGCAATGTTATAGTTATACACAATGCAGAAAATTATTGACTTGGACATGTTCCCTATCGCTGCCCGTGCATACATGTAACATTGATAACTGAAAATGCTATTGTCATCCATTACTTTGTATTTTTTTTACCATAGAACAACGTGCGTTTTGGTGACTGTTTTTATTAGTCGAAATACTTATGGTAATAATGGCAACGTTGCCCAATATTTTCTGCGCATCTTTTAATTTTGTAGCCCACTCATTAAGGTTTTATCTGTGTCAACAGATAAGGGAGTAAAAGTTTGCGCAATTTCAGTGCACCCGACAAAAATGTTGACAATTTTATACTTCTACTTCTTACCTTTTGTTTGTTCTTTTATTCTCTAAATGTATCTGAATATGTTTATTTGTAGTAATCAATGTGTGTATGCGATATATATAGGAATCAAGTCAAGACTCTGTGCACAACAGTCTATTACAGAGATGTTATTGTCGTGCAACCACTCCGTCACAGGCCGTGCAGTATGAACAGGTGCTCGCTCGTGTTGAAAGATGGAATCGCCATCCCCGAATTGCTCTTCGACAGTGGGAAGAAAGAAGATGTTTAAAACATCAATGTAGGCCTGCGTTGTGAGAGTGCCACTCAAAATAACACTGGGTGTCAGCCCTCTCCAAGAGAACACCAAAAGACCACCACCTCCGAATTTTACTGTTGACACTACACCCGATGACAGATGACGTTCACCGGGCACTCGCCATACTCACATCCTGCCATCGGATCGCCACAGTGTATAACGTCATTCGTCATTCCACACAACGTTTTTAAACTGTTCAATCGTCCAATGTTTACGCTCCTTACACCAAGCGAGGCGTCGTTTGGGATTTTCCTGCGTGGTGTATGGCTTATGAGTAGCCGCTCGACCATTAAATCCAAGTTTCCTCACCTCACGCCTAATTGGCATAGTACTTGGAGTGGACCCTGATGCAGTTTGGAATTCCTGTGTGATGGTCTGGATAGATGTCTACCTATTACACTTTGCGACCCTTTTCAACTGTCGGCGGTCTCTGTCAGTCAACAGACGAGATTAGCCTGTTACACTTTTATGCTGTACGTGTCCCTTCACGTTTCCACTTCACTATCACATCAGACACAATGGACCTATTGATCTTAAGGAGTGTGGAAATCTCGCGTACAGACTTCTCACACAAGTGAAACCCAATCACCTGACCACGTTCAAAGTCCGTGAGCCCCATTCTGCTTTCTCACGATGACTAATGACTACTGAGGTCGCTAGTAATGAGTAGCTGGCAGTAGGTGGCAGCACAGTGCACGATATGAAAAACGTATGCTTTTGGGGAAGTCCAGATACTTTTGATCACATAGTGTGTATATATATATATATATATATATATATATATATATATATATATATATATATATATATATATATATATATATGTGTGTGTGTGTGTGTGTGTGGGTGTGTGTGTGTGTTTTTTTTTGTGTGTGTGTCATTGTGAATGTATAAATGCTGTTTGTTTGCTACAGTGCATAAATATTCTTCTTTATACATCTTGAACTATGTTTAGTGGCGGACATAAGTCCTTGACCAGGTAATGAAGACTGCTTTCAAATCAGATGGATAGTATAAGAATTAAATCTGTCATATCCGTAGTTTGGTGAAAAAACTAAATCGTGAACAAAATGTTTAAGAACAACTCAAGTTATTAATATATACTATGGCAAAGATTATTGACTTAAATCATCATAAAATAAATACGAGAAATGTTTTGAAACGAAGAAAAATATTTATAACTTTGTATGGAGAGGGAAAGAAACATAACGTGAACACACTAAAGACGAATCATTTACAGCATAGTGATCGTGCTTCAGCGGTCAAGGCGCTCGCCTAGTAATCTGCAAGTTCTCCGATCGGATCCACTCCGGATAAGTCTTTTTTATACTTTAGAATTTTTGGTGGCGACTGATCGTTAGTTCCACACGTTTTATTATTTTCGGATATTTTATGCTTGGATATTTCAACTATCAAATCTTCAGGAATAAAATAGTAATAATAATAAAACCTAAGATTAAAAGTTAGGAGCTTATTATCGCTCAGTTCATAGCATTACAAGCAGAAACGTGACATTTGACAAGAATATTGCAGTTTTGTTTAGTGCTACCCAGGAGATGAGGAATTTCTCATCTTGTTTCTAAAACAAAAGAAACAAAATCGAAAGGGGAATTAACATTTTACATTTGAGACGGGACAAGGCTAACTCAAATGATCGGTTAAGTGTTTTCGGTTCGGTTTAAGGTTGAAACAGAATGTCTCGGTTTATTTCAGAAACCGAACTATAATTTGGTTCAGTTTTATTTGAAAACAGACACTATATTGCTACTTTTCCCCACCCATCAGATAGTTTAGTCGGGATCCCGGGTTCGATTCCCGGTCGGAGAGCCTTTGAAATTTTAAATGTCTTCGAAGCCTGTGTTCGTGTCTCTGTCGTTCTAGGTTATTGGAAATAACTGCCAAACTAATATAACCGAGCAGAAAAATGTGGTCTGAGGCACCAAGTTCCAGTTAAGGGTTCGAATAGCCTTTAAGACCACTTTCTCTTTCATGTTATTGAGTCTTTTTTGTTTTTTAATTTAAATTTGAGTTCTCTGTATTGTGGTATTTTATCATGACAGAAATCAGAGGCTTACGTTCTTATTAAATTATTTGAATGGTAAACATGTGCAATTTGCCACATAAGGAGAGTTTTTTCTTCTTAGTACAGCAATCTTAGGGTAATTGCTTGAGTATTCGTTTCGTAATTTATTGGCCTTGGGTTCCATTTCCGCTGAGGTAATTAAGGAAATTTTCATCATTTACAATATTGATACATCTTATGTATAACAACATGGAAAATATTCAATTTCTCTCGGTTTTAAAGTTGAAAAGACTTTCTTCATACTTAAATACTAATAATAACATGATGAGATGTCTAAAACTTTGATTCGTTCTGTCCGAAAACGTAACGTGTTTAGCAAACTGTTCATGAACACTAAGGCTCATTCTTAGAGCCTAGTATGAGTCACAAATGTATCTGGTCAAAATAAAACATTATTGTTCCTACCAATGTGGAATTGTTCTTAACTTCTTCCACTATCACTATTACTGCTAGAAATAATAATAATAGTATCGTTCGCCATTCCATATATCCGTTTCCAACACGTTCCATATATCCGTTCATCCAAAATTTGTAGATACGACCTATTCTTATATTCGCATGTATATTTTGTTAAAATATCAATATAATGCATACAATAATTGACCCAAAGAAAGGTCATTACTATGTATCGTGATGAAGACAAATCCTATTTAGTTCCTGTTACGGCATCCGAAGTTTTGATCATCATATTATCCAGAAGCTGACCCCTTCTTTTCCCCTCTTTTCCTCCTAGATACTAAAAATTCCAAAGTATCTCTTATAAGGCAATTCACCCTTAAACAGTGCAATTTACACGTAAAAAGTATTAAACATTTAATAATTTCATCTTATCGTCATGTCAAAAAATAAATAAAACATCTGAGACCAAGCTCCGAACTCTCAATCTTCAAGTTTCACAAGTTATTTACGAGGACTGAACGGCTCAACACGCTTGCCGACTTGCGGCACATGTATTGTTGGCAGCTAGGGTCTATACAAAGTTCGAAGTTAAAGAGCCATTCCCGCTGTATAAATATGCGGGAATTGTGACAGATCTAGGCTTACTCTTTCTGACTTAGTGTCTAAACACGTTTCAAAGTTTATGTGAACAGAAGTGTACCACTGAAACATCCCGACAATGTCCTCAATCTTGTTGGAATAGGACGTAATATTGGGGCCTCAAATCTTCAGTAATAATAATAATAATAATATAGAAACCCAGTTCCGTATGAGGACATATTGTATTAAATGTGTAAAATCGCCCGTAACATTAAGCAAAACTTAAAAATAGTCGGGATTGGAGAGAAATGTCCGGATCACCCTGCGTACGTCCGTAGAACTAGCTAAATGTTAAACAAAATGTTTTCAGTAAACTTTCATGTAGAATGTAAGACTACTGAACTTACAAGAGCCCTACGAAAAATTATGATTTTAAGTTTTACGTTCCATGGTGATGCCAGCTAAGCTGGAGGAGACGTCGATGGTGAGAATGAATGACATAGTGGAATGAAAAAAGTGGGAGGAGGAGGAAGAGAACTGAGGGAGCGATGACTGAAACAACCATAAACAAACCGCTTAACCTTTTTGGAACTGGTTCAACCATTAAATTCACAAAACTTTATTATTATTATTATTATTATTATTATTATTAATAATAATAATAATAATAATAATAATAATAATAATAATAATAATAATAATAATAATAATAATAATAATTTTAAAAGTGACCCTAAAATTAGGCAAAACTTATACAAAAATTGAGAATTCGGTGAGAGGGTTCGGATCTCCAGGACACACTTCTGCAACTACCCAAATATTAAACGTAAGCGTTCCACTAAACTTTGATATAGCAAGTATTCTATTGTACATTTTTACGAAATTTACTATAATAAAAATAACTGAATATCACTGAACAGTAAGGCATATAATAAACTAACTTTTACGATATGCAGAAGTAACAAAAATACATATGCAGACCATAATTCGATGAGCTCCGAAGTAGAAAGTAATAAAATAGCATACAAGATTCAGTCTGCAGACCAATTGTTACTTAAAGAATGGACATACACTATTTCGAGAATCGAGATAAGACTAGAAATGTTTACGATACTGTTCGTCTCGTCTGGATTCTCATTTCCAAAGGGAGACGATAATTTGAGTAAGCCTTGTCCCGTCTCGATTTTGTTTGATTTGTTTTAGAAATGAGATGAGAAACACCTCTTCTCGTAAGCAACACTAAACAAAACCGCAACATTCTTGTCAAATGTCACGCTTCTGCTTGGTATGGTATGACCTGCTAATAAGCTCCTAACTTTTAATCTTTTACGAGATAGTTCTTATTATTTTATTATTATTACTATTTTATTCCTGAAGATTTGGTAGTTCAAGTATTGAAACATCCAAATATTCAAATATCTGAAGATTATAAAACTTGTGAAATTGCCGATCAATCGCCACCAAAAATTCTAAAGTAAAAAAAAACTTACCCGGCGTAGATCCGATCGGAGGACCCTCAGATTACTGGACGAACGCCTTGACCACTGAACCACGATCACTACGCAGAAAGTGATTCGTCTTTAGTGTGTTTACGTTAGGTTTCTTTGCCTGGATTGTATTTTCCAAATATCCATTTAGAATAGTATATTATTATCACAAACGATACAGTTAGTGTTGTTAAATTGTAACAGCTCTTTATTTCATGGATTGTAAAATATATTTTTTTAAATCATTTTAGAATTCATGGGAAAGTGCAGAGAATTAGCAATTGCTATAAGGGGTCACTATAGCAGAAAGATTGGGCGCTGATCTAGGGTGTTAGGTCTGCCATTGTTTCAACATATAGAGAAGTTAGACTGTCCAGTCCAGTTAGACTGTCCAGTCCAGTTAGACTGTCCAGTTCACTGCACTCCGATAATCAAGTAGCACAGTCGGAACATATCCCTTCTGTGAAATAAAAAAAAGTTAAGAATGCTCCAAGAGCTTTGCCAGAACGAACTTAAAAAGAATGGAGAGAAGGAGCGGAAAGGATAACTGCCATTGTTCCTATATGTAAATCATTTTATCCGCACCTTTTTCTCTTTCTCGCAAAAATTAAAAATTAGCAAATTAGCATCTCGCTATGACTTACAGTTCTCGAGATATGGCTGCTTGAATATCTAGAAATTCAAACTTGACCAATATCTGGGGAACGGTGGCCAGTTGGTCAGTAGACAGTTGATCAGTGGCCGCCAGTTACTATTTGGTACCAAAATATTTATCACCCACTTAGGTATTGGTCAACATCAATATAATCTCTACAACTTATTTTTCCCGAGCTATGGCTCCTTAAATCTCTGGAAGTTGTCCATTTTTTGGTAAGAGTGACGCGAAAAATTTAATCACTTTGTCTGATAGTTTTTCATACTCTATGGAATGCAGGGTTTAAAATTGAAGAAATCGCAAATAACAGGCATACGGACAAACAGAGAGACAGACACACAAACATAAAGAATTCAGTAACGAAATTTTTAAGTTCGTTGAAAATATGCAACGATTTTCCTTCCAACATTCCGAGTTTATATATATGGTGGGTGCACCGTTTTAATCTTTCCACGGAAATATCTCGAAAAGAGTTGAACATAAATAAACTGAACAAAAACTCAAATAGGAAATACCATGGGGCAAATTGAATGGTGATGTAACGTGCCCCCCAGGGCCGCTCTTCAATGGACCAGGGGCCCAACTTTAAAATTTTAAATGGAAACATGGTGCGAGTGACACCTCACTCGATAGATCTTCATACACTAAACAGCGTTGTGGCAAAAGATTGTTCATATGTGTCACCTTTTTCAAAATGGCCGCCAATACATGGTGCCTGTATCAGATAAAACGTCCAGTACCACTAATATGAAAACGCTCGAAGATAATCACGGATGAACAGAATAAAACTACTATAGAAAATCACAGAGGGTATTTACCATTCCAGGGCTCGAAAACGTTGCAACAGAGGAGAAGACGATTAGAGTAAACGTGGCATAATGCAAAGAAGGAAATCTAGTTCCTAGAAAATCATCGTTCCAACATCCTCCGTAAGTGGTTGAAGCGGGAAGGGAAGAAACGGTGAAATTGCAAATGATAAACTTAGTTTTTACAAATTCTATCTACACAACGAAATTATCTTAAATGAGTTTTTATAAGAGGTAGATGTCTGTAATGGAAAAGAGTAGGTAAAATTCTTGTTACATAGTACAATCCATTTTGATTGCAGGGAATAATTTGCGCAAAAATGAATCAACTGAAATGCGAAACTAATTTGTCGAACAATGCAATTTTAGAAGAACGTGTACAAACGTTGGTTTTGCTCAAAATTCGTCTGCACAATATTGGTTCATTACATTACCAGTCACTTGTACACCCAAGTGTTTCCGACAAACCATACCTATTGCAAGTAAAAGTGGGGTTTTCATTTGAGATTTTACCATTCATTTCCGCTTCACACACTTACGGAGGAAGATCGGAAAGATAATTTTCTAAGAATTAGATTTCCTCTTTAGCATTATGTCACTTATAATTTAGTAATCTTTTTCTCCGTTGGATTATTCTCGAGGCGTGGAATGATAATTACCTTCTGTGATTTCCTATACGAGTTTTATCCTGTTCATTTATTTCCAACCGTTTACATATTAGTGGTACTGGACGTTTTATTTGATACAGGCACCATGTCTTAGCTGCCATTTTGAATACGGCAACCGATATTAAAATTTTTTTTGTCACAACTCTGTTTAGTGTTTGAAGATCTATCGAACGAGATATCACTCGCCCCATATTTCCATTTAAAATTTTAAAGTTGTGCCCTGGGCTCCCATGAAGGGCGGCCTTGAGGTGCACCGCGACAATACCATTCTATGTGCCCCCATAGCTTTCCTATTTGAGTTTCAGTTTGGCTCATTTATGTTCAACCGTTTTCATATTAGTGCTACTGGACGTTTATCTGATACAAGTAACATACCTTGACGGCCATTTTGAATACGGTGACCGATATGAAAAATCCTTTGCCACATCGCTTTTTAGTTTTTAAGGATCTATCGAACGAGGTGTCAATCGCCCCATGTTTAGATTTAAAATTTAAAAGTTTTTCCAGGGCCCCCTTAAAGAGCGGCCCTGGGTGGTACTGCGACATCACCGTTCGATTTGCTTTATGGTATTTCCTATTGGGGTTTTTGTTCAGTTCATTTATGTTGAACCGTTTTTGAGATATTTCCGTGTAAAGATTAAAATGGGCCACCCTGTATATATACAGACTGTTCCATAATTCGTGTAATTTTCTACAGCACTGGGAGAAGGTGAAGTTTTCACACTATTAATGTAAAATTTATCACTCTTATTGAGAAATATCTGAATTTTTCGAATTTCTAAAGGAAAAAGGAGAGAATTGCTGTTTAGCCCCCCTTTTGAGGGTGTAAACACAAAAGTTCATTTTCCTTATGCGAGATTCAATGTTAAATTTTGGAAGCAGTTTTCTCCAATAATTATTCGTAAAGATTTTGGAGCAAATGAGTTGTGTTTGTTACAAAATGCAAAAACACTCATTCACAAAGCTAGTAAAACCGTCTCAAACATTATTAAGGGAAGGCCCACCTTTTGGGGGAAAGTCGCGTAAAAAGGTGGTGGGTGATGTTACAAAAATTAAAAAAAAAATATTTTCGGAGTGCCAGTAAACGTCAGATTAATAACGAATGTCACAGAATTAATGCTCCAATGCTCCTTACATGTAAGAGTGACTGATAATGGTTCTATAGCCCCCTTTTTAAAAGTAAGGAAATCATAAATATCCTTAGTAGGGACATACGAGAAGAAGGTATTTTTTTGTTAATTAATGTGAAATTAGGCGTCATTGTAGCAAAAGAGTATGCGTGTTTGAAATCTGGAATGCTATTTTGGTAACGCACCGCCTTAGGGGAACACAGAGGGCGAAGAATCAGATGATGGATCTTTATAAAAATTCAAAATTTTGTTTCGGAAATGCCAGTGAGCGTCAGATTTTTCACAAATGTCACAGAATTAATATTCTAATGCTCCTTGCATGTGCCAGTGACTTATGTGGGGCTATAGGCCCCTTTCAAAAATAAAAAAATCACAATTAGTGTCCCTAGTAGGGACATACGAGAAGAAGGTATTTCTTGTCAATTAATGTGAAATCTGGCGTCGTTGTAGCAAAAAAGTATGTGTTTTTCATATATGGAATTTTATTTTGGTAACCACCGCCTTAGAGGGACACAGGGGGCGAAGTATCAGATGATTGATCTTTATTAAATTTTAAAATTTTGTTCCGGAAATGCCAGTGATCGTCAGATTATTCACAAATGTCAATTAATATTCTAATGCTCCTTGCATGTGCCAGTGACTTATATGAGGCTATAGCCCCCTTTCAAAAATTAAAAAATCAACGTAAATATCCTTAGTAATTAATATTGACATACGGGAAGAATGATTTGTTCTCAATTAATGTGAAACTGAGCGTCGGGTTAGCAAAAAGTTACGCGTTTACCAAATCTGGAATATCATTTTGGTAATGTACCGCCTTAGGGGGGCACAGGGGGTGAAGCATAAGTTATTGGAGCTTTAAAAAAAATCCAATTTTATTTTGGAAAATCTAGTGTGTGTCAGATTGATCACAAATAATGCAAAATTAATATTCCGATGCTTCTTACATGTGCCAGTGACTGGTATTGAGCTACAGCTCCCCTTTCAACAATTACATTAAAAATTTATAATAAATATCCTTAGCAGGAACATACGGAAGAAGCTATATTTTGTCAATTAATGTGAAATTAGGTATTGTGATAGTAAAAATCTGGAATATTATTTTGGCAATAGGAGGCACAGTGCACGGAGGGTAATTTGGTACCTTTGAGGGTCATAGGGGAAGGACTGATGGAAATTCCAAATTTTATTTTGGGAGTGCTCATGAGTGCCAAATTAGTTGCAAGATGTACAGAATTAATACTCCATACTGCTTTTATGTACCAGTGACTAATATGTTACTACAGCTATCTTTGAAAAGCATCAGAAATTCAATATGATTATTCTTGCGCAAAGACCTACTGCCAGAAGCATTTTTTTTTTACAATCTGAAAATTGGTATTATTTTAGAAAAAAAAAATGTTTGTGACAATAATACCCATATGTGGATTTCTTTTAGGGGCGTAGACTCAGAATTTCTTTCGCCTAATGGGAGTGTCACATGGGTAAATTTGCATTTTTAGTTACAAAATACAATAACACTCTTTCGCTTGTACCTATGATGGTGCATGCGTCTGGAATTTTATTACGGTCATTCATCCTTATTGTGCAACATAAAAAAAAGAATTGTCCAGAGCGTAGTCATCCAGATATATTGGAGAAGGTGTTCACAGTGGCTCTAGTAAATCACATTAATTCATTCATGTCTTGCTCGTTCACGAGGGCATGCTGAATAAAAGTAAGTTCATTTTATCTGTCTTACACTTAGATTAATGGAATCTTTAAGAATTTAGTTAATGAGAACTGAGCCAAAAGAAAAATGTTGTTTATAGAAAGGGATAATATGTTTTCTTAGGTTTATGGTATAGCCTTACTCAACCTGATTCTTATTCCTCGCGAGACATTTGTTTTTACTACAACCATGTGTCCATAGTATACGATTTTCTGACGTGCTTACATGTGCAGTATACGAGTAGGCTACTGCGTGGAAAGTGGGATCATACAGTTATTGTGGAAGAAGTAGGGTAAAGATACGCTTTTTCTATGAATAAAGAAAATAATATTTTAATTTTCAAAATATTACTTCTCATTAATATCTCTTCGTTCGTGGTACCTGCGGCATTTTCCATTGTCATTTGGTGTTCTATTATGAGCTGGTTTGCTTAACTGTGCAGAAAATATGCTGGTAACTTTATGTGTGATTTTATGCTATAAGAAGAGTCCGATTTGGTGTTTAAAAACGCAAAATTCTTTGATTATATTCCAGTGATGCCAAAAAAAGAAGCTATATCCTCAATCTGTTACACTGACAGACGATATTCATTTACATTAGATTCGAAATTTTAAAAAAAATCAAAACATTATTCTACAATAATGACAAATTGCCCATTAATTGTAAAGCATATTTACCTCCTTCCCGTACGACCCTGCTAAGGATATTTACCGTAAATTATGTGATTTTTGGAAGGGTAGCTGTAGCCCAAGATCAGTCACAGGCACATGCAAGGAGCATCGGAATATTAATTTTGTATTATTTGTGATCAATCTGACACACATTGGATTTCTAAAATAAAATCTGAAATTTTTATACAGATCCAATAACTTATGCTTCACCCCCTGTGCCCCCCTAAGGCGGTACATTACCAAAATAATATTCCAGATTTGATAAATGCATAACTTTTTGTTAACCCGACGCCGAGTTTTACATTAATTGAGAAAAAATCATTCTTCCCGTATGTCAATATTAATTACTAAGGATATTTAATTTTTCAAAGGGGGCTATAGCCCCATATAAGTCACTGTCCATGCATGAAGCATTAGAATATTAATACTGTGACATTTGTGAATAATCTGTCGCTCACTGGCATTTCTGGAACAAAATTTTGAATTTTTATAAAAATCCATCATCTGATGCTTCGCCCCCTGTGCTCCGCTAAGGCTGTGCGTTACCAAAATAGCATTCCAGATTTTAAAAACACATAATTTTGCTTCATCGATGCCAAATTTAACATTAATTGACAAAAAATACCTTCTTCTCGTATGTCCCTACTAGGGATATTTAAGGTGATTTTTTAATTTTTGAAAGGGGGCTATAGCCCCATATAAGTCACTGGCACATACAAGGAGCATTTCAATATTAATTCTGTGACATTTGTGAAAAATCTGACGATCACTGGCATTTTCGGAACAAAATTTTGAATTTTTATAAAGATCCATCATCTGATGCTTCGCCCCCTGTGCCCCCCTAAGGCGGGGAGTTACCAAAATAACATTCCAGATTTTAAAAACACATACTCTTTTGCTTCATCGACGCCAAATTTTACATTAATTGACAAAAAAAAAAACCTTCTGCTCGTATGTCGCTACTAAGGATACTTATGGTATTTTTTAGTTTTGAAAGGGGCCTATAGCCCAATATAAGTCACTGGCACATGCAAGGAGCATTAGAATATTAATTCTGTGACATTTGTGAAAAATCTGACGCTCACTGACATTTCCGGAACAAAATTTTGAATTTTTATAAAGATCCATCATCTGATTCTTCGCCCCCTGTTCCCCCCTAAGGCGGTGTTACCAAAATAACATTACAGATTTTAAAAACACATACTCTTTTGCTTCATCGACGCCAAATTTCACATTAATTGACAAGGAATACCTTCTTCTCGTATGTCCCTACTAAAAATATTTATGGTGATTTCCTTACTTTTGAAAAGGGGGATATAGCCCCATTATCAGTCACTCTTACATGTAAGGAGCATTGGAGCATTAATTCTGTGACATTCGTTATTAAGCTGACGTTTACTGGCACTCCGAAAATATTTTTTTTTTTAAATTTTGGTAACCCATCACCCACCACCTTTTTACGCCCCTTCCCCCCCCCCCAAAGGGGGCTTTCCCAAAATAATGTTTGAGACGACTTTACTAGCTTTGTGAATGAGTGCTTTTGCATTTTGTAACAAATACAACTCATTTGCCCCAAAATCTTTACGAATAATTATTGGAGAAAACTGCATCCAAAATTTAACATTGAATCTCCCATAAGGAAAATGAACTTTTGTGTTTACACCCTCAAAAGCGGGGCTAAACAGCAATTTTCTCCTATTTCCTTTAGAAATTCGAAAACTTCAGATATTTCTCAATAGGAGTGATAAATTTTACATTAATAGTGTGAAAACTTCATCTTCTCCTAGTGCTGTAGAAAATTACACGAATTATAGAAGTCTATATATATATATATATATATATATATATATATATATATGAACATTATTATTTTGTATCTAAACTAGATAATATACCTGAATTATAAAATTAACTTGTTAAGCTAGAAAATAGGGAAAACACACGGGATTTGGTTTTCTTCCGCAATCTTTTATTTTAAAAGTTTCTGTTATAAAACAATTTAACATAGAATCACTAAGACGAATACGAAACCCACTAAATCAGGGGTTTTCAAACTGTGCGGCGCGCCTCCCTGGGGTGGCGCCGACGGTTGTCAGGGAAGGCGCGAGGACTTTTAAAAGAAGATTCTACAAAGGAATATATTTATAATACACACGCATACTTTGGTTTGCATCCTTATTTTCTAGTAATACGTAGTGAACTAAGCCTCTGTATCAGCTCTGTTCCACATGCGAGCCTCTTTTCCCTTTGGCTTAAACGTGTATAATGCTTGTTAGAGGACCACTAACGATTTTCTACTTTATCTCTGTAGAAAATAGTATGTCTTCTTAAATGTCTTTGAAATTTCGCGCTACGCCTGAATTTCTCTTTCTCTTAATTTTCTGTCATTTTCTTTGGGACGATTCTTGAATTTTAATCTTCTCTAAAATAAATCTCCAGAAAGAGATGCTTCTTGCCATTTCAAATATGGCCGAGATTTAAAAAATTCTTTGACTCAAAACAAGCTCATACATCCTACTGACTTTGCTCAACATTTAAATGTGCCGGTTTGTATTATTTAAATTCCCTCTCTTCTCGTATTTTTCAATTTTAACATACATCTCTGACTTGCCAAAATTAATGTTTATTAACTGGCTAATAACATTGAAAGATATACGTAGTTAGTGTGTACTATATAGATTGACTATGTCAATGAGATATTTCTATTAGTGATTAATAAATGAAACATAGTTTATCATAGTGATAGTCTATCTTTTAGGGACATACGTATTTATGTTGTTGACACATTCCATTTTTGACAGGGGAGGCGCGTTCAGATTTTGATAGTTGAGGGGAGCCTCAACTGCAAAATGTTTGAAAACCCCGGCACTAAATAGTTAGGGTAAATAAATGTTATAATCACGGTCCAAACAGCCAAGGAATGGATTTCCACAAAGCTCCAAGCAAGTTCAGTGGAAGTGGGTTAGGATTCTCAGTGCTCCAGTCAAGGAAGATGGATGTTGGAGTCCCGCAAAGCTCCAGGCAAGCTAGTTTGTTACGGTTAGGAATCTCTCAAAGTTCCGCGCTAGCTAAGAGAATGGTTCAATTCCCACAAAACTGCAATCAAGCTGAGTGGGCAGGAGGCTTCAAAGCTGCAGACAAGGTAAGAGGCTTGGGTTAGGTTAGGATCTCTCAGAGCTCCAGGTTGATACTATATTCCATACTATTATTACCCCAAAATAAGATCATACAAAATTAAGAAAAGCCCTCGATGAAGCCTCTTTAAAAACCTTGAAATCAACACCCACATGTTTTAAAGCAACAACGGAAGAATCTACATCTTTCACCAAAGACAGCCTCCATATATGTAGTGCTTTTCCCTGTTTCTGAGGGGAAACGACCTCTATCTATCACAATATGAAAAGAACACCACGGTGAGATCACAACTACAGCTTCGAGAAGTCACAACATAAGCAAATAAGAAGACTCGTACACCCGATTTTAGTAAAGCAAGAGAGAAGCCCAGAAATGCAAGAAGAGACTTACTTTACGATGAATGTAATAACTTCGCCATCTTCCCGTCCTGCATTTATTTATATCTTCATTACGGCTGGAAAATACAAAGATGTAATTCTTGCATAATATTTACATATTACCCTAGAGTAAAGTAATGGATGTTAAACGCCCCTCTCTCCCTGATTGGGAAAATAAACTTACGATTTTCGTTCCTTCGTTAGAAGAAAAAGGTGGGAAGGAAAAAGATTAGAATTGACTGAATTGAATTTGAGTTTAGCGTCCAGCCGGGAATCATTTAGGTCTTCCACGACACAAACGCTTCCGCTATCCACATAGTCATAAGAGAGCTCCAAAAGAGAAAGAGTTGTAATTATTATATTATATTCATATCTTGGAACTCTTAAGTTAGAGCACCACCCGCTGGACGGAAGGTTCGCTCGTCGTGAATGACAGCAAAAAGTGAACCTCCCGTTCAGCTGGTGGTGGTTAGAGACATGAAATTCCTATATGTAATTTTCACTTAATATAACTAAACTCATGTTTTAGCATATATATATATATATATATATATATATATATATATATATATATATATATATATATATATTTGATTTGCCCTAAAAGGGAAGAAAGGAAGTGGAAAAAAATGTGTGTTGTGATTATTCCATTAAAATATCCATATCTTTGAATCCTCTAAATTTACGACTCTCTTAGGAGAGAAACAGTGTACAACATTCTTACAGAATTTGGAATACCGAAAAATCTAATTAGATTAATTAAGATATGTTTAAAAGAACCCCCAAGTAAAAATCCCCGGATAGAAATATTTTTGTCTACAGGCTTTCACGTTGAGAATGGCCTGAAACAAAGAGATGCGTTGTCGGCACCATTATTCAACTTTGTGATGAAGTACGCTATAAGGAAAACCAAAGATAACAACCAGGGCCTAGAGTTGAGTGATATTCACCAAGTTATGGCGTATGCTGATGATTTAAATATAATCGGGATGCTAAGAGAACAATAGAAAGAAATGCAAAGGTCTTATTAAACTCTTGCAAGGATATGGATTTAGAATTAAATGCAGAGAAAACTAAATACATTGAAGTCCATCGGGATCATAATAGGCAAATGATGGATGCATTAAAATATCAAATAATACTTTTGATGAAGTGGATACTTTCAAATATCTAGAAGCAATATTAACAGACGAAAACCATATTCACGAAGAAATTAAATGTCGACTGAAGGCAGGGAATTCATGTTATTATTCAGTTCAAAATCTCTTGTCTTCGCGAATTCTGTACAAGAATTTAAAGCTTAAAATATATAAAACGATATTCATGTCTGTTATTCTGTATGGTTGTGAAACATGATCGCTTACTCTAAGAGAAGAACATAGACTGAAACATCCTGAGACGAATATTCGGACCCAAGAGGAACGGGAATGGGGAATGGCGAAAATTTCATAACGAGAAACTACATAATTTATATGGTGTACCAAACATTCTTAGGGCCATTAAGTCTAGGAGGCTCAGGTGGGCAGGTCATGTAGCGAGAATGGAAGAAAGTATGAACGCTTCCAAAGTCTTAACTGGAGGATTAATTGGAAAACGACCATTATGGAGACCTTGGCGCAGATGGGAGACAATATTAAGATGTATCTCGCAGAAATAGGAATACAAAATAGAAGCTATATCCAATCGGCTAAGGATAGAAATCAGTGGAGAGAGCTTTTGTGAACTCGGCATTGAACCTCCGGGTTTCCATAGTCCATAGAGTTAGTTAGTTAGTTAGTTATGTACACATACATACACACATACACACACACACACACACACACATATATATTATATATATATATAATTTCGTATTTATAATTATCATTTAAACTAATTTAACGCATGTTGTGAGTTGTGATCTTTCCTTTTGATATTTGACCTAGAAACAAGAATAAAGGGTGAGCTAGATCAAATGTCAAAAGACTTTGAAACTGTTTTTTACTACCCAAATGAAAAGTTCAAATGCAAAATTTCATTTCTCTAAACTTAACGAGTTTCGAGATAGAGGCATCTTAGTATTGGACTTCTGATTTAGAACAAGATGAGATGGAGATTGCGACTATTATGTAATGCCCATATTGCAGCACCCGTTAAGATTAGAGACAAAATTTGGTACTATTTAAGTTTCTCATTTACGATAATTAAACACAGATTTCTGTGTTTCTTTATATTTAACATAAAAAGAGAAAAAAGAAGTGGAGGGTGAGTGGAGGGCGCCGCCATCTTTAATCGCTCGGCCCGATTGAAGTTTGTTGACAGTGCAGAAAGCTACAACGAACAACTAACTATATGCGTAAGGGTATGAATGTAATATTCATTAAACCTTACTTCTCCGTTACTAAGAATGGGGACTTTTGCTACTAAGAGAATATAAATAATAGAAGATATTACAATATACAAATAATAAATAAGCACAATGTACAGGGTGCGGCACGTAAAACCGGCCCGTCGTAATATTCTGGTATATTGTGTTTTTGGCAACACTTAAATAATCTACCTTCCTACCAAGAGATGGCGTGTCGAGGTCGGGTCGACTTACGTGACCTGCAGCAGTCACGTGCAGCCGCAGCCAGTGAAACTTGTCGAAACCAGTTGAGAAAAAGGCCTCGTTGTGTTAAGCCGGGTGAGTGTCAGTGTGTGATAATGCCGTATTCGATACCCGAGCGTGTTGCCATTGTTGAAGGGTTCATTCTCACTGGATCTTTTGTGAAAACAAAGAATTTGTTTCGGGAGAAATTTCCAGGACGTTCTGTGCCAGCAAAAAGCACCATTCAGGAATTGATTGAAAAATGGCGGCGTACAGGATCGGTTCAAAATGTTCCCAGGAACAGACGACCATTTGTCTGCACACCTGAATTAAAGATGCAGGTGGAGGAGATAATGACAAGAAGTCCTCGAAAGTCAACCAGGAGATTGAGTCAACAGGTTCATGCGAGTGAAAGAAGTTGCAGACGTGTTTTAAGGGGACTGAAGTTAAAACCGTACCGGATAAATGTTGTGCAAGAACTGAAGGAGCCTGACCTGCAGAAGAGGGTGCATTTCTGTTCATGGCTGTTGAGCAATGTTGCCAGTGGTTTCTTGGATCCACTAATGCTCATCATGAGTGACGAGGCGTGGTTCCACCTGTCTGGGTACGTAAATTCCCAAAACAACCGGTATTGGTCGACAGAAAATCCACACGCAATCCACCAGGTACCCTTGCATGATGAGAAGATTGGTGTTTGGTGTGCCATTTCCGCCACACGCGTTATTGGGCCCATATTCTTTGAGACGACAGTGAAAAGTGACGTGTATATGGGAATCTTGGAGGCGTTTTATACACACTTGACCGAAGAGGAGCGTCAGTTATGTTACTTTCAGCAGGACGGTGCAACATGCCACACATCAGCTGCATCATTGTCCCTTGTGCATGAGATGTTTACACCAGAGAGGACAATCAGCAAAGGCTTGTGGCCTCCTCGGTCACCAGACTTGTCCACGTGTGACTTTTACTTATGGGGACTGTTAAAGGGAAGAGTATACGAAACAAATCCACACACAATTGAAGAACTCAAGACCAGGATCCAGGATGTCACCAATAGCATTACAACACAAGAACTGACAAGGGTATATATGAATCTCGTCAATCGTGCTCACATGTGTGTTGAAGTGGGCGGAGGACACTTTCAGCACCTGCTGTGAAGATGAGTAGTCATATTCAATACATTACATTTCATTTATGTGTTGTAGTTAATCATATTCAATACATTACATTTCATTTTATGTGTTCACTTTACGGGCCGGTTTTACGTGCCGCACCCTGTACAATGTAACTTTCTGTGACATCGCACACTTAAAAGTTACTTTCAATAGGTTCAATACAAGATTTTTGGACGATAGTTTATAGTAGAATGTAATGCTGGAACACAGGTTATGTATTGTGTAAATTGACCCAATACAGCCGTTTTAAATATATTTGTGATACTTTTTAATGCAAGAAAAAACTATAATGTGAACTAGTTTCTTTGTAGGGTTGAGTAAATAAAAAGCCGTATTTGAGTCAATTTTGCCATACGAAATGTAGTGTATGGTAGTTAGTAAATGACATTTTTTCTCTGGTGCTGTATTGGAGTCCAGCATATCACTGGAGTTCCAACCATAAAAAATTATTTTGTGCAGGAAGATGCTTAATGTGTATCATATTCGTGTCTAAGATTTCGATTTCTTTCGTTCGGCGAAACATTGGAATAATTTGATCTATGGCTTACTTACCTTCAAAGTTATTTCGAAGTTCCTTATTTAGAGTCACGCTTTTGAATATTTTAATACCAATAAATATTACTAGCTAAAGTTCTGTTCTTTTTGCTTGTTGCTAAGTACTACGTAAAACTGAAGAAACGTTTAAGTGTATTTTGCTCCTTTCGTCTTATAGCAGATATTTCTAAAAGTCAGAAATACATTTTATTTACTGATATAATTTCCAACTTTGATTTATTCACTCAAAGTTCAATTCTTGAAAATATACTTTCAAAAACAAGAAAAAGGCTATTTTTTGTGAATTATTGTTAAAAGAAGAAGACTTTCAAAGAAATCTCATAGTAGTAAGAAGAAAATGTTTGAAATTCAAAAATTGTTTTATTAATAGAAAGTAAAGATATTAGACTTGAATGAGGAGAGGAGAGCAATATCAAAATAAACTGAACACGCTCCAACAAAATGTTAATAAGCTCCTCTTTCAGATGATCCGTTTCACATCGGAAATTATTAAACGAAACGGTACATCATTTTTCTGACTTTCTAAATGATACTGATAATAAATTATTACTCAAGAAATTAATTCAATGGCTAACACGAAAAATCGGAATTTCCAAAATCTTAAATTTTCAGAAAACGAATACGGATTCTGGTGATTACTTATTATGGAAAGAACGAACTTTTAAACTATAATTTCAATAGTAGTAAGTTGGTTATTTCGATAGATGCCAAATAATTCGTAGAAGTAATAAAGAATTATCTATCTCTGAATGTGTATTTTACACTTCCTGATATCAAATATCGATTTTTTAATTGCTTCTACTTTTACCATATAAATATGAAGTTTATACTTGCAGTTATTTTTAACTTGTATTTTACCCTTTTTTATTTTTTCCTTATCAATCAACACTCTAAACTCGCTGTAATACCAAGGTGCTATATAACTGTGTTAGTAGCCATTTCCTGTAAGATCTAAACTTCAGTAAAATGTGTTGGAAGGTGAATGGATAACAAATTAGTCACTGCTCTCCTTGATCAATATTAATAAAATGATAACTATATATAAAACACTTAATATTTTATGACTTCGCGTCCTTTCAATTACGTCTAGATAATAATCTAGTCAATGTAATTAAATTAAGAAACTCATTTTATGATGCAAGGAATTTGAAGATTTATCGCAGAGAGATAAAATGATTTCATTAGATATTATTTTGTGTCAAACGAAATTAGTTTGAATTAATGCCCTCCTATCTAATATCTTGTAGGGACAATTAGTGATAATTATACATTTGTGATAATTATACAGTATTATCCTTCTAATTTCTGGTGTACCCAATGAAATCTTTATTCCGCGCTTTCCGGCTATAATTATATACAATACCGTATGTATGTTGTCCTCCCATTTCAGACGTCTCTTTATGTTATTTGTACGGAATTCGATTTCTTGTGGTAGATATTCTGGAGTTCAATGTTTTGTAATCTTCTAAATTCGTTTGTCAATTTTCTTGTAAAGGTACACTTTTCGAATTGAGCTATAAGAGTGATTTTGTATTTCCAATCCATAAATTTAAGTGGATATCTGTTTTAGTTCTCACATAGCGTAAATAGGTATTTTAAAATTATTTTCCTAATGTAAGAAAGCTCTGTGTACAAAAAGTCTTTGATAACAAAATATAATTCCTACTAAATTTACACAAAAGAATAATTAGTACGTTTATTGTAACTTTTTCAACTAAAACTCATTATAGTAAAGTACATATCAGCCATATGAATCATTTAAATTTGCTTAGTACAAAGTACAGTTATATCCATCTAACGGAAATTATAGTTTTTCGTCTGTAATTGAAGACAAATACTGCCTTTTAAACTTATTTTGTGAGCATCATATTCAGAAGTTTACTTCTATAAATAATAGAATCAAATTCAGAATATCCTCGTCATGTGGAATTCTATAAATTTGCTTTTTGTCACTAATAATTGAATCGGTGAGTAGAAAAAGGAGAACATTCCACAACACCTTACTTTCGGGAAACTAAGAAAAACTATTTATTGAGAAATCTGTTGCTCTGATATGATTGTTTTGCATTATAAACTTATAGTGTATGCTAAGGATTATTATTTGCCACAAAGAAAAAACATTTAAATATTTTATATTTCCGGCTACACAGGAAATTTGTTTGCGGAATATTCTCCTTTTTCCACGCAAGAGATAAATGTGGTAAGAAAGTGTACAAAATATACAGAAAAACCAATGTTATTTCTAAACACATGATTGAAAACCGTCAACTCATTAATACCTGGTATATTTAGTGAAAAACTTATTTAAATTGCAAGTTTTAAGTCAATATTTGTGATATTTTCTACACAAAATTGAATAGTTATTTATAACATCAGTTTAGATGCGATACAAAAAGTGGAAAGTGTATAGTAAATGCATGTAGAATAAAGTTTGTTTAAACAAAACACCTTTGTATCTACTCTTCAACAATGTCCCTACTAGCATCTTCAGAAACTGGCAACTGCATGTTACTATTATAGAAATCTTGATACTTCTCTGGCACGTAATGCTTAACTTTTTCAATATGTCTGAGCTTCTTTAGATTCACTGCTACTTTGGGCCTGTAAGCAAGGTCTTGTGAAAGCAACATATTCCTGGCTTCTGTTTTGCTCAGTTTAAAAGTCACATTTTGTATGCCATCATTGTACTAATAGGTTTTTATACAGCCTTTAGTTTTACAGTTGTTTACAAGATGTCTATATGGACTAATAGAAAACTTCTCACCTTTTTTCTCAATGTCTGTTGTAGTTTTCTTGAAATAGTAAGGCCACCAATCCTTAAAGTTAATGATATCAACATTTTTGACACTCCTTACCTCAAACAGTGGAAACGTCTGTTTGGCTGTTTTAATAATGGCTTCATATTGTTTTGGTGTATAAATGCGATCACACCTTTTTATTGCCCTTTTAATAACTGAGAAGTTTCGATCATAGGGCAGAAAGCTGTGGCCCCGGATTGGAAAATAATGACTAATCATTTTAAATCCATCATTCATGGTTAAACCCAAAGGTAATCTGCTAAGGGTGTGGTTCCGGTTCTGGCCCCCCACAAGCATCGCTAAATATATGCAGTTCTGTAACTTCATCTGGGATGCTATTGATAAAACTGTAAATGAATGAAGATACTTCATTAGGACCCTTCTTTGCCTCTCCCTCAGTATATGTAAAGAATACCGATTTCTGTCTTCCTATGTCGTGGATATTAAAAACATAAAACCAAAGTTGCCGTAAATAAAATATTTCCTGAACAGGAAGGAACGGTAGGGGAAGATTCTGCATATAGTCAAATGTTCTGGCCATGACGTCATTTCAACTTTTACATATGTCACTGACTTCCTTGAATTTAGGGTAAAATTTGTTTGCCCGCCTTTTATGGACAAGTAATTCTGCTACTACAACTCTTTTTACTATATCATTAAGAGTTGTAGATTTTATTTTCGTGTTTAACTTTTCACATGTGGGACACACATCTACTTCACAACTTCACAGTACACAACGTTCTGCGACTGATGTGAAAGCCTACCTGACTGGCACAGCATCTAGTGGCCGATCATGGAATTACTGGTGTTGATTGGAAAAAGGAGAATCTTCCAGGAATGTTCTCTTTCTTCCACTCAGCGAAAATTTCAAAGCAATATCTAACAATGGATTATGATAGTAACATTCTCATTTTTACGTTCATTTTATGTATTTATGGATAGAGAACAAAATGGCTATTTCAGTTTGTTTTCGTCATTTTTTGGAATATTCTCCTTTTTCTACTCACCGATTCAATTGAGGATTATCTTAACTATATTAAGATGTATTGGAGTCTGACAGTTCGCATGCATATCATAGATAATAAATTTGTTATACTGGCGAGTCTTATTATTTCACATTGTTTTATTTCTGATAGTCTTTGTATAAAGTGAATTTTCATAGGGAGATAAAAAGTGGATTTGTAGTAAGTCTATTAGAAACTTAAATATTATCAAAGTTGCTATTTAATGAAAAATAATTTGCACTTACCCTTGGACTCGAACTCAGGACCACCGTGTGCGTGGGTTTCCTCGGGTTCTACCGTTTTCTCCCACTTTCTTCATTCCACCATTTCATTCATTATTCATCATCACCGGCATAATGAATAATTTACCTAACCGGCATAACCGTGGGACGTAAAACTCAAAGATTTCATTTTTTTTTAAACTCAGGACCGTCTACTTGAGAGGACAATAGTTAATAGCTGAACTGCCATTAGTTGTTTACATTTCAGTTTCTAGAACAGAACAATAAATTATGAAGGCAGGATTTAAAATAGTGCAAAGTTCTTTCATTTTGATGTGCTAAACTCGTTTATGCGTGATTTTATACTATATGCAGTTGCTGAAGAAGTACGAAGGTCGTTTTAAGATTATAGTAACGAATTTTGTACCATTTCCACCTAAGGAATACCGCAATGAATCCAGTGGTAACTTGATGTGAAAACCCTGTCTGTTAGTTATGGTGCTGCTTCTCATTTTTCACTGGATGCATTGAAAATCAATTTTATCATATCTGTTCCGTTTCTTTGGACCAACTTTCGAAAGACTGATGAGTGTGCGCGGTTATCGACGGCGCAACACTCGCCCCAATAACAAGAACACACAAACTTCACTGGAAATGCATCATTGTTTGGTAATAAGCTGCATTGATTCTAGCCTTTGTGTTCATTCTGAGTAGCTTAAGTATATAGTTTGCCATTATAGTAGTAACCACCAACAACTATAAATTCGCATGGAAAATTGTCTCAGTGCGGGTAACAGAATGGCTTGATGTACTCTCAATCATTCAACGAAGTTTTTGCAACAATAGCGACTTGTAACATTTTATTTTTCTCTTTGTTATTGTCTTGTACAGATACTTTTTTCTATATTAGATACAAATGTCAAACATACTTTCCTATCTCATAAATGGATGGTGATAGATAAAAAATGGGTTTACGTTCTCGTTTGTTGGAATATTCAAATCTAAACAGAAGTGTAAAAACATACCCATTTCCGTTAAAAAAAAATCACAGGGATTCGACTTAAGCGATAGTGTTTGTTGCAGAACAAACAAAAACCAAACAAAATCAAGATTACCATTCAATTTTCCCCTTTTCCTTTTACTAATAAAAAACCGATATTTGTTAAATATATTATTTAACTATTCTAAATTCATAAAATGCACAATGTAAAGGAACAGCTGTCTTTTGAAGTGAAATTTCAGACGTAGTTAGCACTTGGGTCAAGTTCTTTTTACCATTATTTCCATTTGATGGAAATATACACCCTAAGGAAGAGACGGAATGATCAATATATCTTGAGGGTTTATTAACATCATTTTTCCCGTGCAGAGGACGAGTGTTTCAGTGGTAAACCCGTAAGACAAACGTGCGAAGTCGTTCTTTCTCCCTTAATAATCACTAATAACAATTTCCTCCTTCCATGGTTAGTAATAGTAATTCTCTGTACCTGAATATTATATATCTTGCATGGTAAAGATAAAATTTCCCATTTTCGTTTACATAACAATAATACCGAACTTACGCACAAAAAGTAGCACTATCGACTTCGATGTTATATCCGACAGCCTGTAGAAAAGATATTTTGAGTTTTAGTTACAAGATTCATTAAGGGAATTATTTTTGATCTAACCGACATTATGAACAAAACAATGACATAATTAAATAATACTACTTTAGACCTAATTGCATTTTTAACCCACTTTTGTTTTCGGTTTCTGATTTCAAAATTTCATCGTTATTTTCGTTACGTGTTCAAAGGATCCGAATAAGTTGGTGTAATTATTAACTTATTTTAGATTAACTTCCCACAATTATGCTTTGAGGATAAAGGAGACCGTAAAGATGTTTATGAATAAAATGGTGGAATGGAAAACAAAACTGGCATGAAACGAGAGACTCCCAAATAAACTCACTCACACGGTATTGTCTACCTCGAACTCACTTGGCGAGAGCTGAAATCGAGGCAGATGAACCTTATTTATTCTTATATAGGACTAAATAGAAGGAAAGATCTGCAAAGGCTAAAAGGGGGCCTTTTACAAATTCAATAAAGGAATTGCTAATTTTGTTATCAGATAATCGTAGAAATGCATTGCTCTGAACACCAAGAACAGTTGCTTCCACTAAATATATTCTAATTGCACCTTGTTCAGTTGAGAAACTTTTTTTTACCAAAATGTAACATTTTACTTTTTTTTTTTTACCAAGTTTACCAAAATGAGCTGAAGGCCAAGACTTTGACTCCAGAAAATTTGAAATATAGCTCACTGCTGCAAGAATCACTGTGAACTATGCACTGATGTAGTGGAAGCGCTTTTTTCTAATGGTATGCAATACGGACCAGGGTTGGAAAAAATACAGTTTTAAAAAAGAACAAAACATGTGTTTAAAACATGAAAAAGATGTTCAAAATGTTTTAAATATGTTTTAAAACACGAACGAAAAAAACACGTTTTAAATATTCTGAACAGTTTAAAACATATTTTAAAATCTTGTAATAACTTATTTGTTAAGACATTTTACTCCTTGCTAGCAACCAGTAATACAGATTCATCCTGTATATATTGATTAGTGCAACATTGATAACAGATATAAAATCGTTTGACTAAAAATGGCTTTTATATAGTTTTTTTTAATGAATTTTTATTGGCCACTTGTTGTTCACGATGGTTTTCGAAAAAAGATTAAATATGATTTTCGAAAAAAGATTAGTACACTGGTGATAATGCACCTTAATATATCAAATTTCGTTTTTGTAGCATCAGCGGTTTTGGAAATGACTTTCGAGTGTCTGTATCGGATTCAAAATGCTGACTTTGTATTTCCGTAACCTGTCACTGATAACACACTTTTTTTTTTTTTTTTTTTACCTAATTTAATTTGTGTAACACCAGTGGTTTGCAAAGTGACTTTTGAAAAACCATTGAATTTAATATGACATTTTTTTTTTTTTACCTTATTTGGCTCAAGTAATTGTATTATTATTGGAATTTTGCACACATGTACGTAATTTTTACTCAATTGATCACCTGGAGCTGGCTGAAATTGTAGTTGCAAAAATTTGATTGTTATTTCGAAATACTGATGCTAATAAAATTATTTTAAAATAATACATTTTGGAAAAGTGATGTTTCAAGCACACTTCATGTTGTGCTAACTTTAGAATATTTTCTGCAAGCCTGTGTATTGGTTGTTGTTTAAATCAATAATTGTATTGAAGAGAAACAATATTTGGGACATATCCAAGTCTATTTTCAATAATGTTGAGTTTTGCTCAGCAAAAGCAATATCTTAGCAGTCAAGGGTACGAAATAAATGAAACTAAATGCACGTGAAAGGGCATAGGCTAGTTTCATATGACGGCCGATAGACAGGCGCGTCAGTGGGGGCAGGAGAGTAGCCGCGCCCACCCCGACTCTGAATTTCAGTTTGGGGGCAGTAAGGCAGATTTAGGAACTTTTTGATAAGCAAAGTCCAACAGAACAAGTTTGAAGTCCTTACACCGAATGAATACGGAGGAAATATAGATGATCAAAACTGGAAAGTTGCTTAGGCACAATTTCCAGAATTTTAAGCAGGCCCGAAACTTGTAAGTAGAGCCACCTTTAAAATCCTTGGGTCAAAAAAAAAAAAAAAAAAAAAAAAAAAAAAAAAAGAGCGATACAAGCTTATACCTCCTTGCGGCCAATGGAAATGGATTTTAACTGATCAAACTCTGTATTTATTCGGCGTAAGGACTTCAATTTTGTTCTGTTGGACTTTGCTCAGGAAAAGGTTTCTAAATCTGCATTACTGTCCCAAAATTTGAAATTCAGGGTAGGCGGTAGGAGAGCGGATGATCTCTAAACGGACGCCCCTCTCTAGCGGTAATCATATAAAAGCTCTAGATTGCACTTTGTCACGTAGTTTTCTTTCTTTCTTTTCGGATTCGTGGTTGCGAATATATGACGTTTTCCGTCGGTGTGTTCTTTTTGACACATCCTATATTTATTTAATGTAATTATGCATCATTGACTATGACATTTGGAACTTGACTTATTAATCTTTCTCACGCTGCAGCGTACACAATATCTTAAATTTATGAGCAGGGAGGGATAAATTAGCCCTCCTGCTCCCCGTTCTAGAAACGCCCTTGTCTAGCGGTTGTCCTATGAAACTCTAGCCCACGCTACAGTTTTTCACGTGGTTTTTGGTTCATTTATTTCGGACTCTTCGCTATGGAGATACTATGTTTGCTGAGCAAAAATGAACCTTTTTGAAAATTGACTTGGATCCTTGTACACTGAACGACTCATATCTAAAAATATTTTTTAAAAGCCCTAAGTTGGAGCCAAATTTATCCTGCAACCCAAGTTTGTTCGAAACGTATAAAATTAGTTTCTTCGGTTTACTCGAAATGATGTCCTTTTTTCTTCCCGTAAAACTCATGTTAAACGATTCCAAGTTGTACGAAGACTGAAACCAACATGTACGGTATGTATTAACGAATGCCTGCGATATTTTAATTTCAGAACCTCAATTTAGTAAAGAGCCCTTTGTTTTCTGAATACAACACAAAAACTTGTTTCAATGATAATTCTTTTATTTATTGTTTAATATCATTTCTACAAATAGTCCAATCTTCGACTACAACACTTTCTCGCAAGTTAACTGATAAGCATTTAAACAATACAATAGACGATAAAAAAAAACAAAGGAAAAAAAAGACGAAATAAATTGTGGATCACCACATCGATCTGCTGTAGCCACGGGAAATCAAAACATTCACACGGGAACAGTGTTGTCACAGTCCTAGCTCTGGAATGGGCTGAAAAATAGTACCAAATTAAAACAAAAAGGGCTGAATTCATTGTTTTATCACAGTGTAATAATTCCATGGCTCTACAACACACAACTAAAAGAAGTAAAGTTCTAGAACACTCCGCCCCCTTTCTCCAAGACTACAAATCAAGAAATTGCTCTTTTTAAAAATTACTTTCTAAAAACATCCAAATAGGAAGACCCCGAACAATTGTGGAAGTAGATGAAACTTTTCTCGCACGTAGCAAGTATAATAGAGGCCGCAAATTAAAAGAGAAAACAGTTATCATCTTCGGTATGTAGGCCTATTGTAAGGAAATCAAACGCTCCTCTATTTCAAAGTGACCAATAGACCACAACGGTATTATGGCCATATATGAGAAAAATATATAAAACGAGGGAAAAAATCAATCAATCATGAGATGTAGGAAAAGTCTTACTGACACTTTTGAAAATGTGACAAGCATCTGTTACATGGTGCTGAATTGGATAGAATTGTACCAACGTTTTTCACAAAAGGGGCTGAAAATGCCAGCGTGGTACCAACGGGCCGATGAATGACCAAAAGGGCTGAATTTGGTAATTGTACCAAGTGTGGCAACACTGTACGGGAAGAAAATACCCTTCTGAACGGGATCACTTTTTTGTAATTTTCTTTCTTTCGCAGATTATTTTACAAAAATAAAATAAAAAAATAAACATATGTTTAAAACAAGACTTAAAAATACACGTGTTTAAAACGTATGTAAAATTTGTTTTAAACAAAATCAATTGTTTAAAACAAGTTTTAATCATTTGTTTTAAACAAAAGAACCCTGGTACCGACAAATTATTTCTTAATTTCTAAAAGTGCTAATTTTCAAGCCATGTTTGAAATTTGTCCATTCACATTTTTTTTTTTTTTTTAATATATATAGTTTTATCAACTTGAAGTTTGGAACAAGATTGTATTGTGATAGACAATTCTGTCAATACATTAAGGAACATTCTAATTTCTTTCATCTTTTCAGATTTGATGCTTTCCTTCGCAACTAATCGGAATGTGTAGAAAAACGTAATCATTGTAAGTACTGGCATATTTTTGTAAATACAAACAGCATAGTAGTAATTATCCTTAAGGAGAAACCAATTGACCGGCAGTGATTTATGTATAGTTAATGTAATTTATGTCGACTAGAATTAAAAACATTTGTGATAATTTTGGGAAGACTTGTTCGTTCGAAGTAGACGTGTAACTCTATCTAACCAATTATTTCGTAATTGGTACTTAAAATCTCTTTTAGCATTATTATTTACGATAGTATAATTTAAATTATACATCATTAGCTCAAATTCATTAACTATGGTGCTTAACCCTAGGAACACCAAGGTATTTTTAGGTTTCATGGGGGCGTCTGAGGACCACAGCATAAAGGTAATCGTTTCTCACGGAAAATAATTTATCTTGTCTCATACAAACTTGGGATGTCTAAGACATCATATATTTTTACTTTCTATTATTAAGGTTTTTAAGTTACTACTAGGTTTCTATTATTAAGGTTGCCAACTACATGTGTGTAATTGTTTGAAGTTACCATTTTTTATTTATATCAGTAACTATGACCTATTTATTTTATTTGTTTGTGTAGAAAAACTGTCAAACAGATCAATAGCGACTTAGTACAGTGGAATATGTGTACAAAGGCGGCTTCTAAAAGCATTTTGGTGGTGGTGCAGCAAAGTGATTTAGAATAGGGAAGAGTGGATTATACTTCATTATTCCAATAAATTCAGGATTAATCTTTTATAATTTCATCCCCGTTATCCTTGGAATGGCAAAATTCTTTCAAATTTTGTTTCCGCGAAAAGATAGAAAGTGTGAGGGACGTTCATTGGACACTATAGGGGATGTCACCAGAGAAGCAGTGTTGCCAACATAACATAAGTTACAATTTTTCTGGTAGCACAACGACAGATTTTTAAAATAAGGAATGAACATGTAAAACGTAAGCAAACAAGCTACGACTTGTCGGTCAGTTTTGTAAACTAACACCACTACAACATTATGAATATTACAAGGGATTCACTGCAACAAACGTACCACTGCTTACATTTGTTCCATTTGTTATCAAATAAAAAGTTCAAATCACTGTCTTTTGCATCAAAATCTGACAGGGTTATTTACACCTTACTATATTCGAGCTTACTATCTTCTATGTCAGATTCATTTAAAAGTCCTTTAAGTGCTTTCTCAATTGCGCTTTGGCGAAGAGCGCGATTTGCCATTGTTCCAATGCTGCTGCAGATTTTCACATACTGTCACAGTCACAGAATAACGAATTGACAATTTCCTATGATGAAATATGCGTCTTCAGTCACTGTTGCAAGCTGCTGCTTTGAAGATTCTATGATTAAAAATATTTGATAACAACAGAGGTGCAGCAGCATAGGTCTTTGAATCATTATTGAAACTTGATTCTCTCTCTCTCTGTATATATATATATATATATATATATATATATATATATATATATATATATATGTGTGTGTGTGTGTGTGTGTGTGTGTGTGTGTGCGTGCGTGTGTGCCTATGTGTGGTTATAATATAAAGTGACATATTTAGGTGTTAGCAGGTTTGAAGGAATAAACTAATAGAAAATAAAATATTTAGGTGCCAAAAAGCTAATCAGAAAAATATATATACTAAAATTTTATAATGTGCAGTTGGCAACACTGCACCAGAATAATAGCCCAGAGTGTCCCTGCATGTCGTAATATCAAATTTGTTTCAAAGGAAAATGAAATAAATAGTCAAAGCATTGGAATATAACAGTTAGCGTATGCGGTGAATAGCCTCTTAGTACTACCAACGGTGGGGTCTCTGAGGCCCAGAGCTTTTATATATATAATTAGAAAAGAAAGCCACTAAAACAAAGCAAGTACGTTTTATGATGACTGGGCCCAAGCTTATCAATATCAATTTTTTAAAAGATTTTTTTATTCAATTGGAAATGTTACAAAATGTAACAAAAGTAATTTGTGGACCTCCGAGGCCTTCCTCCCCCCCCCCCCCTCCTTGGTGTTCCTAGGGTTAATTTCATCTCGTTATTAATATGAAATGGATATTGGAGTTTTGCTTGAGAAAAAAGTAGAATTTGGATTACCTAGCAATAGCCAGGCGGTAATGCAAAGACGGGAATATATTAATTCTAGAATATAGTACCTTTACTTATAATGCATTTAGTCAGGAGCTTTTGTTTCTGTGGTGATGTTTCCTCAAAGTCCTGAAATCATTTGGACAATTCCAAATAATTACGATATAATTGATACAAATCAACGCTATGTATATAAGCTAAAGAATTTTTTATAAAGGCAATATTTATTTGCTTGAACTGGTGTTGCTTTGTATAAAAGTATGTAACATTTCCAATTGAAGCCTTTTACAGTAACTACAATTGCATACGAATGAAAATAACGGAATTTTTCAGGGAATTGGAAGTAGATTAAAAGGCGGGGACTTCATTACGCTTCCTGTTCAAGTTTAGATATATGCTGATAACTGCTACAGGCCCGCAACCAGATTGGGACTATGGGGGCCTGGCTCCCCTAAACATTTTTTGAGGCTCCTCCAGACCTCAACACAAAATACTATTATTAATAGAAAAAAAGAAACATTTTAGATATTATTTTGTAAGATAATTTTTAATGACTTTGTCCCCCCCTAACATATTACATGCCCCTTCCCCAAAACCTCTGTGCTGGTTTCGGGCCTGAGCTGCTATTCCTTCCGAGCGATGTTCTTCGCTTGAAGCAAGGTATTTCCTTGTATATATGAGTCACTATACCTCTACTGCAAAGTTCTTTTCAGCCTTGCCCGAAGTTTTGTCCTATGGCGGATTCAAACGTCTAATCTTGGTGTCAGCAGTTTCAAACTTTTTCATTCATTCTATCTAATTTTTCAACCCGCTGTCAGGATCCTCTGCTGATTTATTCAGGCAGTTAAAGAAATCTCCTATTCACTTATTGCGATAAAAAGATCACACACACACACACACACACACATATATATATATATATATATATATATATATATATATATATATATATATATATATATATATATATAAGTGGTTCAACATCACTCATACTACTATATTTTGAAACGTAAAATTTAGCCAGAATACAATGCTCCTTTCGTGACGAAAGCAAGGAAGATGAACGGTTAGTTAGAAATACAGAACCCAGATTAACCGAGTTGGTTGCTCGGAGAAAGAAAAGAAAAGCTGAAGCGAGCGGCTTGCGTTTTATGTGGCACAGATATTAATACTTTATTGACAAAGCATTACATGTTTACAATGATATGGACAAAATTACATAGTGTCTGCACTTATATAAGTACTGTATTACACTTTTTTAACATTGAAATTAATAGTCTACTCTCTTACGAGATAATTAGCAAAGTATTTTTGTTTGAGTGCAGTACTGATGCAACTAGCGTGATATATGAGATATTGCAGATGATTCGGTGTAGTCGTGTTTTAAACGTACATTATAATGTGTGCAGTAAACCAAATAACAGATTTTACGAAGTCAATGTCAGTAGAACCCACCTTTTCAGTAACTGTGCATTTAATCTATTTGTAGTATCAGCCTACTTCTGCTTCGTAAGCTAACTAACTATAGCCTTTGGAACCCGGAGGTTCAATGCCGCGTTCACAAAAGCTCTCCACTGACTTCTGTCCTTAGCCAACCGCATCCAGTTTCTACTTTGTATTCCTACTTTTGCGAGATCCATCTTAATACTGTCTTCCCATATGGGCCTAGGTCTTCCTAATGGACTTTTCCGATTGGTCTTATCGCTAACACTTTGAAAGCGTTCCTACTTTCTTCCATCCTGGCTATATGTCCTGCCCACCTAAGCTTCCTAGACTTGATGACCCTAACGATGTTTGGTAATCCGTGTAATTTATGTAGTTCCTCATTATGAAGTTTCCGCCATTCCCCATTCCCGTTCCTCTTGGGTCCGAATATTCGTCTGAGCATCATGTTCTCAAATACTTTCAGTCTATGTTCTTCCCTCAGAGTAAGCGACCATGTTTCGCAACTAAACAGAACAACAGACATGAATATCGCTTTATATATTTTAAGCTTTAAATTCCTCGACAGAATTCCCGACGACAAGAGATTTTGAACTGAATAACAACACGAATTTCCTGTTTTTAGTCGACATTTAATTTCTCCGTGAATATGATTTTCGTCTGTTAATATTGATCCTAGATATTTGAAACTATCCACTTTATCAAAAGTATTATTTAATATTTTAACGCATTCATAATTTGCCGTATTACGGTCCCGACGCATTTCCATTATTTAGTTTTCTCTGCATTTACTTCCAAACCGTCCCTGCAAGCGTTTAATAAGGACTCTGCATTTCTTTCTATTGTTCTCCTATCATCCCCTATTAAATTTACATCATCAGCATATGCCATAACCTGGTGAATACCGTTCAACTCAAGCCCCTGGTTGCTATCTTTGATTTTCCTTATAACGTATTCCAGCACAGAGTTAAATAATAATGGCGACAACGCATCTCCTTATTTCAGGCCATTTTCGACGTGAAAACTCGTGCACAAAAATTTTCCTATACGGGCTTTACTTTGGGATTCATTTAAACATATCTTAATGAATCTAATTAGCTTTCTCGGTATTCCAAGTTCCGTAAGAACGTTGTACAATGATTCTCTCCTAACCGAGTCGTAAGCCTTTCTAAAATCAATAAATAGTTGATGTACCGGGCTACTGTATTCCAACTTCTTTTCGAATATTTGGCAAATGGTAAATATTTCGTCAATAGTTGATCGATTTCGCCTAAATCCACACTGATAATCTTCAATAATTTCATCTGTGTATGGGGTCAATCCTGCTAATAGAATGTTTGAAATGATTTTATAGGATGTTGACAGAAGAGAGATGTCTCGATAATTATTACAGTCCGTTTTGTCGCCTTTCTTGTGGATTGGAACAATGATTGATTCTTTCGACTCTTGTGGCAATTCTTCCTTGTTGCAGATGAGGAGAATGAGTTTGTGTATCTTGTTCCACAATTTTTCGCCTCCAGCTAAAATTAACTCAACCGGAATTTCGTTTACACCCGGAAATGTGTGTTTCTTTAATTTCTTTATAGCGATTTCTACTTCTATTCGGTTGGGTTCTGGAATAGGTTCTGCGGTGTGTATCTCCCTTTCCCCACGCACATTAGTTTTTGGAAGCAAATCATCAAAGAAATCTTTTTTATTTATTTTTATTTATTTTTATTTATTTAGTCTTATTTTACATGGCGAAGTTAAGGCTAGTCATGCCTTGTCTCCCACTTGACCCTGCAATGATCATGATGAGTAATACAATAATAATAATAAAATATGTATAAAATATATAAAACACTCCCAATCATGCACACACACGCATCACATAACATGTACACATGGATTATAACAAATAACTACATAATATAGTCACATTCATTTAGTGAACAAAAAGAACAAATAAAAAGTAGGAACAATAAAAATCAACATTTTTTCAGATGTTAGTAAGCCTTGATAAACTTATGGAGGATCTGTTCAACCGACTTTTTAAATAGATTGATTGTTTGTGATTGCCTTGTGTTGGATGGAAGGTCATTCCATGCACGGATAGTGGATGTAAAAAACACATTCGAGTAGAATTTTGACGAATGTAGGGGAAGAAAAAGGGGTTTATTTACACCTGATTTTGTATTGTGCTCGTGGTGAGCATTTAGTGGTTGCAAACGTTGAAATAAGTAGGAAGGTTGTTCAAACCGCAAAGCCTTAAAGAGAAGTGTGAGTCGATGCAAATGTCCATCGGCAAGTTTCAAAAGGCCCAGCTTTCTGTAGTATGGAGTTAAATGATTTGATCGTTTGAGATTATAAGCAAACCGTATACAGGCATTTTGGATACGTGGCAAACGACACGCTAATTCTTCATTTAAGTCTGATAGAGCTACATCACAATATTCAAGGTGAGGAAATATTAGAGATTTTACAAGTAGTAGCTTTGTTTCAGTGGGTAGAATTTTCTTTAGTCTAGTCAGTGAATGTAAAGACCAGAACACTTTCTCACATACAACGTTAATGTGTGGTTTCCACTCAAGAAATTGATCTATTATTACTCCGAGATTTGTAACAGTTTCAGAAAATGGAATAATTGTTCCATTTGTCTGTACTGTTGGTATATTCGATCGGTGTATTTGTATGAGTCGTTTAGAGGAGACGCAAGTGCACTTCGATTTAAGTGGATGTATGGTTAATCTATTTTCTTTCGATCACAAATAAATGCGGTGCCAATCGTCATTCATTTGTTGAATTGAATTGTCCAAGTTTTCAGGTAGACCTGAGATATAGATTTGAAAATCATCTGCGTATAGGTGATAATTACAGTATTGTAAAACAGAAGGAAGGTCGTTAATGTACAGACAGAATAGGAGAGGACTAAGAACGCTTCCTTGAGGGACACTGTGAGTGAGATTCCATAGTGCAGAAGAAGTATTGGCTACGGTTAAAAATTGCTTCCGTCCCTGTGGATATTTTTTAACCCATTTTACAGCACCATTGGAGAAGTTAAATTTCGTCTCCAATTTATGGAAGAGAATCTTATGTATAATTGATTGAAAAGCTTTAGAGAAATCTAGTAGAGCAAGAACAGTTACTTGCTTTCTATCCATTGCTAGTCTAATGTCGTCAGTAACATAAGTAACAACTGTAGCAGTACCGTTGTACTTTCTGAAGCCTGATTGAAACGGTTCATTTCCGTTCTGCCTAAAGGCCCTCCAGCACTTTGTTAAAAATATTTTGAATACTCTTATCTTTAGGCAGAACGGGAATTCCCGTTCTGCCTAATCTTTGGAGACAGGGAATTTTATGCGGGGAGGGATCTCTTAGGAAAATGCAGCACCGAAATGCTTGACTCCTAGGTCTTTTTATGCAGATTGCAACTCATGTATATAATGGCTGTAATAGCGAAGGCGGAGACAAAATCCAAGGAAAATTCTGACGAGATGAAAAAAAAAAAATACAAGGACCAGAATCATAGGAGTATATATTGGATGTACCAGTGCACCCCCTGTACGATTATTTTTCCCTTCAACTGTCATATATTCTAAAATGTTATCTGTAATTTTTCAATTTGCTGAAATAACTTTTTTTTTAAATAATGAAAACCCAATAAAACCAATATAATAAAAGGGTAGACTGGCTTTAATTACTTTCAGACACACCCATATGAAAAGTTCTGTGTACTTCTATTTATTATACATTACATTTGAAATATGTTCAAAATATTACTGTACGACCATTCATTTTCATTACGAAAAGTAACTGTGATGTTATTTGATTTTTTAAAAGATTTTCATCCTTAGGCTAGGTAGCATATAGAGTTTTTTTGAGTGTTGTATAAATATTTACTTATTTTAATTCTGAGATATTGATCATTTTTTTAGTAAAGAGCAAAATGTGAAATATATAGGTACTTACTAAAACAGTGTTATGTGTTTTATTGGGTTTTCAGTATTTAAAAAAATGTTATTTCACTAAAGTGAAGAATTACACAACATTTTACATGCTTGAAAGTTGAGGAAAAAAATAATAATGCTTTTATTAGGTTGCGTCTATGATTCTGTCCCTTGAATGCTGTCCGTTCTGTTAGAATTTTCCTTGGTTTTGTCCTCTTAGATGTTTTCCTGCGTTCCTAATAATCTGTTTAGAAATTCTAACAGATTCTGTAAGAATAATAGCTATATCTTCTAATTTCATCACAAATTTAGATGTTATTCTACTTATTCTTCTCGACAAAATGACTAAGATACAATCCTGTTATTAGCAGTGTTATTTGCATCTACTTTACAAAAGATAAGTGTGATTTATTTTAATACCTGCAAGGAAATGGAAAATTGACTCTTTGCAAGAAAACGATTTGACATTGTAACTGATACGAACACAACAATAACTTACCTTGGTCTAATGTCAAGTCATTTCACAGCAAAAAATTACTCGGATTTCCACTAACTTATTTCCAGCATGCTAAGGCTCGCAATATTTAAAATATACTACAGTTTATATGCTCAAGATATATTTGATCATATTTAAGCAAACAATGTAAGAGGATCCATAAGGCGGCCCTTAAGAAAGTCTTAGTTCCCTACATCACAACTCCTTTTTCGGCATCACCTTATCAGCTGATTCGTTATTCTGTATATAGCAGCAACAAAATATCAATATCACATACTTGTATGTTTTTTGTAGACTTTCAATCAGATGAAAAGGTAAGATAATCGGGAAGGGAAAGGAATTCGTAAGATTTTGTTTCAGTTTGCAACTTTTGAAGGTGATTGCCTACTGGGTTCACCAGTAGCAAATCAGCGTTCAGAACATGAAGTTTCTATGTTAATGTTGAAGATAGGAAAGAAGCCGAAGGAACCGAAGCTTAAATATAGGCGAATTGAACAGAAAATCAAGTCATTCAGAAGAAGGCTGGAATCATGTGTAATAGGCTTGGTGGCTTACATAGATGTGGTTTCATACTGTTTATATTTAGAACAGCGATGACGAGATCTTTATTTAAATTGTATTGGCTATGATATGTGGTATTTAGTATTGTTAGTATTTACATTGACAGTATAAATGAAATGAAATGAAATCTTTAAGTTTTACGTCCCACGAAAATGCCGGCTAAGCTAAACGAGACAGTGATGATGAGAAATGAATGAAAAAGTGGAAAGTGGGAGGAAACGGTAGAACACCGAGAAAACCCACGCTCTACCGCTGAGTCATCGCGGCCCCATTTTTTTTGACAATGTAAGTACGACATATTGCGTGTAGTACAGAATCATGCATAGAGGACAAAGTATCTGATCATGTATAGAGCTGATGCCGGAAAAAGAGCTGTGATGTAGAAGACAAAGGCTCTTTTTAGAAAAAGAAAACAGATGAAAACAATGCATTATTCATCCTCTTGCATTGTTTGTTTAATATATGGCCAAATATATCTTGAAGAGGTGACCTGTAGCATCTTTTACGTACTGCGAGCCTTAGGATGATGATGAACTACTGGAAAACTTTTTTGTGTGTGTGTGAAATGACTTGGTATTAGACCGAAATAAGTTTATTTTATGTTCGTTTCAGTTACAATGTCAAACGACTTTCTTGTAACTGAGTCAATTAATTTTCCATTTCTCTGTATTAAAAAATCATATCTTTACTAAAGTAGACGTGAATAACGCTGCTAATAACAGAACTGTACCTAGTCATTTTTCCGAGAAGAACAAGTAGAATAACATCTAAAATATATGATGAAACTTGAAGAAATAGTTATTCTTCTTACAGAATCTATTAGAATTACTAAAGAAAAATTCCCTAGAAAAGATCCCTCACTGCACAGAATTCCCCGTCTCGATAGATTAGGCAGAACGGGAATTCCCGTACTGCCTAAAGATAAGATCATTGAAAATATTTTCTACAAAGTGCTGGAGGGCCTTTAGTCAGAACGGGAAAACACCGATTGAAACGGATCAAAAAATTGTATTTCATTAGATGGGTTCGAATTTGATCACTAACAAAACCAAGAAAGTTCTGTCGCTTTTTTACCCACCACCATCGAACATCGATATGTAACTTAAGACGTACCGGAAGCAGGGGTAAAAGTGGATCTGAAAATGTAAGGGGACGGTAGGTAGCGGCATGACGTCACGCCGACTCTCTGCCTATCTTCGCCCATTGTAATTTTTTTAGGAACTGGGAGGACGCCATACATATTTTTTGGAGGTAGGATGACGGTGTCCCCCACGTTCCCTCTCACTTTTACCTCTGCCTGGAAGATTAAAAATAGCATCGACCAGCATCGACTATCTTCTGCCAACGCTCTGAAGGCCATGGATTCCATCGCGGTAGAACTTCGTGGACCGTGAAGCGAGGAAGGTATCAAGTGCGTTTTGCAACCTCTACTAGGAATTTGAACTGGCGTAATCTAAGGTGATTGTCTAAGAAATGGAATAGGTGATAATCAGACGGTGCAATGTCCAGGGAGTATTTCGGACGCAATAGTGTTTCCCATCCAAGGCGTAGAATGGTGTCCCGGGACATCCTACCAATGTGGGGCTTACGGTTGTCCTGTAATAGGAGAACTCAAGTTGATGGAGATGCTACCGAGTAGTTTCTCCACTCACGTTGAATTGTAGTCCCAGTTCCTCACGTATCTCTCCACTGTCCGCCTCAATTGCTGCTTGAAGATCTTCATTTTGTACATGCGTTGGTCTTCCGGCACGTGGTGTGACTTTGAGTATTTCATCACCGTCCTTAAACTTATCCATTGCACTGTCATCACCGTCCTTAAACTTGCCATTGCACTGCCCGCAAAGTCACCACTTATCCCAATTAATTCCGTGATTAATCTCCTTAACATGTTTGTATATCGCATTGGTATCTTTCTTCCCCCTCATATCATCTTTATGTTGTTTTATCCTCTCTTTCATTCTCTTTTCCGTCACTCCTACATATGATATATCGCAGTTCCCACACCATACTCTGTAGCTGACTCCTTCTTCTCTTCATTAATCTTTTTGGTGCATTTTCTATTTTTCTTCTTTACTGATCTCAATAAAGATTCTCCACTCCTTCTATAAGTTCTGACTCCTCCTTCTTCAATAATTCTTCAGTTTCTCCGTTTCTTCTCCCATTTTTTCTATACCATGCCATTCTCTACTCTTGAGAGCTCATTCGTGGTTAAGCGGTTAGCGTACGCGCCTTTGGCGTGGGAGACCCGGGTTCAATTCTCGGCGGGAGCTCATGTGCTTCGGATTCCACGTTAATCAGTAGGTCCCGTCTCATATAGCCTCGCTGCTGAAATGGACGCTAAAATCAACTCAACTCATTTTCTACTCTTGACCTCTTTCTTCTTCCTCCTTCTTTTTTTCTCTCTCGTGCATTGTTCTTTCCACTCTAACTTCTTCCTGCTGTAATCGTTCTTATGTCTGTAGAATTTCTCTATGCTCTTTTTCTTCCTCCCTCTTCGTCCTCTAGCATTTCTATTCTTCTTATCATATTGGTTATAAAATTCCTCTACGTAGCTCTATGCACGTCACTCCTCTTGTAGCAGATCACCCCCGCTGAGCACTCTTTCTGGTACCACTTCGTAAGCAGCCCCTCTTCTTGTTTTATTATGGTCATGTCTAAAAAGTTTATTCTTCCATTTTCTTACAACTCCATGTTCAAGTTTATGCCTTTTTCTTTATCCTCCACATTATCTTTGAACTTCTCTAATTGTCTCCTAGTCCCTTTCCACAAGCCTAGGCAGTCATCTACATACCTACAAAACATGATTAAGTTTTTACCCCCTTCTTTTCTCACCTTTTTCTTCCATTTGTTCATAACTATTTCTGCCAGTACTAGACTCAGTCTCGAACCTATACTCAGTCCTTGTCTTAGTTTTGAGATCAATAAAGAAGAAGAATAGAAAAGGCACCTAAAATTAATAAACAGGATTAATTAACAGGAAGAAGGAGTCATGTACAGTATATGGTGTGGGGACTGCGATATGTCATATGTAGGATAGACGGGAAAAAGAATGAAAGAAGGATAAAGCAACATAAAGATGATGTGAGGAGGAAGAAAGATACCAATGCGATATATAAACATGTTAAGGAGACTAATCTCGGAATTAATTGGAATAAGACGGAAGTATTGGAGATAGAGAAGAGAATGATAATAAGGAAGTGAAAAGAAGCAGATTGGATAAAGAAGGTAGGAAGAGATAAGCTGATGAACTGGACAGGGACTTACTTATTAATGAATTATGGCAGAGAATTTTGGATAGCGTAGACAAGATGAGATTGAAAAAGACCCGTATAAGGACCAAAAATGGCGGAACGTGATTGGTTGAAAAGCTAACATGGGGATCTGCGGGATTGGCTGAAGGCTTCAGCAATAGAATTTAGACTTAGAATGAGGCCAATATAAAAAATGAAATGAAATTTTCGAGTTTTACGTCCCACGTTTATGTCGGCTAGGCTTAAGCAGACGATGATGATGAAATAATGAATTAAATGGTGGAATGAAGTAAGTGGGAGGAAACGGGAGAACCACGAGGAAACCCAAGCACATTGTGTTTGCTTACCACAAAGTTCACTTGGCGCGAGCTGTGATCGAACCAGGGACCCCAAGCACCAGAAGTGAACACTCTACCACTGAGCCACCGTGGGCCCTTCTTCAGCCAATAGAATTTAGGAAGAATGACTATATGTGTCTGTATCTTCATTTATGTTCTATAGTGTCTGATAAAGGATGTTAGATATCCGAAACCGTTACATATTATAGTTTAAAATACAGTGCGTGTTGAAGTTTTGGTCAGTGTTTCTTTTGTTACAGCATTTAATATACATAACAGTTATTGAATTTGTTAAAATTCGAGAGAGAATGGTTGAAAACACAATACCCGAGTTTCCTACTTCAAACATGTTGAAATGGTATAATAGGAAGAAAAATAATAGTTCTGTGAATGATGAAGACTTACTCCCGTTAAACTAATACCATAGGCAAAACTATTGTTAATAGTTTTAATCTTATAAAATGAACTTATATTAGGTTCTAATAGAATCCGAAGCTCACAATAATGGTACCCAATGTAGGACAGAATGTATGCAAAACTTTGGATCTAAACGAAATAGGTTTTCTATCTGTTTCTACGCTTATGATATGGGCCTGCGGTGACTCAGTAATACCATGATTACTTGTGGCGCGTGGAGTCTCTGGTTCGATCCCAGTTTCCATCAAGTTGGCTTAGTGGCGAACAAACACCGAATGTGTTTTTTTTAGGGTACTCCCAATTTTTTCACTTTTAGCACTGTCCTATTATCACCCATTTCATCATCACCATCTTTCTTCGTCTCGGAGCTAATTCGTAAGACGATAAAACTAAAAAATGGTGTATGACACTTTTTTCTTGTCTTTCAGTTTACTTCAGGCAACCTGTAAAAGATATCTGACAAGGAACCCTAGGTATTTATGAGAGCCCGATGTTCATGAAATTTGTCTCACCATATTTAGTACCCTTAATAGTTTTACTGTTCCCTACTTAATAATAATAATAATAATAATAATAATAATAATAATAATAATAATAATAATAATAATAATAATAATAATAATAATAATAATAATAATAATAATAATAATAATGTGAACTACATTCTAATAGTAATGAAGGAGTGATTAGGACTGATTGTGATTTTCTGAACATTAGAATTCCGAATTTATTTTCAAGTTTACGAAAACCTTAAGGATCGATGTAAGAAGTAATTTGCACTAAGGACTAATCACATTGGAATTATATAGAAAAGGTTTTACGCCTGTGTGGCTTCTTATTTCTGGATAGGTTAGAAAGTTGTCAATCACCGTATATATATTTTAAATGTGTACGGCAAGAATAACTGAAAAGTTACGAAATAGAAATAAACAAAGGTATCTAGTGAGATTCGAATCAGACTCAAAAGTATTGAATCTCCACAAAATACGTAACTTAACACTCATGACTATCGAAACAACTACGAAGTTTTCTTCCAGTTGTATCGATAGATAAAGAACTTCTTAAAAACTCTTTTTGTTTTCTTAACAAATTTTGTGGTAAAAAAACGTGTATTTTATCTACAATCAAGTTTTTTTTTTTTTTTTTTTTTTTTTTTTTTTTGTATTTGCCAAGATTCTTTTGTTCTAAAAGTATCATTACATTAAGTAACAAAAGAGAAGCTGAGTATCTGAAGTAGCAAACTGTGAGCTGTGTTTTCCTGTTCGTTATTTTTTTCCTGTGACTTCCTCTCTATTACTTCGAAAGCGTTGTTCTCAAACCTACAGTTTTAAGGGATTTAGACATCCAGGTGTGCAATTATATTTTGGAGAAGTGTACATAAAATTAAATTAAAGAAGATACATAAAGCGAGAAGAGAAAATATTTTCGAGAACCGAGACGACGAGAAAGAATTCTTCTCTAATTGAGATAAAACTTATACAAAGATTTACGAAATTGATTAGAAAATCTTATTTCTCATATAGTCTCATTTCACGGGCAATACTAATCACAAAAAAAAGAAAGAAAGAAAGAAAATCTGAATCGTTTCTAATGACTTTTGAACATAGTTAGCATTTAACTCGTGTCGGAATTTCGTCATATCACTTTCTTAAAATACATACCATAATTGACAAGGGAGCTCAAAATATACACAAACAAATAGTAGAGAGTACAGTGGATCCGGGGTTACGAACTTAATCTGTTCCGTAACGCTGTACTTTGATCGAAATCATTTTCCCCATCAAATAAGCCGTTCCAGTAAATGCAATTAAGCCGTTTCAGCCACAAAACATGCTACTGTAATTATATACTTTCATATTTTAAGTACTTCTTGTACTAAAGAATATAGAATGAAAATAATATACTTTTTAAAGACAAGAAAGTAACAATAAATTAAACAGTATAAGGCAAAACACAAACACAAAATTGAAAAGAAAGAAAGAAAAAAAGAAAAACCAAAGTAGTTTCTAACACAGATTACGAGAAACGCACAAAACCACTAGAGGGGTGTGAAATTTACGATATAACGTGTGTGTGTATGTTCGTATCCCAAAATACTGTTTGTAAGCCGAAGGAAGAATTGTTCACAAAAAAAAAAAAAAAAAAAAAAATCGGAAACTAAATTGTTCGCAAACCCAGGCGTTCATAAACCGGCGTCTACTGTATCTGACTAAGCCCTCGACCTAGACTGATGGAAATCATTGTGAAGTCTCCTTATTAAAATTATATGGACACATGTCTCAACGGTTTCCACACGTTTTTTTTTTCTTTTAAAGGGAACATATCTATTACATTTTAATTTCCCACTTATATGCATAAAATGGCGAAAGACAGGAAATAGCTAAATCGATTAAATTAATTTTTGAAGATACTTAACACTGGGTTTCTGGAGTTTTTATCACAGTACTTTGATTGACATGTGCATCCTAAGAGTGGGTTTGAATTTTTTGCAAAGAATACCAGCTGCACTGATTGTAATGAATTTTTGTCTTCTTTCCAACATAGTTAGCACTTGGGTCGGATTGACTTTTTATAATTTCATTGCAATTCAAATACGCACCATAAAGTAGGGAAGATGGTCCAAATATATCTTTCAAATATTTTGCACCAACCTGCTCTTCACATGTAAAGAACGGTCAATGCAGCTAATAAAATATAATGGAACAGTAAATGTTTATTACTAATAATAATCTTGGTCATTATCCTAGATTGATAGATACCAGTCAATATCCCAACCTTTTCTCTTCATCTGTTCAATTGTGTCTAAAATATTTCTGCTCCACCATTCCTAGCCCTTTCTCGTTCAATTTCCACTCTTCCCAGCTATTTCTCTCATTTTTCACTACACCCACATTTCGAAAGCTTACAGTTTTGTTTCATCGCTTTTGTGCAATGTCCATATTTCCGCTTCATACAGTGAGTACAATACGTGTTTTATTTCACGTTTGCACTTCATGTTTTACGTGATGGCTAAATCTCATAAATTGGAAAGTCATAGTATAAAGAAACTGTCCTAGTCTAATCTAAACTGAAAATAAACTTAATTTGACATGAATTTGAGAGGGCTGGATGCATTAGCGAATAACATTTATCACATCGTTAATGCCTGAAGTGGCATCTACATTTGTAATATATATATAGGCCGGATTTAGGGGGGTGAAAAGGTGCATGTACACCCCCCTTCGGTGTAAATATACACTACCTAAAGTGAGAAGCTAGTAGTGAAAATAGGAATATTTTCAGAAAATTTCTGTTGTCCTGTTTCCGCTTGGGCTTAAAAGAAAGGGAACCTTTGCAAAATCAATGAAGTCAATTTTCTGAAAGTTGAAAGAAAAGGATCCATCGAGAGCAGACATTTAGCATTTCTAGGACGATTCCTTATTCACACCACAGATGCCTAAAGGTATTAAAAAAAAAAAAAAAAAAAAAACTTGAAATTTAATTCAAATGTACTGGCAGTTATGGTGCAACCCTTTTAGAAAATCCTGGATCCGACCCTATATATATATATATATATATATATATATATATATATATATATATATATATATATATCGGGTGTTCTAAAAATGGCACCCACGGACCACAGAGCATAATTCTACAAGTCATAATAAAGCAAAAAGTATAAATATATGTATACATTTGGGGTCTTGGCCTGGAGACACAAATTGCACTATGTGGCAACGTCGCAAATAAAGAACCATAGAGTACATCTACTAATCTATCAAATAGTTGCATCGATTCTTTCAAGATGGCACCTGAAGTCAATATAGATTGATACTAGCATTCCTTATTAGTGTAGCAATCGATTTAACTGCTTGATGTAATTGTAGAGTGATGCTAACTGTTCCGAGCTAATTTGCGACGTTGCCACATTGTGAAATTTTGATTCCCTTTAGCGGCTGAAGGAGGCCCCGGAGGGCAAACCACCATATAATATTTTCGCTTTATTTTGACCTGTAGAATAGTCCTCTGTGGTCCGTGGGCTCTATTTTAAGAATACTCGATATATATATATATATATATATATATATATATATATATATATATATATATATATATATATATATATATATATATATATATATATATATATCGGTTAATGTTAGCTATTTTTTAAAAAAGGATTGCATCTTGTGATTAAAATTCCATAAGCTCATAGTAATGTATTTAAAAATATATGTACCAGAATATCGGTATATTGAGTTCAATTGAGTTCAACGATCATTGAACTCAATATCGTTCAATGATCATTGAACTCATTGATCAATTGAGATCAACTGTTATTGAAAACTCTAGTTACAATAAGTAAGTCGTAGGGTTACATATTAATCGTTTCATTACTATATACGAGTATTTACATAGGTCGACTCAGTTTTCTGTTGAGTAATGCGCCTAGGCTACAAATTATTCTACAGAAACATGTTTACTAGGACTGTAGATGAATATTTATGATATAAGCTATGACATCAACTAGCCTTACTTTCTATAGAGGAGAGGGAGGATTCTACTTCAAAAACAGCACACAAAAGTATAGAAAATGAAAACAAGAGGTTGGCTTTGATTGCTTTATTAGTTTCACACTGCGTAGAACATTAATTTTGAGACACTCAGCACGAGTTATTTGCCTTACAGGAAATGCTGTGGGAAATTTTAGAGTAAGATTTATAAAACTAACCAGTAACACAAAACTCAAACGTTTGAAGATATAGTGAAAGAAGTTTTCCATGGAACGTGGAGAACAACGAATAATCCCCGAAGAAGAAAATTTAAAAAATCCGAGCGTAGCATTCTTCCCACTTCGATTTAAATCCTATCGAAGTGTGACTTCCTCTAAAATTCTCAACTCACTTCCAGCAAACTTAGTAACTTTTGTGTTATGTAATCTCAATATTGGTTCTTCATAGGCTGAGTCCTAACACAAACCTAAAGCTGATTTCGTTTCTCCTTAATATGTACTTTATGGCTTGTTTTTATAAATAAAGTCGAGTAACAAATATTTGTTCTGACACTGTTCTTATAATTGCGGAGTTTCGAGGTGTTCAATATTTTAGTCAAATAAAATGAAAATTGTATAATATATTAAACTCGAACTTCTTTGAAGGTGTACTATCATTATGAAGTAAATTCTGTATTGTAGACAAGTGATTTATTTTTTGAATTGTTACTTATGACTTGAAATTTTGAAATGTTTCACACTAACACCAACAATTTATTGAAATAGTACCGGGTATGAATAGTATGTAGAGCCTCTACATTGCACATTCTTGTCAAATTATTTGGTTTCATCTGTATTTGCGCCATCGATCGATATTTTTTTAGTTCATGGACTAACTGGCGTCAGAGCAAATGCTGGTTCAATCTTACTAACACGAAAGCTTTTTTCTTTTATTTTCTGGCCTGGAATATAATAAAAGAATCAATACAAAAGTCTTTCCTAAAAAAGCACACATACAAATAGAGCAATAAAAAGTATTCTCTATGAGCTGCTACGATTACATTTCCAACTTTCTATAAACTAATTGATAGTGATATACTTTTCGGTGCATAGTGATATACCCAACCACCATTCTCCCAAAAATAATAGTATATACATTTCAAAAAATTGACAGTACGTAATAGGCTAAACGGGCGTGAGGACAAAAGGAAATTATGGAAAGCTGCAGACTAGACGCAGTAATGATTCGATCAGAGAGCATGCGACGCCTCGTATACCTACGTTGTGCTGCCCTCTCTTGTTGGTGCACGGAAGCTTAGTGTCTCGTCACGCGAACATCGCATTGCGCCTCTTGTTGCAACATTGACTTCAGTGCGGTATAAAGATCAGAACATCACACGTGCGTAGAAGATCGTGTAAGTGGTTTGTGTTTGAAAAGGGTTTGGTGACAAAACAATTTTTAAATGCCGACTACTATTTTTTTTGTTTGTTTTCTTTCTCAATGATGTTTTTTACACGTCAGAATATCCAGATAACATACACAAGTAAATAGTAATATGTGTTACATCCTCAAAACAATGTTGTGCGGCAATGCAGAGTTTTGTAATTCATATATATTATTTTTCTGCCCTTTGTTTTTGTTTCGTGTGCTTACATCTTGATGTAGTAAGTGAAAAGATAGTGATGTTCCGTCATTTTTGACAAATAAATAAATAAATTAATAAAACTACAACTAAATTAAAATGGGGAAAGAAATACCACCTGAAGAACTGATAATTCCTCCTCAGGACAATCGGATTTGTGGGACAATATGCGTCTGTCAAATGACAGCCGTTTTAAGTTCAGTGGCGTTAGTTTATCTTACAGTGGCGATCTATATGCCCTCCTTAAGAGCATTTGAGTATGGAATGATAGAAACTCCGGTAATGTGTACGACAGTGAAAAACAACACAGTTGAAATATGTGATTGGGGTTCATGTGGGGAGTGGTGCTTGAGTAAAAGCTCTGGCGCTTGTACTCAAATATGGGTAAATCTACGTAGGAATGGGTCAAACCTGATTTTTCAGAACTGTACTATAGGGGTAATTAAACCTTGCTACGGTATTGACATGGAAAAGATTAAGAAACACAGTTGTATTCGGGATGAATGTAAGAATCTCACTGGAACTTTCAACTGCACGATGGGAGAATGTATTAATATCACAGAAACCTTCGAATGTAATTTTAAGAACACAGAGCCTGCACTAAAATGTACAGGAACTAGAGGAAAGGTAGTTTGTATTGAGTTAGATGGTTTATTTGACTGTACTAGGGGACAATGTAAAAAGATTAAACAACCATACACCTGCGAACGCAAATGTAAGGATATTCCTATACGCAACAAGAATGTGATTCTTCTATATGGTGATAACGTGTTCTTAACACAATGCAAGAGAGCCATACTGGATGAGGAAATAATAAACGGAACTGACAGGGTAGTGTGGAATGACACATTAGACACCCTTATGGCTTCATGCTTTACCGTGTCACAAAAACCCGGAGGAATCGTGGAAACAACTGACTGTATTAACGGAACTCTGTTAGACAAGGAAGCTGCAGGTTTCGGAGAAACTACTAACTATTCGGTTCTGAGCACAATAAGTTATACAAATGACAGATACCTGGATGATAATGTAGCACCACCGGAAAGTAATTTGACCATTGCTAATGACTCCAAGTTGTATATTAATTTGGAAGGCTGCGTAAATACTCTTCGTGGGGAATGTATGGAATTTTTTAAGGTATACGGGAAAGATGGGTCAGATCACACTGCAAGAGCGCGTTTCCCTTGCTTTTACTCAGAATCAAACATAGAGAAAGCAGTAGCACGATTTGACTTGGAGGAGACGTACAAGAACTTTTTATTTGCGTCCATTATACCTGCCGCCCTTTTTGTACTTTCGTGTGTAATCCTCGTCCTTTGCCAGAAAACTGTAGAAGTAGGGGACGATGCGAAGATGCGATTCAAGGCATGTTCTGGTGGAGAAAACGAGACTGCTACAGAGGGAGGAGACGCAGTAATGGCTCTCTGAGACACGTCACGTAAGATTTACTTTTCCTGGTTTTCTTTATGCACGCATGAAAGTCAACAGACGTCTTCATATTGGCTTTTCGCTAGATTATTGCTTCCTCATCACCACAGCCATTGCTAATACTGACATTTTCAGTAAGAGTTGAAGCTTAGCTTTGCGAGAAGGATATTCTAAACAGCTTTAATTTTGTTCTGACAGAGCTCAAACATGGATGCAATTCATTTATTTTCTATTATATACTGAACTTTCTCTAATCAGCACAATATATATATATATATATATATATATATATATATATATATATATATATATATATATATAAGCACTGCTATTGAAAACATTGCATAATTTTGCAAATTATATGGTTTATTTAGTAACATAACTGTGAACTCACAGCTGCTTTGTTTTTCATTACTTTTCTTTGATTATATTTCTTCCTATTTAAATAACGATTTAATTTACGAACTCCTCTACATAATATTTAAGATGGTCCGTTCACATCTATTTGAAAGATATGGAAAAGTGTGGGATAATTCTGAAAATAATTTATTTATAAATTAGCATTACTTTAAAACTCATATTACCATGAAATTTTGCTTTTTTATTAAACGAAGAAGAATGCAACTTTTTCTTTTTAAAGAATGATGTAACTACAGTTTTTCCTTGTTCTAGAGTTAAGTGGTGAAGATGTTAATGATCTAAGTCAAGAACAAGTTCCAGAGTAACGAAATGTAATTGTAGTTCTGAAATACTAACACTCTTATCGAAAAGAATTGCGGTTTAACCGAAAAGTGACAACAAGCAAAAGTATTCGGTTATCTATGCCATTTTAGTGCTTACACAAAATTCCGTAACCTTAAGTTTATAAGAATGCATATACACAGGTAAATGGCCTACCTTATATATATATAGGGCGGGCCATTTACCTTGATGCAGCCTAGTAAGTTTTAAACTAATAAACAAAATTAGCTGAAATTTTGTACCATGCTAATGTCGACAGGTGTGGCTGGTTTGTAGTTACACCAACCAAAATTTGGAGGGTTCTACAACAGTAATAACGCAAGTGAGACGGACGAGACAATATATATCAAAAGTATCTTAATGTTGAAAATTTGAAAGTTATCGTCATCATAGGACGTACTTTGTAAGTAGAAACAAAGTTACAGGGAATTGAAAAGTTGACTTCATTCAAAGGACTTTATTTCGAGGAAGGGTTTAAATAATTATCACATCAAGTTACGTGCATGGTTTTCAAGAAACATAAAGATCATAATACCGTTTACTGCAATTTGATATCTAAAACCATTGGGGAGACATGAAAAAATGGTAAAATTTGATATATTACTCAAAATGCCATATTTGTGGGAACATTTACAACAATGTTTGATTTTCTTTGCTTCTATAACCTTACATCAATTCTTTTTTGGCAGGTGTAATTACAATAGGTTCTCAAAATTATATAATTTTGAGAAGTGTTGAAAATTTTACAAGTATTTATCATATCTCCAGAACGGTTTGAGATATGAAATTTCTGTAAACAGCACTGTGAACTTCATGCCTATTGAAAATCATGTATGCAGTTGGGTGAAGAACTTATCTAAGATGTTTTTCGAAATAAAGGCTTTTTTCTATATATATATATAAAGTCAAATTTTCAGCTCACTGTAACTTTGTTCGTATTTATTCGAAATCCGTCATAGACCTATCATTAGCATAGTATTAGTCTCTAAAGTACTTAGGGGCCGCGGTGGCTCAGTGGCAGAGCGTTCACCTCTGGTGCTTGGGGTTCCGGGTTCGATCCCAGCCCCCGCCAAGTTAACTTTGTGGTGGACAAACATCGTGTGCGTGGGTTTTCTTGGGGTTCTTCCGTTTCCTCTCACTTTCTTCATTTCATTCATTACTCATCATCACCGTTTCCTTTAGCCTAACCGGCACAACCGTGGGACATAAAACCCAAAGATTTCATTTCATTTTTCTCTAAAGTACTTTAGATATGTATTGCATCATCTGTGAAGCAAGGACAGGAATGGCGAAAGAAGCCTTTAGGAGGAAGAAAAGTCTGTTTTGTTGGACCTTGAATAAAGAGTTGAGAAAAAAACTCATAAAATGCTTCGTGTGGAGTGTTGTACTGTATGGGGCGGAAACGTGGACATTACGTAAAGGTGATGAAAATCGACTAGAAGCCTTCGAAATGTGGGTGTGGAGAAGAATGGAAAGAATTAGTTGGTCGAGCGGAAAACGAATGAGAGAGTGTTAGAAATGGTGGGTGAGAAATGAACACTTTTAGATATTATTAGGAAGAGGAAGAGAAACTGGTTGGGACATTGCCTAAGAAGAAATTGTATCATGAGGGACGTCCTAGAGGGTATGGTGGTGGGAAAGAGAGGGAGGGGGCGAAGGAGACTACAATTAATGGATGATATAAAAACAGAAAGATCATACGTGAAGACGAAGAGGTTAGCGGAGGACCGTTGAGCATGGAAGCTTCCCAGCTGCGGCAAGTGACTTGCCAATAAAGGCAGAATACCTATGATGATGATGCATCATCTGTCTCATTTACATTATTACCTGTATAGCCCACCAAAATTTGAACTTTTGTGATAAGTAGCGTCCTTAATTTGTAACATTGAATAATATTGTAAGTTTTCATTTAACATGTTAATTTGAAATATGTGTAGTCTGACGTAGTGCTATTTGGAAAAAATAAAACTTTGTGTTGTGCTGGCAAAACTTTGACCCTGTTGTATTACAGTGTGTCAAACAACGTCCCCCTACCCTATTATATTACAGTGTGTCAAACAACGTGCAGGGTACAAAATTTCAGAGTTTTTGTTGATTAGTTCAAAAGTTACAAGGGTATATCAAGTCAAATATTCTACCCTATATAACAAACGCGTACACCTAATACTCATGCTCGCGTACACACACACAGATAATTCATGATGTTAATGTTAGTGTCAGTACTGGAATTTAGAAAACTCGACGCTGATGAATATAAGTAACATTCAAATAACAGATAATATCTGAATAATTGAAAATATTCGGGTGACCGTTAATAGCCGATAACTCGAATAAGAGTATAATCCGTTCATTCGGCGTATTTAAGATTCAAAAGAGTCACCCGGTATATACCAGACCCACAACCAGCCACAGAAGTTTAAGGGGATAAATTTGTTAGAGGGACAAATCCTGAAAAATTTTAAAACGCTTTACATCTATAATTACGCAGATCTTGTATGCATGGATATTTTTCATTATATCCCTTGATTCTAGCTACCTACTACTACAATAATAATAATAATAATAATAATAATAATAATAATAATAATAATAATAATAATAATAATAATAATAATAATAATAATAATGGATATTACAAAAAAGTTTAATAATCCATTTTATATATAGGCGTATAGTGTTCAAAGAAAATCAAATGAAATCTTTAAGTTTTACGTCTCACTCTTATGCCGGTTAGGCTAAAGGAGACGGTGTTGAAAAATGAATGAAATGGTGGAATGAAGAAAGTGAGAGGAAACGGGAGAACTCCGAGAAAACCCACGCACACGGTGTTTGTCCACCACAAAGTTCACTTGACGCGAGCTGGGGTCGAACCAAGGACTCCATGTACCAGAGAGAACCGATCATACCTCAGTTTCCTGAGCAACCCGAGTTTCCCCGTATACAAGGCCTCTTCGACCTTTACCATATTCGACAGGGACACTAACACATACATATCCAGGACAGTTAAAATTCCGACCTTGCTCTTCAGAGGGATTCGAACCCCCAGTGGATTGCGTCTCATAATCCGAAGCCGAACGCTCGAGACCACTCGGCTATTGCCACCGTCATCACTGAGTCACTGTGGCCTCCTATAGTGGTCAAAGACTCACTTCCACTATATGCCTGATAGACTTCTGTAATGAAATTATATTTATTGAAGTATGTTGTGGGTAGTTCAACGTTTTAGTAGCGAACTATTGATTTTCTTTATCATATCTTTTAAGCTTCTTTTTTGCCTCAATACTAAATATCATTAAATTGTTTTCTCCTTAGCCTGCTCAAAGTAAGTGCTGAGGCTCTTAATACAACTTTTATTAATTTGTTGATCGCAAGATGGAGACAGGTTACATTAGATTATGTTATATTAGATTCTTTACTACTTAAATAATAATATGTCAGAAATTTATTAATGTATATTTAAAAAGAAACAAAAGTACGGACCATCACACTAAATGTTCTTGCTTCCATTCATTAAATTAAACAAAATCATATAAACCTTTTTATACGTATGTGAAGTATTAACCAAATTATAATAGACATTTTTGGAAAACGTCGGAAAAAGATTAGCTCCAAAATGTTGATTTTCCTCTTGAAATAGCGTGTGCTATTAGAGTTGTCATTGTATTCATTTTAAGGTGAGCAGATTTAGAAAATTAAATAAGCTGTCATAATATGAGTCCACCTAGATTATGTCGTTATTCGTGCCAATAAGGATGAAAGCTCTACTTCTTCTTTAATAACCTGTTTTTATTTAAACTTTTTATAATTTTAATTTTTACATTATCTGACGTTTCACAGTAAACAGAATTAGAGGCATCGACTGCCTCTTGAATTTATATTTTGTATGATTGAGATTCTTGTGAAAGTTTTGATCTTAAAATCAATCAAACAAACAAAAAACACTGTTGAAGTGCATACAAAAAACTGGTAGTATACTACAAAACTCAAAACTACGACCCAAAAACGGGATATTTTTCTAAAAGGAAAGAAGAAAAACTAAAAACGGAAAATGTTGCGTCCTGTTTGATTTTTCTCGGGATATTGGATAACTTGATGAAAATAGAGACAATCCTGTTAAAGCTAAATTACTTGTCACCCTAGTTTATTTACAAAATATGAATAAAATCTGTAAGCAATTTTTTATTCTCTGTAAGAGCTCACTCCAAGAATAAAGTACATCTTGTAGACATTTTTAGAAGAAACGAGTCACGCCACATTATTTGGTTATTTATGTGCCAACAAAATATCCTGAGCAGGTTTCCATGATACCATCTTGAAAAAATGAGCAAACTACCATCTGTGGGTTTTCCCAGAAGAACTTTATGGGGATTTTAATATTTGTTTATGAATATGAACAAAATCGCCTGAGCAGTTCGAGAAATAAATAAATAAAAAAAGTCACTCCAGTAGTAAACTACTGCTTGATTTTTTCAGAAGAAATGACGCCACACTATAGCATTGTAAACCAAATATAGTCTATAACTATGAAACAAGAAAAAAATCGTCTGAGCAGTTTTTGAGAAAACCGTCCAAAAACATCTTTCTCCTAAGAACAAACAATCTCTTTTATAATTTGCAGCGGAAGTGGGTTACGTCACATTATAGGGTAATTAATAAAATATACATTTATAAAATATGAACAAAATTACCTGAAATGTTTGCGAAAAGTTTATCTGAAAAAAACGCTTCAAAGAGTAAACTAACTATTGTGGATTTTTAAGAAATGACTTATGTCGTATTATAGTGTTGTTAATTAAATATTTATTTATATAATATAAATAATACTGCCTGAGTCGTTTTCTGAGACAATCGCCCCAAAAGAACTTTCCCTAACAGTAAACTACAGGTAACCACCTCTTTTCGAATTTTCCTGGAAAAATTATTTACAAAATATTACAGAATTGTTAATGACACATTAATTTATGAAATATAAACAAAATCATTAAAGCTGTTTTCGATAAAATCTCAAATTTTTATTTTCATCTTCCAGTAAATCACCCTTGTTTTGGGGACAGGAAGGAATTTTAAAATATGCCTCTAGTGAATCTTATAAAAATCTTGTTTAAAATTCGGGCTGAATGTGTTCAACAGTAGAGCCTCTAGGCGAGTCTCTTTAAATCGGTACCAATAAACTGCCGAATAAATAGATAGATACCTCCAAAAATCCGATTTTCTTCATGTAGGAGCCATGAAGTGTGAAAATCTGTTGAGATTCCGAATTCGATTATTTTCACCATACTTTCTTCTCTGTTATCGTCGCTCGACAGGAAGAATGCCCAGAAAGAAAAAAGCATGTATATATATATATATATATATATATATATATATATATATATATATATATATATATATATATATATGTATATATATATGTATATGTATATATATTGGACGTACAAAGGACATGTAAAAACTCCACTCCTATTTATTTTGTAAAAAAAAAGGTGAGAGAAGTACATATTGAACCTTCCCGAAATAATACGTTCTTACTCATATCAACCCGCACAACTATAGTACAGCGGCACTATGTCTTCCTAAACTAGTAAATTTATCCCCCCCAAAAATTGCAAATTTTTAGGCTCGTATTCGACAGTGGCGAGGTGTAATCCCACAAGTAGGGTAGGCCCGATAAACTAATATTTCCATTTAACTCCACTACAAATCTTTTGAAGTGCAGTTCATATGTTCTTCTGTCTATGATTTGCAGATGGAATGAGGGGAATTTCCTCCTCATTTAGTGTTTTCATTTCCTGCAAATTTGAAAATTGAGGGAGGGACAGAAAAAGAAAGTACATCCTTACAGTTAGCTGTCAAATTCTTGTGTAAGCGTTTCTTAATTATATCTCCCACTTTAAAGTATGTACAATACTGCATTTAATTAATGCATCCCGTGATAATGACCACTAGAAATGTTATTGCTCAGAGGCAAATTCATTTGAATAATCGCAAGATAATTAGTATTGTATTCTGTGCAGTTTCATATTTAAGGGGGTAGCTTCAGGGCTTAAACACTCACCGAAATTTTATCGCAATTTATATTTCTTATATATATATTACAAAATTTTCACATTTTTAGGAATAAAGTTACCAAAATCTTTTCCGAAACAAACAAAGCCCCTCCCAAAACAAGCAAAGCCCCTCGAAACAAAATCGTAAATACACCACTGATTCTATGAAATGGAAAACTCAACTAAAATTACACATAAATATTATCATTTTATCCTGTACGGTAGTGTTTGGTAAATTTATACATATGTTTAATGTATTAGACCTACATTTTACAAGCTATTGTGAACCAGGCCCCATGTACGAAAAAAAAACAGCTACTATGAATAATCTTGAGTGTATATACCTAAATTAAACAAGTTATCAGTAACAAAAATACATAATTCTACACAGAAACTTCTTATTCTCTGTTGAAGAAATCATTTAATAACGTATTAGCATTGAAAAATGCCTTCAACGCTGAAACTAAACTCCCAGAGGCGAGCCTTCGCATCTTCCCAAGAATGCATGCAATCTCCAGCGAAAATAGCTTCGCTCCCTGAGCAGCATAGCCCGTAATCCTGTCTAGCGAGCTGGTGAGGCTCAGACGGAAGGGTCTCCAAATGTTTGCAACCTACTATTTTTTTAAAAAATACCGAAAACATCGAAATGTTGAAGTATTGATTTTACTTTATAAGAAATCAATGATAAAGAAAATATACAATAGAAAACAGGGTAGGCCCGGCCTAAGAGCCTCATAGTACGCCTCGCCACTGGTATTCGACAGTAGCATCGATTAAATTAAAGATCAATAATACTCAGTTTTTATCCTCTAGAAATTGATTTTTAAAAATACACCAACGCCGTTTTGTAAAAATATATCTTCCCTGTTAACTCTCACAGAGTTATTCTCATTTTCACTGGCCAATCAGGGACCGTCATTAAGGGGAACAGAGGGGGCACTTGCCCACCCCAGGCCAAGAATTTGAGGAATACATATACTTTAATCGATTGTCTACTAATATTCTAGTACAAAACGTGAAAGTCTTATGTTGATGGTGCTCTTATCCCCCTCAAGCGAAGTCTGAAATGACGCTCCTGTGGCCAATTCCTAGATGGCTACCCAAACACACAAAATAATGTATTCATTTCAGTTGGAATCATTCCTGATTTCTGCCTTATATAAATAGGCAGAAACTGATGTGATGACTCTATGGTGAATGTTCACGCCATTCTTCTTACTACGATCATCGTGTTTCCATTCGCTGCACTCAATTTTTGATACCAGTGAAGGACTGCCGAGAAATCTGGGTAAAAATTTCAGTAGAAACACATGTATTCTTCCTATGTCTCACTTGTTTCTATATCTCTTTATCTCGTACATTCTTAAAGAATTTAAACTAAAGTAAAGCAACTCTTACACATATCTAAATTGTATTTTTGGTATTAACATAGCACGTATTATGCATTATGGTTTGGGGAGGCCTGGACTTCTAGCCCCCTCTGGATACAGGCATGGTACATACTCCGTGAAGAAGACTAAAAGCATGCCCTAATAAAGTGCTTCCTAGTATATCCCAACATACATGTTCTTAGATGGTGCATGAGTTCTTAAGGAGTATCTAGTGATATTGGAAGCCTCACAGAACAAGTTACTCAAATACTGAAAACTAGCAATACATATTGCTCACAATCAATATACCTAATGAATCCTAACAAAAACTTTAAACTTTTCTTCTTAAAGCTATCATTTTCTTACGCGTATCACGTTTTAATGTTTTTCGTTTATACAGGGATTTCCTACAATAATTACATACTAGTTTCAATAAAAAATAAATTTTAAAAAACACCGCAGAGAGATGAAGGGCAAATTTAACGATATGTGATAGAATATATTTATGATCAATCACTAGAAGAAAGGTCTCCAAAATGGGAGATCACTCAGGGACACCGTCTGAAATTAACGCTGTATTATTTTTTTCCCATAGAAATTATGTTCAGAAATTCAGAAACAGAAATATTCGCTTTTTACGTTACCAAGAGGTAGTGCCTTAAGGAAAATTAAAAAAGAACCGTCAATACACTAAATATTGTGCTATTCTTATTTCCAAATTTCAAAGAAATATTTTAAGATCACACAAAATATTGTATAATAACTATTCCTAAAAAGATCAATGAGGTAGCTCGCACCTTCGTACACGCTTTTATAATAATATAATATATTGACTTATTCTTTTTTTAAAGAATTATGTAGTTTATATTTTTCTCGAAAAGAAAGTACTGTACGATTTTCGCACAGAGGATATTGTTCCATGAATATAGAATATTTTGCACAGGACAGACCCGTACCCAGTAGTGTCTTTCGAGGATTTCTGGCTTTTAACATTTTTAAAATTATGGTCCAGTTACTGTGAAGTCCCAATTTTACCCGTTTCTCCTTAATTTTCGAGAAGTTTGGCTCCCATGGACTATCTCAATTGGCTACGTCCTTCGTATGGGATTTTCTGTATGGGAAATTATTTCCATCCAGTAAATGAATTATCATGAATTCGCTTTTAATGAGGAAGAACTGTGTTTGACTCTTGCATTTCAGATCTCACATTTCATCATAGTTCAAGTTTCATATATCTTCGACTCAAAAAAGGAACTTTCCAAACAGAAAATACATATTTCACGTGGATACCATGAATTTTGTTTAGTGTTATATTAGATTTATTTCATAAAGATGCATTTATGTAAGTTGTGAAGGAAATGGAACATGGTTATCGAAGGAAAGGCTTTTTTTAATAGATATTATGGGGCTCGCTCCTTTCTTTTTGACTCTAGTATTTAAGATTTTTCTGTTCCTTTCGATCTTCGAGACATCATACGTAAAATGTTTAATTTTTATTATGTGATTTCATTATTATAGTCACCGTAATTATGTAGTTTTGTTGTGCCACTTCGAAAGTTTATGTTTCCATGCTTTCTTAAGTATCTAGCTCCTTAACACAACCGAATCCAACTTTTTATTACATAGTGGTATTTGTTCGCTTTGATCTGTAATCACTCCTACGTGTTGTCAACGATCTTAGTCAGTTAGCAAGCAGGGTAGACTTGGTGACTCAGTAGTAGATGCTCAACTCTGGTGAAAGAGGTAAGTTGCTATTGGACAATACCTATAATTATTCACTTTCGTTAACCATATGTCTCTTCAGCTTATAGAGCATAATTCTAGTACGTCAAGTTAAAAATAGTATTTACTTTCATTTTATCACTTACAGTCTTCAATTCTAATTATGTAACCATACACAACCCGTAAAAGGTTCGTCGCCACCTTGATTTTGTTCAAACGTTGGTGTCTTTGCAGTAAAACAAATATCGTTCAATTTACGTCCAACGGTTATGTCCTGTAGGCTAAAGGAGATGGTGACAAAGAGGAATGAAATAGTGGAGTAAAAAATATGGGAGAAACTGGAGAACCCCGAGAAACTCTCTATGGTGCTTATCCACCAAAAATACCACTTGGTGCAAGCTTTGATCGAACGCTAACGAATTTTTGCTACTTGACCGAGACCTTATTCCATATGTCATCGAACGCACTCAGTTTTCCTAATAGAATATCCGGGAATCGTTCGCTTCCTTTAGGGAGTTCCTTATAAGTATAATGCGAATATACGGTACGAACTGAGACGTGCATTAATGAATAAAGCAGACCACGCTCTTAAACGGCAGCACATCATCTCAGCTGTACAGCTAGTAGTTTGGAGATACCCTATATATATTGGTGCAAATGCATTTGTAATATTCCATCCATACGCCCATCTGTATGCAATGTCAGAATCCGTCAGTGAACACTTATTGTGCAATTAAGTGGCTTCGAGAAGCTCCAGTGAATTAACGCTAGAGTGGATTGTGATGCGTCAGTGGTCTATTAGTAGTGTACAGAGGGTCCCTATAGCATACTCTCCTTGCCATATCCAAAGTTCAATTCCCAGTGGAGATACTCAGTCGAAAAGATGTAATAACCTTTTTTTGATCAGACATCCTGGGTGAAGTTTTCCTTGGTTTTCCTCATTCACAGCAGGCAAATATCAGGATGATATCTAACATAAAAATCTCAGGACGCTTCCTTCCCTCCCCCTTCTCCGGATAGTGTAGTTACCGAAGGACGTAATCCTCATAGTGGCGGGCTTAAGACCATAGATGTTGGTAATGCGCAAAAATATGTATAAATAAATAAAATAAATTTCCTTGGAAGTTCTCGTGATGCACCGGGAGTACCTGTACAGAAGAAACCAAACATAGTCCTATCATGATAGCGACTCTCAGTACAATCAGCAACCACGCTTCTCCATGCGAATACACGTACATTAAATACCTATTGATACATGTAATTTACGTGCTATGGTTCCTCTCACGTGAATACCTCTGACACCTTTTCATTCCTGATAGCGTTCTGAGTGACTGTTCGTGTGACTAACCAATGGCAGTGGTATTTACTGGCGAGCAATCGTTTTTTTTCTTGAACACAGTGGCACACGTGCAGGTATGAAGAAAAATTCAGTATGTGTTTGAATGCTCCACACAGGATCCACAACTGGAACTCTGGTATAGTGGCGATAAGCTATTCGTCTCGCTCGTCTCTCGTCTTAATGAGACTAGCGCGCTTGTGATGTTGTCAATCCTGTTCGCCGACCCTACCGGAACACTTTACAAAACGACCTTTTCAACCAGGATAACACAACCCTATACAACAGTAACTCAGCGTTCTATACTTGATATAAGCCTTCTAATCGGCCTGCTAAGTCTCTCAATATCTTTGTACAGCCTGCTATATATGAACAGTCTAACCACCATCCGGACTACGGTGTCGACCCTACATCAAAATATATGGTGAGAGTGTGATATTATATCCCAGACAGCCATTTAACATGCATACGACTAGCTACCTGACCGAACGGCTATTTATGTAGCAGAAGTTACAAGTCTATTAAAGTGAATACTGGAAATTTTGAACAACTTGTATATCATATTCAGAATAGTCTAGGAAATCATTACCACTTACTATTACCTTCTTATTCTTGCGAACTTTGAATGAGATATACTGTATGATTCCTACTGTTTTTTAATGTTCTTTTATATCAGTGTGTATTTCCTAACAAACATTTTTGTCAATAGAATCAATTACTAAAGAAAATCAAACGATTTAGTGGGTTCGAACACATGTTTTAGATTGAGGTTGCGTGAAGTAGGCTTCCTAACTTTGTTCCTGAAATGTCTATTTATAATTTTTGAAACCAAAGATTTGGGTAAGTATTGAATTTAATTTAATTTGAAAAAGGTTCCCGTTCCCGAAAGACATATACGATATAACTAAACTTTCGAATTTCATGCTGTGGGATTAATTCTCAATTTCTTGCTTCATTAGAATTCTTATGAAGGGTATTACGTTGGCAAAAGACTTACTCTGTATTGAAAATTAGATGGACCTTATTATCCTTACTATTAGGCCTATATTTAGAGTAAGAAAGAAGTATTACTATTTCAAGTGATAAAATTAGACAAAAGTAAACTCTTTCGTCAGGATTTAGATTGCCTAGTAACAAATGAAACAATGCTAGTCCAAATCACAAAGTTGGAGAAGGAGGGATGAATCATATCGATTGACCTACCATCTGCTCATGTGTCATTACTTTTTTTTTTTTTTTTTTTTTTTTTTTTACAAAATTATTGGCTGTTTTGTCCTTATTCTACAATAATTAAGAAGCCTGATGTGAGTCTATTCTCTTCATCTTTCTATAGAAAAGTGGTTTACAAAAGTTGCAATGACTTTTTCCCAAGCCATTGTAGTTATCAAGAAGTGCTCTTTGTCTTCAGTTTAGGTAATTTATGTGTCGTCCTAAAGCGTGATAGTAGTCCCTTATCACCAGTTTCGGCTGTGCAACTCGACCATGTCCATGCCATGGAACTCGCCACAGACTGCGATTATCGACACGGGCTGTGGAGGGTGTTGCTTGAGTTCATCCGTCACTTCCGCTACAGTCGTAGAACGATTGTAAGTAACAGTCCGCTTTAATGCTTCATTCTGTATGCCATTATCATTTTGAACACAGCAAAGTACATACATACTGCCCTTCGCGACATACCCAATACACTTGTCACTTTCCTCACGCTCGTACCACATAATCGAGCACCAACAAATTATCCTCTTAGAAAATTAGGGTGATAGCCCAACTTACACTATCACCCTATGCTTAGTTCACCGCACACTGTCGTTCTAATACTCCTCACTTAATACGATGTTCTAACACACCACCACCAACACCTCCGCGCTGCGGTCGCCCCTTGACCTCACCAACTCTGACCGACGTCTGATATGTTTCAAATCCAAATGTTTCCATTCAATTGATAATAGAGAGAGAGAGTCATAAACCGGGTGAATACGGGAAGAAATACGTTTCATTTTCTTGCACTCACGGAAGTAAATAGCGAGAAAATAGAAGTTTGTGATCTGGAATCTAGTCTATACGAGTGGAAAATTTATATATTTGAACTCTACAATTTGATGACTTTGCGTTACTAAAATATAAGTATGAATCATTCTGTGCTCATAGAAATTCATGAAATCTGTAACCTTTTATAAGCTTGAATCCGATAGGGAATAAAATAAAGTGACATATCGAGCCACAAAAGGTGATATGTCAATTGCTGTACATTTTCTTCCAACTAAAGTGGTGGTGCTGCAACACTACCAACTCAAAATTTACAGTTCGGAGAAATATGGTCAAAGTATATCTGGATAATATGGGTCACTAACGTTTTCCTGTAATAAACAAGCAAGGGAATGATTTTGGAGATTATGTACATAAGTTATTCTAATGCATTATTCGTCTCTGATATGAACTTTTATAACTGATAATAAATATAATTTCCGTAATATACAGTCTTTCATGATTTATTTTATCTTACATTGACAAGCCGAGCTTTTATTTCTTTCTAACGAGAAAACACAATTCACTTGTTCAATACAAGTATTTGGTTCTACCAAGATGATTTATATTCAGCAAGTTTAAAATGATACTATTCGCTAGTAACAATGGATTGTGAATAACAACTCACAATTATTCGACTGCTGTAAACAATAACTGAAATGTAACTGACAAATCTACAGGGTGTCCAATATACAATGCAATCCGGAGTTTGGAATAGTACAACTTCTGATACACAAATAATGGTTATACCAAAATGAAGCTTTGTTCATGCATATATTTTTAAAGTAGGAAGCAACGATTGAAGACACTAGGAACCACACAGTGTTGCCAGATGTAACCAAACGTATAAATCATTTTTTTTTTTTTTTTTTTTGCATAACATGTAAATTGGCTCATAGCCCACACGTATACATGTTCTGTCATTAATTTTCAGTCTGTTCAGTTGGATTGTCTTGGGAACTATGGAGCAGCAAAAATAATTTTTCATTTCCACCGATAACTAATCGGATGAGATCTCTGTAAGGGTGAACTATGGAAATCGTAGTTTTCATAAATGAACACTCTGAATTGGCAATATTTCTAATGCTTCAGTGCATCAAAAGGTGTGTTAAGAATCTGTCTTCATTATGCAATTCCTGAAAACAACGAAAAAGAAACTTTGAAATTATCATGATAAAACTTTTACTTACATGCACTCGAGAACACTGCTTTTCATTTTTATGGGGCTACTTAAAAAAAGGTATACAAGAACAATTCTCGAACTATACAAGACCTGGAAACGATCATTCGCAGTGCCATTGAGAAAGTTAAGACTTCTACTCTTCGTAAAGTTGCTGCCAACATGGTGAAACGTGCGAACCAGTGTTTGAATCAAAACAGGGGACACTTCCAGCATCTGCTGTAGAGCTGATAACTCATTCTGTTGTAATAGCAGTGTTGCCAGGTGCATGTAAGTAAACGTTTTATCATGATAATTTCAAAGTTTCCTTTTCATTGTTTCCAAGAATTACATAATGTAGACAGATTCTTAGCACACTTTTTGACGCACTGAAACATTAGCAATGTTGCCAATTCAGAGTGTTCATTTATGAAAACTACGATTTCCATAGTTCCCCCTTACAGAGGCCTCATCCGATTAGTTATCGGCGGAAATGAAAAATTAGTTTTTCTGCTCTATAGTTCCCAAGACAATCCAACTAAACAGATTGAAAATTAATGAAAGAACGTGCATACATATGAATTAGGAGTCAATTTACATGTTCTGAAAAAAAAAAAAAGATTTATACCTTCGGTTGAATCTGACAATACTGTGTGGTTCCTAGTGTACTTCAATCTTTGCTTTCTAGTTTTAAAATATATGCATGAACAAAGTTTCATTTTAGTATAACCATTATTTGTGTATCCCTTCAGGTTCAAAAGTTCTATTATCCCAAACTCAGGGTTGTATTGTATATTGGGCACCCTGTATATTCAAGCTGTTGAAATCGTTGTATGTGGGAACGCCTAACCACACTGCTCTAATGATTTTCATGATATCACATATCTGTATGCAGCGTGCACATTCTGAAACTCTAAAATAGTAACTAGCAACACAGCGATTTTCCTCAAAGAGATGCAAGGGTTCAAAATAGTATTTTACATGAAATTGAAGCTATCTTTTGGATCAAAAGATCCAATATATTTCAGGCAAAAATTTTCTTGTAGGCCTTATATCTAGAGAACTACATATAGTGTACCCAAACGCAAACTATCACTTAACACAGTATGATCTGCTTATTCCGTAAAAAGTACGAGAACTCGATTTAGTGGCCGCTCAAAAATTTTGTAGTCCCTGATTAAAAAATGCGTCAAAAGATCCAATACATTTCAATCAAAAGTTTTCTTATAGACCTAATATCTGGAGAACTACATATAGTGTAGCCAACCCCAAACTATCATTTAACTCAGTATGTGCTTATTCCGTTAAAAAACAAAAGAAAACAAAACAAAAAAAAACAAACGAAAACTGTATTTAAGGGCCCCTGATCCAAAAACTGATTATTGACCAGGATTGCAACCTTTCGATGCATTTTTTTTTTGATCATTCCTAAAATTCATGGTTAGGACCGCAATCTTTTGATGCATTCTTTGGGATCACTCCTAAAATTCATGGCCAATATCGCAATCTTTTGATCCATTTTCTGATCATTCCTAAAATTCTTGTTAAGGCATTCTCTGTCTGGGAAATTGTATTTTTTTAAAACATTTCAAATCTAATGAAGATTAGTCAGAAAATATCTCCTTTTCGATATTGCTAGGTGATTCTATTCGGAATAGCTTTTCTAAATCAATAAGCATTTATCGTGTATTTTAAAAATATGGATAAGTATTTCAACATTTGTCGTACTGCATTTCCTTCAAAGTTTGCAATACTGTCACTTGTAAGACATATACAGAATATTTTTGTTTGCTTGCTTGTTCATTGAAATTTACCGTTCCTTTTTAGCACCGCGACGATATTTGACATAGACATTTAGTTTAAGGTAGAATTTAAACCACAATAGTGCATTTAAATTTTAGTGCTCTTCCATTAGTAATTGAATCCGAAACCTCGTACACTAAAGACAGACGCTAGCCACTAGATCAGCTAGAAACAGGCCCGCAACCATAGGGGGGCTTGGCCCCCCTAAATTTTCGTGGCCCTTCCAGACCTCAATACAAAATGCTATTATTAATACAGAAAGCACAATTTAGATATTTGTAAGATAATTTTCAATGACTTGCCCCCCCCCCCCCAAGCCTCTGTAACTGGTTTTGGGCCTGGCTAGACGGCGACATATGCATTTTGTTCAACAATGCAGATATTCTGAATGTTCAACCTGGCGTTATTTCATCTGATTTGATAATTTGACAAGTTTCCGCCGAGCTGATAATGCGTTAGGTCTACTTAAATATGAAAATGAGACCAATGATAACACTGAGTTTGTACTTCTCATTGATTGTTTATTCCATTCGAAGATACGTAGGCTTATACACAAAATTTACAATTGTCTCTGGATTCACATTTTTCAAGTGCTTATTGTTCCATAACTTGTTTAGGCAATCAGCAGCTACTCCTCTGAAGAAAGTCATACGTATAAAGATTTTACTAAATCCACTCTTTAGCTTTTCTAAACCCATTTTTGATTTCGGAAGTACTCTGTGAATCATTCAGATGCAACATAAATATAGTATTTTTCAAATACTTTTAAGCAGTGGTGTCTTATTTTAAACTAAAGTCCATTGCGGTGCACTTTACTAAATGTTTTCCAAATACTTTATGTTAAACGATACAATTTAACTTTACGTTTAATAAATAGCGTTCAGCGCATCCTCTTCCAAAGCCTATGTTTTTCTCCCCATTCACTATTTTAAAATGATGATCGGAACACTAGAATAATTACACTATTAAATTAATAGATTCAATAAACTCTACTAAAGGCAGTAAAGAGTATTGTTCGTAAAAGTTTCAATTTCGTCTTCTATCTACAGTATATATATATATATATATATATATATATATATATATATATATATATATATATATATATATATATATATATATATATATATATATATATATATATATAGAGAGAGAGAGAGAGAGAGAGAGGAGGCCCTCACTGAAACGAGAACTTTCGAAGAATCTGGAATGGTTCGTTTATTTTAAACAAATGTGTCCTATACCAAGTTTAATCTTCGTAAAGTTGACAGGATCGTGAGATACTCGATTTTTCTCATAGTTTTGAACCCCGCTCCTGCTTGAGGATAAACATTTTCATCATATATATAGATGAAGGTAACGATATTTGTCCGCAAACTCCTTCTAAATTCCTGGGCCGGTTTGGACCATTTTTGGTACATGAATGAACGCTAGACTAACTTAGGTTCTAGTACATTTTCAGCAAGGGGAGGGGAGGTGTAAAAGGGTGACACGTGAAAATAACCGAAAACAGTCCATATTAGTGTACAACCCATGAGATGAATAGTGACACTGCCGATGCCTTTTAATCCAAGTTCCAGAACAGACAAGTCTCCTAGTACCCCTACGACGCACCAATAAGTGCTTCGATGGAAGAATCGTTCTATTTGTTTTAACTGACAGGACGGCGACCACCGCTGCAATCAGAGGTACCATAGCTCCCAACGTGTGGAAAGTGTACGAGAAACTTCGTGACAATACACTGTGCACAATGACAATGCTTTCAGATGAGTTTTCTCAAGTTTCGAGAACTGTTTTGCGTAAGATTGTTACCGAATGCTTAGGTTAGTGCAACTGTGTTCCCACTGGGTTCCGAAAATGCTCACAGACGTCCACAAAACCAAACGACTTGGCAGGCTTTGACATTCCTTACCCATGACAACTAGGAAGGAGAGGACTTTTTGAACTAAATCGTGAGTGACGACGAAACGTGGGTTCGCCATGTTACCCCAGAATTGAAACAACATTCAATGGAGTGGTGGCACACAGGATCTCCTACACAGCAAAAGTTCAAAACGGCAATGTCAGCATAAAAGCTCATGTTCAGTGTGTTTTGGGACATGAAAGGGGTTTTGCTGGTTAACTTCGTATCCAGAGGTAAAACCATCAATGCGGAACGATACTGTGAGACTCTGATAAAACTTCAACGTGGAATCCAAAACAAAAGCAGAGAAATGCTTAGTAAAGGAGATGCGTTGCTCCATGACAATACTCGTCCCCATACTGTTGGTGTGACTGAAACGTTAATCCAACAGTTCGGTTGGAAGCAATTGACCACCCGCCGTACTACAACCCCGATTTGACCATCTCTGACTACCACTTTTTCCTGCACGAGCTCGGTAGTAAGAGGTTTGAAAGTGACGATGACGAAAAAAAAAACACTGTTATTGTCTTCACTGGTGGGAGTTTCTTTGAGGAAGGTTTGGACAAGTTGGTCACCCGCTATGATAAGTGTTTGAACATTGGTGGAAACTATGTCGACAAATAGTTTAAGGTGTGCTCTTTCATGTAAAAATAAATTTGGCTTGAACAAAACTGTTTTAGTATTTTTTTCCAAAACGGTACTTACCTTCCAGACACGTCTCGAATATTCTGAATTAAATCATTGAAAATTTTGTTCAACTGTTCTTTCGAATCTCACTAGATTACACTGAACATATAAAACGTACTTTTTGTGAGAGCGATCATACTAATAAACAATAGGCTAGTGAATCAATGTAGACAGATCCTAATTTGCAACAAGGTATCGTTGTCTAAAAATTATTATTTTTTTAAAATTCTCAGATTGTATTATTTTATTTCGGGGAAGGCACGGTGATTTAGTGGTAGAACGCTTATCTCTGGTGCGTGAGGTCCTTGGTTCGATCCCCAACTAAGTAAGTTTGTGATGGACAACATCGTGTCAGGGGGTTTTCTCGGGGAACTTTCGCTTCCTTCCACATTCTCATTCAACTAATTCTTCCATCATCATTAACTTACCTTAATCATCCTTCTCCCTTCACCTAAAGGGCATAATCGCGGGACGTTAAACTGGAAGATTTCATGTCATTTCATTTTAGGGTGGGGTTTTATATTGCTCTTCTAAAATGTGAGCGTCATCATGAGAAAAGAAAACATTGAGAGTTGAAAGTAATGACGTAACTTGTAGACTTTTTTTTTCTTCAAAATAGTACAATTACGTTTGTTATTCGCCAACAGAAACCAATGCTGAAAGCAATGATACACAAGCGATGAACATGAACAATATGAAATACCTGACTTTAAAGGTGCACTATATACTATTCAGAGCAAGTTGTTATGTGTTAAAGCAACAACTTCGAACTGCATCCAAAAGCGATGGATCTTAGGGACGAAATACCTGCCTAGCCCAATCTACGTGAGTACCTCAAAACAAGATTCGGTGAAAGTGGACGTAGTTTCTAATGTCAATGACATCACACTATACCTTAAAATAACTCGTTCTAAGAAACCAAGTATTCTGCTATCTCTGTTAGAAGTTTTTAAGAAACAGTTTACGTAATAAATTTTTAGTATGACAGAATGTTACAACTGGAAATCAGCATTGGAGAGGGAAAAGAATTTGATACGCATGCTTCCTCTGAAAACAACATAAAAGAAATTCAAATTCGAGAAAAACTTAAATTAAGACTATACAGAGAGTAAGATGTTAATATAATTCTAAGCGGAACAGAAAGTAAGAAATAGGTACCATGTTAAGTGTGTAGCTGTGGTAGTGCAGTTTCTCGTAGTAAATGAGCTACCATATCGTGGGGATCGAGGATGTGGACTCAAAGATCTGCAAGAATTAAATATTAATTAATTAAGTATTGGAGTTTTTACAGCATTGTTCAAATACACAATGGAAAATGATTCGAAACTGAAGTCCATAGTTATGCATATTTCTGAAAACGTTCAATATACGTCACCTGAAGTTCAGAACAAAATATTGTTGCAAAGTACTGGTAGATATGGTACTGGAAAATGAGAACACAATGATGAAAGTGAATCACAGTTTCTTTGCTTGAGGACGTATGAAACACTAAACTCCTCTGATGTAGAAAACTTACAGTAGTTGTGAAATTTGTGGAAGAAGGAAAGGAGCATAAACATTTTTTAGTGTTTTATTTATCGGATTTATCATCTAAAGGCATACTAGAAAAAAGTCTTTCAAGCTCTTTCCAAAGCAGAATTTCGGGAAGAAGAAATAATTTGTTGGTGTTATAACGGTGCTAGTGTGATGGTAGGATGTAAGGAAGGGCTCAAAAATTCCTACAAGATTAATTTCAAATAACGTCCTTTATGTTTATTGCTATAATAATCAACTTCATATTGTAATAATTCATACTTGTTCAACGATCACAAATGTGAAAAAGTATTTTGAATTATCCAAGTTGCTGTACAGGTTTTTCAGGAAACATCGCGTGTTACAAATAGACAAATGTCAAAAGCTCTGGATCAACGACGAACTGGATACAAGAATTTTGACTATTTATTATATATTGTGGAGTTTTTTTCTCTCAAGGAGAATTATGTGAGGTAGATACTGACAGTGAGTTATCTACTGAAGCTACGGCACTTAAGAAAGTGTTGTGCATTAGAATTCTGTATTATTACCGCTGTAATGTTACAAATTCTATCAATATTTGAGCGAGGTAACAGTGTACTACAAGACAATCACATCTCGGAAAAGCAGAAATGAGATACTTTTAGGACAAAGACAACATATCATTGCCTTTCCTCCATGAGAATATTTATATTTGGATAGTGCATATAGTTGTGTTAATTCTCTCCTCGAAAATACGACGTTTTCCTTTAGGTTTCTCTTTGGTTCTCACTAACATACAATGCATTATGGATTAAATAATATATTACTTGAAAGTGGCTGTAGAAAGAACCAATGTGCACTTCGACATTTTACAACATAACGAAAATAAAGGCCTTGATGGTCTTTCGGAATGCAAGATCTAAGCTTACTTTTTGGAAATTAGGCAAAAAAAAAAAAAAAAAAAAAAAAAAAAAGAGGTAAGTTTAGCAATATCCTTCCTCTGTTGTTTGAAGCTCTGGTAAGTAATTCACAAATGACGCAAATGTACATAATTATTTCATAGTGTTGAACCAGAAATATTTTTTGATACTTCGTCTTGTTTTCATTGAAATGGCGAAAGAAAAGTAGTATTCGATTTATTAAAAGTTGGAAGAACAAACTTGATCCAGGTAGCATTTGGCTAAATATGACTTATGAAACTGTGGATTATAGCCAACTCACCATTTCTTGACGATATTAGGGATTCAGCAAGAAAAAAAATCATATGAGCATTTTATAAACCAGCTACAGCCTTAGGCAACCTGTAGAACAGCGTTTCCCAACCGGTGTGCCGCGGCACACTGGTGTGCCGTGAATGGACCGCTGGTGTGCCGCGAGGAAATCGAAACATAATTATTAATTCTATAGCAATCAAATTCCAAAACGTAGGGAAAATATACATTTCTATTTCACACTACTATGAATCTACAATTTTTAATTTCATACCGTGTTACTTTTTGTACATTTTTAATGTTGAAAAAAGTATTTATCATTGTTATGACCATTATTGTTTCCTTATTGTTGCAGACTATTTCGTAACTTGAAAATTTAAAATATCATTCAACTCTTCGACAAAGCAAACATGCATACAAATTACGTACATTTGTGTTTTAAAAGTAAAAGAGATTTGTTTGTTCGTTCGTTATTTAGTGATCTTCCTTCTTAGTGAAAGGTTGGATACAGTTTTCGAAAAAGAAAGCGTATTTTTAAAAACCTGAGTCCATTATTTTATTGCAATGGTTTTCTATTTTTAAATTAGAATGAAGAATAAGCATAACGATTTACACTGGGGGAAACTAGTGGTCGAGCTTTCTTCTCTGTGAGATCAGTAATCACAGAAAAAAAAAATACCACTGTGTTTTATGTTTACAAATAATAATATCTGTAAGTGTGCCGCGAGCATTCAAGTCATACCTGTAGTGTGCCGCAAGTTGAAGAAGGTTGGGAAACGCTGCTGTAGAATGACAATATATATGTTTTACATACAAAAAATATTATTTACATTTTCTTATTTAACGTACACGTAAAACAGTAAAATACATAGATCTTTTGCTTCCGAAAATGAGATACAAATATTATAAATTGCAATGCAAACTTAAATTGGATTCGCAAATTACTACACAATAAGCAAGATTCTGAAAGAAACTCTGACATACAGAACAACAAGAAGAAGTGCCCCAGTGAAATAATTTGATTCTTACTAGGACCTGGTCTGAGGGGTAATCAGGGGGAGGACGATGCCTTTGGGGGGGGCCCAACTTTCTTGCCAGCTCTAGCGTCATCACTGCTCTTAATTTACATCTATACGGGGTATATATGATATGTACCAATTGCGTTTTGTTTCCAATCGAACATACTTTCATGTACTAATTCTGTATTTGCCAAGAAAGTGACACCAGGGTTGAATCCAGGGGGTAGCCCGGGGGGAATCCCCCCGGAGAAACAAAAAATTTCAGTAACAAAATGTAGAAATTACTTCACCCAATTATTTGCTTTCTTTCCGTGTACATGCAGACGAAATCCAATCTCTCAATATACATATAAATGACGCAGACCAGGCATGTAGCCAAAGGGGGGTCCGAGGGGTCCGGACCCCCCCCTTCGAGACCAGAAATGAAAAAATTAAGGAAGAATAAAACAAAATGAAATTACAGAAAGAAGTATCAGCGTTAGAAAATTAAAAAGAAAATTACAGGAAGCTTTTGCTTACTCTTTCTTATGAGGAAATTTGTATTACTTGCAATATGGTTGCAAGGTAAGCGAGGTATTCTGGAAGAGTCAGGGAATTTGAAATTTCAAGAAACGTTATGGAATTCTCAGAATTTCTGCTACTAGTCAGGGAGATTTCAAGCTTTCGAAAGCATAAGTGCCGTTGTGTAACAGCGTGGACATTTTTAATCATAACTTTTCGTCATCGCATCCTTGTAGTATCAAACATGTTATTTCAAGGACAATTTTCTGTTGCTCCTTTAACCTGTCATTTGGAACTAACAGTAGTTGCCGGAATAATAAAAACAAAAAAATTATGTTGAAAGAAAGTTCTGTTAGCATTTGATTCAACAGAGAAAGGAACGCATATATTGTAAAACTAGTTGAATATACAAATGCTTCGTACAGGGGCTGTATTTGGAAGTGAACTCCTGTGGGAGTATCACCATTGATCTCAGCGACCGCGAAAACTATGGATTTGACATTAATATCGGTCATTTTGGATTACTTTTATATGTCTTGGTATCTCACCCCCCTCCGGTGACCAGCGGCCCGGAGCCGAATAGCGTGAATTTGGAAGTTAATGCGACTGGAGTTTCACCATTGATTTCAGCGACCGCGAAAATATGAATTCGACACTAATAGCTCACGTGGTAGAGCGTTGGCTTCGCATTCGGGAGGTCGTGGCTTCGAATTCCGCTGCCTACCATCCTGACAGGTTTTCCAGGGTTTCCCTCAGTCCTACCAGGCAAATACCGGGATGGCACCTACTAAACAGGCCCTGGCCGATACTTTCCCAAATCCTTTCCATTGTTGATGTTGTTGGATATTCAATGTAAAATGGCCTCGGAGCTGTATGTGGTGATTGTTAAATAAATAAATATCGGTCATTTTCTACTACTTTTACATGTCCCGGTAAACGCCCCCCTGAGACTCCCCTGGTTCGAATTTCGACAAAAACGTTTAACTCTGGTCTGGAGCCTGGACCAAGGTATTCGTGACTAAACTTTGGTAACTCTCGGTCAATTTGTCTGGTTCCCAAGCAGGTTCCGGTAAACGCTCCCCTGAGACCCCACTGTTTCGAAATTTGAAAAAAAAAACGCTTCGTTTTGATCTGGGGCCTGGGCCAAGGCACCCCTGACCAAAATTTGGTAACTCTCGTCCACTCGTCTGGTCCTCAGGCCGCACACAGACGGACAGACAGACAAACACACAAACAAACTCTTTATTTTATTTATATTAGAAGATAGTTTACAAGACAGTATTCAGTATGTACATTTTATAATAATTGAGGTCATAACGAAAGGAAAATTGTTATATTTGAATAAACAGAAGGACGTAAATATTGCAAAATCTTTTTCAATACTTTTTTTTATTATTTTGCTCGAAATTTCTTCATAGTTTGTTATTAAAATACTTGCCAACATATTCTCATTTTATTGTCCTAACAAAACCAATATATGTTGATAGTGAAGTAGTTTAGACTGATCGAGCTCCTGGGCCTTCAGAATTTCATGTCACCCCCCCCCCCCCCCCCCCGTTACGAAATCCTGGCTCAACGAACCAATATATGTTTCAGTAAAATAGTTTAGAGTGATCTAGCCCCTTTTGTGATGACCACAGTATTTCATGTTATGGACACCCCCTTCATGAAATCCTGGCTACGTGCCTGCGCAGACCCATTCTATATAAATATTAAACATGTAACATCTAAGATATAATACCAAATAGTCAATAAAACTTGTAGTTCTTAACGCTATGACCGAGTTTGGCAGAACATGAAATTGTTAACTGTTGAAGAAAGGTTTGTATTTTAGTAGGTACTATACTCTCGCCCTATATTATATATTAGTAGGTAGCACTAGCACAGATTGAGATAGGAAAGGAAAGACAGGGAAGATCTTTCGATCACGTGTCCTGCGAAAACGAACTAAGCGCCACTTTCATACTTTTAAGAAAATTACGTATAAAGGTTGATGTCCAGCATTAATGTAGCCGTAAACAAAAGTGAAATTATGTTTCTTTTTTTGGAAAGGTGTTGGTTTCTCTCTCTTTTCAATTGTGCAAAACGTTCTAATGCTTATCAGGAACCAATCGTCGCATTTACGTGGATTTTCAAAGTTTGGCGCTTAGTTCATTTTTACATAACACGGTAATGATCTCTGATATCAGCAGACTTCAGTTCTTGAAAATGTACAGACAAATGAAAATGTAGAGAATGTAAATGTTCTTACATTATTTGAAACAGAGTGCCTAAATCCCATTTCTCGCATCGGAAGTAACAGACGTAAATGTGTTTTACGATTGTTAAAGTAAACACACCTTTCTTTAACTAAAAATAATTGGATTAAAGGGTGTGTGACTCAGAGGGTGTCAATTATAGGGATCAGGGAGGAACAGTTATCCCTCCTGGGTAAGAGATTTATATAGAATTTATCAATATGACAGTAGTATATAAGTGAAAGATTGCCATTGAAGGTGAAGATCCTTCTCAGTGTCGTGCCATGCCGTGCGACGGCCCCGGGCGCCGAAGTAAGGGGCGCAAAATTCGGGAGGGAAAAAGAAAAGAAGGAAAGAAAACAGAGGAATGAAACACATGTGTACATATATAAAATGAAAGGAAAGAAAGTAATGAAAAGTGCTCAAAATCAAGGAAAAGTAGGGTTTACTTTTTAAAATTTTCTCACCTTTCGCGGCTGGTCTGTCGACCCCACTTATATATACGGGAGTGCCGTTGTATACTCTCGCGCCAAGCGCTGATTTTCCACGACACGGCACTAATCCTACTGAAGATTTCATAAACTAAACTATTGATGTATATGCAGTGAAGGAAACCAAGGCTAATATGCTTGATTTAGAATCCGAAGTGTGAGAAAGAATGATAACTTTTTGTTAAGATATTCCTATGTATGTTTGTTTTAGGACAAAAAAATATTTGAGTTAATTTAAATCTTTTTAAAAACTTCTACATTAGTAACAAACAGTAACTACTGAATATAGGAAATGATAACAAAATAGCTACTGTAAATAGCAGTTAAAGTTTAGTCTAAACTATTTTTGCCAGTCTTTATTTAATGTTTTAGATAAAATTAAACGATTGTTTTTTTTTTAAATTATAATCTCACATTGAATATTTATCAGCAATTAGTCTCAATATTAGGTAAGATGTGAATGGAATTGTTAAATATGCTGCTTTCTTGCAAAAATACAGAAAAAAAACTTCCCTCCCCGAGGAGTTGGCATTCCCCCCGGGTGAAAATGTCTGAATTCAACACTGAGTGATACTATGGTGGAATTTTACCCGAAATATTCCATGAAAAATTTTTTCGACAAAGCACATTAGTTTCATTCTATCGACTCAGTAATCTCCAGCCTCAGATGCAAGAAGATTGACCATATGTCCAAAGAGAAAACATAAAATATCCGTGCTATTGCCCGCTTCAGTGTAACGCGACCTAAAAAGCAGCAGATGACAAAGGCAACTTGAAGAAAGACAAGCGTGCATAATCCACTTATGAATGCTAGATCCCAACAGCTATTCATAATTGTTTCTGTATTGCTGTCTTTTAGGAGGGGTAAGGTAAGATTATCACCTGACTGTAAAGCAAGGTCAAAGTCACACCAAAGACAGCTGACACAATACTATACCCATTAACAGCTGAAAGATTTATATATATATATATATATATATATATATATATATATATATATATATATATATATATATATATATATATATATGTGTGTGTGTGTGTGTGTGTGTGTGTGTGTATTTACTACTGCCTACGCCGTATTTAACTTTTTTGCAGCAACTCATTATCGATAAATACCGACCTGGGAAATTGATCTTGATCTTTGTAAATAAGATGTGATATATCTTTAAATGAGGTTGGTTTAATTACTTAACAGTGTGACCTCACTGCTAAGGAGGCTTCCTTCGCACTTTCTCTTAGGTGAAGGTCTCAATCACATCATCGTATCATATTTTTTTCCCTTAAAGTATTACACTTTTATTTTCAATACAAAATACTGTAAAAAAAAAAAAAAAAAAAAAAAATCTTGAGATTAAGAACGAAGATCTTTTGGTTCGTCATAATGACGAAAATGAACGCTCTGCTAAACCATTGGATGCTGGAAGCACAGAAACAGATGTAAGTTTATCTACATACGGATGTACGTACATATTTAGAATCATTCTGTAGAATTATGGAACTACTTTCTAGAATATCCGTCTGAGCAGAATCTTAGACCTAACTTAGTAGATAGTTGCGTAGAAGAATACATTCTTGAACTATCACATTATCTAGATCAGTATTACAATGTGAATGTGAAAGAATAGCAGATGGTACTTCCTTTTGTATCTATTACATTATTCAGGAAGGGAAAAAACGAATCTTTGATATCATGTATGCTTTCCTATGTTTCCTGAACTCTGCAAGCGTCACTAGGTAAATTCCCACACGAAGTTCTTCGCTTAGATTAAATCTCGTTATAGGAGTTGGTATCATGATCTCGATTTTTTCTTTGTCGATTTTTCAATTGATTCACATGCAGTAAGTTCTGATTTTTCCATAACAAAATCTTCCAAATGCTATAGTTACAAATACGCGTACTACAGACACATACGTGTGTAGGGAATCATAAAGCTCTAGCAGTAAGAATAAATCGGTATCAACTGCCTGTAATCTAACTGTAAACTCCAAATTTTTCAACATTTGCTCCACAAAACAGTTGCCAAACACTTTTGGTATTTCTCTAATCTACTTAACAAAGTCATGGTCCCAAGTGTTTTAGTAGTACATTCTTCAATGTTAAGTAACGTTTCTAGTATCGGAACCCAGTAAACTCCTTAATAATGTATTTATTCTGCTGTCCATAGCTGAGTTCGGGATATACAAAATCTGAATTACATGATGAATCACCATCAATTTTGACCAGGGTATACAGGGTCAAAAGTTAGAAATTTGGTTCGGTAATGGAGGTCCAAAAGTGGAGGAAATCAACCATTTCCGGTTGTAGCGTTGGTCATTATAGAGCAAAAACAGTTATAGGTAGCGGGAAGTGGCTTCCAACAATCGATTAAGCGTCTCAAGAAGACATTTCATTTCCATGCTTCACTCTACTAAAACCGAAGTGATATAAATATCTTGTAGAACAAAAATGATGAGATAGAGAGAAGCGTTTTTTAATCGATTTAGCATCCTGAGAATAGGTATAGGTATTTTCTCTTTTAACCCTCTATCCAAACCGGAAGTGGCAGAAATCATTAACATCCAGTTTTAATGTTGACCGCTATAGAGCAAAAACGGTAATAAACAGCTAGGAGCGCTTTTCTGTTATCAATTGAGCGACCCAATAATAAATTCCATATCCACTCTAATCCCTCTACACAAATCAGGAATGGTAGAAATATACTATCATGTTCGATTTCAATATTGAATGATAATATAATTTTAATTGTAAATCTCAAATATAATAAAAATCTGTTGCCATGGCAATACAAAAGTTTTGAGTGGGGAATAAAGACTGAGGGGAAATACATTGTTAAGAGGAGACCATGCAATTTAAAATTGTACTAACGCCGCGCCGCCAACATTATACGAGGAGCGATGGGCAGGGAATAATGCCTGAAGAAATGTTGACGGGTAGATGGAAGCTGTGGAATTTCAATTGTTGAGCCTTTAAAAAACTGAAACTTCAATTTTCACGTTGTGTACACTGTGATAAACCAAATTTCTCCACGTAGTATAGACTGTGATGCTGCTAGTTATTTAAGCTGTAGCATGCGTCAATTGTAATTGATCGCCTTGTTGGTAAAAAATGTGAAAAGCGATACACTTTCTCCATTGGTATACTTTCCCAAAATAGTTAAATGTGTTTGTATTATTTCCAGTCTAGGCGTACACGAAGTGAAAAACAAATACAATGTTTGAATTAACTTAAACAGGCTGCTTATTTCTTCGCAAAATTCCCTGCATGCTCTCCCACCAAATTTAATAAATACGCTGAACAAGAGACATTTAATGAATATATTGAATGCATATGGACATACATGTTTAAGCTGTGCAAATACGCCACTATATGCCGCAGCATTATTAGCAGAATTCCTCTGCTATTCTAAATTCTCAAGTTTTTTTAGAACTATGTCGTCGAGCTCAATTGATTTATGCCCCGGATTTTATATAAATCCTAGGAAACGTTCCACAATTATTTTCCTAGACATACCTCACTAACAAGGAAAGTTGATCTGTGTGAGGAATATCTGGTATAAAATCGACAACTATTGAAAAAAAAATGTGTCTTTGCGTTCGTTAATTATCATTCTCCAGTACATTTAATAATTTGTTTACAGAAGGTAAGGGACAAGTGAGAACTATGACTTTTCGTGAACTTCCTTCTGTGTAGTGTTGTGTCGATCATGAACGATTCGATCATTATGAACGAATCATGGCGTGAATCAAATGAATTATGATTCTTGCCAGAAATAAATCGATTCTTCCAATGAATCATTTGTACTTTTCACTGAATTGCTTGCCGTGATCGAAATGAATTGAGAATCACAAAGTGCCAGCTTGTGTGAGAGAATTGGTAGGGTTGCTTCCTGCAAATGCGCTTGCAGTTCACGGGGATTGGTAAGGGAAAGAAAATCGTATGGGCCCTTTTTCTTCCTGCTTTCGTAGATGCATGCGTTTTTTTATTCCTGCGTGGTAGGGTTGCTTCTGGGAAGAGAGGAAGCCGCGTTGTTGGAAGCAGATTAGTTTCAAAATAAACTTTTCTGTTGGTTTCTTCTCGTCGTGAAGTACTGACAGTGTTGCTCAATTAGATGTAATACGATTTCGTAGTTAGTTTCAGCATACTCTTGATGATCATTTATCTATATTATCAAGATACTGTACGTACATTGGATAAAGCTATTACCATCACTTTCAACTGCACTAGCCAAAAAGGTCAATTTTAATGTTTCATAATCAGCTCAAAGTACTATATTATATCCAACCTAAATACAATATTTAAACAGAAAAAGTGCACTGTAAACTAATTGTACTGTACATAATGGATTTCACAAATGTATATAAATGCATAGAAAGACGAACGTAGATTCTTTCTGGGAAGATAATGCATTGTATCTTTCAGTAGAAACATTTGTCCACATGCAACAGAGCTTAGTGGCAAGGGTGCCGATTCTGGGGGGCCCGGACCCCTTGAATGCTCAAATGTATTTTTATGAATATTCAACATTTGGCATAATTTGAATTAGTCTTAAGATCCTTTAGACCCTTGTCTGCAACCAAACACACTATAATCCCCCCCCTTCTTCCCGAAGTTACAGAGAAATCGGCGCCCTTGCTTAGTGGTGCCTATTTTTCGCTTTACTGCTATTGAAATGAAAGTACAGATACAAATGGTTTTCTGAGCTTCCATGTAAACAAGAGGATGTGGGAGACCCGGGATCGATTCCCGGCAAGAGCTCATGTGGTTTGGATCCCATGTTAATCAGTAGGTCCACGTCTCATATAGCCTCGCTGCTGAATGGGGCGTTAAGCTCAAAATCAACTCTACTCAAATTTAACTAACTAATGGTTTTCTCTTAAGAATATAGACGAATAGTGATGATTTCAGGGGTAGGCTAGGAGAAAATACCCCGAGGCTAAGAATTATCCCCAGAGGTGGTAAAGCGTTCACCTCTGGTGGATGGGATCCCTGATTTTCTCCTATTTACGCCAAATAGGCTTTATGGTGGACAAACACCATATGTGTGGGTTTTCTCTGAGTTCTCCCGTTTTCGCTCACTTTCTTCATTTCACCATTTCAGTCATTCTCATCATCATCGTTTCCTTTAGTCTAGACGAAGATAACCATGTAACGTAAAAGTTTTAACATTTCATTTTATTCCGCGCTTACTCAATGTCTCCCCGAGGGAAACCTTATAAAATGATCACAATAATATTAAATATACGTTGATGTGTTTACGGGCTTTATATGTAAGTGTGTGCGGGCTTCAGTGGAGTGCATTATAACCTGTAGTTGTAATGGTAACAAGTGTTATAACTTACTTATAAACACTTATTTACGTTCCAGAAAATGATTCATCTGATGAGGATTCAAAGGACTAACCCTTTCCGGTACCCGGCTTTTTGGGCTATTTCTTAGACTTTCAGTCAAGCAGCTACTGCATCGTCACTATTTATCCTAGGATCATGGTTCATACCTCATTCTCTTTCGAATGGAGCTGGCTTTCAAATGGTACCACTTGCATGGTCATACCATATACCAGGAGCGGGAAAAATGATGTCAAAGGGAAAATTTTGGAGGGAAATTTTTTTCTCGCATTTTGGGCCCCTCTGCAGCGGCCCTGTGTGAACGTAGCTATCTAAAAAAAAATCTGATAAATAGTACTTGGTATACTGAATGTGTGTGCCAAATTTCAAGTTTATATCTTGAATACTAAGGGCGAGAGAAATTTTATCAGGAATTCGCACCATGCCCCAAATTACCGTAAAACACCATGATCTCAGGTAAAAAATTTCCTGAGACATCCCTAATTACCCTAGGGTCATGTTTCGCCCATCATTCTCTTCAGCTTAGAACTGTCTTTCAGGCGGTATGACTCACGTGTCTCCATCATGTATCTAAGGCGGGAAAATCCCGAAAAAAGGGATTTTTTGGGTCTAAATATCCTTTTTTTCAACTTTTAGCCCCTCTGGACCCCCCTGTTTTAACGCAGAGATCTGAAAAAAATCTGATAAATACTACTAGGTGGGCTGAATGTTTATGCACAATTCCAATTTTCCAGGTGCAAAAGTAAGCCCGCCAAAAAAATATATACCGACAATGTCCCATATTCCCGTATACAGAGGGATATTTTTAAACATTCCCGGAGACATCCCTAATTACCCTAGGATCATGGTTTGCACATCATTCTCTTCAAAATAGAACTGCCTTTCAGGCGGTACCATTCATTTGTCTTCATCATGTATCTAAGGCGGGAAAATCGCGAAGAAATGAATTTTTTGGTAAAATATCCCTTTTTTTAACTTTTTGCCCCTCTGGATCCCCTTCTGTTTTAACGCAGAAATCTGAAAAAAAATCTGGTAAATACTACTCGGTGGACTGAATGTTTGTGCAAAATTTCAATCTTCTACGTGCAAAAATAAGTCCGCCAAAAATAATGAACATAGACCGGCCCCGAAATATTAAAAGCAAATATATATTTTAGAATTATGACGTCATCACCTCCTATGTCTCGACGCAGGAACAAGTAAAACCATACGTAAGGACTTCTACAATGCCTCTGGGCTTGAAAAAAAAACCGGACGAAAAACCTCAAATAGGAGAGTTATAACGCAATGTACCATGAAACACCCCGTATGGTACAGATTGTACCATGGGATCCCCAAAGGGCTAAAGAAATTTTGTAATTTTGTAATTTTGCAAATATTTTTGCGTAGATTTGATATGATAATGTAGAATATTATTATAGTTTTGCTTGTTTCTAGTAATTCGTAAGTATTTAATGAAATTTGATATAATATTCTCATAAAATACATACAAATATAATTATTGAGATTTCTGTGGAAACAGTTTTAAAATGACCATTGAGAAAATACAGACCCATTCTTGATTTTAGAAATACCCTTGAGGTGTACAACGATGTTATCAATCACCCTGCATATCGCTTGTAAATGGTGTTTGCCCTCACTTAAGATATCTTTACATACGTTCTTACATTATTTATATTTTCTGCTTTCTCACTACCACAAGATAAACATTTTAGTTAAAGAAATAATTACACTGTTCAACAACGAAAATGTAAATTGAACAAAATCAGCTAATTCTTATTGATTTTGTGGTGCTGATCACGAATTTGAAAGTTATTTTCGAATATTAGCTCTACTTTTCGTTTTACAGGCATGCCTAATAATAACGCTTTAAAAATAAATATATTCGCTTCGTTTGGGGTAAAATGTTACACTGATCCAGCAACACTGGAGAAACTATATGAACGCTTGGTTTCATTGTGTTCCTTATCTCAGTAGTGTTCTGCTATTGTTAGAAAAGACAGGTTTAGTGCAGTTATCAGCGTTTTGGGTGTGACGTTTGTGTAGTGCAGGACATAAAAATACAACTACAAGTACGCAAAAATACTGGTATTTCGAATGTATATTTTTAAATAGTTGTCGGAACTATTTCAAGTGACATTTTGAGGATTTCAATAAACAAAAATGCCGCCCTGTTTCACATGGAGAAGGACTACCTGTTCCTGACCCACCTAAAGAATACGATCTTTTTTCTGATGATGATCAAGAAGTTGAAGTTCCTGAATCAAGTACTTCGAAGGACCCTACGTTTGTTGTAGAAGAACCTCCATGTGAACCACATAGACTTACTCAAGAGGAACTAAGTGATCTAATCAGAGACTTGGACCTCTCGAAAAGCAAAGCCGAAATTTTAGCGTCACGCTTAAAGCAATGGAATTTATTGCAGGAAAAAGTAAATATTTCAGTGTATCGGAATAGGGAGAAGATGTTCACTTCATTTTTTACTATGGAAGACACACTTGTGGCATGTACAGATGTAAATGGTCTCATGAGGGAACTTAAAATTAATTACGAACCTACGGAGTGGAGGCTCTTTATAGATTTGTCCAAGGTGAGTTTAAAGCCAGTGCTTTTACATATTGGAAATGAACTTCCTTGAATTCCTGTAGGTTACGCAGTTCATATGAAGGAATCTTATGAAAACTTGAAACGTTTACTTCAAGCCATTAAATATTACGATTTTCAGTGGCTCATTTGTGGTGACCTTAACGTAATAGCACTGTTGCTAGGTATGCAGTTAGGGTATACAAAGTATTGTTGCTTTATATGTGAATGGGACAGTAGAGATCGTGGATCTCATTACCGCAAAAGTGATTGGAGTACCAGAGAAACTTTTCAGCCGGGAGTGAAAAATGTGCAGCATGAACCACTGGTAGATCGTAACCGAATTTTGCTTCTCCCTCTACATATTAAATTAGGTCTTATGAAAATTTTGTTAAGAGCATGAACCAAGAGGATGAGGCCTATAAGTACCTAAGAGGATAATTCCCTCGATTAAGTGATGCCAAAGTTAAAGAGGGTGTTTTCATAGGGCCACAGACTTTGACGCTGTTACATATGTTCTCGTCAGACAGGTGTCTCATTCTTTTATCCTTTTTCTTAGCAGAATCTATAATTTTATTCTACGAATTTGATTTTTTCCGCTCGACTGGAAGTACTCCAAAGTTCTTCTTTTCCCTAAATCGAAAAAACCTCCATCAGAAGTCACATCGTACCGTCCTATTTACCTTACAAGTTGTCTCTGCAAAATCTTGGAACGAATCCTTGTACGTCGCATGCACGACCATCTCAACTCACGTAATCTTCTTCCAATTCACCAAGCTGGATTTACACCACATTTTAGTACTCTAGATCAATTATTCCGTCTCACCACACCCATTTATAATCAGTTTAATACATGCTTTCCTTCTTGCCTAGTAATGGTTGATCTAGAAAAAGCTTTTGACAAAGTTTGGCATTCTGGTTTACTATACAAACTTCGTAATTACCTTCTACCAACCTCGTACATCCGATTCGTACACTCCTTCTTAATAGGGCGACTAGCTTATATCTCGATCAATGGAACGATATCTTATCCAATCTTCTTATACTCTGGGGTACCGCAAGGCTCATCTCTGTTTCCTTTATTATACTTATTGTACGTCGCCGATCTAATCGTTCCTAATACCACCACAATATTCCAGTTTGCGGACGACACTGCATTTTTCACAACTGCCTGTAGAGTGCGATCTCTTAATAAAACCATGCAAACAGCTATTGACGCATTCGTGCGTTGGTGTCATATTTGGAGGTTGAACATTAACACTTCCAAAACACAAGCCATAGTTTTCTTGCCACGTAGACGCCGCTCTCGGGTACATCGAAATCTGAATCTACTTCGCCTTCAGGTTGATCTTGCGCCTGTTCCCGTGTCAACTACTATTACGTATCTCGGTGTCATTTTTGACACTCATCTTACCTGGACTCCACATCTTACCAAACTCATAGGACAAGCACAAAACCGACTTAATCTTCTGAAACGGCTCGTTTGCACTACTTGGGGACTACGAGCACGTACCGTAATCAATACATGTAAAACATTCATGCGGAGTACTTTAACATACGGACATACTGCTTGAATATCTGCACCGTTAAAATTCTACCAAAAACTTGCTATTCTCGAGCGCCATGCTATACGCCTAGCATATTGTATAAGTCTGCCGCATCCAACGAGATTGCTTTATGAGATGATCGACTTTCCACCATTATTAAATCATCTTGAAAAACTTCGTATATGTTATATCTGCAAACGAATTGCTCTACACCATCTCCTGATGCTTGAAATTCTCCGCTACTACCGTGATAACGATGCACCGCCTCATTACGTTGATACTCCCCTTCAGCACTTCATGACACTATATCATTTACAATTAGATAACGATATGCTGGACCCTACGTTTGTTGTAGAAGAACCTCCATGTGAACCACATAGACTTACTCAAGAGGAACTAAGTGATCTAATCAGAGACTTGGACCTCTCGAAAAGCAGTATATCTTTGCAGTATATCGCCCACATGAACTTCCATCTCATATATATCCATCGTACGCACAGTAAGTACCTATTAAGGACCTCAGAATATAACTTTATTTGTCTGAACTAACATAATCTAGTGATGTGACAGCCAGAGCATTTCATGTCATCCATTCCATTGATTACATTTGCACCTTTATGTTTTGAGTTCACAAATTCCTCCATGCTTTGTGTTCATGTAATACCTGGCAAAGTTAACATATTCACTTATAGCACCTAAAATATTATTGTACATCTATGTGTTTCTTCTTGTATGTATGTGTGTTTATGATTAATATTAATATAATGAATAAATAAATGACAATATGAAACCTCTTACACCACCTATATTTCCTTCAATTCAATCAATCAAATTAATGCACTTACCCGAAGAAAGGGCACAACCGGGCTGACGGACAAAAAGAAAAATGCTTGGTGTTGAATAGACACACGAGTAACACGCTTAAGTGGTAGTCATTTTGTGTTGTTTCAACACCTCATTTTTTTGCTGTGTGGATAGAAAATTAAGGAATACAGTTTTTCCTTTTGTGTAGGAAAACGGTTGCAGGTGTACAACGGCCCCTATTCAAATATCGCCAAAAATAATGTCAAAGGCCAAAATCAACAAAAGGGTACAAGCGATTAAGAGGAAGCTATGCATGCATATACTAGACTTAAAAGTAAGAAATACGTATTTTTTTGTTTCTGCGGAAGAACTGTTTGAAAGAGCCTAAGCCCCTCCCGGAATACTTTCAAAAAAGCTCGAAATCTCCAAAAGAACAGGAATAATTTGCAGAAAAAGTCGTATGTATATACTAGATATAGAAGTAAAATATATGTATTTGCTATTTCCTGCGTAAAAACTGTTGCAAGGAGAGCCACATCTCCACCTGATTTATCCAAATAGTTTAGAAAGGTCACAATCCACAAATGATCACAAACAATTAGGATGATAGTATAGATGCATATTTAGACGTGCAATGAAAAAATACATATTGCAAGTACTATCCACCACTCTATAACACAGACCAACTGTTACTTAAACATAATATCTTACGCAACAAATGTAGGCTACAATAATGATATTCCACACAATAAAATGCTGTAAACAAAGTGATCTCTTACACCAACCACAACGAATCACAGCAATCTGTCCACAAATGTCATATGTCGGGATGTGATTCGTGGCAATGGAGAACTGCTGGGGTGCGAAATTGTGCCGGCTTGTCTGTTGTATAGCCAATGTGAAACCACGCGTATTCGATAACATCTTTGTATTTTGGAGAGGAGAATTGATTATATGTCAGAGATTGTATTATGATTATGTTATCCCGTAGATGCGAATTAATATCAGACTGTTGTAACATAACAGTGTCCGAAAAGCGGTGCACAAATATCTTCCACAAGCGAAAAAGTACACTTCTAGTGGTTGCAGCTTCCAAGTTAAACCTTGAGGTATTGTAAATAGCACATTATTTTTCTCTTCCGATTTAATGGCGCGTAGGATATTTCCACAATGTCCACTCCAAGCGTCCAATATAACTGTTTGACGCTGTGTTGTAGGAAAATACACGTGCTCTAGCGAACGACGGTAAAGTTCCTTTCTGAGTTTTTCTGATTTTGAGGGGCCAAGATATACGTTATGGGGACGGAACACAATGTTGTGCACGCGTGGGCCGAACTCACCAGTTGGCTCCTTCAGAACAATGAGTAATGGTGCCAGCAAAGTACCATCGGCAGAGATGGTCGGGTCTATTGTATAACTGTTTGTTGTCGCACTCACGGATTGGGCAACTGTTCCTACTTTCTTCATTCCCTGGGCAGCCAAGGTTCGACAGCCATGCATTTCTAGTTGGAATAGTTGGAAACCACTTTGATCGGAGTTGTACACATTACCTGGGCCGAATTAGATAATATGGTGTTTTACATAGTCTATAACGGCATTTATAGTTCTCAATATGTCCTCTTTGGTTTCAGACGTATGTGTCGTACATATAAAATTCGTCACCTTTCGCGATACGATTTTGTGTGCTATTTTAAACTCCCACAGCCAGGTATTTGATGCCTTAAATCAGTGTTGGGTAAGTTACTTGTAAAAATGTAACGCGTTACTTTCTCTTAAAATGTAACACGTTACTAACGCGTTACTTGCCTCCGAAAAGTAAGTGTTACTTTACTTCGAAAGTAACGCGTTACTAACGCGTTGCTTTTAGGTCCGAAACTTTGAATATGTAAAAAAAAGAAATCTTATTACTTCAGTTTTCCGTACTACTATTACTACCGCTATTATTATTATTATTATTATTATTATTATTATTATTATTATTATTATTATTATTATTATTATTATTATACGTTCTGAATGGCTTTATGTATATGCAAGGACAAATGTTTACTTGATAGCTATATGAACATTTTAATGTAACATTGACTAAAATGCCATACTGCGTTACTCGTAGGGATGGGCACGAGTGAATTCGAGCCAGTTTTCTTTGAAACTCGATTCGACTAGAAACAGACATCTTTGAGCTCGACCCGAGAACTCGGCTTGAAAAATTTCCTACAACTCGACTCGAATTCAGGTCAAGTTTCGAGTCGAGTCGACTCAAGTTTCGAGTACTCTCTTCAAGTATCTTACATAGACAATATAATTACTATCAATGGTACTACTACTACTACGACTTATTATTATTATTATTATTATTATTATTATTATTATTATTATTATTATTATTATTATTATTATTATTATTATTATAACACTGCGTTTAACCCTTAAAGATAGGCGGTTTGTATCTGAATACTAAAAAAGTAGTTGATTGCCAACATCGGTAGTCGTGAAGTCTAGGAGACAAGGACATTGTCCAGGAGCTTCTGAACTTGGGTTCAGGGTCTAGGTTGAGTATTCGGGCTCGACCCAAACATTGTTAAAAGTTATATGGCACTGGCCAAATATCTTCAAAACTGCTTGGCCCGGGTTTAGAATTGTCAACCACTCGACCAGCTCGCCTCACAGCTCATTCACTATCGACCCAAACCGAGAACTGAGCCGAGCCAACAGCTCACCCAATCGATTCGGCTACAGCCCTCCGCTCAGTTGAGTCGAACCGAGCAGATGGCTCATCTCAACCAAGCCAGCTCGAGCCGATTGTTCACCCCAAACGAACGAGCCGGCTTGAGCCATCGGCTCAGTTAAGCCGAGCCGAGCTAAGCTTGTATAAAAAATCTCTTGTAGTCTCGCTGTCGAGACGAGAGAAGATGCGAGAAGTGTCCCCTCTCATACTAAAAGTATTCCATATTACTGCTTAGCTTACATTTCTCATGGCTTTCGCTTTTCCAGTGTAATCAGGCCATGATTTCAAAACGACTTAAAACGAGCGAGCCATTTATAAAATTCGACTCGACTCGAAACTCGACGCCAAAAACAGTGAATCGGCCCGGAACTCGACTCGAGAATAATACTTTTGACTCGACTCGAAACTCGACTTGGATTCGAGTCGAGTTTTAGCTTGACTCGTGCCCATCCCTATGTGTTAGAAAATATGGTTGCTTATTATTATTCTGGTAAACTAATTATATAATAATAACAATGTTGCTATGCAAAATTAAAAGTTCAGAATATAGAGAAACATTACGTTAAAACTGATAAAATGAGAACACATGAACTGGGAGTGAATCAAAACTTGCCAGTAACTCTAAAATCGATACATGCTTTTTAAAGCTAGTTGTTTCAAACTCCATAATCAACGGACTTTAGGATACGCAAACTGATCTAAAAGAACTCTAATATAACATACCATCAGCATTACATCAATAAAGTAGGTCTGCTCATCAGAACACAGTTTATTCATATTAATCCCTTCTGTATATCGTTAATTATGGCACCCTAGCTGTTGACAAATATTTCCCGCCGGGGCATCACTTTACTTATAAATTCTGTTCACCATCATCTTCAGCTTTTTTAAAAAAAATATTCTTTCAAATGTTCGAACGATTAAATATTTTCGTTCTCCATCTTTATAAAAACATCACCAATCAAAGTAAAATAGACTACCGGTACTATTGCTGAATGTATTGATTTGGAGCTGTCAAAATCTAAGACAAAATCTTGCAGGTGCTTGCAATCAGTACACGTGATTTCCCTGAGGCTGTCCTCATCTTCCAAAAACAGAAAGTGGTACTATATTTTGTTCTATAAATAAACAAATCAAATTGTATCTATGAATGTAATTGCAACCCTACCAACATAAAGTTCGTAAGGCTAAGCGGGAAAATTCACATCGAGATTTCCCGTTCCGCCTTACATTAAGATGAAAAGTGATAACAGGTGTTACATGGAAATTTCATTGCTAGAGGTCATAAGGCGAAACGGGAAAAGGCGAACAGTGTAGGAATCGTTGGTCACTGACATCGTTCATGCTCCATTGTTCTATTCTGAGAAATTCACTTACAGGAAAGAAACATTTGTTTCCGAAAAAATATATATATATTGTACTTACTCATCCGAAATGTAACACGAAAAAAGTAACGCAAACTAAGTACGTTACTTAAAAATGTGTAACGCGTTACCGTTACAGTTACTTTGGAAAAAATGTAACGCGTTACTAGCAAACGTTACTTAAAAAGTAACGAGTTACAAGTAACGCGTTACTTGCGTTACGTTACTCCCCAAGACTGACTTAAATGATAGAAGGTGAAATCTATTGCAGGCTTGCAGAGCCCATCGTCGCAGATCAACATCTTGTACTGGAAAGTGGGCCTCAGGAATGTCTTGGAATTGCCGAAGAACGTATTGAGGTACCTGCGATATCTTATCTTTCCGTGTTGCTCCACCAATGACTTGCTTTCCCAGTGTTCTAGCTGCTGCCTTGAGGTTGTCTTTCTAAATTTTGCTTGTACGGATCGAAGGAATAGCGGTCTTTTAATACCACTTCTCCAGTAGTTGACAGCCTTTTGTTTGTATGCAAAGGTGATGTCTGCTTGACCATGTACGGTTGTGCTGCCATCGCATTCTTCTACGTCGTCATCCACAGGAGAATATTGGGCGGTATCCTCTTCCCTGTAGTCCTTCGCCCTGTTGTCCTAATGTTAATGTTTCTTCTGTGTCCAACGTAACCATATCGTCCATCCAATATTCCAGCAAGCATTGCAATATGCGTGCTGTACCCCTTTCCTGTGCTGTTGTTGGCGAGTCTGGTCGATGTATCGCTTCAAAAGCAACAAACAGTAAATGCAGAAGGTTAGCGGGATTCATGGTGGATTTCTCTTCTTTAATACGCTGACGGAACAACGAATTTATATCATACACATATAAGTGTGTGACGCAATGTACTTAATTTCTTGATTATATATTGTGTACACATGGTAGATATTGATATCTCATTTTGCACGTGTGGCTCATTATCTTGAAGTGTTCTTTTGTGGTATTCATGGATCATTATCACAAGTAAACAAGTTGTTGCACAAGCCAAGGGCCAGATAAGTATAATTGCACATCGCCTAATCAAATTATCGGTCATAGGTTTTGCACAGACAGATAAAGTTACTATCGCTCGAACTTATCATATGCAGCGATGAGCATGACCACCTCGTAGGCTTGCTACTGCAAGATAACATTATACATATTTCATAATACAGTTTGATATCTTCTGCTGCCCAATTATATGCACTCAACTTTTGAAGCGGTTCTTCAAAATACACATCTCTCGCGTTGATTTTTCAGTAAATGACACTTTAACAGCTTTCTGTCTGTGAGACGTAAGATATTCGTATGTCGTTTCAGAAGTTGTTTCTTTTACGTGTAGTTTCTCCATGAGTGGGACATATACATTGGCTCGTAATAGAAAGATATACGGGCCCCAGAAATATATGTTGGGTATGTGAAATATATGCTGGAAATTTCTGCAAATTTTTTGTGAGGTTTTGGAGATTTAGGGCTTTCTTGAAAATATTCTGGAAGGAGCTTAATCCCCTTCAAACAGTTTTTCCGCACAAAAGAAAAATACGTATTTATTACTTTTAAGTCTAGTATCTGCATGCATAGTTTCCTCGGAATCGCTTGTTTCCTTTTTCGATTTTGGTCTTTGTCATTATTTTTGGAGATATTTGAATAGGGGTCGTTGTTCCCCCTGTAACCATTTCCTCACACAAAAGAAAAAAAACCGTATTCCTTAATTTTCTATCTAATATGTGCATACGCCTTTTCCTGCAAATTGCTCATGTTCTTTTCGAGATTTCGAGCTTTTTGAAAATACTTCGGGAGCCCTTTCAAACCGTTTCTCCGCAGAAACGAAAAAATACGGGTCGCTTTATTTTGTGTCTAGTATCTACCTGCAAAATTTCGTTGAAATCGGCATTCAACACTTTACGGATGTTCCATGTAAGTTTAAAAGTTACATAACCTTGAATTTAAGAATAGTTACACACAAGTAATCGAATCAGTGTTGCTAAATCTAGGGGATTCAACTTCCAGGATAGCGAGAAAAAAATATTTTTTCCAATTAACGAGTTTTTTGGGCGATTTTTAAGTGACGATTTGGCGACTTAATTAAAAATCTAGCGACTACTTATGCTGCGAATAGTTTGTTCTTCTTAGCTCGAAGCAGTTTATATATATGTTTGTTTTTCCCTTTTCTTTATTTGAACCCGCGCAAGCGTTGAAGAGCTAGGCAAGTACACAGCACGGGGCCAAATCTCCAGAATTACAATTTGATTCCTGTTACCCCTGGCCCTCTAACGGAGACCACTTCCAACATTTAGTTTACAAAGATTCCATTTAGAGAAACAAATAGTATATAGCATTACAAATATCAAGATGATTATCTGTAGAAGCGTAAGTAAAACTGAAGTTAGTAACTGGGTGTAAAATTTTTCGTTGTAGTCTTTAATTTTTTGCGTGTTTCTAAACACATTCTTGATTTCGTTGCAGTGAAATTGATCACAAAGCAAAAATTAAAGAAGAAAAAATTTAAAAAAATAAAATTATAGTTACACTACTGTCTAAATGATATATCATTATTAGTTACAAATAATTCATTCAATTACGTTTTTACTTATACGTTTTCGTAGCGTACATAGGACTATGATTTGAACTGATTAGTATTGTATATACAGGGTGATTATAATTATAGTCTTACTTTGAAAATGCTGTAAATGGTATGGCATAAGAAAATACAACACATTCAGAATGCGACACTGAGACACTCCGGTCTGTTGTGGAACATACTGTTTATCGGTTTCAACTTGTGGCGGAAAATGGTGGACAGCTTATTGAACATCTCTTGCGCAAGTCCAGCGATAGTTAACAGGCGTTCGCATTTTGTTTTTAAAGGAAGTTTGGCCCAATTATAATTGAAAACCAATTTCTCCCATCTTATGTGGTACGAACTATGTGGTGGCTAAGAGTGCCACAACTGTTGAATGACTTGGAAGTCATTTCCTCCGTCACAAAACCGAAACAGTGCGCTTCAATTGTTGCTTGAAGTGTTACATGCAAACAGATAACACAGGCACTGGCAACATTTTTAACTTACTGGTATTTCACCTGCAAAATCTGTTCCAGTGAATTGTAAGTGATTTTCATGCGAAACCACCTGAACTGTTTACAGTGTATATTTTATATGCGTATTTCGCGGCTATATTGGATACACGATGTAGAAATTGTGATCCATTTGTATTATTTTCCTCACCTACTAGTGGTAATGGACCTTTACACCAAATTTCGTTCTTGTAGTATGAGCTGTTTGGTTCAGGATTTTGTTCGGCCATATTGGTTTTCAGATGACGATATTTTGAACCGTTTAATGCTTTTCGTACATGTCTAGTGATACTGCACTTCCATAGAACAATTCGTTTTCCAGACACAAGTCGTTGACACATTGACATTTTGATCGGCCATATTGGATTCAATACGTCAACGTCCACGAAATTTCAAACCAATAGATGTGTAGTGTTCATACGTATATCAATCTGCAAAACATTAAGTCAATCTGCCCATGGGAAGTGGATGAGAGGTTATTTGCAAATGTCGATTGGCATGACTTCGGGCGGCCATATTGGATTTATCCTTTGCTGTCGGCCCGGCATGTTTCACCAGTATTCCTTCTTGGCTCTCCTCTATCTAAACATATGCGCAGTTTCCGGATCCCTGATTCTTGGGAGAGAACCTTTACTTGTCAGTAGAACTGTCGCATTCCTGCAACATCTACCAAGGTACGTCGGGTTGTATGTCAGTACAGTCTTTATTATTTGCTTTATCACAGTAGTCTGGCAGAGTTTTCTGGAGTTTTTCAAAACTTTTAGCAAAACTCAACAATTCAGATTTCAATTTTTCAAAATTTAGATGGTATTGAAAACAATCGGTGTGATTTTATGATTGTAAACTTTATTTTGTAGGGATCGGAAAGGGTGATATTATGCTTTATTGCTAATCGCTGTGAAATGAAGTGTTAAGAAAATCCTATCATTAATCGGGTTCCAAATTACGGCAATGATTAATTGTAGTATCTTTCCGTGACCTGTCAGCTTCGGGGGCCCCTTCGTATTAAAGACCCATATGACATGTAATCCATACATTTCACTAGGATTAATTATTCCACGTAACCAGGGCCGCAACTAGGGGGGGCAGAGGGGGCACGTGCCCCGGGCGCGTGGTTGGAGGGGGCGCCGGAAAGAAGATATATCAATTGTTTTAAAAATCGCACCCTTTCCCTTGAGGAACTTATTCTAGAGGTTAAAAGAAATCAAAAGTTTACTTGGCCTTTTCCATGGGACCTCTTTTCGTTGATTATATATATATATATATATATATATATATATATATATATAGAGAGAGAGAGAGAGAGAGAGTCTCATCTAAATAGGTGTAATGTCATACATTAAAAACCTAATATTGCATGCATTTGTTCCCTTGGGCGACCACAGAGAATCCGCCCCCCTTTCCTTTTCCTACCACAAGGAGCTGTTTGTTTGTATAATTCCATTGAGAACAACTCTGAAGTTTAAAACGCTGTTATCAATAGGGGCGGGGGCGAAAAGTTCCCGATTTTTGTTGCTTGCTGGTGGTTGAAGAGTTTAGCTCAGACGCGCCCCCTGTAATGTTACGCAATTGCTGTAATGTTTTTAAACTAGGGAGCAGTTTTGTGGCGGAAAAGATAATTTACACGCCTCGGTGTATTTAATTGTTTCTTGTACGCCTACCAAGAGATTTTGCGAGTGAAGGCTGTATGAAGCTTTATCTATTGGTTTTGCTTGAGAGCTTTTTGAGGCATTTTGAATTGTTATCTATCAGTCCAACTTATGCTTTATTATGCTTTATTGTTAATTTCAATCATTTTTTACATTAATCGTGTATAATGTATAATATTCACTATACATTAAATAATCTAAATATCTTGATCTATTTATTAATATTTTATGAAGCAATTTCTTTCATATTTAATGAACTTTCTAGTTAATGCACTGTAAAGAGAGATGCTATGCTCGAATCAGTTTTTTCTATCACTTGTGTGCACCTTAGAGGTGCATATATACAGAAAGAGAAAGTATACAGAAAGGTGCCCAAAAGGTACAGAAAGTGCTCAAGTTCGAGAGGTACACATAACAATATAGTGTGGAGTTCTCGTGTGCTTCATTGTTGATGGAAAGTTTTCTTCTTTTCTCCACATCAAAGGATTACACCGAAAAATTTACAGAAATAAAAATAAGCTTTTCATTGTTGCATTGTTATGTTCTCAATGATTTTGGATCGTAAATATTGGCTTTAAAAACATTTCTCATCAGAATTGGCATTTTGCAAACTCATTGACCATCTGATCAACACTCAAGCTATAATGAAAAAACTTTGACGGTTTGGAACACCCGTGACATCAATAGTCGCGCGGGCTACAGATGTAGCCCATGAAACTTTCAAGCAGAATAACAATGAGATCCTTTCGATTTTACGTTTGACCACACCCTAAACACGCAGAATGATAGTTGATAGAAAGGTACACAAACACCCTTTGAGTTATCATCTCGAATTACTTTGCGGCAAGGAAAATAAAAACGCTGGGCTACAATGGTAGCCCGCGCGCGTATTGGAGGGTTAAAGTACTTAAAAATCGATATAACTGGTTTCATTAAGAATGTTATTTACAGTTGCAATCCATAAGTGATACTTTTCGACTAAACCTTGGGGGGGAAGGCGCCGAATTGTGTGTTTGCCCCGGGTGACAGAAACCCTAGTTGCGGGCCTGCACGTAACACACGCATAAACACAATTCAAATTATTTTTAATGTTACTATTAGTAGCGTAACTAAGATCGCATGCCACCAACCCCCACAATATTCGCAAATGGCCCCCGTCAATATTCGTGCACTATTGTTTGGTATACCGAATTAGAAACCCCATCTTGCTATCCTCTTCCTCTTTATCGACAGGAGCTTTTTTTTTTTTTTTTTAAAAAAAACTATGATTGCATCAGCAATGGAGACCTCCTTCTGCTCGAATTTTGAAAACAAGTAAATAAAATAAAATAAAATAAAAATCGTAAGTTAAAAAATAAAGATTTGCAAGAAAAGAGTGGTGCGTTTCCGTTGGGATTCACTATTTCCCGTGTACTTTATATATACGATAAAAAGAAATTGTTCCAATCTAATGCCCTGTTAAGTCCCACAGCTTTGAAATGTCTTTGTTATTCTTGGACAAGCACATGGAGAATATTCCATGAAATCCTCCTTCAGTAAAGAAACGTGTTAGACATGGAGTTGGAAATGCTAGTTGTGGCGTCGGAAACAACCGGGTCTCTTGAGCACAGCGGTGATGTTTGAAATCTGTCCCTTTCCCTAGTTGCCCCTTCCCTTCCCTAGCACACCACTGATTACTGTAAACCAGAACGGAGTTTTGAATTAGTTATAACTAATCGAGCAATATTTAAAATGATTTTGCAGAGGGCAGGGCCCACCCGCAAATTTCAAGGTATTCGGGCGGCCCAGTCCGCCTCTGTAGATAGATAAATATAGATATATAGACACACAGAGAGAGGGAGAAAAAAATACGAATATTTTTATCGAGTTTTATGAAAACAAAAATGGATCATTTCATATTTCATTTAGAGACTTTCTGTAGTACTTTTTTTGGGGGGGGGGGGCAAAAATGAAAAGAGTATCAAACTGTAAAAAGTCAACACATCTACAATGGTGGGACACATCGCTCATACGACAAATACATGCAGGATGCATAGAATGTAGTCGGGTAAAGTAGGGAAAAGAAATCTTTGCTTAGAGTAGACAAACCAGATGAACTATCAGTGATTTGATTAATGATCCAGATTTGGCTTACTACATCTACCCAGAATGGGAGTTAATGACAAATTTTGTTTCTGTAGGGATGGACATCGTTCTCTTTAAGCAAAAATTTTATTATTATTATTATTAATATTATTATTATTATTATTATTATTATTATTATTATTATTATTATTATTATTATTATTATACTTAATAATAATAATAATAATAATAATAATAATAATAATAATAATAATAATAATAATAATAATAATAATAATAATAATAATATCGGTTCTGACAGTAATAGTAAAAATCCTAAGAGTACCACCGCCTTGCAAATTGATTGATTAACATATTTGTGTATTGTGTTAACTTTCAAGACTACTCAACTACAATAGATTGAATTTCATTTAAGATTCCTATATAAAAAATGCGCAAACAGTTAATTCAACTGACACTTCTCAACGTCTAAAGGACCCCGTACAATTCTTATGAAAATTGGATTTTGGTGGAATTGCTTGAAAACGTAATATATTATAGATATTGTGATCCTGAGAAAAACTCTCCATATACAGAGGCACCAAAATCTCTCTATATGCTCACCGTTTGACCAGTACGAGGCCACTTTTTTGAGAACAGCAGAAGGAAATGCTATTCTGGGATTTTGGTGGAATTGTTTGAAACCGTGAATAGGGTTAGATTTTTTCATCCTATCCCACAACCCGAAAAAGACATGGGGAGAAAGCAGCCAACACCATTTAAGCATAGGTAACATCGTAACTCTTTAACGCACCATTTTTTCGATCAAACTGATTTTTTTTTTAATTTGGAGTGGTTTCGGTATGGAAAACACGGGATTTTATATAAAAAAACATTAATGCCAATAATATGGGGTCTATGGGATATTTTATGGTGTTTGCATATAGGGTCTATGCAAAGTTGTGCATTAACATCTGCAAAGTCCACTAAAACCAGATAGAACCAATAAAACGTGACGAATGTCAGTGTACTTGCACTTTTGCACTCATTACATTTCTGTCTAACACAGAAAAAGTCAGCAGTTCAAAGCTGTCCACCTGAACGAGCAAAGAAAGCTCAAAAATGACAACATGGCGTAAGTACGTGTGTGACAAGTAAGACAAAAGTCCAACGCTGGCTTATTATGACATCTAGCGGGAAATTCAGAACTTCATTAGTGAAACAGCATCTTAGCTGATACGCAAAGCTGCTTTTCTATGTACGAACTAGAAACAACATGATGCAATACAATTTCAAAGTAAATTTTGCATATATGCAAAACTACACGCTAAAGAGTGGAGCAAAGAAAAGTCCCGAAGAATCGTACACGGGATAACTAGCCCGGGCTGAGCCTCCCGAATGCAAACAAATGCTCTACCAATTGACCTAGAGTTGCTCGGTAGCTACAAATTAACACTTTTTCTCAGAATCACGACATCTACATGTCACAGTTTCGTTTATTTTCACCGAAATCCAGGACATCGTTACACTCGGCTATTTTCAAAAAAGTGGCCCTGTAGTGGCCAAATAGTCGGTGATTGGTGCCTGTACTCATTAAGACATCTCTCAGGATCGTAATATCTACAACATATCACGGTCTCAGTCATTTTCCCCGAAATCCAGAATATCGTTATCTTCTTTTTTAAAATTGTGCTTCTTTAGTGGCCAAATGGCCAGTGATTGGTGGTTGTACCCATTGAGACTTTTTCTCAGGATCACAATATCTACAACATATCACGATTTCAAAGAATTCCACCAAGATCCAGAATATTGTTACCCTCGAATGTTTTCAAAAAAAATTGGCCCTGTAGTGGTCAAATGGTCAGTGATTGGTGATTGTGCCCATTGATACTTTCTCTCAGGTTCAGACTATCTACAATATGTCACGGTTTAAAGAAATTCCATCGAGATCCAGGATTTTGTTACCTTCGACTGTTTTCAAAAAAAGTGGCCCTGTAGTGGGCAAATGGCCAGTGATTGGTAGTTGTGCCCATTGAGACCTTTTCCCAGGATCACAATATCTACAACATATCACAATTCCAAAGAATTCCACCCAGATCCAGAATATCGCTAACCTCGACTGTTTTCAAAAAGTGGCCGTTTTGGTCAGTGATTGGTGGTTGTGAACATTGAGACTTTTTCTCAGGATCAGACTATCTACAACATATCTACAACATATCACGATTTCAAGCAATTCCACCGAAATCCAATTTTCGTAAGAATTGTGCGTGGTCCTTTGTATCGTTAGCAAGACTACTTGCATTCGAAGCGTATCTTCTAGTTTAGGTACTATCACTACCTAGATATATTTGTTAAACAAGTTAAGAAATTTCCTCGATTATATAATTACTACAACTAAGAAGTATTTTGTAAGAAGCAAAATCTATAGGTACATATTTTGAAATGAAGTTTTGAAGATAGTGATAATAACAATATATATGGGTTCTTGGGAATCGCTGAAATAAAATATAATTAGCATAATATGTTACTACGTGACTAACGAGTAGAAATTGTGAGCAGATGACTTATGCGTTAAAAGAAATTAGGGGTGAAATGAAAGATATCTTTAACACAGACACATGAGGTATTGATTCAGTCGGTTTACGATGCGCAGAAATGATGTCACACATCGAGAGATCATTCCGTGCTGCCCTCTGAGAAGACTTTCACAATGTTACGAATTTCCCAGATACAAGGACTGAAGATCGTTGTGCTCTTGTTTCGTGCAGTGCTGGAAAAATATTCAAATGAGATACAAATGCTTAGTTGAAAAAGAATGTGAGGGGTGTGAGCGAAGGGTATAAACAAAGTGCTCATGAAGAGCCATAGAGAAATTTGATAAATGGAATTCAGAATTCAAAACTAAATATTTGTAGTTCTTGCTTAAATATTTCCTGTGTATTTGTTTGTGTTTCCTGTGTATCAGTTCTGAAAGGTTTTTAGTGTTTATCGAAGATGACTCGCCAGTCTCTTCCTGAGGACCAACTAATTCCCCCACAGGACAACCGTATTTGTGGTGTCATATGTCTGTGCCAAATGACAGCTGTACTGAGTTGTGTTGCTCTAGTGTACCTTACAGTAGCGATATATATGCCTTCAATGAGGGCATTTCAATCGGGCATTTCTGAAACCCCAGCAATCTGTACAACAACGAGAAACATTTCAGTGGAAAGTTGCGATAGCGGGGCATCCTGTGGAGAATGGTGCCTCAGTAAGAGCTCCGGAGCATGTACTCAAATTTACGTTAATTTACGTAATAATGGTACTGATCTCGTTTTTCAAAACTGTTCTAACACTCTGGAAAAAGTATGCCTTGGTATTGACAGAGAGAAAAGTACTAAGTATATTTGTATTAGAGATGAGTGCAAGGGTTTAAATGGTACTTTCAATTGTACTATGGGTGAATGTATTAATATTACTGAATATTTTCAGTGCGAATTTAGGCATGTAGATGAACCTCGAAAGTGCAACGAAAGAAGGGGGAAGATAACATGCATTGAGTTAGATGGACTATTTAGTTGCAAAAAAGGACGTTGTCAAAAAATTAGGTCACCCTATAACTGTGAACGGCGTTGTTTGGGAATAAGTACACGGCTTAAAAATGTTGTTCTCCTTAGTGGTGACAAAGTAATTCTGTCACAATGTCAAAGAGCGCTTAACGCGAGTGAGGGCAGTGATTCTCCTGATACAGAAGTGTGGACAGAAAATAATGGCATTTTAATGGCTTCCTGTTATACTATTCAAGATACGGGAAAAGAGGTTCTCGCAACTGATTGTATAAATGGGACATTATTAGAAATGGGAAGTCTAGGTGATATGGTAAATTTTACCTATTTGAGTAATATAAGCAATTTTAAATCAAATCCTTTAGATGAAAAGGACAAAATAACGCCCTTTGAACACGAACTAATCATTGCTAATGAATCAAAGTTACTGATTAACTTGGAAGGGTGTGTGAATACTCTTCGAGGAGAGTGTTTAGAATTCTTTAAAACTTATGGGCGTGACGGTTCTGATCATAATGCAAGGGCACGATTTCCTTGTTACTATTCTGAAGATGATAAAACGTTTGTGGTAGCTCGATTTGATCTGGAAGAAACGTTTACACAGTTTCTTATTGCTTCTATTATCCCTGCAAGTCTCTTTGTTATTTCCTGTATTATTCTTATCCTCTGTCAGAGGACTGTGGTGGTAGGCGACGATGCAAGAATGCGATTTAAAGCTTGCTCCACCGAGGAAATGGAACCCGCCCCAGACGGAGGAGGTGATAATGCCATGGCACTTTGAGATACGTCGCGTAAGATCTATGTTTTCTGTACATTTTAATTTTTTGTATTTGCTATATAAGTTTATGTTAAGTGTGAACATTCCATAGATTATTTCGTATAATAATTGTTGTGGTAGACATTTTAGTAGATTTTAAAAATTCTATGAATATTTTGTTTATTTAATTTTAGGTCATGTGTATTCAAACAAGTTATATAAACATGGGCTATATTTTTATAAATCAACATGCCACTATTTGAAAGGGATTAACCTCTTAAAATAAGCCAATCAACATGCTGTCAGAATAAGGTGTCATTCGATCAGTATTTACATGCCCTTAATTACGTTGTAAATGCATGTTATGTAACTCATCTTACAAGTAGTTACGAGCTAAACCTTATATATGGAAAGTACTCTCTCTCACTCTCTCTATCATTTAGGAATTTTCGGGAAACCTTTCCTGGTGGTACTAAAACTAGGGCCCCGAAAAGGCACCCGTTTTTTAAATACCCTTTACAGAAAAATATAACAGTTTCCCGAATCCTCCCAAATTCATAAAACGTCACTCATGTGTATAGTATCACACGAAATCGTGTTTCATTCTAATGACATTGATGTATGAACCATGAACGTAAGTCTATTAGAGTAGGAGCAGAGATTCATAAGGTTTTTATTTTATTTTTTTAATAGTGGGACGTGGATCAATTCATTTTATATCTTCATATCTACCCTTTTCTGTTAGGTATAAAATAATGTATGTATGTGTCATCAGATTTTTACACACAAAAGAGTTATCTAGAGCTATGAAATTTTAAATAGATAGATCTTCACCTGACATAATATTGTATAAAGCCATTTTCCCAACTTTTTTCGACTCGAGGAAGGATTGGAGAGATCAAACTTAATGCAAAAACTTACAAATAAAGTACGTACAGTGAATTATAATACATCTGAGGTAGGCAACCCAACCTTTTCCCATGTGGTCCAGGTTGCATAGTTTTCAAATATTTGAATTCTTTTGCAAAAAGCTTATTCTTGCCGTATTAAGAACAGACATGTCAACTGGCCCAATAATTGATTATAGGAGGAATCACGTATTTCTTCAGTTTGAAAGATTTTTCATAAATATTATTCTTATCGTGCGAAGACAATGAGAATTTTTAGATATATATCCGAGCAGTTGTGGTATTTTTCCATGTTATCTTACATGCAGATACTCCCCTATGGGACACTGATAGGGTTAACCAAGTAAAATAAATATATCTTTGCTAAGGATTCGGGAAATTTCCCCGAATTTCTTCTCAAATTATGGAGCATGACACATAAGCCTGTGGCATCATTCTAAGCCTGTAAAATTCTGAAAACAATGACGAATGAATACTGAATCAAAGGATATTAGAATATAGGCAAGATTATATCAAGTATTTATTTCTTGATATTCCTAAATGTGACATATATTTAAAAAATATTTCTTCATACCAACTAGCCGTAGATCAATGAAACTTTGTATAACTATAGTCTGGTACGTAAATGAAATAATTTAAGCACCTAGACTTCTAAACAACATATTCTCCGCATTTCCTTCAATTTATGGACCGTGAGGCATGTTCGTGAGTATCGTTCGAATGTCTGATTTATTCTAAGAACAATGACGGAACAAATGAGCAGAAGGTAATCTCCTGAAGAGTGTTATTTTTTCACCAATTTGATAATAAATTTTTGGTTCGAATTTTTAAAATCCTTATTTCAATAATAATTCTAAAACTCCTCACAAGAACATTTTAGGTACTTTTCTTGGAGGTATCTATCCCGTGGGGCCCGTTGTGACTACCAAATATGTTACTGAATGATTAATTTTCTTGAAAATAACTAGGAAATTCCCGAACTTCTTCCGAATTTTGCATCCGAAAAGCACATGTCAGAGATGGAGGGGGTCAGTGGCGTGCGCCAAATGGGTCAACTGGAACAAGATTTGTGAGTGGGTCAGTGGGACGTAGGTCAACAAGACGTGACCCACTGGGACCCACCACCCATTGTGACTCATTCTGACCCACCGAACCATTCTCCCCAGTGCATTGTAGACAGCATCTTCTGAAAAATAATGGATTTGTCTATGTTTTATTTTAAAGAATCCATTTTTCTTCCTTTTTCATTTGTTTCTATTTACTTACCTGAGATGATCATATCTAAGTTAAAAAGGAACTTCAGACACTTTTGGATATTGATATTTGTAATTTTAAGAATAGCAATAAGACTTACTACTTGGCTTTCGAGACATACTAGAATTTTACGTTGACCTACTTTACCTTGATTTGAGACTTTAAAAATTCATCCTATTTTCCACTGAAAAGTATCTGAATTCAACAAGAATATAATTATATACGATAATTAAATTTTGAAATTCATCGTAATATGGCCCATGACATACACTTTACAACTTTATATTGTAAAGGTCAGATCCACCGGTATGGTAACAGAACGGTACTTGAGCGATTGGCCATAAAAATTGAAACTCCGATTAGTGAAAATTTCACAGCCTTGTTTTATTACAAGTGTAAACTCTTTAGTCAGTGGATAGAAGGGCGTGGATCATGGGTCAGAGTTGATGGGTTTTGGTGGGTAGTAGTCGGGTGGGTCATGGTGAGTCGTGGCTGAGTGGGCCAAGGGTCAAGTTTTAATTGACCCACGCCATCTCTGGCACATGTGTGCTTCCATTTCAAAGCCTGATTCATTTCAAAGATCTATTAATCTAAGTACAGAGTATGAATCTAAGATGGAGTAAGAACATCAGCTTCCTAATTGCAAGTCTAACATTTCTTTAGAAAGCAAGTGAAGGGTAAGGGGAAAAAACAAAGAATGTCCATGTATGTGCTTTTTCGGGTGCTTTGCCCTATCTGTTGGTGACTCTAGGTTCTATTTGACTGTATATGCCATGCATGCGTAGATATAGAAATGTCCATATAAAATGGGCAATAGATTTAACTAACCCTATTCTTCTTACGCGGTTTGCAATATTAAAACGCCGTTTTCTCGAAAATGCAGTTTTGTGACATTCCTTCTTTTTCCCCCTTACCCTTCAAGTGGTTTTGAAAGGATTAAAACTGTAATGTGTAGAGTGTAGAATTTTATCTCAGATCTAGGAGTTTTCTGTATTATTATCTGCTGGCGGGGTCCTGTAGTCCGGCTCTCGTTTAGACAAAATGGTACTGTGGGGAACGGCGTATATTGTCAGACTTCTATGATACTCTGTGCACCATCAAACTGCACCGGATCTAAGTCCCGATTAGAATCCAAATTAATATTGTGTCCCGTCCTTCATAATGTCAGTGTTGCATAAGGACCCAGAACACAAAAACTATTTTCACATACATATAATCACTGATAAAATGTACGTAACAGAGTGTATAACCTTTGAATGATGTAGTTTTCTTTCTTTCATATTTTGCTTGTTTTCAACTACAAAAAAAAGAAAAAAAAAATAGACGGGTTAAATAAAGTGCTTATCACTTTAAAATTGATGCTATATATATATATATATATATATATATATATATATATATATATATATATATATATATATATATATATATATATGTAAACAATCTAATATACTCTCGATCATCTAAGTCAGGGATGGCCAACTACGGGACCGCCATCTGGCCCTCGAGAAGATAAGTATTAACATTTTTTGATTTATTTTAATTGGTTCATAAAGTTTAAAAAATAGTTAAACTATAGTGACTTCGACTAATACATAAAGTGAATTATGTTTTAGGCGCGAAAACCAAAAATAAATTTGAGGTTAAGATTACTTAATTTATTTAATTTCGTTTATTTATGTGCATTAGATACCTAAACATTTAGGCTTACTATTTGTGTTCACGCTGCAGCGTGAAAAATAAGTTGTAAGTATTTGAAGCCTCTACCTTGAGGTCAGGTACCTGTTTTACTATACTTGTGATTAAAAATCTCTCCATTTCCTACATATTTTTTCATGTTTAAGAAATTATCCAAGATTTTTCATCCAATCTTGAGACTGTAATTATATTTTCGAACAAAAGGGGTTTATAAGATTCGGTGTCAATTTTTCATTCTCTGTGTTTTGAATGTTGGTATCTTGATTGATGATGTTCTAATAGACATCTGTAAACTTGATTTTTGGGCTAGGATGTCATGAATGTGTACTATAAACGTAAAGTATAATGTGAAGTTGCGGCCCTCACAACATAGAAGTTTCTATGATGCGACCCCTTAGTTTAAAGAAGTTTTTCATCACTGATCTAAGTGTCAATATTTTAAGATCAATACTTTCCTCTAGAAGGAACGTAAAACATATCTATTTTTATACATCCTTGTGTTATATTTACTTTTAAACTTCTAACACTTCGGCTAAATGGTTTGAACGATTAACAGTGAAATTCCAAATGGCATGCATGCAGTACATTTCTGAACTGAAATAATGTCCGTAAAACTATTACTTATTATTTCTCAACATTGAAGCTTCTACACCTTATTCATACCCTAACAAATAAGTATTTCCTACTCTTCCTTGTGCTGCAGTCTAAATCGGGCTGCTTTTTACGATACTTTTTATAGGTTACTTTTCTGTTTGTTAAAGTCAAATATTATAACTTTCATTTTACACACTTCCACACTAACTAGAGCTCTGAAATTTTGTACAGATATGTAAACCCAATGGCAGTGTGGTCTTCATATGGTGTTTGTTGTAGGTTATCGTTTTACTGTAAAATAAATACAATCAATTTACAAATAATTATCGAATTCCTACTGCTTATATAGGTTGATTTTTGTAAAACTCATAGATTTTATTTGGGTCTAGAATTTCTAACTAAAGTCCGATTTTCATGTGGTTTGTAGCAAATAATGAAGGAAGAATGGGAAATTTATCGGACTACGTTTACTGCTTTAAATTCATCCCCAGTAATATCGGCCATGCTTTAAGGAAAACAAAATATTCGTCATTGTACTTTACAACTAGAATGAGGTTTTGTATTTTTCAAGCGGAATTGCAGAATACAAATTAGGTGTTACTGCCTCACTCAAAAGCGATCCTGTTTCTTCCAACTTATTCACTAGTGAGAATATTGTGTTCCTGTCTGGAGCAGAGCGTGAGGCAAATTTGTTTATAAATGCCCTCTCCGTTGTAACAACAGATTTCGTTCTCTAAAAACTTTTAACAGTAAACACATGTTGCTCCAAAGAGTACACTATTCTCACTGTCAGTGTGTCCTGAACACAATCACACAATAGCAACAACAGCACATCACAACAATTGCCCAGTTTCCTGTTTCTTGTTGACCTTGGCAAGATTGCCATCTAACGGAGAAAACTCAAACTTCCGCACAGCGCGGCACCTCATTCCAATTGTTAAGTACAGTGACGATATTTTGCTGTTTTTCTTGAAGTGTGGTCAATATTCCTCGGGATGGATTTAAACCAGTAAATATAGTCCTATAAATTAGTGCTGTCGAATTTTTGTGACATTTGCGGTTTTCGGTTTTTGAGAAAAACGTTTTTCTGAAAACCGAAAACCGCAAATACGGTTTTAAAAACCGGAACCGCAAATGCAGTTTTCGAAACGGAAACCGCAAAAGCGGTTTTCAAAACCGGAATCGCAAATGCGGTTTTCAAAACCGATTCCGAAACCGAAACCGCAAAAGCGGATTCCCAAACGAAAATCGCAAAAGCTCTTTTCGAAAGCGAAATGCAATGACTTACTTTGCATATCAGTAAGAAAAGTGAATAAAGATACGAATTATTTGAGTTTACTTTGGCTCAGACTCATTTATACATAAATAGATACCAAAGATACTTCTCATTTCACTAAATGCCTCTCGTGGGGTCTGTATGATTCCCCTCACACACAAAAAGTACGACATTTCGATGTATTTTATCAATAGTAAACATTGAAACGAAACAATATTTAGAATTTTTCTTTGATTGCAATTACACAACAATAATAACAACTACAAAAAGATCACAAAACAAACATTTATAAACTTATTAAAAAAGTTGCTTTTCTAGTATAATCTTTTTGAGTAATGAATGAGGAATTTAGGTCTGAATATAATGCGAATAATATACGGGAGTGAAACGTGATAACCCACAAATGTGTGTTCATTAAGATTTTACAAACACTTTTACGAACATTTTTCGCTCTTTGGTTTAAACCAGTTGCTTTAAAAAAAGCAGCTGGTTTAAACCAGCCAACCCTGCAAAATAGTAATCCAAGTCAAGTTAATCCTAATCGCAACCAAGTTAGTTATGCATCTGTTCGTAATATAAATGTTAAAGAAGAAGGTGTGTCAAATATGCGAAGTAATAATAGATTACCTTTCAATGGTAGAAGAAATGAACTAAATTTTACCAGTAACAGAACCGAGTCTATATAGGAATCACAATAGAAATAATAATCGTAATACATGGAATCGAACAAATAATGGATCTAATCTTCCACGAAATGGAATTCCTAATAGATTCATAGGTGGCAGGAATTCAGAATATAGAAATCGGAATACTGTTGAAGTACATAATAGCCAGGAAAATGCACAAGATTGTGATATACAATGTAATATAACAGAGTCGTTTGATAATCGTAATTTAAACTAGATTTGGCTGGCGTGGAGTGAGTAGAAACCACGTCAGCGGTAGATACACCAAAATCTTTTCCTGAAAATGAAACTACTCTTAAGATTTTAGATACTAACGATAATTATCAATATATTCCTATTGCTAATTGTCATTGGATGTTTGATGATGAAATAGAAAATGTATGTACAACTAAAAATGATGTTGTTTTTTGAAAACGTTTAGTATTGCCAAAATACATATTAAAATTAATGGAATTCCTGTTCAAGCTTTGATTGACACTGGAGCTAATGTATCGATTTTGTCTTATTCATTTTGGCGTGAATTTACAAAAGATTATTCTAATCCTAGATTACAAAAATAAATAATATAATATTGGTTGATTATACTGGCAAACATAAAAAAGGGTTATGGGTAAAACTAAGTTCAAACAAATGATTTAGTCTTTGTAAGATTACACCCTCAAAGTGATGCGTCCCTAAAAAGATCTATAAATTTTGCGATTTATATGCAGGACCATATTTATGTATTAAACAAATTAATCCTAAAGTTTTAGAACTAATGGATGTGAAAACTGCTAAACTTTTGGGTTTACGTAATATTGATTAACTAAAATTATGGCGTCTCTCAAAATATACTAAAAGTAAATGGATCCAGTTAGTTAAGACATTGCTTTTTTCTGAAGTTGGTTCCAAAATTAACATGAAAGACATTTAATCTTTAAATTAATATTTAATATGATAATTTCTCTATTTGTGTTAATTTTTGTCATCATGTTGATTATTTTGTTTTATTCTAAACATTGCCGGTATTTCATTTATAATTTGTACTTTGTTTGAGTATATATATATATATATATATATATATATATATATATATATATATATATATATATATATATATATATATAATGTATTGTGCGTTCTCTTTTATATATATAGATAATGTATTTAATCTTTCTCGTTCAAAAGAATAATTATATGAATATCACGATAATATATTTTTCAAAACTTCCTAATTATGCCTGAATGAATAATATAGATTTTGTTGACTTATAATTTTCAATAAGTATTAATGGTATCGAAATGAAAAACTTAATTAGGACTCAAACGTAAATAACTCGTATACCATATTCTGAATGTACCCTCTCATTTCGTCGATGAATTTTATGAATAATTTAAAATAAAATTAATTAGAAAGTTAAAAAAATATGAAAATAATATTAATATAAAATGAATATGATATATAATTATATGAATTATAATTTTTATGTATATGTCATTATATGTCATTCAAAAATTTAGGTAATTATTATGTAATATTTAACGGTCCAGGATTCTTTTTTTAATTATGAAAAATAAGTCCTAATGTTCGAGCACCATTATATATAACGACATTGTGTATTCTACATGTCATTTTAAATATCAATTCTTGTATTTACGGACAATAGGTTGTATTGAAATATGCACAAGCTAGTTAGAAGAAGAAGAAGAAAATATGAAAAGAAATTAAATTAATTTTATTTCTGATATTATTATTGATATCTTGTCGATATGAATATCTGATGATATATATTATTGGTTGTCATAGAAACGAAAAAACATAACATATAACAGAAGATCCATTTTGTAGAATCAACACGTAAAATATTTAAAAGGTGTAAATGTTTAATTCTTACGTACTGTAATAAAAAAAAGGTAATATCAAGATGGAGTGTTTAAGTGGATTTTAGTAAAACGTAGTAGACTAGATTATAATTATTCGGACTCTGGGCTAAATGGATCACAGAAAATACAGAATAAATACTGTGTTTACATTTTAAAAGTAACACTTGAAATTGTCGTTCGGAATTCTTGTAGCTTATGAAGGCATGAATAATTCAAGTATGTTTGTCACAACATCTACAAACGAATATTCATTCGTATAGAACCTCCAACACATTACATTAAAAACACATGAACTACACAAAGAAAACCACTGTGCATTAGAACAGATCTCTTATTAGCAAATGGCCCTGCACACGCACACTGCTCACATAGCCCAGAGCCTGAGTCTGAGCGCGAGTCCAAATTTAACTCAATCGCGATTGAGATTGTCAGAGGCGTAGTGGTTTACGTTGAATATACCAACACTTTATCAACTAAGTCGTCTTAGATTTTTTCTCCAATACCAAAAAGCGGGTGGTTTTTCATGAATAATATGTTTAAGCGGGGGATGAATATAGAACCTGAAAATTGGGTGGTACCCGCTAAAATCGGGTAATAAGCCAACACTAAGCTAAATAGAAAATAAGGTATATCCCTATTTAAGATCACTACACATGCAACTCATGAAATTCAATTTGAAATCTCATCCACTTAGACTGAGATTATTTATATTATTATTACTCTTTACCCTTGTTTTAAAAAATAGTACTGCCACTCTTTTTTTTTTTTTTTTTTTGTTAACAAGAAAGCACCACCTCCCTTTCTTTAAAAAAAAGGAAAGAAAAGAAATAAAGAAAATCTCGATCGCAATACAAAATTTTATTGTTGATTCGTTGCCACTCCGATAAATGTGAATGTTGTTGTTTTGCCTGTGTTGACTAGGGCTGTGCGATATGTCGATATATCGATATCAGCTTATATCGATAATCGATATCGCAAAAATATCGACATTGATATATCGATATAGTCGATATTCGATATCGATTTCTGATATCGTCGATATCGATATCCAATATTGTCGATAGTCGATATCCGATATCGTCAATATCGATACTTAATATTGATATCAATGATGTCGATATCGATATTTGATATTGGTGTTTGACACTGCCTCGAAAAAATTGCGGCGGGTTTTTCTTTGTATATATAACGCTTTTTGGCTCGCGATAGCAGCTGCATTTGCATTTCTTAACCGAATGAAACCCAACTGCATGATACTCATATGAGATAGAAAAACGCCCCGTTCCATGAGTCTCAAATTATTGTAGGTCTTGGGGACTGTGCCCCCAACATTCGATATTAATATTTAATTTTCTCTTTTGACTTCATTTCTTAACAGAATAAAACCAAATTTACAGAGGATTAGTATGGGTTAAAAATTTATTTCCTTTTGAAGATAGTCCAAATCGGCTGTGGGGTAGGGATGTTTCTACGTCTACTTAATCCTCCTAAATATTGTATATTTAACTTACATTATCGGCTGCACTTCTTCACCGAATCAAACCGCATTGTATTGGGCAGAAATGATGTTCCTTTCGAAGATAAAGCCAAAACCAGTGCAGAGCCGGGGATCTACCCTCCAAAATATGTATTTCTCATCATTAACATGGCTTCATTCCTTAACCGAGTCAACTTGATATCTTCACTACAATTAGTGTTTGTGTTGTCTTGCCTGTGCTAATATTTGCTTAAATCTAAACAGACAGGGAAACAAGAATTTACTCTTGTTTTTGGTGCAAAGTAGTAATTTTCCGTTTATTTGTATGTGGTTACTAGATGTAAGTTGAGCCACATAACTCAGCGCACTAAAAGAAACAAAAGCATCCATTCTGTCATTTCACTACACAGACTACATATTCTGTTTAGGTAATATCAACGTTTCCCTATTTCTTTGGATTTGCTTAAGTATTAGAATATGCATTATTAGGTGCACTCTTATTAGGAATGACTTAGAAAATTTCTAAATTGATTTCATAAGCAAAACTGAATAATGGTATAAGACGTAAGCTTTAAATTTAATGAAAACATCAACACTGTTAGATATGAGTTTGCACAAAACCAATAACAAGAAACCTTTCCAGTTCATGTGGGAGATGTCACGTCTTTGCGTAAAGCTCTTTAATACAAAAAATTATCAATTTAGTAATGACATGAAAGAGATCTCGATTATTCGTTTACTTTTTTTTTAATTGAATATTAAACTAGAATACTACAAAAGAATACGTCCAAGTGTTAAATTTGTAAAGCCAACGGATTAACTTAGAAGAACACAAACACATACATCACACACACACAGAGAAAAATGAACAATAACTGTCATGTTTAGAAATAGACCTATTAGCACTGAGTTTTCAACTAAAAATGTATGATGCATTGAAGTTCATGACACTGCTATTTAGGAACGAGCTTATTTATTCATGAAAAGAAAATCAGTTTTTTCGCATGTTCTGCATTAAGTGAAGTATGAGTATCAGTTACAATGCTACATCCACAACTAAATAATCTTTCCGATAGAACGCTGGTACATATACAAACACTTACGAGCCAGAAGATCTAATTTTGGAAAGTCACTGTCATGAGATTTTCTCCAGTGAAGGAGGTTTTCTTTCATATCTGTAGGCAGTGGTGCTATTCTAATTTTTAACAACTGGTTATATATATGAGAGAGATGTGGTAGATGGATACATAGAAAGATATCTCTCTCCCTTTCTCTTAGGAAGCAAATCATAGACAAAAGATAGACAAAAGCAAATTTTTCACTGGATACCACAAGTGACAAGTAGAGACATACACAGCAACCTAATATAAGGTGTTGTGACGAAATTAGGTAGCACTGCGAATATCTTGGAAACGAATTATCCAAAATAGGTGTTTGTCAAAAAGTATTTGAAACACCTTAACCCAGCAATGGATCAACAATTATTGATAATGGTATGTATGCGTTTCAAATGTAAGTAACTCTCACCACTGCACTCATGTGATCCAGGTTTCACTCTTGATATTTAACCAGCGCATTTGAAATTAAGAAAAAAATTGCTTATACCTTATTCTGAGAGATCATATATCTAACCCTGTAGCTGTAAGAATTTCTAAGAACAAAGCTAAACAAACTGAAACTTGCTTGTTCTTAGGTATAACTGGGTAAAATTTACTGTTATGTCTGGGTATAACAAACGGTTTAGCAAATTTGAAATATATTATCAACCGGTTCTAGAGAACCGGTGCGAACCGGCTGAATACCACCACTGTCTGTAGATGGCACTGAAAGATATGCATCGATTTCCTGTTGCAGTAAGGCATCAAATGAATAACACAAAAGAGAAACGGGGATTCTCCGATTTTGCTTTTGTTGATCGGGTACGTCATTCGTCCATCTCTGAAATGAAATAAAATTTTTGAGATTTACGTCCCACACTTATGCCGGTTAGCTAAAGGAGACGATGATAATGAGAAATAAATGATAATGGTAGAATGAAGTAAGTGGGAGGAAACGGAAGAACCTAGAGGAAACCGACGCAATGGTGTTTATCCACCACAAAGTTCACTTGGCGTGAGCATGGTTTGAACCCAGAACCTCTAGCACCAGAGGTGAACACTCTACCACTGAGCATCGCGGCCCCTATCGTCCATATCTGGATCAAGTATTGTTTGTGCGTGAGCTTAAAATACAACGCACGTTGTGTTATGTTATAGAAAGAACTTCTCTCTCTCCCTCTCTCTCACACGCATACCGCCACACGTGCACATTCACAAATGCACATACGTGAAATAAACACCTACACACAAATAAAACACGCATATTCTGTGTCACCCTGCTTCACTCTCATTAGTTCCGCCATGGTGACCAATATGATAGCTGGGAAAGAAATTAAATGACTATTTTTATTAACTTTTTCTGAGGAAAGAGTGGTGGATTAGAAGGAACACAAGTCTGTTTTCTGCGACTAACAAGTATTCTGTGTGTCCAGTATTCTGTGTGAGACCAGATCAACATGAATATTCAAGACCAATCAATATGTTGAATATCCATATTTGATGTTGTCGATATCGATATTTGATGTTGATATCAATATTCGATATTGTCGATATTCGATATTGTTTATATTCGAGGTCGATATTGTCGATATTCGATATATCTATTAAATATCGATGTTAGAAAAATATCGATTGTCGATATCAAAATTTCGATATCACACAGCCCTAGTGTTGACTGATTTCTTATCGCTAGTCCTAGGCATCTGCAATAGTTTATACGTGAAGGAAACATCGATCATGTTTCATTCTGTATCTTTCTACTTCCCAATAACGATAGCCGTGCCTCTTTGTGGGAAATTGCAACTTATTTTTTTACTCTGCGAATTGTAAAAGTATACTCAACAAGAATTTCTCTACACTTTAAGACATTTTAAGGAAAAATACCTTCTTTCCCCTCTGCAAATTTTGAGCATTTTTCCCCTACGTCGAGGGAAATTTCCCTCCATCTGGCAAGTGTGAGCCGAAGTGGGGAAAGATTCTTTGCTGTTTTCTCATATCGTTACTTGATATTAGTTCTGTCGAATATATGTGACATTGCGGTCTTCAAAACCGAAACCGCAAAAGCGGTTTTCAAAACCGACATTTCGGTTTTATGAAATTTCACTTTTTTCAAAAACCGGTTTTCGGTTTTTTCAAAAGCCGATTTCGACAGCACTAATATAAATTGCTCATCCTTCCTTCATCGATTGCCACACACTGCACGAAAATTGGACTTCAGTTAAAAATTCTAGACTTAAATGAAATCCTTGATTTTAGAAAAGTCCCCCTATACAACCCAGATCCTCAAAGAAGTTCGGTTTGTTGCAAATGACTAGGCGTTCTGTTGATTTCACATCAACAAGTTTAAAAGATTCAATCCAAGACTGATTGAATCTAAAAATATCTTATAATAAGAGGAATAATGATAGCCGTAAAACAAGTATAAAACAGTACTTGTATAAAATGAAATAAAAAGGAGAAAATACTTTTAGGGAGGGACCACTCTTCCTAAGGTTGAATGCCCAGGCTCTTCTGGATATAACGAAAGTTGTTCGCTGTAATCCATTATAATCAATCGCGCCCAGTGCTTTTAGTTTCAATCCAATTTCTTCAGTTCATCTAACTGAAAGTTATTTTCTTCTTTCTAGAGTCTTTCATTAAAGCATTGCCTTTAATACTTTTTACGACTAATATTAGTAAGGATTCAAACAATTTTTAAAGCTCAGTTGTAAAAAGATGAACAAATGTCAACAAAAGAAAACATTCGATGTTTTGAGTCTAGAACAGTCTACGAATTATACAATTTACATTAATTATATTTTGTATGTGCTATTTTTGTGTGGCCCGATAAATTATTACTTTGTTACGCGTAAATATATATATGTTTAAAGTTAAAGCAGGATGTAGCTAAAATATATGTAATGCATTGTCATTATGACGCATATTTCAATGCATCTCATGAAGTTCACGTGGTACATTCCATGTTCCATCTTGAATCATTACAGGTCAGTAAAACGAGGAATTGCTTTTATTTTATTTGCAAAACCATCAAAATCAATTAAACCAGTAACATCAATGAATAACAACTTCACTAAACATAACAAATATTAAATTCTAAGGAAGAATAAAGCATCCCACAGATAAAGGACACAGTTGATTGATGAAATGGTTGTGAAACAATATCTTTTGTGTTCTCCCACAGCTAATCGAACCCAAGACCACGTGCACTAGGAATACACGTGCTAGCCACTAGACCAGCGATGTGAACCAGTTCTGCAAAAGTTTTAGGATAAAATACGTCCGTTGGTTTCCAAAATGCATTAGTAAGACACTTGTTTGTTGTTCATCTTGCTCAACTTGTTTATGTCAAAAGAATACGTAGTGACTAACTTTTAGGTAAACATCTGAACGGACAATGATAGGCGACTTCAATACAAGCTTGAGAAAGCTTCCATTGCTACCTTCACTGATTAGCGTTACCGGATTTCCCTAGAAAGAATACCTCACATGATACTTCAAAATTGTAATATTAAAAAATGAAGAATAATCACACTTCTGTAGAACAGTTTATATTTAATTTTGCATGTAAAGCCAACAAATTACAGAGAATGGAAATTATTAATAATCTTAAATCCTAGTTTATTTTTATGTTTTTACATATAAAATCATATTTCTGGTTTTCACAAGCATTTAGGTCTGGTTTTCACACATTCTATGAATTTAGCACGAGATATTGAATAGTTAATCTTCACACAGAGTTCAACTCTAAACATGTGTCCATATGACTCCTAACGTTTGTTTATGAAGCATTTATCAAACTGAAAGTTTGTTCTGGAAAGGCGTTACGAGTAAGTACTACTTACAACACAGCTTGAACTACTATTAGCATGTTTGGAGCACTGCAGAGACATTATTAAATGCTTGAAGGTTTAGAAGTAAGTGCAGAGAAAACTAAATAAATTGAAGTTCACTGTGATTGTAATACTGCAAATTATGGATGCGACAAAGTACAAAATAATATTTTCGACAAAGTGAATACTTTCAAGTATCTAGAATCAATATTAACAGATCAAAATCATATCCACGAAGAAACTAAATGTCGACTGAAAGCAGAGAATTCGTGTTATTATTCAGTTCGAAACATTTTGTCGTCGCGAATTCTGTCGCGGAATCTAAAGGTCAAAATATATATAGAACGATAATCATACCTGTTATTCTGTATTGTTGCGAAATATAGTCGCTTAGTTTAAAGGGAAGAACGCAAACTGAAAGTACCGTATTTGAGAATGAAATTCTGAGACGAATATTCGGACCCAAGAGGCACACTGAGAAAAAAAAATGTAGGTGGCATACTTAAAAACGTAGGTTACATTCGTAATTCCTGTAGTTTCTGGACTTAACGTACAACCCTATATAACATCCTGCAGCAAACGTATAGCTGAAGAAGTATGTATTATACAAACTGTCTGCATAAGTGCAATGACGTCATTCGTATGACGTAATCTTCAATAACAAGTATATACGGAGGTGATATCTAGCTTTGTGACGTCAGGATCGTATGTAGCATGTGGGTTAATAATGACGACACACACTGACTATCAGGACGGAGCATAATTTCAAGAAGTATGCAATATACGTTCTGTACGTGTGTTTCTTGCGTTCAACCCCGAGACAGCATCTATATTGTACTTGTGCCCCGTACGTACGACTAGATACAGTATACGTATTGTACGTATGTATTATACAGATTTTCCTTATGTCGCACACAGCTTGTCCCGATACAGCATAGAGAATATCCGTATGCACCATACAGAGTGCACATATGTAGCTTACAGACTGTCTGCATGCAGCATATAGATTATACGTATGTCGCGTACAGGTTGGCCATATGTAATGTATGGATTGGATGTATGTAGCTTATAGATTGTCCATATAAAATATACGGATTTTACCTGTATCGCATACGTATTGCCCTTGTTGTAATATATGGATTGGACATATTCAGGATCTAGATTGTACGTATAGTGCACCATTATTGAAGTGCTGCAACATACTGAGAAATGCATGATACATTCTTACTGTAATGTTGTCACATATTGTTTTTCTCTGTATGGAAACAAAAATAGCTTAAAATATGGTTGATCTCCATTGTGCCAATAATAATAAAATTAACAATGCTACACTTTTCAAATCTTAGTTTAGAGCAGTGAAACTGTCCAAAGAAATGTATTTACCTGCAGGGTGTCCTGTAAGTTTGGGCTTCCTGCTAATTCGTTGGAAAGCTACTGCAAAGCCAAGTGTTGAAAAGTGACACAAGCGTTAATTTTAAAATTATGGGCACAAAGAAGGTTAACCATATGTTAAACTATTTTCGTTTTCATACAGAGTAAATCAATATGTGATATATTACTGTAAGAATTTATCATATGGTTTGCAGTTAGTTGCAGCACTTCAATAATAATGCAAAATGCACAGTCATATACAATCCTATATTCAAACTCAAACAAGATTTACGTACAATCATTTATTAAGCTGTTATCATCCATTGCTTGTACGATATAAAGATTATTTTACCTCATTCTTTTCCTTAATAGTATCTTCTTCTAAAGTGCAGTTGTTACCACAAGAGGCCTGAATAGAATTTTCCAGAAATAACTTCTGTGTACATTTTAATTAACAGGTATGTTTTTTTTAATGTCACAATAATTAAAAGTATGCTGACAGCCGAAAACGTGTTCGCTCACAAGATGATTCCTACTGAGTACTCGCCATTAAAAATGCAACACCAAGAAGGAGACTGGGTAGCTGCACCAAAGTTCCCAGGCAGATACCTAATAGTAAGTGCAGAATATTCTTAAACGTCCGCTGTATTCGCTGTGTGACAACGTGGTGACAGCGGAGGCGTTGTGCAGCCATCGACTAAACATATTTATTCTCCCCTGCTCTAGACATTCTGCAAAATTTGGACTTTCCTGGATGCATCCTTCTTAGTGCAACATTTTAAGCAACGAGCAGTTTAACCGTCTCATACATTGCTTAAAGAAAGAGCAATGATTCTCAGAATTACTCGGAAGATATATATACACAATAATTTAAAACGGTTATTTCAAACTTTGCAATTCAAAGCACGAAAAGAACTATTCATAAAGGAACACTGATTTTAGCCAAATAGTAATTAGTAAACTCAATCACACTCAGTACCATTAGTTGCTTGGTGTTATCCGTAAGTCAGAGATCACGGTATCTCATTTTGTGTAGATTTTTGCATTTGTTTAACGCTAAAAATGTATTTTATCGCTAATTGAACCCAGTACCATATATATACCGACAGGACCTACCTTAGTCACAAGGTGACATGAGTGATACACTAAACTATTCGATTAACACCTGCGGCCTTGTCAACACTAGATAAAGTTACAAAGTGATCAAGTAAATACGGAACATAGTTCATACAAAATATAGCGATGTATGAAGTCTCCGTTTCATATGACTTCGATAAAGGATACATCTGAAATAGCAACAAAGAAATATATAATCTTTTCTCTGGATAATTTGGATTAGTCCAGAATTCGAAGACGTATACGTTGGTAAGTCCAAATTTTTTTTCTGTCTTTCTTCGGATTCCCAATAAAACAACACCTTCGCTAGACAGGTTCAGTATACACATTGCCTTACATACAGAACAATACATTAGTTATTAATGCGTGTCTGAAATAATAGTGCTTCGTATAGAATTTCACTTCATCCAATCGTAATAGCACAAAGATAAAAAATATTGCGAGTGATAATGTTCTTATTACAGAGAAAAAGAGTTGAAATGACTTAACACTAACAAACATTTTCTTTAAACAGAGATAATATTTTATTCTAATTTCTGGGAGAAAGAAATAATTTGTAGTACAGTATCTTTATTAGGGTTATATATTCGTACAAAAGAATGTAAATACAATTGGGTCTGTCTTCAGAAAGGACATACTTTTAGCCACAACCTACACTGCTTCTTTTCACTGTCTTCCAAGCAGAATCCTGGTTTTGTTTTGATGCACGAAATACCTGAAACAAAAATCAGAAAATATTTAAAATATTAAATTCAGTGTGCTTAACTTGGTTGTACTTAACAATACAAAGTATCTTAACATTTTTGATATTAAATGGACAAAATCTATTCGGTCAGGTATGGACTTTTGGGTTGCACGTAGAAAAACTAAAGTGTTTATTGATGCTGAACAACTCAAAATGTATCACTATTCAAAAGTAAGTGGGTACCCTAATGGTGTTTGGGGTACCATGGGGTACCTAATGTCTGTATTTTTTAGATATGTGGAAATGTATGTCTCTAAAATGTAAGGAACTGACATTTGTTTACCTAAAACCTCAACTCGGTAAGCCTTAGGGATATTGAGATATGGGAAAATAAAGAGCGACACCATAGAAGTGTGGGGTTTGCGTACTAGGTGGTGCAGTTTCTGAAACGTAATTACGAGGGCTTACAACACCTCAAAAGTAGTTTCAATTAAATACACTACACACGCCCTCATGGGGGTTTTCGGGTACCATGATATTCGCAGAACTCTCATTTCTAAATATTCTAAAATATGTCTTAATAACGTTTTAAAGAACATTAGAGGTGTGTGTTTACCGAAACCGCAAGTCGGTACGCCTAACAGTTACCGAAATATGGTGAAATAAAAAGCGACACCATAGGTACGTGGAGCTTGCATATTAGACAGTACAATTTAGAAATTTAATTAAAATATGACTTTCAAGATATTGTCAAATAAAGGGAGGATCCATATAGTTATGGGGTTTTCGTGATAGGTGGTAAAATTTCCGAAACCGGTCATGGAAAGTTAATAAGCATCAGTAGCAATTTCATCTTAAAATAATTAGGTATTTCCATGGAGTTTAAGAACATCATGGGGTCTACCAAGATTAAATTTTAAAAGCTTTGTAAAATATATTTTGACATTTGTAAAGAGTATTAGAAATATGTATTTACCTAAAACTTCCAGCTAGTACATCTAGCAGCTACAGAGACAATAAAAGCGTATTAGATCTTGAAATTTCAGAAAACAATTATTGATCCTAACAAAATTTAAATAAGATGGTACTTATATGGGTTAAGTGAGTACCTCAGACTCGTCATTACAATTTCGATCGAAAGATTAATTCAGCTCTAAATTTTCTTTGGACAATTCCAAGCGTTCATCGGGCTCTGAAATAAAGTGAACATTTTTTGTCAATATCTAATATAGCAAGCGAGATATAAGGAATTATGCATTTTATGACGTCGTAAAAATAGAGACCCACATGGATTTGTACTTTTGAGTATTTGCTGTAAGAAGAAGAAATTTCAGAAAACAACCGTATATACCTTAATAGACAATTAAATGGGCGGGGGCATGGGGGCTTAGTGGTAGAGTGCTTACTTCTGGTGTATTGGGTTCTTGGTTCGATCCACGGTCAAGTCAGTTTGTAGTGCACATCGTATTCGTGGGTTTTCTCGGGGTACTCTCCTCCCACCTTTGCATTCCATCAATTCTGTCAACAACATTCACTTGCTTTAATCATAATCTCCCTGAGACTAAAATGCGTAATCGTGGGTCGCTACACTGAAATATTTCCTTTTATTTAATTTTAAAATTAAATAGGGAGTTCAGTATGATCGTTTCTCTACGGGTTAAGTGAATACTCCAATAGTTTCTGCAAAAAAGATTAGTTAAATACCCTACCACTAAGCTACTGTGTCCCCGCCCACTGAATAGTCTATTAAGGTATATACAGTAGTTTTCTGATTTTTTTTTCTTATAGGAAAGACCCAAAAGTACAAATATATAAAGATCTCTATTTTTACGTCATAAAATATATATTTCCTTATATCTTGGTTACTATCTTAGATATTGACAGCGAATTTTCATTCTTTTGCACAGCTCGATGAAACCTTGGAATTGCCTGAAGAAAACCTAGGACTGAACTAATCTTTCGATCGAAATTGTACTGAGGTACCCATTTAACCCATAGAAGTACCATCTTATTTAATTTTGTTGCCACCAATAATTGTTTCCGAAATTTCAAGATCTCGTACGCTTTTATTTCACAGTGTTTCTCCAGATGTTAGATGTACTAGCTGGAAGTTTTGGGTAAACACATATTTCAAATACTGTTTACAAATGTCAGATTATATTTTCAAAAGCTTTTAAAATTTAATTTTGGTAGACTCCATGATGTTCTAACACTCCATGAAGATATCTAATTACTTTAAGATGAAATTGCTACTGGTGTTTATTATCTTTCCATGACCGATTTCGGAAATTTTAGCATCTAACACGAAAACCCCTTAACTGTGTTGGTCCTCCCTTTATTTGACAACATCTTGATAGCCGTTAGTCATATTTTAATTCAATTTCCGAATTGTAGCGTTAAGTATGCAAGCCCCACATACCTATAGTTTATTTTCCCATACCTCGGTATCCATAAGGCTTACCAAGTTGCAGTTTTCAGTAAAAAAAAAAAAAAAAACAGTTCTTTACATTTTAGAGACATGTATTTCCATATATCTAAAACGAAGAAATTAAGTACCGCATTGGAACCCCATTGGAGTACTCACTTACTTTTGCATAGCAGGGTAAAAACGCCAGTGGTTCTCACTTTAAGGTAGAAAACACTATTTTGTCTCTTCTCTGAGCATCGTGAATCTGTCGGAGCTGTACCATAGTTGGAAAGACTCACTGATCCTTCCTGTAATGACCATGTAGTTAGAATTAAAAAAAGGAGTAGCCGTTGGAGGAAAAACAATATTTTAAAATCCTTGCACCAGTAGTCGTCACCTTAAAATCAAAATGTTCCAGTAGTAGTCAGTATTTTCTACCAGTGTTCGTCACTCAAATAACTTGACATAATTTATTCAAAAACGCACTGTGTATCAGTTTAGGGTTAAGAATACAATATAAAGTAGTAAGCTTAATAACTTTGCATCATTTTAGCACTCAAGAAATAAAATAAAAACGTTTTTACATACGTTTTAAAGCAATTTCAGAGAGAAAAATGTTAACTGAATTCAAAAGTTAACTGTATATCACTTCCACGTTAAAAGTACAATATTAAATACAGTGAAACCTCTACTAACGGACACCTCTATAAAGCGGACACCTCCCATAACGGACATATTTTCTAATCCCCAAACACCGTAATAGGAACAAACATATTGGCAAACCTCTCTAAAGCGGACACTCTCTAGTACGGACACGGACAGTCTTTCTTGTCTTTTATAGGTATTATTTACCTCCTATTACGGACACTTTCTCTAGAAACAAGTTGAAAAGTATAGTAAAAATACACTTTTAGTAATTCATACTATGTCACCATGGAAGAACATGTTGGTGTGACAAAATTTTGCCTCCTAAACTGTCTGTCCAGCAACTCTGAGGAAGGGTCTCTGTTTCACAACACCCTTGTATCCTTTGCTTGCATTCCACTCCCATCCAACCTGTTTCAGATACAAAAGTGATTGACAGTTGCCCACTGTTTGGGATGACACATCATTCTACTGTCCCGCTGGAATCTCTAACCAAACAGAAGACAAGTTTGGTATTTTTGACCACGGGTACGCATATTGTCTTTTAAAAAAAAAGTCATTGCTGGACCGTAATTAACTCACAAATTAAAGCAATACACCGAAAACGTAGTAAGTAGCGTTAAGTGTAAAGTGCAGAGAACTGTAACATCTTATTAAGGTTGTGACTCGAATTGGATGGCGCAAGATAATGCAGGTACAATAACATTTTGGTAATATTCATAAATACGCGATTCATGCAAAAATATTTTTTTTTCTAATCGCATATTACCTTGTTTATTAGTTTACGTAAGAAAATATTGAAACCTCTCTAAGGCGGACACCTCTCTATAGCGGACAATTTTTGATTCCCCACGGCTGTCCGCTTTAGAGAGGTTTCGCTGTACTATGTTTAATAACTATACGTCACTTTAAACTCTCAAGAATGAAAATAAACGTTTGTACATACATTTTAAAAACAATCTGAGAAACAAAATAAGTTAACTGAATTCAAAATTTAATTATACATCACCTTAAACTTGAGAATACACTATAAAATACAGAGATTAATAAAAAATGAAATCTTTAAGTTTAACGTCCCACGGTTATGCCGGTTAGGCTAAATGAGACGGTGATAATGAGAAATGAATGAAATGGTGGAATGAAGAAAGTGGCAGGAAACGGGAGAACCCCGAGAAAACCCACGAGCACGGTGTTTGTCCACTACAAAGTCCACACGGCGCGAGTTGGGATCGAACCAAGGACCCCAAGCACCGGAGGTGAACGCTCTACCACTGAGCCACCGCGCCCCCTGAGATTAATAACAATGCATTACTGAAGAATGAAAACAAAAATGTTTTAGCTACCTATATTGTATTTACATGTTACCGGTATTTCTCATTAACTTTTTTTTTTTTTGATACCTCATGATCAAGTGTAGGGATGCGCAAGAGAAAAGATTTGAAATTGTCTCCTCTCGAAAAGGTGCCGCGAAAGTTATGTCTCGTCTCGAAAACTGGATCCGTTTCTATTGGAATAGCTCTATCTCGTCTCGAATTTCGTAACAAAAATTCTGTCTCGTCTTGTCTCGTGCGCATCCCTAATCAGGTCCATAGCCAAAAACTTCATTTCGGAGGGGTTCGATAGGGCTTTGGGATATCCGAATTTAGATATAGATAATCGATATCGACAAACTATCGAAACTTGTTCGAAATATCGAAAAATACAGCAATATCGAAATATAAACAATATCAAAAATCGAAAATATAGAAATATGAAAGAGATCAAAAATATGGATATATCGATCAAAAATGGATATATGATCTTGGAATACGATTTGGAAGAATAATGAGGGAGAAAAACAATCATTGATTAAATATTAAATTGAAAAGAAATAACAGCCTGACGCTCAAATACTTATCTATCCGGCACCCATCTTGATCCCCATAAAATATCATGAAGTGCTTGATTGATTCTAAACCCAATAATAGTAATAGTAATTTAAAAATAAACACAGAATATATAATTTACGCACCTTGAAATGTAGAAATTAATGATTGTAATCCCCAGCTTTCCAATAGACGTTTGATTTCTCCAAATGAAGATTCGGATATCTTGTTTCTTCTCAAGCAATAATGGGCTACAATAATCAGTTGCAGTCCAAAGCCAAGTCACTAAGTTAAGCATGAAAATAAAGAATTCATTAGTTAGATGCATACAAAATCCTACGCATGTAAATCCGAATCTACTTGTATTAAATTGTAAATTTAAACAAACTAAATTATACTACTTTGGAAAGCGTCTCCAAATATAATGTTTTCATTCTAAAGTGAAGGAATTTTTAAAATCGGATGACCCGTTTGCGCTGTACACTCTCTATGCGCCCAATGTGAAATGAAAATGCAACATTGCCATTTACCTGGACCCACAACATAAGTGAGTGAAGTTACTGTCTTTTACGCTAACATGTCGATGGCCAGCCCCCGTTTCAAACAGTAACTTCATTCACTTATGTTGTGGGTCCAGGTAAATGACAACGTTGCATTTTCATTTAAAATTGGGTGCATAAAGAGTATACACCACAAACATCTCGTCCGATTTTTTTAAAAAGTGTTCACTTTAGATTGAAAACGTCATATTTCGAGATGTTTTTCCTCTTACATTTTGTTGTAACTCTGATAATAACAGAGTTACTCTATATCAGGGAACGTTTGAGACATCTTGTATACTCATAAGAAGTTCCTTTCTAAATTCTACACGGATGTGGTTTCATTGAATGTGAGGTGGGTGATACACATTAGGCCTTTTGGGAGTACGTCACACGGACGACCGTAATTTTGTGTTCAAAATTTTTATGAACTGATGGGATATGTGATACATATGGCCACGGGCTAGAATTTTCTCAGTATGTCAAATACGCAATCAGATTTCATGCAGCTTAATTTGGTGAAAAGCTATTGCCAATTGAACGTTACATTTACCTCTTTCTTGCAGATGTTGAACCATGCCGTTAGCACGTGAGGAATGGATCGAAATAATCAAACTGTGGGGCAGGAGGAGTATATGTGCAGTGGTTGCCGATTGCAGAGTCATCCACAATGTGACTCTGTGTCACATGTTTCAGTGTCACAGTAATTAACTAAATTTGAGAAGACGGGCACATTCGTGAACATACATCGTAGCGGTTCAAACTCGCGGAACCTTTTTCCTTCCCCATTTTGAACCGGTACATGAAAATGCCATTTTCTCCATGTTTGCCTGCGCCGATTTTGACAATTCTTCACTAGTCGATTTCTCTCGACGAGTATTACAAGAATCAGCTAAAATCTCGCGGGCTCTTTATTCTTCCCCATTTTGAACTGATACATGAAAATGCGATTTTCTTCATGCTTGCCTGCGTCGATTTTGACAATTCTTCACTAGTCGATTTCTCTCGTCGAGTATTACAAGAATCAGTTAAAATCTCGCGGTTCTTTTTCATTCCCCATTTTGAACCGGAACATAAAAATGAGATTTTCTCCATGTTTGCCTGCGCCGATTTTGACAATTCCTTCACTAATCGATTTCTCTCGACGAGTACTACAAGAATCAGTTAAAATCTCGCGGGCTCTTTATTCTTCCCCATTTTGAACCGGTACATGAAAATGCGATTTTCTTCATGCTTGCCTGCGTCGATTTTGACAATTCTTCACTAGTCGATTTCTCTCGTCGAGCATTACAAGAATCAGTTAAAATCTCGCGGTTCTTTTTCATTCCCCATTTTGAACCGGTACATGAAAATGCGATTTTTTTCATGCTTGATTGCGCGATTTTGACAATTCCTTCACTAGTCGATTTCCCTCAACGAGTACTACAAGAATCAGTTAAAATCTCGCGGGCTCTTTATTCTTCCCCATTTTGAACCGGTACATGAAAATGCGATTTTCTTCATGCTTGCCTGCGTCGATTTTGACAATTCTTCATTAGTCGATTTCTCTCGTCGAGTATTACAAGAATCAGTTAAAATCTCGCGGTTCTTTTTCATTCCCCATTTTGAACCGGTACATGAAAATGCGATTTTTTTCATGCTTGATTGCGCCGATTTTGACAATTCCTTCACTAGTCGATTTCCCTCAACGAGTACTACAAGAATCAGTTAAAATCTCGCGGTCGTCTTTTCTTCCCCATTTTGAACCGGTACATGAAAATATGATTTTCTGCATGTTTACCTGCGCCGATTTTGAAAATTCTTTCAGTAATTTATTTCTATCGTCGAGTACTATAAGAATCAGTTAAAATCTCGCGGGCCCTTTTTTCTTCCCCAAGCCAGTATTTTTGTATATTTTGAATGTATTCAAGTATGGAACAAAAGTATTATATAATTCCCTTAGTAGGCTTCTCAACTTAATATTTTTCAACTTAAATTTTATTTATTTTAATTATTTATTTTCTTGTGACTCAATATTTAATTGCAATCGTTCATTGGGTAGAAGGGTGGCCATTCTCAAATATATAAATATAGTATTCTTAAAATTTATGTGTTCTCGTACTATTAGTTTCTTCCACTAGACCTGGAAATTGCAAAATTAATACCTGGAAAACCTGCAAAATTCAGGGAAATTGAGTTCCATATTTATCTATGAACACTGCTATTTACAATTTTTTTCGAATAGGGAGAACTGTACAAAAGGGTGTTTTGGGAATGGTATAACAATAGGTTTCTGGGAGTGTTGTTCGAAATGAAATCTTTACGAAGTTTATGAATGAAGTTTTACGTCCCACTATTATACTGGCTAGGCTAAAGACAACGGGGTGTTGTTCGGTGGGGGTCAATGTTGCCAATTTTGGGTAAAGTCGCTAAATAAGGGGAATTCGACCTCAACTATAGCGTAGGTTGACCATAAAATTTTCAGTTAAAAACGGGACAGGTTCTTGCAACCCTAGACTTTTAGATCTACCTTTGTTCTTATCAGTGCCTTGATATCAGATTTCCTCCTCTCTCTCTTTGTTACAGAGCGGGTACTTATGAAAAAGGAAAGACACGTTGAAATTTGTTCAACACACAACCAACTGCTAAAACCTCTGCTGCCTTTCGAACAGTACTGCGAACTATAGAGTATGTTTAATATAGGGAATTTCAGTTCAATTTTTGCCTCTTTGTTATTATTAATTATTAATACTTTTAAAAGGAGTAAAGGTACTGGGTTTGTTATTTACTTCTTTCATTTACATAAAACGGGACGAATACTAGTTTTTTCCATCTACTGACGGGACGGCCGGAACACGCCACTAAAACGGGACTGTCCCGGTCAAAACGGGACGTATGGTCGCCCTACGATAGCGACAAAAAATATTTTTTCCGATTGGAGACTTTTTTGGGTGATTTTTAAATGACGATTTACCTACTTTATAACGACTTATCAAAAAGATAGTCGTAAACCTGGTTCGTTTGCTGAGATAAAAATCCGAAGTGGTAGTAATTCTTTGACATTAAAAATATTAACTTCGATCTTTAAATACCATTAATCTCACCTTTTTAATAAAACTGACAACGTCTATAAACGATGTTAAACTGGTTTATTATTTGATATAATTTATAGTATCCTTTTCTTAAAACTGTTAAGTACACAAATTCACTGACTAGGTAACCATAAAACATGTCCATATCAACCACTATCCCATAATAATCACTTACATATATTAAAAACATTCTTCTTTTGTTAATATGAAATGAACATTCTACTAAGCATAGTGCACATGTATGAGTACTTTCTGCCCAAGGTACAGGTAAATATTACACAAACCAAAGTATTTTGTTATATAAAAATGTCGCTCGACAAAGGGACTGAATATAAAAGTCATGAGTAGGCTTGGCTTTTATCTTCAAGAACCACTGGTCCGTTAACATTAGTGTTGTTTACATCACATATGTCCATCATATTTTGATCGCACCTTGTATATCTATTCATTATATTTCACATATACATATATATATATAAATACATTCATAACAATTCTTTCATTTCATCATTATTTATCTTTAATTAGATTAATTATATTTATTTCATTATTATTCATTATATTATTAATATATTTTCTTATTAAAATATCGTCGCTTATTTAATTAGTCGTCGCAGGGTGCGATTTCAAAAAATGTAAAGGACAAACGTGGGTTACAAATAATATTAATCTTTGCGGGCGCATTAAATAACAAACAAGTTAGATGTTGCATTTAAAGATATACATAGTAGCACTAAGATGTTATAATAAAGAAGAATCTCGTTCAAGTTAGTCGTTGAATAATTAGTTTTATAGAATAGAGCTTCTTTTTAACGTAATCTTTGACAATTAAGTTTTCAACACAAATCAATCTAATATAAATAATCTTTGCTTTTAATTAATTATAAATCGAATTATAATTCCTCATATTAACAAGAAAGAATAAAAATCATTTGAAAATTAATTTTCCAGTCTACCTAAAACTCTATTTAAGCATTTCAAGTATTTTTAAGAATCGTTTTCATTATTGATATTAACACATAAACTTTAAAATGAAAATTTACAAGAATCTACAACTAACATTAATTTAACCTAATTTCATTGACGGTAATCATGTTACATTCGTACTTGCATATGAATCTAATAAAGTGCATTGTACCGCACAATCATGATTAGGTTCTACATTATGTTGTACATATCTTTCATCATGATTCTGATTTTGGTATGGAGTCCCATCTCTTGATCTCCAATTACGTCTATCCACGTAGTTCGCTGTATTTCTGGAATTTCGCTCAGTACTTCGATTATTTTTATATCTATTGCGGTTGAGTGATCTGACATCATAATTACCATGATTAGTTAGGTTAGGCGGATTCCCTACATAACCTTGTCTATTCTGATCATTTTGATTGCTAGAGTATACTCGGCTTAGGTTAGGTTCTGTATTATTCACACTCCGAATATTTAAATTCCGAACAGGCACCAAATGATCTGAATTATTCTTATTTTTACCTATTCCTGATTGTGGATTCATGGCATGATATTGAGTTTCGTAGCATTGGACAAGCATCAATAAATGGCTGAAACTCATACACTGTGTGGAAAATAAGATCTGTTGCAATTTAAATGGAAGCAAATTTCGAATCGATGCTATTATTCTCGATTCCGATTGCAAAGGATTAACGACCTTTAATTCGTTGTAGACATTTACAACAAATTCTACAAGAGATTTGTGCAATCGAGGATTGAAGTGTTGATTTCTAAGGGTGGCATCTCTATTTGCCAGCAAAAAGTCATTTTCATAATTTGCGATCAATGCCGCTTTGAATTCCTCATATGTACTAATGTGATCACGTATTGCCTTAAACCATAAGGAACAAGGTGGGAGTAATACATGGGGTATTAATTTCATATATTGTGATCGTTCGATACACATTATATTGCATTCGTCTTGGAATTTCTCTAAGAAAGAAGTAGCATTCTCATTACACTTACCACTGAATTTGCTCATAGCTCGGATTTCACTCATCTTAACACTTAATTTTACCTTCTTTTTCTCATTCCTTGTTCTTGTTGAGTGATAGTTTCTATCCATGACGTGCTGTGTCGTGACACCATCTATGTTTCGCTCATCAGTGCTTTTCGGACAACTTTCTTCTAGTATAATATCTTCATCAGACCCCGGCGAAGGCGAGTTCATCTCTGGTGAGTGGGGCAACTCAAAGCGATCACTACCCAAGTTATTACGGTAAATGTTGTCTTTAGCCTGTAACGTTCTAATCTCTTCCTGAATAGTAGCTAACAACTGTGTATTTACACGTATGTTATTAGAGTTGTTGCTGACCTGGATCTTTTGCTGTTTAATGGAAGATTCTATTACAGTGAAACCTGTCTATGTTGGCCACCATTGGTTCCATTGAAAAGTGGCCAACTTAGACAGGTGGCCAACTTACAGAAAATAAGTGTGATTGATGTATTTTTAAGATAGAATTTCTAGTATTACTTGATTGTAAAATTTTAATAAGCAATGGCAGCATAGCTACTTTTAAATAATGTATATAGAGTAATCATAACAATGTACAGTACTAGAAAAAGTACTACAGGATGTTTAATATATGTACCTTTATCTTCTTGAAAACTAGTCTGGTACACTTAGTTATTCGGATTGAAAGCGCAATTACACAAACAACGATATAATAGAAACATACTCACGCAGTTTATTGAAATTGATATTGTAGCATACTGAGTTATTTAGATTGAAAACAGGGGCTGCAGTGGTTCAGTGATAGAGATTTCACTTCTGGTGCATGGGGTCTCTGGTTCGATCCCAGCTCGCGTCAAGTGAACTTTGAAGGTGGACAGATACCGTGTGCGTGGGTTTCATCGGGGTTCTCCCGTTTCCTCCCACTTTCTTCATTCTATCATTTTACTCATTTCTCGTTATCACCTTCTCCTTTAGCCTACCCGGCATAAACGTGGGACGTAAAGATTTAATTTCAGATTGAAAACAAGAAAAGCAAAATTATAAATTGAAATATTTATGTGCAGTTTATATGTCTTTTTTCGACAGTGACAAATATTTTCTGTAGATATCTTTCGAAAAAAATAGCAAATCAGATATTATACAAATTTATTCATCGTGGTTCATTCTAAACGTACTTCTTTTATTCTTTTCCGCGTTCTAATTTTGTAGTTAACTACTTCTTGTTAATGAGCTACAAGTGTTTCCTCGTAGCAAAATATGTTTTAAGAATATCTTATGGGAATTCATATCTCAAAACTTCCGCTATCTTTCCACAAGCCGTCAGGTGCCAATACTTGACAACTGACATGGTTAGCTTTAACCTTGAGAATTTTCCGGAATTACTAAAGCTCCCCACTGATGAAAGGAGCTGATATAGCTAATGGTTTTCCAAACCAGACAGGGTAAACAAATACGTATAACCATTTCCTGAATTCCTGTACGTGCTTTTTCATATTCACATCTTCCTTCACCAACCCTTTATGAGGGTAGTGTTCTGGCCATTGACCTCCAAGAACAAATCGTGCGAATCCATGTTTCTTTGTGTCTAGTCTCAAATACAGAACATCTGCCTCTCATATGGGAATAAGAAAGAGTTAAGAAAAATAACAAAACGGTATTTTGCGTGGCCAAGATTCGCAGGTAAATTTATCATGATCATCATAGGACAAACATTGCTTCAATGTGGCCAACTTCCAAGATACACAGGTGGCCAACTTACAGAGTAATAAGTAACGATGTCTTATGGGAAAATGCAGGTTCAACATGAACCAGGCCAAGATAAGCAGGTGGCCAACTTAGAGAGGTGGCCAAGTTCACAGGTTTTACTGTACTTCTAAATCTTTTTTTACAGCACAGATTTCTTGATTTTGGTGATCATGCTTTTCCTGACAATCATCGGATATCTTTTTTAACTTTTCCTCGAACTGTGAGGATATGTCGTTCACCACCTGGACAATTGTCTGTTTCGTTTCATCTGATTTCTGTTCTATCCGTCTACTTAATTCTTCATATTGCTTATTAGATTCATCGAACTTTTGGTCCATTCGTCTACTTAATTCTTCATTTTGCTTGTTTATCTCGGTAGACATCTGCCTGAATTGTCGCTGTAAAGCTAACAAGAGTCGATCATCTGATGACAAACCTGGTGTTACACTAGTTTCACCTTGGTCACTAGTATTTGATTCCTGCTGCATTGCTTCGTTGTCCATTTTTCTTATGATTACTTTACCACTTCGCAATATGGTTAAGTTCTTATTCATTAACTGTAGTATAAAAGTAAATTCAACCTTACTCTTCTTCTTCGGGAACTGAATTTACAAAGTCCCGGGTGAGGTAAACCAAATTTTTATAACGACTTATCAAAAAGATAGTCGTAAACCTGGTTCGTTTGCTGAGATAAAAATCCGAAGTGGTAGTAATTCTTTGACATTAAAAATATTAACTTCGATCTTTAAATACCATTAATCTCACCTTTTTAATAAAACTGACAACGTCTATAAACGATGTTAAACTGGTTTATTATTTGATATAATTTATAGTATCCTTTTCTTAAAACTGTTAAGTACACAAATTCACTGACTAGGTAACCATAAAACATGTCCATATCAACCACTATCCCATAATAATCACTTACATATATTAAAAACATTCTTCTTTTGTTAATATGAAATGAACATTCTACTAAGCATAGTGCACATGTATGAGTACTTTCTGCCCAAGGTACAGGTAAATATTACACAAACCAAAGTATTTTGTTATAACTTACACATTTAGCGACTTTTTGCTGCAAACAAAATGTTCATCTGTAGAGAAGCATTATTAGTTCAAAACAGTTTTTACGTTCTTTTTTTCTGTTTGTTTGTTTTAATCAGCGCAACTGATGAAGAGTTTGGAAGTACAGCGTACTCACTGCCCCACAATCCTGCATTGTTATGTTACCCTTGCCCTCTAACGAAGAACAACTACAAACTTGATGTCCTTTAGTTTGCAGAGTTTCCGTTGAGAGACACACATAATACATCATTACCGATAGCAACAAGATTAGCTATAGATGCGTGAATAAAGGCGAAGAAGATGTTTGTTATATTTGCCCTTTGGGGTCTTTTAATTATTCTGCACTTTTTCTTTTACAAAAAAATTGCTTAACGTAAGTACTGTAGTGTTAATTATTTCGGAACTATTTTGACCACAATATGAACAAAAGTACCCGAAACAACCTGAAATGATCCCTGAATTAAAGGATTGGTTGCGCCCTGTTTACAAAGATGTGAGTAGAACCAGCGGCGCAAATCTGTCTTCAACATTGGGGGGGGGGGGGGGTAAGACCGTTACCATACTTTTTTTTTTGGCGATGTCCGAAATACTTATGAAGTTGAAAAACAATGTTGTGGAGGATCAGAGTTGTCTTCAGCGTTGGGAGGCTGCAGATTTGAGGCTTATTCTGGGGGACATCTATTTTATCTCACGTTCCTTTATAGCAATCGGACAAAAATAATCAAATTTCTCCCAAAAAACACATTTCAAATCGGATTATTGGCGAGAAGTCCCCCTCAGTTCCAGGATTGGAGGGGACATGTATCCGTCATCCCCCCCCCCGGATTTGCGCCAGTGAGTAGAACATATTGTTTAGTTTACATCTACAACTTTAAAACAATGCTTATAGACAATGAATTTCTCGATTATTTTTTATAGCGACTTTTCACCCAAAATTGGAGTCGTCACCTCTCGTTTCGCAAACTTATTGCCAACATTTTGGAAACTGGTTGCGAAGAGAGCTACAATGGATGAGTCGAGTTATTTCGTCGCTTCCGCTGTGAACCTAAGTACAAGATTCCAAAGAGATTAAGAAAAAATGAAATGAAACCTTTGAATGGTGGAATGAAGAAAGTGGCAGGAAACGGGAGAACCCCGAGGAAACCCACGCACACGGTGTTTGTCCATCACAAAGTTCATTTGACGGGGGCTGGGATTGAACCCGGGACCCGAAGTATCGGAGGTGAACGCTCTACCACTGAGCCACCGCAGCTCTTAAGAGATTAAGAGTCACAAACATAGTCACTTTCAATTTTGTAATATATATAGGTCTATATATTGCATCACTGACTGATAACTAAAATCCTTGGATTGTATATATAAAAGTCGCCCCCTGCCCGTAAAAAGCTTCATTCGAACTCGGAATCGAACAATTGCATCTGTAAAACAGTGCTGAGTTGATTTTAACGTTCCTTTCAGCAGCAAGGCTGTATGAGACGTGGACCTACAGATTAACGTGGAATCCGAACCACATAAGCTCCGGCCGGGAATCGAAAAAATGAAATGAAATCTTTGAGTTTTATGTCCCACGGTTATGCCGGTTAGGCTAATGGAGACGGTGATGAGTAATGAATTAAATGGTGGAATGAAGAAAGTGGGAGGAAACGGGAGAACCCCGAGAAAACCCACGCGCACGGTGTTTGTCCACCACAAGGTTCACTTGGCGGGGCTGGGATCGAACCCGGGACTCCAAGCACCAGAGGTGAACCTTCTACCACTGAGCCACCGCGGCCCCCGGCCGGGAATCGAACCCGGGTATCCCACGCCAAAGGCGTGTTCACTAACCACTTAGCCACGAGGGAGCTCATCTGTAAGGCAGTGTAAGCAAACGAAAAAAACGCACACTGGATGTTTGCGCAACTGAGGATCAAAACATTCTCAATGGAGTATGAGAAATAGTTAACGTCAATCAAAGTGTGCTTTTGCTTATTCATTACTTCGTTAATACTTCATTCCTTCTAGAAATAGTGAAACTATACTATGAAGAAACACTAATAAACTAATAACAATTACGTTGTATTTCTTACCACACCACGAAAGTAATATACCATTTTTACCACCCATAGAATTTGAACCTAGTACTATACTGCATTAGTCACGCCGTAACCAAAGCTGAACACCTGGCACTCGTAGCTGTTGAAGCTGTGTTGTAGCTACCTGTATATCACGCGGCCTGCGTTGGTACTCCTCAACATAAGTACCTCACAGCCCAAAGCCAGGAAACATCACAGACAGAAGACAGGAGCACAAGCAGTGCCTGACACTTCACGAACTCAAACCCGCCAAGACTCAACTCAACATGACCTTCAATTACGTTCTAGAAACCAAACCAATGCTAAGGCACAAACTTACCAACTTCCTATATGAAAACACAAGAAAAAAAATCTAACTTTTTTGGTTCCAAAGTGATGACATAACAAAATACTAAAAAGGTTTTAATTTTCAGTAACCCAAACATTAATTAAATAGGGAACATAACAAAGCAAAAATAAATAAAAATAAAAATAAATTAAATTAAAAAATAAAAATCTGACAAGTAAACTCTCCCTGACTACTTTTTTTTTAATTTCAGTGAGGCTGTAAAATATGTCAATATCTTCGTAAAATATATATATTTCAATGTAAACAAGTTCTTTAAACAAAAGAAAGCTTTGTAGTAGAGCGCTTACCTCTGACGCGTTAGGTCCCTGGTTCGATTCCTGCTCCCGACAAATAGCCTTTTGGTGAACACTGTAGGTGTGGTTATTCTTAAGACTTTCCAGTTTCCTTACATTTTCTTGATTCCACCATTACCATGTATCTCATCCCCCCCTCACCTTCTCTCTTACATTGATGTACAATCATGGGGCGTTAAACTAAAAGAAAAAAAAATCTTGCAAATATCCTAGTAAAAATGAGTTTTCTAGACTACACAAGTGGCCCCGCGTAGGGTAGTCGCTAGCGCTCTCGCCTTCGGTTGCGAACGGTCCCGGGTTCGATCCCGGGGGAGAACTCGGTCGAAAAAGTATCAAAAGATTTTAAGTCCAGCCATCCTGAATGAGGTTTCCTTGGGTTTTCCTCATTCACAGCAGGCAAATGCCGGAGTGGTACCTAATATATAGGTCCCAGGCCGTTTTCTTCCTTCCCCAATCCTTTCTTCCCTTCCTTTCCCCGGATAGTGTACTCACCGAGGAAAGTCATTCCTCATATGTGACGGAATAACAAGGCCATTGATGTCGAAAACCCAGAAATCTAAATCCTAAATCTTCACTACACAAGGAAATTTTCGCGCTGAAAACGGTTTATTAGCAATTATGTTAAACAGTCCTGTAGTAAATCTGCACCAAGTAATAAATCGTCACATATAAAACGGAATGAATAAACACATAACATTCATTTTGCTACCTTGAAACGTAAAATGTTTCAAAACATTAATATTGAAAGATTTCTCAAAATTCAGATACACCCATTCCATTCTCCTCAATCATTAACGAGTTACAATAGTATGAATTGTCATAAACTACATTACTTAGTACTATATTAAAGCAAGTTACACTAAAAGAATATATAATTAATGGAATATTTAACTAAAATAATAGTTAACTATTGTACTTACCCAGGCTTTTGTTTCCTTCCTCTCTTCTTTTCCGTTTGTAAACAACCTCGTTTCGCAAGCAAAAGACGTTAGTTCAATGACGTCAGCCATGGCGAAAGAAAGAGTGTCTATAGGCGGTCAGGATCTCACACACAGATGGATGTATATAATATATAGCTGACGTATGAAACATACGTATACGTATGTAATATACAGAAGATTGTTAGATGTCAGATATCCTGCAGCAGCATAATGTAACATCTAAGCGGGTAAAAGGCAATACCTGTGTAGCATATGGATAAAGTATGCTCCGTACAGATTTCCTTAGTAAACATAACGAATCCTTGTATTTGTACAATATACCGCTGTCCGGATAATGGATTTTTCTCAGTGCAAGAGCGCCGATCCTGGGGGGCTAGCCCCCCCAATCTCATGTGGGCCCCCATGTATTTGTATGAATATGTATTTGTTATATGTATTGTTGTATGAATTTTTTTTGAATGGGCCCCCTCAAAGTTACAGAGAAATCGGCGCCGTTGCCAAGATGAACGACAATCTGGAATGGCGGAAACTTCTTAACGAGGAACTGCATAATTTATACCCTTTACCAAACATTGTTAGAGTCATCAAATCTAGGAGGCTCAGTTGGGCAAGGCATGTAGCGAGAATGAAAGAAAGTAGGAACACTTTCGAAGTTTTGACTGGAAATCTAATCAGAAAACGTCCATTAAGAAGACCTAGACGCAAATGGAAGGACAATGTTAAGATGAATCTCGCAGAAATAGGAAAACAAAGTAAAAACTGGATTCAGTTGGATAAAGACAGAAGTCATTGGAGAGGTTTTATGGACGCGGTATTGAACCTTCGGGTTCTATAGGCCATAGAGTTAGTTAGTTCTTTTACGGCAAAAAATATTTTGAGTAATATAACGGAAATTCAAAAGGTTTTGTTTTGTCTGTATGTAGATCGATAAAACAGAGCACAACTGATACACGTTTGTCTTGACGGTACAAGTAGTTGATGGAGAAATGATTCCAATAAATTCCTTCAAATTGGAAGCATTTCATATGTCAATGGAAATTCGCTGGGTCCGATTTCAAATGTGTTATTATTCCGTTTGTTTACCTTCATTTTTAATATTTCCGCGCAAACAGCCGCTTGCGTGTGTCTCTTTACTCCTCTCATTTTCATACATTCATTCTTACCATTGTGATTAATCCAATTAGGTAGAAAAGCGTGATCAATTAAGCAAACACATCACTATCACAACGTTGAACATGTATTTCAGACTTCGGTCGTTTCCGATTTAGGAAACGCTCCTGCGTACATTATAAGTCATTACTCAACACCTTGTATACTACATCATCATTAAGAAATCGTATATAATAACTTTCTTTAAGTAATAAATAAAAACTTGTTGTGACTGTTATTGAAAATTTTGGGTTATGAGCGGAGCGAGCAAGAAAATTTTTAACAAATGTATTTCTTTTCAAACTGAAACTATTGATTTAATAGGGCGCCAATTCTTTTAAGGGGCGCCACGTCGTTTACTCTTTTCTGTTATCTTTTCTTTCTTTTTGCTCTTTTCTCGTTCAGCGCCCCCTTACTATCAGCGCCCGGGCCAACCGCCCCGCTCGCACCCCTCTAACTACGGCTTTGGACATTACACGGAAGTTTCTGTAAACTTTATTAGCATAACAGTCCATAGAGAAAACGTTATTTAAGCAAATTTAAGTTTTATAAACGATAGAAATCATTTATAGTACATTAAAGACACAAAAAATAACCCATCCCTGGTACAGTGAACTGTTGGGACAAACGATACGGTTGGGTTGGATCAGACCCACTGCTGCTTCAAATGAAAGAAAGTGGTTGAAACAACGAGTTTAAGGAGTGTTTATATTTTAGTAATTTAGGTTTCATAAAATAAACTCTGCTTCTTTCAAAAGAGGAAAAGTACCTGTTACACTGAAAAATAAGAAGAAACTTCAAAAGATTCATGAAAGTAACATATAATTCGAGGGTAGTTCAAGAGTAAGATAGCGCTAACATGTCACTTTCATCGAGTTGTTTTTTGATTCCCAAAATGTAGGGATGCACACGAGACAAGATTTGTGGCTGTCTCGTCTCGAAAATGTACTGTAAAAGTGATGTCTCGACTCAAAAAATGTATATTTCTCTATTGGAAGAGCCGTGTCTCGACTCGAATTTTGTCAGGAAAATCCTGTCTCGATTCGTCTCGTGCGCATCCCTACCAAAATGGGATTTCCCTACAATTAATGCACATATCTGATTAAAGCAATCTCGAACACGAACAGTTGGACTAAGTACATGAAATCATATTTTCAATACACCAAGTTTAGAAAAGAGTTTGTTGATGTTATGTCCAAACAAATAATTGGGCAGCATTGTTCATTTTCTCCTCCGATCTCCATCATTAACAATTATCATTGGCTACACTATACGTACATAGTTCTCCAGATAGAAGACGTACAGGAAAATTTTTGATTGAAATATATTAGATCGGCTACACTGTATGTAGTTCACCAGGTATAAGGCGTACAAGAAAATTTGTGATTGAATATAATGAATCTTTTGATCCAAAAATGAAATAATGTCATACAGTTTTACATCCCACGATGTTGCTGGCTAGGCTAAAGGAGGCTCTGATGATGAGAAATGAATGAAATGAAGAAAGTGGGAGGAAGCGGGAGGAAGCGGGAGAGCCGCGAGAAAACCCCCACACACGCTGTTTGTTCACCACAAAGTTCACTTGGCGTGAGCGAGGATCGAACCAGGGACTCCATGCATTAAAGGTGAACACTCTACCACTGAGTAACCGCGGCCTCAATAAATTTGTAGAATATCCAGTGCTTATCATGAAGTGGTATAGTTCTTCTTTTTCTTCTTCTTCTTTTTTTTTTTTTTTTTTTTGAAAGGAAGATAGTTTCTATAATATATTATGAACATAGACGTATAGGATTAAGTTTTATGTTTTTAAATTTATTTTACACTTCAATATAAAAAACTGTGTTTGATTGAGTTCACCACCATTTTTAGAAGACACATCCATTTACTAATGCACGGGAAGGATCAAATAGGAGAAGAAATATTATACATACCGTTCTAACATATTTTGCCATCTGGCCAGAGCTTCATTTCTGCAGCGTAGAATTCATTGTGCTCGTCTTTCCAGCATTAGGGAAACGACTAAATGATTTCGTTAAATGTAACACAATTAACAATGATTAAGAATCATGAATCGAAATGTCGTGTTAGTTTTATTTTGACATTGTGACTGCCTTTTAGCTGGCTCCATACGACCTCTTTATTCCTTGCAAATAATAACAAGAAAAATAAAATGAAGTTTAGGTAATAGAAGGCGACAAGCTTTATTATTATTGTTATCATTATTAGTACAACTATTAAACTAGTATAACTTCCGCTTTCAATATTGTCTCCGAAATAAAATTTGTAAGAGATAGGGAGATACTGTGTTTAATGGTGCGAGAAACAGGCTTCATCATCCTTAATCCTCTATTGCAGATAGAAAGAACTTACGGGTTTACTTCCAGTATCAGTATTGATTTCACATAGTTTGAAAGTCTTCCATAGTTTCACTCTGTGAAAGAAAACTCATGTTTCTACACCAAAATATAGTCTACGAATACTTTATGAAGAATAAATGTCAGAAACTTCGATTTTTTTTTTCAGAAGCGAAGTTAACTATTATCTTTATATTTCAGAAATAAGTATTTCATTAACAATCTAAATTACTGTATGGTTCATTTTTCACACGAAAATCAGAGAGAATAGTTTGCTCGTGCTGATCTAGTTTGTTGTTATGATTTTCTCAAGAATGGTTCTAACAATTTTGTTGAAGAAATATTATTAACCCCTTAATATGGCATAATCCATCTCTTTCTGAAGAAGGCAGAAATTTGTTTTGCTGATAGGGTAATTTTTTTCGGATGAAGTTTTATCAAAAAACCTAATGTAAATTTTTTACTTATTTCTTAAATAAATATTTTTAGTAATAACAGCAGCATGACATCTTATATTCAAAAATGGGTACAATGGCTGCCTCATAATTGTACCTCAAGTAGGGAGATGAAGTTCGGTATATAAAATCCTCATTAGAAATAATTGAGTTTTCCTTTTATCCGCTTCTAAAGGAAACAGGAGGTAATTTTTCTGTAATATTCTAAATTCTGATTTTGTATTCATAAACGTTTTGCCTAACGATTTGCATGAATTGGGAATCTCTTAGTTTAGAGTATGAGAAAACGATTTTATTCTGCCTTCATATCATGAAAAGTTATTTAGGGATGATTGATGAGGGTTTAAGTAACTTTAGTGAAATCAAATTTACATCAACAAGTATCACGAAAAGTAGATAAAGTTCGTACATTGGCCTATTTTTCAAATATTTTACATAAACATTATTCTTTCCGTGAAAAGAAAAGGCATTCCAGTATTGTATTAACAAATTACTATATTAAATAGATTCTTCTAACGTATTGATATGACTATAATAACATATCTATTATAGATAAATCATACTGTTTACTCTCCTTCATTTTTTTCTGTCTTGGAGTTCTTGCTTTATAGTTTCATCCGTTTCTAATAGGGCTCTCGAAGGGCTAAAAATTTTCTCCCTGATAAAGAACAAGAGGGCGAAGTATTGATCAAGAGAAACTGGATGCGCAGAGCAGCTCTGAGTCTGCATTTTAAACCATCCCTCTCTCACACATTGTCAGCCATCTGAATCTAGGTTTGTTAGCAGGGCATAATTCACTATTATAGCATCGCCAATTTTTGTGCCACAAAACGATCATATAAAGATGCAGTGATGTGAATTTAATATTTAATTGTTACGTGTATAAATGTGAGTTACAGTGGCCATATCAGATCTTATTACGACAGAGAAAGTTCCATCCATATGTAGGAAATAGTGACGTCATGGGAGTGCAAACATATTTGTAGTGAAAGGAAAGAAATTCTATTACAATATAAACAAGAAAAAATATATTAATGTTTAATATAATGTGGAAAACTATGGTTGAATCGGGGAGAACTTGTTTAGGTTAATATACACATACTCATGTATATGTGTACATGTTTATGCGTGTGTATTTTACCTTGTAACAGTATTAAATGGACTGTTACTTCATATACATTTTTTAAATCAATGAATACATAAGAGAAATGCCCAAGCAAACCGTACCTGAGGAGCAATTGATCCCTCCGCAAGATAATAAAATTTGTGGAACAATCTGTTTTTGTCAAATGACAGCTGTGTTAAGTTGTGTAGCACTTGTTTACCTTTCGGTCGCTATTTACATGCCCTCCCTAAGGGCGTTTCAATCTGGAATCACTGAAACTCCTGTAATGTGCACTACGACCAGAAACGCCACTAAAGAAGCGTGTGAGTGGGGTTCATGTGGAGAGTGGTGCCTCAGCAAAAGTTCTGGGGCTTGCACTCAAATTTTTGTTAACCTCAGACGTAATGGCACGAATCTTCTTTTCGAAGAGTGTACTGTAACTGCTGAAAAAATCTGCCATGGAATTGATAAAGACAAAGCTAAAAAATATGTTTGTATCAGAGAGGAGTGTAAAAACTTGAACGGCACCTTTAACTGTACTTCCGGCGAATGCATAAATATAACAGACATTTTTGAGTGTGTCTATAGAAAAACAGAGGAAGTATATAAATGCAATGGTAAAAGAGGAAAGATAAATTGCATTCGAATAAGTGGTTTGTTTGACTGTGTGAATGGCATATGCCATAAGATAAAGCCTCCTTATAATTGCGAGCGAAGGTGTGTAGACATTCCAACATGGAACAAGAATATTATTCTTTTGAGTGGAGACAGGGTTTTTCTCTCTCAATGTAAGAGAGCATTAGTTTTGAACACAGATAAAGTAGCATGGACAGATAGCCAAGATATTTTGATGACATCATGTTATGACATAGAAAACAGAACAAAAGACATTGTAGGCTACGATTGCATCAATGGTACTTTATTAGAGAAAAATTTACTTAATGAGAAAACTAATTTCACTTTCCTTAGCAATTTGAGTTACTACAACGGGCGTCAACTAGACGCAAAGAATGAAATTACTCCTTCTGAAAGCAGTCTTCTTATTTCGAATGAATCGAAGCTATTGATTAATTTAGAAGCATGTGTGAACACCCTTCGCGGGGAATGTGCGGAATTCTTTAAAGAGTATGGTCGCGATGGATCAGATCACAATGCAAGAGCACGTTTTCCTTGCTTTTATTCTGAAGTCGATACAGAATATGTAGTGGCTCGGTTTGATTTGAATGAAACTTACAAACAGTTTCTGATCGCATCTATTATTCCTTCTGGGCTTTTTATCATATCTTGCGTTGTCCTTGTTTTGTGTCAGCGGACAGTGGAGGTAGGTGACGATCAGAAGATGCGATTCAAATCATGCATCGCCGGAGATATTGAGAGCTCTGCGGACCTGGGAGACGGTGTCATGGCTCTTTGAGATACGTCACGTAAGATATTCTATGTTGTGTCGTTGTTGTGAGACGATTATTTTTAACAGACAATCTTTTGTATCCTTCATTTCGTAGACACCAAAAAAAGCTTGAAACGTATGTTTTGTATTATTTAATATTTCAGATTGTATTAAATAAAGAAATAAGTAACAACAAATTATTCTGTAGACGTAGTGTATTTGTTGTGTTGTGTATTTTACGTTTTATAATGACTCCTGTTGAACAGGCATGTCTTTTGTTTATTGATTCTTTATAAGTAAAATACCAACTGATTCGCATTTTTTGTTACTTTATGTTCTAATGTTATATGTTTAGGTAGTTTTAGAAACTGCATAATTTTCTACTTCGTTAACAAAAACAATCCAACATAAAGAGTAATGTGGAAATATATTTTAAGTTTTTTTAAAAGAAAATATTATAAGATATTGAATGATGTTAATACTTATTACGAGAATAACTGCGAGTTACGATATCCAAAAATTGCTGTTTAAATAATAACACAATTAACGTTTGGTTCACGAACTACCTTTTCCCTAAGAGAGAGTTTCTTGGTGTTTTATTTCTTTAAAAATTCGTAGAAAACGATAGCTTAAAGTGTCTAATTTTAAACTATGCCTGAAAACAACAAAATTTGCTATATAAATTTAAAACAAAGGAAAGGCTGTGTTCATTGTTCGTGTTTCTGGACATTAGTTCCACGAGGGGCTGAGTGTACGGAACGTGTTAAAATATATACTAACCTTATTGGAATTACTTGGCCAGAATAACAGTCCAGTGTTGGGTTTACTCCAGTTATTGGGCGAGCATGGTGGGACAAGGAACGCAGAGCATCATTGCTGCAGTGTATTCAAGGGTTTTTCTGAGTTGCAATTTAGATCTTATAAGAAGTTTGTTCGGTTTGCGTTTGATAAGGATAATAAATTATATAGTTGTTATTGAGTGTAGGAATGGTTCACGATTCCTGCAGTAATGAAAACGCATCGTGGATAGCAATATACGCATGGAAATTACCGATCTAATAACAACGTAGCACAATTGACAATTCAGTGTGCTCCTACCATGCATTAAGCAGATTGTGTAAAAAAATGTTACTTTTTATTCGATTTCATTATAAAACAGGAGTAACTCGTAATAGACAGGAATGACGATATTAGTGACTAATAGATTAATATAGTTTAGAGCAAAGTTTTCCAATTTGGGTTTCGGTACACTTTGGGATCGCGTGGTAACTTCAAGGGTGTCACGAGATTTGTTTGGTAGAAATAATTACTTTTAAACGAATGAATAACTTATGATAAAGCAATACTAAATATCGTGATTAATTTTCGTTCAGCGTATTAACTGCGTGATCGACATGTTGATTTTTACAATTTACTCTAAGTAACATTCAATGGTACCATTGTATGTCTCTGTTCTTAATGTTATAGGGACACTAAATTCAGATTGTATAACTAGGAATATTTTAAAATGAGTTTCACGTGCTGTATCGACGAAGGGCGCTTGTTCTTTACTGGAGTGTTAATGTGTGTAGAAAAACTAGCGAATGGATGTCGTACAGGACGTACCCACCAGATTCGAACCCTCTTTATACTTCGTAACTTTCTAAGTAATATACTTGTGTTTTACCTGCGTCACAAGCGCTCTAACACGTCCACACCCCTCAAACCATTCGACTATGGATCCCCTTAACAAAACAATTTTCTATGGGTGAGCGCGTGGTGTCGAATAAACTAATGTGTACTAATGGGTGTCGCCATTAGGGAGAGGTTGGAAAGCACTTTTTTAGAGAATTGCGTAATATCTTGTAACCTTAACTTGAGTTAGGGTTAAACTTGACAGTCTTTACGATGATCACGTTTGTATTTTAAACATATGTTTATCGGTTGACATTCAAGATCGGTTATTTTCCGAGTTTCAGCTAGGAGAGAATTCAGATATATTTTCATACGAGGAATGCAAGAATCCTCTCTAACGATCTAGAGGCTAGTGCATGTGAATTCCTGGATTCGATGCACGGTGAGAAATCACAAATAATAATAATAACAATTTTTTACGATCATTCACTTTCATATCCTTTTGGGATTGACTCGTAAAATTTGATCGGAGTACATCTTTCTTTTAGGATTATTATTGAAATCTAGTTCTTTGGTAGAGTTGGATTAAAAGTAGTTGACGAAACATGAGCGTATGGGTGGTGTAAGCGTAAGTATTATTCCTTCAGCATATAATACACTCGTAACTTTAATTTATGAGGATACAAATTGGGCCTGAACTCCCTCTGAATTTATCTCTGTTTCTAGCATTCAGGTACCAAAGAATAATTCTACTAATTGTTTTCGTTCAGTGTAATTTTGAACTTTGGAAGTCTAGTGTTATCTTTGTATCCGTCTTTACAGACATAATGACGTAACACGCTTTTCTATTGAACGTATTCTCAATGATATTTGTCAATTGACTTGAAAGGACTGAGTTTAGCATAGGCACACATCAGGCTCGTATCCAGGGGGGTCTAGGGGGTCGGCCCCCCTAAGTTTTTGCTGGCCCCTCCTAAAAGTTTCGCGGTTGGCTTGCAAATTAACTATAATGTGGTGATGAACTATCATATGGTTGGATCGCCCCCCCTAACTTCAGCCGGGCGCCCCCTACATTTTTGGGCTGGCTACCGGCCTGGCACACAGGGTACCCAAATCTTGAACGTAGCAGATGTATGATCTTGTTTAATGAAACCTCCTCCCTTCGCCTTTCTCTGAAAAGCTTGTATTGTTATCTAGAGATAGAATATAACGAAGGGCAAATTGTCTTTAACCAGTTGTGATCTTTACATAAAGTCAGAGTATTATGTTAAATGTGCCATATAGGGTTGTAAGAGAATGAGTAGCGATTTTTTAAGTGTGTACATTATCACCCATCTTCTTCATGAATTGGTGTAAGAACGATCGCGTGATTTCCAACTAATTGTTTTATCACTACTACCCCTCCTCTTGCCAATATCTTTTGAATGAGTCGAATCAACCAATTTTAATTAAGTTTTATTTACCATACAGAGAATCTGATTCTTTGTACAACACTCAGGTTAATTTATTGGCAAGTTATTATCAAATGAGGGTGACTTAAAATGCCGTTGATATATCTTCTGAGTAATAACTGAAACTGTATTTGTCTTAGTTTAAACACACGTGAAGTAATTTGTTACGAAGAGTATAATAAGAACTGTGATAGATTATTTACACTTTAACACTATAAACACTGCATCGGTAGATGGTGGACTGTATAACACAAATGCTGGTTCGTTCTGTAATAGTTCAATTTAATAATACAATGACTATTTCTTACAATTCCCGAGTTAAAATAAAATGCATTTTGAACACTACGATGATGCAGCTATAGGCTACGCGCACACTCACACACTGCTGCTATACACAGTTTCAACAAGCACCTACACCTTCCTTCTTCTTCTTCTACAGCTAACAAGTTACATTGAACAAACATCTTTAAACAAAACTAAACAATTTTAATAAACAAGTTAGGACTAAACATAGCCCCCACCCTTGAACGATTTAGTTCAAGACACACACATAAAATGAATTAGTACGATATTGGAAATGAACTACAGTGGAGTCTCGTTAATTCGAACTTGGATAATTCTAAATATTGAATAATTCGAACAGAAGTCCATTCCCCTTGAAAACTACATTGAAAACAATAGTAAAAAATCGTGGATAAATCGAACTTTTGAACCTATGTTTTGGATAATTTGAAGTAAATACAGTTGAAAATTTTTAATGTTGTGCAGATGTAAACAGAGAAATACAGTTTTAACGTATTTTCAGTTATCCAGCTGCAGCCATAGGGAAGGGTAGTACAAAAGATAAATAGAAAATCTATGTAATGATAAAGATGAAGGTGAGTTGGGGAAGAAGTAAAGATAGAGAACGTGTGCCAATCTCATCTTGTTTCAAAATTGGTTGAAAATTTAAGATGAATTATTGATAAAGTCAACCAACGTTATTAATATCGTATTCCACGCAATACATGAAATTCAAGATTTATTGACCGTACAAAAACAATCAAATTTAAGCAAGTGAGGTTTACGACTTCTTAAAAGTGAGAACAGAATATTCAAATTGTTACTGGTGTTTAATTGTTAGGGCTATTCAATGTATGTTGTAGTGTTGTACGTAAATATATTTTCCATTCTACACGTAGTTTGAATTATGTGGAGTGAATGTCGTTTGTTAGTTTGCGGTATTCGATCACGCAAATAATAAGCTGCTTTAAAGGTAAAGTGTACACCATATGAATATATTTTTGATGCACCGTACTTTGGTTTGTTTGTTGTTATATATGTGAAAATAAATGTTGTTGGATAATTCGAATTTTGGATAATTCGAAGTTTTTTCGTGTCCCCTTGGACTTCGAATTAAAAAAAGTCCACTGTATAAAAGTAAAACAAAACGGTAAATGAAAAATGTCTTTTTCAAATGCCAATGGAGGATACCTTCACAACTGGTCTTTTGTAAACTCCATCTGAGGTCTTTACAATTACTGCACTAGCAACGTTATCGCTTCCAGGATTAATATTTACAATACGTCCCAACTTCCATTTTAAAGGAGGTAAGTTATCTTCCCCAAGTAAAACTAAATCACCTTCCTTCACGTTGTTGTTTCTTTTCCACCACTTTGGACGCTGTTGTAACATAGAGATATATTTCACACTTCACCTCTTCCAGAAGTTCTGCTGAAGTCGTTGCGCTAATTACCATCCAAAATTTAACACAGCATTACCTACTACTCTTTTCAGATGATACTTCACTGGTTTGATTCCGGCCTCCCACAATCCACCAAAATGTGGTGCATGAGGTACATTAAAGTGCCACTGTATGCCTTCCTTACTAAGATAATCTGTGACCCTAATATTATGATGATCAGATTTTAGCAACGTAATAAAATCTTTTAGCTCTTTGTTAGCGTTGACGAATGTTGTGGAACAATCACTAAATATATCTGTTGGTTGGTTTTCCCTTACGAGCAACAAATCATCTTAGAGCAGCTAAGAAAGCTTTAGTTGTACAGTCACTCACAATTTCTAAATGGATTGCGTGAGTAGTAAAACACACAAATAATGCTACATATGCTTTGTAAGTTATTCGCCCTCTGCCTTTAATTGCTTGAGATGAATTGGCCCACAATAATCTATTCCTGAACGAATAAACGGACGACTGGGATTTACTCTTGAAGCAAGCAAATCTCCCATAAGCTGTTCTACCGTTAAGTTTTTATGGCGATGATATGTCACACATTTCCGAAGTAATTTGCGAACAAAATCTCTTCTATTTAAAATCCAAAATGTCTGTTGTAAAGAAGATAATACCAGTCTTGGTCCACCTTGCAAACGCAATTTGTGTTCATTCCACACAATTAATTCTGTTAAATGGCTATCCCTTGGAAATAAAATGGGATGCTTTCAATCTTTTGAAACATTGGCATTTTTAAATCGACCTCCCACACGTAAAATACCTTTATCATCCACAAATGGGTTCAAGCAAAGCAATCGATTCTTGGAAGGTAATGATTTTCCGTTTTTCAGGTACTCAATTTCTGATGCAAATGACCTTTGTTGAACAATCTTTATCAGACACATCAAGGGATTAGAAAGTTCTGTCACTGTAAGTGGACTTGTATACTTGTTTCCTTGCGACACACGACAATTATTAATAAAGCGCTTACAATATGCAACAATTCGCTCAAGTTTTAGCAATGATGAATAATTGTCAATAATGGAAGTATCAACATGAACATGCATAGAAACTATGCGTTTTCTTTCCTCTTGGTTGACTAACTTTAAATCCGCTGTATATTCATTGCACTCTGGGAGAATGGGGTTTTGGAGCCACTCTGAGCCTGTTAACCATAAGTGATGTGCAAGTGAGGCAGAAGGTAATAAACCTCGAGAACCACAGTCTGCTGGTTTATTCTTTGAATCCACTTTGAGTCACTTCACGGATGGCAAAAGAGTTTGAATCTTTGCTACACGATTCGCGACAAACACTTCCCGAATTCAGCCACGATAACACAACAGTAGAGGCAATTACATCATGCACTTTCAAACGTAATGAATTTAATATGAGATTCATCATTTTAGCTAATAGCAATGCACCACAGAGCTCTAATCGTGGCAAAGACACTTGTTTGATTGGAGCAACCTTCGTTTTCCCCATAACAATTTTCACTGGCCGTCTTGAGATACAGATTGGTCGAACCATGGTTTGTTCCTACGTCTTTCCGCGTGTCCCAATTTTTCTTTTGCTGAAATTTTAATGCTATCTCTAATTTCAATCCAGGTGTCCTTGACACTAGTGCACTCCAAATCTTCTAAAGCCGAGAATCTATTCGAAACTTCAATCTGGTATTTCTCTCTTACCTGGCTCTCTTCTAATTTCTTTAAATTGAATCTCTCCGTTTTCAGACAATGAATATTACCTATGTTCAGCGATAACCTCTCTCGTATTATCGCTGCTACCAGGTAGTGGTCAGTGTCACAATCAGTCCCTCTAAACGACCGGACATCAATTATGCTAGATTGCCTTCTTCTATCTACGTGATAAATTTGATTATGTATTTTCCCGTCTGGTGATGTCCAAGTGTATTTATGAATGTCGCGATGTGGGAATTTTGTACTCTTCACGATTAGGTTTTTGGATGTTGCAAAGTTTACGAGTCTAACACCGTTGTCATTACTTTCTTTATGCAGACTTTCGTTCCCTATAATCGGTTTGAAAATATCCTCTCGTCCTATCTTCGCATTGAAATCCCCTAATAAAATTTTCATGTGGTATCGCGGGAGTTGGTCAAATATCCATTCCGCTTCTTCGTAAAAACTGTCTTTTATATCGTCATCCTTATTTTCAGTTGGGGCATGTATATATATATATATATATATATATATATATATATATATATATATTCATAAAATATTTATAACAAAAACATGATTATATAAAAATAAACATACATCAAATAAGAGACAATTAGAATTTCGTAAATAATATATTAGACACGACAACGGCAAAATTATATATTTACTTGATAATACATTCTAAATACTGCTTTTTAAGTAAAGCAAAATTTTCATTAAATAGGTCGATTCTTAGAGATTTTCTATTTATATTCTCTACACTATTAAATAGTGGAGTACCAATTAATTTGTGATTGCATAAGATAGATTAATAGTCCTTAGGATTGTAAGAAGGAATTCTAATATACAGATGTTCACTTAGATTCACCCTGGCATGTATTGTGTCACAAATGAGAATGATTTGTTCCAAGTTTCTCCTAACATCAAGAGAGCAAATCAAGCCTAGCAAGAATCTCCTCAATAGCCATCTCATTCTTTCTAAACATAAATCTAAGCCAAACCAAGAAAGAGATTTGAATTGACTCAAGAACGTGGACAATACTAGCGAGATTTCGGTAGTATTATTCCATATTAAAATTGTATATTCCAGACGAGATTGAACATAGACACAGTATGAAATTTTACAGATTACAATATATTTAAAATCTTTAACAACCCATTTAATACGCCCAAGATTCATGCTGGCTTTAGGTACAATAGTAGAAATATGTTGATCAAATAATAGCTTATTATCCATCATAATACCTAAATCTTTATTAGTAAAAACAACTTGTATTATATGATATTGATTAAATACGAAAAAAAGACATATTCGTTTCCCTAGAAAACGATATAATTTTAGTTTCATTCATGTTCAAAGATAGTGCATTCAGAACGGACCATTGATAAACCGAATTAATATCAACTTGTAATTTCAAGTGATCCTGGCGACTTACTATTTTAGAAAAGATCTTCAAATCATCCGCATACAATAGAAAGGGACACTTCAAAAGTTAACCAATATCATTTACATATATTATAAACAAAAGAGGACCCAAATTGGATCCTTGCGGAATACAAGAAAAACATATTGTATACAGATGATTTGCAACCCATATATCTGACCACAAATCTATGACCAAGCAAGTAGGAAGCAAACCAAAATATCAAAGATTTAGGAATTTCAAATTAGTCAAGTTTCTTAAGAAGAATATAATGAGATATCTTATCGAAGGCTTCAGGAAAATCAAAATAGACTGTATCGACCTCGATTATGAACAACAGGAGAAACCAATGTCAAGAACTTATTCGGGTTTAATTCTGTAGATTTACCTTTCATAAATCCGTATTGTTCAGGAATAACACAATGTTGAACGGAACTATAAAGATAATTATAAATAAGTTTATCAAAAATGTTAAGTACTACATCAAGAATAAAAATAGGTCTATAGTCAGTTACAGTCCTACCATCTGTTTTAGGAATTGGAGTTACAGCAACAGTTTTCCATACATTTGGTAGAGATGAGATGCTAAACTCCAATTAAACGACGATGTCAAGATTGGAGCAATTATCTCAGATATACCTTTGATTATAGAAATCGGAATTTGATCAATAACTACAGAGGCTTTAACATTCAAAGTTTTAATAATATTAAGTACCTGTTTAGTATTAAAAACATTTGATCAGTACAAAATTGATTGGCCATAGAAATATCATTAGTATCATTTACATTAACATCATCTTTATGACAAACAGCTTAAAATTGCGTGGCCACAGCCTCAGATACCAATCGAGGATCAAAATCTTTTAGGGTTATTTTTATAGTTTTTTTTTTAATTTTGATATAATATTTAGTTTTATCAATAAGAAATTGTCTCTTAAAATTAGAACGATATTTAGAAAATACATTATAAACCTGAGCAGATTGGGTTCTTTTAAACTTCTTATGAACATTATTATTTTTATTAAGCAAATAAATTAAATTACGAGAATACCATCTTGGATATTTAGAAATTGATTTAGTTGCTAATAGAAAATTATTCCTGATCACTTCAAATATAACATCGCTAATATTTTGAACAACACCATCAAGATCTTGATTCAACAAAATATTGGCCCAAGGAAGTCCTTGGATTCCTCTATATAAAGAAAGATAGCCACCCTTCTGATATAACAAAAAACTATCACTCGGTATCTCCTGTATTAGAGATGATAATTTGACAATTTCAATATGATCGTGATACTGATCGAGCGGAACCAGAGGTGGTGCATTATTACTAAATTGAACACAAGTATTATGCAGAATAAGATCGAGACCAAACCTCGCAGAGTCAACATTCAGATGCATATCATCCAAGAAATTAAATACAATTTTAGTATTGGGTTTAGAATAGTAGTTTACGTCGCTTGAAAAATTTCTATTCGTCCAATCAACTATGGATTTATTGAAATCACAATAATCATTATTTCATAATTCAAAAAGTTCACTCTAGACACAATAAAATTCAGATAGTTCATAAAACTTCTAACAGAATAAGTTGGATGAAAGTAACAACGTGCAATTAATAATTTTTATCATTCAATGTATCAATTTCAATCTCACATTCAGTCTCCGATTCCACATCAATTCTCCTTTGACAACTTATGTTTGTTTTAACTGCTAGTAAAATGCCACCATCTTTGTTACATTGATTAGAAATATAATTCCTATCAGATCGAAAATATTTACAAGTTTCAGGAAAGTAATCACCAGTATGTTAATTGTGGCTAAACCATGACTCTGTTATAGCAATATAAAAAGAACAGTCAGCAACAGAAGAAAAAATATGTTACTTTTAGTTCTAAGTCCACGAACATTTTGATACCAGATATGAACTTCCATATTAAACTAGTTGTTGTTGTTCACATTATCAACCTGGTTCTCTAAATTGGTTGTTTAGAGCTTACCATAAAACGGACCAATTAATATGCCAACTGGGCCAAATCGTAGGGTCATTAATAATTCCAGTCAGTGTCAAACACTTCAACATGAGAAGAGGCATTGGTATCATATTTGGTTTTTGATCTAGTACATTTGACATAAGTTACATTTCTATTACTGACAATATTTTCAACATCGCTTTCATTTACTGATGGATCAAATCTAGTAACAAATAATGGTCTTTTTCAACTTTCAGCAACCAAATTAATTTTGTTAGTACAAGTACCAAAAATCAACTTACCTTGATTTTTGTTTAAACCAGTTCCTTCTATTGTCTATCTCTCTTGATCTTTTATTTTCTAATCTCTTTTCATTACGTGAAATAACTTGAACCTATTGTTCTCTATTCTTATCAAACTCTACTTCTTGACTAGAATCCAAAAACTATATATTCTCATTTCTAGTCAATTCAGGGAATTGATCAGAATCAGGATCTACAACATTTCAGTTCTTATCAAAAAGTTCTATTGATTCCATCATAAAACAATTACAAGATTTTTTCAAGAGTAATTCTTTAAGTTTTTCATTTTGGGTCCTAAATTGCACTATTTCCTCTTTCAAGCCTTCAAATTCCCTTACAAAAACACTCTTCAGGTCATTCAGTTTATTTTCCAAATATTTTTTTTTTTTAAAGGATCGTCATTAGTTAACCTTTCAAAATCTCCCTGATTATCTTCATGCAGAGGTACTTCAGAAACCCTATCACCCTTTATATAACTATTACATTAAAATTCGGACAACTGAATGGAACTACTGTCCATTTTTGAGTGTGATTCAGCACATACAAAATGACACTTAAGTAAACAATTATTGGATTTGATGGACTTTTGTCTACTATAAATGGGCTGCTTATAGAAAGGACAATTTTCATCAGCAGGGGTTATAGTATATTGTCTATTAATAAACATTTAATATTCACATGGATATATACAAAACAAATTTTACACACTACTGGCCTTAGTGTGCAAACCAAAATTTAATAAACAACAATGACAGGTTAAAGAAAATACATAAAGCTTACAAAGATCACAAAATTCGCTTCTCGACCTGCATTAGGATCTAAAAGAAGACCACATGACCCAACCTGCCAAGTGAGGAACATAAAAGAAATATAATAATAATAATAATAATAATAATAATAATAATAATAATAATAATAATAATAATAATAATAATAATAATAATAATAATAATAATAATAATAAAGCGCATAAAACATAAAATAATTCACTGTATTATCTAAAAACATTTTTGAAGTCTATGCCAGGCCAAACATATTAATAAAAAACATAAAATTAGTTTCGATGGTAGTTTTATAAAGCATTTATTTATTTCGCTTAGCACAGATTTCAAATATCTAGGATCCATATTAACAGACAAAAAACATATTTACGAAGAAATTAAATGCCGACTAAAAGCACGGAATTCGTGTTATTATTCAGTTCAAAATCTAGTACATTTGACATAAATAGTAAATCTTTTGTCGTCGCAAATCCTATCGAGGAATTTGCAGCTTAAAATATATAAAACGATAATAATTGATAATCATCTGTATGGTAAAGAAACATGGTCGCTTACTCTGAGGGAAGAACGTAGACTGAATGTATTTGAGAATAAAATCGTGAGACGAATATTTGGACTCAAGAGAATCGGAATGGGAACTGGCGAAAACTTCATAAAAAGAAACTACATATTTTATACCGTTTTCCGAATATTGTCAGGGTCACCAAATCTACACTGATGAGGTAAGCTATCCAACTCCTCGACAAGTATCGCATTGAAACTTGCACAAGTGGTAGGACATATTAAAATATGTTAATATGCTTACTCTTACGATTCGCAACGTCGTCGAACCGGAAGTACAATGATCGTTCTCCCATAGCCCCTGAAAGTTATGTACTCTGGTCATACATGGCAGAATGTGATACACTGGAACCTGTTTTGTCACGACGACGAAGAAGACGACAAAGAAATAATAATAATAATAATAATAATAATAATAATAATAATAATAATAATAATAATAATAATAATAATAATAATAATAATAATAATCCAATACCAGCGTTCTTAACCTAATTCAGATCACGACCCCCATATTTAACACATCCTCTTGCCAGCGACACCCTTATAATTTCTGGCTTGTAATATTCTCGTGTCGGATTTTTAATATACCTATTGCGGAGGTCTCACTATATCCATGTATTTCTATAATAGTAGAATACATTTCTTGTATATAATGGATACAGTAACTTCCCTAAAACACCTAATTTGGTCCGTTCATTCATATTACAAACAACGAATCCGATCCGTCATACTGTTTCAAAATGGAGGCCGTTTGAAAATTTTAAAACTTCATAACTCCCTCAATTTTGGAAATGAAATCTTTGAGTTTTACGTCCCACGGTTATGCCGGTAGGGCTAAAGGAGACGGTGATGATGAGTTATGAATGAAATGGTGGAATGAAGAAAGTGGGAGGAAGCGGGAGAACCCCGAGAAAACCCACGCACACGGTGTTTGTCCACCACAAAGTTTTCATTTGGCGGGGGCTGGGATCGAACCCGGGACCCCAAGCACCAGAGGTGAATGTTCTATCACTGAGTCACCGCGGCCCTCCCTCAATTTTGGGTCACATGATAAAAAAATAAAGTGCATTTGCATTCTTCTGGTATTTCAATATGCAGTTCTCAAAAGTTTCATATCGTACCTTTTTCATTTAAATTGATTTTTAATCAACTCTGGATCTGTTGAAAATATTTAGTAGACCAATTTTTTGTTGTTCTTTACAGTATGTATACAAATAAAAATTTTCTATCAGAACAAAATTCAAAATAATAATTATTTAAAAATATTTTCCGGTTTTAGATTTTAATTATATTTATCTTTTTCGCTTATCTTCGCGAACCCTACGTTGAAAAACCCTGTCCTATACTATTTGTTCTTCTTGCAACCCTCGTGTTCGTGTGTATTGAGGCGTCAAGCCAGTGACTCAAGGGTTCTGACTTCAAATCCCGGCTGGGGTATGATTGTTTGTGGATTCTAAAACCTTTATAGCAGTGCTAGAAAACACTCAAAACGGACTAAAGTCCCTCGTTACTTAACGGGCAAACAATATAGCCCATTTGTTGTCTTCTTCTCATTATTATTATTTTTACTCATCATACTGCTCATATTAATAATACTATTACTACTACTACGAATAATAATAATAATAATAATAATAATAATAATAATAATAATAATAATAATAATAATAATAATAATAATAATAATAATAATAATAATAATAATAGAGAGCCATTTTTGCGTTGTGGTTTCAGCGTGTCCCTTTTCTCCACGGGGTAAACGTGTTCGTTTGAAACTTACGATCGGTCTATCGTATCGTGTTCCATTTGACATCGGTTCACATCAATGACGTACTAGGGATTCTAACCACCAGCGACTGTTATCATCTTGAGTTCACAATATTTGTCTTCCTGAGAAAACAGGTTCTAATGTATCACATTCTGGCATGTATGACCAGAGTATATAACTTTCAGGGGCTATGGAAAAACGATCATTGTACTTCCGGTTCGACGACGTTGCGAATCGTAAATTAAGCATATTTCCATCTTTCAATATGTCCTTCCTCTTGTGCAACTTCCAATGCGATACTTGTCGAGGAGTTGGACGGCTGTCCTTGTGAAAAAAATCCCTTATCCTGACAGCGTATATTGTACAAATATGCAGTATCCTTATGTTTACTACAGAAATCAGTATGGGGCATATGTTATCCATATCCTACATATGTATTGCCCTTAGACGTTACATCATGCCGTTGAAGAATGTATGGCATCTTACAGTCTTCCGGGTATTACATAGTGTACGTATGTTACATACGTCAGCTATATGTTACATACGTCCTTCTGTATGTGAGATCCTGATCGCCTACTTACTGTTCTTTCGTTCGTACGAAAAGTACGTTTATTTGGAACACCTCTACGGAAAGTACGTATAAAATATAGTTTTTCAGTTATACGTATGCTGTACGTTAAGCCCAAAAACTACATTATTTACACCTGTAACCTACGTTGTTACGTACGCCACATACGATTTTTTTCTCAGTGTAGGAGGCTCAGGTGGGCAGATCATGTAGCCAGAATGGAAGAAAGTAGGAACGCTTTCGAAGTTTTAGCCGAGATTCCAATCGGAAAACGACCATTAGAAAGACCTAGGCGGAGATGGGAGGACAATATTAAGATGAATCTCGAAGAAATAGGAATTCAAAGTAGATACTGGATACAGTTAGCTGAGGAGATGGAGAACTTTTGTGAATACGACATTGAACCTCCGGGTTCTATAGGCTATAGGGTCAGTTAGTTAGTTAGCACAAATTTAATTTTTTGAAGGAAATAATAATGTATTATTTTATGCTTTTAAACGCTTATTATTATTATTATTATTATTATTATTATTATTATTATTATTATTAGTAGTAGTAGTAGTAGTAGTAGTAGTAGTAGTAGTAGTAGCAGTAGTAGTAGTAGTAGTGGTAGTAGTAGTAGTAGTAGTAGTAGTAGTAGTAGTAGTAGTAGTAGTAGTAGTAGTAGTAGTAGTAGTAGTAATAGCAGTATTTTCTACATTTTAACGCTTTTATTATTTTTTACTTTTTAGTATTTTTGCTGAAGTCGTTATTTTTATTTATTTATTTATTTATTTATTTTTACAAAAAGATGTTATTTAAATAGATATGAGTAAATTCAAGACAAGAAAGATTCTGAATTAGAAACACCAAGCCAAATAGTATCTACAAAATGCTATTAAATAAACTAATAATATCTTCAGGTATTTGCTTATAGGATATAAATTTGTTTCCATAGTTTATGATATCATAATTAGCAGACATTCAAATTCCTGCACAATGTCAATGATTCTGAAAATTACGTAGTTCATTAAATAAAAAAAAAAATATTAACATGAAATGGTCCACTTTGCAAAATTATTTAATTGATTGCTATAATTGAATATTTACAACAAAAGGTAAAGAGCAGTGGAGAACTTAATAAAGACCCCGAATGTCCCTCTGAATAATTTGGAATTCATACTTCGAGATAAAATCTTCTTGAAATATAGTCTCAAGCAGCATTTAAGAATTTCTAGCCTAAAAGAATAAAGGTTGCACTGTATGTAAGTTTGCTTCCGTTGAATCTATATCATAAACATGAACCCTATTCATAAATGGAAAGGGACTCAGTCTGGTGTAACGGTAACTTCTAAAAAGAAACAGGCATGCAAACAGAAGTCGCTAACTACACTATCACTTACCAACCTGACACTAATTAATAGATATCGCTACCCGCCGTATCGAGTGTAATGCTATATCGTTTTAAAAACGCTAGTAATACTTATTATAAAACCAATATGTATGCATGCATGCATGAATAACAATTTGTAATCAAATTAAAAAGTATAAAATATTATTTGAACTTGAGCTATAATGGTAAATATGATTTTACTTTTAGAATGAATATGCTTATCACTAGCTTTTTGTCCTAAACTATTAATAAGATAAGGACATTATTTTGTTGCTGTTCTAAACAAATCAATATAAAATTGTTTGAGTTAATTTCATTTGAGTTTAGCGTCTCTTTCAGCAGTGAGGCTATATGAAACGTAGACTTAAAGCGTAATGTAGAATCAGTATCACAAGAGTTTTCCAGCGGAAATCGAATCCGAGTCTCCCACGCAAATGCTGCGTAAACAAAAAATTGTAATCAAGTCTAAAAATTTCAAGTTTTATTGCACTCCGTTCTAAACGTAATACCCGAGTTTGCTGAGGACATAATGTGTTTATAAAATTTTAGTTACTATACTAATACGAACTGCTTTTTTCTTTTTCATGTTTTCTATTTAGAGTACGAGGTGGTGTGTTAACGCGTGTGTGTAAAGCATTGTTTATCTTTATTGTCATGATTTCATTTCTGAAAACAAAACAAAACAGTTAAAATGTGACACGTCTAGAGGAGGTTCACCCATTTCATTCATAGCGTAACTTGGCAATTCTTCCGCTCTGAGTTTGCAATCCCCACCATTTCCTATTTCTACTTCCCTCCGAAAACCAACATGGTCCATAAAAGAGAATTTTTCTGCCAACAAATATCCTCAAATGCTTAAAATATGTCATGTCAGTAGTCTCTTGAGCAATTTCGACGAGTTTACTCCTTATTCTCGCCTTTTGATATGCATTGGGTTTTAGTTAGTGAAACATGGTTGAAGCCTTCCTTAGACGACAATCTGGTTAGATTATCAGGATAGGCCTATATGCTGTATAGAAATGATAGAATTAATAAAAAAGGAATTGGGATTGCTATTTACGTTAAAGAAAACTTACCAGTGAAGGTTCATTCTAAATCAAATAACATAACACCTAATAAAACTAAATATCTATTAGTAGAAGTAACATTTGATAAACAACAGGCATTAGTCTCAGTGGCATATTGGAGACATTCGTCTTCATAGAAATATTTTTTTTTCGAGAGCTATTAAAACATCTGAATGATTATCAACATATCTTTATCGTTGCAAATTTGAATTACTACCTTTCTCAAAATTCTGATGAAGTAAGTGAGTTTCGTGAAATTATGTCATCATATGATCCGCAGATATTACCTTTTGAGATAACCTGTTATCAGGCACGTAGCCAGGATTTCGTAAGGAGGGGGGGGGGGGTCCGTGACATGAAATATTATGGTCATCATACCAGGGGCTCGACCATTCTAAACTATTTTACTTCAATATATATTGGTTCGTTTAACCAGGATTTCCTAACGACGGGGAAGGGGGGACGTGACATGAAATTCTAAAGGCTCAGGGACTCGATCAATCTAAACTACTTTACTATCGACATATATTGGTTTGTTATGACAATAAAATGAGGATATGTTGGTAAGTATTTTAATAAACTATGAAGAAATCTCGAGTAAAATAAGAATAATAAAAAAAAACGTATTGAAAAAGATTTTACAATATTTACGTCCTTCCTCTGTTCATTCAAATATAATAATTTTCCTTTCATTATGACCTCAACTATTATAAAAAGTACATATTCACTATTACAAAAAAATACATATTCAATAATGTCTTGTAAAATATTTTACAATATCTGCGTTTCTTTCTCTGTCGAATCAAATGCTAATAGAAATTTCTTTCAACATTTTTTTTGTTTTTATTATTCCGTCAACTCCTGTATGCTCCAAATGACAGGTTAAAGGAGCAGTAGAAAATTGTTTTTAAAATAACATGTTTGATACTGCAATTATGCGATAACGAAAAATTATGATAAAAAACATCCAGCTCTTACACAACGGCACTATGCTTTCCGAAGTTTGAAATTTCCCTGACTAGTAGCAGAAATTCAGACAATTCCGTAACTTTTCTAGAAATTTCAAATCCCTGACTCTTCCAGGATTCTCGCTCACCTCGCCACCATGTATTGCAAGTAATACAAATCTCCTGGTAAGAAAGAGTAATCAAAAGCTTCCTGTAGTTTTTTTTATTATTATTTTAACGCTGATCCTTCTTTTTCTCATTTCATTTTGTTTCATCCTTCCTTAATTTTTTTTTCATTTCTGGTCTCGAAGGGGGGGGGGGTACGGACCCCCCGGCTACGTGCCTGCTGTTATACGGCAAGCAGAGGCTCATGGCTAGATGTCATATTAACTACTCAACCAGAAAAAAAATGAAATGAAATCTTTAAGTTTTACGTCCCACGGTTATGCCGGTTAGGCTAAAGGAGACGGTGATGATGAGTTATGAATGAAATGGTGGAATGAAGAAAGTGGGAGGAAACGGGAGAACCCCGAGAAAACCCACGCACACGGTGTTTGTCCACCACAAAGTTCACTTGGCAGGAGCAGGGTTTGAACCCGGGACTCCATGCACCAGAGGTGAACGCTCTACCACTGAGCCACCGCGGCCCCCACTCAACCAGAAAGAATTATTTACAGTGACCTGGCCTAAGAACACCACAAGACGCGATAAATTTTTCTTATGCTTTATTAGTTCCTAAATACCAGCCAAAAATGATTAAATGCAGAGACCTTAAGAATGAATGCACTAAAAATACTCCATGGTTTCTTGTTAATGTATTTGTTTGTGTAGAAGATAAATTAAATACGTTGAATAAATTAATACTTGAATTATATAATAAATGTGCCCCTCTAAAATGGAAGTATGTACACAGACCGCCATCCCCTTGGATCAATTCTGAAATACTTTCTCTAATGAAACGTGACTCATTGTACCTAGGTAAAGAAATACAAGCGACAGAGACTTATGGACCCTTGAAATGCAATTTTCTTCATCAACAGCATAAATCTATCAGAAACAGGCAAACACAAGAAATAAGAAAAACAAAGATTAAGTTTACTATTGATTTGCTTCACTATGTCAAAGATTCCAAATAGCTTTGGAATAAACTGAAATTTTGGAATAAAGGACTTAACACTAAACCAATATGCTACGGAGTATAAACTCGTTCTTTCATTGAAACAAATAGGATTATGTTCATAAACAAGACAATTTTGAAATAAAATAAAAGATATTTTTCCCATAATATACCTTTTTAACTATTAAACTTATTGATAAAATAGGTTAAAATTTGTGCATGCAGATATCATTAGAAGTATATTGTCTGACATACTTTCAAATATCATCAGATCAATAGTGTTGCCTACCAATCATATAGTTATGTTTTTTTTTTTTTTTTTTTGAATGGCGTTACTCTAACAAGGGATGTGCGTGACATCGAACACTCGGAACCGCACATAACTGTGCTTAAAATATAAATCACTTACCCCAAAAACAGTAATATGAGCCATTTCCATGCAAATCTGTGCGTCTTACCACGAGAGACATTTGAAGATCTAAGAGACGAGATTTGGTAATTCGAAGGCACAAAATATCGAAATAATAAGACCAAAAATGCACGTACTACAATCTCGGGACCGATTGCTATATTTCCCTCTGCTTAAAATAATTACGCTATTTGAACTACAAACCTTTTCCACTGAGCTTCTAGTGTTGCCCCGCTATTCAGTTCTCAAACTACAGGTGTTTGATTTCAATGAAGTGTCAAAGCAAAGTGGAACAGAACAAAATATATATCTAACTAAAGACACTTTTTCACATTCAACAGCACTTATGCATTCAAGCAGTTCAATATCAAACGCCAGATATATTAATTACATTTTCAAACGATATAATTGGAATTTCAAGATCATAACCTTACCAATCATACTGTAACATGGGTTTGTACTTCCGTGTAAAATGTTGATTCTTTTTAGCATAAAGTGAAATCTGATAATGAAATGATGACCGTGTAACTTTACCTGTGGTTTATCACATTGTAGTCTTACAAAATCAATTATGTTTCTCACGTAAAGCTTATATTGCCTAAAGAAGTACCCATCAAGAAGTTGGCAATATTTTGTTGTCTTTTGTAGCAATATCTTGAGCGTAACATCCTTGTTCGGAAAACTTATATCTAACAGAGTATGATCTTTATGGCCTGATCAGGAATCACACAGCAATAGGCTCATCGCATTGTCATGTACAGAAAACTATTCATATGGTCTTTCGTCATTTGCTCCTTTGCTTACCTTCACTTGAATGTTGTTTCGTGGACACGTTGCGTCAATTTTCTTTGAAACATTTGTGCCAAAAGTGCCTTATGCCTCTTCAAAACATATATAGAGTTTGTTAACTAGTTTGCCACTCATTGATAAAGCTACATCAATTCTATAGTTATGTGTAGAGCTATGCACAGACCAGCTGCATTTTTCTGGTCTTTGGGAGATAATGTTAACAATGAAGACATTTCATAATTAAATTGAGTTTGGTCATTGTTTGAAGCACTTTCTTTGTCCACACTCCCGTCTATTACACATTTGTTTACTTCTTCCACAAACATTTGTGTTTCCTGACTAATATTATGATCTTCTAGTGTATCCTTGTGTGTGACAAACTAATAATATGCCTGAAAGAAATGCCATATTCAGTTTTAAGTTTGTTGATAAGAGTAATCGAAACTTTGAAATTGTCTAGATCAATTTCTTTAGACGCTTCTAGTGCCCACATTTGCAGTTGCCAATAATGAACAACAGATCCAGACGCTATTGCGCTATCAAATATAGAAACAAACAGAAAAAATTTTCTTTCTAGGGTCGAAGGAATGCGCTACGACTAGAAAAGCTCAGTGTATGATAAAAAAAAAATACGAAGTTCTTTCAAGAGTCCGCGTAGATTAATGAGTAGAGTGAAAGACTACAAACTCGCAAAGCATTTTGACACCGGAGCAAATCCCATTCCCTTTTCTTTCTTTCCTTTTCTTATTTTTTATTTATCAATTTTTTTTTGCATTTTTTTAAAAGGAAAGTAGGAATCTGTAAGATTTAGATTTTCATGTTCAAAATAACTGAAACAACATAATAAAGAAGTATTTTTTTAAAGTTTTCCTTTAATCTACGTATCAAAATATAATACTATCAGTGATAGTTCTTGTATATTTGCTCCTCTCACCCATCACTTATTTTGATTTTCATTTTTCTTGATATTTTCTAGTGTATCTTATAATTTCTCTTTTGGTGTTGTTAATCAGCATGTTGAATTTGATGCTAAGTAGTTATTGCGTACTGTTTATGTCTGTCTAATTTTCCCTCATTGTCTGCTAACATTGCAATATCATCTGGTAATCGAAGCGTCTATTATATTTTCTGCCCATGAACATTTACTCCTATGCTATGAATGCTCTTGATTCCTTTTATTGCTTCTTTCTTCTAGCAATCTTCTAGAAATCCTTCTCAATCTCTAATGCAAGTATTGCTTCCCTTGTCCTTGCTTTCTTTCTGAATCCAAACTGGTCACGTCCTACTACTTCTATCTTGGATTCTAATTTTCTATATATTTTCTTTGTCAAGATATTTAAAGCATGTATAAGCAAGCTTATCAATTTGTGATTCCCTCATTTCTCAGAATCTGCTGTTTTGGTATTGCCACTATCTTGCTGGTCTGGAAATCTGTAGGCACCTGCCCTTCTTCATAAATCGTGTTAATTAGCTTATACAATCTGTCATGTAGGTACTTCCTGTCTCGAACTTTCCTGTCATGTACTTTCTGTCGAAAATCTAATGTACTTATAGTAAGATTTCTGCTGGTATCTCATCTACACTTGGAGCTTTCCTATGTTTTAGGTCTTGTAATGCTTTATGTACTCGGATCTGACATGTAGCATTTCCCGAGTGTAACACTCCGATTTTGATAAAATTTGGCAGGTAGATACTACATATGAAATAAACGAATACGTGCTTTCTAGTTTTTGCGGAAAAACGGTTTTAGGGGGCAAAAGTCCATACACAAAATTTTAAAATTTGACGCACGAATCGCAAAAACAAGTGGACCGAAGTGAATGAAATTGTGCATAGATATTGTAGACGTGAAATGAGGGAATAAGTGTTTCGTATTTTCGTGGAAAAAACGGTCGGGTAGTGCACGGACCCCTCCAAACCTCTGATCATGAAATATCAAAATTACTAATAACAGTATGTCAGAAATGAATAAAGGACATGGAGAATTACAACGAAACTGTGTTTAGAGACAATACACAAAAAAATAGGCGAACAAGTATTTTTTGTTTGTTTGTTTGTGCGCGAATACTGTTGGAGCCAAGGCCCCCAATGAAAAAAGTAAATATTACCGTAGAAGCGCAGGAAGGAGTGGACCGGAGCGAATGAAATTGTGCGTAGATATTGTACATATAAAATAAGGAATACGTGTTTCACAAGTGCCCCCATCTGATTTGCTTCAAATTTGGCACATCAACAGTAAGCACAAAAAGTATATTGTACGTATTTTATACTATTTCGGGAGGCACCTTTAACTCTTACAATGTTTTTCTCCGCGTAAACAAAAGCACGTGCCGATTAATTTCTTTTTTCTGTTGATGTCCAACTTTGAAGCAAATCCGATGGCGACACTTGGGAAACACGAATTGCCTTATTTTAAATATGCACTATCCACACACAATTCTATTCATTCGGTCCACTCTTCCTGCGCTACTTTATTTATTTATTTATTTATTTGAGGATCCCTTGGCCTCAACACTGTATTTCCGCAGAAACTAAAAACACATATTTGATTATTTTTTGAGTATTTGTTTCTAAACAGAGTTTCGTTGCAATTTTCCATACTCTTTAGGTACTTCTGACATATACTTATTTGCACTTTTGATATTTCGTATTCAACGGTCAGGCAAGATCTGTGCCACACGTAATTCTTTTTTTCTTTTTTTCAGAAAAATACGAAAGACATATTCCCTCATTTTACATCTACAATATCTGTGCACAATTTCATTCACTTCCAGCCACTTCTTCTTGCCTTTCGGGCGTCAGCTTTCGAAACTTTGTGTGGGGCTTTTGCCCCCCTAAAACCGTTTTTCTGCAGAAAATAAAAACCGGTATTCGTTTATTTTTTGCGTATTGTTCCTTCACAAAATTTCGTTGCAATTCTTCATGTTCTTTAGGCACTTCTGACATACTGTTAGTAGCACTTTTGATATTTCGTGATCAAAGGTTTGGAGGGGTCCGTGCTCACCCAACCGTTTTTTTTTTATTATTTTTTAGGAAAATACGAAACACGAATTCCCTTATTTTATGTCTACAATGTCTGTGCACAACTTCATTCACTTCGGTCTACTTCTTGTTGCCTTTCGGGAGTCAACTTCCAAATTTTGTGTGGGAGCCTTCGCCCCCCTCAAACCGTTTTTCCGCAGAAAATAAAAAAGACATGTATTCGTTTTTTCATATGAAGTATCTACCTGTCAAATTTTATCAAAATCGGCGTGTTACACTTGGGAAGTGTTACATGAGAGTATAGAGTCTCCTCTTGTCTGTTTTCAACTTCCTCCATACTTTCTAATTCTTCTAATTACTTACCGCTTGCATAAAGCCTTTCTAAATATTTATCTCTAAATATTTCTTCCATGTTTTCACTCCAGCTTCACTTGTGAGTCTTCCTTCTTCATCTTTTAGTGCATTGGACTTCAGTATCCTGGTTTGAAGTTAATACTGACCTTCTTATATGCCACATCTACTCTTCCTGTGTTCGTATTCTTATATAAGTCTTCGCGTTGTTGTTTAATCCACTCATCCTTGACTACTCTGCGTTTACGAATGATCTGATTTGTTATTCTTTTATACTGCATCTTAGCCTCATTGTTGCTGATGTTCTTCAATTTCTTTCTCATCCATTAAGTCCAGAATTTTCTTCGTGATCAATTCTTTCCTTGCTATTTTTTTTTCTCATTACCTTGTCATGTTTTGCTCTTGTTATTCATTTTCTTGTTGTTGTTATTGCCGTTATTCGGCGTTACTTTTCCTAGTGTTGGTTAAATATCCAATTTTGTTACAAATGTTGAGATTATTTCAATTTTTGTTATGCTACTTTTGGAGACAATGGCAGCAAATTCTCCAAGGTGTTTTAAGAAGCAAAGGGGGGAAGAAAAATCTCATTCTATCGGTGAAAAAGAAACTATATTATTACATGTTTGTACGTACTTGGAAGCCAGGTATTAAGAGACGGTATTAAAATTGTTTCCGAAGCAACTCAGAAGACTCTGAAACTACATTAATTGGAACCATAACTATAATGAACAGGCCAATAGCCAGGGAGAGCTAGAGGGGGTAGTGACCACACTAAGTTATTGTTTGCCTCCTCGTAATCAGAGCGTTTTAGATATATATTTTTTAATTAAAGTAAAACTTCAAGCGTACGTATAAAAATTCTTGCTACTTTATTTATCAAATTAATTCAATTTACTGCATTGTACTGTTTTGTGCATAAAATATACTTTTTGTAAGATGTACGAGAGATCTTTTTTATTTCACTAAATAATACTTCAGAGCTGATTATAGAAAATACTTAATTTCACTCTTCATTGATTCGTACTAGTCCGAATTTACAATTGAATTTCGGTCTGTTACTCGTACAATTAAAATAATGATCGTCATGTTCGTACTTCATCTGTCGGTTCAGGATAAACTGTCTGCGATACTCAGTAGGGAAAAGATAAGATACAGAAAGATAAGATACAGAAAGATAAGATACAGAAAGATAAGATACGTTTTTCAACTGTCTATGACATTGCTAATAAATCGTAGAATAAAAAAAATTAGTATTTTTCTATTTGAATATAAACATTTATTTGAATAGAACCGAATATATAAAGGATAAGGTTATATTCCCTGAGCCTACTCATTCCCTGACCAGTACAATATAATCAGATAATATGCCCATACGTACTCACCCAAGTTTTGCAGTTTAAAAACCGCTGCAATGTAAGCTACGCGTATAAGGCTTAATAATTTTATTACATTTACGTAAATAGGATTGTTGAAGCCTCAGTTAATACACTAAATAATGTCCGCATGTTTGGGCCACCAACCGACCTTTCGAAGCGAAGTCATATTCATACTTAAGAAATGACCAACAATATTAACGCACAGTGATTTGATAGTAGAATGCTAAATTTGGCATTCAAGTTCGTCGTAGATTCGATAAGAAATGCATTCAGGGAGAAGCCCGAGGAAATTTACGCAGGAGAAAACATTTCTCTAATTAAAAATAATGTTAATTATGTCCATCCAGTTTTCTGGGAATTCTCCAGTACTATTATTTCAACATCGTTTTTTCAGCCAATGGAAAATACTCGTAAATAGTTTACATTAATCCATGAAATGTAAATAACTAATATAATTGATAGAGTTTGGTAAGTAGTGGTCCATGTGAACATTTATGGATCGACTGAAGTGTTTTGAACACATGAACTAACATTTAAATCAACAAATAAACATATATGATAGCACAGTGATGATTATAGTTTCAGTTGGCTGATTCTGAATGAAAGGGAGTGAAATTTCTATTTTGACGTCCCACGTTTATATCCTGTAAGCTGAAAGACAGATGATTAATGGCAATGAATGATTATAAAGGAATTGGTTTAATAGTCATATGGAAGGAAACCAGGAGAAAACCCACGGATATGATATTTTCCACCATAAACTTACATGACCTGGGATCGAACCAAGGACACCTCGCACCAGAGGTGAGCGTTCCACCATTTATCCACCATATTCTCTGATTACCGAGTACAACGTTTGTGTTATGTCATGACGAGGAATACACAGCATTCTGTTCCAGTGAGTGAAGAAGTATAAGAGAAACCAATCTACACTAAATAAAGGGCTAAATTCTTCAAACATTTGCTTTACTGAATGTTATTTTTCTTGTGAACCTCAGAAAACTTACAAAGTGAAATACTTCCACGATCTAGTCTTCCCAACGTATATCAAACATTACCATACAGAGAAAATAATAATCTTTCAGTTTAATCCCGCGATTATCTCCTTTAGGCTAAGGGAGACGCATGATTAAGGTAAGTGAATGATGATGGAAGTATTGACGGAATAAGAATGATGAAGGAAAGAGGAGTTCCCCGAAAAACCCAAGGACACGATGTTGTCTACCACAAACTTACTTGGCTTGGGATCGAATTATGAACCCCATGCATGAGAAGTAATTGCTCTACCGCTGAACCAACGTGCCCCACACGCGAGAGAAAAAATTATAAATACAGTAGGACGTCGATAATCTGAACGTCAAAGATCCGAAACGTCAAAAATCCGAACGCGGTCCCTAGAAGCTTTTCACATTTTGTCTTAGTGCTAGCGATAAGCAAACAATAGGGTTGTCCGTCAGCGTTATGCGAAGTCAATATTTTTATGAAAGCTCACTCATATGTAATTGTTTGTCATACATATTTTTATTTTTATTTTCCCTTAGGCCTATACAAGTTAAGTTTTAAGTATGAGTTACAAGAACAGTGTAATTTAGTATACGAGCAGGTTCTTCAGAAACATTAAATGTAAGTAGCCTTAAGTGCGGTATTGCAATTACAGTATGTATTGTATAACCACTGTATCGATAAAAGAGCATACTGTACAGTACATTTAAGCCTAAATAGCATTTTCTTGGTTATTTTCGAAAATCCGAACTACCTGTGGTCCCAATTAGTAAGGATCATCGACTTCCTACTGTATATAAAAATATACAACTATAACAATGAAATATTGTGTTGCCACCTGACTTCAAAATGGCCATCATGATGATACCATACAATTTTAGATGCCTTTTTATCTTTATTACCCCTATCCAATATATGATGTCACTCCTTCTAGCCGTCTAAATTTACAAGATACCTTTTCCTCATATTGTATACTGTAATTGCATTGAAAACTTGAGGTTGGTTGGAGCATCATTTAATATTATTGAATTGAACTATTTTTTCTCATGATTTACTTTGGTATGATATGGAACCATTTTAGATGAGACTTGGGAAGTTGAAAAATCTCTTGTATGTTACTCAGTATATACCAACTCCTGAGCATTTTTGGTGCACAACCAAATAGAACAAAGTTAAGGATGAGACATCGTCCATACTATTCTTCTCAGTTCGTTGTAACTAAAATTGTCCTTACTATGAAAGCTTCCCAATTATAAAGTGGGTTTCGCATATTATGAAAACAGATTTAGATTGCCCCTCCATAGGTGTAACATATTTCAAAGTTTTAGCTGCTACTATGCATAAATAAAAAGCTATGGCATAATAAAGATTTGGGAAAACTGAAATCAGACAATAGTAAAATTTTAAATTAAATTCGATTAGCTTCAAACGTATTTGAGCAATCTATAAGAAATTTTAGTGACATTATATACACTATAGAGTCTTGGGTTATGGAATATTAATTTATGGAAATTTCTTGGGTTATGGAATATTAACTTATGTATCAGTGCATATTTTTTCTTCAAACATACTTATAAAGTCTACACAGGTTCACAACATTTTTAATCAAATCGACACGAAAAATTCCATGTGCATCTTTGTGGCCAAGTGGCTAAAGCGCATAATCCAGAGTTCGATTTGCACTGGAAGCTAACATTTTCGATTCAGCATTAAGGTAGATTTCACGTCATTGTAGAAAAGAAAGAAAAATAGTTTTATATGAACCAAACCAACAACTCAATCAGTCCAACAAACACAAACGAAAACGAAAACAGTATTACCAAGATATATTATTAAAATAGTGTTGGTGCAACTGAAATATTCAACTGACATGTCACTTTTAAAAATGAAAAACAGAACATCAGCAACACATGAGTCAGTAGTATCAATCTAAAGCTAACATTTTTGTCCCAATGATTGGATTTCATTGTGAAAGAAGTCTACAGTCTGCGATGAAAAGTAGTGAATCACATGTTGGACCGTCCGATCATCGAAGAAGTTCTTCACTGAAAAGCGCTGTTCGAAAGACCAAAGGATGTGGAAATCGGTGGGAGACATATCAGGAAAATACGATGGGTGAAGAAGTGTTTTATGTTGCTGATCATGGAAAGTCTTTGTGATCGTACGTTGTTCTTTGTGACCGTGACCGTACGTTGAATTGCATGTGTAAGCGTGCATTGAAGAGGAGTTTAGAACAACAACATGGCGGTCGACCATCGTTCTTGTTGCTTGCAGACAGGTTTGCAATCCATTTCATGGAGTGTAACGACACGCAGTGATAGTTTCATTTCGAATGAGAAAGACACAATGACACCATAGATTATGATAGTAGCATCAAAAACTTCTGGTGTTGGAAGGGTGGGTGTTAAATTTATCCTAGACATTGATCACGATCGGAAAAATGTCCCGAACTTTCAAAATTTCCATCTATTTTTTTATCAGAAGTGATAATGTGAGTTTTTTTTTTTAAGGTTATTGCGTACACTCAGAGAATTTCACATCTTTAGACGGTAGTTCTTGTTAGCTGGGGTCAATTCTTGTCACAACCATGAATCTTTCTTTTCCATCTTACCTGTTGAAGATATCCATCAAACGATTATCAATGGTGTATAAGTATCTTGTCTTCAATAGCACGAATCTCTTTTGAAGCTTCGTTCCTATTCTTCCTTAGAATCTCAGAAAGGAGGAAGGGAGTATACGGAGAGAAAGGCTTGAGTGCACTGTATGTCTCGTCACAGCGTTGGGGACGCCATTGTCTAGCATATACGTGACAAATCGACATTATGCAGTTCGCCTGTAGCCATGGGCCTTTGTTTTCAGTGATGTGTCGTATATTTCAATGCTGTATCATCTTTACGAAATTTTAGACACCAACGGCGTATGATGTGTTCATTCATTATTCGTGGCCCCAATCCACTCTTGAGGTTTCTCGCGGGTAGATATACAGAAGGTCCCGTTAAGGAAATCACTCGCAATTCTGTGATCTCCATGGTGTATTTTATATTTAAATCCAGTGTTCCACACCTAGTTTGTCACGACGCACTGGTGTGCTTTATGAGGTGGAAGGTATGACGTGAACTTTTACCTATTGTATGAAAGTAATCTTCCTGTTTTTCATTATTACTATTATTTTACCGCACTCTATTTCACATGCTTGTACAATATTTCATTCCCTGAATGTGCTTTACTGTAACAGTATTTTCGTCAATTGTTAGAACAAAACAAAGAAATAAAGAATGTTCATGACGGTTGTAGGATTTCTTTCAAAAAAAAAAGTAAAGGAATTTAATCATAAAGCAGTCGAAGGTAAGGTGGCCAGTGGTCGGAAGTATTTCCAGCCGCCATGGCTACCTAGCACCCAGGACTTTTTCAACATGAACAAGAGGAAATAAACATAAATTCATTAAGTATTACATGTGTTATTATTTTGAAACCTTGTTTGAAAGTATTTTGAAACACTTTTTTTCAACAACCTCACACAAACTAGTGATCTGAGGATACAAACATACAGTAGGAAGTCGATAATCCGAACTAATTGGGATGATAGGTAGTTCGGATTTTCAAATTGATCGGATTTTCGAAAATAACCAAGAAAATGCTATTTAGGCTTAAATGTACTGTACAGTATGCTCTTTCATCGATACAGTGGTTATACAGTGCATACTGTAATTACAATACCGTATGTAAGGCTACTTACATTTAATGTTTCTGAAGAACCTGCTCGTGCACTAAATTACACTGTTCTTGTAACTCACACTTAAAACTTAACTTGTATAGGCCTAAGGGAAAATAAAAATAAAAATAAGTATGACAAACAATTACATATGAATCGGCTTTTATAAAAATATTGGCTTCCCACAACGCTGACGGACAACCCTATTGTTTGCTTATCGCTAGCGCTAAGACAAAATGTAAAAAGCTTCTATGGACAGCGTTTGGATTATCGACGTCCTACTGTAGTTATCACTTACCTTATATATATAGGCTCAGTTCATTGATTTTATTCTTACTAGTATATACAGTTCACTGTTTAAATAATTACACATTAGCTTGATTATACGGAAAACATGTTCAACGTGTGCATCAGTTATCCAGTGAAGCATTTCCGTTTCAGTTTAAGAGAATACATAAGAAATAGATTACACTTTCAACAATGAGTCAAGCGGGCCGGATGAGAGAGTTCAATGGGCCGACTGTTGCACATGACTGAATTATAGCAAAATACTTAGAGATCATAATGCTTTTCTTATTTTCATTTCTTGATTTTACTGCACAAAAAAATGTGTAGTTTCAAATTTCTTCTTAAGTAGACTATAATGTGAAAAGAGACCGAGTCCCGGCAAGCAAGTAGGGAAGGAAACACACAAAATTCACAACGATAAAAAATGAAGCTAATTTCGACTAAAAAATAGAAAATAAAATACATTTTTAAAAATTTCAAAACGTGTTTTCCTTAAAAAGTGATAGAAATTGTGCAAAATGTTTTTAAACATCATAATAAAAATATATCTAAAAAAAATTTTGTTATCAAGAAAATTACTTTTAAGAAAATCTTGCTATTTATGCATGACTTAAAAGAAAAGCATGGAGAGTGCTCTGACACACATCAATTTATAAATTCTCTGTAATATTATAATATAATATTATTTTTATTATTAGTAGGGCCTATGTACTGCGTGCACAATTTCAATCGAGTAAATCTTCATGTTAAGCGAGAATGCATATCCAGTTCCCTGACTATGAAAACATTTACAATTGTTCTAACCCCAATCATATCACTGATTTAACCTATTTTACATAAATTATTATGACGTAAAAATAAATATGACTTGTACGAAAAATACGGTTGTGCATTTCAAGAATTGTAATGTCCAATTATTCGCCATAAATTCAATCGTATTTGACAATAAACAGAAGAAACAAAGGCTATTTGAAAGTAAGAAACCACTTTCCACAAACGTTTAAAAAAAGTTTCAGAGAGCGAAAGAAACAATCATGCGGCTTGAAGGAGTATTTTGTCAGCGCGATGTTTAGTTATTCAAACTCTGTAAGAAGTCAAGTTTTTTTTTCTTTTTTTTAATGTGTTTTCTCGTGTGCTCCTAACTTAATCCACAAACTGAGAACATTTGTCTCAATAATACTTTTCCAACTTTACTCCTTCTAAATTCTATTAGAAGAGATAATAATATGAATTGCGAATGTAAAATACCATAGCTGAAAACAAAATATTAAAAGTGTTCAATTTACTATTCTCTGATCCATAACATAAAATCAATCATTGAGTTTTTTTTTTTTAACAATAGAATTCTCTAATTTTAGAAATACGGCGAAAAATTAGAATGTTGCCTTCGTTTTTTTATCTTTTTATCTTTACCTTGTCTTTTCTAATTTTCTAATTACTCTCTTTTGTGTTGAGGCTGAGCACCACCAAAAAATTCTGGAGGTGCTCGAACACCGAAGCACTCCCCGAGTCGGCAACTCTGAGTGATGGAAGGTGATAGTCTTTAATAGAATATTTATTTATTTCCTTCTGTCATTCCCAATATTATTTTAATTCTAGTATTTTTTTTAAATCCATGCAATTTATTTGACATCTCAGATAAAAATATTCCTCTCTTACTTAACAATTTATTTTATTATAACTGTTTTATTATCTCAATTCGAATGAATAATAATCATAAAAGTTTATTACTGTATTTCTTCTTCAGTTTCCGTTCAAGATCGAGAATACGTTGTATGATTTCATTTCCAAAATACATTCATTTGGTTAAGTAAAACATAATATTCATTAAGATTTACTTTTCATGACTTTTACTTCTGAGTAGTTTCCAAGAGAAGGGATGACTCCCTGTGGTGGCATCGTCCGGCCTTCGACTAGTCTTATATCGGTATATAAAAAATAGCCCACCCAAAATGTCTCTGCTCCTCCACTTGCCCCCCTCTTCAAGAATGTAAACTGGCGTTACTGCGCCCGTAGTTTGCTCCGTAGTGCTGTATAGGACAATGCTAGTTGTAAAGTATTTTGCACATAATAAAACATGTTCCATGCACGGAGGTAACACCACCACTCTGTGAAACTGCATGTGAACGTGAGAAATTTCCGTAATAGCTTGTGGGTTGACGATGGTGTGTATGTGCGTAAGTGAATAAATATCTGATATTTCATCATATGTATAGTTAGTAATATAGTACTACTACCGTAGTAATTATTATTGCTTAATACCGTGGCCCAGTGTATTGGGCTACATGTAAATGAGGAATATAAATTTTGGACATCATTTACTGGTTCCATTGATAACAAAGTACACAATATACATATACTGTGGTACAATATACATATACTGTGGTATTAACTCTCTTTAGCAGAATGTATGCTCCTTGGAAGGTAAGAAGGATCTGACGTATCATATTATGACATGAAATTGATTCCAGATGATTTTCACAGAAATATTCGAAGAGAAGGAGCATTACATCTAATAATAATTGAAGTAAGCTAACACGAAATAAATCCTAGTAAATAAGTAATTGGAATTCTGGCAAATTTATCAGTATTCAAGTATCTAACAATGGAATATGCATACTTCCAATATAAAGATATTGATAAGTACATGGGCATCTCTTGACGGCTATATACATAACATGTATGCCCGTATACATGACAATTGCCTTGTCGTACAAAGTGGCATATTATCATTCAAACCAAGTTCGTGTTTTCGAAGATAGTAGAAGTATTTCCAGTAATAAAGAGGAATGCGGCTACGATAAGTGAAGGAAAATTTGATGTTGAAATCTTAAGGAACTTCAAAGTTCAGAAGTAATATCAGCGTATTTTTTTCATCGAATTGTTTTGCAGTACATGCATTCCATTAGACACGGTATAAATGCCATTTTGAAATTTGTAAAATTTAGTGGTATTTTTCTAATCTATAGTTGCAGAATTTTGGTATATTTTTGGAATCTTACGATGTTGAATGACAAGTGGGTATTGTGATTATTGAATTTTATTTTTACACGTTAGCAGTTACCAAGTGAAAAATACAGAAAATCATTCATTACATTGAATAATAATAACTTCATAGCATTCTTTCATAACGGAAGTTTTTGCTTTTGAGTGTATGTTCTTCATTTGAATCTTCCTGTTCTATGCGAATAAGTCTCCATTCACATTTTCTTTCCCTTCTAGATCTCTGTTACTACAGCCATGTAGCTCAATGATAGAGCCTGGTGCGTGAGGTACCTGGTTGGATCCTAAGTCAAGATTGAGGTTGCGGTGGAGAACATTGTGTCCGTGGGTTTTCTCGGGGTACTGGCGTTTCCTCCAGCATTCTCATTCCACTCTTCCATCACAATTTATTTGTCTTAATCATCCGTCTACCTTAACCTAAAGTACATAATCATGGGACGTTAAACTGAAAGATTTCATTTCATCTTTTCACAAAACTTCCTTCAATATTGTTTTTAATGTAAATTACATTAAAATTCAATTTTCAGAAACACTTTTTGTCAATTAAAACACTTGATAATTAATACCTTGCCATACAAACTTTTTCTTTTTCAGTTCTTAACAAAAGTAGAAAAAAGTGGGTAAATAAATTATTCAAACTTAAAAAATGACATGTTACTGCATGCATAAAACGTTAGTATTTGATGTGTATTTATTACATTAAATCCTCACTAAACACGAAAAAAAAAATCTCAATGCAATATGTTCTATTTAACTTGGAAAGTGCATTCGTTCACATTTAATGCCCTAGGAGACGAGTAATCAATACTTTGAAGGTTTGTATCACGTGATTTCGTGCTACAGTAATATTGATTCCCTGCACTAGTTCTGCTCAAAAGCAGCTGGTGCGTAAACTATATGTGACCTAAATATTATTTATACGAAATTTTCATCCTATTGTGAAACACAACAAAGTATATGAACAACAGAGACCAGCAAAGGGTTGACTGTCGAGTATAAAATTTCTTTCTTACCACATCCTAAGAATCACATATATTGTGCACTTATGATTACAAAAACCTAGACTGTCTTCCAGAAACTAAGTCTAAAAAAAATCATTTAGATCCTTACGTCCCTCGAATCTGTGGCTACAGGGAAACTTATTTTCCCTCCGTAATGACAGAGTAACATGCCTCGTCTTACAAGAGCAATAGACTATCTGCACGTTGTCGCGAAGTAAATATATAATTGATTCATAAAATACAATCATAACAAATTACAAGAATAATATTTATATTATATATAGATAGATAAAATTCAGAACTAGCATAGTGGGTGATGAAGCCTGCAACATACAAGATAACCAAGAAAGCCAGATACACATACACAGACGGAACACTTCCGCAATTATGCTTTCATGGTTTGGTGGTTAGCGTCACGGAACTCTCTAGAAACATTTACTTTAGCATGAGTTCGAATTCTGTCTGCTAGAAATTATTATTTTTAAAGTGAAGAATCTGCATTTTATTGTAAAGTGCATTCATCTTCCATGTACCATATATAAATGCAAGAAAATTATAAATACGCCACAGCTACGAAATATAGGGAATTAAGCAATATATATTAAACCAAATCACAAATCCTTCTCGTCTTGTCTCTAATATGCACGCAGTCCAACTTTCAATTTTCGGTAAGAGAGCACAAACATTTTAATTTCTCAATTAGTTAATTTTATTAGTCATCCGTCTTCTTTACTCTAAAAGGCATAACCGTGGGACATTAACTTAAAAATAATGCCATATATATATATATATAGGGTGCGGGGACACCTTTTTTAATTACTGAAATTTCTTACACTAGTCAAATTTATAAAATAAAGTACAATAGTTTCTGAGAAATTTAGTATTGCTGCATGAGGACAACAAAACGCCGTCCATTGAGATTAAATAATATTTTCAAAATGCCCAATACAATGTTGAACCCTACCAACAACCTTTCTACAAACCTTTTGACACATTTTCACGTTAATGTCAGGAAATTTGTCGGAAATTGCTTATGCTCATTTTGTGGACTGATGGATAAGACGAAGTGGAGCAATTGAGTGGCCATTAAAGCCACCAGATCTAACACCACCTGGCTTTTTCTTGTACGCTATACTGAAAGTTCTTGCTTACAGCCTGAAACCAAAAGCAATTCCTGAGTGAAAACAAACAATATATATATGGGATGCGGGAACACCTTTTTTAATTACTCAAATTTCTTACACTAGCCAAATGTATAAAATAAAGTACAATAGTTTCTGAGAAATTTAGTATTGCTGCATGAGGACAACAAAACGCCATCCATTGAGATTAAATAATATTTTCAAAATGCCCAATACAATGTTGAACCCTACCAACAACACTTCTACAAACCTTTTGACACATTTCCACGTTAATGTAAGGAAATTTGTCGGAAACTGCTTGTTTTAAGTCAGGAATTGTTTTTGGTTTCAGGCTGTAAGCAAGACCTTTCAGTATAGCGTACAAGAAAAAGCCAGGTGGTGTTAGATCTGGTGACCTTGATGGCCACTCAATTGCTCCACTTCGTCTTATTCATCTGCCCTCAAAATGAGCATTTAACCATTCTCGAGCGTTTAACGCATAGTGGGGAGAACACCATCCTGTTGAAGGTAAATGTTATTCTGATTTTGAACTCGGGGCAAGAATTATGTAAAAAGCTTATGTAGCTTATGTAAATCTAAGTGATCTATGTAATTATCTTGATTTATATTGCCATCCAATAATATCGGAAACCCAAACTGTAATTTCTGGTAAGTTAACATTTTTTTTTTCCAAAATGACATGTGCGTTAGCATCGCTCCAGTATACGTGGTGTTATCCAAAATTTTCGGGACAGGTGCTGCCATCTGAAAAGTAGTAGTAGTAGAGTATTGCACCGATAGGTGTCAAGACTAGCATATCTGATGAGTTAGAATGCACAGTTTCGTGCAACTGGGTTGATGTATTGAGTTTCCAGAGTGCTTTTCATGATACTCTGTGTGTGGTGTTTCGATTTTACGATGGATCCGAGAATAGAACAGCGAGTGTGTATCAAATTCTGTGCGAATCTCGGGAAAAGTGCTACGGATACCTATGCAATGATTCAATAAGTGTTTGGGAAACACAGCATGATCTCATCACGACCAAAAAAGACGAGACAAGTGAAGGGCATGCTCATCGTTTTCTTTGATATCAAAGGGATTGTGCACAAAGAATTCATCCCACCAAATCAAACAGTAAATTCCGCGTATTACTGTGACGTTTTGCGACTGCTCCGTAAAAACGTACATAGACGACGGCCCGAACTTTGGCCACAAGGGAACTGGGTGCTACATCACGACAATGCGCCCTGTCACAGCTCCTTGCTCACCAGGAACTTTTTGGCAAAAAACAACACGGCGGTTGTACCCCACCCACCGTACTTGCCGGTTGGCACCCTGTGACTTCGTGCTATTCTCAAAACTGAAAAGCAAGTTGAAAGGCCGTCGGTTCGACACACTTGAGAGGATTCAAAAAGCATCGCTAGCGATGCTAAACACCCTCAAAAACAGAACTTCCAGGATATGTTTGGCCAATTTGCAGAATCGCTGGGACCAGTGTCTTCGTGCGGAAGGGAACTAATTCGAGGGTGATGGCGGACATTAGTCCAAAAGTACATTTTTCACCAGATGGCAGCAACAGTCCCAAATATTTTGGATAAAACCTCGTAGACAAATATGGCTATAGACATGTCCGTTCAACTTGAAGGTTGCTTCATCTGACCACCATATCTTATCAAGAAACGTCTTATCTTCATTAACTTTGTTCTTAAAAATTGAAAATTGTACAAAACTCTAACCGCTTGTCTTTATCTCAATCATACAAACTTTGAAGAACACGAAGGATGTAAGGTCTCATCTTAAGAAGTTTATTTAAAATTCTACGAATACTTCTATCACTAATACCTAACTCTTGAGAAAGACGTCGAGTGATTTTTGAGGAGTGCTCAACAATGATTCTCCTACTTCTACATACTTTTTCTCACTCGTTGAAACTGGTCTACGCACATGACATATTTCTGCAATGCGCGACGCTGTGAACTGAGCGGCATCAAACTACGCTCGACCACATTTCTCCACTGCGTGGCTAACGAGATACTACTGCTTGCCTCATGGTAACCTCATTGCGTTGGGTTGCGCATGCATGATACAGTTGCAGGCCCGTATCCAGGGGGGTCTAGGGGGGCCGCTTCCCCTAAAATTTTAATGGCCCCCTAAAATTTTTCACGGTAGGCTTGCAAATGAACTATAATATGCTTGGATCAGGTCCCCCTAACTTCTGCCGCCCCCCTAACTTCTGCCAGGCCCCTTCCTACATTTTGAGCTGGCTACCGGCCTGTACACTTGCAAATTCACTTCGGCTCAATATAACTGAATCAACCTCTGTAATGTTGTAAAACATTTTAAGTTGAGTTTTGTAGCCAACAGACTATCTTTATCATGAAAGTTGTATGAATTGTTGTTCAATGTTGTGATACAATCTTAATAGTAATCATCAATTTTCATTAACAATCCGTCTCCTTTAATATAAAGGATATAATGGTGGAGGGTGGAATGTTAAATTAAGGTCACCATATCATTTCATTTTTTTATATTAATTAAAAAAAAGAAACATTTCAGATGGGTTGTAATGATTCAGTGTGCATAAAGGGTATAGCTGGATAAGGAATTAAAAAGTACCGTTACACAGATTGCTGTGATGTTTATACCAAAGGTATCTCATATCCAAAGATAACTTTGTACAGAAAATCAAATTCTTTCGAATTTCAAAGTTATTGTTGAAAAGTCAAAAATGAAAAGTTTTTATAACTCGTAAACGACTTAAGTTACAAACGTGAAACAAAATAAGAATATATTTTGTTTGAAGGGATTTACTGAAAACAGAAAACAGTATATTTCGCCCTTCAAATTTCTAGCGAAAAGAGCGTCGAAAATATTCGAATTCAAATATATTCACTTTATATTTGAGTGAACATCTATTTTTCACCAAAGAAGCAGCACCAACCTAATATATTTTGACCATGGTTTGATACCCCGGTGGAACTTGGTGTAGGATGAGGAAAACCAAAGTCGGACACGCCTGGAAGATATGCGAGCCGCGTTACATCAAAAATGTTTTGACCGGCATGAATACCGTCAGAGGAAAAAGATGATCGAGATAGAATTTTTGGCCTGTCATGAATGGTTCTACATGACACTATAACTCTCTTAATTGTACCTGTTCGAGAAACCGCGTGAGAGCGCTAGTGCCGCTGATCGAGCTGTCATTTAACTACTGTTACGTTTTTGTTTAGACTGCGCACTAGCAATTCGAATAGTGTTGGTACTGCAATTCTAGGGCCAGAAAGGAACAGCAGGTTTCGGATATATGTGCATCTGTCATGAAGTCCTTCGAGAAAAATAATTTTACCCTATAAGATCGGAGTCGCAGCCTGTTTGCGAGTAGTACTCATAACAATTGTACAAGCTATTGTGGCAACGAAACTTAACAATACTGTTGACAATTTGGTGCTAATCTTTGATGACAGATATATTCGACACGGCAAGAGGTAGAATAATGAGTATGAACGAAAATCGTATGATGGACGCAAAAAGAAGTTGCCTCTGTGTAAGCCATTTAGTATTATACTACGACTAGTTATATTGTAGATATTCTGATGCCATTCACTGAAATCACAGATGACGCAACAACAGTAAAATGTGTGTTAAAAAATCGAAACGGACTAGCGATGCTCATTGTGTGAACCGCGGCTTTGAGGATACAACTGAATATTTGAAAGAAAGAGGATTTACAGTTTTAATGCCTAAATTGAACGGTAAGAGCAGGCAATTGACTACGGCTGAGGCGAACTTTTTCCGCTATGTTGGAAAAATTCGCTGGGTTGATGAGGTCGTTCATAGTATTCTTGGACAAGAATTGTCTTTTACGTCACCAGTTGGACAACAAGTTGCTTCCTCAAGTTGGATTGTTATGCCTGAAAATAGCTTCTTTTTTTGCATAATACTTTTAGTAATCATCTTAATTCTGACAATGGCCTCGACGAGGATTTAACAAATGGAACCATAGCACATCGCAGAGAGCACATTAGAATTAGAAGAGCTACTGTTACGTTTCAAGAGGGACAAATGTACACGCTCTTTCGCAAAAGTGACATCTGCGTACATCCTGGACTTCCCTTAGTTGACAGGAAGAGGGCTAAAAATTATTTTTACAGATTCCTGTCAGTTATCTCAGGCAGTTTCCTACTCTTCTGAAATCATGAATGAGAACGCCCTTGGCGGCTAAGCGGTTAGCGTACGCGCTTTGGCGTGGGAGACCCGGGTTCGATTCCTGGCGGGAGCTCATGTTCAGATTTCACGTTAATCAGTAAGTCCACGTCTCATATAGACTTGCTGCTGAAAGGGACGTTAAACTAGAAACCAACTCATGCAATGATGAATGAAGATCCAATGATGAATGAAGACAGTATCAATCTCCATTTCCTGAAAGAAAATAGTCATAACGTTAAATTCGAGATACGATCTCGACATATTAGTAGGAAGACATACAAATGTTATATTGAATTTGTCTCTAATACAATAGGATATTTGGGTCTAAAGCCATATTATTGTGGATGTGTACATGGAGATCGAACAGTTGATTTTGTTCATATGTCGCTGCAAACATTTATTACCTTTCACGTGCTCGATACTTTGCTAAGATTGTTCGGCCTACAGAGATTTTAAGCAAATTTTATGTTGCCCGTCGTGTCACTCAGTAATAAACGCACGTAGTGATGCAGTTTGAAGGATCAACATACCGTGTACTCGTGCCGTACTCGGACAGTACTCGTGCCGACCAAAACATGTATGGCGTAACGTGGATTGCATATCTCCCAGGAGTGACCGACTTTTGTTTTCCTCACTTTACACCAAGTTGCACTGCGAGTATCAAATCATGATCAAAATATATTAGAGATAGGTTGGTGCTGCTTCTGTGATGGAAAATTGAAGGTAGCCATTCAAACATAAAGTAAAAATATTTGAATTCCAATATTTTGGACGCGCTTTTCGCTAGAAATTTGAAGGGCGAAATACATTGTTTCTTGTTTTTAGTAAGACCCTTCAAACGAAGTACATTCATATTTTGTTTCACTCTGGTAACTTAAGTCGTTTCCGGGATATGAAGGTTTTCGAATTTTCAATAATAGCTTCGAAGTTTGAAGGAATTTGAAGTTGATTTTTTGGTGAAAGTTATCTTTGGGTATGAGATGCCTTTGATATAAATATCACAGCAATCCATTTAAGGGACTTGTCTTCGCATTATCCGGCTATACACTTTATTTACGCTTTCATTTTTTCGAATTGGTTGCACTGAAATTTAACGTGCAGGAATTTGGAACGTTGCACATTCTTTGATAATGATACAAGCAGTTGTAATAATAATAATAATAATAATAATAATAATAATAATAATAATAATAATAATAATAATAATAATAATAATAATAATAATAATAATTGAAAAATCTTGTCCGTAAAAAGTTTTAAGAGTTAGTGGCTAGTTTCTGGGTGGCTTGACATAGAACAGAGATGACGCTTGTTCTAAATGAGATTTTGTGTTTCGCTTTGTGGATTATCAACGTTATTGAACACGGGACCTATATTATTATGGAATCTCAATCACGACCATGGTTCTACTTCTATGCAGTTGACTAGACACAGATCATAATACAAGATTAACTCTCACATTTTAAGTCATTTTTCACCACACTATCTCGCCTCCAAGAGAGTTAGATTACAGAACCACACTAACGTCGCAGGCTGCTTGTTCTAAAATCTTGCACTGCTTGCGCGCTCACTTTACTTTTCTTTCTTTCTTTCTTTCTTTCTTTCTTTCTTTCTTTCTTTCTTTCTTTCTTTCTTTCTTTCTTTCTTTCTTTCTTCCTTCCTTCCTTCCTTTTTTTCTTTCTTTCTTTCTTTCTTTCTTTCTTTCGTTCTTTCTTTATTCATACATTGCATACATATTTAAACATGATGGGCCTTATGCAGAGTCATTCTGATGCTTGATTAGTGAAATACTAAAGAAATCGACTAACATATGTTTTCTGTAGTAGTCAGGCTTTTAGTATGATGCTAACCAAATTTCAAAACGACTATGCATAGGTCTAAGGCGGGATATGTTTCTACTTTTACTGCTTCTCATTTGTAAAACATTTTGAAGTTGGAATAATCTCTTTCAATTAAAAAGTATTCTTTGGTATACTAAGTTTTGTTAATTCATTACATGGAAAATAATATGGAACTCATGTTCTAATTCGACATTTTAATGCACATGTCTTAACGATTAATGCATTTTATGGCAATGGATTAATAGTTTTTCATTCTTCTTTTAGTTTGAAATTTTCGAACTACAATTGGCATCATTCCGACACTCTAACGAAAAAAAATAGGTATGTGCAATTACATTGCCCACAATACCCCACTTGAATGTCATTTGTGCAAATGCCAGAACAAGTCTCGAATAGTCCTAGCATGGAGGTCCGAATGTTGTCCAACACTTGAAAGGGCAAAGCCCGAATAAGTATGTAGGTCTACTTGAGGAGGCTAAAATTCGAGTCTGGGTTTAACATAAGTAAATTTTTTCGTTACTACTCAGTTACTACGGATGAGAATTATACATGAAGTTTATTATTATCTTTCTTTCATCTCACCAAAAATATCTCGAAAGAGACCAAAATGTCCTTACATATGCTGACTACTTTCCCTCCTGTGTATACAGAAGTTTAGAAAATTCGGACTTTACAAAATGCGAATAATGGGGTCTTAAAACTTCCAAAATACCAGAAACGGTTATGCAGGAACATGTTAAACGAGGAGTAATACTTTTTAGAAAAACAAAAAGGTTAATGTTTCAGGTTATTTTTATGGATTCAAATTTCAATCTATCTTCAGGGCCTTGAAAATTGGGTGTGAGAAAATGATTTTCGAGAAATTTATTCTTACAAATTTAAAGTAGGCTGCAGATCCGCACAAATATCTCGAAACATTAATGAAGGGGGGTTGAAAGAAATGCGAACGAGGGTAGTGTTTAACGTAGGCTCCGGAAATTTTGTGAGTGGTTATTTCAGTCTGAAAGATAAATGCGATAGCAGACACAATTCTATTGCTGACGACGACAAATTGAAGGTAATCACCGTTACAGATACGACACGAAAAACTAAGAATCAACTCAACCTAGATCATTCTATTGTCGTACATCATTTGGAGAAATTAGAATAGAAAAACACAAAGAGAAAGAAGAAAGATTGGCACGTGCGTATTATATGAATGGACTGAAACCCAAACAAATCTATACTTTGAATTGCACTCTGCGCTGTGCTTATCCAACAAAGATTACTCATATCTTCACTTTACTGGGACATGCGGTGATTTCGACATTGGATGATTATTGGGTGATGGAACATTCGGTGATTATTGTATTTCTGACCAATATGAACATGACGTGGTTTCGTTGGTTTCGTGGTTTCCGAATTACGAGAATTATAATCATACATATCAATTAATCGTCAAAAGTGTATACACACTTTGAACTGCCATAGAAAATTTATTTTTCAATCTATAATTTAAATTTTCTAGACAAAAGTAATGGTATGTTTCCTTATCAGGTGGAAGCAGAATTGTCGGTTAGAGAGATAGTAAATTCAACATGGCGAACGACATTTTAGCTTTCAAGAACGGAGCAGGTTTGTACTGTAACTGCAGAAAAGTACCTAACAATGTTTGCTGATTCATTTTCTCTGCAATTCTTTCAATGGACGGTAATGAAAGGTTTCATTACCAGCAAAATGGCGCACAGCCGCACTATCATAGGAAAGAGCATGCATACCTGGATCAAAATGCACCATGCCAGTGGATAGGATGCAGGGGACTAATCGAGTTTCCTGCATGCTCTCCAGACCTTTAACTGCTCGATTTTTTTCTTATGGGTCACAGTGAAAGCTCAGATGTTTCGCCCTAAACCACGTAACCTTTACACATTTTGGAATGAGACCCAAATGGTGTGTGGTGAAATCCCATCGGATACTTTGGCGCAAAGTACGAAAGCAGTTGTAACCCAGCAAATAATCTTATATCATTGTGTGTTATTAATTTGTTCTAACTTTTTACCTTAGCCTCGTGTGACAATTATTTTCAAATACAGATTTTCAGATACGTTTATCAGTTTGTTTAATATATTTACAATTGAATTTCGAACGAAGAAACAATTTTCGTTACTTGTGTTATTCTTTCCGTTGCCGGTTCTGTTACTATTTCTATTATATACTTATACCAATATCCATTATTTCATCCTTCATATTGATTATCAACATTAAAGACATAAAGTTCCACATTTTAAAAATCATTGTACTTAAATTAGTTTACATATGTGCCAATTGGTTGTCAAGATCACAAAGTATAGAAGGTAATTACCTTCTTTCAAGAGATACGAAGTCACAAAGTAAGACATTCATTTATAAGAAAACCAAATTATATTGTGCCAATGTGAAAATAAACTGCTGCCAAAAACAAAGTATTAACTATAATGTTTGAAAAAAATTAAATAATAATTAACGTGGCATATTTCAAAATATTCGTGAATTACACTGTATTAGAACAACAAAAGTAATAAATGAAATGGGAGAATTATATTTGAGTTATGAGAATGAAGATATTTGCATAAACATACAAACAAATTCACAACAATAAAGTGTCATTGGTACTGGTCTACCTACATTAGATTAAGTCTATGCAAACGAAATGAATCAAACTTTACTGAATAAAACAAGTATTCAATTAGACCGGTACTGTATATTGAATGAGTTATGGTGCTCCTTCATATTCCTTTTATAGTACCTTGACTTATTAATTATGCGAGTAATTAACAGAAATAACAGAGATTAAAATTACATAAAATATAAATAATCTAAACTAGATCTGAATTTTTAACTAAACCTCTTCAAGTTCTTTATTAGTCTCGGACACTTCAACACATCGTGGGATATTTAATGAACTTCTGTGTTTGCGATTAGTGTAAAAGTCGTCAAAATTAGTTGAGAACTCCTTTGTGACTAGGCGGTTAGCGTACGCTTCTTTGGGGTAGGAGACCCGGGTTCGATTCCCGGCGGGCGCTCAGGTAGTTCGGACACCACGTTAATCAGTAAGTCCCGTCTCATATAGTTTCGCTGTTGAAAGGACGTTAAACTCAAAATCAACTCAACTCAACTCAAAATTATTTCTAAGTGTTAGAATAACATCAGGTTGCTCTTTTCACTCACTGTTCCTGGAAATAGTTTAGAGTGTACAATTTTTCTGAACTCTCTTTTAATATTTCACACCGTACATTGAAGCAAGATGAAATAAAACTATTAACTTTAAGTTTACTATCTGGTATCTGAATTTTTTTCGGGTTGAGTAAATGAATTATAATTTAAAGGAATGTGTTTACCACCATACCTCCGCTATTAATTTTTAAATCAAAATATAACTTAATAGGAGTCAAATAGACAATACTACTGCAAACATTAGTATGCACAATATTTAGAGTTTACAAAATCGGTTCTTCTGCCTCTTCAGATATGTTTGATTCAGGTGAGCTCCTTGCACTTGCAGTTCCAGGATTAGTTATTTCCGGAATAAACGATATTTTCCAATCACTTTCTCACATGTGCCTTGCAATCAACTTATGGTAGATATTCGTCAGATATTAAAGAATTATTACCAATTTCCATATTTAACATATCAGGATCACAATTCGTAGTCCTGTGTGTAATCATTTCTTCATGACTTAAAATTTATCTAACTTCATAATTCAAACGGATCATCTTCTTTATTCAAAACAAAGCTTGATTCAGTTTTGTTTCTTTGAAAATTACTTGTCTTTGCTACAGTGTTAGTTTAATTTTTATCTTTCCCATTATTTTTATTCGATGCAAATTACTAATGAGCACATTAGTATTTTGATTTTTTAATTGAATAATTGGTATTATTCGCAGTAATGTTGGGCATTAAAACTACTTTCATTGACTGTGAGCTATCACAAGAATCCTGACTGAAAAATGTTCTTCAGTTTTTTCGGCTACGTTACTGGAAACGTTCAAAAGATCTTGATCTGAATTCTTTACGCCATCTAATTCATCCCCGAAACTGTCGAGTTTTTTTTATTTAATTAATTTAAACCTCATATATTCCTTGTAAGTCTGTTTTAAATCACACTCACATATATATATATATATATATATATATATATATATATATATATATATATATATATATATATATATTGGTCTAGGAATTAATTCGTGCGGTTTTACAAATGATAGCGTAACTAGCTTATTGTCCCATAGTTTCGTTGATCCAAACATGCGTTGAAAACTACTGTCATTGAGCATTTTGTTTAGTATATGTCAGTTGCTTGAAGCGGAAACAACAACATTTTTTCTTCAACTGAAAATGGCGCATTTTGTGCCTCATAAAGTGTTTTTGCGGAGAGTTATTCTTCATTGCTTTAACATGAAGAAAAGTGCTACCGCAAGTCATCATATTTTAGTGGAAGTGTTTGGTGACCATGCTCTAGCTGAGCGAACGTGTCAGAAGTGGTTTGCACGGTTTAAAAGTGGTGATTTCAGCTTGGAAGACCAAAAGCAATTTGGACAGCCAAAAGAATTTGAAGATGAAGAATTGAGAGCATTGCTTGATCAGGATTCGTGTCAAACGCAGGACGAACTTGCAGAAGCAATTGGAGTTGAGCAAACAACAGTTTCCAAACGTCTCAAAGCCATAGGAATGATTCAAAAGATGTCTTATTGGGTTTCACATGAATTGAAAAGAAAGACGTTGAAAGAAGAAAAACCGTTTGCGAATTGCTGCTTCAAGGACAGAAAAGGAAGGGATTTTTGCATCGAATTGTAACTGGTGATGACAAGTGGATTCATTACGAGAATCCTAAACGAAAAAAGGCCTGGGTGAAGCAAGGTGAACCAGGTCCTTCACAACCGAAACGAGATATTCATTGTGCAAAGGTTATGCTGTATATATGGTGGGATTTCAAACGTGAGGTGTACTATGAACTTCTGAAACTTGGTGAAACTATTAATGGACACCGCTATCGACAACAATTAATGCGTTTGAAGCAAGCTCTGGCCTGAAAACGACCAGAATGGAATAACAGGCATAATAAACTTATTTATCAAGATGATAACGCTCGACCACATGTCGCAAAACCGGTCAAAACCTATTTGGAAAATGTCGGATGGAAAGTGTTACTCCACCCGCGATATTCACCAGACACTGCTCCGTCTGACTACTACTTGATCGATTGCATGAATAACGATTTGATTGGACAGCGGTTCACTTCTTCAGAAAATATCGAAAAATGGATCTTTGATTAGATTGCGTCAAAAGATGAGGAATTCTTTCGACACGGAATCCGTAAATTGCCTGAAAGATGGGAGAAAGTAGTGGCTAGCGATGGACAATATTTTTGTTAACGTATTCATTTACTTTGTTTTTGAAATAAAGCTTCAATTTTTATTAAAAACCGCACGAATTAATTCCTAGACCAAATATATACTACAGTAACGATTTGAAATTAATGAGAGTAACTGTGTCCTCCTGTTTGTTTTCTTTCATGAATATCTTAATCCTGCGTTGATATCTTACCTTAATTTTGCATATGTATGTAGAAACCTAAGTTTTACTGCACTTCAAGAAAAGTATTCAGTTCCCAGATCCTAAGATATCATTTTATAACTTTTAAAAATTTAAAATTCACTTAATCCTGGTTTACAACATTAATCAGAATTAAGATTTATTTTACGTGCGTGACATAACAAATATACTACTCTCTTCGTTTCTAAGTTACTTATTCTATATCTATTGTGACATGATAATTACTACATTTGATGTACCAATAATTATATTTCTTCCTTTTCCAGTCAATAAAAAACATGATCGTTGTAGAATTCATACCTGAATCAGGCTTAATTAAAATACTTGGAGAGCAACTTTATCTAGGTATATACTGTATTCCGGTAAAAAAAATGAAATGAAATCTTAAGTTTTATGTCCCACGGTTATACCGGTTAGGCTAAAAGAGACGGTGATGATGAGAGATGAGTGAAATGAAGAAAGTGAGAGGAAACGGGAGAACTCCGAGAAAACCCACGAGCACGGTGTTTGTCCACCACAAAGTTCACTTGGCGGAAGCTGGGATCGAACCCGGGACCCCAAGCACCAGAGGTGAACGCTCTACCACTGAGCCACCGCGCTCCCTTGCTGGAAAACAGAGCCATTGTATAGAGGAAACAAAAAAATAAAAAAGAAGTGTCTAAAGAACATTGTGAAGGGAACATGTTTTCCCAAAATTATAAAACGGTGAGAAAAACGGAAAACAAACTTTAAAACTATATCTGGATAACTTATAAGCTATAAGATCATCACAATCAGTTCAAGGAATTAATTACGAACTAGTATCCGCTCTATCACAACAAAGTTTCAGAATTCAACGGTACGGCAAATTTGCTGAGAGTTGGGGCAAGAAAATACACTTTTAGTTCTAATGACAATTTTCTAATAAATCACATTGCGAAGATTATTTCAGTTTTTTATTAATGATTTCTGGTGTTCCATACCATTTTGGCTATCATAAAAACAACAATCGTATTATTTTGGCTATCATATTATTTTCAGATTATGAAATTATACACAACATATGTAAGTAAGTCATGTATGAAAGCAGTATGTAAAATCGACTAGAATAACATTTCCACTTTGAAATATAATTTTGTAATGTAGTTTAAGGCCATATTACTAAGTTGCTTCAATTTAAAAGTTAAGAATACAAAAATTCGTGTAGGTTTAAGAATTTTAGAGTGATCTCTATCTACTAACACGAATTATTTAATTACTTAAGTAACAAGTGTTAATTATTGTAATTAGTCATCTCATGATTAGATGATGTAGAGAAAACAAATACTGGGTCCTTATACTGAGAGAGCGTTGTAGCAGAGCCTTATTTGATGGTGATTGTTTTACTATATTAGTGACAATAACATTCTGAACATTAGTTCATGCTATTGTGTGAAAACGAAATAAATTATTTTTTTTCTGTTATTTACAAATAAAAGAAAAAAACATTTTCAAAATACTCCTATTTTCTTTTTTACTTTGTAAAACAATTTCCGGGAGTTATTTGGTCGACTGTGTATTGGAAAGTAGCAAATATCTGAACTGGTCATATCGTGAAAGTCAGGTTTGCAAATCTAACGAAAACGCAAAATACTGTGATTTGATTCATCGCTACCTATGCAAATCAGTTTGTTTGATCTTCCAACTTAGCTCTTTGTCAGGTGAGATAGGTGAGGCGTGGCCTTACCTAGATATTTGAGCGAAAGGAAAGAGAATAAATAAATCTTTAAATCTTCTCTTCGTGTCTGCGTCTTGGATTAGGAATTACCTCGATAGTTTGTGCCTTAATTGAGGTCAGTTAAAAATTTGTCTGACTTATGCACTGCGCATGCTTGCATCAGATAGTGACATTTGTCATCCCCTGCCTGTTGTTTCCTAGACAGAAACAAAAGTGCTCTACTTACAAAATAATGCTACTAGAACAAATAGTCTTGATTCTGATATCCCCATTAGACATACTTACAAACCATTAAATTGAAAAATAACATCCGTAAGGGATCCGAGCAGACTAGTCCAATCGACGAACGTTTTGCCTAGTAGCAACATGACATTTGACATAAAAGACTTACAATCCATATGGTAAATCTTCGCTGTCTTGAAAACATTTAATTGTACAGAATTGTTGCAATATACATACATATCTCACCACTATTCCATAAACTATGTATTATTCGTCCTGTGCTCTTGATTGCCTTCTGAATGGGTATTGCAAGTTACAAATCATGTTTCTTACTGGAGTAGCTGCATTACTCTATGCATGCCCGTAGCCAGAACGCTAAGACAGGGAGGATGATTTTCTTTCAGAATGGGACTAACTTAAGCTCATTTTATATTCTTAACTATTTGTTTTCCGAACATATACGTATTTACCCAAACAAATAACAGAAAACCTCAGAGAGCTGAAGGTAGACATAAGGAAGTCAAGATCCCTGGTTACACCTTAGTTATGGGCTTGACTGTATGGTAGAATTTCTAATTACTTTTATGTGATTAGTGTACTTTCTAAATAACTCATATAGGCCTACCTTTACTTCATGGTGCGCCTATATAAAACATCAATCAAGATCTTAGTGTGAAATTTGATCTCAAATGAGTTTCCACTGGGAGTCAAATCCAGGTCTAGAATCAAAAGCGAAATCCCCGATTAAAGTCAAACTATAATCTAGGGATATTGGATCTGATCAATTTCCTTCTTAAAATCTCCCACAAATGTATGTTTTAATAATAGCTCTGCCAACAGAAGATCGGGACTCTACTACCCATCCCAAAACAATTAGAGCAAAATCTCATTACTGGTGCCTAAGTGGTAGAGCAATATCCGTCAAATAGACTTTGGCATTGAATAATCAACTATGTTTCTATTGCATCCAACCTAAGGTTGCATGAGAATAATTTGCACTTGTTTAACACTTGAGCAATTTGTTTTAGACAGAAATCACTACCAAGTCTTAAACATCCAGTATTTTGTAAATTTTCTTCTACACGGAAACAAGTTATGAAATATGTAATTTAACAATATCAAAGAATTGTAATTAAAAATGGAAATTTGATTATGTATTTTCCACAAACTTTTTTATCGAGAAGCGAAAGTACGTTGTATGTAGTTCTACAATACTTAAATATTTGCTGTTAATGATAGCGAGAAGTTTTATGGATAGGGCTCCCAGATTTCTGGACTAAAAGCAGGAACACACTATATAAATTTATAATATATTCATAGTTATTCGACTTGCTTCGTGCTGAAATATCAAAATTAATTACTGGTAGTCAACACTCACCAACAGTGAGTAACATGTAAGTGACAATAAATAAGTGACGTAATTTATTATTCCTATGAGTTGGGTATCTATGGCTAATAACAGATGGATTTTTAAAATATCGCACAAATGATATTAAACTATATTTTGGACGGAAACCGGGACGTTTGGAGTTCTAAACAATTCCTCGAGGATCAATTATGTAAATCGAGACTGTTCTTGGCTGAACTGGAACGTCTGGGAGCCCTATTTACGGAACACCTAGGATTGCCAGCAGAGAAATCAAATGATCTTTAAACATTCTTCACACTAAAGTTACAACTTAAGTCTTATTAGTTCTTAAAGTATCATTTTATATCCCAACTTCCTTCACAAAATATGTGAGTTAGCACAGTAATATGCGTGGCGTTAGGCAATATAACGTTACTAAAATAAAGTTTAAAAAAAAGAAAATTAAATATATAAATTGATATACTATGTCTGCTGGTGGTAATAGCTTAATTGTTATTTACATTCAGCAATTTGAGTTCGTAATAAACCAACTATTAAATTTGTATCCTAATCTCTATCAGAATTTAGTGGCAGTACATCTTACAAAGTGGTTGATTAATAGAATGTAGTAAACCAGCTTCAGATAATGCATCTAGATTAAGTTCGTTGCAGTAAGAATAAGTACAGGGTGGGCTAAAAGTCACGAAGAAGTTATAACTGAGAATAACTTATCATTGGTTTCCTTTGATATTTTACAGACTTGAAGATGAAGGATGGGAGACTTTTACACTTATGTCTAGAATATAATCTCAGGTAAATGTCAGCCACTATGGGGCTCACAGATACGAGCCCTGAGTAGCACATGATTCATGACAGAGGTGAATACTTCTGGTTCGAGCATCCGTACTTCTACAAGAATATTGTCCTTGTGTGGCTGTATTATTTGTGAATTGTACACTTTGTCTTTCAGATAGCCCCAAAGAAACTAATCAAGCGGCCATACTTCTTTGAAGACGATGAAGCCAATGCAATAACAGTGACTGGTGACCGATATTGATTGAGACTATTGTACGTCCTGCAATGGAGAATATCCCTGCGTTGTGATTTCAAAACGATGTAGCCACAACACACGTGCCAACCCACAACAAACTCGGGCTTCTGAGGGCCATTTTCGACCATCGTATCACCTCGAGAAACGCTGTCATAAACAGGCTCTTTCGTTCACCTGACCTCACTCCGTTTGATTATAAACAATAAGAATAAACACATAACTATAAATAATCTCCCATCCTTGGTCTTTAAGTCTGTGGAATATCAATGGAAATTAATGATAAATAAAAAAAAAAGTTATTCATAGTTATAACCCTTCGTGGGTTTTGGCCCACCCTGATGAACAATTACATTCTCTTTATAGTGCTATTTGCAGTATGTTACACGTATATCATTCTGAAAGATGGATATTTAACAAAATACCTTGCATTTAAATATCCTAAGCAATGTATCTTTCGCAGGTAATCGCTTGAACACACTGTAACAAATCTTATAATTTTAGAGCTATAGATATGTAGCTTTAAAGTTGTATTTCCATAGTTTTTGACAGTTGTAGCTTTGGAAGGAAATATTTTCAGAATGTGTTTGTTAGATTTCCTTTGCATACTTTTCTCGAAGTTCCGATACAATAGCTATATATATATAAGTGGGCAATCTTTTATGAACACTCGGTACATGTATGTTCATACAAACAGATTTCCTTCTATGCACGATAATGTCTCAGTCTCAATTTATAATATTTAATTTTAATTTGTACTCAATTACTTAAGAGTTCTTTGATATATAAACAATAGTACATACAGACATTATAACCTTTATTCTTTTTCTTTCAGGTCTGCCCCTCCTGCTCCACCAAAGTCCACCCGATACGCTGCACCCAGTATTTTCACTTCAAGATAATTAAGATAATCTTTTATACACGAATTTTAATTGAAGTGTTTCAATGCTACTGTGTTCCTACGAATTTCAACATTTGTGCAAGCACACATCCATGCGACGACTGGATAAAGTGGAGCAGAGTGTTTTCTATTAGGATAAGCATTTATTTTAGCTGCTAATGAACTCTGCGAAAATTATATAATGTTTTGCTAGTTTTACTAGAGACAAGAAAAAAGTTTCAAATACCTAAATAATTATTTATTCGTAACTATGGGTGCAGAACCAGAGGAACCAACATTTCTTGAAAAAGCTAAGTTTTACACTTCATTGTGCATGGGCACTTCAGCTATTGTTGCAGTGTTTGCCTTCCTCTTTCTAATTCCATTTGTGGTTGATCCTGCTATTTCAACCATAATATCTGACTATAATCCTGAACCGGTACTTTGTATGACTGTGGACTATAATTACGGAGAAGGACTTCGAAATTGCACATGGGCATCTTGTCGCGAAGGATGCACTTCACCTCCAGTCAAGTGCCATCAAGTTCTTGTGAACTACAGCAGTAAAATGTCATTTGAAGAAAGTAATCGGACTTTAGCCTGGAAAAAGGATCCAGATTATTGGACTGTCAATTACACACGTTTTCTTGTCAATACAGAAGGATGTGGCTACCCTCCACGTGTTAATTGTACTTATTTTGCGGGGAATTATTCAGGACTCGGAAAAATATTTCCTTGTTATTACAGCCGCACATATCCGGAAAAAGTTGTTGCTGTGTATAACTGGAATGAAAATCTTCGAAACCTAATTATTGCGTTGATTGCTCCTCCTGTTCTCTTTGGAATATCTATTGGAGTTCTCAGTTATTGGTATTGTCCAAGTTGTAATCGAGGATGCAAAAAGTATGAAGAAACATATCCATCTAAAGAAGAGTAAGTAGTATTTAGGTACGACAAAGTACAAAGTATAAGAATTATATCACTGTTATATATATATATATATATATATATATATATATATATATATATATATATATATATATATATATATATATATATATATATATATATACAGTCACATTAATGTTAACTTTATGTAGTATTAATATTTTCTGTGTGATAATTGAACTTTATTCTCTCCCTCATTAAACCTAAAGTCAGCGGAATTAACTAATATCATTAGTATTTGTACTTTCGAGAGACCATAAGAAAGAAAAATGTTTTATAATCACGAAAAATAATGAATTAGCGATTTCAAGGGACTTTCGTTTCATGGTTACTACATGTTAAAAAGATTACTTTTGGATTCCGCCTGTTTGTTCCAATAGGGTAGCATTCATAAGACCTAAGTGGCACAGGACCTAAACTGCACAAAACTTAAAAATATAAGTACTAGACCTAATTTTAGGTATTGTCAGTTTAGGTATGCTGTTTAGGTCTTGTGCCATTTAGTTCTTGTGCCGTTTAAGTCTTATACCGCCAAATGATTTTTGGGTCTTGTGCTGTTTAGGTCTTATGCCGTTCAAGCCGTGTGCTGTTTAGGTTCTGAGCATTTTTCATTCACGTGCCTTAGTTCTGAAATTCACCGCGATCTCACGATCCGACACAAGACAGTTAATTCTAACGGTAATAGCTATATTTGTAATACTAAAATTATTATTATCGTCATCATCTGTTCTGCAGTTATACATGAATTAAATAATATAACTTATTTTATTGTAAGAATTAATTCAATAATTGGTCAAGTAATTCGTTTCTTTCAAATGGAGATACGAGAAAGCCCTGACAAGAAAAAAATGTTTAAAAACAATATTTTACGAGACTTTTCTGAAACTAAGCAAGCATTCAAAACTGCAATATATATATTCTGTAGAGTGTATTTTATTAAAAGTAGGACAAAATCCCAACGGTAATACTTAATTATTTAAACCAAAGTTTAATTAATTAGGACAAAGCCCACTAGATATTTCACTAGTAAACATTAAATACCCACTGTGTACATTAAGAACGCAGTAAATTTAAAATTCAAAGAACATTTATTATGCAATACAATTACTACATTTCATAATGTGTTGTGATTGAGTTGATATGTATAAGCAAACAAAAAATCAACAAATAACACTAAACTACTAATGTAATATGCAACACAATATTATACAAAAACCAATACATAGTAATGTAGGGATGTAGCCAGCAAGTGTTTCTGGTAGAGCAGCATATCAAAAGCAAACCAAAAGTTTATTTCCAGATTATGAAAGCTTCAATAAGTCAATTACACACGTACATCAAGATGAGGTCTGTGAAACAACACCCCACAAGTTTGCTGCATCTCTTCTCCCAGACAAACGTAAATTACTTTGAGCGTCAAATGCTAATTCTTCTGTTGAATGTGTTTTCAATAAAGAGGAAATTGCTTTTGTTCGCTGATACAGGCAGTTGTTCAAATTCCTTCTGTGGCCTTCCGAGTGTGTCGCAGGATGATAACCTTGGTTCTGGATATCTTGGTGTTGAGGCACGTTGCTTTCTGGCCTCAAATCAAATCATGTAGGACCCATCAACCCAACTTGCAGTGCTTCTTAAGCTGATGGTGGTGGTGCCGAATGGTTTCTCCACTCACACTGAATTGTAGCACCAGTTCCTCACATGTCTGTCTTCACCTCAATTGCTGCCTGAAGATCCTTATTTTGAACATCTGTTTGTCTTCCGGCACGTGGTGCGTCTTCGTGTGTTTCGTCACCGTCCTTAAACATGTTAAACCACCGCTGCTCTCCGCGTAGTCACGACACCCTCACCAAAGGTCTAGCATATCTTCCGCCCCGCGGAGCAGCCCCAGTTTGAACTCGTACAGCAAACAAGCCCTTATGACTCTCTGCGGAGGTCTCATGTTCACTCTGTCCTTACGCACGTTCACGGTGTAACTGAACAGCCACAACCAGGTAGTATGTTGGATATACCCACTAGTGTTGCTCACGAGACCATGTTTGGAGCACTCTAGTCTCGAAAATGTGTCGTGAAGGTAGTCTCGTCTCAAATAGTACATATGTTTCTATTGAAAGAGTTGTCTCGTCTCGTAGCCCTTCACGAAAATTCTGTCTCGTCCCGTCTCGTCCAACAACTGACCTTCGCCTTATCTCGATTCGCATTCAACTCACGGTGTGAGGCCAATTGAACACAGGCCTCCACAAAAAGAGACAGAACTTTCTTGGTCACCTTCATATTATTATTATTATTATTATTATTATTATTATTATTATTATTATTATTATTATTATTATTATTATTATTATTATTATTATTATTATTATTATTACTGCGGTAGTGATTTGACTTTCTCGACCCTGAATTACTCGCTGATTTTATATAACGTTGCAAATATCAGCTAGATAAATTAATCAAGAAAAAATTAAAAGGTAATTCCCTACAGAATATGATATTTCAGTGCAATTAGTTTCTTATGATTCTATCAGACACCAACGCTGTTTTTAAATAGAAAAATCGGAATGTTAGCGCGATGAAATTTTTGTTTATACTTTATTACACTGCAAAAATTATTTAAAGAAGTTCTAAATACATTCCTTACTAGAAAATCATGTTGTCTTCAGCATTTCAAATTTTATTTTGTCTTTCGAAGTTGATTGCCTAAATTTTAACCTTGGAAATTTTGGATGTGGAGGAAAATAGAGAACGTTAGCAGGGTAGAGAGGGAAAATGCTGGAAAAATGCAAGAGAAGAGAGCAATATTGGGCGATATAAGGAAGCAAAAAGATGGACGGATCACAAGTTTCGATCTTGCTAAGGGATTTCATTCTGAGAGATGTAATAAAGTGGGTGATATCAGGAGAGCAAGAGTGTGTGAGAAGGTTGCAGTTGATAGATTGTAATAAGGAGGGTGGTACATTATGTTGGGTTGCGAGGAAGATAGCGGAAAATCGCAAAAATGGAAGCTTCTCATCTAGTTCACGGAAACTGGCCTGTCATTAATGACAGAACATTAAGGAGGAGGAGGAGGAGGATAATTATACTACAAATAAAAAAAACGAAATAATGGTTTATGCATACGAATTGGCCAGCATTTTTTTTTTTTGTAGCAGCTTTGTAGGGTTCTAGTTCTCTCAAACGGGTTAGATTCTCAGGTCAGGTCACTCGGGTCAGCTCGGGTCGGTTGTCTGGTCAGGTCATCTCGGATCAGATTGTCGGGTTGTTGTCGGGTCGGGTCAGGTCAATAGCGTCAACTCGGGTCGGGTCAATCAGGTCGGAACACGGGTCGGGTTACTCGGATCAGGTCGGGTCAGTAAATTCGGGTCACGGGTCGGATCGGGTTGGTCTTCAACCCGACCCGACCCGACCCGTTGAGAGCACTAGAAGCTTTCTCCAGGTCGATAAACACTTCATGGAGTTCTTTCTTCTTTCTTTTTGGTATTTTCTCATCATTTTCCAATTGGAACAGTCGCATCTATTGTTTCCCGACTTGGTATGAATCCAATTTTTTCCCTCTATTGATGTCTCCTGGCGAAACCGTTTCTCAATAATTCTTTTCCAAATCTTCATTGTATTGAACATCAACCTAATTCCTCTAATTATTGTAATCTTGAATATCGTTCTTTTCTTGAAAATTAGTACTATTATACTTTCTCTTCATTATTTTGATATTCTTTCCTTGGCAAATACCTATTGCATCAATTTTAATAATAGTTCTATTCTCTTTTCACCAAGGAATTCTCAAACTTCTACATCTAGGCCAATTGCTTTGCCATTTTTCATGTTGAGTAAGTTTTTTATGTTGTCTGTAACTCCTTAGTTTGGTACTCCATCCTCCGAGGTTACTCTCGAGTTTTTATGCAATAGTTCTCTATAGTAGCATCCTCATCTTCTTTTGATATTATGTTCTTGTCGTACTACTTCTCCTTTCTGGTCCTTTATCTATACAATATTGGGATAAATCTTTTGTTGCTTTGTCTCGTGATTTGGCTATCCGTATGAGTTTTCTTTCATTTTTGTTACTTTTAAGTTGTTCGTACATTTCTTGTCACGTCTCTAACTTTGCTTTTTTCATTTCTCTTTTAACTACTTTTTGTCGTTTCTAGTATTGTTCTTGATTCTCGTCAGTTCCTGAATTATCTCATTTTACTTTTCTGCTGCTTTTCTCTTTGATTGCTTTTTGTACGCTTTCATTCCACCATCGAGTGTCTTTATCTACTGGAGCACCTTTCCCAGATGTCTTATCTAATATGTTCTCTCTTACCTGTTTAACGATCACAATGTTTATCTTCCACTGTTTATTGGCTCCTTTTACGAGTTTATTTTGACTTATATATTCAATTTGGGTCTTTGAGTTTCCACAGGTCTAGTTCTCTCAGCAATTCTTTTCCTTCTGCACGTAAATTCACAATTCAGTAGTAGGACTCTGTGCTGCATTCCAACTGATTCTCCGTTGATGATTTTACAATTCTTTATATCTTTCAAATGTCTTATGCTTAAGAAAAAATCTTTTTGGCTCTCCATTGTTCCATTTTTATAAGCAACTAACTGCGTTGTATTCTTTTGGAAGAACATGTTACATATAGCATAATCAGTTACCAATGGAAAAATTAACAGTTTCTCTCCTTTCCCATTATTTTCTCCGATATCACAGCTCCCGTGGTCCCTTGAAGATATGTCTCCTTCCGTAGCACCAACATGACCGTTCAAATCGCAACTGACAATCTTCTTTTCTTCCTCTAAGTTAGTATACTACTTTATTCTCGCTCCAAATCATTCCAGAAAACATGTTTTCCTGCGTCTTCACATCCAACTTGTACACGCTCACAGAATTAAACATTGCTTCAAGACACAATTTGAAATTCATTGTGCTATCATTTCTATTAAACCAACTACATTTCGACTTAATTAACTATTCAGGACAATTATTATCCCGTTTCTACCTTATTGAATCGCTTCACTATGCAGTAGTTTATACCCACTTCCTAGATTATTCGCCTCATTTCCTCTTCATATTTTGTTCCTGAAAACACAGTGCTCCTATTCGTTTTCTTGCAGTTAGCTCCATCTTTTCCTCCCCCTTTCATAGACCCCACATTTAAGGTTACGAATCGGATCTAGATTAGCTTCTTAACCAAGTTCGATCACTACTTGATAGCCTTCGCTCATTTCTCACAAGAGTCAGACGGAGCACTTGCACGTCGCTTCCCTGGAACACCCTAGCGTTTTCCAAAGCTTTAGCGTATCACTAAATTTTGGTTTCGGCAGGATTTTTCTACCTAGGTACATTCTGAAGCCCTTCCTGACCATTTACTCGGCTTAGAAGCGCACTAATACCTCTTAATAACTGACACCTCTATAATACGGAAAGAGTTTTCGTTTCTGCAAAAGTATATGTATTATTAATGGAAATTTCCTCTATTTAACAAACAGTCTCAGATACAGTCTTCCCTCTACCCGCACGCCAATATCTTAGTAGGTCCTTCATAATGGACAGGAACTATTTTCAAGTCAAATGTACACAGAAACACTTTCTACAATTTGAAAATAAATCTGAGTATAGTTAATAAACAGAAAATCCCTTCCTTACAAAATATCTTTGTCATAAGTTTGAATCACCACACAAAATAATTGGAAGCTGAACTTGAAGTTATTCTTTTCTCTGCCCACAATAAATTTACAGCATTTAGTAATAATCTTGTTGTTTTATTTATTGAAGTTCAGAGTCCCTTTTTTAGCACTGAGGATACAGAATGTGGTTTTACAGTTTAAGATTAATCCAACCCACCGTAATGCGTTTAATTTTAGTCTGTCCCACCAAGAATTGAACCCGGGACCAAGTTCACCAAAGACACGCCAGCCATTAGACTAGTGGTGAGAGCATATTTAAGAGTAGATTTCGGAACAAAACCTAGCGACCAGAACCTCGCACACCAAAACTTCGCATGGCCGAAACCTCACCGTCCAAATCCTCGCGGGCCAATATCTCGCCTTGCCAAAACCTTGCGTCCCAAAATCTCGCCTGGTCAAAACCTCCAAGTCCTGATCTCGGGACATAATCTCGCCTTGTCTAAACTACGCGGGACATAATCTCGCCTAGGAAGAAATGTCGTCAGTATAAAACCTCGTCACAACGAGTTCTTCGATGCAGATATATATAGCAGTAACACATAATTGCATTAAAATAATGAGAAGAAAACAATTCTAACGCGCGCTTTGGAAATCTATATATAGAGACTAAAATGATTATGTTATGACATAATATGACGGTGACATCATATGTCTTGAGCCACCCAACCGATCTCGATCAAATTTTTAATATAGATGAGGTTCTGGCCTGGGAATGTCTTTTGTAATTTCACTTTGACGGCACAACGAAGAGGAGATTTATATATATATATACAGATGGTGATCAGAAAAATGGAAACACCTGAACGAAATTGCAACTTACCAGATTAATATGGTGTCGGGCCACCTTTCACCTTCAGAACAGACTTCATGCGACGTGGGATGGAGGCATAGAGGTCGTGAATGGTAACAAGTGGAATTTTACACCATTCCTCGTGCAGGCCAGTTCTGTGAGAGAGGATGGAGGTGGAAATCGTCGCCGGAGTCATGTTTCCAAGACGGACCACAGATGTTCAATTATGTTGAGATCTGGGGATTCGGCGTGCCAGGGGAGGTGTTGAACTTCATCCCGATGTTCCTCAAACCACGCTGCAGCAACATCAGCTGTGTGAGCTGCAACAACATCTTCCAGCATTATCATCCTGGAAGATGGCGTCATTGTCCGGGAACAACATCCGGACCATAGGATGCAAGTGGTCTCCTAAAATTGCGACATAATCGTTGCCAGTGATTCGTCCGCAAAGTGTGATAACAGAACCCAATGAAAACCATGATATGGCGGCCCACAGCATCACCGAGCCGCCGCCATGTTTCACAGTTGGGCGGAGACACTGCATCACATAAGTTTCTTTAAGCGTTCTCCACACATAAACACGGCCCGTGGTTGGGAATAGGGTGAAGGATGACTCATCCGACTATATCACACTTTTCCAGTCCTCAACGGTCCAAGTTACATGGTCGTGGCACCATTTGCGGCGTGCGAAAGCGTTATGGTCCCTGATGAGGGGTTTGGCCCGTGCAACACTACCCCGTAAGTTCATGTCATGTAATTCGCGGCGGACTGTGATTGTCGAAACAGGGTGGGGGAGATGCTGATTGAGTTCCTCCGTCACTTGATCCGCAGTGGCACGACGGTTCTTCGTGACAATGCGCTTTAATACCCGGCGTGACCTGTCAGTTATAATTTTCTTCCGCCCACTGTTCCGCTTCCCCGATGTGGTTTTCCTGTGTGTTGTGTAGGCCGTCATCACCTTCGACACTGTCCCACGCGACACACCTAACACAGTAGCCACTGCCGTCACACTCACTCCACATAACCGCGCACCAACAATTTGCCCTCTTTGAAAATCTGAGAGGTCTCCCATTTTACACTACCTCCGTCTGCTGCAGCCATTGGACACTGGTGTTCCACTGCGCCTGACGTAGTATGGAGACCGACCTAACACACTACCGCCAGCGGTCGGGCGCTGCGGGCGCCACGACACCACGACCAACTCATACATCTGACGTGTTGCCAACTAGAGGTGTTTCCATTTTTCTGATCACTATCTGTATATATATATATATATATATATATATATATATATGAATAAAGCTTAATAATTCTTGAACCACGAGACCAATCTCGATCGAATTTGCCATACAGATCAGGTTACCGCTTGGGATTTTTTTATCATTTCACTTTGACAGGAAGGCGGAGGGGAAAGGGGAGACATAGAAATACATAAAAATGAAAGTGGCTGCGTTTGTAACTTAATAACTCTTGAACTACGGGACCGGTCTCGATCAAATTTTCAACATAGATGGGGTTTGAGGCTGATGGTTTATATTTCACTTTGACTTTGACCTTAATAAATTCTAAAAAAAATCGAAAATATTTATGGAAGTATGAAATAATGTGTGAATTTGTACGTCCCTCGATTATGTCCAGTAGGTTAAAGGACACGTAGATGATCAGAATGAAGGAAATGATGGAATGAAGAAAGTGGGAGAAAATACCCTGAGAAACACCCCACACACGATGTTTTGTATATTCTTGTTCTTGTTCTTCTTTCTTCTTCTTCTTCTTCTTCTTCTTCTTCTTATTATTATTATTATTATTATTATTATTATTATTATTATTATTATTATTATTATTATTATTATTATTATTATTATTATTATTATTATTATTATTATTATTATTATTTGTAATTTGGAATTGCATATAAGAAAGTCATTAGGTAAATTTTAAGGAAAGGTTTCGTTCCGCAAGATTTTAGGCGGCGATGTTTAGGCCGCGAGATTTTGTCCGTATCCCTTAAGACTAACGTTACATTTTCTTATTGTGTTATATTCAGTACAGTCAGTATGTAAAATAGGGTATTTTCAAATGGGAATACAGTTGAGTTGACAAAGCAGGTTGTCTTCTGGAAAATTTTGTACGAAGAGGGAGGGTACCAAATCAAATTGTAGGGGCTACATTGGAAGGTTATTTTGGTATATGCTGGAATATTTTAGATATCGAAGATTCCACCAGGTTTTGCTGTAATACAGTTTTATAATTGTATGTATTCATAAATTGGTAATAAGTTTTCCATTTTATTTTCTTTTAAACAACCAAACTTTTATTATTTTTTATTATCCTACTTTTTTATGATGGACAAATTCAACTATTTATGATAAACCCATCCTAAATATACCTCGAACACTTCTATTTTACATATCAATGAAAGAATTAGATACATTATTCAAAATACCACAGTGTATCCATTTTGGATATTGAAACTCCTAAGATGTGATTACACGGAGTACTTTTCCGTTCGCCACCCTGTATTTACTGAGTACTGTATAAAATTAACGTACGAGCTGTGAATAATCTAAATTTGTGTAACCTCTCTGTAACAGACACCTCTCATTTATGGACATCTCATTAGTGTCAGTTATTCAGAGGTTTCACTGTAATTATATTGAAATAGGGTGGAAGATAATTTCCAAGAGACGCTTGGAAAGTAATAATTATTACAAATAAAAAACAAGATATATTACTTAACAAACGATTTTACTAATGTTAAAAAATGAAAGATGGCAGTTACATCCCTGTATATATTAATATAACACGTATTTCGAAAAAAAATATTCGCAGTTCACGCTCAAGAAATAATTTTACTAAAATAGGTTTTATATAAGATTTCTCTTAATTTTGTTTTATTTACGATTGTGTACTGTCACATGGACAGGCTAACAAGATCGTATTGCAAATGAATTTCTCTAAATGTTTGGTCAGCTTTCTCGGAGTCTCCAATGAGCAGATTAATAACCTCTTCAAGAAGCTGTTTGACGAAGCCGCGCCTGGGATTCAAAGAATTTCGACAGATAACGGCAGCTTACTAGAAGCAGCAGAAATAAAGAATAATATATAAATTAGAATTATTCTTTACACGTTTTTCCTTGATTTTAACACACTCTGCCTTTTACCTACTACGCGTCTCGTTGTCCATACCAAGGTTGCTATACTTTCTTCGCTGTGTTCCATCTTGGCGGGATGCTGATCTTCTGGAATGCTATGACAACACCTTAAAAACCGGTCTAGAATCTATCCTGAATTGCTCACTGAACAATAACTCTTGGTTGCAGGCTTCCCTCCTTGTTAACCACGGAGGTCTCGGCATTTGCCGCGCCATGTACCTGGCTATTTCATCCTTTTTGTCTTCATTCTATGGCACTACGCCATTGATCAAGACCATTATCCAACAAGAGCTTAGCCTTATAACGGATTCGGATATCAACGACAGCATTTCTAAGTGGTCATTTATCGTGGGATCAGATCCCCCTGATCTTGATAAGAGAGGATTACAACCTTCTTGGGACGATCCCCTTATAAATCATCACTTTTCTTCTCTACTTCAGTCAGCCGATAGCCCAGAAGACAAGGCCAGACTCCTAGCTATATCATCTCCTGAAGCAGGCGCTTGGCTTCATGCTGTCCCATCACTTTCTTTAGGATTGCATCTTCCCAATGACAGTTTTCGAATTGCCAGTGCACTGCGTTTGGAAGCAGATATTTGCGAGCAACACAGTAGTGTCGGTAGAATTCACGCCACTCCAGCGTCAACGACATTATCATGAGGGCATTAATTTCAGCAGGCGTTCCTTCTATACGCGAACCGTTGGGATGCAGTCGTACCAACGGTAAGAGGCCAGATGTTATGACCCTAATACAGTGGAAGAAAGGAAAGCATTTCGATGGGATTTTACTTCTTCCGATACCTTTGCCCCATCAAATCTACATTCTTCTTCAGCACAAGCTGGCAACGTGGCTGCTCGCCGTGAAGTAGAAACACGCAAGTAGTACAGCAATTAACTTGACAAATATCATTTTGTCACTATAGCTATCGAATCAGGTGGTTCCTGGGGTCCCGAAGGTCTTAAGTTTATAAAAGAAGTCGGACACCGCATTTATTTATCGTCAGGAGACGCTAGAGCAACCTCTTTTCTACTGCCACGCATCAGTAGGGCAGTACAAATAGGGAACGTTGCATCCGTTTTGGGAACGCTACCCTCTGGTAAAGATCTGGAGGAAATCTTTTTTATGTAATCATCTCGGCGAAAGTTTGAAAGTACTGAATAGGCATAAATTGTATTTTATTCATTTTTCTTCTTCTTTTGTTACACTAAAATGTTGACTATGTTTATAGCTATTCTAAATGTTTAATCACACAATATTTTAATCTTTAAGTTTATATTGAATCAATGATATATCTTTCTTGTTTAAACCTCTTTTTCTTCATGTTTTTCACTGTGATTATTTCAAAAGGATGTATATATATGGATTTGTTAGTACGGATATCCTGTATGTAGAGAATCCGATTTTTGTGAAAGGTTATAATTTCATTTTATATTTTCTACTATAAATACATGTTTTGTACCTAGGAGTCCCTATTAATATGTAGTATTTGAACTCCTACTTAGGATTGAAAACACAAATATTTCATGTTTCAATGTTTCACAATGTTTAACTTTTATTTTATTTTATACTTTGTTCGTACCTAAAATTTATCCATATTAAGTTTAATACTGATAAATTTTCTCTGCTCTTACATAGTGAAAATGACGACGAGGACGATTATGAAGAAGATGAAGATTACTGAGAGCAATTTCAGTACTTCCTTTAAAGCACAACGTTTGGTATGCCTCCAGTTGCTCCAGAAAATTCTTTCCTTGCTGTGACAGAGTGCTGAAGATCATGAACTGTTTGAAGTGTTCAATAAAACAAACACTAACAAAGATCTGTATTTAGAATGGGTAGAAAGGTAGTCATAGTGTCCGACAAAAGTTTTAATAGTTTAAAAAAAGTTTTAATGAAGTTCATAGCCGTAGAAATCTTTTCTTACGCTTATATAATGAAAAGAAAGTATTGTTTAACTTTTTTACTTATAATTAATACATAAAGAGAGATTCCAGGAACTTTCTTACCTTAATCTAGATGAAGATATATATTTTATCTTTGTTGTTCTGTGTTTCAAGTGAAGCTCAAGTAGCATGCATATAGATTCAAGTTAAATATCAGTTTCTTGTTTATCTTAAAATGTTGTCATCAAAATTGTTAAACCTAAAACCTAATCACTATATTTGAATTTACAAGACAATTTAAAGAACATGAAAATATTATCAAAGATAATTATTTAAAATATATATGAAGAAATTAGATTAAAATTTGAAAAATGTATTAGTATGTATCAACAATTGTAGTTATTTCACTTCATTTCAAATTTAACTTAATTTACTACTTCACTTAAATCAGTTTAAAACCTGTTTAACCGTAATATTTTATAACTCTTAATAAAACGTTTTCTAATTACAATTTATGAACCTAACTTTACTTAGTCGCTTCAAAAAATAGATCCTTCAGTAAGGCTTTCTCATTAAAATAATGGTTCGTTCACAGCAATCTAATAGAAAACGTCTTCAAAATAAATATGCTCCTTTGCTATTACGTATAATTCTGTTCTGTAAGCATTCCTTTAAAACTGTATAATTTTAGCTCAAATTTTAATAATTTTGTATTATTAACTTTAACGTGCTCAAAGTGATCCCTCAAACTGGAAATGACTGTTAGAGTAATTAAATGAATAGCACAAGTTTATTTATAGATTCACAGCTTCACATAATATATTAATGGTTTTTGCAACTGGCCACATGATAGATAAACGGAAACACGCAATAAACACAAACACAAGACAGCCTTCTTTTACCCCAACATAGTGGATGGAAATTATTCTAATTTCATAAGTATTTAGCACAGAAAATATTTTTCGCAATTTTAAAACAAATTTGTGATGCAGTACCGTAAACACAAAATCCTTTCCCCTCAGCACATCTTTATCATAAGAAATGTACTGGTCTGTCACCATTCTACAGATGTAAGCTGAACTTCAACATCTTTTCTCCTCTGTCCACAATAAATCTTTTGTGTATGCTCTTATTGAATTACCTTTGCTTTAAGCACAGTCAGTATACGAAAGAGAGGATTTTTAAACTACACGCCCACTATATCTTTCAACCCATATGAACATACTTCACAGTGGTAGTTTTGTTTCTTTACGAAAGTGAATATTCCCCTTATTTCCTAGTAATTCGAGTACTGAGTGCAGTATTTCCTTATTATCATATATTGAAATTTATAACTAATTTATTCCATATATATACTGCATACAATTACCACAGGAGCTGCGAGTAATATAAATTTAGGTAACAAGCACTTCTCATTTTCGGTTAAAATCATGTCCCGTAGGAACTCATTATTCACAAGTTTCACTCTATAAGGGTACAATTGGACCGCTTGGGTACCAAGTGACCTAACATAAAAATGGAATAATATTTTGATTCACTTCTGTAGATAGATAGTTCTTTTAAAATATTTTTGTAAACAGTAAATTATAAAACTACAAACTCCAAAGTTTCAGTTTGTGTACCCAATATAACAGAAATATGAATTGTTCCTGAGACATTGAACTTCAATCTTACTCGTAGAAAATTTCAATTTTGGAGTTAGGTCACATGGCATTCAAGCGGTCCATTTGTGGCAAAAGATTGGTGAATTTGTACATGGCTCACAGGGGATTTTATCCTCAGAATTATTCTAAGATTACAATCATGAAGAACTGAAAATTTTGTTATTGTATCGAGAATCGGCTACAGCTTTTAAATTTAAAGTATGTTGCTGTGAAATAGTTTCCTTATTCATTTTTCCTAAATGTATCTACCGGTATATAAGCATGTCTTCTGGAAATTCTAGCTATCTTCCCACGCCTCTAGTTGCTAAATAAACAATTCAACATTAAAAAAAAGAATACTGCATTCAAAGACTTGTATTTACATTATCTTTACGCTTTTAGATATATCTCTTGAACGACTAACCTGTTCACTTATTTCTAGCACTAGAATGTTTATTAAGATAAAAATTATGTCAATATAGATTAAAATGCATAATGTTATCGCAAATATAATGTCCATCCATAAGCTTGGACCTGATTCCGATGTTAATATAACTATCGTGAATATAAGTGAAGATTTGAGATAATTTTGGTAACTCAAAATTTTTGCTTATGTTCATATTAATAGCTATAATAAGGAAATGAGAATAAGATGATTTTTCGCGAATGTAGTAAGTGTGAATTTAATTTGTCCAAGAGTTAATATTGAAAATTGTATCATGATTTTCATAAAGTGTATTCACAATACTTGTGTTTGAAGTGAAGCAGTTATCTTTATGAAATAGGAGATACTACACTGACAATTTCTCGTTTAGTGTGTAACAAGGCAATGGGCAAGATACTTATTTTGCAACCTCAGCCATCCACTCCGAAGTATTGGTAACTGTTTCTTTCTTCTTCAATCCTCACAATCAACTTTCGTAAATGCACAGAAAAGCTAAATAAAGGAAAGTAAAAATTTAGTATCTGTATTTCAGTAATTCTAAATAATCTTATAAAATCTAAACATTTTGTCTCACACTTTAGTACCTAAACCGAATAATTTTGTTTACACTATGTTAAATTCACAGCCAATAATGAAAAAAACGTGTATTTTCTGAGAAAATGTTACCTAATATCTTGAGACTGATTCCTTGCCTAAATTACCTTGTACAAGTAATAAAAAGAAGTTAAAAGAACAACACTAGAAATATTTCTTTAATGAATGCTCTACCAAGGTTGTTATATTAAATTACACTCTACTGCAGGTAATAAGTGAATTTCTAGATTGGTCAAAATGTACTCATCTCTTATTTCTGTATCATACACTCACCTATTATCCACTGTATTGTATCTTTAGGTTCAGAATAGAAAGTAATTTACTATTACATTATTTGCAGTAATATTCACCTCAATTAATCTAAAAATGTTTTACATTATCAAATCGTAATCACCGTGAACACAATAGTTCATAGAATGCTTTAGTATCACAGATTTTTGTTTCTGATAGCAATGTGAACAGTACATGTTCACATATGAGAAATTCAGGATTAAAATAAAACAAATATCAAGAAGAATGAATTTGCTACACCAATAGTAATAACGTACCGATATCACAATTTTAAAACTAATATTGGAAACAACACATGTTCAGTTATTACTAATACGCTAAAGTAGCTCTATCAATAATTTGAAAGTTTCGTACTAATTCTTCTTTCTTCTGTCCGTAATAAATATTCACTACATTAATAATAATGTTATATGCTCTTATTGAATTATTTTTGCTTTAAGTACAGTCAGTATGCAGAGAGGGGACTTTACACTACATATCCAGTATATCTTTCAGCCCACATGAACACATCCAACAGTGATATTTTTGTTTCTTTACAAAAGTGAATATTCCCCTTCGTAATTCGAGCACTGAGTATTTCCGTGTTATCACATATTTAGTTATAACTAATTTATTTCAATTATTGAAGTCCATAATTTACAAAAAAATGTTTTCGTTCAATATCTGAACTAAACCTTATGAATAGTCTTGAATTTGTAGTCTCCATATTCATAGTTTGTAGTTGGTAAGTATAAATGCACATTATCTCCTGTTTTATTTATTACATGGGAAAGAAAATGTTTATTCATTCTCTAAAAACACGACCTCTTCAGAATTCGTTATATGAAATAATGATATAAAACTCCGCAGATTCGATATAGATTTTAAATTTAACATATGATAACACTCAAAATAGCTGAAAAACCAAGTTTTGAAATGTTGTTCCGGTTTTCTTTGTGATAGTTTAAGTTGTATAAATAGACTTGCAGAATCTACAAAGAAAGAATACGAATTTCGAGCCATTTTTATACAAATCATAGTATACGTCTTATCATTATTTCACTATAGAATGATTACAATTTTCCTTTATATGACTTTATGTTACTAAGTACAGTAAATAGGTAGAATATGTACTGTAACTTGTGTAAATGTTATTTAAATGCGCGAGTCTTCATTTCTTAAATAAAACGTTTCAAGTATATAATACAATTCAAAATTAAATAACTTCTTATTGGCGTATATATAATAAGTCGTTATTCCATTATTTATTAACTAAATTTAACACGTATTTACAGTATAAACTTATTTTCAAACAAAGTAGTACTAAATAAAAACTGAGCAATGAAAAACGAGATAGAGAATATGAATTACTAAGATTTGTACACTCTAGCAACTGTGATTGGAAATTTTAAGAATGGTTACGTTGTTTTGTGGATCCTATAATCTTAATATCAGAAATAGAACATAATCTGCAGAAAAATTTATGCATGTCTGTATTATCTTAATCTATAATTCAACTAGCTAAATGCTACATCAATAGTGTTGACCAGGATAAGTAACAAATTTTCTTGTCAAATTGGCTGTGATACGATAGTATAACATAGATAAAATATACAAGCTGACTACCCAACTAGGGAAAATATTTATTTACTTTATCGTTAATGTAGTACACTGCATGCCAACAAAACTTACTTTATATCACATATACTAATGCATACTTACAATCAAATCTTCAAAAAATATAATCATGTCTAGCAAATCTTTAATTAGTTAACCTTTAGTTCATGTGTTACTTTAATATATTAACAAATTCCAGATAAGAATAAACTCAAAGATGGCATTCATTATTATTTCGTATTGTTACTATTACTAGCATCAATTACTATTGTTAAAATCATAGATAACTGTTGTATTAAATTTGAATTACAAGTATGAGAAATATAAATATATTTTAAGTTCTTAATATGAAGCTTAATTAATAAATACTATGACATTTTGTGTATCACTTGGCTTAAAAATTTTAATATTTATCAGAATGATAATTAATATATTTTCATAATTTGTTTCGTGTTAAGTGTGAAATGTTTTGCTATAATAATAGGAATTGGAAGTATTTTGTGAAAGAGTTAAAGTTTAAGTTTATTACAAATATTATTATTGAAGGAATATTTTCTAAAGCATTGAAACTGAGAGTTCACCACGACTATATTTTTGGACATGAGCCTTGACATTTATGGTTAACACATTTTCTTTATTTCTGTAAAGAAAAATTGACATTTCACGTTTATATGGTTATGGATTTTTAATTAATTTATAGTATATACTGTTACTAATCTATTTAAAGTCAACTGGTTTGTTATGAACTCTCCACCAATATAGTTAATTATGATCTATGTAGTTATAATGGTAACACAAATGTTTCATGCTTTGTGTAAATTATGCCAAGCATGTGTTTGAACACTAGCAAAATTTATTGTACAATAACTCAATTTTGTGAGTATAAAGCTTCAGCGTTACACGTTTTAAGGAAAATGTTACATACAATGTACTTTGAATTGTTTAATAATAAACTAATAAATATTAGCAAAGTTTTCTCTATTACGTACATTAATACATGTCTTAAAATTTGTAGATTGACTACGTAAAAATGGTTACTCAAAGCCGTAAAAACGTTATATCTAAATAATTTAACCATTAACGCATTGTTGCATGTTTGCATAAAGTTTGGTTTCGAATTTTAGGAGTTTCCAGAATATAAGAGTTAGATAAGTGGTTCAAAATTAAACCATATAATTTCATAGATTCCGTCCATAATCTAGTTTTTGTTATCGTAGTGTCGAAATGCTGTTCTAAATTCGTAAAATGGGAAAAAGTTACTTTTAAACGAAAACGAAAATATTATTGTTAATGCCTCAAAATTATATTAAGATGTGTTTGTTCTAACTTTATTAATTTCATGTCATGTATTAAGAATATTACATATTAATATCATTACCTTATAGAATAAATTTTGTAAGAATATATGACTCTTTATCCTAATGCAACAAATTTTATTAGCTCTGTCTCAGAAAGAAATATTCATTTTAAATGCGATTGTAATGCTCTAACTAGAAGGAAAAGATTTTCTCTAACAGAAATGCAAAACCTAGTGTTCCGTTTCGCACCATTAAGACCGACTGCATTAATTTTGAGGTGTTTGCAATGATATTATCCAGGGATTTTTGAAACTACTTTTCATTTTAGTAAAACAAAAGGGCATTTTATTGTTATAACGAGAAGGAAAACTACATTATGAACTTAATCCAATGAATTTAATTGTGTCGTGTGAGTAATAATGGAAGAGAAAATAGACTGTTGCAATATTTCAAGAGAATCTTTGTTAGAAATACTGTATATATTTAGTAAATAAAACATTATATTGTACACTTGCTGAGCACTCACCTGGATGCACGCTAGATCAAGAGATGTTCTTGTGTTTTATAATAGAGACCAATCTAGAACGTCAATAAGATTTGAAATCACGGACTAAATATTGTTTCCTCCTGTAAATTTCACCACTCCTGGATGAAAACTTTTTGTGAAAGCACTAGTGCTGGGTGTCATTTTTGTAAAGTTTACCTTTGCTTTGTGCCTATGTATGTGGAATACAACTTACTCCACTAGGTAAAAGTAAAAGAACCTGTAAGTGGCATTTGAACTCTTTGTACATCTATTTAGTATTATTTTTCTAATTAATTATTTTGTTTCATTCATTGTAGAAAACAATAATTGAAGATTGCATTGAATATAGGTTTTTCTTCAAGAAGTGATTTCCAAATATGTCTGCATATACAGGAACTTGCTGTCTTCTTTGTGGTAAACCTTTGAAAGATGCACCGACTGTTGAAGTAAAGAAAGGTTTATTAATTCTTATTAAAGCCAATGAACAGAGAGGTGATGACCTGCACCAACAGTTATCTAAGTAGACATCTTTCACGTTACATATTGGGTGTCGCAAACAATACACTTGACAAACATCTATCATTTCTAATCTAAAGTGCAGTGCTAGTGATAACACAGATACTACAACACCGGGACTGTCCACTAGTTTTCAGTTCGCTCAATTTGACTTTAAATAACCAATGTGTCTTTTGTGATGAAGTAATAGATACAGAGTCAGAAAGGAAACTTCTATGGCAATATCGAAAAAACATCAGTACGGTAACACTTTTACAGATAAAGGAAACCGTCAATAAGTGGGTTAGTGTTCGTACAGACAAGTAGGGAGCAGAAGTGCAGTCATGCGTCAATAGCACTATCGATCTTGTTGCAACAACGTTATAAGACCTTCTGTAATCCTAGGTCGTTACCTCCACCATCCTTTCGAGTATCGACTGAGTCTGCAAAACATTGGAAGACCAGTAATGTCGATAAAGCAAGCAACTTTTGAGAAACTGTGTCAGTTCATGAAAATTGAGGATGAGTGTCAAATTCTATGGATAAGTTAATGGAGAAGATGGTAGAGTTTGGAAGTGATGATTTGACGTACAGTGAGAAGCAGCTGTAAAGGAAACTTTTGGGCTACTTTGGAGATCGACTAATCATAACAAATATTCCAAGAAGGAGAAGCACAGTTAATTTAAAAGTTGCAGCAGCTGATATTCTGAACGATGCTTGATATTGTTAACATAAAGCAGACCCAACGAAAGAAAGAGTGCATTATACTTAGTACGGCACAATTTATTAGACGGGATATACAGGGATATACATATTCAGTGGATAAATACCGAACAACTGACGATATGGGGCAAGGAGGTGTTTCATCCATCTCAGCCTCTCTTTATATATTTCTTATAATAATTCTTATATATATATATATATATATATATATAATAAGAATATATAATAAGAATATATTATATAATATATATATATAATAATTCTTATAATTTCTTATATATATAGAAATTATAATAGAGATGAAGAAAGACAAGATATCATGGAAAAGAAAAAGCACGTCAATATTCAACTGCATAATAAAAGCAACCAGACCTCGTTTATTTATATCCCCAGTGCTTCTTGCTACAGTTCATATTCATCGTCGATACGAATTTCGCCAACTGGTTAACTTTCTTTACAGTATCAGTTTCAGTGAAGATACATATAATGAACGTATGCGCTATGAGACATCTGATCTATCACGTCCTGCAGAAGTTTCTGTAGGCCCAAAGGCTTTTATACACTTCGTGTTTGACACCAAACCGATTTTATAAATAATAATTAGAACCATAGATGGCTAAGGACATTTCATAGCCTTGGTGGAGCACAATGTATAACGCCAGGTAGTGCTGTATAGTTTCCTACTGATGTGAAGCGGAAAAAACCTAACACCAATTGCACCAATTATTGGGGAATTCGGTGTTATTCCGATTCTGTCATACAAAAGTCCATGCCTAGAGAGAGAAATTTCTACTGCAGCCGTACGGTGCTCCCACTAATGATGCGTTGGACACTTGTTTTTATTTCACGTATAAAAATATGTAGCAAGCCAACTTTGCCAGTTCCACCGACCACAGATGCAAGTAAACTCCACTTCTTGAGCGTCTATCAAGAGCAGGTATGGTTAGGGAACAATTTAAATCCAAATGGATGGGGATGGAAGTCTGAGAATGAACAACTTCTTCCAGTTCCGTGCCTTCAGCCGTTAGGTCCAGACTTTCTTTTTACATTAATTTCTTATACATGCAAAACCGCTGAATGCATGCGTTGTTCATGTCGAAGTGCAGGTCTTCTATATACAAGTTTATGTACTTACTGTCGTGGTATCACCTGTGGAAATTCCCATAGCAGCAATGAATCTGAGACAGAAAATTCAGATGATGAATTCGTGATGTGTGCTTGTCGTCACACGGGAGGTTCCCACAAGTTGTTGCTAGAATCTGATTGCCATATAGCATATCTGATAGAGCATCATGATAAATGAAAATGAGCAAAATTTAAAGTGCTATGGACCAGAAGAATAGGAGCTACAGGACTTCAAAATTTGAATATCCAAAAAATTATAGTCTATAATGGAATTATGCACGTTTAAAGTAAATATCTTGAAAACTGTTAAAGCAATCAAAACAAAAGTTGTCCAATATAATGAGAACAAAATGCCCTAAAAAGGGACGGATCTGCATTACACTTCCGTAGCCTCGGTGAATAAGCAGACAACTCGCGAAAACAAAATGATACACGCGAGGAAAGAAACAGGTGTTTTCTAATTCTGTAAACTAGTTCCTTTCTTGGTTTATGTCTTTCTTTTTAAGGGACATATTCGTTTACTCCCTTTCCTACATATCATATGATTAAGTTTGTACACTGTAATATTACCATATTCACATTGGAAATATAATTATTTTATTACTACCTTATTTCGTTTTTAATTGGCCCGGGTAGCCGAGTGGCCTAGAAGGCTAGACAATCGATCAATTAGGGATGCGGGTTCCAATCCCGCCTCGGACATGTTTTTGTTGTTCTTTCTACATTGCATGTCATTGTTATCTTCCTTTGTCATAGTGCTTCGGATCCTTCTTTACAGTATAGGTCCCGCCCCATATAGCTTCGGAACGAACACAGAACGTAAAAATGGCATCACTCAATTTCGTTTTTCAAATGCATCAATCTTTTGTGACACTGCTGACATTTCGCAATGTTATACTATCGGTGTTATGTATTTGAACTAAATTTATAGTATGAGACCCAGATTCCTTTATTACCATCTGTTGTAACATATCAGATTCCATTGTACATTTTCAGCACACGTAGCTCCAACAGTGTGTAAGACTGTACCACTACACTTCACTATTATGTTCAGTGATAACAGTGCGTTTTAAATCTGTGCACACTTGTATATGGTGCTATTTGGAACAAAATATTTTATGCTGAGTTGGCAACACTGCTTTCCTATGATAACATTGTTGTTTTCGATAGGTAATTTTGTTCTTATTATATTGGGCAGCTTTTGTTTTGATTGCTTTAACGGTTTTCAAGACATTTACTTTAAACTTACATAATTTCATGATATATTTTTTGGATATTCAAATTTTGAAGCCCCGTAGATAATATTCTTCTGGTCCATAGCACCTTAAATTTTGCTCATTTTCATATCTCATGTTGCTCTATCAGGTGTACTATATGGCAATCAGATTTTAGCGACAACTTATGGGACCCTCCCGGTCAGAGAACGAGCCCGACGTCAAACGATTCAAGTTAGCTGCTAAATAAGTGGAACTCTTTTAATAACTCTATTTGTTGAATTGTTTTTAAGTATAGTTATGCGAGGTACTTTTTGTTTAAGATAATATTCCAAAATAATTTAAATGTCTGAGCGGTCTAGATGGCCAGACTATTATTGATGAGGTCCAGGGTTCGAGTTCGGACATGAGGTGTTTGTGAACTTAAATATGTAAAACGGCAAAAGAACCAATAAGTTACATACAAAATTTCTGGTAACTAGAATGACCCATAAGTATCAGTTAATTGTCCAATGTAATTTATGCATACATTTACATGAGAGTAAATATATGTTACCTTACTTCGACTTTTTCATTATTTTGAGACAACTTCTGACAAAAGTGTATTTTAATAATATATTTCACCTCATGATAATCTTTGATGTATTTGCTGAGAGACACTCCCACTATAAATGCAACAAGTAGCCAGAAAAATACAAAATTGTACGTCCCTAAATGTGGTTGGCAGCTATGTCGGATTGACCGCCATATTGGATGAAGCAAGAGTTGGGAGAGGCACAATATTTTAGTACGTTATTATATACATACATCTTGGGGACACCGTGTGAAAGGTTTCACATACTCAACAATACAGGTTCACCTCCTAGCTATATTATGTTTTAAGTGTGGTTGGCAGCCAGTTAGATTATCCGCCATATTGGATTAAGCAAGCGTCGGAGAGACGGGGATTCTTAATACGTTGTGATACATACCTTAGGAACTCTGTGAGCAAAGTTTCAGAAATTCAACAATTATGTCCAGGTTCATCTCCTAGCTGCCTTAGACCATTAGGAGGACATCATACCAAGTACATACTCTTTAAATCTGCCAAAATCTTCTGTAAAGAAAAACAGGTAAATGGCACAAAAAGTCACTAACCTGCCTTTGCTGGAACCAATACAGGTGGTAACGCATTGAAGAACTCCAATATTTCAGTAGGAAAAAAATATTTACTTTCCTTCTCCTTAATATATGCAAGGACTTTAGAGGAGAACAGCTTAAAAACAATACATCGTAGAGAGTGCGGTTAAAAACGTCACTTAGAAAGTCATACCTACTCTATTGAAAACTGCATGTTTGAAAACGCAGCTACGTGTGCGCACGGGATTAACAACGTGTGACACTTCTTCCTTTACAGCATGTCCGGGAATCCCTTCGCTCCTTTGGGAAATCCCGTGCGCACGCATAGCTGCGTTTTCAAACATGCATTTTTCAGTACAGTAGGTATAACTTTCTAAGTGACGTTTTTAACCGCACTCTCTACGATGTATTGTTTTTAAGCTATTCTCCTCTAAAGTTCACGCTCCCACGCTTTCGACACTCTGTCACTCCTAAACGAGACGGAATTTCCCTCATGTTCACTACGGCTTTTTTGCTTCCTTTTAGATATACTATCACCCGTCCAAGTTTGTCCACGTAGTTCACCTCTGGTGCTTGGGGTCCCGGGTTCGATCCCAGCCCCCGCCAAGTGAACTTTGTGGTGGACAAACACCGTGCTCGTGGTCTTCTCGGGGTTCTCCCGTTTCCTCCCACTTTCTTCATTCTACAATTTCACTCATCTCTCATCATCACCGTCTCCTTTAGTCTAACCGGCATAAACGTGGGACGTGAAACTTAAAGATTTTTTTCCTTGTACGTATTAAGAGGAAGGGAAATACCGTAAATGTTTATATATATAATCTACAGGGAAATTCCATCGAATTCACAATTATACTAAAAATCATTTCACTAGTACCTGTAAATTCATGTACCATTGTTCCCTTGGATCTAGCAATCAAGTGTAAGAGGAGAAGTTTCAGCAGAAACAAAGGTTCTTGTGCTTATCAGCAGTAAGGCCTAGATGGCACAACCAAAACATATTTCTTACCAGGTCCTGTGAATGCATGTACGTTTATTAAACACATCTCCTCTTACTGGATTTCTTAACGAATGTGCACAAAAGGGTTGACACTCACTCTAAATATATATGTTATCTACTTCTTCCAACTTAGGTTGGAGAAAAAAAATTCTGCAAGACTTCTTCCAGCATTTCTCAACATTGAGATTTCAATATCTCAACGTCATTTTATAAAAATAATTTATGTATTTCCGATTACGGTATTAGGTAGATGCCTTATGCCTTGCTAATGCAATGCTCATACGTATATGATAACCATACATAACAATGTAATAAAGTATAGCAATTTTAAACAACTTTATTGTATCACAATACTTATATTTGATGCTGGGTAGAAGCAGTCATATGTAAACGATAGTAATCAATAATAATAATCGTACATAGTAATCAATAATATTGATAATAATAGATAGGGATTTAAATATTGATAGTAAGTATCTTGATTAGCCTTTGATTAAAGATATAGTCCCTTAATTTAAGATTTCCTACATAGATAATTCTGCACTTCATACCCTCATATACAACTACTTTATACAGCGGCTAATTCAATTGTATCGAGCCGAATTGGAATGTGACATTTACCTAGGAAATGCTATGTTTCCATCACCGGTTGTGTTCAGTCTGCAGGTCATCTTTATTGACTATTGCCTGGCATTGGAGTTTCCATTGCACGAGACTCCTTGCAGTTGGATTATTAGTATTGCATCCAAATTATCTTTACAGGCTTTCCACATGCTGCTGATTGTGCGGATTCGACGATGGGGACAGGCGCAACTTGAGAAACTCGAAAGCATAATAGTCCATTGGGTTGTCACCTGGACTCTTGACATGGATTCCAGAGAGGAAAATTGCCGAAATCCCTGTTTCCTGTTTTATATGGAGATAGAATTCCAGCGAATTTTCGCCGTGTGGCTAGATACCTTATCTTGGTGCAGTTCCACCTGATTTGAGTCTTTCCGCACAATGCTGGGATTTCATGCTGGTACATTTCAGTCAGAACACGAGTCTGGTAGCATACAACATTAATTTTGACGTTTTTCTCCACCTTTTGCATACGCAGTTTTTCCCTGTACGAGAAACTAACCAAAATCATGATACAGTTCTAGCTGCCCACGTCGGAGTGGTGGGTCCAGGAATCTGTGATGCATATTTCCGTAAAATACGATTCAAGTTGGGATGACTTAAACAAAAGTTACCCACTTGATACATCTCTACTACACGCAACGCCTGGGGGCGCGGTGGCTCAGTGGTAGAGCGTTCACCTCTGGTGCTTGGGGTCCGGGTTCGATCCCAGCCCCCGCCAAGTGAACTTTGTGGTGGACAAACACCGTGCTCGTGGGTTTTCTCGGGGTTCTCCCGTTTCCTCCCACTATCTTCATTCCACCATTTCACTCATCTCTCATCATCACCGTCTCCTTTAGCCTAACCGGCATAACCGTGGGCGTAAAACTCAAAGATTTTATTTCATTTTTACACGCAACGCCGTGAACTTAGTGTCGGGAAGAGCCACAATGAAACCCTTTCAAAATATATTCAGTTTCGGAGGCATCTGATTACGTTCTACCATATAGACTCTATTATGTGAGTAACGAGATACTGTTGCTTATCTCTTGACAATCTCATGGCGATCGGTTGCGCATGCACGGTACTGCTGCATATTGATTTCGGGTCAATATAATTGAATCAACCTCTGTATTATTCATACTATCCTCCAAACTTTACAGTTGACTACAGATTTGTCATTCTTTAATGAATTTTATATTAATTTAAAAATTCCAGATACTTATCAATTTAATGGTAACACATATAAATGTACAGATTAGTATGGCCACTTTTCCCTCTCAGATTAGCTCTGATACGACGCAAAATGGAGTCATAGAGGTCGTGAATGGTAGCAGGTAGAATATTATAACATTCAGCGTGTATTCCATCATTCAGCTCCGTGAAAGAGAATGGAAGCGAAAATCTGTCCATCTTCAAAATAAATCACAATCAGCGTTACCTACAGAAAGGACATGTCTCTAAACGTAGGGACAAGTAGATACTTTTACTTTCTGTAGAAACTTAAGGACGGATTTCGAAAATTGATAAGAATCAAAGGGATTTCTAAAAATAAATTTATTAAATGAAATTAAAGACAAATAACTATCATACTATCCATATTAACTTATCAACATGACTGTGCTTCACATTGGCGAATTTCCTTTATATTGAGTGACACTAAACAAAAATAGTAAAATTGGAGCCAGTGTTTCTAAATTAACTATTAGTTATAAATTCAGAACTGTAGAACGATTGATGTAGCAGATCAACACATATCTCTCCACTAACAAGATTTGAACTAAATAATACAAGGAAAGAGCTCTATGTCATGAAGATTGTTTGTCCTCCACAAGATTTGAACTAAAAGGTACAAGGAAAGAGCTCTATGTAAAATACAAGTGTATGTTTCAAGCTTTTAGAAAGTGGACATAATAAACAGTAAGCATCAATATGTATGAAATAAAACTATTCCTGATGAATAAAATAGGAAATTTTGTAATTTTATGTACCAAAATTCTGTATAATGTATTACTGTTTCTATGAGAGTCAACAATTGTTTCTGTTTGGAGACGACATTATATTATTGTAATGGGTTCTTTGCTAACTGGTTATTGGTGAGTAACCTGCACTACTCAGGGAACACCTCCGCCCTACTCCTAGCCTTCTAAATAGTTGGCCTTGTACCGAACTAATAAGAAAATGTGGAGAGTGAGTCCTCACAAAGTAGTGAATTTCTGGAGAATAAACCCAACACCGTAATGCCAAGGCTCGAGTCTTTACAGCTGTGAGATGGCCTAGTAGTTTCCGAGAAGAGAATAATTAATGAAATTAATTAATTCTTGCCTGTAACTCCAACACTTAACACATCTATGCACACATTTCATTATAAATGACAGTCAATTGAGAATATTGAAATCAAATGTTATGCAATTTTATACCGGTTGATTGGATATTAATACAAAAACATACCTGATGATATTCATGTTACACAAACAGTTTAGTCTTACTGTAATTGTTTGGTCCATGACTAGCCCCACTTACGTCTATTCATTTGACGTTGCGCATGATTATCACGGAAATCTATACGAATTAGAGTTGTGTTGATCAACTTTACGTTTTATAATGTTTGCTACTTGGTTGTGCAGTTACTGATAAGCATTCAATAACGTTCATCCTTTGTTTCGCAGGAATACTTCACATACGTGTCTCTGCTGTCGTGGCTGATCATCCACTGAAGAGCGAAAACTAGAAACTTCTGGTGCCAACTCACTCTTGGCGAGTACCTTAGTTAATTACGTCATTCAGTAAAAATAAAACTACTTATTGACCATAACATGATTGTTTCGATTATTTTTAATTAACATATCGAAAATACTGATCACCAGTTTGATTGATTAATATTTGAATAAACTTGAGTTTCATTTTTTCTTTGAGTTTGAGATTATCAAGTTGCTGAAACGAAATTTATTTTGTGACTTGCTGAAATCAAATTTTTGTCACTTTCTCACTCACACATATACGTGGAAAGGCTTCACTCCTTTCTTTTTCCTTCTAATTGTCAACTTTCGTGACCAGACGGCAAACGATAGAAAAAACAGAACACTGTCCTTTGGTAACTTATACAGAGACTTCATAGGGAAATAGATTGATTCATTGATTTTTCAGCTTTATGAACGAAAGAAATTTAGGTGAAAACCAGAACAGTTACATTGGTGGTCGACGAACTGAATGCGCACAAAGTCTTTTGTGGAAGTGTTCAAGACCCCTGTACTGTTTTTTAATTTCACATATAAACATCATTCCAACAACACATATCCAACCATCTCTCATCATCACCGTCTCCTTTAGGCTAACCGGCATAACCGTGGAGCGTAAAACTTAAAGATTTCATTTCATTTTTTTGATTTTCGTTGGCACTTTCGCCAGGGAACAGCATCAGATGGAAATATTCTACCACACGACAAAACCGAAAAGGAAATCACTGGGGTGTTCGTCGACATAACAAAATAAACGAGGGGCTTACTTTGTATAAAGTCCTTTTGCTTTTTCTGTTATTAATCTCATTTTTAAATAATATTTTCTTACTGTTAATGTCTTTCTTCAAAAGCATGTACAAAATGATTCACAATAAAATGAATAACAAAATATGCATGAATTTTACAAAACGCTCTTCCCATGATACGTTACACTACTAACATCTTACCATTATACCTTTATAAAATTAAAACACAGATAGTTAGTTATATATTGCCCTAAGTTTGTTAAACTGAATTATAGAAGTATTTAAAACATAATTCATACAGTAAATATCTAAATGATAACACATTGAGTAAAATAGCTTTTAAACTTACGGTATAAATTTTTCAGAGATCTTCTACAGATTCTATGTGTCACTATACTTTTACGTCTCAGTTCGTTGTGTATGCATTATATCACTACAAATCAATCATAACAGTCTTACCTCCACAGCAACCATAAAGAACAAAATACACACGTTGTCCAAGTAATTAGTAAATAACAGCAGTCTATTTTAAAACATGAAACGACAAGAAATTCCGTATTAATTACCACATTTCTTCTTCCTTTTCTTTCTTTCTGGTTCATGCCAGATTTAAAAACACCTTTCGCCGTTAAGATTAAAGCGTTATCGTTTCATTAATGACTCTCGAACTATTGGGAATTGTTTACTTGCTTTTCCTTGCACAAATTAACAAAAGATCCTTGGCCGGAATAAGATTGCTTATATAATTTGACATAAGGTGCTCTTCTTTATCAATTAGCTCTAATTTAAAAAAAATTACGATACATTCACATTTCATTTTCATTTATGTTTTACATTCATATTTTCAAATTATATTTTAATAATCCATACACATGAATGCACATTATTAAATAGCGTTTAGAGATTACAAACATTAATCGGTCCACTAATATATTTTCTCTATTAATCAATAGTTCTACGTATTAGCCAGTTTGTGTTAGTTCATGTTTTATGTGGGCACATTAAATATATAACCTAATCCATTTATATATAACCTAATGAAGACATTATTATCAGGCAAGTATTCCTACATTATTATTTAACAGCAAATAACAATTACGAATTAAAATATACTGTCATGTGTTCTCATAATCAATAACTTCAGGAATGGTTTCATTTTCAAAATAGTCAATTAAAGGATTTAAGGTATTTTTATAAGAGAATATAGAATTATTCTTGTAGCCCTGGATATAGGTTACTGACACGGTTAATCTGTTCCACGCCAGCCAGATCTATTATCAAGTATTGTTACTAAATGGTTGGATTATGTCATATTGCACAGCGTATTCTTGCCTCGAATTTTTGTATGCTATGCGATACATAGTTTCTCTGTACCTGTGATATCTCTATTAACTCTAAAATTATTACTGGCACATTCTTGACTAGAATTTTGCATAGTGTGTTTCATTATTTCATTATTTCATTATTTCAATGCACATTATCTTGAATATTTATGCTACCTCTGAAATAGTTACGAAATCTAAAATTGCATGTAGAATTGAACATATTGTATACATTATTTCTGAAATTTGAGGAATTACTATTTCTATTAAAACTTAAATCAATTGAATTATTGTTTTGTTAAAAAAAAAAGAAATCTGTTGTTTCTCACACTACCACTATTATCGTACAGACCAATAGTTATGTTGACTTCTATTTGTATTATTGTGTACCATCATTTTACTGTCAAAATTTTGAACAATTACAAGAAAATTATTAAAATTAATTCATGGAGACGAAATTAATATCTGTTGCAACCTAAAATGTAATAACATACATATTGGTGCTATAATACTGGACTCTGTTGTAAGGGACTTTTGTTAGAAGTTTCAAATCATTGTAAGCCGAAATTACAAAATCTGTAACATTCTTGTCTACTTTAGGGTGGAAGTGTCTATTCCTGACCTGTGTGTAACGATTTACTAACATTAAGTCATTTTCAAAGTTGGCTATTAATGCGACTTTCAAATCTGCATACTGATATGACTTATTTCGAGTAGCCGTATACTATGCCGAACATCAGGGTAACAAAATATGTGGCATGATTTTGAGAAATTGTGATCTACGTAAGCCAATTAAGTCATATTCTTCCTGAAATCTTTCTAAGAAAACACTTGCTGGGATATCATCTGCTTGGCCACTAAACTTATTAATGGATCGTTTTCCACTGAATTAAAAATGAGTTTTGGTATCTTATTTTGCTATGTTTTACGTACATACGGTGGGGGACGATCGTCTTCACGTAACTGAATTTCAGTTACTCAGGGTTCTATATCTGCTGCGTCCACCACTGGAATTGGACTACCACCAGTCGTTCCAAATTTTTCCTTGAGTATTTGTAGTTCTTCTTGAAGCTTCCTAATTTATTTCGAATTGTTATTGGCATGGATTTGCACCACATTAACTGAACTTCGCATAGCCTCCAAGGTTTGAATGATTTACTCCATTTTGATATCCGTTCGCTCTAATTTAGCATTTAACTGTTCTTGAGTCATTTACATTCGTTCTATTACGTGTTAAGTTATTTGTTCCATTCGGTTCCATTTAAGTTATTTGTGTATTCATTCGTTCTGTTATTTGTTGAATCATGAATTTAATTGCAGACCAACTTGTCGAATAATATCGATCGCATTATATGTTGATTCAGTTGATGACATGCTGTTGTCCTCCACCCTAGCGCAAGAATTATCACCATTGTTTTGAATATTCATTTTGATATGTTCGTACACCTTCTTTAGTAATATCATATAATCTCTTTTAGTTGTAAATATGAGACTGCCATACTTATCTTCGAACTAGTCCCAAAGTTTCAATGGATTTCAGTACCATAACATATATAACCTTAAAACACAGATAGCTAGTTATATATTATCCTAAGTTTGTTAAACGGAATTACAGAACTATTTAAAACAACTAACTCACACAGTAAATATCCAAATGATATCACACTGAATAAGGTAGCTTTTAAACTTACGGTATAAATTTTTCAGAGATTTTATCTTCTACAAATATGTGTCACTATACTTTTACATCTCAATTCGTTGTATATGCATTATATCTCTACAAATCAATCATAAAAGTTTTGATCTATGGAGGTTGAATGTTGCGGTCATAAAAGTTCTCCATTGACTTCTATCTTTAGCCAACTAGATCCAATTTCTACTTTGTATACCAATTTCTGTGAGGTCCAACTAATATTGTTCTCCCATCTGCTCCTAGGTCTTCCTAATGGTCGCTCTCCGATTGACTTCCAGTTAATACTTTTGAAACGTTTATACATTCTTTCATTCGGCTACATAACCTGCCCACCCTAATAGATTTGATGACCCTAACAATGCCTGGTAAACGGTATAAATTATGTACATATGTATTTTATAGCAAATATATTACGGAAAACAAAATATCAGCCTGTTTGATAATGCATAATATGTAATTGGTAGAATATCTATACTTTGAAACATACTCAAAATACACTTTAAACATTTTAAGTAGTACGAATTTTACAAAATACTTTCCCGTCTCTATGTAAAACAGTTAAAATACTTAATTAGTTAAACAATTGCTTTAATGAACAAATTTATAGATAAAATAAAAAACGAAGTTTCTATTATCTCAATATTTAAGGTTAATATGAGTTATACTGTTTTTAAAACAACTTCCATCAATAAACCACAAAAATACAATATACAAACAATATTAAGTTATACGATTCTTAAACATGCAGTGTGTCATGTGCCAATCTATCATTAAACGGGTACGTTGTCACTATTTGTTCCTCGAGATCCTGTTACACTGCTACACATCTGCAGCTACGTTGCAGTAGAGCAAGGCATCGGATCGAAGACACAGATAAGGAGATGTTACAGAAGTGATAGATCTTATGTACAAGAAGAGAGATGTTGAAACAACTGACAGTAATCGATGTCATTCTTTTGCATTTGAATCCTTAAATAAAACCCAGATTTCAAAATCATTAGTTCATTTATTATGCTACTCATGCCCATTATATAAACTTTCCAGTTTACTGTTGGACACAATTTATCAGTTTGAATATCCATAATTTTAATTCGACCGGTCAGTTGAACATGATTTGTTAAAGGAGTTTACAATTTCTAGCTCATCAAAGAGAATGAGTCCAAGGAACTTAGCTGAAGCTCCTCACTTCACTAGATATGTCAACTTATGATACACAATTAACTTAGTTCTAAGATATTTTAAACAAAATATTAATCTAAGCACAATTAATTATTATTTTCCAATGTTATGTGCACTAAATAATCAAAATAGACAACGATAATTATACCGAAAAAAATATTTTAGGAAATCTTATTTTTAGATGATAATCGAATACACTTATTATACAAATCATAGTTAAAAAGAACAAAATTGGCATTAAATTCATAGTCTATGGAGTCCAATTCTAATTATGTGGTACAGATAGAGAAAATAAAAGCACACTAGAAATATTATGAAAATTAATTATTTAACGTTGGAAAATTGTGACACCATTTAACTGATCAGAAAATAATCAAGCAAAATAAAATAAAATAAACGAAAACAACCTGTAACGAAATCAGGTCGTTACAGGTTACCCCGACTTCGAAAAAATATATCTGTATATTTTTTTTAATGAAAATCTACTAAGTAACTCATATCTACTTTGTGCTGAACAATTGAATACTTTTAAGTTGCGAAATTTGTGAGTTCCAATGGATTTCCCCGTTAATGTACTCAGAACCGCACACTTTCTCAACACTTTTGTAATAAGATAGGGATCTGTAAATGTTAACATATATTTATGGGTTTTATCTTTAGTAGCTATGGACATCGGGTGTGTTTTTAACATTACAAGGTCGTCTTCCTTTAGTAGCGGTTGCGACGAGGAACTGAACACACTTCTTTTCGACTGTTTGGTCGGAGTAGATTCAATTAGTAATTGTCGATCGTGTATTTCTATGGATAATAGCTCATGTGGCCAAGGATAACTTCGTTTAAAGCTATTAATTGCAGAGAAAGATATATATACAATCCTGCAGGACATTTACCCATGGCACTGCTAATAGAGTTATATAAGGGATCCTGTATTTCTTTTATGGATTCGCTCCATCGGGTATGATCTTGATTGTATTTCAGTCTTAGGATTCTGTTAAGCCCTTAATGTTGTTGCTCAATCATTCCGTTAGCTTGTGGAGTATATGGAGAACTCATATGATGAAGAATTTGATTATGTTCACAAAACTTTTTCCATACCTTAGATAAAAGTTGCTGGTCTTGGTCTGTGATAATGTGGCTTGGCAGTGGAAAATTGTAGAAATACAGACGTTGAAGCACTCTTACAATTCCTTTGGTGTGTGCCGTTCGAACAGGATAAAACCTAACGAACCAAGTAAAAACATCAATTACTGACAATATATATCGATATACTTTACTTTGTGGCAACTTTCCCACAATATCTAAACATAGTTTCCCGTGTGGATAACTAGCTTCGATGTGATAACACTCTCTACTGATAGCTTGATTTCTAAACTTTGTGCGTGCGCATTCCAGACACTCTCGGATGTATTGGGTGAAATCTTTCTTTTGTCCACGCCAATAAAACAAAGATCGAGTAAATGCCATGCACTTCTTGACACCAAAATGCCCCTTTTGATGTATCTTTGCTACAATTTCCGGAACGAGAGATCTAGGAATTACCAACAGCCATCGGTCTTTGACAAATATTAAATCTTCCAGTATAGTTACTTCCTCTGAACGATGTCCCGAATCCATCAAATTTATCATCTTCTGACAATAGCTGTCCAACCGCTGTTCCTTCCTTAGTACTTCAGGTGTAAAAAGATCTGGATCTTCAGTGAAAATAAAATTAGAGTACACTATCGTATCTTGATTAGGAATTAGATTAATATAGACTTGCTTGATTTCTTCATCTAACTCCCGAGGATAACGAATTAATGTATCAGCGACGAAATTTTCTTTCCCAGATATATAAATCATAGCGCTGTAGCTTATGTACCAGTTTTGTGGTTCGTACATCTAAATCTTTAATGTAAAAGCATGAGTTCCCGCGCTATTATCACAGTGGACAATAGTTTTCCTACCTAAGACATAACTAGAGAAATAGTCACAGAGATATAGGATAGAAGCCAATTCAATTTGATATATTGACATGGATAGTTCAAGAAGCTTCAAGAGTCTGCTAGCATACGCAATAACTGTCAAATCATCAGAGTCATCCTGAAATTGCGCTACGAAATATCCAAATTTTCAGAGCATGCGTCGCTATAAATGTGAAATTCTTTATCAAAATTAGGTTGACCTAAAGCAGGAGGATTGCTGGCCAAGTTTCTTAAAGTGTTAAAAGATTTAATGGCACTCTTATCAAGAATAAATGGGTGGTCTTTCTTTAATAACTCTAATAAGGGTGATGCTAATTTAGAGAAATTCTTTATATGCCTGTGACGCCACCCAACGAGCCCGAGGAAAGATCTACGTTGCTTCCTTGTTTTCGGGATTGGAAAGCATCTTAAAGGCTCCTTTGAATTCGGATTTATCTTAATTTCAGAGCCGTTAACTACATGTCCTAGGAAAGTGACCTCTTCTATTAAAAATTTACATTTTTTGAAATTGAGTGAGAAATTCGCTTCATCAAATATATGGACATGACGAAATGACTCTAAATGACGAAAATATTCTTCCCAAGACGTTGAGAAACATAAAACGTCTTCGAGATAAACAATGACGTAAGATCGAGTATTCATCTTAAAGAATCGATTCATTTTTTGCTGGAAAATGGCGGGAGCAGATCGAAGACCCATTGGAAGAACAAGCATACAGTATTGCCTGCCAAGATATACGAAGCTTGTACATGGGTATGACGAGGGATGAAGACGTATTCCGCAATATCCAGAGACACAGTCAAACGATGAATATACAATGGAACCAGATAAACGCGCTAACAATTCCGTAATTGGTTCTACTTGCACTTTCGGTGAGATAAGTTACGATTTAAACCTCTCAAATCTAACACTGGGCGAACTCCTCCGTTGGATTTTCGGACACAGTGCATTGGTTTTCTGTATGGCGAAGGCATCTCTCTAGCGATTCCATGTTGCACCCATTTCTCCAATTCTCTTTCAAACTCCGTTTTCATCGCTTGCGGCACTCCGTATAAATTTCCAACTACCGGTTCATCATCTGTAAGTTCAATTTTATGTAAATTGGTTTTAATACCCCTAGGATATTGTGTAAATAGGTGCCGGTATTTACAAAGGAGCTGAAACAATCGCGATTTGTTTTCTGACGAAAAATCTCTTTCGTAGACAACCTTTCGTATTTCCTCTTCTGTAACATTCGGTTCAGGAACAGAATAGTTCACTGTCGCTTCATCCTCATCACTTCCGGTACTAATAAAATTGGTATGCATTAGTTTGTCATCCTCTTTGATGGATAAATGAATAGGAGTAGGTTGTGTTAATTTTAATATTACAACATTTCTATCCTTATCTATTAAATGAAGTTTCTGGTTACCACCATCTACAATACCACTACATTTTTTCAAAAACGGGCTTCCAAGAAGTAAATCCGGTTTCATTCCTCGAATGACAAATATAGGTGCTTCAAACAAATGGTCTTCTATACAAAGGTTTAGCATTTGTATTCCCATTATTTGAAACTTACCATTACCAACAAATGTTCTGATTTTAAAGTGGGAATATTTTCTGAGCTTGACAGACGGAAATTTTGATTTAATTTAGTTCCATATTCTATCGCTAAGTAGGTTAAGTTCAGCGCCAGAATCAATTATACCGGTTAACACTACAGTGCTCGCATGAAATTGTTGAAACATGAGTGCTCGCGCGGATTACGATAGTAGTCCATTTGATAAATAAATATATCTCAGTGGTTATCCAATCGGTATTTTTTACATTATTTTTGTGGGTTTTCACAAGCAATAAAGAACACATTTCAGTGCAAACTTTTTGTTTAATTATCCACAAAAAGAATTAGAAGACAAAACATTAGAATGCGTATGCAATTTACTATATTTTTGTAAATGTTCGTTTATTTTCTTACTATTTGATTAAAAATTCAAATAAAAGAGGAAATTTGCATTTAGAGTGGTAAAAACTGTTATAGAAAATAAAAAGTTGTTAAATTGTTTGCAAGTTTAACTTTTACACTTGAAAACAAGGTCAAAAGTACGCAAAATTTTGGGTGTTTCAGTCATATGAATCAGTGCAAAGAATGTGCTTGTGGTCAGAGCAGATCGACTTACTGCACCTGAAGCATCTTTTTCGGGTACCCTTATTTCTTCATCTTCCAGAAAAAGGTTTGATAAGTTCCATAGCCACAGATTGCAGGAAGTCTCTACGGTTGATCATAGCACCATTGTTATTTGCATTGAAAACAATGAGAGCGTTTACTCCAGCAACGTTTAACACGTGGAAGAAGAGCGTGAGTGGCCATTTTTGCGAATTCCTGGCTGTATAACACTGGCGACACAATCTGTCCAATATGTCAACTCCAAATTTAGTGTTGTTCTATCTTAATAACATGCAGTGTAGGTATGATGTTATAATGCTGTGCTCGCGTATTTCTTGGGTGCACAAGGTCAATATACCATCTGGTAATTCTGTCCTTTCCAATGTAAAATTCTCCATGAAACATGTCTTCCTGGATAACAACGTTCCTTTCATCTTCTATTTCTTCCAAATCGTCACTACCACTTTCTTCACAGTCACTACTCGACATCTTCCTCTATTTCTTCTCAGTCTTCTATACTCAAAACACTTTCGTCGTCACTTTCAGTTTCTGTTAGCCACTGTCGTATCTGTTCTTGCTCTGAGATTTTAAACTAACATATATCAAATATATCTGAGCGAATAATGTGAAATAATACATTCAAAACAAGAACAGTTAAAACGTTAGACAGAAAATAAACTATCACGTCAGTACTCGCACGGATTACAATAGTAGTCCATGCGAAAATAACAATCTATATAACATCAGTGCGTTGACTTTGGGTGCTATCACTCGACTAATGGTGTTCTAGAAATGGGAGAGGAAGGTAGACGACCTCTCAAGGTCACAAGTGTTGTCAACCCTCAGATGCCTGAAAACTGAAACCCACTGGACTACAATTGTAATCCGCGCGAGCAGTGTAGTGTTAAATTTATTGGAGCTACACTGCAAGACATAGTAGGAGACGGATAAGAAAAGCAATAATCACTTCTTCCTAGTAGTACCTCTTGATCTAAGTCTTCCTCTATAATAAATGAAATTGTGTAATTTATTTCTTTTATAATTCCGTTGTCTTCCATTGCTCCAGAAGGGAATAGCATCTGCGCTCAAACCCCCTTCCCTGCTATACTCGGGTGCGCGGTCCATTTTCCGACGCGGACATTGCTACAACTTGCTCGGTGGAACAAATTTGTACATCAGATCCCGTCGTCTGACAACCCTGATTTGTGCCGTATTGCCTACGATAGTTGGCGCGATACCAACCATCTTTGTCTTTGATAGTTGTTACCAACATTTTTGTCCGTTCGTGAATACGGTTGGTTTCCAGAATCAGGCAAGGTAGCTTGATTCGAAGATTCACTAGTGCGAGGTTTCCAGTTTACTTTAGTCAATCTCACATATGGTTTACCTGAATTTATATTATTACTTCGGTGAGTAGAATTAACCTCAACAGAGTTCAGTTCAATTAGTCGCAGTATCAGTTCGTCTACTGATTTCAAAGGCACAATTCTAACTAGACGAGATTCATTGGTGGAATACACGCTAACAAGATGTCCTGCAATTCTTTTTCATCATAGGTTTCCGCTATTTCGCTCTATTAACGACCACGCGAACTCTACTGTCGTGGAATATTTGGATTTATCGTATCTTGTCGAAAGTAAGCGTCGTTTTAGCGCTCTCTCCATATTCTCGGACATATATTGAGCTTTGAATTTGTCCTCAAATTCAGTGTAAGTTTTAACTTCTTTTATCTTTGTGCGGTACCACGCACTAGCTGCTCTAGTCAGACACTGATCCACTAAAATTAATTTCTGTTCCTCTGTTAAATTGAAAAGTAGCGAGAGTCTATTGAACTCCCCCTGAAATTGTCAAGCAGCACCAGAAGTTGACTGTCCTCCAAATCGCGAGAAATCACGTACGTCCCTAGGATTTAGAGACGGTTCAACTGTGTTTGCATTCTACATTCATGAGGTAACGTCGATAAATCATTCCCGATATCAACCGGACTATCTACAGTGGTACTAGTTGGGTTACAACTAGAAACAATATCTCGCGTTGTGCTATTCAATTCTGGAGTAACATATGTGTAAGGTATTTGATAGGATTTAGAAATTTTACTTGGTCTATACATACTACTAACTCTATAAGTATTAACAGAACTAACAATATTAGTTATAGTTGATGTTACAGTTGCGCAAGATGTTACCGTTGGAATATTAATATTTTCATTCCCTGAAAAAAAATGATATTATTAGTAGAAGTTACCAAATCCGAAACATTCCCGTTTTGTTCATCTTCAAGTCTTCCACTTTCTGTCTTAGCTGTGCAAGCTTCCGATCCATACATTCATGTCTGTTTTTACAATCGACCTCAATTTCGTTTGTTTTATCCACAATAGCTTCCGTAACCAATTTGTAGTCCGCCAGTTCTTTCTTGAGTTCATCTATTTTATGGACCTCTTCGGAATTTGTATCTGTCAATTGCTTCAACTTTTCTTCTTGTAAGCTCACTTTGAGATTCGCATGTTCAACCACAGTTTCAATTTTTGAAACTTCTCGGCCTAAATCAGCTTTGCACTCATCCTTCATGGCTTTCATCTGATTCTTTATTTCTTTGAACTGTTGCTCCGTTGTGAACTGATTCCTATCCGTTTTCTCCTTCATAATCTTATTTTCCTCTTTCAACGTATTGACAACACCAAGAGTCACACTTGTTTGCTCCACCAAGCACATTAACTGCTCCGTCACATTGTTAAGAGTTATTTGTTCTCCCTGAATATTTGTCTCAGTCCGTGAGGACTTTGGACTTCCATCGTGGTTCGTAATTAACTGACCACCACTCAGTTCATTACTGTATGTCTCCCCATTATTAAATTCTTGATTTGACGTTTCTGTACTACTCAAACTTTCTTTACAGATGTCACAATACCATTCCACTTCTGAATTACTCAATTCATCATACAGTGAATCATCCAGATTAACACAGCGAAAATGATACAAGCGATTAATTGATCCACACATCACCGAGTTCAATATTTCAGTATTGGTTTCGTCAAGTTCTGTTACGCCCATACAACAAGCGTAACTCTCGGTCTCATACTGTCCACTAACTTCTTGTTGAACTTTCGTTATCTCATTTATATAGGCCTCATTCCCAGTGATTCACTAATAATTGTTTTCCTTTCTTATCTTCTGCTTGTCACTTGTCCTCTATCACTTCATTCTCTGAGTAGATACGCCGATGTTCTACGGTCGCAAAATTTGTCATGTGCCAATCTATCATTAAACGGGTACGTTGTCACTATTTGTTCCTCGAGATCCTCTCACACTGCTACGCATCTGCAGCTACGTTGCAGTAGGGCAAGGCAGCGGATCGAAGACATAGATAAGGAGATGTTACAGAAGTGATAGATCTTATGTACAAGAAGAGAGATGTTGAAACAACTGACAGTAATCGATGTCATTCTTTTGCATTTGAATCCTTAAATACAACCCAGATTTCAAAATCATTAGTTCATTTATTATGCTATTCATGCCCATTATAAAAACTTTCCAGTTTACTGTTGCACACAATTTATCAGTTTGAATATCCATAACTTTAATTCGAACGGTCAGTTGAACATGATTTGTTAAAGGAGTTTACAATTTCTAGCTCATCAAAGAGAATGAGCCCAAGGAACTTAGCTGAAGCTATCAATTCACTAGATATGTCAACTAATGGTACAAAATAAACTTAGTTCCAAGATATTTTAAACAAATAATGATCTAAGGACAATTAATGGGTTAAGTTCTAAAATTGGGCGTCCGTTTCCAGCAATATTTTTAAAATTTACAGGAAAGATATGGATAATTTGATCGTTTGTGTGCTTGATAATATATATAAGGGTCTCGAAAAATCTGTTTATTTGCTATATATAAGCGGTTATAAACATGGGCCTATACGCCGAGTGGAGGGAACTACTTGGCATAAGATAACCGAACAATTGTATTGTGGGAAAGTAACGAGCATTTATGCTATCAACATGGCGAATGTACAAGGGCAATGAACTAACAGTTTTAACATTTGTGAAACAATACCTTGATAACGAGCAAAATCTTATAAAAGTTTGTGAAGAGTGCGGATTAATGAACCTAATAACAAATTGCAGGAAATGTGGAAAGGAGATAAGAGCGAAAAAACGTGGCGAAAGCGGACGCCCAACTTCGGAATAAATGCCCAATTAATTATTATTTTCCAATGTTATGTGCACTAAATAATCAAAATAGACAACGATAATTATACCGAAACAAAATATTTTAGGAAATCTTATTTTTTGATGATAATCGAGTACCTTATTATACAAATCATAGTTAAAAAGAAGAACAAAATTGGCATTAAATTCATAGTCTATGGAGTCCAATTCTTATTATGTGGGGCAGATAGAGAAAATAACAGCACACTAGAAATATTATGAAAATTAATTATTTAACGTTGGAAAATTGTCACCATTTAACTGATCAGGAAATAATCAAGGAAAATAAAATAAAATAAACGAAAACAAACTGTACCGAAATCAGGTCGTTACAAGTGTATGCATAATACATTTCAGAACCACTCTTTCGTACTATTACAAGAGAGACAATAGATGGTTCGCCACATCATTATACCCAAGTATGTCTTCGTAAGTACATAAACCTATCACCCAATTCACTAATCAATGGTTTCACCCTACTCCATATGAATGCCAACAAGACGTAGTGAGGTAGGATGTAAAAAATATAAATGGAAATGAACCCCAAGGTTAGAAACAAAGTTGAAGGGCGTTGCCATTCTAAGTAGTACACTAAACTCGTTGTATATTCCTTTACACGCAAAAATTTACTAATGTTATAGTAAACAAACAACACAATACAGTACTGCAACAATTTCATTACATAAATCGTTGGGCAACTCACCTAATTTTGAGATTGACGTAAGATCTAAACACTGGCTACGGTAACCTGTCAGAAACGTTTAAATAAGAATGTATGGCCTCTAACACAAGTGAAAGTTTTCGACTCATACCTCTATTTGTTCAATGTATTACTTTTCAACAATAGCCATTCGTCTTTAAACACATTAACTTACATATGAAAAGGAAATTTTTCATGACCTTTTTCTACACGTTAGATCTATTCAGTTTAGGATTGATCAAATGATTCAAAGCTAACATAAAGGTATGTCTTTGGCAACTTAATTTGTCTTTCAAATATTGCAAATACAAATCGCATTTCATGAGTACTTCCAATAGCAAATGAACATTTAACTTGTTACATTCATTACTATCAAAACAGACAAACTTGCTTTAGTTACATACGAAAATTTAACACTTACTGAAGTTTCAGTTTCGTTTGAATTTACATTTGTACTACTTTGTTTTACAGAATCAAATTCTTTTCATTATAGGTTGCTTAGCCAATTTCAACCATATAGTGCGAGATAATTTGAGTAGGTCAGCAAATATTCATACGATCAATGGAATGGACATCACAAGATTTTCCTGTTAATGGATCTACTAATTCAAATACTTTAATACTTTGTCAGAAATTTTACGTTTACAAAGATGTGAACCTTTATCATGAAAATTTCCTCATGTTTTTATCAACAGCTGAACTAAGATGAGACTGCAACAAGAACACCCAATCATTCTCTTTGATTTTGTTCTTTCCTTCTTGGTTTGCATTGCAGTTTTCATTTCTTTCCTAATTTTCTCACATCTTCACTAATCAGCCATTATGAGTTTATCTTCACAATTAATAGGATCATTTTCATCATAACTTTCGTTAGTTACAATATCAAAACGTTTTAACACGGATTAAGTTGGCTTTACATTAAAATGAATACTAGCAGGGCTGACACCTACGCTCATACACACAGAGTAATTTAAAGTATAAGAATTTGCGGGATGTATCTTTACCAAGAAGTACGATTTTCATTACACAGGAGTTTAAAGAATCTGTAGTTTCTCTGTGAGCTCGTTGAACTACGGAACTTTTCGCGTGATTTTGGCTAACGTCTTAAATTTTGAAGCCATATACATTCACTTTTTACTTAAATTTACTTGATACAAAACCACAACCATACACAACCAAAGTTGATTTTGGAATTTCCATAGTTACAAAACAGTAATATACCAAACATCCTAGAACACACTTAGTATTTCATATAGGATACATTGTGTAATACTTACTGAACACATCTAAAATTAACAATACATATTCATTTCCATTCTGAGAAGCAGGAAAAGGACTTAAAAAATCAATTGAAAAAAAGTTCTTTTACATTTTTGACAGCTACAGATTATAAAAGTCTAGATGGTGGACAAGTTTCTCCTTCACTTTGTTTGCAAGTCGTACAGTCACATAAATATAACCAAGAAAGTTCTATCGCTTTTTCAACCACTACTTTCGAACATCGTTATGTCACCTAAGACGTACCTGGAAGATCAAAAATAGTCCCCATCAGCATCGACGACCTTCTGCAAACGTTCTGGAACGCCATGGATTCCATCGCAGTAGAACTTGGTGGGCCGTGAAGTGCATTTTACACCTCTACTAGGAATTTGAATTAGTATCCTCTAAGGTGATTGTCCAAGGAGTGGAACAGGTGATAATCGTACGGTGCAATGTCCAAGAAGTATGACGAATGCAATAGTGTTTTCCATCCAAGACGTAGAATGATGCCCCAAATCATCCTAGCCACGTGGGGCTTAGCGTTGTCCTGTAACCGCAGAACCCTTTTGCAATTCGAAAGTGCTGGCTTCAGTGTTTTGAGTATTTCTTGAACACTACTTAACTGCTGACAGTACACAGGTGCATTGATGCTCTGACCAGTTGATAGTTTCCGATGCACGATGCCACGAGTACTTCATCAAACACACAGGACCTTCTTCTAGTCCAGTGTTGTATTCGGCTGTTTCGGAACCGGTTCATGAGATGCTAACTAATGACGACGGCGCCGTTGAGCTTCGTACAGGACTGATTTCTCATCACATGTCAACGCCCTGTAAAGAAATGTCTCCTCCTCAGACGAGACAACGAAGAAACACAAGTGTCTGTTCGCGTTACCTTCTGGCCCGGAGTCAAATCATCTGGGACCCATCGACCCAACTTGTAGTGCTTCCCAAATTAGGTAGATATTACCGAATGGTTTCTCCACTCACACTGAATTCTAGTCCCAGTTTCTGACATTTCTAGACACTGTTAGCCTCAATTGCTGCTTTGAGATTTTCATTTTGTACATGTGTTGGTCTTCCGGCACGTGGCGCGTCTTCAAATGTTCGTCCCCATCCTTAAACTTATTAAACCACCGCTGCACTGTCCGCCTAGTCACAACACATTCAGCAAAGGCCTGACATATCTTTCGCCCCGCTGCAGCGGGATTTGACCCCAGTTTGAACTTGTACAGCATACACGAGCTTATGATACTCTGTGGAGCTCCCAAGTTCACTCTGTCCTTACGCAAGTCCACGGTGTAACTGAACTTCCACAGCCAGGTAATATGTGAGATATACCCACAGCAACAACTACTCTTAACCGTATTTCCATTCGCATTAAACTCACAGAGTGAGTTCCAATTGGACACAATTTCCACAAAAAGCGAAAGAGCTTTCTTGGTTACCTCTATAATTAGTAATATCGTTATAGTAGTAGTCCCCGACGTTGGCGTGAATGACTCACCCTCCCTCTCTTTTATAACCGGGAATTTTGAAATTCGTTCCCTTTTACGGGCAAGATGAGTGGTTTGCTACCTCGATTTGATTGGCTGAGAGAGGTCACGTGACTTTAGGCCTCGCCCACGCGGGAAATTCAAATTTCCAGGTCACGTGATATGACGCCATGAGTCACCCCGCGGGGAAATCCCACATTCTCTTTTATGCCCAGGACTTTTGAAATTTGTTCCCTTATACGGGTAAGATGAGTGCTTTGATACTTGATTCTGATTGGTTGACAGATGTCACGTGATCTTAGACCTTGGGATATTTGAAATTCGTTCCCTTTCATGGGTAACATGAATGTTTTGGTACCACGAATCTGATTGGCTGATAGATGTCACGTGATCTTAGAGCCTGGGATTTTTTAAAAAATTCGTTCCCTTTTATGGTTACGATGAGTGCTTTGATACCTGATTCTGATTGACTGACAGAGATCACGTGATCTTAGGCTCTGGGATTTTTAAAAAATCGTTCCCTTTTACGGGTAAGATGAGTAGTTTGATACCTGAGGTCACATGATCTTAGACCCTGGGATTTTTGAAATTTGGGTATCCTCTTTGATGAGTACTTCGGTACCTCGATTCTGATTGGCTGATAGAAGTCACATGATTTTAGACCCATCACACGGTGAACAGATTACAAGCTATAACGTGCGGAAATCCCTCACTCATTTGTTTCCCTTTACGGGTAAGATGAGTGTTTTGGTACCAAGATTTTGATTGGTTGATAGAAGTCACATGATCTTAGCCCCCAGCCCATGCGGAAAATTCAGAGTGATATGACGGCGATCCACCCTTGACCAGGGATTTTAGAATTACGTTCCCTTTTATTGTTACTGTACTGAAGTTCATCTTAAATATTATTGTTTCCTTTTATGTGCAAGATGGCTCTTACCTTGCATGTTTATGTATGGAGATCCTGTCCTTGAATTAGCGTGTCTCTGAAAGGATACATTTATTCTCTAATGATGAAAGAGGGTCCCGTTCTTGTCGCATGTAGATTCCATTGTTAGAACTCTTATAACACATTGTTGTAGTGTAAGCGATTTTTAAACGCTAAGCGTTTTGTTGGTCAGTAAGCGCTTCATTAATGGAAACAGTGTTGCCAGATTTTTCTTACCTAAACTGCTCCGATTCTTTTCGAAACGGTTCTGCAGAGTACAAGAATTTTCAAACTAAAAATTTTTCTAACTAAAAATATTTTCAAAACTAAAAAAGTTTTCGAAAAAATGAAACAAATTTTTCGAACTAAAAGAAATTTCAAAACTAAAAATTTTTCGAGCTAAAAAATTGAAACAAAATATTTTTGAACCAAAAAAAATTGAAACAAAAAATTTCAAAAAAATTTTCGAACTAAAGGTTTTGAAACAAAAATTTCAAACTAGAAAATCGAAACAAATTTTTTTGAACCAGAAAAATATTTTAAAGTAAAAACTTTCGAACTAAATTTTCAATCAAATTTTTTTCGAACTAAAAAAATTGAAAAAAAATTCCGAACCCAAAAAAATATTTTGAAAAATAAAATTTCGAACTAAACTAATTTTCAAAAACAAGTCTCGAACTAAAGGTGTAAGCCACATTTAAAAATTTTTAAATCAAATTTTTTTCGAACTAAAAATTAAAAAGAAATTTTGGACACTAAAAATTCTTTAATTAAGTTTTCGAACTAATCATTTAAACCAAATCTTGGATATATTTTCCACCTTAAATTTTCAAGATTACCATTATTTGAAAACAAGTGTTCAAGGTTTAAAGAAATAATAAAACACATTTTTTTCTACTTGTATTTTAACGAAAGGTATGTGCTTTTCTCATACAAGTTTATTAACATAATAAATACAGGATCTAGTTAATGAATATTTTGGACGTGTCATCATCTTGGCACCTTGTAGACTTATCCTGTAAAGAAAAAGAAGAAACAATGGATTACTTTATGAATTTCTTTTTTTTCCTGAAACAATAAAAATGAGTAAATATTGATAAGAGAGAAATAAAACTTACTCGTAAATGATGGATGTGTTTAGGTTCATCTTCCTCCTCGGGTACAAGTTGACAGGATTTCTTCCACTGATGGTGGTTTATGAAATCTCCTGGGTACTTCATTATTTTTTCTTGGTGTTACTGCTTTGTGGTCAAGGAGGTAAAAAAAGAAAAGGAAAAAAGAAATGGTTTCCTCATTGGGTATTTACAGTTTTTTGTTCTTCATCTTCTTTTTCCAGTTCCAACTTCCGTTTTTTAACGTACCCGTACGGAATCGTATCATTAGGTTTGAGTTCTTTAAATTGATGTTTTGTGTATCGGATGGTGTACATTTTTTCTTCTTTGCGTGTGACGATGGTATGGTCTTTGGTCCTGCATATTTTATGGGGGATAGTAATGGTGACTTGTCCACGGCATTGATTTGTAATCATTTCTTTTAGCGTGTTGAAATTTAATTGCTGTCCTGCATTGTAGTTTAATGTAAATCCTCTAATTTTACATACGTAGCTGATGACGTTGGTGTCTGTATTGTATATTTCTAAGCTGTAATTTTTTGGTCCCCCACTAACAAATATATTGATGTATGCTCTTTGTCCATAAGACTCCATCTCATGCGATAAGCATCCCAAGTATGTGGAAGGCTCAATGGTTGGCTCCCCGGGCTTTTCTGTAAATATCACAGAATCCGTGTCGAAATATAAAACACGTTCCTGCAACATTTCAAGGTACTTGTACAGTTCCAGACGTGCCTGACATGTAAATGCTCCTAACACGACATTGATGTTTCGGTTTTGAACAGACACATGTTCATTGTACTCCCAGAACGCATACAACATGGTATCATTGATGGGTACAATTTGATGGAGTTTAATATCGGGGAAAATGAGTTTTTCATAAAATTCTTCCGGTCGATCAATAATTGTGGTCTGGCTAAAGTTTGAACGCTGCGAAAGCTTTCCCCATAGAGAGTTAACACAAAGCTTAGATAAACTTCGTGCAGGATTATTTTCAATTTTGGTCGGATCCAATGCAATACCTTCACGCTCCAGGACGGTTTGTATAAATTTTGTTTTGTCTTCTTCGGTGACACAGGAACTTGGCCAGCCAGAAGCTTCCATTTTCGATTTCATAAACGTATTTATGTATTCCGTGAACAAGCCACCTGTTTTCGTGATGGGGTCATATTGTTCAATGTCATAATCCCAAATTTCAAAGATTTCCACCGGTTGATATCCTAATTCTATTGCCTTCTGTATTTCATATGGTACCCATGTTCCAGTGAGACATCGCTCCTGATCGTTTTGCGTACACGTTGCTGTAGAGTCTGGGTTCATTTCTTCGGTACAAGCACCACACAGTGGAAACAGTAGTTTCTTGTTGCATCGATAAGGCAGGAGACCATGATAAAGATGGCGACTTGGCAATATCGTCATTTTGATCAGACCATTGACTTTATTTATTGGTGGTATATTTTCATCATCCTGTAGATAAATTCTAGGATGTCCTACAGGGTATTTAGTACACTTATTTATGTAAGGATAAAGCGAAACAATATCGAAATATTTTATTTTTTCTCCTGCTTTTTCGTCGACTTGGTGGTACAATTTCACACAATTGGTCTTTTCTCCATAAAGCTATCTCTTGGATTTAAGGGTCTGCGGTTCATGTACTGATGATTCTTGAGATACGTCACCATTGCTGGATTTTGTTTCAAGAACTGTTTAAATTCACACTCCCTAATTTCATGTACAATGTACCCCGATTCACGCAGTCTTGCATTTTTTCATTGCGTTCGTTCATAACGAAATACCATGGTGTCTTCAGGATTGCCGTAGATGGGCTGATTACGGCCTGTAGTAATACACACTTTACAGCCGTGATAAAAACAGCCGGCATGCTCAAAGATTTGCTCCTCTAACGTCTCAGGATCTTGGTAGTAGCCATCAACATGGAATCCCGCAATAAACACTTCTTTTTGTCGGGCCGCATGTAAGATTTGTTTTATTTCGGTTTTTTCAATGTAGGCCAGCCATTGCATTGCAGCGATCGATTGAGTACTTCTCCATCGATAGCCATGTGCCGATAGAATTCCAATGGTATTGGGTTTGAGGAAAATCCGGCGGAATACTAAATTGGAAGCACTTGCAATCGTTATCGTCTCCAAGAAGGGATTCACTTTGGTTTCTGCTTCAAATGACGCCATAAACGAAACGCATGCTTCTATATTGACAACTGTCATTTCATTTGCACCATAATACTTCGTTTCTGAAAGTGGTCCAATATACGAATGATTTTCTTTGGTGTTGAAGAAATGCGGGAAGTACCCTTTGGTTGCGGGTAAATTGAACGCTTTTGACAATTTGCTTAATGTCATAGGCAGGGAGTTCAAAGAGTCAATGAACGTCAGATTATTGAAGATTAAACTCAATATCTTGGTCCCATTTAATATGACGTCAGGCCTCCATTGACATTGTTCTACCATGGTCTTTAGAATAAAATGTCCATCGTAGCCCTTCCAGTTGTGAGCGAGACAGAAAATCCTATTTATATTGGGATGACGTTTCCGCAAGTACTGGAGAAAATTATAAACTAGATCATCTCCTTGGAAAATATGCTGGCGCTGACCACACGTACTGCAAGACTGCTGGATATTATCGTTTTCAACACATGCATAACATACTTGTTGTGCAACCAATAAATTCGGAACGTGTACAAACATATTATCGCCAATATTCGTGTCCTGCATAGATTCTATATCGTAAAAAATCAATAAGGCTTTCTTTGCGTGCATGAATGAAGGAACACCAGGTTTCAAACATTGTCGATCGGGAAGCATAAAACATTGATGCGATCCCGGAATAATCTTCTTACATACATTACAAAAGATCTCATTACAGTCATGAATGCGTTGTCCAGTATGCACAAAAGAATATACTCTGTAGCATTTAGTACATTGCCTCACCATTTTGCATACAGGTTCCCCTTGATGATATGAAGCGTTACGATGATTGTTAAAACATTCTTTACCATAAAATTGACGATTGCAGTCGTTGCACAGCACCAGCGTTTGATTCTTGTCGCATGTAGGTCTCTGTAAGCATTTGGAGCACGTTACAGGACCATTTTTCACACGTTCATTACGTATACTATACTTTTTATGGTACGCTTTATAGTAGAAATTGGTTGCAAAACAAGCAGTTAAAGATTGGATGATATCAAAATGGCCAGCCAGACGAATCAAATTTATGGGAGTGCGATTTTCATCGTTGGGCCCCTCGTACATGATGTCATGGCCTGTCAAACTGATATACACAGTAATTTTATATTCTTTGAGGTATGACTGGAATTGCCGAATTTCATTTACACTGGCACAATGGTCCAAATTGACTCCTGCATTTGCACATAACGTTTCGACTTCTTGGTCCACAACACATTTCGATTGGCGTTGATATTGCCAATATCGTTTCATATCTACATTCTTGTATTTTTCTCAGGCCAATAGCAATAACAAGGGCGTACGCCAGACATTTTGAATCTTGAGTTTTTTACGCGTACAATCCCTCGCTTGCTACGTAACAATTCTTCGTTCTCCAGTACTCCTTGAAGCAAACCGCCATAGCCACGCGGAATATCCACACGATGAAAATGAACTGTGAATGGTTCGTGCAGGAGAAATGAATTGTTACATTGTAAAACTCTTTCGAACGAGGCCCACATGGTTTCCAGTGTCAGGTTTCGTGCTTGGCGAAAACTAACCCAAAAGGGCTTATTGGTGTTGCGTGGCGATATTCCCGATAAACCAACCATCGCATCATCATCTACATTAGCTAATAAATGGTCCAGCATTGCTTGGAAACTATTATGCACGTATTGGATAATATCGGCTCCTACCGGTGGTGCGTTAAATTGAATTTCGAGCATTCTGCCCTCAATGTTAAATTGTCTATAATGACGAGTGATTTCGTTACGAACAGTAAAACCCGATTCATCCATGGTTAAAAAGGAGAAAACAAACAGGTACGATAAAATATGTAATGGGGAAAAAAGGAATTGAGCAGTGTGAATTTACTACAAAAAAAGAGAAAGAAAATCTTAATCACCTGATAAATAGGAAATCATAACGTTTATGATAATTCTTAACTAAGTAATTCATGTAAAGGTCCTGAGTTTGATTCCCTGGCGGGAAGGGGGGCGCTCAGAATCTCATTATGAAAGCACCCGTAATAGAAATCAAAGTTTTCTTTAAAAACTAATCATGTTACTGAAATTAATGTTTTATTGTGGTCAAACCGACCTACCATTCTATAGTGATAAAATGAATGCATGAAATGAATGAATGTTTCAACAGTGCTGAGATGTAACCGACCTACCATTCTATAGTGATAAAAAGAATGCATGAAATGAATGAATGTTTCAACAGTGCTGAGATGTGACAAAGTATGCGTAAGCATTTTTCCACTCACAACGAACTTTAAAATGATGCGTTTGCAAGTTGAAGATATTCATCAAACATTAACGTTACACATATGTAATTGTCAAAACAAAATCTGTATAGCGTAAAACTTTTGACCAAATATTCATGCACTTTTTTATCGTGGCTAAGCGGTTAGCGTACATGCTTCTAACGTGGAAGGCCCTGGTTCAATCCTCGGTGGGTTTGCTTTCCATGTCGGGGGGGGGGCTGCCAAGCTTTTTTCTGAAATTTATTATTATCATGCGTTATCATACATTCTTTTCAAAACTAAGCTAAATGGTTGACGTACACACCTCTGCCCCCTGTTTCAATCCCAGACGGTTGCTCGAATATCATGTTAAGCTGAAGGGACGCTAAACTAAAATAATGGTTTCAAAGGGTGTCGAACCATATTATTCTCAGGTGTAGTTTTCGAAATTTTGTAATACATTCTTTTTAAAACCAAGCGCACACATTTTTGGCCATGGTTCAATTCCACGGTAGTTCACATTCAATATTAAGCTGAAGGGGCGCTAAACCAAAATAAACAAACATATCATCATTTCCCGTGCTTAGTTTTAATGTGTGGGTTCCTGATTCGATCTCTTGAGTTTATTCGGGGTACTCCCTCTTTCCCATTCCAATAATTCCTTCATAGTCTAAATATTTCGTGCTAAAAGTAAAACAGTGTATTAGTGATCCGCATATGTAGTTCCCACAAATATTAAATAAAAATGATTTTCGAATCTTGTGTGAAAAATAAAATCTCACTAAACTTACCTCAAATTCGATTAACAAAAAGTCGCCACAGTAAAGACACTTTTAAAAAGCAGACCTTCTTCACTTGACGGTTGAGAGCGGTATAGGATTTGAAAAATGAAATTTAGATTTTTATTTAGGTCGCCATGAAAACGTCGTCATCATCAGCCGATCAGAAACGAGGAAATTTATAAAATAACATCACAACGATCCAATGAAAACACTGCTTTTGTCATGAATCACGAACCAAAACGATGTGTAACAATCGATCGTGACGTCATTCACGTTTCTCAATAGTTACGACATTTAGCATCGCAATTCTGATCATGACATCATCCCAAATGCTTTCTTTCAGGATCATGTCACTACCTGTCGTAAATTGTGACGACATTTCATTTTCCTCATATTCCATACGAAAATGTCAATGTTTGCTTTTTTCATGAATCATGCTGACACGTTCGTAGTAAAACTAAAGTAATACGATACAACATCGGCTGACGCTTGCATTCAATCATATGTGCTTCTATCTTAACACACAAAGAAGTCTATCAGCATTTTATTTTAATCCACGAACGGAAGCGTTACACTGCCAGATTTATTTTCTTAAAGTATAAGTGTATCCTTTTCAAGGACCATGGTTCGAAACCCACCAAGCATGATTAAATCCGATCTCATTTAAGCGGTTAGCACATCTTTGGTTTGATGTCTGGACCAAGTTGTAAAGTGTCAAATTTTGTAGGATGGAGCGGATTCATGGAAACAATAATGCAATCCGAGGAGTGTGTGGAAATACCTGATGTACTACCACTTCCAATAGTGAACCTCGAACCCAGTAACATGTCGACTATATACCCCTGTTTGGAGTTTGCATCGGAGCAGTGCAAGAAACAAAATCAGTCATCATGTATCGTAACATTCGACCAGCCACTTTACGTTAAAGCTATGGACATCGTTTTAGCAGCAAATGTTGACAGCCCGCTCTCAAAAGTGATTGTACGTCTTGGAGGATTCCATTTGTTAATGTCGTTGGAAAAATTATGGAAGGCAGTGGCTTACAAGAGCTTTGGCAGCAACTATTTGCGAAAAACTCTGTAGTACATATGTTGACAGGACATTCTTACGCTAGAGCACTACGAGCTCACTTCTTAACTCAAAATGCTTTCTGCTTATTGCTTGTGACCAAAATCATTAACGATGAAGTGCTGTGTGAAGAAAGACTGAAAGAAGTTAAAGAAGATTATTAATATTTATTCTAGGGGAAGAAGAAAGTAGATGATGTTCTACGCACCGATGCAGTGAGAAAGTTTATTTCATCGATTAAAACAGCTTTAGAAGTAGAAGCTCTGAAAAGCAGGACAGGCAAACTATGGGTCCAGTACTTTGAGCAGGTAGAAATCATGCGTAATTTTGTTAGAGCAGAACGTACAGGGGATTGGGCACTGCAATTATTCATCGTACAAAAAATGCTTCCCTATTTGCATGCCGGTGGCCATATTAATTATGCGAAATCTGCTCACATGTATTTGCAGCAGATGACAAAGCTGAAATCATATTTGTCATCTTCCGACTATGAAGAATTTGTGAAGAAGGGATTTTTCACTGTACGACGGAAATCGAAATTCTGGAGCGGATTTTGGTCAGACTTGACCATTGAGCAGGTTTTGATGAAGAATATAAAGACGACCGGAGGTTTAACTCGTGGTCGTTATATATCCGACTCTGTTCTCGCACGCTGGATACATTCTATGCCGGCATCAATGAAGGTACTGGATGCTTTGGAAGATTTCGCAGGTGTAGCTATCGCAATATCACAACAGCATGTAGAACTTGAACAAGCCTGCCAAAAAAGGGACTTAAGGCACATAGAAATATTCGCAATGTGGTTACGAACGCATTCTCCTTTTGAGAAACCTACCGATCTTCTAGTTTCTTTGCACAGTGGTGTTATAGCAGACGAAATAGTGAACTGTGATTCAGCTTACGAGCAGGGAATTAAGACCTTAAAAAAGCTTGATGGGAAATCTTTTGCGGACATCAAGCTTCAACGGAAGGACAAGGTAGTCACTCTTGCAGCAATGACGAATGCCATGGTTGTTCGGGGTGAATTGATTCCTGAGAATCCTAACCAGCTGTTCCATCGAATGGCATGCGTTGTTCGAAGAGAAGAGAAACTGGAAGGTCGTATGAACTACGAACTGGCATCGATGCCACCAGCACTCTTCGACGCAACTATGCTTAGGAAAGGCACAAAGTCAACTTTAAGAGGTGTTATGGAGAAAATATGCCCCCCATCTGAAACCTCTCCTGAAACTTCAAGCTTTGTTCTAGACGGAGGAGATTTACTGCATCGAGTTCACTGGCCAAGACCAGGGACTTTCAGTGATGTATGTCAGAGCTATGTTTCATTCATCAAAGCAAATTATAAAGGACAGGTTACGATAGTTTTTGATGGTTATACGGAATGTACAACAAAAGCCACAGAGCGCATGCGACGAAGATCACAACTTTCGACTTCAGAAGTGTTGGTAGAGCTGCAAACTGAAGCAAGTACTTCACAGCATCAATTTTTAGGAAATGAGGCGAACAAGGCAAGCTTCATAGCGCTTCAAGGATCACAATTAAAAGAAAATGGAATTACTGTGATCAACGCTTCGGGTGATGCTGACCGTCTCATAGTAGTTACTGCTATCGAACTGGGAAAAAGTGAGGAAAACCCTGTCATTGTGGGCACAGACACCGACTTGCTAGTACTTCTTACGGCACTTGCACCAACAAATAATAACATTCGGTTGCTTATACCGGGCTCGAAGTCGCACCCCCCAAAATTGTTCGAATCTACGAAATTGCAGCTGGCCCTGGGTGACATGTATAATCATATGCTTTTCCTTCACGCAATATCTGGCTGTGACACCACATCGGCACCTTTCAAAAGAGGAAAAATACTCGCCTTTAAGACACTGGAAGCATCTCCACACCTTCGCAAGAAAGTGGACATTTTTAATAAGGAGAATGCAGCAGTTGATGAGATCGTGACGGCTGGTGAAGAATTTCTTGTCGCTATGTACGGTAGAAAAATGTCCGATGGGCTTAACAAAACTCGATATAAGTGCTACGTCAGGACTGTTGCTAAACAGAAAATAGGTGCAACATTCGATTTAGCAACCCTTCCTCCAACATCAGCAGCAGCGAAGCAACATTGCTTAAGAGTGTACCATCAGATTCAGGAATGGCGTGGTGTGTCCCTTCCTCCAGTCGAATGGGGCTGGAAGAAAAACAGTAATGGTGAGTTAATACCTGTCCCTAGCACTCAACCTCCAGCTCCAGATATGCTGATGAACCTTGTAAGCTGCAATTGCCACGTAGGGTGTGAAAAATATTGTGGTTGTCGGAAAGACTGACTTCGATGCTCACCATTTTGCAGCAACTGTGCAATTGAGGGATGTACAAATCAAGAGGATACTGCAGATTCAATGATCTATGAAGAAGAACATGAAGACCTGACCGATAACGAAATGCCGAACCTGATATCAACCGCAAGCAAGCGACGTGGATGCTCTAAATCCGTAAGTTCCTTCAAAAGAAAATGCTCGAAGTAAAATATTTGGAAGTATTGCCCATCTGGAAGTTGTTTTGTTACATTCTTGTGCAGCAACTAACTAAGGCAAAGCAAGTGACACTGCGTTTACTGCGCGCTCTATTAAACCATTCAGACTTGAGTTTTTGGACAAAACTAGGATACATTCTTGTGTATTTTTGTGTGCTCTACAACATTTGCTTCATTACTTTTTTTGATAAAACGGACGGAAAAGAGTGAATATCGAGTTGTATTGAAAATATGTATCTAAAAATTTTCGCAGTTGTAATTTTTATATACTTTGTTTCCATAGATTTCCAATTAAAGGTTTAAATGTTGTTTTCAGTGAATAGTCTGGAGTGTCTGCGATAACCTCGCGCAAACCACACATCAATATCTCTCTTGTGTCCGATGTTATGGCCTTCAAAAGGAACGTAAGTAAAAAAAATTTCAATGGTGGCCATTTTCCAAGATGGCGGCATGTTGCCCAGGTGGGATTTTTTTGGGATTTTGAGTATGTTAATCAGGGGTATCCAAAGAACACATCCACCAATTTTCAGCTTGTTATACTATTTTTCCGCACTTTGCCCAATTTGGGCCTAATTTTCCTATATAAATTAGATCACCTCGCAAAATACCATTATTGATGTTTGTTGGGTTACTTAAGATTGGATTTGTGATAAGAAATGAAATATCTAAGATATGATAAAGCCTTATAGATCGGATTGTTTTGACCAATTCCATATTGATGGGAGCTTAGCAATTTGTCTCAAAATACTTTTTTTCTATTTGTGCAATAATTTTTCCGTACACAGAAGCGAAATAAGTGTTAAATCATTAACACTGGAAGTGTGAGAATGTTTAGATACTAAAACTGTAATCCCCGTGCGGAGTGATTTACATAGAACAAGAGTCTTAATATATTCATCGAAAAGGTTTGTAAGAAGGGGTGCTAATAAATCGATAAAGGTTATATTGCATTCTAGAGGTACGGAATCAATCCTCGTAGATTTCCCACTTCGGCAGGAAGCAATGGCTGATTTAACCTCTTCTATTGTAAATGGACTAGATAGATATTCTTGGGGCTGCGGGAGCTGTGGTCAAGCGTTCACCTCTGGTGCATGGGGTCCCTAGTTCGATCCTAGCTTTTGCCAAGTGAAATTTGTGGTGGACAAAAATCGTGTACATGGGTTTCTTCGGAGTTCTCCTCTTTCCTCTCACTTTCTTCATTCCACTATTACATTCATTTCTCATAATCACCGCCTTCTTTAGCCTTGCGGGCATAATCGCGGGACGTAAAACTCAAAGATTTTATTTTTTATTTAGATGGATATTCTTGATCATGTATCTGTAATACTGTAGGGAAATAGTTGAGAATTTTAGGACTGGTGCAAAAAAAGTAGGCTTGGCATATAGCTGTTTATAATGATTTCTGACACAATGTATTACTTGCTCACCTACACACACGTGACCTGTGGAATCTTTAAGTTGAGATATCAATTTCTGCTTTCCCCGCATGAGTTTTTTATTTGTACAATTCCTGAAGTTTCTAAGTCGTCATATTGATGTATTTTACTGCGGGTTGTGAAAACTTGAATTCGGCATTTGTACATGCCTAATCGCCAAAGCAGGTGGATATAATTTGTACATCTAAAACCTGAAGAAGAAGAAGAAGAGATTTATTGATATAACTGGAACAAATTCCGGGGAGGACGAAGGAAACATGTCCCCAAAATCTTGGACCTGGGGGACTGTCCCCCCAATAATATGAAGTAAAAAGTGCTTTTTTGATGATTTGTGTCCGACTGCCAGAAAGGAATGTAAGATAAAATTGATTTCTCTTGGCTTTTCCATTTTTTTTTTCAAAAAAGAATCGTATTCTGTAGTATTTTAAACTGAACTTCGTGCTGTATTGCGTTTAGTAGTCCCATCAATGTTTATTAATTCCACTTCCGCTACTTGGGCACAAATTGCAATAAATGCCAGAGGAGGATATGTCCCTCTCCTCATGCTTGAAAGTTGTCTCAGCTGAAAGTTGTAGGTATGGGCACAAATTCCGAGGAAATGGGGAGACATGTTCCCCCCAACATTGGAACTGGAGGCTCTCCAAATAATCCGATTTGAAAAGTGCTTTTTGAAGATAAATGTGATGATTTGTGTCCGACTGCCACAAAGGAAAGTGAGATAAAATTTGTTTCTCTTGGCTTTTCCATTTTTAATGAAAATGAAGGCGTGCGACTGTGATTGACGTAGCCTGATATGAAACCATATCTCCTCCTTTCCCTAGGCCCTAGCACACGAAGAGTATATAGACTGTTCAATGTTAGTAGAACCCATCTTTTCAGTAAATGCGCATTTCATCTATTTCTAGTATCAGCCTAGGCATCTACTCATGCTTCGTAAGCTAACTAATCATATAGCCTATGGAACCCGGAGGTTCAATGCCGCGTTCACAAAAGCTCTCCACTGACTTCTATCCTTAGGCAACTGGATTCAGTTTCTACTTTGTATTCCTATTTTTGCGAGATCCATCTTAATATTGTCTTCCCATATGGGTCTAGATCTTCCTAATGGTAGTTTTCCGATTGGTCTTACCGCTAATACTTTGAAAGCGTTCCTACTTTCTTCTGTCCTGTGTATATGTCTTCCCCATCTAAGCCTCCTAGACTTGATGACCTTAACAATGTTTGGTAAGCCGTATAATTTATATAGTTCCTCGTTATGAAGTTTCCGCCATTCCCCATTCCTGTTCCTCTTGGATCCGAATATTCGTCTCAGCATCTTGTTCTCAAATACTTTCAGTCTATATTCTTCCCTCAGAGTAAGCGACCATATTTCGAAACCATACAGAACAACAGGTATGATTATCGTTTTATATATTTTAAGCTTCAAATTCCTCGACAGAATTCGCGACGACAAGAGAGTTTGAACTGAATAATAACACGAATTCCGTGTTTTTAGTCGACATTTAACTTCTTCGCAAATATGATTTTCGTCTGTTAATATTGATCCTAGATATTTGAAACTATCCACTTTATCAACAGTATTATTTAATATTTTAACGCATTCATAATTTGCCGTATTACGGTCGCGACGCACTTTCATGTATTTAGTTTTCTCTGCATTTACTTCTAAACTCTTGTCCTGCAAGCCTTTAATAAGACCTGTGCACTTCTTTCTATTGTTCTCCTATCATCCCCTATTAAATTTACATAATCAGCGTACGTATAATAAGGTGAACACCGTTCACCTCTAATCCCTGGTTCCTATCTTTGATATTCCTTATAGCGTATTTCAGGGCAAAGTTGAATAATAATGGCGACAACGCCTCTCCTGGTTTCAGGCCATTCTCGACGTGAAAGCTCGTGGCCAAAAATTTTCCCATCCTGACTTTACTTTGGGATTCATTTAAACATGTCTTAATTGATCTAATTTGCTTTTTCGGTATTCCAAATTCTGCAAGAACGTTCTACAATGTTTTTCTCCTAACCGAGTCGTAACCCTTTCTAAAATCAATAAATAGTTTATGTACCTGGCTACTGTATTCCCACTTCTTTTCGAGTATTGTACATATTTCATCGACAGTTGATCGATTTCGTCCAAATCCACACTGATGATCTCCAATAATTTCATCTGCGTATGGGGTCAATCTTGTTAATAGAATGTTTGAGAGGATTTTATAGGATGTTGACAGGAGAGAGGTGCCTCGATAATTATTACAGTCAGTTTTGTCGCCTTTCTTGTGAATTGGAACAATGATTGACTCTTTCCACTTTTGTGGCAATTCTTCTTTTATGTAGATAAGGAGAATGAGTTTGTGTATCTTGTTCCACATTTTTTCGCCTCCAGCTAAAATTAACTCAGTCGGAATTTCGTTTACACCCGGAAATTTGTGTTTCTTGAATTGCTTTATAGCGATTTCTACTTCTATTTGGTTGGGTTCTGGAATATAGGGTTCTGCGGTTTGTATCTCCCTTTCTCAACGCACATTAGTTTTTGGCTGCGTGTTAAGCAAATCATCAAAGAAATCTTTCCATCTATTTAACATGCTATCTGTATCAGTGAGAACGTTTCCGTAAGCATTCTTTAATATAAATCGTTGATTCCTTTACCATATACATGACCGGAATGTTTTTATTTTTACTATTATCTTCAAGTTCCTAAATTTTAGCTTTCGAAAAATAGCGTTTCTTTGTTCTAAAAGTTTTGGAAGTTTCCCGCGTGATGTCTACGAAATTTTGTGTAGTTATTTCATTCGGATATTGTAGCCAACGTAATTTTGCGTGTTTTCTCTTCTCTGCTAGTTCAAACCATGTTCCTACGTATTTCCGCGTGTCACAATTTTTGTTTTGTGAAACGATGCTTCGTAAGCAAAGAAATAATTTAATTGCTGGAATATTTTTCTCCATAATCTTAAGGTTACATCTGTTAACTATAGAGAATATGACATGCATCAGATTTCTGTAACGATTCCTGTACACTGAGAAAAATCCATTATCCGGACAGCGGTATATTGTACAAATACAAGGATTCGTTATGTTTACTAAGGAAATCTGTACGGAGCGTACTTTATCCATATACTACACAGGTACTGCCTTTTACTCGCTTAGATATTACATCATTTCGCTGCAGGATGTCTGACATCTAACAATCTTCTGTATTTTACATACATATACGTATGTTAAGTACTTCAGTTATACGTTATATACGTCCATCTGTACGTGAGATCCAGACCGCCTATAGACACTCTTTCTTTCGCCATGGCTGACGTCATTGAACTAGCGTCTTTTGCTTGCGAAACGAGGTTGTTACAATCGGAAAAGAAGAGAGGAAGGAAACAAAAACCTGGGTAAGTGCACTAGTTAACTATTACTTTCGTTAAATATTCCATTAATTATATATTCTTTTAGTGTAACTTGCTTTAGTATAGTACTAAGTAAGTAATATAGTTTATGACTACAACTCGTTAATGATTGAGGAGAATGGAATGGGTGAATCTGAATTTTGAAAAATCTTTGAATATTAATGTTTTGAAACATTTTACGTTACAAGGTAGCAAAATGAATGTTATGTGTTTATTCATTCCGTTTTATATGTGACGATTTATTACGTGGTGCAGAGTTACTACAGGACTGCTTAACATAATTGCTAAGAAACCGTTTTCAGCGCGAAAATTCCCTTGTGTAGTGAAGATTTAGGCTTTAGGTCTCTGGGCTTTCGGCATCAATGACCTTGTTAGCCCGTCACATATGAGGGATGACGTCCCTCGATGAGCACACTATCCGGGTAAAGGAAGGGAAGAAAGGATTTGGGAAGGAAGAAAACGGCCTGGGACCTATATGTTAGGTACCACTCCGGCATTTTCCTGCTGTGAATGAGGAAAACCCAAGGAAATCTCATTCAGGATGGCTGGACTTAAAATCTTTTGATACTTTTTCGACTGAGGAAATCGATCCCCAACGGGATCGAACCCGGGACCGTTCGCACCGAAGGCGAGAGCGTTAGCAACTACGCTACGCGGGGCCACTTGTGTAGTCTAGAAAACTCATTTTTATTAGGATATTTGCATTTTTTTTTTTTTACTTTTAGTTTAACGCCCCATGATTGTACATCAATGTAAGAGAGAAGGTGACGATGAGATACATGATAATGGTGGAATCAAGAAAATGTAAGGAAACTGGAAAGTCTTAAGAATAACCACACCTACAGTGTTCACCAAAAGGCTATTTGTCGGGAGCAGGAATCGAACCAGGGACCTAACAGGTCAGAGGTAAGCGCTCTACTACAGAGCTTTCTTTTGTTTAAAGAACTTGTTTACATTGAAATATATATATTTGAAGAAAAGATATTGATATATTTTACAGCCTCACTGAAATTTAAAAAAAAAGTAGTCAGGGAGAGCTTACTTGTCAGGTTTTTATTTTTTAAATTTAATTTGATTTGATTTCTATTTATTTATTTTTGCTTGTTATGTTCCCTAGTTAATTAATGTTTGGGTTACTGAGAATTAAAACCTTTTTAGTATTATTGTTATGGCATCACTTTGGAACCAAAAAGTTTGATTTTTTTTCTTGTGTTTTCATATAGGAAGTTGGTAAGTTTGTGCCTTAGCATTGGTTTGGTTTCTACTGTAGAACGTAATTGAAGGTCATGTTGAGTTGAGTCTTGGCGGGTTTGAGTTCGTGAAGTGTCAGGCACTGATTGTGCCCCTGTCTTCTGTCTGTGATGTTTCCTGGTTTTGGGCAGTGACGTATTTATGTTGAGGAGTACCAACGCAGGCCGCGTAACTACAACACAGCTTCAACAGCTCTACGAGTGCCAGGCGTTTGAATTTCACCCTTCGTTCCGGCGTGACTAATGCAGTATAGTACTAGGTTCAAATTCTATGGCTGGTAAAAACGGTATGGTAAGAAACACAACGTAATAGTTATTAGTTTAATTAGTGTTTCTTCATAGTATTGTTTCACTATTTCTAGAAGGAATTAACTATTAACGAAGTAATGAATAAGCAAAAACACACTTTGATTGACGTTTACGATTTCTCATACTCCATTGAGGATGTTTTGATCCTCAGTTGCGCAAACATCCAGTGTGCGTTTTTTTTTTTAATTTTTTATTGCTTACACTGCCTTACAGATGAGGGTTATAGTTAAGGAGCCGTACTTCCCATTTAGGGAAGGACGAGAAACGCCATACTTTCAGGAATTATTCATTGACTATCTAGAACAGCGTTTCCCAACCGGTGCGCCTCGGCACACTGGTGTGCCGTGAATGGGCCGCTAGTGTGCCGCGAGGAAGTCGAAGCAAATTATTAATTCTATAGCAATCAAATTGCAAGACGAAGGAAAAATGTATATTTTTATTTCACATTACTATGAACCTCTACTATGAATCTACAACTTTAAGTTTCATACCGTGTTACTTTTCTGTACATTTTTAATGTTGAAAATATATATTGGTTATCATTGTTGTGACTATTATTGCTTCTTTATTGTTGCAGACTATTTTGTAACTTGAAAATTTAAAATAACATTCAATCCTTTCGACAAATTAAATACATTTGTATTTTAAAAGTAAAAAAGATTTGTTTGTTCGTTCGTTATTTAGTGATCTTACTTCTTAGTGAAAGGTTGGATACAGTTTTCGAACAAGAAAGCTTAGTTTTAAAAACCTGAGTCCAATATTTCATTGCAATTGTTTTATATTTTTAAATTAGAATGAAAAATAAGCATAATAATTTACCACGGGGAAAAAAACAGTGATTGAGCTTTCTTCTCTGTGAGAAGGAGATCAATAATCGCAGAAAAAATACTAGTTTTATATTTACAAATAATAATATCTATGAGTGCGCCGCGAGAATTCAAGTTACATCCGTAGTGTGCCGCAAGTTGAAAAAGGTTAGGAAACGCTGATCTAGGATGTTAAAAAGCAGGTAATAGACTGAGTTCTTGCCCTTGTACTTAGGGTGTTTAGGTAGTGCAACAATAAGATGTATCCTCGTGCACGGGAGATGAGAAGTAGCTGTTCTTAACTATTACCCAGATGGGTTCCCTCGTGGCTACGTGGTTAGTGTACACGCCTTTGGCGTGGGACACCCGGGTTCGATTCCCGGCCGGAGCTTATGTGGTTCGGATTTCACGTTAATCTGTAAGTCCATGTCTCATACAGCCTTGCTGCTGAAAGGAACGTTAAAATCAACTCAGCACTGCTTTACAGATGCAATTGTTCGATTCCGAGTTCGAATGAAGCTTTTTACGGGCAGGGGGTGACTTTTATATGTACAATCCAAGCATTTTAGTTATCAGTCAGTGATGTAATATATATATACAGTAATATATACTGTAATATATATATACAGTATATATATATATATTACAAAATTGAAAGTGACTAAGTTTATGACTCTCAATCTCTTAGGGCCGCGGTGGCTCAATGGTAGAGCGTTCACCTCTGGTGCTTGGGGTCCCGGGTTCGATCCCAGCTCCCGCCAAATGAACTTTGTGGTGAACAAACACCGCATGCGTGGGTTTCCTCGGGATTTTCCCGTTTCCTCCCACTTTCTTCATTCCACCATTTCATTCATTGCTCATCATCACCGTCTCCTTTAGCCTAACCGGCATAACCGTGAGACATAAAACTCAAAGATTTCATTTCATTTTCATTTCCATTGTAGCTCTCCCCGCAACCAGTGTTGCCAAACTGTTGACAATAAGTTTGCGAAACGAGAGGTGGCGACTCGAATTTTGGGTGAAAAGTCGCTATAAAAAATAATCGAGAAATTCATTGTCTATAAGCATTGTTTTAAAGTTGTAGATGTAAACTAAACAATATGTTCTACTCACTGCCGCAAATCCCGGGGGGGATGACGGATACATGTCCCCTCCAATCTTGGAACTGAGGGGGAGTTTTCCCCAATAATCCGATTTGAAATGTGTTTTTTGGGAGAAATTTGATGATTTTTGTCCAATTGCTACAAAGGAACGTGAGATAAAATAGACGTCTCCCAGAATAAGCCTCAAATCTGCAGCTTCCCAATGCTGAAGACAACTCTGATACTCCACAACATTGTTTTTCAACTTCATAACTATTTTGGACATCGCAAAATAAAAAGTATGGTAACGGTCTTACCCTTCCCCCCCAATGTTGAAGACAGATTTGCGCCGCTGGTTCTACTAACATCTTTGTAAACATGGCGCAACCAATCCTTGAATTCAGGGATCATTTCAGATTGTTTCGGGTACTTTTGTTCATATTGTGGAGTCAAAATAGTTCCGAAATAATTAACACTACAGTACTTACGTTAAGGAATTTTTTGTAAAAGAAAAACTGCAGAATATTTAAAAGACCCCAAAGAACAAATATAACAAACATCCACATCGCCTTTATTCACGCATCTATAGCTAATCTTTTTGCTATCGGTAAAGATGTATTACGTGTGTCTCTCAACGGAAACTGCGAACTAAAGGATATCAAGTTTGTAGTTCTTCTTCGTTAGAGGACAAGGGCAACATAACAATGCAGGATTGTGGGCCAGTGGGTACGCTGTATTTCCAAACTCTTCATCACTTGCGCTGATTAAAACAAACAAACAGAAAAAAGAACAAACAGAAGCATTATTAGTTCAAAAACTGTTTTGAACTAATAATGCTTCTCTACAGATGAAAATTTTGTTTGCAGCAAAAAGTCGCTAAATGTATAAGTAGCTGAATCGTTATTTAAAAATCACCCATAAAAGTCTCCAATCGGAAAAATTATTCGTAGGGCGACCATACGTCCCGTTTTGACCGGGACAGTCCCGTTTTAGGGGCGTTTCCCGGCCTTCCCGTCAGTAGATGGAAAAAAGTAGTATTCGTCCCATTTTATGTAAATGAAAGAAGTAAATAACAAACCCAGTACCTTTACTCCTTTTACAAGTATTAATAACAACAAAGAGGCAAAAATTGAACTGAAATTCCCTATATTAAACATACTCTATAGTTCGTAGTACTGCTCGAAAGACAGCAGAGATTTAGCAGTTGGTTGTGTGTTGAACAAACTTCAACGTGTCTTTCCTTTTTCATAAGTACCCGCTCAGTAACAAAGAGAGAGAGAGGGGGAACTCTGATATCAAGGCACTGATAAATGAAATGAAATGAAATTTTTGAGTTTTACGTCCCACGGTTATGCCGATTAGGCTAAAGGAGACGGTGATGATGAGAGATGAATGAAATGGTGGAATGAAGAAAGTGGGAGGAAACGGGAGAACCCTGAGAAAACCCACGCACACGGTGTTTGTACACCACAAAGTTCACTTGGCGGGAGCAAGGTTTGAACCCGGAACCCCAAGCACCAGAGGTGAACGCTCTACCACTGAGCCACCGCGGCCCCAAGGCACTGGTAAGAACAAAGGTAGATCTAAAAGTCAGAACCTATCCCGTTTTTAACTGAAAATTTTATGGTCACCCTACGCTATCGTTGAGGTCGAATTCCCCTGATTTAGTGACTTTTCCCAAAATTGGCAACATTGACCCCCACCGAACAACACCAAGTCATCTGTAGCCTAGCAAGCATAATAGTGGGACGTAAAACTTAAAGATTTTATTTCATTTCGAACAACACCCCCAGAAACCTACTGTTATACCATTCCCAAAACACCCTTTTGTACAATTCTCCCTATTCGAAAAAAATTGTAAATAGCAGGGTTCATACATAAATATGGAACTCAATTTCCCTGAATTTTCCAGGTTTTCCAGGTATTAATTTTGCAATTTCCAGGTCTAGTGGAAGAAACTAATAATACGAGAAGACATAAATTTTAAGAATACTATATTTATATATTTGAGAATGGCCACCCTTCTCCCCAATGAACGATTGCAATTAAATATTGAGTCACAAGAAAATAAATAATCAAAACAAATAAAATTTAAGTTGAAAAATATTAAGTTGAAAAAGGGCCCGCGAGATTTTAACTGATTCTTGTAGTACTCAACGAGAGAAATCGACTAGTGAGGGAATTTTCAAAATCGGCGCAGGCAAGCATGAAGAAAAACCCATTTTCATGTACCGGATCAAAATGGGGAAGAAAAAAGGGCCGCGAAATTTTAACTGATTCTTGTAGTACTCAACGAGAGAAATCGACTAGTGAAGAAATTTTCAAAATCGGCGCAGGCAAGCATGAAGAAAATGGCATTTTCATGTACCGGTTCAAAATGGGGAAGGAAAAAGGGCCCGCGAGTTTGAACCGTTACGATGTATGTTCACGAATGTGCTCGTCTTCTCAAATTTAGTTAATTACTGTAGCACTGAAACATGTGACACAGAGTCACGTTGTGGATGACTCTGCAATCGGCAACCACTGCACATATACTCCTCCAGTCCCACAGTTTTATTATTTCGATCCATTCCTCACGTGCTAACGGCATGGTTTAACATCTGCAAGAAAGAGGTAAATGTAACGTTCAATTGGCAATAGCTTTTCACCAAATTAAGCTGCATGAAATCTGATTGCATTTTTGACATACTGAGAAAATTCTAGCCCGTGGCCATATGTATCACATATCCCACCAGTTCATAATAAAAATTTTGAACACAAAATTACGGTCGTCCGTGTGATGTACTCCCAAAAGGCCTAATGTGTATCACCCACCTCACATTCAATGAAACCACATCCGTGTAGAATTTAGAAAGGAACTTCTTATGATGTATACAGTATGTCTCAAAAGTTCCCTGACATAGGGTAACTCTGTTATTATCAGAGTTACAGCAAAATGTAAGAGGAAAAATCATATCGAAATATGACGTTTTCAATCTAAAGTGAACACTTTTTTTTTTTTTTTTCAAAAAAAATCGGACGAGATATTTGTGCTGTATACTCTTTATGCACCCAAATTTAAATGAAAATGCAACGTTGTCATTTACCTGGACCCACAACATAAGTGAATGAAGTTCCTGTTTGAAACGGGGGCTGGCCATTGAAATGTTAGCGCAAAAGAAAGTAACTTCATTCACTTATGTTGTAGGTCCAGGTAAATGGGAACGTTGCATTTTCATTTCACATTAGGCGCATAAAGAGTGTACAGCGCAAACGAGTCATCCGATTTTAAAAATTCCTTCACTTTAGATTGAAAACATCATATTTGGAGATGCTTTCCTCTCCTACATTTTGTTGTAACTCTGATAATAACAGAGTTACCCTATGTCAGGGGACTTTTGAGACACCCTGTATACCTTATTTAATGTATGTTTTATGTCACTATAACTGTAGTATAATTTAGTTTGTTTAAATTTACAATTTAATATAAGTAGATTCGGATTTACATGCGTAGGATTTTGTATGCATCTAACTAATGAATTCTTTTATATTCATGCTTCACTTAGTGACTTGGCTTTGGACTGCAACTGATTATTGTAACCCATTATTGCTTGAGAAGAAACAAGATATCCGAATCTTCATTTGAAGAAATCAAAGGTCTATTGGAAAGCTGGGGATTACAATCATTAATTTCTACATTTCAAGGTGCGTAAATTATATATTCTGTGTTTCTTGTTAAATTACTATTACTATTATTGGGTTTAGAATCAATCAAGCACTTCATGATATTTTATGGGGATCAAGATGGCTGCCGGATAGATACGTATTTAAGCGTCAGGTTCTTAATTCTTTTCAATTTAATATTTAATCAATGATTATTTTCTCCCTCGTTATTCGGCCAAATCGTATTCCAAGATCATCAATTTTCATTACTCAATTCTGACCGTCAACCTACATAGCATATTCGTAGGACGTAAAACAAAGATTTCCTGTTATTTTTTTTTGTTTCTATCTCTTTCCTCCATAGCTGTGAAAAATAACGCCTTCAGCATCATAAATTTGTATGCTACTTGCGCCTTCAGTCGTCTACTCTTCGGTGGCTCAGTGGTAGAGCGTTCACCTCCGGTGCAGGGGGTCCCTGGTTCGATCCCAGCTCGCGCCGTGTGGACTTTGTGGTGGACAAACACCGTGCTCGTGGGTTTTCTCGGGGTTCTGCCACTTTCTTTATTCCACCATTTCAGTCATTTCTCATTATCACCGTCTCCTTTAGCCTAACCAGCATAACCGTGGGACGTTAAAGATTTCATTTTTTATTAATCTCAGTATTTTATAGTGTATTCTTAAGCTTAAGGTGATGTATAATTAAATTTTGAATTCAGTTAACTTATTTTATTTCTCAGATTGTTTTTAAAATGAATGTACAAACGTTTATTTTCATTCTTGAGTGTTTAAAGTGATGTATAGTTATTAAACATAGTATTTAATATTGTACTCTTAACGTGAAAGTGATATACAGTTAACTTTTGAATTCAGTTAACATTTTTCTTTCTGAAATTGCTTTAAAAAGTATGTAAAAACGTTTCTATTTTCTTTCTTGAGTGCTAAAAGTGATGCAAAGTTATTAAGCTTACTACTTTATATTGTATTCTTAACCCTAAACTGATACACAGTGCGTTTTTGAATAAATGATATCAAGTTATTTGAGTGACGAATACTGGTAGAAAATCCTGACTACTACTGGAACATTTTGATTTTAAGGTGACGACTACTGGTGCAAGGATTTTAAAATATTGTTTTTCCTTCAACGGCTACTCCTTTTTGAATTCTGACTATATGGTCATTATAGGAAGGATCAGTGAGTCCTTCCAACTATGGTACAGCTCCGACAGATTCACGATGCTCAGAGAAGAGACAAAATAGTGTTTTCAACCTTAAAGTGAGAACCATTGGCGTTTTTACCCTGCTATGCAAAAGTAAGTGAGTACTCCAATGGGGTTCCAATGCGGTACCTAATTTCTGCATTTTAGATATTTGGAAATACATGTCTCTAAAATGTAAACAACTGATTTTTTTTTTTTTTTTTTTTTAACTGAAAACTGCAACTCGGTAAGCCTTATGGATACCGAGATATGGGAAAATAAAGAGCGATACTATAGGTATGTGGGACTTGCATACTTGACGCTAGAATTCGGAAATTGAATTAAAATATGACTAACGGCTATCAAGATGTTGTCAAATAAAGGGAGGACCAACACAGTTAAGGGGTTTTAGTGTTAGATGCTAAAATTTCCGAAATCGGTCATAGAAAGTTAATAAACACCAGTAGCAATTTCATCTTAAAGTAATTAGATATCTTCAGGGGGTGTTAGAACATCATGGAGTCTACCAAAATTAAATTTTAAAAGCTTTTGAAAATATAATCTGACATTTGTAAACAATATTTGAAATATGTGTTTACCCAAAACTTCCAGCTAGTACATCTAACATCTGGAGAAACACTGAAATAAAAGCGTATGAGATCTTGAAATTTCGGAAACAATTATTGGTCGCAACAAAATTAAATCAGATGGGTACTTCTATGGGTTAAATGAGTACCTTAGTACAATTTCGATCGAAAATTTAGTTCAGTCCTAGGTTTTCTTCAGGCAATTCCAAGGGTTCATCGAGCTGTGCAAAAGAATGAAAAGTCGCTGTCAATATCTAAGATAGTCGAGAAGATATAAGGAATTATATATTTTATGACGTAAAAATAGATCTTTATGGATTTGTACTTTTGGGTCTTTCCCATAAGAAAAAAATTCAGGAAACTACTGTATATACCTTAATAGACAATTCAATGGACGGGGATACAGTAGCTTAGTGGTAGGGTTTTTAACTAGTCTTCTTTTGCAGAAACTATTGGAGTTTTCACTTATCCCATAGAGATACGATCATACTTAACTCCCTATTTCATTTTAAAATTAAATATAAGGAAATATTTCAGTGTAGCGACCCACGATTATGCATTTTAGTCTCAGGGAGATTACGATTAAAGCAAGTGAATGTTGTTGACAGAATTGATGGAATGCAAAGGTGGGAGGAGAGGTAGTACCCCTAGAAAACCCACGAATACGATGTCCACTACAAACTGACGGCCGCGGATCGAACCACGAACCCAATACACCAGAGGTAAGCACTCTACCACTAAGCCACCGTGCTCCCGCCCATTTAATTTTCTATTAAGGTATATACGGTTGTTTTCTGAAATTTCTTCTTACAGCAAAGACTCAAAAGTACAAATCCATGTGGGTCTCTATTTTTACGACGTCATAAAATAATTTCTTATATCTCGCTTGCTGTATTAGATATTGACAAAAAATATTCACTTATTTCAGAGCCCGATGAACGCTTGGAATTGTCCAAAGAAAATTTAGAGCTGAATTAATCTTTCGATCGAAATTGTACTGACAAGTCTGAGGTAGTCACTTAACCCATAGAAGTACCATCTTATTTAACTTTTGTTAGGATCAATAATTGTTTTCTGAAATTTCAAGATCTAATACGCTTTTATTGTATGGTGTCTCTCTAGCTGCTAGATGTACTAGCTGGAAATTTTAGGTAAATACATATTTCTAATACTCTTTACAAATGTCAAAATATATTTTCCAAAGCTTTTAAAATTTAACCTTGGTAGACCCCATGATGTTCTTAAACTCCATGGAAGTACCTAATTACTTTAAGATGAAATTGCTACTGATGCTTATTAACTTTCCATGACCGGTTTCGGAAACTTTACCACCTAACACGAAAATCCCATAACTGTATGGATCCTCCCTTTATTTGACAATATCTTGATAGTCATATTTTAATTAATTTTCTAAATTGTACTGTCTAATATGCAAGCTCCACGTACCTATGGTGTCGCTTTTTATTTCACCATATTTCGGTAACTGTTAGGCGTACCGACTTGCAGTTTCGGCAAACACACACCTCTAACGTTCTTTAAAACGTTATTAAGACATATTTTAGAATATTTAGAAATGAGAGTTCTGCGAATATCATGGTACCCGAAAAGCCCCATCAGGGCGTGTGTGTAGTGTATTTAATTGAAATTACTTTTGAGGTTGTTGTAAGCCCTCGTAATTACATTTCCGAAACTGCACCATCTAGTACTCAAACCCCACACTTCTATGGTGTCGCTCTTTATTTTCCCATATCTCAATATCCATAAGGCTTACCGAGTTGAGGTTTTCGGTAAACAGATGTCAGTTCCTTACATTTTAGAGACATACATTTCCATATATCTAAAAAAATACAGACATTAGATACTCCATGGTACCCCGAACACCATTGGGGTACCCACTTACTTTTGAATAGTAATACATTTTGAGTTGTTATTCAGCATCAATAAACACTTCGTAATTTTTCTATGTGCAACCTAAAAGTCCATACCTGACCGAACAGATTTTGTCCATTTAATCTCAAAAATGTTAAGATACTTTGTATTGTTAAGTACAACCAAGTTGAGCACACCGAATGTAACATTTTAAATGTTTTCTGATTTTTGTTTCAGGTATTTCGTGCATCAAACCAGGATTCTGCTTGAAAGACAGTGAAAAGAAGCAGTGTAGGTTGTGGTTAAAAATACGTCCTTTCTGAAGACAGACCCAATTGTACTTACATTCTTTTGTACGAACATATAACCCTAATAAAGATACTGTACTACAAATTATTTCTTTCTCCCATAAATTAGAATAAAATATTGTCTCTGTTTAAAGAAAATGTTTGTTACTGTTAAGTCATTTCAACTCTTTTTCTCTGTAATAAGAACATTATCTTTCGCAATATTTTTTTATCTTCGTGCTATTACGTTTGAATGAAGTAAAATTCTATACGAAGCACTATTATTTCAGACATGCATTAATAACTAATGTATTGTTCTGTATGTAAGACAATGTGTATACTGAACATGTCTAGCAAAGGTGTTGTTTTAATACAGAATCTGTAACTCAGCTTTTCAGTAGTCAACTTTATTGGGAATCCGAAGAAAGAAGTAAAAAAAAAAAAAAAAAAAGTTCGACTTACCAACGTATATGTGTTCGAATTCTGGACTAATCCAAATTATCCAGAGAAATCATATATTTTTTGTTGCAATTTCAGATGTATCCTTTATCCAAGTCGTATGAAACGGAGACTTCATACATCGCTATACTTTGTATGAACTATGTTCCGTATTTACTTAATCACTTTGTAACTTTCTCTAGTGTTGACAAGGCCGCAGGTGTCAATCGAATAGTTTAGTGTTTCACTCATGTCACCTTGTGACTAAGGTACGTCCTGTCGGTATATATATATGGTACTGGGTTCAAGTAGCGATAAAATACATTTTTAGCATTAAACAAATGCAAAAGTCTACACGAAATGAGATACCATGATCTCTGACTTACGGATAACACCATGAACTAATGGTACTGAGTGTGATTGAGTTTACTAGTTACTATCTGGCTAAAATCAGTGTTCCTTTAGCTATAGTTCTTTTCGTGCTCTGAATTGCAAAGTTTGAAATAACAGTTTTAAATTATTGTATATATATATATAATATCTTCCGAGTAATTCTGAGAATCATTGCTCTTTCTTTAAGCAATGTATGAGACTGTTAATCCGCTCGTTGCTTAAAATGTTGCACTAAGAAGGATGCACCCACGAAAATCCAAATTTGCAGAATGTCTAGAGCAGGGAAGGATAAATATGTTTAGTCGATGGCTGCACAACGCCTCCGCTGTCACCACGTTGTCGCACAGCGAATACGGCGGACGTTTAAGAGTATTCTGCACTTACTATTAGGTATCGGCCTGGGAACTTTGGCGCAGCTACCCAGCCTCCTTCTTGGTGTTGCATTTTTATGGCGAGTACTGAGTAGAAATCATCTTGTGAGCGAACACGTTTTCAGCTGACACCATACTTTTAATTGTTGCGACATTAAAAAAAAAAAAAAAAAAAACATACCTGTTAATTAAAATGTACAGAGAAGTTGTTTGAGTTTGAATATAGGATTGTATATGGCTGTGCATTTTGCATTATTATTAAAGTGCTAGAACTAACTAACAACAAAGCATATGATAAATTCTTACAGTAATATATCACATATTGATTTACTCTGTATGAAAACGAAAATAGTTTAACATATGGTTAACCTCCTTTGTGCCCATAATTTTAAAATTAACGCTTGTGTCACTTTTCAACACTTGGCTTTGCAGTAGCTTCCCAACGAATTAGCAGGAAATCCAAACTTATAGGACACCCTGCAGGTAAATACATTTCTTTGGACACTTTCACTGCTCCAAACTAAGATTGTTAATTTTATTATTATTGGCACAAAGGAGATCAAACATATTTTAAGCTATTTAGTTTTCATACAGAGTAAAACAATATTTGACAACATTACAGTAAGAATGTATCATGCATTTTGCAGTATGTTGCAGCACTTTAATAATGGTGCACTATACGTACAATCTAGATCCTGCATATGTCCAATCCATATATTACAAGAAGGCAATACGTATGCGATACAGGTAAAATCCGTATATTTCATATGGACAACCTATTAGCTATATACATCCAATCCATACATTACATATGGCCAACCTGTACGCGACATACGTATAATCTATATGCTGCATGCATACAGTCTGTAAGCTACATATGTGCACTCTGTATGGTGCATATGGATATTCTGTATGCTGTATCTGGACAAGCTGTGTGCGACATAAGGAAAATCTGTATAATACATACGTACAATACGTATACTGTATCTAGTCGTACGTACGGGGCACAAGTACAATATAGATGCTGTCTTGGGGTTGAACGAAAGAAACATACGTAAAGAACGTATATTGCATACTTCTTGAAATTATGCTCCGTCCTGATAGTCAGTGTGTGTCGTCATTATTAACCCACATGCTACATACGATCCTGACGTCACAAAGCTAGATATCACCTCCGTATATATTTGTTACTGCAGATGACGTCACACGAATGACGTCATTGCACTTATGCAGACAGTGCGTATAATACATACTTTTTCAGCTATACGTTTGCTGCAGGATGTTATATACGGTTGTACGTTAAGTCCAGAAACTACAGGAATTACGAATGTAACGTACGTTTTTAAGTATGCCACCTACATTTTTTTTTCTCAGTGTAATTGTGTTGAGATTATCATCATTTTGCTCAAAGAATATTGTTGCATCATACATAATTGATATTCTTTCTTCATAGTTTTGAGGGAGTCATTATTTATATTATTATATTATTATAAAACAATTTTAACGTGGATCTTTGTGGATGCCTAATTAGAAACATACCAATTATAAATATGCATGTATTCAGATTTCAGAATGTGTTCACGGCAGTGATTTATAATACTGATATGTACTACTACTTCATCTACATCGCCTAATATATAATATACTCTATAACAGTTGATCAGATTCATCTACCGTAATATGAGTTTCATCTCCCTTCTCTAGAATAAGCCTCAAATCTGCCCACTCCCAATGTTGAAGACAACCAATGGCGTATTTAGGATTTTGTTTCGTGGCGCTATGCCCAACACAAGACGTGCCTGAAGTTGGCCCCCCACCTCTTCCAAATTACACCAAACATTGCACACCGTTAGTGCACGTTAGTGCACTCAGAACTAACGTTAGTGCTATCAGCGTTTACGAGATATTAAAGATTTTTGGTGGGGGGCCAACTTCATATGAAGTTAGACCCCACCCATCTTTATGCAGACAGATTTTCACAAAACTTAGCGCATCGTTAGTGCATCGTTAGTGCTACCATATTTTGGGATTTATTCAAGATTTTCGGTGGGGGGGCCAACTTCAGAAATATCAAATTGTATACAAATAGAGGAGGAAAAATGGAGTTAACGGCAATCGTTAGTGCATCGTTAGTGCACTTAAACGCACTAAGCACTAACGTTAGTGCTACCATATTTTGGGATTTATTAAAGATATTTGGTGGGGGCCAACTTCAGTAATATCAAATTCTATACAAATAGAGATAGGAACATAGGGTTAACGGCAATCGTTAGTGCATCGTTAGTGCACTTAAACGTACTAAGTACTAACGTTAGTGCTACTATATTTTGGATTTATTCAACATTTTTGGTGGGGCGGGAGCATCTTCAGAAATCTGTAATTCTATACTAATAAAGGTAGAAACATAGAGTTAACGGCAATCGTTAGTTCATTGTTAGTGCACTTAAAACACTAAGCACTAACGTTAGTGATACCATACTTTGGGATTTATTAAAGATTTTTGGTGGGGGACCAACTTCAGTAATATCAAATTCTATGGAAATAGAGATAGAAATATGGGGTTAACGGCAATCGTTAGTGCATCGCTAGTGCACATAAACGCATTAAGCACTAACGTCAGTGCTACCATATTTTGGGATTTATTTAAGATTTTTGGTGGGGTGGGCAACTTCAGTAATATCAAATTCTATACAAATAGAGATAGGAACATAGGGTTAACGGCAATCGTTAGTGCACTTAAACGTACTAAGTACTAACGTTAGTGCTACTATATTTTGGATTTATTCAACATTTTTGGTGGGGCGGGAGCATCTTCAGAAATTTGTAATTCTATACTAATAAAGGTAGAAACATAGAGTTAACGGCAATCGTTAGTTCATTGTTAGTGCACTTAAAAGCACTAAGCACTAACGTTAGTGATACCATACTTTGGAATTTATTCCAGATTTTCGGTGGGGTGGGCAACTTCAGTAATATCAAATTCTATTAAAATAGAGATAGGAACATAGGGTTAACGGGAATCGTTAGTGCATCGTTAATACACTTAAACGCAGTAAGCACTAATGTCAGTTCTACCGTATTTTGGGATTTATTCAAGATTTTTGTTTAGATGTCAACGTTAGAAATATCGAATTCCATACACATTGATGTAGAAACATGGGTAGTGTTTCGTTAGTGCATTTAAACGCACTAAGCATTAACGTTAGTGCTACCATATTTTGGGATTTATTCAAGATTTTCGGTGGGGTGGACAACTTCAGAAATATCAAATTCTATACAAATTGACGTAGAAACATGCGGTTAACGGCAATGGTTAGTGCATCGTTAGTGCACTTAAAAACACTAAACACTGACGTTAGTGCTACCATATTTTGGAATTTATTCAAGATTTTAGATGGGGGACCAACTTCAGAAATATCAAATTCTATACAAATAGAGGTAGAAACATACATTTAACGACAATCGTTATTGCATCTTTAGTGCACTTAAATGCACTAAGCACTAACGTTAGCATTATCATATTTTGGGATTTATTCAAGATTTTTGATGGGGGGCAACTTCAGAAATATCAAGGTCCATACAAACCTTTAGTGCTTTCTAGAAGCACTAACGATCCACTAACGAATGGCATTAATTTTTTGTTACTGCTTGAAGTTGAGGCAAGTTCACCGTGCCCTCCAAAGATATTGTACTTGTTGCACCTACACTAATGAAGTACTAACGTTAGAGGTTGGTGCAATAAGAACCACTAACAATTGCACTAGAATATATTATTAGTGCTCTTGAATTTGACGGAAATTTGATGCAATGTAAAATTTCCCATAAATTTATTATGTGAGTTTCGTGACGTAATTGGCCATAACTAAACTAATAGTAAAGTACTAACTAAACTGTTAGTGTTTTCTAGAAGCACTAGCAATGCACTAACGAATGGCACTCAGTTTTTAGTTAGTGCTTGAAGTGGGGGCGCTAAGTTCACTCTGGCCTCAAAAGGTATTTTAATTGTAGCACCTATACTAATGAGGCACTAACCTTAGGTATACATGCACTAAGAAGCACTAATGATTGCTTTAGAAGAGATCATTAGTGATTTTGAATTTGGCGGAAATTCGATTCAATAAAAAAAATTCCACAAATTTCTTGAGTCTCGTGTGGCCATAACTATACTAATAGTGAGGCACTAACGAAATTGTCAGTGCTTTATAGAAGCACTAACGAATGGCACTATTTTTTCCGTTAGTGCTTAAATTATGGGTGCGAAATTCACGCTGACTTCCCCAAAGGTCTTTTTTACTTGTAACACCTACTCTAATGAAACACTAACCTTAGGTGTTTGTGTTCTAAGAAGCACTTAAGATGCACTAACAATTGCACTTACATGTAATTAGTGCTTTTGAATGCGATGGGAATTTGATACAATGAATAATTCCCCATGTGTTTCTTATGGGAGTTTTGTGACTTATAATTGGCCATATCCACACTAATGGTGAAACACTAACGGAACTACTTGTATCTTCTAGAGGTACTAACAATGCACTAACGAATATAACTAATTTTTTCGTTAGTGCTTGTAGTGGGGGCTAAGTTCACGCTAATTTCGAAAGTTTTCTTTACTTGTAACATTAGTGCTTCCTAGTGCACCTACACCTAAGTTTAGTGCTTCATTAGTGTAGGTGCTACAAGTATAAAAAAAAACCTTTGCGGACCGGCGTGAACTTGGTTCCCACTTGAAGCACTAACGAAAAATATGTCCATTCGTTAATGTATCGTTAGCGCTTCTGCAAAACACCCATAGTTCCGTTAATACTTAACTATTGATGTAGATATGGCCAATTATATGCCACAAAGTCTCATAAGAAATTCATGGGCAATTTTTCATTGCGTCAAATTTCCGCCAAAATCAAAAGCACTAATGACTTCTTCTACTGAAATCGTTAGTGCTTCATAGTGCACTAACACCTAACGTTAGTTCTTCATTAATGTAAGTCCTACAAGTAGAAAAACCTTTGGAAGCCTTCATGAACTTGGCGCCCCCACTTCAACCAATAACGAAAAAATTAGAGCCGTTCGTTAGTGCATCGTTCGTGCTTCTAGAAAATACTTTTAGTTTTCTTAATGCTTCGCTATTAGTGTAGTTATGGCCAGTTACATCTCAGGAAACTCACATAAGAAATTTAAGGGGAGTTATTCAAAATTCTGTGTCAAATTTCTGCCAAATTAAAAAGCACTAATGATTACTTTTTGTACAATCCTTAGTGCATCGTTAGTGCTTCTTCGTGCACCAATCCCTAACGTTAGTGCTTAATTAGTGTAGATGCTACAAGTAAATTGGATCTTTGGTGGTCACCATGAATTTACGCTCACTTCAAGCATTAACAAAGTAATTACTGGATTCCTTAGTGTTTCCTGAAAATACTGACACTTTTTATGGAATTTGATATTTCTGAAGTTGGCCCCCACCAAAACTTTTGAATAAATCACAAAATGTGGTAGCACTAACGTTAGTGCGTAGTACATTTAAGTGCACTAATCACGTTCTAACGATTGCCGTTAACCCCATGTTTTTACCTCTATTTGTATAGAATTTGATATTTCTGAAGTTGCCCCCCACCGAAAATCTTGATTAAATTTAAAAATATGGTAGCACTAACGTTAGTACTTAATGTGTTTAAGTGCACTAACGATGCACTAACGATTGCCGTTAACCCCATGTTTTTACCTCTATTTGTATAGAATTTGATATTTCTGAAGTTGGCTCCCCACCAAAAATTTTGAATAAATCCCAAAATATGGTAGCACTAACGTTAGTGCTTAGTGCGTTTAAGTGCACTAACGATGCACTAACGATTGCCGTTAACTCCATGTTTCTACCTCTATTTGTATACAATTTGATATTTCTGAAGTTGGCCCCCCCACCGAAAATCTTGAATAAATCCCAAAATATGGTAGCACTAACGGTAGTGCTTAGTGTGTTTAAGTGCACTAACGATGCACTAACGATGTGCTAAGTTTTGTGAAAATCTGTCTGCATAAAGATGGGTGGGGGCTAACTTCATATGAAGTTGGCCCCCCACCAAAAATCTTCAATATCTCGTAAACGCTGATAGCACTAACGTTAGTTCTGAGTGCACTAACGTGCACTAACGATGCACTAACGATGTGCAATGTTTGGTGTAATTTGCAAGAGGTGAGGGGAACAACTTAAGGCACGTCAACACAAGGAAGGAAGTGGGCAATTGCCTACCTGAGTTTGAGAATTAAATATATTTTAATTTATGCATAAGTTGAAGTTATAATGGCAAGAATTGCAGAGCGATAAATCCTATATATGATATGATACAAAAATTTAGGAGTGAATCTAACCCTTTAATCTATTCATACAAGAAAAAGGAAGCGTCCTCTTGGCCTTCCTAATTTCCCGGCTAACTATTCCCCCGTTTTGATTTTCTTTAATTCAAACATTTCCTTCTTTTAAAAATAACTAAATGATGTAATTTCTACTTTGTTATAATAGCTAAAGTCCTGTCATGTTGATATCCGCGCAAGTTGGTGTGGAACACCAGTTTCGCTTATCAACTCCAAGGGCGTCATTTCAGACCTCGCTTGAGGGAGGCAAGAACACTACCGACATGAGATTTTTACGTTTTGTACTAGTATATAGTAGATAATCGATTATAGTATATGTATGCCTTAAAATTATGAGGGGGGAATTGCCCCCTTCTGCCTACCCTAATTGACGCCCCTGATCAACTCCTCTTAGTTTTGGCGTTACTGATGACGGTCCACCTGAATCACAACTGACAACGTTCGATAGAGTATGATAGGCGAAATGAAAGAAAGTAACATCAAGGAAAAGAAACAGAAAAGTAGAAAGGACGAAAGAAAGAACAAAAGGACGCAGTTCTTACATCGAATGAAATTTGACAAGCACAGTATTATTTCTGAACAAAGAACATAAGAAAATGGAAAGTCAATTACATTCTTAGAAATGGTAAAAAGGATTGTTGTTGTACACTCATGTCCAAAATGATTGTCGCACATCTATAACTATCTTCTTGTAACAATTTAGTTTGATAATGATTTTGCAGGGTACTTTTAATAGTGATACCATGTGTATAATCGGAAAATACATACTTGTGGCAAAGTTCATAGGAAAAGAATATAAATACGAAAGTTAGGATGGGTAAAACAAAATATTGCTAAATGGACAAGAAAGTTTTATTTTCGTTTTATTCTTCTTATTTGCTGCTCTTTTGACATGAAATTTGCCACCTACATGTCTTTGCCGATTATACACAAACTACCATTATAAGAAATACTGAGTGAATTCGTTATCAAATTATATTCCTACAAAAACATATTTATAGACATGCGACAATAATTTTGGACATGAGTGTACGTGGAATGCGAAAAACGATCAAATTTATTTCGGTTTGAGCTTGAGCCCGATAGCCACCTAAATACGCCACTGAAGATAATTCTGCTCCTCTGATCCTTCACAGCATTGTTTTTCAACTTCATAAATATTTTGAACATCACACACACACACACACACACACACATATATATGTATATATATATGGGAACGGTCTTACCCGTCTCCCCCAATGTTGAAGACAGATTTGGGCCGCTGCTGATATAGAACCTGTCCAATCGAGATGAAGACGATCCAGAAGTGAAGAAAGTATGTCCTGGTTCATTAGGATGAAAATGGTGCCACATATCTACTATGTCATTAGTAACTATTAGCTGTCGTGGAGCAGACGAATCGTTGAAATGGGGGTAAGCATCGATGAGGAAAGTGTACAATTATAATTCCCGCCAAAAAAGCGGAGCGACCATTATACAAAGCTGAAGGAAGTTCAGTGGCAGAGAAACCATTTCTTCCCGTTTATACGAAGAACCAGATTTAGCAAAGACACTGAACAAACGAATATGTTGTAAATCTCCGGTGGTAATACGCTCACTGGGATAGAGGTGCCACAAAATCGAGATCGCTGCGGTAAAATAATGGCTGTTCCTGAAACGATTCCACTAATGCTGATAATATGAGAATGGTTGGTTAGGTAATGGTATTCTGAGACTGCAACTTCCTTAACAAATAAAACGTGAATTTCTTCTTGATGTATAAAGTCACTCAGGGTATGGTGCTTAACTAGAGAAGTGAACTTATTGAAATTAATAGTCGCTAAACGAAAAGTAAACAAAAACTAGAAGAGACAAGAAATATATGCGAGCGTAACAACTCAAGATAAATAGGAGGTAATATTACTGCAAAATAAGAAAAGAAAACACAACTCAGCCTTATGATGCTACTACAGTTTTAGGTACCCCCTCCTTCGGAATTAATAACTTATTTCAACTTTTTTTTTTTTGTAAAAGCTCGCATTTGGCCTGCAGTACTGTATTGCCAGTAGGATCATGCATAGGACGCAAGTCCTTACGAAACACTCTACTGAGTACTTTGTGTTTGCTGAGTTTACGTTTACTACTGAGAGTAATTTATGTTTCTGGTCACTGATGGAGTCACTGCCGCAAGAGCGTGGTGGTAAGTTGAGAGGTAATCCTGAGGGAACAGCTAAGGGTACGGTCTGAGCGACAGAAGTTTCTTCGACTGAACCTGTATCACTTACCGTAGAAACCGATGAGACGATTGTTGAAAGTGCTTGTACGGTGCTGGAAAAAGTTTGGTATCCTGATTTTTAAAGTTCCATGCTCTTAGAAAACAGATTCTGCAAGAGCTATGTCGGATTGACTGTTTCGTTTGGTGAGTTTGAAGAAGTTGATTGTTGAACATTCTTATGAAGCACTGGAAAAACACTGTAACTACCGGTGTCAGGAGATGATGGATCTACCAGTAAATTATGGGGTACTCGTGCAATGGAGAACTAGAATTGTTTGCTGTATATGGCACAGTAAAACGAGAATTCAATTTCTTAGGACAGCCTTGAACAAAATGCTCGGGTGAGGTGCAGATGGCGCAAGTTTGAATTTGACCAGCAAAGCTGGTAAACAAGCATAAACCACAGACTGAGATAAACGAAGGAATGTTTTGTTTAATAGTCATTTTAACAAGCTTACGACCCGTTCGGGTAGCATAGACGTGTTTCTTTGAACATTGTTCTTCGACAATCCTAGTGACATCACCATTTTCGGAGAGCTCACGTGTTAATTACATGTCACTAAGTTCCATGGGGCATAAGGACACCTTGAATATCACCACAGAATTACAAGCCAAATCAATAAGTAACACATATCATCCATTATTATCTGAGTAGGTTACGACACCATTACTACTAGCAAGTATTTGTTCGCATAACACTTTGTTAATTATTTTCACATATAAAGTCTTATGTATAAAATCCAACTCAATGGTCAACAGTTAACTTAAATACATTAAGAATCCATTCATGAATGGCAATAAACATGGGCTTTTGACTCACCTTGAGAAAGTTGATGCTCAAGGTATTAGCTCTAATGCAACTCATGGGAGAAATTCGACGGTAAATGTCACCAAATTATGAAGAATAATAAATATTCACTAAAAATGCTTATAAAGTTGTAACGTGTAAACTGAAAATAATTCTCACACTGAAACTTTAACTTCTCAAAAGAAAATCGCGACGTAAACAATCACTCGAAAATTGAGCGAAGGCGAATACAATGTTACTCGCCTCGTTATGAGCGCTGAACTGCTGTCTTTAGTGTGTTTAAGTTAGGTTCATTTGCCTGCACTTACAAATTTCTGAGTTATTTTTCTTTGTTTCAAACATCCTTCGTATCTCTTTTATGAGGCTATAAGTCAATAATCTTTGGTATAGTTTATCTTCATAACTTGAGTTGTTCTTAAACCTTTTCTTCACAATTTACTTTCTCCTCCACACCAAATAACAAATATGACAAAAGTAGGGGCCGGTCACTTGGTAGCGTTTTGTATCCAGATTTAGTGAGTTTTTGTAACCAGATTTAGTAACTTTCTGTTTTGTTATGACCCATTTTTATATGCTGAGAGAAAAGTATGGAGGTGTACTCGTTCTCTTTTAAGGTACCTTTTCTCCAACCCTATTTAATATAGCAGACAGTACATAAAATTTAGACTACGAACACATATTCCAACCCCTACTTAACATTACATAGAATAATTGGGGTGTGCTTGTTCTCTCTTCTAACCACTTTACTGAACATAGCAGAGCTGATAAGAGAGTATGGCTCATTTTTCAACCCTTATGTAATATAGCAGAGATGACCTCTTTTTGATCTCTTTTCTATGCTAATAAAAGAGTATAGGGTATTCTACTTCTCTTTTATAGTAACTTTTTTCCAACCCTATTTAACATAGCAGAGATTACATAATAGAGAGTATGAGTGCTTTTTAACCTGTAATTAACATAGCAGATTTAACATAGCAGAAAGGCACTGTCACACCGCACAGCTTCTTACCTGTGTGGTACAACTAGGTGATGAGCAGGTGACTTTATTTTTTTCTTTCTATTATTGTTTCATATGGTATTTTAATAAAGAAAGATTCTTTTTCTCATCAAGAGTTAGTTGTGTTATTCAACGTGAGCATCAACATATCAGCATTAAAGGAGGACAGGTCATAGGCCAAATGATATTGGCTGTCTTTAATCAAATTATTTCATTTTGTTTTTTCTTTCGGTTTCTTTCTTCCTAGCACGTACCATGTCATGAGATCAATGCAAAGTTCAATACACATGTACCAGTATTCTGATACTAAAACCATATATGAGGCATTCGCCTATTCTTGTAACCTAAAAACATAACATTATCGGCTTAATGCTTTAATAAACGAAACAAACAGAGTAATAAAAAATATTCTTATCATTGTTGACAAGATAAATGTATTTTAGTCACTAGAAGCGACATTCCGGCGTCAACCAAAGGACCTCGGAGCTTCTTTGTCACCCCGGGTTCATAAAATTACGAAGTTAATCACGTTGCTCACGTTGGCCACACGCGTCCTAAAATCTCGATGTACATCCGCAAAGCTGGTGACGGTTACACGTGGAATACGATAAGACTTAAACAAAACCAATTGAAGTGCGTAAGTTACGATTCAGTTGTAATACTAATTGATCAAGAGCTGAATCGCGATTGTTGAGAAACACTAAGTCCTTCCTCTGTTGTAGTCAGTACTCCTCCACCTTCTAAACTTCTGCGAACTCGATCCTTTCCTTAACGAGTATTTAGATAATACGTGTTCATCACCAGTCTTACGGATCTTAGCGTAGCTCTGTAGAATTTCTGTAAATAGACTGTAAATTTCTGCAATTTATATATAAACTTGTATTTAACCAACTACTAGTGGAAAATAAATCTCCAAAACGGAATTCGAGAGTTTCAGTTCGATCCCTGATAAACTCTAGATGCTTTACGTAAGTTTAACGAAACCGGCGGACTTACTCCATTCTCTTTTCTATTACGAGCTGCCCCTGCGTTACCTCTCTTGATCTTCTGCCCTAACGAAATTTCACAGATCCGGCACGACAACACACACACAACGACATGGGAATGAAAGTTAAAAATAAGAAAAAAATACAATTTAATATTTCCTTAGTCGACATAGTGGGCATGAGTTAAGTGAGATGGCCGGGAAAGATGAAATAGTATCGGGAAATTACATAGTATACTATTCGGGTGGCGAGAAGGCCGAGAATGATGTCGCGATAGCAATGAAGAACGAAGTAGCAAGAAGTGTAACCAAAGTGGAATGCTGTAGTGATAGCCTGAAATTTGTAAAACTACATGCAAAACCGGTGGATATTGTGATAATACCAGTAGCGTAGCGTGGTATTCCGAAGTGGGAATGCCAAAGTTAGTCACTTGCACGACACAATACTATTGCAATCAGCAATACATAGCTATTCCGAGGGGAAATATAGTTATGAAAAATTTAGAAGGGAGGCCTCCCTAATTGGTGGCCTAGTGGTACATACAGAAGCAAATGCGTGGATTAGGGTAGAAGCCAATAAGCAATTGTCTCAGCTGCTTCTTACCACTACCGTTGTGACGAGAAAGCTCGACCCCACTGTTATATAAACATTGTTTCCAGTATAGTTCACTTGGGCAGCTTCTTTCTCCCCATACCATACTTCAATCTCGTTCTTGAAAAAGTCGCCCCTACAAATTTGTCATCTTGGGTCCGGAACTCAGGCCCCCATTCGTGAATATGGGCCTGAGTATATACGTATATCATTTGTAGATGCAAATAGAAAGTACTTAAACCAACTCTGGGGACCTGTTTCTGCTTATGTATTTCGTTGTCAGATATCCAGATACTGAAGGCAATTGAGTAAATCTGTCTTCAACATTCGGGGGGACGGGTAAGACTGTTCCCATATTTTTTAAAAAAGCGGTGTTCAAATATTTATGAAGTTGAAAAACAATGCTGTAGACGATCAGGAGAGCAGAGTTGTCTTCAACATTGGGAGGAGGGCATATCTGAGGCTTTTTCTGGGGGGGGGGGGAGATGAGACTCAAATTACAGGAGATGAATCTGATTTCTGAGGTGAACCTGTTGTAGGCGATGTAGATTAAATTGTAGTACATATCAGTATTAAAAATCAGTGCCGTGAACACATTCTGTAATATGAATACATGCATATTTATAATTGATATGTTTCTACTTATGCATCCACAATGATCCAAATTAAAATTTTAGGACACTTGTTTTGTAATAATATAAATAATGACTTCCCCAAAAGTGTGGAAGAAAATCAACTATGTATGGCGCAACAATACTCTTATTTGAGCAAAATTATGATGATCACAATACAGGAATTAAACAAATAGTTGAAAATAGACTAACAATAATTAATGACAATGAAATATTAAAGAATACGATTTTTTAAAAAATGAAACAAGTCAAGGTACATAAATTTCATCTCACTTTTCTTTGTGGCAGTCTCATACAAATCTTCACAATTTCAAATCGGATTATTAAGAGACACAGTCCCCTTGTTCCACGATTGGAGGGGCATGTTCCCCTCATCTCCCCGGGATATGTGCCAGTGACTGAAGGGCCCAAGCAATCTTTGCGAGAGGCGGGCAGTGCTGGCTCTCTTGACCTACCAGATCGGTGACCGTGATTCTACAGGATGCTTTATGTTTATGCTTGTGTGTGTGAGCCCTCTCAAAGAGTTTCTGGCAACGCCACTGGAAATACTGTACTATATTTATGAAGAAGATTAATAATTTGCCTTTAATTATAATTACAATTACGATGCATTTCATTACGATTAAGGCATAACTATTCTTATACTATTATTTACATAACCGACTTGCTTCAAAAAGACAATTAACTAACCATTTCTGTTTTGTTCTATCTCCTTGATAGCGCTCGTACGTTCTGTACAGAAACTATAGATTACTTCAAAATAGATAGAGTTGGAAATACTTGAATATGCCAGCGTATGTCTAAAGCAAAATGTAGAGTTGCAGGGATGTGAAAGGAAGTAGTTGGGCATGCGCATTCGACAGAAAGCAGACGAAAACCCCGTTGCTTGCAGTAGGCCTGGAAGCCCAAGGAACATAGCATCCGACAAGAGAAAAGACAGAAAATATGCATCTGAGTGACAGCGCATCCAGAAGATTGCAGTGGGAATAATTGTGATACTAACAAGCAAACAATTTATATATAATGAAATACGTATTTTTTTCTTATTAACAGGGGATGCCGGGCATACCGGCGTTCCCTTACGCTACGCCGCTGGATAATACAGGTGTATATGCCAACAACCGACCACGATGATAATGAAGTAGAAGTAATGAAGTATCAAATTAGCGACATACTTCATCAGAAAGGAAGAGGTAACATCAACGCCATAGTAATGGGATACTTCAACAGCGTAGTAAGAGAAGGAACTGCGAATAAAGTAGTGGGACCATTTGAACTAGGTAGAAGGAACGAACGAGGTCGAATGCTTATCGATTTCTGTAGACAACACGATCCGGTAGTGATGAACACGTGGTTTGAGAAAAGAAAAAACAAGCTGTACACATGGAAAAGTCCAGGAGATAAGAAACGCTACCAAATCTATTCTTGTGAGAGAACGTTTCAGAAATAGTGTATGAGACGTGAAGGCAATGCCAGGATCGGACATTGATTTGGATTGATCACAATCTCCTGGTGGCGGAAGTGCAAATCTGGTTAAAGTCGATTAAGAAAAATGGGAGGAGAAATCGCAAATGGAACTTAGATCGACTAAGAAATATCGACGATGATGTGAAAGAAGAGATTGAAGAAAAATTCTGTGCAATGGGCGATATGGTTGACAATATAGATAATAATTGTGGAAAGTTAAACAGATTCTACTTGACACACTCCACGAAAACAGTGGATGGATGGAAAGAGCACCGAGTAAACCAGGGATAACTGAAGCAAACCTTAAGAAGATGGAGGAACGCAGAAGGGCGAAAAACACGGACATCAATGAATACAGAAGGCTGGATAATGAATTGAGAAAAGAAACGGACAAAGCCAAAGAAAAGTACATGTATCAAATATGTGTAAAAATAATGGAACTTCAGCAGCGCGGCAGATATGATCTGATGTACCAAAAAGCACAAGAATTAGGAGGGGAAGCTAGCAAAAGTAGTACGAAAGTTCGGCATCGAGGATTTACAGGGTAATGTAACAACTGACCATCAAAGAATCCTCAGAATTTGGGAGGAATACATAAAAGATCCGTATGATCAGAAGACCCGCCCCAAAGGTATTACGATCGAAGCAGAGGAAGGGGTGGATGATGATGAAAAATGACCCAGTATATTGAAAAGTGAAGTAGTACAAGCAATAAAGTCATGCGAAGGACAAAGGCCACTGGAGGTGACGACAAACCAGTAGATTTGCTCAAGGTAATAGGAGACAATGCAATGAAAGTACTGACTTCACTTATTGACAAGATCTACCTGAGTGGAGAATGGCCAAAGGATTTTCTTGATGTTTCAATGATTGCATTGCCCAAGAAAAAGCAAGCAAAGAAGTGCAGTGATCACAAAACCATTAGCCTGATTTCCCACACTGGAAAGATAATTGCACGCATTCTGAACAGGCGGCTGGAAAGTAAGATAGATGAGAGGTTAGAACAAGATCAATTTAGATTCCAGAAAGGAAAAGGCACCAGAGAATTATATCAGAAAGAATTCTTGAAGTAAAGGAAGAGTTGTGTTTGTGCTTCATCGACTAGCGAAAAGCTTTTGACCGAGTCAATTGAACGAAACTTCTGAAAAAACTTAAAGTAATCGGAGTCAACTGGAGAGATCGACGACTCATTCAAAACCTGCACCCAGGACAACGAGCGATGCTGCGCTTGAATGAAGGAGCAACCAATAGTGTGGAGATTGAAAGAGGAGTCAGACAAGGATGTAGTTTATCGCCTCAATTATTCAGCATTTACAGTGAATGTTTAATGAAGGAAGCATTAATGGGAATTGGATATTTCAAGATTGGAGGGCAGATCATTAACAAGATCAGGTATGCAGATGATACGGTTATACTGTAATAGCTAAAAACCGAAGGAGGACTACAGGAGATGATTGACAAAATAGTTGAAACTTAACATGGAATGGAACTTAACATGGAAAATCATGAGAATATCCCGTGGAAACACACCCTTACGGATCAGAATAGAACAAAGAGAACTTGAAGAGGTCGATAATTTCAAGTATCTGGGAAGTATTTTGAAGAGAGGTGCTTACTGTACCAAGGAGATCAGGTCAAGAATTGTCATAGTTTAAGAAGCATTCAACAACAACAACAAAAAAGATCACTCTTAACTAGTAGGCTCAAAATTGAACTTAAGAAGAAGTCGGTATGGAGCATTGGATTGTATGGTTCAGAGACTTGGACATTACGGAAGTTAGAGAAGATATATTTAGAGAGCTTCGAAATGTGGTGTTGTAGGAAGATGGAGAAGATAAAATGAACAGAGAGTGCGAAAACGAAGATGTTTCAAAACGAATAGGAGAAAAGAGAACACTTCTAGCCACCAACTTTCGTACAAAGGCCAACTGAATTGTACAAATTTTGCGAAGAAATTGTCTTCTTCACATCGCCATAGAAGGAAAGATGGAAGGGAAGCAAAGAATAGAGAGAAGAAAAACACAGCTGATCGATAACTTGAAAGATAGGAGAAAATATTGGGAGTTAAAAGAGGAAGCTGAAGATCGAGAAAATTGGAAGAGACATTTCCAGGCCCAAATCTAAAATTGAAAAAAAAAAAATCCTTAGTCCTAGGACGTGCCGAAAGGCAGAATACTTAATAATAGTTATTATTATACTAAACTTCTCAATAGTGAATACATTACAACATCATTACTATTGAGCCGCGGTGGCTCTGTGGTGGAGTGTTTACCTCTGGTGCTTGAGGTCCCGGGTTAAAACCCTGCTCCCGACAAGTCAACTTTGTGGTGGACAAACACCGTGTGCATGGGTTTTCTCCGGGTTCTCCCGTTTCCTACCACTTTCTTCATTCCACCATTTCATTCATCTCTCATCATCACCTTCTCCTTTAGCCTAACCGGGATAAACGTGGGACGCAAAACTCAAAAATTTCATTTCATTTCATCATTACTATTACTACCAGTATTGCAAAACATTGACAGAAACACAGGTAATGAATAACCGGAAGCCTGAGAGGCTAAATATAAAAAACAATAGTCCACAATATTGAGATAAGTCACCGTGAATACGTCTATTATTCCATGTATAAAATAAACAGCATCGTTAAAAAAAAAAGGAAAAACTTATATGACATTTTATATAGGGCGGTAGCCCACAACTATCAAAACATTCTCCCACACACATATTAGATATGCAAATAACAAAACAACGTACACCAGGCTTATTACTAGGTTCACTATTTATAATTACGGCAGTAGGAAATGTATGAATAAACTGATGTAGTTGGTTTGCAACATATACGTCTTTAAAACGATTTTTAGTTAAATTTTGATGTAATACCTCATAAATCTCAAGGGTATTTAAAATTTTAATTAACTGACTAATACATACTTTTCTCTTGAAATCAATTTCTAGTTCTGAGGAGAATTTACCGTAAATAATTACTGTTACAGAAGATGGTAGTGCTTCCTTTAAATGAATCTCTGATACACTTCCTTGGCGTTGCGGAATAGTATAAAATGCAGCACTAGCACTAGAATCGGGAGTTTAATCAAACACCATTGGAGCATAACCATTAGGAAATTCGGCTTGTGAAATATCATTACCTTGATTAGTATAATAAATTCCAGAACCTGTAAATAACGTAGAATATGCTTGTATTTACGAGCTCGTATAGCTTGTAAAGTTATTATGTTGTAAAATTTAGATGGTACAGGAATTCTATCAACATACAATGTAAAAATGGCATACTGAAATGCTTAAAATTAAAAGAATTTATCTGATAGGTACCATTAAAAGCTGTATTAGTAACAAACCCAATAATAATACGGTTAGGCACAATGCCGAAAAACAAATCTGGAAGTGTGCTATCCATAATTACTTATGGTAAAGTATCTGTCTTCACCTACATTTTTGTTATAGAGTATTTTATTCTAAATTTAGGTTTTGTAACACTTTATTTTGATATTTTAACCGTGGGTGACACATCAACTTCTTTCACAAGCAGTAGTTTTGCATCTGTAATTGCAAGTTTTCCCTCAGCATCTGCTTCACACATTAGACAAAATGCATATGCACCTTGCTGAACATTGCATTGAGAAAATAATTTACAGGGCCAATTTCTTTTATCAGTTTCTCTTAAGTTAGAACCATCTGTTTTTGTAATTTCAACTTTAATATATAACATTGTATGCGTAAATCAACATAAGGATCACCATGAAATGAAACAACAAACTCTATTGGTGCATTATCAGATATTGAAGCCACAGGTTTATACTCTATGATTTTATTACCTATAAAACTTGTTTGAGTGGGTAAACCCGCAAATAAATCTAATTCTGATTTCATACACTCACACTGTATTTTTTCTTTTTTGCAATCAATATTCTTACTAATTACTTTCAATATTCTCACTAACTTATTATTATTATTATTATTATTATTATTATTATTATTATTATTATTATTATTATTATTATTATTATTATTATTATTATTATTATTATGCATCACGTGTGCTAAAATATAATTTTACACACACACTACTATATTGGAAAGGAAGTGGATTACCTGTACTCTCTCTTAAACCAATTATAATATGAGCAAATTGTTTACGTTCCACAGTGACATAATGAGGATTTTCAAAAATATGCACATTACTAGCACCGTACTCTTTAATATTTGTATTTATAATACGTAACTGTGGAGCTACAGTATTGCCTGCCAGTTGTGGTTCTACAATATAACTCTAAATGTACATGAATGCAGGTAGCAATTTTTCTAAATCAGGTGAATAACGAGCATGATGCACAACTGCAATATCTTCTTGTTGTATATGATCAAAACGTAGTATTCTGGCTAATTCGAGGCATAGGTGTACTTCTATAATCTCCCCCTAATGTTTTCTTACTCTACTAACATCAATTCGTTTTACCGAAGCCTTAGCTTTTAATTGTAAATTTAATTTATCACTTTTATGGTTAATTTGAGATAGAATATCGTCAACATGATAGTGCTCTGGCAAAATTTTAGCTATGCTCCAACTTACTTTATCCAATAAATATATATATTGGAACGGTAATAAATATTATTAGTATGTTTGCATGTAACAGCTGAAATGAACTTGTATAGTGTACTTCAACAACAGCTATCTCCCACACGCCTTTCTCAAGCACAAGAGGATGATATAATTGGGTAGTATAACATGACAGAGTATTTTGTGGAAAATATTCTACAGGATTGTTACTTGGTATTGTGAAATAAAAACTAATACTATGTCTCATATGTAATTAATAAAACATATCTTTCCCTCATCTTTTTTATTACCACCTGTCTCCGCAAGATGAATTTCTCTTTTTCTCTTGCCCGATCCTACCAATACTTGATTTATTTTATTTTGAGTTTTATTTTTTGCTTCTTGCCAGCGTGATTTTAAAGTCTTGTCAACAGGTCTATTATCATCTAGTACATCTGCAGTTACATTAATTCCTGTACGTAATAAATTCTTTATCTACCGTTTTAGCACCTCGTTGTAATAATTGAAATACACTACCAAATAAACGACCTAAAAGACTACCAAAGCCTTACCTTTCTTGGTATGGTGCACTTCTATATATACATGATCTGCCTGCTTGATAAGAATAATGTCGAAAATAAGGATCATTCTTTTTTTTCTTGTTATATACACAAATAAAACATTAATTTATAATATTGTATTGTTGCTAAATGCTTTTTAAATATGATACAGGAATCCATGAATTAAAGCAAGAAGGGTACTCCCAGCAACGAGCAAGTACACGTTTACCATTAGCTTCTAAAATTTCTCTATTTCATAAATTTTAGGCAAGAGTACTCTTTGTAATTCCTCTACATAAAATGTACCATCAATTACACTACCATTTAAATACTGTAAAACATAAACCACTTTCTTTTCCTTATACTGTATTTGTTTAATTCTAAATATTTCCACAGTCGAATTTTCTTTGAAACATTTTTCAAAATGACGCTTTGCTTTAGTAATGCACACAGTATCCCTTTCTTTATATTTTGGTACTTTAACAATACTTTTGAGACGAAGGTTTTATAAATTTATACCACACTTGTTGAAACGTATCCGACGGATTGTAATTAAAATGTTTTATCTAGAATTATATGAGTGAACAAGTTAAATAGCACATCTATTTATCGGTAAGTTTTCTTTGCTGTAAAATATTTCTATATTCGTTACTTGAGAGTTGAGTTGATTTTGATTTTAACGTCCCTTTCAGAAGCGAGGCTATATGAGATGGGACCTACTTATTAACATGGAATCTGAACCGTAAGAGCTCCCACCGGGAATCGAACCCGGGTTATACATGCCAAAGGCGCTTACGAATAAAACGATTCACCACACTTGCCTTAATACCAGGGTTGTGTATTGTGAAAAAATTAATATTTTTCTTTTTTAGTACGCTTCTAATGATTCATTAATGAACTCGGTACCTTTGACTGTTTGTAGACGTAAGGGTCTATGCCGGGTAGATACAAATATTTGTTTCATTTACATTTATAATATTTTCACCAGGTTTTATACGCACAATCAGGGCCCATGCATAGTGACTAAATAAATAAATCACTGTTAAAATATACTTATAGCCATCATTATATTTTTTGCATATTTTGCATATCGTTTAAATCAGAATGCCACTGTTCGTTAATATTGAACACTAAATAAGAATTTCATGGAGTTGTTTACGAGTAGGTTTATGCAATGTATAACTCGCTTGATCTTTTATGCACAATTGCACAGTATGTATAGGTATTTATTTCTTCACAGATTTCCATAATGCCATAGCAGTTGAAAATGAGGCAGGGTGTGAAAGGTTATAATAAGTATTAGCCAGCTTCTTCATATTTTATAATCGCGCCATTTGTTGACATCTTTACGTCTAGGTGCTGGCTCTTCATCCTCCTCCTCTTCCTCTCCTTTTGGATCAGCAGTTGCAGATGTCTGCTTTCGAATATATTTTATACGTTGAAGTTTACCTATATACTCTAAGGGTATACTGGATTTTGCTAATCGTACAGCAACGGGTACCCAGCTTGCGGGTGGAATATTTATTTTACGATGCCTAACTAAATCCGCTATTAAATGTAGGCCTACTATATTGGCAACTTTAATTAATTTATTATAAATATTAACACTAAAATTGTCATTCTACTGAATGTTGAGATTTTCTTTTAATTTACGTAATTACGGTCTTGCTTTACGCAGATAACTTTCGAAGAGTGTAGATAGAATCTCATCCTCCTCCTCTATACCTCTCTGTAACAAGACTAGTTGATTTTATGCGGTAGGTTTTTGAACAATACGTAGCTTTTCTTCATACCGTAGCCATTCATATTTTTATTATTTAAAATATTTTCATTCATGATCTGAATTAGATATAATTTGATAATGATGTAATATATTTGGCGATACTTAAAATAAGTTTTTGCGCATGTTGCGTATATTATTATTTAATTAAACTAGATAGTATAGCTCCTATAGTAGGTGCAAGCATTGAAAATGATCCTTTTGCACAATTATTCGCTTTTTCTTTTGTTTTAATGATAGACGTTTCTTTATAAAATACCTAAGTTCCTTTCTATGTTTTTTATTTATTTTTCTCGTTTTCATATAACACAACATTTCTTTCTATTAAGTTAGAGTAACATTCACAAATAGACCGAATTAAATTAGAATATGTATTTTGTAATATTGGCTTGCGCACTTTTGATTTGGGCTTTTTTAAAATTCTTAGTAAATATTCACGTTCCTTCCTACGGCTATTGTGGTATAACTATTTGTTAAATATAAAAATATTGAGCTTATTTTATACAGGTACATAAACATAATTGAAAGAATCAAATATTAGAATATTTTTTCAAACGCACTGCTCATCACGAGTATTTTGTATTAAATAAAAAATCTAGTAATCATGTGCATTTCTGGTAGGCTTCCTAAATATTTTGCATTACCTGGATACAATTAACGTGTAAGATACTTATTTTGAAAATGGTCTCTAGCACTTTTAAAACATAACATGTATTGACAATTAATTATATATTTCGCATTCCCTTCTGTAGATAAAAATATTTTGAATTATAAAAACAAGAAATAAATTTCGATCGTGGCTACCTTTGGTAAAAATATATAAAAGAATATTATTATTATTATTATATTCACGTATTAAATCAGCTTTAAATTTCTTTGGGAGTCCTTGAAACGTTTACTTTATCCACTTTTCACCTATATTCACAGATTTTTTCCTTTAAATTTCTTTGCAAACCTCCAAGGTAATGAAACTTTTATTTTCTTTATTTTTAATCTACATTGTTTCTTCTTTAAATTTCTTTGCGGTTCACCAAGAGAGTGGGTCCGAAGCCATAGCTTGTTTAGCTTACACGGAAATCTGGCACTAATTAGCTTTATTAGACAGATATTTCTGTTGTTTCATCCGTTATTTGGTGTAATATTGATTGACAATTAATTGCGTTTACTTTTAGGGAAGGTGTGCATTATAAACTGACGGCCCTTGTACGACTCATGCTAACAAGGTTCTTTAGTAATTATTTTTTACTTACCGTCGGGGCCCTCACACAGTGGGGCCCGGGGCGGGGGCAACGCTCGCCCCGCTCTTATGCCGCCACTGACCCGGCCAGAGTTAACTAACAAGAGCAATGCATGAATTTGGTAAATGAACTTCAGGGTCTCCTTCGCTAAGCATTAGTGCAGATTTAAAGTGTTTATATTACAGACTGGAGGAGGGCAATAGCCAGAAATAGTGGGGAAGAGGTCTTAAAAGTTCCAACTCTCTGTATGTATGACACGACTCGGAAAGTTGTGAAGTGGCGGCGTGGCAGAGCTAGGAGCATGCTTCAGACGACAATAGCATGTCTCAGACGGCAAATTATAACAGTTGTAGCCAGGAGCGTAATTTAGGGAGAACATGAGGGGCATTTGCCCCTCAAGAGTTTGAGTAATAAATTTGCTTTAATCGATTTCCTACTAATATACTAGTACAAAACGTGAAAGTTTTATTTTGGTGGTAACCTTACCCCCTTAGGCGAAGTCTTAAAAAAGGGAATTTCTTCCTCATCCCCTTGTAAGATGCACACTATATAGACACGAAGCGTCTAGAATATATTTTATACAACGACGGTGCTAACACGTGATATCAACATACAATGATGAATAGGCCACATTTTATTGCTAGTTAGCATGGAACATTAAAAGATTTCACAAAATGTTTTAACTTTTTCATTGTTTTATGCATTATAAGCATATGGTGAATTAATATTTTATCGCTTCTTTATTGGTTAAAGCAAGAAACAAAACAAAGTTCACTCGTGCGGGAATTCAAGCCAGGACCCTTTGCACGGGGGCGTAGATGCTCTGCGAGGTAGTCATTTGATAACTTTAGGCGTCGTATCATGTATGCGCGAGTAGAAATCTTTAAGACTCTTTTTTTCATTATTGCTAGTTGTTGTGCTGTCAAAGTTTGTAATATTAGCACTTTGAATTTGTTCTAATAACTCGCGAAGGATGGATCCGAAGTTAATTTACCAAAGTCTGCTTTCCCATCGTAAGAAATGGTCACCTGGAGTCCGCTGGCGAACTTCGACACTATTTCGAGAATGATGAACTATTTCTAAATGAAAAAATAATCAGGTGGAAATACACGTGAGGACAAGTTACGGGGATTGAAGTTTAGTAATCAAACTCAATAAGGAACAAATGTTAATGTAGCTGCAATTAGTCAGCTTCAATTGAGAGCGCAGCTAAACACTTCAAACACGTGTAAGAAATGGGAAAAATAATCTGTTAATCACGTCTACAAATCTTATTAAAAATACGTTTTTGTCGTTTGCGTAACGCATTCTGTTTTTCAGTAACTTCCAAAACTAAACTTAAACCCGCTATTACTTCTTACCACGTGTTCACTTCCACATGAAATATTATATTTAGGAATAGCTGACCGAAGTTTTGTCAAGTTTCCAGTGGACGTCAGCTAACCATTTTTTTTCAAGTACTAAATGTATTCCAATATTCATTTCAGACGGTTTATTGGATTTCCGTGATGATCGGACAGACAATTACAATGTCCTTTTACATATTGACCGCGTATTTAGAACTAGCCCCCTTTTCCAATTAAAAGCATATTTTTAACGACAACGAAACATGGGCTCACATATTTTAAAATAAGTTGTTTATATCCATCTCTTCCTCTTATAATACATACAGAGTGTTGCAAAACAACACCGACAACAATTGGGAAGTGATTCCTGCCACCAAGATAAGACAAACATTAACACCAATCTGGGTGCATAAATGCTTCCCTTTCGATTTATAGACTGCCGAAAACGTGAAAAAAATTATCTTTAAAGGTCCCTAGCTCCCAAACTATGGGGCATACCGCATTCGGGTCAAGGCTTCACATAGGATCTAATAAGTGCGCCATCCAAAAATGCAGTTTCACAATCGAAAGGTACTCACGCACTAATTTTTATAGCGGGAGTTTGGTTACATGCATATAATTTGAAGTATTCGCCAACTACCTCTATCAAAATTGTTACGGAAGTCCCGCAGGATTTTGAAACTTGGATATTTGGATAGGGCACATACTAGTTCTTAAATAAAGTCTTGACCCGATTACGGTAGGTCACATAGATTGGACTTTAAAGTTCATTTTTTAATGTTTTCGGCAGCCTATAACTCCGAAACGAAGCATTTCTGCACCCAAGTTGGGCTATACTTTTTGTCTTATCATGGTGTCAGAAATCATCTCCCAAACGCTGTCGGTGTTGTTTTGAAACACCATGTATAGAAGTCAAATTCCGTGTGAAGACAGATTGTATTAAAATCTGTAAAATCTTCCCAGACATTAGGCAAAAGTTACAAAACATTCGGGATTGGACAATGTTAGGGGCAGAATTGGGACAGAGTCTGTTTTAAATTAATGCACATGCCGTTTATATATAAAAAAGAAGAAAGCTTGAATTGTTAGAAGTTTTCGAATTATGATTTGTCGTACGTAATCGGATCATGGAATGAGATTTATGTTAAAGATGTAGCCTGTAATATTGATTAATTGTTAAATATATAGTAGAAATTGAAACGTTGCCTATTAAACGATATTTAGGCTCTGAATTTTTAGCATTGATGAAGTATAACAATTTGGCGCAGTCGGTAGGATTTGTAGTAAACGCTAGCAAAGACATGTTCAGGGATCCTATTTATGTTTATTTGAAATGTAATGGACAAATTATCAAGATTTTACTTGATACAGGAGCAGCTGTTTCTGCTATAGGTTATAAATCACCTTTGTTAAAAGACACTTCGATCAAAACTATTCAAGGTCGTTTGAATAATGCAGACGGATCACCTACTAACACCGTGGGAAAATGTAAGATTGCTGTAGAACACAAGGACTACAAGAATTGTTTGTCCTTAATAATAGTAAAACAAGATCCATTCCATCCGATCTTAGGCAGAAGTTGGTTAGATGAGTTAGAACTACAGTGGAGGAGTCAATTGATAAATATGTTTGGTACTACAGATGATCGAAGAAAGATTGAGGGAAAAAATAGTCCATCTGTAAAGGTATTGAAAGAGCAGTTATTGACGCAATTTGAAAAGGTTTCCAAGGGATCTATTGATTTACCAATTAAGGATTTTAAACTAAACATTCCTGTTAAACAAGGTGCTACGCCTATATTTAGAAAATCGTACGATATACCGTATGCATTACAAAGCCAAGTAAAAGACGAATTAGATAAATTATGTAAAGCAGGAGTTTTAAAGAAAATTACAGAAGCAGATTGGGCTACACCTATGGTAATAGTCAAAAAGAAAAATCGTACTCTAAGATTGTGTTTAGACTTCAAAAGAACCCTTAATTTAGTTACTGAAAAAGTAAGTTATCCTTTACCTAAAATACAAGATGTACTCAATATGCTAACTTCAACCAATTATTTTGTGTTATTAGATCTAAAACAAGCCTACTTACAACTAGAAGTGCAGGAAAATTCTCAAAAATACTTAGTGGTAAATACTCCTTGGGGTTTATATTTGCAACATCAATTACCTTTCGGCCTTAATTGCTCAGCTCAAATATTTCAACAATTCATGGATACAGTAACAAGAGATTAGTTTGGAGTAATTTGTTATCTGCACGATGTACTTATTTGGTGAAGTACTCTGGAAGAATGCCATCAGAGAACTGTTCAAGTTTTGCAAAAGTTCAAAAATTACAACATACGAGTTAATAAAGACAAAAGTATTTTCTTTGTGGAATCTATTACTTACTTAGGTTATGATATCTCTAAGCAAGGCATTCTACCTGCGAAAGATAAAATGCAACCAATTTTGCACACACATCCCCCGAAAAACATTACACAATTACAGTCGTTCATGGGTATGTTAAATTTTTACCATAGGCACTTACCATCCTTACCATCCCAAATTCCTACCTTATACGGATTATTAAAAAGGTGTGCGATGGAAATGGTCTAGTAAGCATGAGCAGGAATTTCAGTTGGCAAAAGACTTGTTAAAAGAGGCACGAATTTTACATCCTGTGGACGAAAACGCAAAAGTAATTTTAATGACGGATGCATCGCCATATGGTGTAGGAGCTGTTTTATATAATGAGATAGAAGGTCAATTTAAGACGGTAGATTGTGCATTAGCTACTCTTTCAGAAGCAGAGAAAAATTATTGATAGTTTGAAAGGAAAGCTTTGGCCATAATTTTCGGAGTGCGTAAGTTTCATAAATTTCTATTCGGAAGGCATTTTAAAATTATTTCAGATTCACAGTCTGTAAAATGGATTTTCGGATTGAAAGCTGCACCTGATGGTGCTTCCCCAAAAATACAAAGATGGTTTTTAATGTTAACAAATTATGATGACGATATTGTATATAGTAAATCTGTGAAATTAGCGGATTATTAATCTAGATTTCCAGTAAAGATGTCAACGGAGGAAGAACATGTAGTTCCTGACTATATTAGTGAAATCTCTTCCACAATTTTAGAGAAAGATGAGATTGAGGAAGAATTCAAGAAAGATCACATGATTTTAAAAATTAAAGAATGGATGATGAAAGTTTGGCCTAAAAGACTGCCTCCTTGTTTTGATTTTAAAGAATATCAAGACATGTTCAAAAAACGATTTCAACTAGAATTACATAAGGAATGTTTTTTTTTTTTTTTTTTTTTTTTTTGGAAAGGAGGAGTGCTAATTCCTAGACAGTTAATGGAACGGTACATGAAAAGGTTACACCAGAATCATCTAGGAGAATACGCTACACTTAAATTTGCATCTAATTAGGTTTGGTGGCCAGACATGGTTAATGATTTGCGTTGTTACATAAGGAAGTGTGAGATTTGTGCTGCTGTGGCAAACAATGTGCCTAAAAATAATTATTCTTCTTGGCCTACTTCAAGCAAGCCTTCTAATAGGATACATATAGACCATTGCCAATTGTTGTATTTCGTATTTTTAGCTATAGTAGATACGTTTTCCCATTGGTGCAAAGTGTGGAAAGTAGATTCTACTAATGCAGCTGTTACTTTAGAATGCTTGGAAGAATTATTTCAGTTAGTTGGATTTCCAGAGTCTATTGTGACTGATAATGGAACACCTTTCAAAGGTCAAAGATTTCAAGAATATTGTAAAAGAAAAAGAAATATTAAATTATTAAATACACCACCTTATTCACCGGACAGCAATGGAAGTGCAGAACTAGCAGTGCAGACTTTTAAAAACTTAATGAATAACGCTATATTCAAAATGGATATAAAGTTAGGAAGCAAGCTGTGATGCAGTGGTAGAAAGAAATTAATTACACTCTATTGCATACTCCTTTGAAGGTTATACATACATCACCGGCTTCTTTGGTGTTTTCTTTCAAACCTGCTACTTGGTTCAATATAAGCACTTCAGTACCGAACAACGAAAATAAGTGGTGTGTGGATGAAGAAAAGCAGAAACCACAATTAAAGGAAGGTATGAACATTTGGGTACGAAATCACAGAACAGGCCTTCCTAAATTTATTAAAGGAAGTTCTATAAAATACACAGGCAATAACACATTAGAAGTACTTGTTAATGGCTCAATACGTAAATGTCATACACATCAAGTAAGGATGGCTGACACAGTTTCAAGTCAAAATAAGGGAATGACAGAAGTGAAAAATGCAAAAGTATTCTACAAGAGAAGATACAGTATTGATAGTACAGGTCATTGTGAGGTGGATAGGAGGGTAGACAATACTTATTTAAAACAAGACGTTTCAGAAAACTTGGCAATGGACAATAACGGTTGGAGAAGGTTAACGGTTGGAGTTATGACTGACGGTTGGAGAAGGTCACAAAGAAAACGGAAACCTCCTGCCAGATGGGGGTATGAATGAACATTTGTTAGAGGGTAGGAGGATGTTAGGGGCAGAATTGGGACAGAATCTGTTTTAAATTAATGCATATGCCGCTGACATATAAAAAAGAAGAAAGCTTGACTTGTTAGAAGTTTTTGAATTATAATTTGTGATACGTAATCGGATCATGGAATGAGATTTATGTTAAAGATGTTGCCTGCAATATTGATTAATTGTTAAATATATAGTAGAAATTGAAACGTTGCCTATTAAACGATATTTAGGCTATGAATTTTTAGCATCGATGAAGTATAACAGACAAGTGTCCGGATGACCAGGACATATCCCCTTGCGTAGGTCCCTACAACAAGCTAGATGTTAACATATTCACTGCGGCACAAAAAACTGAGTTTGAATCTCAGTGGTATATCAGTCACCGTGTCTCTCATTGAAGCACACAGAAACGAAGTATCGCATGGGCCACCGATGACTCGTAACGCAGCGAACGTGGTTTAAACGAAAGTTTTCCAGTCAAATTTCATGTATTATATGTAGGCCTACTGAACTCTCAAGAGCCCTAAGAAAAATTAAGTTCTTAAGTTTTACCATGCTTATTCCGACTAAGCTAAAGGAGACGTCGATGACAAGAACGGAAGAAATAGTGGAATGAAGAAAGTGGAAGGAAACAGAACCCAGAGAAAACCTACACACGCGGCGTTTCTCCAGCACAATGATCACTGGGCAGGAGCTAAAATAGATGCAGGCACACTCTAGAGCTAAGTGGGCAACGACCGAAAAGCCACAAAGAAAGCGCTTAACGTTTTTGGAACAGTGTAAACCATTAAATTCACAAAACGTCAGTAATAATAATAATAATAATAATAATAATAATAATAATAATAATAATAATAGGGTCTAATAATAATAATAATAATAAAAATAAAATTTTTTAAAGTTGCCTTAAAATTAGACAAAACTTACAGAAAAATCGGGATTTCGGAGAGGGGGTCTGGACCTCCAGAACACCTCTGCTACTACCAAGATTTTAAACGAAAGCGTTCCACTAAAATTTAAAGTGGAAAGTATTCTACTGTACGCTTTAAGGAAAATAACTGTAATAAAAATAACTGAATATCACTGAACAGTAAGGCATATAGTAAACTAAGTTTCAGGATATGCAGAAGTAATTATAAAAGCCTTTTACAAAAATGCGTACGCAGACCATGATTTCAGAAGCTCAGAAATACAGAGTAAAAAAGTAGCGTTTAAGATTCAGTCTACAGAGCAATTGTTACTTAAAAAATGGATATACATTACTTCGAGGATCAAGATAGGACGAAAAATGTTTACGATACTTTTCGTCTCGTCTCGATTTCCATCTCTAAAGCAAGACGATAATTTGAGTTAGCCTTTTCCCATCTCGAAAGTAAAATGCCATTTCTCGTTTCGATTTTGTTGATTTTGTTTAAGAAACGAGATGAGAAATTCCTCTTCTAGTAGGCAACTCTAAACGAAACCGAAATCTTCTTGCCAAATGTCACGCTTCTGCTTGTAATAGTATGACCTGAGCGATAACAAGCTAACTTTTAATCTTCCCTGATATAATAATAATAATAATAAAACAATAATAACTATTATTATTATTATTATTATTATTATTATTATTATTATTATAGCTGTAAATATGGTACTTAAATTATTGAAACATCGGAGCATTCAAAATCTGAAAATAAAAAAAATGTGTTCGATCGCCGATCAATTGCCACAAATATTCTAAAGTAAAAAGGAATTGCCCTCCGTTGATCCGATCCGACGACCTTTAGGTTACTGGCCGAGCACCTTGACCACTGAATCACGATCACTACACAATAAAAGATTCGTCCTTAGCATGTTCACATTAGGTTTCTTTGCCTCCGATTACAAAGCTCTATGTTTTTTTTTTGTTATTGTTTCGAAAGCTCTTTCGTATTTCTTTTATGATGATATAAGTCAATAATCTCCAGATAATTTCTATACCTAAGTAATAACTTGAGTTGTTCTTAAATCTTTGGTTCTCAATTTTGTTTCTTGTCCACACCTACCTACAGATATGAAAGATCTAATTCTCATACTCAGTTTCAAAGCAGTCCCCATTACCTGGACAAAGATTTATATCCGCTACTAAACAAACCTTTGTTCGACGTAGGATGCAAGTACAAGGATCACTTGGTTAGCTCCAATTCGAATGGCCGAAGTGTTGCCTCCTATCTGTGGTTCTTTTTTTAACAAGCATTAAAAAAAGAATCATAAGATAGCTGCGGCGGAGGTTTGAACCCAAGACACCTAATGATTGTTACACTGTTTAAGTACGTTACCCAATCACCCAAAGATAGACAGAAAAATTTATGTAATAAACATGATATGAAGATTTGTTCCCATTTTTTAAAATTTTTACAGCTTTTTGTCTAAAGTGCAACAATAAAATAAATATAATAACTATTTTATTCATCAGGGAGTAATCTACACCCCCCAACAAACCCTAACACCCCCAAAATTTATTTACACACACCGATGAATGGAAAAAGAATACTCCCCCAAATCCAATTGTATCAATTGGTATTATAGGTTATTTATTACATCAAGTAAAAAAAAAGTTTAACGTTTAGGAAAGAAGGCATTATTCTTATTTATTTATCTCACTTCAAAATACGAAACGACCTCGTTCTCATATACGTCTTCGAGAACCACATGACCTCATTGTTTCAGGCGGTGTTTCGATCAAAACAATTGACAAAACAGACCCGCTCATACCTACCCTCCTGGGTTCCACGGTCGTTTCCGAGCAAAGAGATTGATATACAGATTCAGATAACTGAAATTGGCAACGTCTTCAGCGGTCATTCACTTACCTCCTCCTCAATAAGGAAAAATGTGGCAATACTGTAATAATAAGCCTATACCAGATTCACTTGTAAGTGCTACTCTGAAATGTTGTATCAACGGACGGAAGTTAGAAGGGTGTAGTCAAAACGCTTTTAGTAATGAAGATCGATCGAAGTAAGAATCATATATATGTATTTTAGACTAAGTCTAGTGTTATGCAGGAACGCATTTGTCGCTAATTTAATTTTTTGTAAAGTACATTTTTATTCACGTAAATTCATTGAGCGGATTATTAAAAGTACGCTGCATTAAAAAAGACAAAACAGAAAGATTCAAAATATTTGTAAATTGAAAAACTGAATTTCTAGAAAACAATTAAATCAATGAATAATTTTCTTATGAAATATATTCAGAGCCAATAACGTAGCCAGGAAGGGGCTGGAGCGAAGATTAAGAGATCAAATAATATCACAACAATTAACGTTAACAACAGGGTTAGAACATTATAATAATGAAATTGCAACTATGTACAGTATTAACTACTAAACGAATGTGATTTCAGCATGTGACGAGGGAATTTGTTCCCAATTAATACGAGGCACATCCATAAAGTAAGTTTCTCACGCGTCCTATAGCTAGGAAACGGTATGTTGCGCGAAGCGACTACATGTACGTGAGAGATTAAGGTCCTAGCATCTCACATGGACTAGCAGAACTTCCCTAGTGCTCTCAGTAGCGTCGTGGCAGTGGTTGAAGATGGACGTTCCTATTCCAGCTCCCGCAGCGTGTGAAGTGCGAGCAGTGATAAAGTTTTTGAATGCACTTGACATAGCACCAATCGAAATCAATCGTTAGCTGTGCCAGGTTCATGGACCTAACGGCATGAGCAAGCAGTTTCTGCAGATTTTCCGCTCCTTATTGCACACCACTGTCACGGAGTGCCTATTGATCAGGAAGTTTTGTGTTGAAGCAACTGACTATAGAGCACAAAGCAAGGCGCATAAAGTCACCATTGACATTTTTGCAACGATACAGCTGACGATGGATTTCAATCAGTGCTATGACCTGTGCATTCAAAAACTATCACTGCTCGCACTTCACACGCGGCGGGAGCTGGAATAGGAACGCCAACCTTCCATCACTGCCACGAAGCTACTGAGAAAATTGGGGAAGTTTTGCTGGCGCATGCGCCATGTTAGGACCTCACGTACACGCAGTCGTTTCGCGCAACATACGGTTTCCTAGCTATGGGCTCGTGGGAATCTTACTTTCTGGATGCGCCTCGTATTTAAAAAAAAAACACCCAATAAAACTTACTGGGAGTTATAATAGTACCGGGTTCATTCATTATCTGTTCCTGTGACGGAAAGCCAGATATAAGAGAAGTGGGTTCGATACTCGTTTGTTCCAGTTCGAGAAGCCCAACTAAGAATAATATTGGGATCCGAACCTTGGATCTCTTTAAAAATCTCCTTTACAACATCATTCAACTGCACAAGTTAATAAATTAACGTAAGAAACTGGTAACAAAACAAGTGTCTTCACCCCCTACGGTCCTAGGATTCGGGCGTTACACCAACTAGAGACATTTGCCGTATACCCACCGTCGCTGTTGCGTCAGCTCCAAGATATACTGGTCAATACCTGTAAAAGAATACAAGGTGGGACAGCCATGTGAGATTTACGCCAGATGAGTAGTGGGAGACGAAAGTAATGTTTGCCCTCCACTGCTTAGAAATACCTTACCTTGTGACGTACGCTTCAACTTGTACACATTTTAACCACTAAAAGGAAAACATTACTTATTAAACATACCTTATCATTATCTTCACTTTCAAGAAAATAACAAGAATTGTAGGCTAACACTCTATTAATATTCACTTTCACTACACGAATTACAAGATTTAAAACAATAATAACATTTGCAAATTATGAATAATATTTCACTCAACGGTAAACTGGCCCTTGTAAGAGATTTCGGGACGACGTTTTTAACGCGCACGAAATTCGCGATGGAACATACGGAATAAAATTCACTAGTGCATCGTTGAATAAAGTTGAGTTTGTGCGTCGTCTTCAATTCTGGATCACATTAAATCTCTTCCATGAGTTTCTTCATTCAAAAATGTCAACTACGACTATTGAAAATGTTTCGTTAACTTGAAATCACGAGACTTATAAAATATCTATGGACGTTTTCACATTTCATGTTTACTAATGCGGTTTGCATATATGAGAGCTTGTGTTGAATACGTCCAAATTGCTTAGCAGAAGTCGACGCTCTCCCTTACATTGCAAATAATAAGACTCTCTCTTTTGAGAGTATTCGTAGAACATTTTTGCTTGTTCTCAAAGTATAAACACTCTCACTATTACATGGCGACTCTCACATGATCACTCCTAAGACTCTCTTTTTTCTTCATGCGTCACATAGTTGCCAGTTAGCAGCGCAAGAATACACTGACAAACTAAAATATAGTTCGTAGAAAACATTAAGTTTTTGCTTTATTATATTGTTAATAATATATAATATATAGTCTATAAGTTAATAGGAATCACATTTAAAACACTGATCGTTCCAATAAGTCGTGGAATTGCCGATTATTGATAGATTTTACATTGTCACGTAAAAATCTGTCATCGTCATGAGGATTTGGTGCGTGGGCGGACAGCACGAGAGTAGCTAAATTCCTCTTCCTAATATAGGCTGACGGGAGGAAGCAGGGCTGTCTGGAAAAGTGAGGAACCTTTAGGGTAACAAATTCCTGAACATTGTTCTCCTCGAAATGTTAACTGGTTGCATTTCATTTCTAAGAATTGACGTTGAGAAAATACGAGGGTTGATTTAAAAATTCATGCCAGTCCATATCGTTATAAATGGCGGCGAACGGACTGTCCACTAAAGATACCACAGAAGTGGGCAAGAACCCTGGAATCCAAGTCCCCCTAATCACACTGCAACACAACAGCAATCACAGCACTCCATTAGTCCATAGAGGGTTAATGTCATCTTAAGTTTATTCACATTGAAGAATGAAAGTTTGTAGGTTCACTTGGACGCACATGATCGCGAAAGTTCGAAAAATAACGAACGCGTGGACCATTTACGATAACGCGAGGGCCATTTCGTAAATGTCTTTTAAGTCTTTTTATTTTAATCATCCTTTGGAATGTAAACACAAATATAATTTCAATATTTGAAATTAAATCAATAATTACTAGTAATTCAAAATACTATTCAGCATTGTACTTCACAATGTTTTTCAAAATTCAAACGAAATTACACAAACATATTAATATATTCAATGCAATAATGTATTCAATAAAACATCATATTCAATAAAATATTACATTTGGTAAGGTATCGTATTCAATGAGGTATTGTATTCAATGCCATATTTAAGAATGCACAACAAAATATGAATAATACAAACTAAATGTATACCAATAAATTTAAAATACTAAGATTTTATTTAGTATTCTGCAATAATACTCATTTACTCTAAAATAAAACACATAACAACATTCAAAAATAGCATGTATCAATAAAGGATTGGAATTATCATGATTTTATTTTTCATGAAAACAAAATATTCCTTCCTCCTAAATGCATAAAATTTTATTATATTTGAAACATTAACATTATTCATGAAATTCAAATATGTACTTTCATTGATATATCAACACAAACTATTTACTAAGAATATTCAAAGTAATTCAACACAACTAAAACATACGATATAGTGCACGCAATTGATTCATATTTTATTAAAATTACATATTAAAAAGCACATATATAAATATAACACTAAAATTATTTACTATGAAATGAAATAAACTGGGCACATGTGAGCTCGTCACGCTCAAAGTATATAAAAATATACTGCCTGCATTAAATTTGCAAGACCCTACCCCAATTATTTAATAATATGTTTCCATCCCCGAAGCAAAGTGAAGAAATAGAATGTTTGGTTAAAATTTAAAAATAATATAGAGGGGACTAATACGAAAATTGCCTATTCCGGGCATTACATAATATGAATACCCATAATATTGGAGGGACCTTTGCTTCCATGTTTTCAAGTTCTACTTGAAATATTTTCGTATTCAACGAAAAGATTAATACAAAGTGAATGCAACAATAGTTGCTCACAATTAGTATATACGCAGTTTACTTGGTACTCGTTTATAGTAAGATGTCTCATTGTATATTCTTTTCAACTAAATAACGCGCCATGAAGGTGGGTATAGGTGTAAAACAATACTACAATAACTTACCACACAAAAATTAAAGTATCCTCAGCTGATTGGTAATCCCAGAGGCATACTGTTTAGGTAGAACAAATAACTTAACGAGACATCATAAATATACATTACTATTAATTTATGCATAGTTATTATTTAGAAATTGAGAAATTTAACTCATTGATTGAGAATATAATCATTCTGGTTTATTACCGAATGGTTTCTCACCAAAATATTTAAATTTGTGATTCAAAATATTTTTTATTTTGTAAAATTACAACAATGTGATGGAATATTCTGTATAGATTCTCCACATCTTCACAATTTAAATTTCATTTCATTTTATTATATTCGAAATTATTTCCACTGCGCAAATTCACTCTTGCACTTCGAAAAGAAACACTATATTTTCCATAAACCAAAAAATAAGATTTCGTTGTGAATGCATTAACAAAAAAAATATGCTATTGCAAGTAATTTCGTACCACGTATATTTGAAATATCATTTTTTTTGTATCTCTCATCCAACATTTTCAATATCTAATGAGGTGCAACAATATATGAAGCGAAAAAATTAATATTCAAAATTTTCCTGAATCTATCGGCTATAACCATTCAAAATTTTCTAAAATACTAACAATGTTAAGAAATATTTATAGTATGAAAAATAATTACTAACAATAAAATAAATTTTGTACAAAAATTTCTGCAATGTAACCAAGATTTATTTTTCATTGCAAGGTCAGAAATATGGAAAATGGGCAATCCGGCTATATGTTAATGTCGTTTACCCAATTCCTTTTCGTATTGGATTTATTTACACATCGTAGAGTAAAATTCTTATGCATTCAAAGACTTTAGTTTTAACTTCCGTACTGGGCATCCATTGGATTTTGTTAGTACAAGAACGTAATGTTCTGTAAGCACTAAATATTTGTGATATCTTACCATAAGAATTAGCAGTTATCTTGTAATTGGTTTGAACACTCAGAACATTTACCAATTGAGTGTCATTACGAATATTGGTAGCGAAGAATTTACACTTTCTACGTAGGCGTAATACCTTACTTAATTTACGCACTTTTTTGCAAATTTTCAGATTATTTTTCATTTTCGCACGGTGGAAAAACCTTTGCTTATCTATTTTTGCTTTCCAAACAAAAATTTCTGTTTCTAAATTTCTCAATAACATTTCGAGTTGAGTACAAAGTATTGGTTGGTGGATAGTCAATTTGAACGTTCTGATTTGGTTCAATATACTTTTCCTTACCTTTCTTGAATTTAAATTTCATGGATTTACAAGTTGCACGATGTATGCCAGTCGAACATGGAATGGTTTCATTTCTACTAAAACATACAATTACAAGTGTACATACTGTACCTTCTAACAATACTATAGATATATTACCAATGGAAAAATGACGCAACTCATCAATCTGAACTGGTTGCCTAATGTATCTTACTCTAGGGTAACTTTCAATATGCCGTGTATACACCACAAAAAATACAGGACTTATAGACAAACATTTCTTATGAACAAGTAGCATTGAGCTGGAGGGGGGAAACAGCTGATCCACCCACTTCCTTTCACATAAGGGACAAGTGCAGACTTTAATTTCGTCTAAAAATACTACAACAGTATCACTTTTTATTTCCCTAGTGGTGGTTACGTTAACCACACTCGTACTACTGTTGGAGGTAGCCCCCAGTAAGTCAACCTGCACGGTGTTTGTATTTACACTGGCTAATTTATTACTCACTTCATTCCCTTGAGAAAATACATCATTACTCTGTAGAACAGATATGTTTTCCAGCTGGGTTTTAATGCTTTGTAATTGTACAGAATTATTATCCAATAATTTAAACAAATTGTTCCACCTACTATTTTCACTTTCATCAATTTGAACAAAATGCAGTTCCTGGACTTCAAATAACTACCTATTTTGACAGGATTTGGATAAAAATCAGTATCATCGGTAACATTTTCCAATTTCCTTTTACAACTTTTAGTTCTAACCTCAGAAGGACAACTTTGACGAACATATGCTAACGGGTCCACATTAAATTCATTTGCAAATTTAACCTTTTTCGGAATTTTCTTTTCCTTTTCGGTTTGACCCACATTACCTGACATAGTATGTAAACTGACATCCTTACTACGTTTTTTGAGGATATATTTGATACCACCAAGAGCAATTTTAGGAGAATTTTCAACATTACTTGAAAATAATTCTTTCTCCTTTTCATTGAACGTACTATCCTGATCGCTAAGGGAACTAACATCATCGGAATACTTTTTCTGTAACCGTTCAACTATTATTTCAATAACTTTATTCTTGACATTAATGTCATCGCACTGAAGTTCCAACTTTCTCGCTACATAGCTAAAATCTACATTTTTACCACGAATATATTTCTCTTTCAATTTTTTGTACTGAATTGATTTCCTAATACCACGTACATTGAGATTAATTTCTTTTTCAATATTTATCCTATATTCACAGTTAAAGTTGAACACAGATTCACAAATTGCAAGTTTCGCTACTCTATTGAAACTATGAGTTTCTACATTGAGACCTAACTCTTCTAGGCATTTTGAAACTCTTCTAGGCAAAAAAGGAACAGTACTATATTTATATTCATTTATGACGTTAGCGTAGTCTAACTCTATCTGTGCTCTTACATTCATTAAATTTAATGCTAACATTTTGTACGTGGATTTATGAATTATATATTCTAAAACGAACACAAAAATATAAAAATATAAGTAATACTACATGTAAAAGAATGCAAGGATATATTTCTTCCGCACAATATTAATTGCTAGATTTTCATTTTAACTTTTAAGTGATTGTTTCGCATTCTTGTATGCATAAACTAGGACCTACCTGCCTTTGTACAGCAGTGTTTGGCTGGTTTAACAGCTCCTGACCTTTTATTTTCAACCTTTTTGTGCGTTCCATACTTTTCGCGTAATTCAACCACATCTGCTCTTAAATTCTCAAATTGTTTGGTCAACTCTTTTTGATTTGATTTTAATATTTGGTTAGTTGCAGCCAAATCTGCGGACAACTTTTTCACCGCTTCGAGCAGTGTTTCCATTTCACTAGGAGATGACATTGTAAATATTATACTACAAAACACAACACAAAAATTACTAAAATGGCATTGAATACGATGCATTGAAGTTCAAAAATCCACTTTCTCTCCACTAAAACATCTATCTCTGTTCGGGCGCCAGATATAAGAGTGCCGGGTTCATTCATTATCTGTTCCTGTGACAGAAAGCCAGATATAAGAGGAGTGGGTTCGATACTCGTTTGTTCCAGTTCGAGAAGCCCAACTAAGAATAATATTGGGATCCGAACCTTGGGTCTCTTTAAAAATCTCCTTTACAACATCATTCAACTGCACAAGTTAATAAATTAACGTAAGAAACTGGTAACAAAACAAGTGTCTTCACCCCCCCTACGGTCCTAGGATTCGGGCGTTACACCAACTAGAGACATTTGCCGTATACCCACCGCCGCTGTTGCGTCAGCTCCAAGATATACTGGTTAATACCTGTAAAAGAATACAAGGTGGGACAGCCATGTGAGATTTACGCCAGATGAGTAGTGGGAGACGAAAGTAATGTTTGCCCTCCACTGCTTAGAAATACCTTACCTTGTGACATACGCTTCAACTTGTACACATTTTAACCACTAAAAGGAAAACATTACTTATTAAACATACCTTATCATTATCTTCACTTTCAAGAAAATAACAAGAATTGTAGGCTAACACTCTATTAATATTCACTTTCACTACACGAATTACATGATTTAAAACAATAACATTTGCAAATTATGAATAATATTTCACTCAACGGTAAACTGGCCCTTGTAAGAGATTTCGGGACGACGTTTTTAACGCGCACGAAATTCGCGATGGAACATACGGAATAAAATTCACTAGTGCATCGTTGAATAAAGATGAGTTTGTGCGTCGTCTTCAATTCTGGATCACATTAAATCTCTTCCATGAGTTTCTTCATTCAAAAATGTCAACTACGACTATTGAAAATGTTTCGTTAACTTGAAATCACGAGACTTATAAAATATCTATGGACGTTTTCACATTTCATGTTTACTAATGCGGTTTGCATATATGAGAGCTTGTGTTGAATACGTCCAAATTGCTTAGCAGAAGTCGACGCTCTCCCTTACATTGCAAATAATAAGACTCTCTCTTTTGAGAGTATTCGTAGAACATTTTTGCTTGTTCTCAAGGTATAAACACTCTCACTATTATATGGCGACTCTCACATGATGACTCCTAAGACTCTCTCTCTTTTTTTTTCATGCGTCACATAGTTGCCAGTTAGCAGCGCAAGAATACACTGACAAACTAAAATATAGTTCGTAGAAAACATTAAGTTTTTGCTTTATTATATTGTTAATAATATATAATATATAGTCTATAAGTTAATAGGAATCACATTTAAAACACTGATCGTTCCAATAAGTCGTGGAATTGCCGATTATTGATAGATTTTACATTGTCACGTAAAAATCTGTCATCGTCATGAGGATTTGGTGCGTGGGCGGACAGCACGAGAGTAGCTAAATTCCTCTTCCTAATATAGGCTGACGGGAGGAAGCAGGGCTGTCTGGAAAAGTGAGGAACCTTTAGGGTAACAAATTCCTGAACATTGTTCTCCTCGAAATGTTAACTGGTTGCATTTCATTTCTAAGAATTGACGTTGAGAAAATACGAGGGTTCATTTAAAAATTCATGCCAGTCCATATCGTTATAGAGTGAATAAATTGAAATAATGGCAGAATTTCGCATAGTATGTAATCAGTTCATATGTAATTAGTGGGTAAAATAGTAGTGGTTAATTCCTAATACAGTGAAACCTCTCTTTACGGCCATCTCTCAATAGTGGACACAATATTCAATATTCTTTTATTTCTGTTTGTTTCTGTTATTTTTTGTAAATCAAAGTTTTGTTTCCGTTCTTTCTCCCTCCGACTATTATTTCGTGACAGAACTCTCAAGTTGGGAGACTTAGCAATAGTAAAAGAATAGTCGAGGTGTTATAGGCACTAGGTTAGAAATCCGGTTGCCATCGGTTCAAGTCTACTCAAAGTCAACAATAATTTTAGATTTAATTGGTTCTTGCAGGGTGTATGATTTCTTTTCGCTCAAAGTTCTCCATCTAAAGATGAGATGCAAGAATCATGCACATGTTAACCGAGAGAAAGAGAGAGTGGAGATATCTTCAATTCAAATATTATCCTAAACATTCATCGATATTCATATTTGATTATGTTTTAGTTCACTTTTGTTTATTCTTCTTTACGAAATTACAGTTCTCGATTACTTAAAATATAGCAAGAGATATATATAATGGCGTATGGTGAATGATATATTATGGCGTATTACAAGAGAGAACTCGTATTGTTTTGATATCGTATATACTGCTAATAAATGCATTCTTGTATCATTAATTGGAGATTAAATTACACAAACTCATCTTATGAGCACGCAAAATATGATATTTGTCATATTTTAGAAATATGACATGTTTTCTACTGATGGAATGGTTTTCTCAAATTGAACTGACACGCTACACTTTCTTTTTTTTCTTTTGTATTTATTTTTCTTTTCTGTTACATTTTCTGAACACACTGGAATAGAACACCAAAATTATTCTTGTTAGCTTTAATGTGTAAATGAATAATAATAATAATACATTTTTAAAAACTATTCTATCAGGTCTTGTTTCCATTTTGTACTAAAACATAATAATATACTGAGCAAGGTATGTGACAAAATGTAACAAAACACACAATTGCGTAACAATTTTGACACAATGAAGACCTGTGAAGGCGGATTCCAGTACGCTAACCGTCTGACCACAGACTACGAGACTGATAACGATATTTCCATAACGTTTTCATGCTCTCTTTTTTCGTGTGTCGATTCAAGAGTCATCCGTGTCTTCAATTCTGGGACAAATCATTGATCATTTTTTTCTGGAGAATCCAAATGTGCAATAAGAAATGTGGGTTCACATTTAAAATTTTAAAGTTATCCCCTGTACCCCGAAGGAGGTAGGGATAGGGGTTGCGTTTGGTATCATTAGATAGGCTTTTCAAAACTATTTAACATGTGTTGTTTTCGTTTTCCTGATGTGTATATTTCGCGAGATAATTGATAGTTCCGGAACTATGAAGACACAAACACACATATATATAAAAGTTTTCCATAAAAAGTTGGAAGTGTAATTCATAATTTTGTCGATTTACAAAATGCTTCCAAATACAAAACTACTATTTCCCAATATGGATTTAAATTGCAATACTAACAATCAGTGATAGTCAGGTTTTCTAATTTTTTCACTTCTTATGAATAGCCTCGCTGCTGAAAGGGACGTTAAAATCAACACAACTCATCTCCTTATACAACCGCACCGATACAAGATTTGGGATAAAGAACACACGCCATGACTACTGTTTGAATCGGGTTTCGAAATTGGACCTTTAAAATTAAATTTTTCTTATGTGTTGTAATAAAAGGATATACAGGTGTAGAAGTTTCAAAGGAAATAGAAGGCCATAAGCAAAAATGTTGAATGATTTTTTTAAAATTACTAGCATCCTCGTCTTTCGTCCGAGACATCTGAGTCTGAATCTGAAAGTAAATCTGGTTTATTATAGAGCAAAATATTTTACTGGGAATTTTCTAGAGGAGGAAGACCAATTGATTTACAAGTAACACTTCCGAAGTGTAACAAACTGATTTAGATAAAATTTAGCAAGTAGATACTACACATAAACGAATACGTTTTTTTTTTTTTTTTACTTTCTGCGGAAGAACAGTTTTGGGGGGCAATAGCACCCACCCAAAATTTTGAAAGTTGACGCCCGAAAGCAAGAAGAAGTGGACCGAAGTGAATGAAATTTTGCAGAAATATTGCAGACGTAAAATGAGGGAATACGTATTTCGTATTTTCCTGGAAAAAACGGTTGGATGTAGCATGGACCCATCCAAACCTTTGATCACGAAATATCAAAAGTGCTAATAACACTATGTCAGAAGTGCCTAAAGGACATGAAGAATTGCAACAAAATTTTGTGTAGTTACAATACGCAAAAAATAACAATATGTGTTTTATTAATTTTCTGCCGAAAAACGGTTTTAAGGTGCAAAAGTCCGCACCCAAAAGTTTGAAAGTTGATGGCTGAAAGGCAAGAAGAAGTGGACCGAAGTCAATGAAACTGTGCACAGATAATGTAGACGTAAAATGAGGGAATACTGTTTCGTATTTTCCTTTTTAAAAAAGTTGGACGGGTCACAGACCTTTTAAACCGTTGATTACGAAATATCAAAAGTGCAATTTGGAAGAACCCTTGGCCGCAATACTGTTTTGATACCAAGGCCCCCTTCGAAAAGAGTGAATTTTACCGTAGTAGCACAGGAAGGAGTGGACCGAAGCAAATGAAATTGTGTGTAGGTATTGCATATGTTTAATAAGGCCTCTCTTGTTTCCCAAGTGTCCACATCCGATTTACTTCAAGTTTGGCACATCAATAGTAAGTAGAAAATAAATCGACACGTCTTTCTGTTTATGCGGAAAAACATTGTAAGGGTTAAAGGCGCCTCCCGAAATACTATAAAATACGCTATCCTGTTTGTGCTTACTGTTGGTGTCAAATTTGGAGAAATCGGATGACTACACTTGTTGAACACGAAAGGCCTTATTTTACATATATAATATCTACACACAATTTCATTCGCTTCGGTCCACACTTTCCGTCACCCAACGCTTCAGTTCACCCAACCAGTTTGATTCCCGGTGGGAGATCATGTGGTCCGGATTCCATGTTAATCAGTAGGTCACGTCTCATATAGCCTCGCTGCTGAAAAGAACGCTAAACTCAAAATCAACTCAACTGAACAATTATCTATACATTTTTTGCAACAACTACCAGTTATATTTGATTACATTTAAATATAACATTGTCAATTTGCATATGTAAAGTACATATTAATTGCTGGTTGCTACATATACTTTACAAAATAAATAATAAGGATAATGACAGTAACAATGATGGAAAATGCAACTAGTAATTTGTGTGTGTGTGTGTGTGTGTCCGTTGGTGAACCCTTCAATCTTTGTAGGTCGATCGGTCTACACAGCAGCACTGTGAGCAATTTTTGCAAAGAGAGCATTTTTTAGTGGTTGCTCGAAATGTTTTTCACTTTTAACGCTTTCAGTACCCTTATAGGGAGCCCCCCGCGAGTTCTTTTGACTCCGCTCGTTTATACGGATACAGCCGGTTGTGTGTGTTCAGACTGAAAAATTTTTTTCTCGATCGGTGTGTATTCCGACGCAGTGCCATCTACGTGTGTGTTCCAAACAGGAACTAGAGCAATTCAAACTCCCTGCAGTAACGTTCACCATTGTTGCCAATCAAGTATTTGTTGAAATGTTGAAGAAAATTAGCAGCTATACAAAGGAATTATTCACAGTACGAACTAGGGTATGAATATTACGTAAAAATAGCCTTATGCCTAAAATGTTTTTGTTTGAACTGAGGGGACGGAGAGGTGTGTATATATAAAAAATCTATATTATAAAATTGAAAGTGACTATGTTTGTGACTCTTAATCTCTTGAACTGCCCGACCAATCTCAATCAAATTTGCAACATAGATGCGGTTCCGGCCTGGGAGTGTTTTTAGCTGTTTACTTTGACAGTAGAACTTAGGGTGGGGGAGGGGGACATAGAAAAAATAAATAAAACTTAATAACTCTTGAACCAAATGACCGATCTTGATCAAATTTTCAATCTAGATGAGGTTTGTGACTGGGATAACTTTCAGGATTTCATTTTGACGGAGAACGTAGGGGAGGAGGTGGAGGGGGAAATTTATGAAATCAATAAATATAAAAATAAAAGTGACCATGTTTGTGAATTAATAACTTTTGAACAACCCGATCGATCTCAATCAGATTTTCAACATACATGAAATTCAAACCTCAGAAGTATTTTTATCATTTCATTTTGACAGTAGATTGTAGGGGAGGGACAGGGGGAAGGGGAAATATATGAAAATGAATAAAACTTAACTCTTGAACCATCCTACCGATCTCGATCTAATTTTCAACATAGATAAGGTTTGGGAGGGGATGCTATCTTCATTTCACTTTTACAGTAGAAAGAAGGGGAGGGGACAGACATATAAAAATAAATAAAACTTAATAACTCTTGAACGACTCAACCGATCTTGATCAAACTTTCAACATAGGTAGGGTTCGGGCATGGGATGTTTTTGTCATTTAACTTTTACGGTGCAACCTAGGGGAGGGGGAGGGAGGAGATAAATAAAAATAAATTCATCTAAGACTAAAAGTGACTATTTTTGTAACTTTATAACTCTTGAACTATCCGATCGATCTCAATCAAATTTTCAAGATATCATGAGGTTCGGATCTGAAAACGTATTTGCAATTTCACTTTAGCTCTAGTTCCAAGGGGAGGGGGACGTATAAATAAAAACTAATAAAACCTAATAACTTTTGAACCAACCAACCAATCATGATCAAATTTTCAACATATATGAGGGTCGGGCCTTGAGAGTTTTTTTTATCGTTTCACTTTGACGAGCCAACGTTGCGGAGGGAAAGGGGAGATATATATGTAAAAATAATAAAATAAAAATGACTGCATTTGTGACTTCATCACTCTTGAACCACCGGCAGATGTCAATCAAATTTTCAACATACATGACTTTTGGGGCACGGATTGCTTTAGGCTATTCAGTTTAACAATGAAACTTACGGCGGGGGAGGGGGGAGAAATTTCTAAATGATCCAAAATGACCGAAATTAGTGTTGAATCCATAGTTTTCGGGGTCGATGAGAGAAACAGTGACACTTCTAATGCTGTTTCAATCCCAGTTCACCCCTGATCGTTGGGGAGGGGGAGGGTACAACGTAGTGGAGAGGAATAAACATTTAAAAATGATTGGAAATGACTAATATTAGTGTCGAATCCATAGTTTTAGGAGTAACTGAGATTAACAGTGACAATTCTGATGCTGTGTGTCGCAGGAACGAGGAGGGGGAGAGGAGCTATATAAAATAATGATCGAAAATAATTAGTCTAATTGGTAGTTTTCGAGATCATTCGGATGATTAGTAACATTTGCCCCGCCACTTTAAGTCTAAAATCAGCCCCGCCACTTTAAGTCTAAAATCAGCCCCGCCACTTGGAGAAGGGGAAGAAAGAGATAAATAAATATGATAGAAAATGGCCACTATCAGTATCGAATTTATAGTTTTCTGGATAATTTACATGAACAGTGGTACTTTCGATCCCGTTTAAATCCAAATTCAAACACACAACTTGAGGGTGGGAGAGGAGGAGATATTTAAAAATCATCGAAAATAACCTATATTACTGCTAAATCCACATTTTTTGAGGTCGCTGAGATGAACGGTGACACTTCCGATGCCATGGCCCGCAACATGGGGCTGGGGGAAATGTGTATATATATAAATGGTCGAAAATAACAGATACTACTGATAAATCTATAGTTCCTGCTGTAGCCGAAACGAACATTGACACTTCTGATGCTGTTTAAGTCAATTTTCAGCCCTTACACTTGGGGGATGAGGAGGGATAACACATTAAAATGATCCAAAATGAACAATATCAGTGTGCACTTAAATTATTTATTTCAACCCAGCGAAGCGGGTAATATATGCTAATTTCTCTCTCTCTCTCTCTCCCTATATATATATATATATATATATATATATATATATATATATATATATAATATAAAATTGAAGATCACTGTTTGTGACTCTAAATCTGCTGAATCGTCTGACCGATCTCGATCAAATTTGTAACATGGATGAGGTTTGAGGCTGGAGGCTGGGACTGGCTTTAGGCTATTCAGTTTGATGGTAGAACTGAGGGATGGGGGAGGAGGAGTGGGTATAGAAATAAATAAAACTTAAAAACTCCCGAACAACTCGACCGACCTTGACCAAATTTTCAACATAGATGAGGTTCAGGCCTAGGATCGTTTCTATGATTTAAATTTGACGGAGCAATGTATGAGAAGAGAAGGAGGGGGAGATATATAAAAATCATTTTATATAAGAATGAAAGTAACTATTTTTGTAACTTAATAAATCTTGAACTATCCGACCGATCTCAATCAAATTTTCAACATGTATGAGGGTCGGCCGTTGGGTGTTTTTTATCGTTTCATATTGACGAGCCAGCATAGGGGAGGGGGAGGGGGAAGATGTATATGAAAATTAAAATAAAAAAGACTGTTTTTGTGACTTCATCGCTCCTGAACTACCCGACCGATCTCAATCAAATTTTCAACCTACATGAATTTTGAGGCAGGGATTGCTTTAGGCTACTCACTTTGACGATGCAACGTAGGGGAGGGGGAGGGGAAGAAATTTAAAAATGATCAAAATGACCTATATTAGTGTTGAATCCATAGTTATCGGGGTCGATGAGAGAAACAGTGACACTTATGATGCTGTTTCAATCCAAGTTCAACCCTGATAGTTGGGGAGGGGGAGAAACAACGTAGGGGAGGGGAATAGACACTAATAATGATTGGAAATGACTAATATTAGTGACGAATCCACAGTTTTAGGATTAGCTCAAATTTACGGTGACAATTTCGATGGGGTGTGCCGCAGCACGGCGAGGGGGAGGGGAGCTATATATAATAATGATCGAAAATGAACAATATTTGTGTCTATTCCGTAGTTTTCGCGATCATTCAGATGAACAGTGGTAATTCCAATCCAGTTTAAATCCAAAATCTGCTCCAAAAGTTGTAGCAGGGGGAGAAAGTGTTATATAAATATGATCGAAAAGGACCACTATCAGTATCGAATGTAAAGTTTTCTGAGTCGCTTAGATGAACAGTGATACTGTCGATCCCGTTTAAATTCAAATTCGAACCTTCAACTTGGAAGAGGAAGAGGTTTAAAATGATCGAAAATGACCGATATTAGTGCTGAATACACATTTTTGGTGGTCACTGAGATGAACGGTGACAATTCCAATGACATGTGCAGCAACATGGCGGAGGGGAATATAACGGTCGAAAATGACCGATATTAGTCTTGAATTTATAGTTTTTGGGATCGCCGATATCAACAGTGACACTTCTGATGCTGTTAAAATCCAAATTCAGCCCCACATCTTGGGAAAGGGGAAGAGAAATAAATCAAACGGATAAAAAATTAGCCATATTAATGTCGAATTCATATTTTCCGAGGTCTCTGAGATGACCTGTCACACATCCTATTTCCTGCCGCGCAACATAGAAGAGGGGGAGATATATAAAAATGGTCAAAATTTTTCGATATAACTTTTTGATGCGTAGTTTTTAGGGCCGGTGAGATGAAGAATGACATTTCAGATCCCGTTTAAAACCAAATTTAGTCCGCAACTTAGGAGAGGGAGAGATGATAAAATGATCGAAAACGAGCACGGTGTTTGTCCACCACAAAGTCCACACTGCGCGAGCTGGCATCGAACCAGGGACCCCAAGCACCGGAGGTGAACGCTCTACCACTGAGCCACCGCGCCCCCGATTAATATTAGTGTCGAATACATGATTTCCGGGGTCGCCGAGATGATCAGTGATCTTTCCGATGCCGTTTAATTCGATGCCACTGAAAGCGAAAGCAGCATATTTCGTGGTTACTAAACACATGAGAGACGGAATTGTGCATTTAAATTTTCATTTTACCCAGCGAATCGGGTGAATATATGCTGGTAAAACTTCATAACTTTGAAACCACCGAACCGATCTCATTCTAATTTTCAACATGGATGTAGTTCGGATCTATAATGACTTTTATAATTTTAGTTTTAGGGTATATATATATCAGACCTCCCGGTAAAGGCATTTTTCTGTTCGTAGTGCACGTATAAACACCAAACAAAAAATGAATCACTGCAGACGACAAACAAGAAGTATCCCCTTTTCCTCAACCCCAACCGAAGTTGCACATTGTGGGTCTTCACAGGTAGGCCTAGTGTATCATCCTGCAACACGAATCAAGTTTGCGGACAGATAGCCAGGTCTGTAAATATCTGAGGGCTCAGTGAATATATTCCGATGCACGCTAATCTATTGAGAGCAATATCCATGCGACACACGTTTCAATATGCTTCTGAAACAAGTTTAAAGCCGTAGATTAGTTAGAAATAAATAATTGCTAGCTTATTCTCAGATCGGTGTTATGGTTGCGACGACAGTAGCAACACCATGCGGCTTAGCTGTAATGCTTTTGCCTCTACCAAAGTCGATGGTGATAAGTAACTTAGGATTAAAAGGTAAAATCTTCTATCCCACAGCGGTCTAGGTTGGTGATTTAAAGGATATCTTTCTTACTCATCGTAGTTTCAGGAGACGGTATAGTTGTATCTCTTTGCTTATTGCAACCTCCGCGGCAGGTAGTTATAGAAATACGGAGTTAACAAAACCTCCGTAACACAAAACGATCTCAGAAATATTTTAGGAAGGTTAGAGATCAGCACTGGAACTTATTCTTCTGTCCACTTGAGGTCCTCTTTTATGACTGTCCTCTGAAGAGGAAGTTGGTGAAGAGAGGGTTGACCATCTTCAATTTCCTTCGGAACCAACTGCGCGTCTTCCTGGTATTCTTCTTCCACCGTCTTTTGGTGATAATGTTTGGAATAGAAAACACGTGCTCGTGAATAAAGTATGCTTTATGGTAGTTGCTTATACCTGAGATACTGAACCTTACAGCCCCCACACCAGGAACAGGATTTACAAGATTATTTGAAAAACGCAAATATTGCTCTGGAAACATCCGTTAAAAACATCGGCAAAAGATCTTATTCGTTAATCAATGTAAAATCATTCTAGTTGAAATTAAGAGAGCTTGTGTGCTAGTTTTATGACCCATCATGCATATGAGAATTTTGTAAGATTTTCTTGTGTGATTGACCTCAAAGGTCATATATCAGCGGCTTTTCGGATGGAGCAAGATTTGGTGGTAGCTCGAGGACAGATCTAAGGTGGTTATGTATCTTTTGCCTTTCAAAGTGTTTAAGACATACTCAATTGACTGGAATGGAAATGAAATGAAATGAAATGAAATTTTTGAGTTTTACGTCCCACGGTTATGCCGGTTAGGCTAAAGGAGATGAGCGAAATGAAAGGAGCGTGATGATGAGAGATGAGCGAAATGGTGGAATGAATAAAGTGGGAGGAAACGGGAGAACCCTGAGAAAACCCACGCACACGGTGTTTGTCCACCACAAAGTTCACTTGGCAGGAGCAGGGTTTGAACCCGAGACCCCAAGCACCAGAGGTGAACGCTCTACCACTGAGCTACCGCGGCCCCTTGACTGGAATGGCACCCACAGGTATTTAATATATGTTTTACACTGCTATAAATTCAAAACAATTCTAAATGCGTTCGTATTTGGTTTCTTGACAATTATTTAGGCGAGGAGGAGCTATTATCGTCTGTGGGTCGTACAATTCTAGCATTAATAAGTTCTTGAATTTGTTTGCCTGATCTCGAACATGCATTGGAACAGGAAGATTTGTTCTGGAACATTGCCGATTTAGGGATTCTTATTTTATGATTGTAGCCCCTATAATGCCCAATGCCTTCCGGAGTGTATAAGAACATTTTTGTATTTGTATAATAACTCGTGAATGGCATGTTTCTGCGACTGGTCTAAATTAGAATTAATATCAAAAACATCAATTTTGAAAATTTTTTATCTATACTTCAAAGAATTGTCAACCTCCTCTTTTCCTGTACAATTTTTATTTTCTTCTATTGAGCTCGCTTCCATTGTTGCAAAAGATTAATCCTGACATGCCAAAAGTTCCACCACTGGCGTATTTTTCCTTAAAGTTACAGGATAACTGGATTGGAAATTACCAGTCATGTTGTTTACGTGTAACCTTTGCTCAATACCTTGTATATGTCATGGAATCCGTGGAGAAACGATACGAAGAAAGATGCAGAATCATCAGTCTGTTTTTTTGCTACCGCCGGAATAAATGCGTGGAAAAGTGGGACTAAAGTAATGCGTTTGTCGATAAAAAAGCAAGCTTCTTTTCTTTTTCTGAGTATATGAGTCGTGCGTTGTGATAAAATATTTTCCTGGTTCTTCTCTAGGAATGTTGGCTTTTTATGATTTTTAAATAGAGAGATAAGATTCTTTGATAAATCGATTGTAACATAAGCGTTTTAGCAAGTCTAAACCAAAAATAACTGGAATACATGACTTCTTCATCATACGAAAGTAATGAGAGAATTTCGTTTCCTAACTTTGAATGATACCATTGCTATATATTTCAAGTTAATTTTATTTCATATCCATTTAACCGCTGTTTTATGTTGTATTAATTGAACATCAGGAAGTAAATACTCGAATGGCCAGATGGAAATGCTCGATCCGCTGATCACTAACACTGTTCATCTGCGTAATTTAGTGATTATTTATAGGCTTTTTTCTGTCATTAGAATTGCTTGATATTTGACTCCAGGACAAGGGTTGGCCCTACTCGCTTTCTGGACGTTTAAAGTAGGTAGAAGCACAGTGCCTACGCTTTCTGCATATTGCGAAATCCAGTATTTGATCTTCTGTTGTGGATTGTGTTGGAGGTTTTGTGGTGACCCCTGATTCCTCTATACTTCTCCCCCATTCTAATAGTTTTCTTTGCTTCATCTATTATTCCCTTAATTCCCATTTCTGTTTTGGTTATGCAAACTGGTTTCTGCAACTATTAAATACGGCTCTACCATTTTATTGACCAGGGAAGAAAAATCGTTTAAACAATAGTGGAGATTCTACGACGTCGAGGTTAGACTTATGATCTTTCTCTAGTTGGGGTGGTGATATTGGAGTATGTAATAGCAGAGAGGATTATATTGAAAAATAAGATTTTGTATAGGTACTGCTAAATTGACATTAACTTTATTCTGTAATGATTCAAGAGACTGAGGTAGTACATTTGTGTATATACAAGTACAGTGCGACAATAATATATCGAATTGTTTTTTTCTTTTTTTGCAATAGAGAAATGAAAACTGCGCCGAAAGCAAATATGCTTCTTCGTTGCTTAGTGGTTATCGTGCGCACCTTTGGAGTGGGAGACCCGGGTTCAATTCCCGGCGGGAGCTCATATGTTTCGGATTCCACGTTAATCAGTAGTTCCCTTCTCATATAGCTTCGCTGCTGAAAGGGATGTTAAACTCAAAATCAACTCAACTGAAAGTATATGTCTATCAAGTGGCTAGTACAAATGTCAGTAGTCGAGCAGAAAACAGTTACACATTATTATTGTTATTATTATTATTATTATTATTATATTTATTGAATAGAATCTTGCAATTAGGTTTTGTTCCCTGAAGATGGGAAAGTCAGCTACGAAATCTCATGGGTAGTTATATAATGCTTATATGAAGCATTGTGTAGCATTTGAGTGGCGCAATATTTCGTAAGGCAGTGAGTCTTTGAAGTATGTCGGTAAGACAGAAAACCGAGAGAACAATGGTGCACATGTAGAAGCCACGGATCAAGTTTTGTTGGTCACTAATTTTGGATTCCAATGGTCTCGCTATTCTCTCATTAAATTAACAGTTGAATCCTTTAAGAGCATGTGTATGGATTTCATGAAGAGATCGAAGTAGAAAAAATCTGTAAGAGTACTGTAAATATGTGAGACAAATGGATAAAAAAAAAGTTATCAGAAAAGTGAAGGCACAGGTTATTGCTAACCATTCGCATTAAAATCGACAACATTGCCTATTAGCATAAGCTATGGTTTGTTTCATAGTTACTACGGCTAAAACAGTAAAATAGATAAATTGATTCGATGAGACAAATATATTATAATATTCCAGAGAAACAAAAATTTTAAGTGATACAAGATTACGACGTTCAATAGTATATTAGTATATTTGTGTGTTGTTGCTAACGGTTAATGCAAGTAACATGATAATGTCTTAACCTCTTAAAATCACCCCTTTGTCACTTTTAAACTTACTGCCTTTTCGTCTTATTGTTTTATATTCTATCTTGTTTTGCAATATTCTTGCCGTTTAGTACTTCATTTTCGACGTTATAACAAAAATATTAAATTCGGTGGTACGAATAGTTGAGTTAAGTTGATTTTGAGTTTAACATCCCTTTCTGCAGCGAGGCTATATGAGACGGGAACTACTGATTAACATGGAATCCGAACCACCTGAGCTCCCACCGGGAATCGAACCCGGGTCTCCTACCAGGTATGAATAATGCACATATCTTGTCTCGTGTTTCTTGTAGGCATATAATATTGTTCTCCCGCTGGCCTTGTAGCTAGCACGTGCTTCTTTGGTCAGATGGTTTCATGCAAGCATTAATAAAATCTGAACTACTATAGTGGTTCGGATTCCACCTTAACTTATAGGTCTCCCTCTCATACAGCCTTGGTGCTGAAAAGAAACACTAACCTTCATCGAACAAACAAACAGATATAACCCTACTTGAGTCTCGCCATTCCATTTCAAAATGAAATTAAATCTTACAGTTTAACGTCCCACAAATATGCTTGTTAAGTTAAGGTAGGCAATGATTACGGCAAGTGAATAACGATGGAATAATTAGTAGAATGAGAATGTGGAAGGAAATGGGAGAGTTTCGAGAAAACCCATGGAAATGATTTTGTCCACCACAAACTAACTTCTCCGGGGATTGAATCAATGCAGTATTCCATTTGAAATCAAATGAAATTTCTGGTTTTATCCTCCCTTGGTTATCCTCTATAGCTTATAATCGACGGTTGATTAATGAGAGTGAATGATTATGAAATAATTGGTGGAAAGGAAAATGTGGAAAGAAATTGGAGGACCCAAAAAAGTCAACTGCATATATCCATGTGATTCATTTGCTACAAAGTTAACTAGTGCTTAAAGCAATTTCTCTAATTGCATTGCTCACATTTACTCACTCAACTCGCATTTTACACATTTTACACACAATATCTTTGTTTGTTTGTTAGTGTCTTCGTTTGTTACAATTACTCCTTTTGCAAATGCCCAGTTGTTTTGGGTGAAGGTCTAGATACTGCATTCTGGTACCTCTGGAAATGTAGCTTTATCGCTGGCGCAACTTTTGGGAGCGTATCAGGAAAATAGCTCCATTGGTAAAGCAGATATGAGTGCATACTCGGTTTTCCTATGGCCCAGCTTGCATACACCTTTTGCAGGGTACACAAACAGGTGTGTTTGTGTGTGTGTGTGTGTGTGTGTGTGCGTTGGTGAACCCGCCAATCTTTGTAGGTCGATCGGTCTACACAGCAGCACTGTGAGCAATTTTTGCAAAGCGAGCATTTTTTAGTGGTTGCTCGAATTGTTTTTTACTTTTAACGCGTGCAGGACCCTTATAGGTGCCCCCCCGCGAGTTCTTTTGACTCCGCTCGTTTATACGGATACAGCCGGTTTGTGTGTGTGAAGTGTGTGTTCAGACTGAAAAAATTCCTTTCTCGATCGGTGGGTATTCCGACGCAGTGCCATCTACGTGTGTGTTCCAAGCAGGAACTAAATCAGGACATGAAAATGCGCCTTTAATCAGTAGGTTCTGTCTCATATAGCCTCGCTGCTGAAAGGGACGTAAAACTCTACAATGAAATTAAATCTTTAAGTTTTACGTCCCACGGATATGTCGGCTAGGCTAAACGAGACAGTGATAATGAGAAATGAATGAAAGGGTAGAATAAAGAAACTGGGAGAATCTTGAGAAAACCCACGCACACGGTGTTTGTCAACGAGAAAGTCCACTTGGCGCGAGCTGAGATCGAATGCACCAGATGTGAACGCTCTACCACGGAGCCACTGCGACCTGGTTTAAACTCCGTAAATCTAATATGTAACACTTCTCAAGTATAACATTCCGATTTTGATAAATTTCAGCAAGTAGATACTACACATAAACGAAAACGTGTTTTTTTTATTTTCTGCGGAATGTTATACTACTTTAGGTTTTAGTTTTAGGGGGCAAAAGTTCCCCCCAAAATTTTGAAAGTTGACGTCCTAAAGGCAAGAAGAAGTGGACCGAAGTGAATGAAATTGTGCACAGATGTTTTAGACGTAACATCAGGGAACACGTGCTTCGCATTTTCCTGAAAATAATAATAATAATAATAATAATAATAATAATAATAATAATAATAATAATAATAATAATAATAATAATAATAATAATATCATAATATTAATAATATTAATAATAATAATAGAGTACTTTCCGTGTACTTTTGCTTAAAAATATTCATTCTATCTTGTTAAAGAACAGGAAAAAACTACTAAGTATAGTTGGGTCGGGCACCGACTCCTCCAAACCTTTGATCAAGTAATATCAAAAGTCCTACTAACAGTTTGTCAGAAGTGACTAAGGAGCAAGAAGAATTGCAACGAAACTTTGTATTGGTACAATACGCAAAGAAATAAACGAATACGATTTTTATTTTATGCGGAGAAACGGTTTTATGGACAACACCACCCACTCAAAAGTTTGATAGTTGACGCACGAAAGGCAAGAGTGGACAAAATTGAATGGAATTGTGTACAGATATTGTAGACGTAAGATGAGGGAATATGTGATTCGAATTTTCCTGAAAATAATAATAATAATAATAATAATAATAATAATAATAATAATAATAATAATAATAATAATAATAATAATAATAATAATAGAGTACTTTCCGTGTACTTTTGCTTAAAAATATTCATTCTATCTTGTTAAAGAACAGCAAAAAACTACTATGTATACATGCACATAAATTTAACTGTAAAAGGTGTTAGAAACACAGCTAGAAAGTTCTTGAAAATAAATAGATTTGTAGTTTCTTTTGTTTAACTCAATAAGGAAAATAGAATTTTGACCATAATTTTAAATACTTTATTATACATTAAATGTTATTTGTGTTATTAGTTTATCGGGCCTATCCTACTTGTAGGATTACGCTTCGCCACAGTACGTTTTAAGGAAAATAACTGTAATAAAAATAACTGATATCCCTGAACAGTAAGGCATAAACTAACTTTTAGGATATGCAGAAGTAATTATAAAAGCTTTGCTACAAAAAAAAACGACACATATCATAATAAATTTACTGAGCTCCAAAATACAAACTAACAAAATAGCGTATAAGATTCTGTTTACAAAGCAATTGTTACTTAAAGAATGGACATACAGTATTTCGAAAATACAGATAAGACGAGAAATGTTTACGTTACTTTTCGTCTCGTCTTGATTCTCATCTCCAAAGTCAGACGATAAGGCCGACGTTTTTAAACTTTTGGAAAGTGACAGAAACAAAACTCACTGTTTCTGACTAATTTTAGGTCCCTGAATATGAATATGATATCCATTTTACTACATTAGCTCGCATTTTTGTGTAACGCATAGTTGCCAGATTTACCATAATAGGGAAAATGAGCTATCATGAAGTGTACCGGCCAATGACCTGTTTGCGTGCCGAAAGAGAATCAACTTCATTTCGACAGTAGGTCAAGAACGACATTCAGTTTTAAAAATTTTAAAATTAATTTATTGAATCAAACCAGTTAAAAAACTATATATTCTGTTTGTGTATTAGCACTAATAAACTATATATATTCTGTTAGTGTAGGCCTATTAGCATTTACATACACAGAGTAATTTATAAAACCTAATGTTTAGAGCTGCAAATAACATCATCTGCTTTACTTTTTTCTTTTATGAAATGTTGAGTCCTCTCTCTTCACCGACCAGCAATAGTCCCCCATCATTGCAGGGTCCCAACGACCTTGATATCGAGTTTCCATCATTCTTATATCCTGGTGAAACCGTTCTTCCATTTCGTCGCTTACATCTGCAAGATTTTCTGGAAAGAAGTTGAGATGGGTGTCCAGAAAGTGGATTTTCAAAGACATACGATATCCCAGAGCTTCATATGCGACCAGAAGTTGTTGCCTCTTAATTTTGAGCTTTAGTTTTGTCCAAAAACCCTTTTACAACTTGAACAAAAGCACGCCAGGCATTTAACTCTTTGTCGTTTAAACTTTGTTCAAACAATTCGCCATGGATAAGTTTGCGAATATAAGGTCCTATTAAAACTCCTTCTTTTAATTTACCATCGTTTAGTCTTGGAAAACACTGCCTAAGGTACTTAAATCCTTCACCTTCTTTGTCCATAGCTTTTACGAAATTCTTCATGAGGCACAACTTTATATGAAGAGGTGGAAGCAGCACCTTGGGTGGATCGATCAAAGGCTCATACTTGACACTGTTGGTACCGGGCTTAAATGTTTCTCTGGGGGGCCACTCTTGTGAAAAATGTTTTCCTGTGGCTCTTGAGTCCCACAGACACAAAAAACAATAGTACTTTGTAAATCCACCTTGCAGACCAAGTAATATTGCAATAACTTTCAAATCTCCGCAAGTTTGCCAACCATATTCTTTGTAGTTAATACGATTTAAATGAGTGCGAGATTCTCGTAAGTCTCTTTCATCGAAACCGAGTGTGCCACAGGAATAGACGGCAGCTTATTTCCATTATGAAGTAAAACTGCTTTCAGACTGTACTTAGACGAATCTATGAAGAGATCGTTCCTTTTCCTGAAGTGAGTGTAAGTAGTTCCAGGAGCCGGTAAATTCCACTCTTTGAGTCTAGCACACAAAATTTCAGCTTTCTCTTTCGAAAGTTGTAACTCTCCCACTAAATCATTCAACTCATCTTGTAGGATGAAGTAAGGCTCATCTTTTACGTGGAAGGAACTGTATCTCGGATGTTCATCTGCAGATATTGAGTTGATGTCATCATCGCTTCCTGTAGGCGCTGTAATATCGATAGTTTCCCAATCATTCAGAGGAGTAGGTACAGGTAAATTTTCTCCATGGGGCACTGGTCTGATCGCGGATTGCAAGTTTGGGTATTCGATGGCACGTTGTTTCTTCTTGTTACTTCCTGCTGTATTCGTCATACAGAAATAGCCATCATCATAATGATTCCGGGGTTCTCTCCATATCATCGGAACAGCAAAAGGCATCCTTTGTTTGGTTCCTTTAAGCCAGGAAGTCAGAGTAGCATAAAAAATTAAATCAAATGAAATCTTTAAGTTTTACGTCCAACCCTTATGCCGGTTAGGTTAATGGAGACGGTGATGATGAGAAATGAGTGAAATGGTGGAATGAAGAAAGTGGGAGGAAACGGGAGTACCCCGAGGAAACCAACGAGCACGGTGTTTGTCCACCACAAAGTCCACACGGCGCGAGCTGGGATCGAATCAAGGACCCCAAGCACCAGAGGTGAAAGCTTTATATGCCAACAACAAGGGGGTCCTATCTGTCGCCAACTGAGTGAAATCTAATTTATTTCTTACTCAAATAGCATTGTCAGACCGGTTACTTCGATGACAACTGAAGCCGTCCCTACAAATGGCAAAATTGGCAACAATGCATAACGCCAAAATACGAGCTAATGTAGTAAAACGGCTATCAATTTCAAATTCAGCATTCTGAAATTAGTCAGCATCAAAGGTTTTCCTTTCTGTAACTAAACTGACGTCTGCCAGTGTAGCTTTGTCTTGTCTCGAATATAAAATATTAATTCTCGTCTCGATTTTGTTTGTTTTGTTTTAGAAACGATATGAGAAATTCTTCTTCTTGTGGGCAACTCTAAACAAAACCGAAATATTATACCAAATGTCACGTTTCTGCTTGTAATGGTATGACCTGAGCGGTAATTGGCTCTTAGCTTTTAACCTACGAGATAATAATACTGATTATTAGTTTATTATTATTATAATAATTATTCCTGAAGATTTGGTAGTTCAAGCATTGAAACATCCAAGTATTCAAATATCTGAAGATAATAAAACGTGGGTCATCGCCGATCAATTGCCGACAAAAATTCTATTAAAAAATGAAAAAAAAATCGGCTCTTCGTGGGTCCGTTCAGAGAACCTTCAGGTTACTAGTTGAGCTTGTTGACCACTGAACCACGATTACTACTCGGCAATTGATTCGTCTTTAGTTTGTTTATGAGCATAACCCTTTATTTGGCCTTGTTGATCCTGAGCAACACGAAAGTACTATATTTTTCCTCACGAACATATTTATTGTCTTCTAATTGGCGATGATGTCTACAAGCAACATCTCTTTTCTCGATTTTTTTGGGGGGGGAGAGCTTCGGAAATTCCAAAGTTTAGCCGTATATGTCAATAGAGTAGTGACGTGTTTTCAGCGTTTGGCGCCTTGCGTTTCCGTCTTGTTTGTTTTATTATGTGGAGCACTGAAGAAATAAAGTTCGTTTTGCGGTCTGACTACAAGCTAGGCGAAGGTTCACTTGATATTTATGTAAAATATTATGGCACTATCTAACTTACTTAAGTAGTAATTACGCCTTTGAAAACTGTTTTGCTTGAGAGCAACAGTGCCAGAATATGGTGTATTTCAAGACAGTATCATTTTGTGTGAAAGAGATATGGAACATGTCTAAAAAGCTAGCGCTTTCAGATTCATCCCTCTCCTGGTCTGGGAAGCAATCACCCTTATACTCAAGGATGTAGATAGGGGGCACGGAGGCACGGGTGCCCCAAAATTTAGCTTGCCCCCAAACGTCATGAGTATTTGTAAACTCACTATATTGGGGGGGCCAAGCTGTTTCCATTTGCAAATATGCCCCTCAAAATCAGAACTCGGGCTACGTTACTTCACATAGTGTAAAATTCGTGCATTGCCGCAGCTACCAGTTTATTACGATTGCGCTAGGTCTGTTTTTTTTCGGTTCATCTATGGGGTTCGAATCTACTAGGACCATTTGTTTGAAAAACAAACAAACGTAAGAGAACTGTTTCTCATGTATTTATTTTTAGCAGAACGATACATTACATACTTCTGCTATATACATAATATCACCGGCGTATAAGTGAATAGGCTCAACTCCTTTTATCAAGGAGGACATCAGAAATGTTGTCAAATGAATGTCAACTAAACGTTACTCAACCCATAATGTAAATTTAAGAAGACTCGTGCCTACATATCATATGTTCAAAATGTTGACCATTTAAACGCGCTCATTCTTCATAATGGTCCTATACATCGATGGACGTGTTAGTGAACACGGGTTGCTGGAACAACAGAGCAATGAGCGAATCTTCCCTCTGAACTACGATATACTGTACTGCTAGGGGTTATCTGTTCGAAAAATTGCTTCCTTCAGCATACCCCATATGTAGGCGTCTAGAGCCCGGAGGCCAGGGGAGTGGGAAGGATATGGAAAATCCATTTTGCGGGAAAACAAGTAATGTCCAAACTCTCATCGGCAGAAGGACAAGTGACCCAGTTGCAATGTAGATGGTACTCCTTTTTTTCGCATCCATTGTTATAGTACCGACAGACTTTTGGTGCAGCGGAAACCGCGCAAAAGATGCAAGAATGGAACAATAATGAACTGGCAATCGACGTACCGATCAAGGTACTGAACCAAGGTACATATGGTCCAAGGCTTTCATCACTGAACCATATGTTACTAATGAAGACTTCATGTTCATATGCAATAGCTCCAGAGCAATACAGTAGAAGTGCGCGTTCATCTCCTGCAGTGAGATGCTGCTTCACACCGTATGAACGGAAATAGTGCTCGACAATAAACACCTTCTCCACTGTTGTAACATTATCTTTGCGCCAACTGCACACTACGCTAGTCCAGACACGACTGAACACACGTGTGGTGCTCACAGCTAGTGCTCTCAAACGGGTCGGGTCGGGTCAGGTCAACTCGGGTCGGGTTGTCGGGTCAGCTCGGATCGGGATGTCGGGTCAGGCTACTCGGGTCGGGTCAGTCGGGTCAGCTCGGGTCGGGTTATTGGGGTCGGGTTGTCGGGTCGAGTCAATCGGGTCAGCTCCGGTCGGGTTGTCGGGTCGGGTCAATCGCGTCAGCTCGGGTCGGGTGGTCGGGTCAGTTCACTTTGGTCAACTAAGTTTAGGTTGAGTTTAAACTCGGCTGGAGTCGAAAGCTGCTGTTTTTCACTAGCTGACTTATTAAAATAGCAATTTTCAATTGATTTTATAGAAACCATAAATCTATCTTGAACTGGTAAATGCTTATTTTTGTACTTGTGTGTACTTTAATTTTTAAATGTGGAAGATTGATTTTACCAATCGACTGTAATATTAATATCTACGCCAATATGGAGTCTGGATTTAGAACAAAACTAGAAGTTGTTTAAGCAACACCAAAGAGATATTGGATATGGACGACCAAGCCCAAGCAGGACCGCGGTGGCTCAGTGGTAGAGAATTCATCTCTGGTGCATGGTGTCCAGCAGCGTAGCTAGAGTTTTTTCAGGGGGGACTAATGAAGGACCCAAGAGGATTTTGAGGGGACCATCTCCAATATATATATATGTATATATATATATATATATATATATATATATATATATATATATATATATATATATATATATATATATATATATATATATATATATATATGTTTGCTGCTTCCCACACGAATAGGAAGATCCTCTTCAAGTAGATGCATGAACCTATAAGTTATTTTCTTTACCTGTAAAAGTGTGTTTGCTTCCACTTAAGTCAACCAGCTACACATATTTTAAAGGCCATGATTAAATAACTATTTACTTATATTAGAAATCAATTGCATTAATGAATCGTAGCTGTTTGAGGTACTAAATTCTTATATTTTTACTGTTTTCCAAAGAGTAAAATCATGAACAACAAAGATGGAAATATTCACCTTGAATACACACACACACACACACACATATATATATATATATATATATATATATATATATATATATATATATATATATATATATATATATATATATGTGTGTGTGTGTGTGTGTGTGTGTGTGTGTGTGTATTCAAGGTGAATATTTCCATCTTTGTTGTTCATGATTTTACTCTTTGGAAAACAGTAAAAATATAAGAATTTAGTACCTCAAACAGCTACGATTCATTAATGCAATTGATTTCTAATATAAGTAAATAGTTATTTAATCATGGCCTTTAAAATATGTGTAGCTGGTTGACTTAAGTGGAAGCAAACACACTTTTACAGGTAAAGAAAATAACTTATAGGTTCATGCATCTACTTGAAGAGGATCTTCCTATTCGTGTGGGAAGCAGCAAACATATCCACAACTTGTTAAAGATATAACGATTTAGCAATTTTCTTCTCAATATAAAGTAACACTAAGTTTTTCAACCAGTCATTAAATTGCGTATACAAGTCTTTAATCTTTTCAAAGAAGAGAATAACCTTTCACATGTAGCACTAGAAATTGATATAATCACAGAGATGATACCTAGCTTGTAGGTTTCTAGGAATGCGTTGTTGTAGACACAAAAAAGATCAACGAAATTCTTTAAGGAATCAGTTTTCGTTTTCTTCTCGACTTCATACAACTTAATTGTTACAGCAACCCCCATTATGCTTTATTTCTTGTTTAAATATGCTTTTTTAAAAAAATTATGCCTTATTGTTAATTTCAATGATTATTTTACATTAACCGTGTATAATATATATTATTTATTATACATTAAATATTCTAAATATCTTGATCTATTTATTGATATTTTTGCAACTAGTTTCTCTCATATTTAATGAACTTTCTACTTAATTCATTGTAAAGAGATGTGCTTTGCTCGAATAATTTTTTTCTATCATTTGTGTGCGCCTTACATATACACTTCTGGATGGTACACCCATATGGAAATTTACGGCAAAAGTGTACCATCCAGAAGTGTCCTTTACTGTACATATATACAGAAAGGGAAAGTAAAAGATACCACCAATGGAGTTCTTGCATACTATTCATTGGTGGCGGAAAAATTTCTTCTTTTACTTTTTTTCTTTACTCCACATCAAAGGATTACACCGAAAAGTTTACAGAAATGAAAATAAGCTTTTCATTGTTGCATTGTTATGTTCTCAATGATTTTGCATTGTAAATATTGGTTTTAAAAAATATTAACACAGTATGTTAAACTTTCAGTTAAAGAGAATTTTCCAAAAATTGTGCTATATATTTTAAATTATGCTTTATCCTTTATATTCTAAAATTATGCTTTTAAAACTAGTTTCTTCTGGACCCTTAGACAATCACAAACATGTTCAAGGTACCAATCATATGTGTAAATTGCTGTTATGCTTTATATGCTTTTTATGCTTTTGGGTTACTCTATTAATTGTGTTTGGGAGGATTTTGAGATCTCACTTTAATGTTTGCAGATCACTCCACAATGCTGGGTTATAGGCTCGACAATGTTGTAATTTTAAAAAGTTTATACTTTTTGGATGTAGAGTAGTGATTGATCTGATGATTTTGCAACATGATACAAAGCGGTTCTCCATATCAGAGATTGCCTATCAATAGTAGGGAGAAAAATGTCTCTTGATAGATATATCTTTAGAAAATTCGTTTTCTGCATCCAATGAAGGAAAAGATTCATCCAAAATGAAGTTGTGATATTTCGATGGCGGATGTCTATCTCGTTTCCACGAGGAACCCCTATATTCTATTTGTTTCCGGCTCTGGAATTCGAGATCGTTTTCTTTGCACATCTCCAAACATTGTTGAAAAATTTGTTCGAATATTGTTCGTTGAGAGTCATATTTACCAGACCTCATCTTGGACAGCGTTTGAACTAGTGTATCTGCAAGGATCAAACCTTCTGACATGTGTGCATCTACTTGAGATAAGGCGAAACTCAAAGTTATAGCATGGCACCAGTAATCTTAATTTTAAGAGCCCGAAAACATTCCCTCGTGTACAAATCACACTAATTTTCCGGATGGAATGATGGAGGTAAATAAATATCAGAAGTTCCAGATTTGTTTTAATACAGCATGATAATATAATGTGTTGAAAACAGATTTTATGGAACAAAAGTAATAAATGGATATGATAATTTGTAAAAAAAAAAAAAAAAAAAAAAAAAAAAAAAAAAAAAAAGGTGATAGTGCTTAAGTGAATTATAAGAAAAAGCCTTGAAAAGTAATAAAGAGGAACCATTAATATGTTTTTCCTTTGTTATAATAACTTGTCCTAAGGGACAACGGTGATAGAAACTGAGACTTTATAATTGCAAAAATATCATAAAGCACTTAATTTGAAATTAAAGATTGATAACATTTGGTAATATAATGGGGATTCAGGCTGGCAGAGGGGGAGAGTGAAAACGGAGGCAACAGAGACGTTCTTTTTTTTTTTTTAGCCATGTGCAAAGAGATTAAACTTGGACTTCGGGTGAGAGGTTACCATATACTCATGTGAGTTTCAATTGCTACCACTTGTAAAAGTTAGCTAAGAAAGACAGTTTGAGCATAATTTTAGTTTCCTAGCGTAATTAGTTTTTGTGACAAGTATTTGGTCTAGGAATTAATTCGTGCGGGTGGACAAGAGATGGCGCAACGAACGGAGCGTCCCACAGTTCTGTGTATCCACACATGTGTTGCAAACCCCTGTCATCGCGTATCGTTCGTAGTATAGGGCAGTGGATTAAAGCGTCAACAACACCAGTTTGTAGTTAAGTGAACATGGCGCAATTTGTGCCTGATAAAGTGTTTTTGCGGGGTGTCCTGCTGCATTACTTTAACATGCAGAAAAGTGCGACTGAAAGTCATCGTATTTTGGTGGAAGTGTATGGTGACCATGCTCTAGCTGAGCGAACGTGTCAGAAGTGGTTTGCACGGTTTAGAAGTGGTGATTTCGGCTTGGCAGACCAAGAGCGAGCTGGACAGCCAAAAAAATTTCAAGACGAAGAATTGACAGCATTGCTCGAGCAGGATTCGTGTCAAACGCAGGAACAACTTGCAGTAGCATTAGGCGTTGATCAAACAACAGTCTCCAAACGCTTGAAAGCCATGGGAATGATTCAAAAGATGTCACATTGGGTTCCACATGAATTGAAAGACAGAGACGTTGAAAGACGAAAAACCATTTGCGAATTGCTGCTTCAACGACAGAGCAGAAAGGGGTTTCTGCATCGAATTATTACGGGTAATGAGAAGTGGATCCATTACGAGAACTCTAAACGAAAAAAGGCCTGGGTGAAACCAGGTGAACCAGGTCCATCACAACCAAAACGAGATATTCACTGTGCAAAGGTTATGCTGTGCATATGGTGGGATATGAAAGGTGTGGTGTACTATGAGCTGCTGCAACCGGGTGAAACTATGAATGGAGAACGTTATCGACGACAATTAATGCGTTTAAAGCAAGCTCTGGCCAGAACACGACCAGAATGGGAGAACAGACATGATAAACTTATTGTTCAACATGATAACGCTCGCCCACATGTCGCAAAACCGGTCAAAACCTATTTAGAAAATGTCGGATGGGAAGTTTTACCCCACCTGCCGTATTCACCAGACGTTGCTCCTTCGGACTACTACTTGTTCGATTGCATGAACAACGATTTGATTGGACAGCGGTTTACTTCTTCAGAAGATATCGAAACATGGGTCTCTGACTGGATCGCTTCCAAGGCTGAGGACTTCTTTCGCCACTGAATCCGTACATTGCCTGACAGATGGGCGAAAGTGGTGGCTAGCGATGGACAATATTTTTCTTAAGGTATTTATGTATTTTGTGTTTGTACTACAGCTTCAATGTGTGCGTACCAACCGCACGAATTAATTCCTAGACCAAATAACTCGTATATGCAAATAGCATCGTTAATATTATCTTGTATGTTAGAAATGTCTTTGTGTAAATAAAATTGTAATTAAGCATTTCGAGGTAAAACAGGTTCTTTTACTTAACTTCTACAAAGAAAAGATTAGAACTTACCTCTTATGCACAGATACGACAGCGTGGGATACTGTCGGTCAATAAATAATATAATCTGAAGTCATCTACCATACGTAACTAAATATAATTGATTAATCATTTTTATTAATCAATAAATAGTTGTTTGGTAGATAAACTCATAATAATAATAATAATAATAATAATAATAATAATAATAATAATAATAATAATAATAATAATAATAATAATAATAATAATACCAAAGTATTTAATGGATGCTATGCATTTGTTCTATGTCGTCATAATCAATGGAAATCAATTACTTACTGTACGAAGACTTTTTTCGTCCAACATAAGTATAATGTTTTATTGCAGTGCATGTTATTTGTAAGTATGCATATCATGTTTTTGTATGACTTTCAACATTAAAGGGAATGATAATGCCGACTGATTTTCTATTTTTCTGGTTGTTTGTCAGAAACAAAGGAGATAACTAGATAATGGACAGAGATTAAAATTAATCTCCAGGTGGCGAGGTCAATGCAAGCATCCCACAGATTTCCGTGAATTAGATCTTCCCGTACTACAAACTAAAACGAGTGGAGCTATTTTATTCGGAACACAACGGTATTCTGCAGTTCGTAACTTTGTTGTCGAGAGATGTTTTGGAAGTAGTTTCACTTATAGCCACTGACAACTCACCGTTTGTCGACCTATAATAGCATCATCTGTGTGTGGAGGAGGGGCACTAGGGGGGCCAAGAATTTGAGCAATGGGGCCTGGCCCCCCTTGGCCTTCCCTTGCCTCCGCCACTGATGGTGTCCATGGTTCGATCCCAGCTTGTGCTAAGTGGGCTTTGTGGTAAAAAAAGGCCGTGTAGTGAGTTTTCTCGGGGTTCTCCTGTTTCCTCCCACTTTTTTCATTCTACCATTTCATTCATTTCTCATGGTCACCATATCCCTTAGCCTCGGTGCAGAATCGAGGGACCTTAAACTGAATATTTCATTTTATTTCACCAAGCCCAAGGACACCGATACTATAACAAGATAAAGATTGGATATGCAAGACGAAGTGCATAGCAATCTTGCTCTTGGCCTTGTTTTGGTGATCACCAAGTAGCGATGAGCGTATTTTCTTGCTTTCCGTATAGTATGAAAGACCATAATCAAAATCACACTTGGTCTTCATTTGTACCGATGAGGCGAGCATTCTTGGCTCTTGTATAGCATGAAAGATAACCAAGACTACGAAATGCTGGACCAAGACTTGACTGCAAGACAAAGGATAAGACGCAGTATTAATGACCAAGACCCAGGGAGCGAATTGTTTGAATTTCATTTGTTGGGCTGAAAGTGATGAAATAAAATTAGTACTTTATAATTAATTATCATACTGTATTTTTAAATTTTAAATTACAAAATTCATATTATGTATTTTCTTACGTGCAACTATATATACTGTAAAATACGTTTTAATTACCGATAAAGAAAAATCAAAGTGGCACGGGTCCCGAATCATAAGAACCTATTTTGGAATGAAAGTTGAAGGGTTGGAAAAAATCACAGTTGTTCTCCCGTTTCCTCAACCCTTATCATTGTAGTTAAACGATTTCCTTTTGTCTCCGCCAAGATACTCTTGCTACTGCCTTCCGAGAAGACGCCCTGCCGTCCGAGCAGGTGAGAACACTGACCTTGAAGAAAAACTTCGTCACATAGAACTAATGCAAGAAAAAAAAATTCTCCCACGTCGGACATTGGTATCAGTTATAAAAAGAAATAACTAAACCTTAAAAGTGCCAAATATTCATTAAGATGCATATACAAATCCCCCGCTTGATCTAGCTAGTGGTTAACGTGTAAGACTTCGGTACACGTGGTCCGGGTCAATTCCCAAATGTGAGTGCATTTTGGCGTTCTCCCAGTGTCGTGACCATAGTGCTCTCAAACGGGTCGGGTCGGGTCGGGTTGTCGGGTCCGGTTATTCGGGTCGGGTCAACTGGGTCAGCTCGGGTCGGGTTATCGGGTCAGGTCAATCAGATCGGATCACGGTTGGGATCAGTCGGGCCGGGTCGGGTTAGTCAATTCGGGTCACGGGTCGGGTCGGGTCGGTCTTCAATCCGACCCGACCCGACCCGTTGAGAGCACTACTCACAGCTCATACCATGTTGCATCTGCGCGCCACCCGTACGAGAATTCAGTACTGTTTGTTTTGCCGGATACTGTATAATCACAACCTACATGCCTCTGTATATGTAAGGATGTAATCACAGTGTGTAGTTCTTTTGGTATTATCAGATATATACAAGGAAACAAATATATATAATTGTTTCGTATCATGAGAAATTTAGTCACAAACACACACACACACACACACATATATATATATATATATATATATATATATATATATATATCGAGTTCTCGTCTGGAGACGCAAATTGCAATATGTGGCAACGTCGCAGAAAAAGAACCATAGATTAGATCTACCAATCTGTCAAATAGTTACATCAATTCTTTCCTGATCGCAGCTAAAGTCGATACTGATTGACACTAGCATCACTTATTAGTGTAGCAATCGAGTCAACTACTTGTTGTATTAGAGTAATGCTAATGGCTCCAAGTTAATCTCCGACGTTGCCACATTGTGAAATTTTGATTCCCCATTGCGGCTAAAGGAGACCCCGGAGAGCATTTCATCATATAATATTTTCGCTTTATTTTGACCTGTAGAATAGTGCTCTGTGGTCCGTGGGCGCCATTTTTAGAACACCCAATATATATATATATATATATATATATATATATATATATATATATATATATATATATATATATATATATATATATACAGAGTGTAACATAAATGCATGGCGAAAAGTGACAAGGCGATTGCTGACATCCAAACAAGTAGAAATGTTCTATAAACATGGGTATGATGCCGCTTCGTTTCCGAGATACAGGATGTTCTAACGACAAATCACTACAATAGCTCACTATGGAAAAGTGAATGGAAATGTTCAATTTTACAGGAACAATACTATATAATGGAATTATGCATGTGCAAAAACATTTACACTAACATAGAAAATGAAACTAATCAGCATTTGTAACATTGGGTTGTCAGTGATGCCAACCTGGTACAAAGTGTTATGTTTACAAACAGTACTAGACGTCCAAACGTTAGCATGTGAGTGCTGACATCAAAACGTTTCTAAACGTGGGGCAGATTCCGCTTCATTTTCGAAAGACAAGGCATCCACATATGAAGTCAATTAATGGCTCACAACGGTTCATAGATCACAACTACTGCATGTTTCCAAAGATAAATAATTGAGAAAGGTATTGGATGGATGACGAGTCGTTCATTTATGCCACACATAAACCTCGGAGGACAGTGCCCCATATTTAGGAACGTTTTGATGTCAGCAACCATATGCTAAAGTGTAGACGTCCTGCTATTTGAAAACATAACACTTTGTACCAGGTTGGCAATATTGTCAACCCAATAAGCTCAAATGTTGGTTAGTTTTATTTTCTATGTTAATGTCAATGTATTTGCACAGGCATCCTCATGCCGTAAACGTCGCCAACCTAGTGACCCACTTGCGGGTAAATGTCGATCGTCGTTATAGCAAAGGACTGTCGCTAGTGTGCCACTGGCTGCAGGGTTTCGTTGAGTCGAAAGAGGTATCTAGAGTCGGAATATTGAAGTTACCACTACATAGTAGCGAGGACTTCATTTTTGTCCGCGCTTCTTCGATTCTTCGCGTAGAATCGTGAAGGGCCCAACAGAACTATCGCCAGTCATGTGCAAGCGGTTATTGTTATATATTATTTTTCCTGACGAATTGTTCCTAAAATGAGCTACAAGGGTCATGAATAGCACCTGCCTCTACATTATAAAGTCAAAAATCTTGAGATGAGTGCGTATAACTGTATGAATTTAGATCACAACTACAACCGATCATTTGAAAGTGAATATGGGAGAACCATAAAATAAAGTAAATAGACGTGCGTAATTTTGTTATAAAATTACATGGCGAAGGGATTTTATTAATCTCAAACGGTTATAGTCGAATATACACGGTTACAGGAGCACACTGATTAGCTAAATTAGAAATACATCAGCGATTTATAACTGTAGAAGCGACGTTTTCCCCATCGTCTCTGTCACCAAGTCGGTTGAGCACGCGCCTAGTAATCCAAAGGTTGGTGGTTCGCGCGTACCCTGGGGCACGTATTTTTTTATTTTTTAAAAGTGTTTTTAGACCCTCCTTAATGTAACAAATTGCGCATATAGGCGCTTCAACATATTTTGCTGGAGTAATTTCGTTGTTCATTGTTTTGTCGCATCTGTAACGCTGGTGGTACAATTTGCAAAACGAAAGTGGAGCCACCGTGGATCGTCGCGAATTTTTGACGAGATATCTCTGGTTGCCCATTGGTGGTCCTCCAACGCTTACGGCATGGAAATGATTCCATTTGATTGTATTATTCCTGTAATATTGAACATTTGCATTTACTTTCCCATAGTGAGAAATTGTAGGGACTCGACATTTGAACACCCTGTATATATATAATTTTAATATTCCTAATACTTCTTTGTAGAAGAACGTAATTTCTTGATATTTTAAAGATCATAGCCAGCAAAAAAGTTATACACAAAGTGTGAGAGATGTAACACGGCAAGAAAGATACCTCAAATTGCCATGGTTGCTTGTAAACAATAATTTCATTTTCACCCTAAATTTTCGCTTTAGTACCTAAAATGTCCTAATCACCCAAATTTCAATTTTTAACACAACTCGTTCACGTTTTGCCAACGAAAGGGATAATATACGCGCCGTATTTGATTCAAAATAAAGGAGTTTTGTATTTTGCTCTTAAAAAGTCTGTAATGTTGATAATTTAGCGAATACAATGAGTCCTCAATTACATATTCCTCTGTTTTGCCAATCCATTTGACTATAAAGAAGCTACTGTTTTCAGCCAACTCTTTATTTAAGGGAGACAGAGTATGTAACGCTTTAGGTGAATGGTTAGCGTCGTAATTTTCTAAATTCCCGGCCTGGGTCCTCCCCCTCTCCCTTTACACTTCTTAAAATCTTTCATTTACAAAGCTGAGCTCCAGTTAGATGCTGCTAAACGAAGATAATCCCCAGTGGAGAAATTCAGTGACGATGTAATCCTCAAAATAAAGGAAGAAAAATAAATGAAGAAAACGAGTGACAGAATTAATTCTGTTAATGGTTCTATATTTTGTATTATCCGTTAATTTCGTGCATTTTTAAATTGTTGTTAATTGACACTATATTCTCCCCTTTTCCCCTTGTGTCTCAATGTGTAAGATCAGGAATCTTCAGTTATATTTGCAACCTAAGGGGAAATACGCATAGTGTTCTCCAACTCATTTGAGTGTTATCGAATTTTGCATTTTTAATATCTACAAATAAATAACGAATAATGAAATCGGACTAGTTCTTCTTTCTAAATAGTACTACGTATCAATCAGTGGCGCCGGAACCAAGGAGCTCCGACCCTGTTAGCCCCAAAATTTTCATTGAAGGCTCTTCTCCCGAATGATTGATCCACACTTTAATTGATTTGCAGGTAGGACTATTGTCAATAGTTTCAAAAATCAGCGCAAGGCTTTGTATTTACTTAAAAAAATAACCTAACACATATATCGCATAATCTATCCGTATATTATTTGATACGATATATGTACGTATAGTCATTTGAAGTAAGTTAACTTGTTGATAATCTCTCATTTGAGTTAATTATAAGATTATTTAAGTCCCCTGACTGTTATCTTCTCATCGGCGCCTTTGTTGTCCGTATATTTTTTCTGGTATTGTGCTGTTTACTAACAAGACTCCTTTTTGTCATTTCGTCAGCCAGCGTTTCGCTCCACTTCTGCACACATTATTTACGGTTTGTTCTTTTAACAGTTGGGAACAACTTCACGCTGCTGTGTTAGCTACTATCAGGCGTAATAAATCTTGGAGCATTCGTTAGTTGGATTGCCTATCTCAGGGATTTTGTAACTCAAGAATTTCTGTGGCCTACTGTACACCTTATCTTTCACAAACCCTAACAGAAAGAAATCAAATGGCGTGTAATCTGGAGACCTTGGTGGCCAGGCGATTGGTCCACAAGGATCTATCTACTTATCTAGGAAATACTGATCAAGAAATTCCCTTACATCTATCAGGTAGTGCGGCGGGGCACCATCTTGCTGCCAACATAAGTGGTCATCGTGGTCATCTTCTTCTAACAGTGGAACAAGGAAGTTCTTGATCACTTCAAGATAGGCGATCCCAGTGATAGTGCTTTCAGCAAAGAAAAATGGTCCATGCACTTGTGATGCACGCCGTACAGATTTTCGAGGACTGCGGACAAACTCTCCCTAAATGCTTCGGCCACATCTTCACTCACGGGTGAGCGCCCTGGAAACTTTGTGTGTCGCACAGAACAACCTGTTTCAACAAATATCTGCTGCCATTTGTATACTGTTTGTCTTCTGGGTGATTCTTTGCCGTATTGTGTACGAAACTTACGCTGTACACTCGTTGCTGACTTTCTCTTCAAACAAAAACACTCGTTTAGCTCTTTCCGCACCAGTGAAGGTCTCCATTTTCAACGACTGACCGGTGGTGCCGCGTGTGGTCAACTCCTCAACTACTCACTAAGTGAGTCAAGTTTGAAGTCTCTTACTATTATTGTCATTATCGGATGAAAGAATGAAACATTATCGAATGCCTTTTAAATTATCTGATAATAACACCTTATAGATATTACTAACTGAAAACTGTATAGGCAGTGAGATTTTTGTACTAGCATTTAAATAACTGTCAATATATACAAATATCATAGAAATTAATACAATTCATTAACTGAAAAGTATACGCTTATAATAAAATCACGTTAACTAATAACTACAGAAAATTTTCCAGATCATTATTATATGCAAGACCAACGCACATTTCATTCTCATTAAAATAATAATAATAGTGTAAGATTTGGTTATCCAATTTTTTCTCTATACTTTAAAGATATATATGTGTATTCATTTTATTTAGTTTTGTTTATTCTACCCGTCTTTTTTATAACCGTATAGAAGAGAATCATAGTCATCTACCCGTTTTCTTTTGTTATATGTGACTCAATAAATTTTATTAGCCTCGGGTTAATAATTAATGTATGATCTTTCGTTCGCGCTTTTTGACGGCCAATAGGGACATTAACAGATGGTAAATTGTTTATAATCATGTCACGCATTTGTTTAAAGTTAATATATTTTAACGTTTTCTTATTTAAGGAGATTTCCTTGATTTACAACAACTTTTATTTTTATTCTCTTTAGGGGTTAACACTTCATACCCATAACATTTCGGACGGTATTCTTGCACGGTATGCTTGTATATATGTGTCGGTCCCATATGATGCTAGCTCATTTTTCCATTCTCCTAAATAAACTCCAATACTTAACTGTAAATCACCAGGACGTTGGACATATATAATACTATCAGCATCAAAATGTACGACATGCTGGCCGAGTAAATCCAACTAATGGTATAGCTCGAGGCGAGCGCGTGCTGTAGTATATGCGGCAATTACTATATTAATATTTTTCAATGGAGCAGCAACACTGACGTCAACTTGCCAATTAAGTATGCGAATATTATCGCCTATTGGATACGAGATTTCCCTCGAAGTTCGGGACAGTTAATTTATTAAAATACTCGTCGGAAGTCCTAATAATACTAGTATGCTCCATATTCTCCCACTGTGCGAACTTGCCCTAGAGAGAGTTTAAGGCCAGCTTTGCAATGCTTTTCTTAGCTTTATTTTTCATTATTTTTTGATACTCTAGCTTAATTCACTCTTTCTCATAATAGTCTTTTATATAGTTTTTCGTGTGTCACATTCTGCAGGCCATCCGTTAAGGTCAGCAGTTTTAGGACATGTAGTACTTAATGATCTATTGCTAAAGTTGAAAACAGCGTCTCAATACGCCGCATCTTCTACATTTTATTCAGACTTAAATATTTGACCTAGTAGTTATTTTATAGTATGAAATATTTGCATTCGATTAAAGAGAAAATAGACTATTATGTTTATTTTCATCATTAAAGTAATAGGTTTAATATGTACTATTTGTTTTATAGAAAATGTTGTTTTACTGTATTTACACACAGGATCGTCACACGGAAATACAAAGGGCAAGATCTACGCAAAATAGCCTGGGGCCTGTGATGAACCTATATTTTGCCTGATGTCATTTTAATTCTTAATTCTTAATTTTTCATAAATGATGCACCGGTCACATGCTGTTCCTACCTCTTCCCTGGTGCCATCTAATTACACTCAAATCTATTATTTCTATATCTAAAACTCGATTCGGGGAATACAAATGACTATTGTTTACTTCTAATAAAAAGTACTATTTTAACCTATTCTTGGTTATAAAATACTTACATTATTATTCATTTCTTACTTTTACTTACAATAACTACGGGAGAAAAGCATTGAGAGACATGAAAATATCATATATACTTGACTTGACACGTTCACTTACTATAAATCAATTTTTCTTTTATATTTCACTTTAATAAATTGAAAGAAGTTTTCAAAACACTACAACATACAATTACAGTAATTCACAAAACGTTTTTCATTGCTGTATTTTCCTCTTACTGGACAAAAGTAGACAGAAGTAGGTCACACATTCCAATATTTTCCTCTCTCCCTTCCACAATATTTACAAGTAACGAAAACAGAAAAAACGCTGTTGCTAAGCCCTATTATTTAAACGTTAATTTGAAAAATATATTTCACCATTCTCCAGCGCAGATTAGAATTAGAAAGTACGCATTACGAATTGACAACATTACATTTTTTTGAAAAAAGTAAAAGAGAGCTTTAAAACGCTATTGTTTCTTTTACACATACACAAGAAGTAAGTTTTGCTACAGTTTCTTTTAGAATATTTTACACCATTCCCTAATACAGTTTAGCATAAGCAAATATTTATTTCTGCTTAAGTATGAACACCGTCCCGGGCAATGGGTTAATGCGTGTAGCGTTTCTTGCGTAATCTCTGCTATGTTAAATATGGTCATTAAAGTTGTCATAGCGTTTTTTATGTAATCTCTGCCATCGTACATAGTGGTTGAAAAGGTGGTTATAAGTCATACTCTTTTATTATCTCTGCTATGTTACATAGAAATTGAAAGGTAATTATCTGTTATGTAATCTCAGATATGTTACATACTCTTTTGTAATTTCTGCTATTAAATATGAGTTGAGAAAGATATTATAAAAGAGAACGAGTACCTCCCCTTATTTTCTACCATGTTTATAGTCTTAGATATTCTCTGCTATGTTAAATAAGCATGTTAAGTTTGGGAATAATACTTGTAGCATTTCTTGTGTAAGCTCTACTACGTTAATAGGGATTGAAGAAAAGAGAACGAATATTCTCTGCAATGTTAAATAGGTTTTGGAATATGTGATCATAGTCTAAATTCTATATACTCTCTGCTATATTAAATAGGGTTGGAGAAAAGGTAGCTTAAAAAAGAACAATTACACCCCTATACTTCTTTTTCAGCATAGAAAAAGGGGTCATAAAAGAGAATAGAAAATTACTAAATCTGGTTACAAAAAATCACTAAATCGGGATACAAAAATGACACAAAATGACCCCACCTTACTACAGATTTAATTCTCGTACTCTACATTTGGTTCCAGAGCAGTTGCCATTAAGTGGGAAAGCAATTCTGTCCGCTACTGTACATATCTTCTCTTTCTGCTGCCAGCAAACTAGGGAAAAATAGAGTTGTAGTTTCCCGTTGCCTTCAATTCCGCAGTGTCCCAATCGTTAAAATCACTCTGACCATACCTGGAACTAATGTCCAAATTGCAGTACCAATCACTGATTTCGGCCAACTTGGTTACTGAAGAACTGGTCCCTTACCCCAGAATACTCTTCGTCTGGCTACTCTATTTAGACGAATTCGATAGGAATTATCCTCCTTGACATAGCTCTAAATTTCAATGAAGCACGCAATTCTCTCCACGCGACGCATAAATATCTTCGTAAAGGTGATGTTTATCGGGGAGGATAATTTTTGTTCAATTTATATGAAATTGAACAAAATTAAACAAGAAATATTAAGGACTAAATCATAACAATAACCAATAACAGACACAATAATTTATAATGAACTGCTTGTTGATACATTAGTTTTTTTCGTTAAATGCTAATATCGTGGAATACTTACTGCACGATAATTTCATGAATATGTATTTTTAAACGCACCAAAAGTTATGGGTTTTAAGCTCCATTTTATCATCATCCAGAAAATACACTTGCTTCTTGAAAGCTCACATCATCATTAACTTATCTCGAGAATTAGAATTTGAAAATAAAATCTTACTTCTGTAATACAGGTCACAAACTACAGTAGTTGGAGAAGGATACGCTATAAAGTATTTAATTTCTTTCTTTTACAGAAAATTGTAGTTACGTTTGTGATTGGAAACAGTTGAAATAAAATCTGAATATTGCACGTGTAACTGCCCGTTTCATTACATTAGCTTTCTTCCTGGTGATATGTTATTCTTTCTTCTTAATGTTAAATTAAAGAACACATATTCCATGTTATATGTTTGTGTCTGTTCATTTGAGTTATTCGGGGGACGATGCTAATAATTTATGGTTTTTGGTAGATTAGTTATGTTGGCATAGGGTTTTGGGATAATCGTGAAACAAAAAACCATACTTTTGAATGTACAGGAGAAACTATTTGGGTTAGAAACATGAAAAAATATCATTAGATATGTTACACAAACATCTTCCAAACTAATTGAGGTGACTTTCGATATCACATTTAGTTTTAATGGAAAAAATAAAAACATGTGTTTCAAAATAGCCCCTGCATTTAGGATATTTTGAAACAGGGATGGGGCTATTGTGAAATACCCGCCTAACTTTCAGAATTGAAGACTAAAGAATATTGGAGACTGTAATAAAATGCATTGGGTCCAATATTTCACGTGACAAAATTTGGTTTAATTATCTCTGATAATTACTCAGTTATTCCTTATCAAACATTAAATAGATGCCAACTCTTTTGTGTGTGTGTGTGTGTGTGCTTACTTACTTTATCAGTAATAACTTTGCAGGCGATGATGGAGAGCAGGCTTGGAGTTAAGAAAAATTAAAATGAAATGAAATCTTTGAGTTTTACGTCCCACGTATATGCCGATTAGGCTAAAGGAGACGGTGATGATGAGTAATGAACGAATTGGTGGAATGAAGAAAGTGGGAGGAACCGGGAGAACCCCAAGGAAACCCACGCACACGGTGTTTGTCCACCACAAAGTTCACTTGGCGGGAGCTGGGATCGAACCCCGGGTCCCAAGCATCAGAGGTGAACGCTCTACCACTGAGCCACCGCGGCCCCTTAAGAAAAATTATTTTTATGTTCTGTCGTCACCAAAAATTATTTGATTCCATGAAAAGCAATCAGAAAATATCAATTACAAAACATCATGCCATTTTCGTGATTGAAGATGATCCTATTACACACGAAAAAAAAAATGAACCTTTCACAGTATGTACTAAATAATAAACGTAGACACATACACTTCTGTTGCATAACCTGAAAAGTTCCAAGATGTTCTTATTGGAGTACCTAGAAACAGTTCTAGCTTTTACACTTCAAACACATTAACAATCTTTTCAAAATAGTATTTATATCTATCTCTAGACATTATCGTTGCAGAAGTAGGCAAAAAGCCAATGATGCCCGACTCTTTAATAAACGAAATGTCAGTTCTGACAGGTTTAAATATTTTCTTGTTCGCATCTGATTTAAGGCCCATAACTTTAAATTCATCATGAGGTAGGACTCTTAATACTGTCACAATATGACGATATTTGGTACTATTTCGGCGATCTTTAAATTTTCCAAGAAAAAAGTCTCCTGGTCTAATGCACTATGTTTCGGGGTCCTCTATTTCGACGAAATCGTTAGTTTGTGGGTCATCCAAATTATCATAATCAGAAGATGCTGTCATACAAGGAAGAAAGCTTCAGCAAGACATTCTTCGTCGCTGCTCGAAGAGTCACGAGCCTTTTGTTGTTTATTCTTAGATGCTCTGCAACATACTGGCACTGAAACATCATAGTTAGCATGCAATCCTTCATACATTTAAATGTTATCGTGTTTCATAATAGTCCCACATTGTGTTTCATAATAGCCCCTTGACTTTAAACCCATGTTGCTCCTCCACCATACATCATTTCACACATTACTTACATGACCTGGAAAGCCAAAAACATCCTCTACAAGAATATATATTTAGTTATTTAGTGAGGCATTTGATATACTAGATATAACAAGAATTTTGAAAGAAAAAATAAAAGTTTTTCGTTGAAAAATGGATGCTTTCAGATTATTTTTCTCTCTCAAAAACTGTCATGATTAAGATATTTGAGATACATGCAATAGACATAACAATAAATTTACTACCTTGCCATATTTTTTGAAACTTGGAAGTCACAGAATTCTGAAAAACAGGGGTGTTTCAAAATAGCCCCACTTTTTCTGTATTTCACAATTATTCCACTTGACCCTAAATGTATGTTGATTTAAACTATGTAGGATGAACTAATCAAAATGGTGGATATTATGGAATTCTAAATACCTACATTACGAAGTTCTGATTACTCAGTAAAGTTTTATTTATGATTTCTAGTTTTAGAAGAGTTACAGGAGCATTGATTAAAATCAAATCAAGATAAACAAATGTTATAAAATATTAAAGTAGTATATTCATAGCTGTTACGAGTCCGTGTGCCATTCCTAGGAGAAAACACGATCTGATATTTGACAGAGTATTTTTTTCATATGCAAAGTATACAAATCTAGTTAAGGTGGGGACGGACAGATTACGCGGTGGAAAAGATGACCCATCACATGAATAACATAGAAGGAATAAACGGTTGACGCCAGTCTTTCATAGTGAGAAAGAAGACGTGATAGTAGGAAGAGTGAGAAGATTTCGTCCCGGTAGACCAAAACTGAAGGTACAGCACACCTTTAAAGTTAAAATTACGTACGTGAAATATTTTTATCGCTACTATGTTCTGTACGTTATAAATCTTATTTACTCAGTAATTAAAATAATTTCAAGCATATGTTCAGGAAGCTTGTTGACTACTCTTTTGCAGTTGCTGTGTACAATCAAGTAGGTGTTGTCCACTGGCGAGTTATCTGGAAGAAACTTTCAATATCAATTAGTGGGTCAGATGACAAAGTTTAGGGTGGGACAGATGATGCAGATTTCTCTTTTATTTTAATCATTGTAACTTCGCGTAACATGTCCAGAAAGCGACAGGGATAAAATGTACGGGCCGCTTGCATGGAGGAAGATCTTCAAAGTGCCGCTCAACATGTAATTAATGAAAAGATCAAAATCAGAGAAGCCGCCCGACGGTTCAAGGTACCTGAATCCACTCTATGTAGGTTCCTTCTTTCCAAAAACTTCAGTAAGACCTCATTGGGACCCACATCCTGTTTGAGCGAAGATGCGAAGGTTAAATTATTGCAACACATTCAGAAGCTGCAAACTTCTGGGTTTGTTCTAACAAGACAGGTTCTTCAGATTATTGCGTTTCAGCTAACTACGCGAAATGCGGTGAAAGATAGAGTTAATCAGGAGAAGCAAATTGCATTCCGGGATTGGTTTAGATCATTCATAGAACGTAATCCAGGACTGTCCTTAAGGAATCCTGAGGGAATTTCGTTAGCAAGGGCTCAGGGCACGAACAGAAATGAAGTGAATCAATATTTTGATTTGTGTGAACAAATAATGTAAACAAACAATCTCCTTCATAAACCTAGCAATATTTACAATGTGGATGAAACAGGTTTACAACTAAGCAACAAACTTGAAAAGGTTGTTGCTTTTAAAGGTAACAAGGTCGTTCCCTTGGATATATCAGCAGGGAAAGGGGAAACAATAAGTGTTGTGGCATGTTGCAACGCAGTAAATAAATTAACCTCTCCCATATTTCAATGTTAAAGGTGTAAACAAAAAGCACGAATATAGCGATGGACTACCACCTGGTACCCAAGTTGTTATGGATAAAATGTCAGTGTACATTGGTGCAGATGTTTCCATGGACTGGCTAAAGAATCATTTTGTTCGTTGAAAGACTGCGGAAAAAGTACTATCTAGGTATTTGTCTTGAATGGACATACTAGTCACATGAGTTCCTTTCAAATGTTGGACTTTCCGATGGACAATGGTATTATCATTGTTTGTATTCCAAGTCTTACAATATTTTCAGCTATTTGACCGCTCTTTCTTTAAGTCATTGGAGATTTATTTCTATCAGGCTTGCCAATCTTGGATGTTAACGAATCCTAACCGAAAAATCACACTTCATCAGTTTGGTGGACTACTTTGCCGTGCATGAGAACGCGCAGCAACTATAGCCAATGGACTTTACGGTTTTAAAGTTACTGGAATATTTCCTCTAAATAGGTCCGCTATTCTGGATTATGCGTTTTCAATTTCCGACATATCGCAAGTCGAGTCTGAACAGATACAACATCCAAGCCACGCTCCAACATCACATGCTAACGTATCTCCAGTTACTATAGAATCCACAGGCCACTCTCTAACATCATAACCAAACCTATCCTGTGATGCTGCAGAAACCCTTAATCATCCTTCAACACAACATGGTACTTTCAGAGATCCGCAGGGGAGAACATCATCGTTCCAATGACACCCAACAAGGGGATTAAGTTAATTTCTCCAATTCCTAATGTACCCAGACCAAAGACATAAAAAAAAAACAGCTGATATTCTCCCCCAAGAAGATTTCATTGTGAAGAAGAAGTTGATGTATGATGCTCTGAAGAAGAACATACAACGCCCCAAGCAGAGAACCATTACAAGACTCAGAAGAATCTCTTCCTCTTCCACTTCTTCATCGTCCGCATTTTCGCTTGTCATGTATGGCATTGACAGTTCTATGTGTGACAACGAAATTGAATGTGTTAAGTGCCTAGAACTGTATGAAGAAACAACATCCACCACAGACTGGGTACAATGTGTTATGTGTGCGAGGTGGCCACATGAAACATGTTCAGTGTACTCAGATAAGTGTTCTGCTTGTGAACGAATAAAAAGGAAGAAACTACGGGCTGCCAGGAAGAATGTGTAAGGTAAAACTTTTTCATTGTTTGACATTCTCTTTGCACCATCTTACCCACCCAGCTGCACCATCTTTCCCAGCTTTGAGACAGATGGTTAAAATCTTCACTTTTTTTAGATGCATAATGATGATAAATGCCTGTCAATAACCTAGCTAATGAGCATTGCCATTGTTCATTAATGATTGAAATTACATGCAATATGTTTTCGAAGTACATAAAAACATAACTAATTAATTTTTTCCGTTGTTTTAAAAAGTGCCAACTGTCCCACCCTTATGCTCCAGCAGAACTATCAATTATTACTAACTTTTAACGCCATAAAAATATTTTTATCGATTTTCTCTAAAATTACGTAGCAGAATTTAGCCGTAAGCACATAATTCTGTTAAGTTTAGTATGGTCTATCAACTGATATATGTATTAAAATCGTTTAAATTGTGTCACATGTTTTTAGGTAAAACGATAGAGTTTCCATTATTCGATTTAAAAAGTATCAACAAAGCTTTTACTTTTTTTTTTTTTTTTTAAGCATTGTAGAAGATGTTTCGTATGGTTTCTCGCCCTTCTGCGTCGAGACATAGGGGGTGATGACTTCATAACTTACAAAATATAGTTATTTGTTAGGCATAATTTTATTATTTTTGACGGGCTTACATTTGCACCTCGAAGATTGAAACTTTGCATACATATTCAGTGCATCCGTAGTATTTTTCAGATTTGTTTAGAGTTTTTGCATTAACACGTGGAGGTCCATAAGGAAAAAAAGGTTGAGTTGAGTTGATTTTAGTTTAGCGCCCCGTTCAGCAGCGAGGCTATATGAGACGTGGACCTACTGATTAACGTGGAATCCGAACCACATGAGCTCCCGCCGGGAATCGAACCCGGGTCTCCCACGCCAAAGGCGCGTACGCTAACCGCTTAGCCACGAGGGAGCTCAAGGACAAAAAAGGTAAAAATAAGAAATATTTTTAACAATAATCCCTTTTTCGCGATTTTCGTGCCTCAAATACACGATGGAGACATGTGAATGGTACCGTTTGAAAGGCTGTTCTATTCTGAAGAGAATGAGGTACGAATCATGCACATTCGTAAATATTTTTCACCTTACTTTTCAAGATAGAAGCCTGAAATTTTAAACACACATTCAGTATTATGTGTGTTTAAAATCCCTTAGTATTCATATCCCATAGTATTTTTTTCAGATTTGTTTAAGATCTCTGCATTAACACAAGAAGGGTTTAGAGGAGCAAAAATGAAAAAAGGATATTTTTAGAAAGTCCTTATTTCACTCAATGAGTGGTACCGTTTAAGAGGCTATTCGATTCTGAAGAGAATGATGTACTAAACAAGATCCTATATAGAATTGTCTCAGAAAACTGTTATATTACCTACATCCGGGTCTTTTGGAGTCATCTGGTGCATTGTTGGGATGTTCTTAGCTCATTGGTAAATATTTTTTCCCGACCTTACTATTCAAGATAGAAGCTTGAAATTTTGTACACACATTTCGTACACCCTTTACTATTTTTCTGTTGATTTTGAGATATAGCCTATGCGTTAACACGAGGGGTGTCCAGAGTGATCAAAATTTGAAAAAAGTTCAGAAAATTCCCGATTACTGTGAAAAGTTTTCGCCTCAGGGACATGATAGGAAAATGTTAGTGGTACCGTTTGGTACAAACCAAGGGATAATACTGTAGCTACTTAACTAAAAGTCGAAAATTTACCCCAAAAAAATTAAAATGTTTTAACTTCATACAATATTTCTATTAAATTTTAAATAATTTTTAAGTGTTAACCATAATTGTGAGCTATATTTCATTAACGACACTACATGTTGCTGTCTTGTCAATGTCATGTTGAAGACATTGTTCAGGGTATACTTCAGTATTAATATAACCTTACAAGGTGGCACAGTTTTCATTCAGGGTCAATTTTTAGATTTATAAAACCATTTTTTCAATTTTCACAAAAACTAATCATGAGCTTTTATACTGACGTATAGTATATCATTTTCTTCAGCTTCAAAAGTTCTATCGATTGACATTTGTATGACCTTTGAACATTTTTCTGATTAAACGCTAATAATGTTGTAGAATATACACAACGAGTCATATCAATGACATATGGCACTCATTAGAAACACTCACAAGGAGACTTACAGAAGTGTCACTCACCGATTTCAATAAAACTTTACACACATGCAGAACATCGAAAAATAATCCACACGTTTTTTTCTTTGTTTGTTTGTTTGTTTCGGCAATGGTTAAGATTTAAGAGTGGAAATCCCCCTTTGAACGTTAGGGGGATAACCATAGACCGAAAACAATCATTTAATTTAGAAGAAAACATACTGCCAGGGGGGTTAGGACAGCTGATTTAGAATCAAACGTCAAAATTAAAAAATTCAAAATGGCGGATCCAATGTGGTGATTACAATTACAAAATGTCTTCCGGTTTGAAATTCTCTGCAGTTACCCAATAACAATTATAGTTCACAATGATTACTGATAGGAGGTTGCAGACCAATTAGAAACCCCTTTCTGTGCTTTTTTAAATGGGATGATTGAGTAAGTGGGAATCTGCACTTCTCTCTATAGCGTTTACTGGGAGACAAACAATAGAAAGTGTGGCACAGTCAATAAGTTTTTGACTCATAGCTACACCATACAGTCTTTAATTTCTGAAAACGGTGTTGTTATCACCGTTGTTAATTATTTTGCAGAAAAAGAATGGAACATTTTACCCTATAGTTCAAAACAACCTCTTTAAATCTGAAAATATCCTGTGAAAGCATCAAATTCAGGAAAATAATCATCAGGTCTTTTGAGATCATGATTTCAAGAGGTTTTTCTCCCAATGTTTAGTGTAAAGTCCATTTTGTTATTAGATTCGTGGAGTGGTCACAATTCATCAACTTTTCAACCAATTTTACGAACAAAAGGGGACCTCAAAATAGAAACCATTCTGCACTAACAACTGGTAGGATTCAGCCTCTTGATGTGTTCATATTTAGGCCGTGGAGAAACTTCTTGATACAATGTACTTCTTGATATCAGATACATTTTACTGAAATTGTTCTCTACAACTACATATAACATAAATTGACATCTCTGTAATAATATAATTTAGATCCAAATCACTGATTCATAATCAGTTTTCTTCTCCCAGATTTGTAAATCTTATATGCGTGATACAAAAAATGATTGTGCTGCATTTTGCGATTTGTCACAGTTATTGCTGTACTAAGGTGAGCTTGGTGCAAACAATGTTTATGCATCAGAAACTTTTTTATGAAATATCATTACTGTGAAGCATTTTCTCAATAAATTCATAATTATAACAATTGGGGATATATGAAGTTCTGACATAGTGATAGGCGAAGTGACTCACTATACATAAGTAACCCAAAAAGGGAGAGGTGCAGAGACTCACTTTAATAAACTATTCCGTTAAAATAAAGGGGGTTTCAAAACTATAGAAACGGGTTTCAAATCGGTCTGCAACCTCCTCGTAGTAACCACTGCCAACTACAATTGTTTTTGGCTAACTAAACCAAAAGACATTTTGTAATTGTAATCACCACATTAGATCAGCCATTTTGAATTTTGTAATTTTGACGTCAGATTCTGAATCAGCTGTCCTAAAAAAAACCCCTGGCAGTATGTTTTCTTCTACATATATTAAATGTTTGTTTTCTGTTTATACTTGGAGAAAAACCCTAACGTTCAAAGGTAGTTTCTACCCTTAAGTCTTCACCATTGAAAAAACAACAAAAAAATACGTGTTGATTATTTTTCGATGTTCTACAAATGTGCAAAGTTTCATTCAGATCAGTGAGTGACACTTCCGTAAGTCTCCTTGTCAGAGCAATAGAAATTAATCTTGAAATGGAAAAGCTTAGCGTGCGTCAACTGCACAGCAAGAGCCTAATTTAGTGCTCCACAAGGTTACAACTGTCAGTTGTTAAAATGATAGTTGTAAGTTGGGTTGCATGTGTTCAGGGTTTTTGACATCAGGAATAGTACTGGACTTGACCTAATGGAGTTAAAGCAATCTGAAGGAACTACTTTTGCTGGTGATTGTATATACGACTCCAAAAGTGCATTACCACCTGCAATTCTCCTTTTCCTGCAATAGCAGGCAACTCAAAAAGCTCGGCGATTGGGTTGGTTGCGAATTCGAAAGGCGTTGGGCCGAACCTCAATTTAGTAACAAATATATCATTATGGCAAACTGCAAATAAGAGAATAAAAGAAATTGTTAATAATGACAATTTTATTATCGTGACGGAGTTGGATGACATCAAAAGTTACAAAACGATCTTACTTAAGCAATTCAAACAAGATGAATGGTAAGAAACAGATACCAGAGGAAAGAATTTCTCTCCTTCCATCCCGAAAAAAGAATCTCATAAAAAAAAAGAAAGAGTTACATAATGTAAAGATTTAATACAAAAGCCAATCCCAAAATTTTCAAAGTTGACACTCGAAAGGCAAGAACAACTGAACCGAAGTGAATGAAATTGTGCACAGATGTTGCAGACGTAAAATAAGGGAATAGTGTTTCGCATTATAATGAAAAAAACGGCTGGGTGGGGCACGGACCCCTCAAAACATTTGGTCAGGGAATATCAAAAGTGCTAGTAACAGTATGTCAGATGTGTGTAGACACTAAGAATTACAAGAAAACTTTACTTTTAAAAAATGCAAAAAATAAACGAATACTTTTTTATTTTCTGCGGAGAAAATGACTTTATGGGGCAAAAGCCCCAACCCAAAATTTTGATAATAGACGCCCGAAAGGCAAAAAGAAATGAACCGAAGTGAATGAAATTGTGTACAGATATTGTAGACATAAAATGAGGAATACGGGTTTTGTATTTTCCTGGAAAAAGGGGTTGTGTGGGGCTTGGACCGCTTCAAAGCTTTGATCACGAAATATCAAAAGTGCCAGTAACAGTATACCAGATGTGGGTAAAGCACATGAAGTATTCCAACATAACTTTGTGTATGGAAAATACGCAAAAATAAAAGAATACGGGTTTTTTATGTTCTGCGGGAAAATGGTTTTAGAGCTAAAAAGTCCCACCTAAAATTTTGAAAGTTGACGTCCGAAAGGAAAGAAGAAGTGATCCGGAGTGAATGAAATTGTGCACAGATATTGCTGACGTGAAACGTGGACACGGGCTTTGTATGTTTCTGCAAAAACCGTCCGGTGGGGCACTGACCCCTCCAAGCCATAGAAAACGGAAAAATCGAAAGCTCTAATAACAGTATGTCAGTTGTGTGTAAAGGATATGAATAATTCCAACGAAACTTTGGGTATGGACAATATGCAAAGAATAAACGAATACGTTTTTTTATATTCTCACAAAAACGGTTTTAGGTGGTAAAAGCTCCCACCCAAAATTTTGAAAGTTGGCCCTCGAAAGGCAAAATGAAGTGAACCGAAGTGAATGAAATTTTGCATAGATATTCTAGACATAAAATGAGGGCATGCCGGTTTCGTATTTTCCTCCAGAAAAGAGTTGGGTCTGCAAGGACCCCTCCAAAGATTTAACCACGAAAAATCAAAAGTGCTAGCAACAGTATGTCAGATGTGTATAAAAGACATGTAGAATTGCAACATAACTTTGTGTATGAACAATACGCAAATATTAAACGAATCTTCTTTTTATATTTCGGAAAAAAACGCTTTTTAGGGCAAAAGCTCCAGTCAGAAATTTTGAAATTTGACCCTCAAAGACAAAAAGAAGTGGACCGAAGTGAATAAAGTTGTGCACAGATATTGCAGACACAAAAGGAGGGAATACGGGTTTCGTATTTTCTTGCAAAAAGGGTTAGGTGGGGCCCGGACCCGTCCAAACATTTGATCACGAAAAATCATAAGTGCTAGTATGTCAGATGTGTGCAAAGGAAATGAAGAATTCCAACGAAACATTACGTATGGACAATACGCAAAAAAAAAAAACGAATACTGTTTTTTATTTTCTGCGGAAATACGATTTTAGGGGCAAAAGCCATCACCCAGAATTTTTAAAGTTGACTCCCGAAAGACAAAAAGAAGTGAACCGAAGTGGATGAAATTTGCCCACAGAAATTGCAGACGTAAAATGAGGATACGGGTTTGGTATTTTCCTGGAGAAAACGGTTGGGTGGGGCACCAACCCCTCCAAATCTTTGACTACGAAAAATCGAAAGTGGTAGCAACAGTATGTCAGATGTGTATAAAGGATATGTAGAATTGCAACATAACTTTGTGTATGAACAATAGGCAAATATTAAACGAATGTTGTTTTATTTTTGCGGGAAAAATGCTTTTCAGGGTAAAAGCCCCCGTCCAAATTTTGGAATTTAACCCCGAAAGGCAAAAAGAAGTGGACCGAAGTGAATGAAATGTAAGATTAGGGAATACGGGTTTCGTATTTTCCTGAAAGAAAAAGAAACTGTTGAGTGGACCGACAAGTGGATTGGCGGGAAGAGGATGAGCCATCGGCTTGGTTCGGCTCGGCTCAGGTGAGCCATCGTCTCGGTTCGCCTCGACTCAGGTGAGCCATCGGCTTAGTTCGGCTCAGCTCAAGTGAGCCATCGGCTCGGCTCTGTTTGGCCCACTTCTCGGCTCGGAGATGGCAGACGTGAGCCAAGCCACTCGAGCCGTTGACAACACTAGTTCCAGGAAACTACGATCTCAACCTTGAAACTCCGATTGCTCCTTGACCTTCACTCGGTTCGATTTCAACCTCAGAACTGCAGCTACCATTTACATTCCAAACTCCAGCAATCAATTAATCTCCGTCAACCTCAACCTCCGAGCTCCAACTATCAATCGACCTCTACCTCCAGTCTGGAGGTTGAGGTCATATGAGCGGGAGTCCTATGTGTGGCTCATAGAGTGCTAACTTGGGTGAAAACGTCCTGGTTCGAAGACCAAGACCGAGTATATGCAAGACCGAGACCAAGATCAAGTGTGCAAAAACAAGTCCAAGACCAAGTCTGCAAGACTTGGGCAAGAATGAGATCCACTTGCGAGAGCCTTGCAGTCTTCCAACTTAAATACCTTTATAAGTAGACGAAGAATACAAGGGTTTTATGTCTTAAATTATCATTTCTTAAATTATGTTGTCTGATTAATCTATGGGAATAGTTTGGGGGGTTAGGTGAATGTAAGTTCTTCTTAAACAAGAAAAAGTGATAATCGTAATCTTTTGAAATAACCCAACTGAGGAAAAAATGATGGGTTTCGTATTGTATTCCCTATGTATAATGATAAGTTTATCGGCCCAAAAATTACTAAGAATGAAACGTACTAGAAACTGGCTGTTGGTCCATTGGAAACAATCTTACATGTGGAGATCACAGCATTTTATCAAAAGTCTAAAAGAGTGATACACTTGCGTTGCAAATCAGCTGTAGCGTGTAGCTGTTAATGACGCTTGCTTTGGAGCGCGTTTCCTTGCTTGTAGCAAACATAACAAATAAACTATTATTATTATTATTGTGGTGTCTGATTCCGTGTTGATGATTTATAATCAAGGTTAATCATTTACTGCTAATATTATTGTAATTTGGTCATTCTGGGTTCGATGATAGCGAACAAGACAACCAGCTAAGTAACTACACTTAACGTATGTTATTAAAGAGTTTATTTTAAATTTTTATAACAATTAGACTGATAATGACTTAGGGCTTTGCATGGGCAGTGTGGCTATTAGCTATTTTTATTTTTTATTTTTCATAAAGTCAAATTTAATTTGAACACCAATTAGTTTAATTGACTTTAGTTGAAGCTAATGATCGTTTGGTTTTGTTAATAATCGCTTAACTTAGACTTTTTAAGAGAAATTATTAACTTGGTTGCTGTTGATATACTCCAGTCCCAGAATGGAAGTGTTGAAATTACAATCACTAAAGATATAGAAACTTAGAATTGCGGGATTTTTCCGAAACGAGAACTTAATTAAGACTGCTCTTGAATTTTACATGAAGGTTGAAAATTATTTTTTGTGTGTTTTGCAATACTTTAAATTTTTACCGTTACAATTACCTCGTAGGTGACTCAATTGTCTTCCTTGTAGCAAGACTTCCTTATACCTGACTTTGGAATTCAACAAATGTTATTTACATATTTCCTGATTGTGAAATCTATGGAGTCATATGTATATACATATTATTTTTCACGGAAGTTGGGCTTTAAAAAATGCAAGAGATTCTTAAGTTAATTTTCGTATTCTCTTATACTGTCTGACCAGCCAATTATTAATGTATCCACCACATTATTATTATCATTATTATTATTATTATTATTATTATTATTATTATTATTATTATTATTATTATTATTATATTTGAAGTACAATCAAATATAACGACATTAATTATTAGTTTTAATTAACTGAATTGAGCTGAAAATTAAATCTCGATTTCGAAAGATTAACTATTACGTTTATGCATTCTGTACCTTTCTAAAGCAATAAATCCTGGAATTGGTTTCAAGGCTGTTTCTGAGTTAACCCTTTCTTCAAAATAATATTAAAAATTATAGAAAGATTTTCGAGACATTCGAGAAGAATCGAGATTTTTACGAAAAGTCTCGACTCGACTCGTGTCTCGACTCGAAAAGTAGAGTCGAGAAATACGTTTGTCTCGACTCCTCTCGGATTTTACAAAGTGTGTGCCGACTCGAATTCCATTCGAGATTCGAGGCATGTCTCGACTCGTGCGCATCTCTAAATATTCATATTTTAAATGTTCAATACTACCCCGCGAAAAATGACCCCGAAGTTAATTTATCAAAGTCTACTTCCTTCTTGTTAGATTAGTGATCGTGGTTTAGGATAGATTATGCAAAGTCAGATATGGTTATGTATGTTTACACTTTCGTTTCTTTCTTTCAAAATGTATTCCTATCTGTTCCTATTTATTATTAATAATTTATTTCTTGCATATCGCATGGTGGCTGTATTTGGAAGTAAACGCATGTATTAGTATCACCGTTGATTTCAGTGAGTGCGAAAACTATGGATTTTACATTAATATCGGTCATTTTGGATTATTTTTACATGTCAGGATATCCCCTCCGGTACCCCGACCCGCAACCAAATGGGGTCAATTTGGAAGTTAATGCAAGCGGAGTTTCACAATTGATCTCAGAGACCGCCAGAACTATGAATTCGACACTAATATCGGCATTTTCTACTACTTTTACATGTCCATGTAAACGTCTCCTGAGATACCCTGGTTCGATTTAAAAAAACGCTTCGTCTTGATCTGTAACCTGGACCAACTTACCCAAGATCAAAATTTGGTAACTCTCGGTCCTCTCGTCTGGTCTCCAGGCAGCACACAGATACATACAGGCAGACACACAGACACAAAAACAAACATTTTATTTTATTTATATTATATTAGGTGTATATCAAACAGTGTTTCTTCCAGAAGTGTTTTTAGGGGGCACTGAACGCCCGGAGCTCTGAGAGTACTCCTCGGAGGAGACCAAAATAATACGTCTATAATATAATAATAAATATAATTATATCAACAGTGCCCCCCCGGAATACGAAATTAGAGTCCCGGAACATAGTTTCTGAAAGAAACACTGATTTCAAACAGAACAGATAGATCCAACGGCGCCGTATTCCAAAATGTATGTGGTTGCATATCAATGGCGGGGCGTGTTATATGTTTCCAGGGGTGTCTCTAGTTTTTATGATTAATTTCTTTTTGTTAAAATCTTTTTTGAACACTGTCATAAAGGGCTGTGTTGTGATAAAGTAAAATATACTGATAATATAAGGATAAGTTGGGGCTGTCCTAGCTCAGTCGGTAACACGGCTGACTTAAACGTAAAGAAACAAGTTTAAACCCTGGTTCAAGTGTAATTGCTGTAATGCATATTCCCAACATATATAATCGTGATATTTAGTGTATATTTTCAACAACTTACATGATGCACAATGAGTGCAACAGGCAGTGATATTATCAACACGTTACTAAGAGAAAATACTACATTCATACAAATTAAAATGGAAACATCATCATAAAAGAAAATAATTTTAATGTTATTGCAGAAAGAACTTGCAAGGATTTTGTTGTTGGCATAAAGTATAAAGTGACTAACTTAGTGTGTTCCTTGGTTGTCTTTGCACAAAAAAACTTGAAACAAACAATTATGCTTTAGAGGTTAGAAATTTTAACTTCCATCTCGATGTTTTAATTGTTTACTTTTTGATAGTGGCAAGTGAGAAATATTTATTTTATTGTTTCTATCAACCTAAAAGTCTTTCCTGCAGCGCCCTGACAAGATTATTTGTGTGAGTGCTGGAGCCAGGGAGCACCCACGTAGTCGGCGCGCATGAAAAAACAACCACTAGCCTTTCTTACACAGCACATGGTTGTTTGGCATAGAACGTTGCTACTATACTAGCGAGTTCCAGCTAGCTAAACCTTTTATTAACAGCCGGAAACAGCATTCTGTTATATCGTTGTAGTGAGTCGCGTGTTAAAATACTCCTAGTATCAGCGTTTTCATTGTTCTATTGACCTTGAAGGACCAACAAACGCCTTTCAAGGAATACAAGTTCCCTTTAATTCATGAAGTTGATATAGAAATGACCTTCCAACCTATGCTGTGCATAAATGCTGGAAGTCTTTCTAAAACGAACTGAACGAGCGAGCCATTTATCAAACTCGGCTCGACTCGAAACTCAACGTCAAAAACAGTGACTCGGCTCGGAACTCGATTCGTGAAAATTACCTTTGATTCGACTCGAATTCGAGTCGAGTTTTAGCTCGACTCGTGCCCATCCAAGGCATTAGAAAAAATGACTGATTATTATTCTGCTAAACTAATTATATAATAATAACAATGTTGTTATGTAAGATAAAAATACAGAATATAGAGAAGCGTAGGATACGGAAACTGATCTGAAAGAACTCCAATATTACATACCATCAACAAATTATTTTCTAGTAGTTCAGTAGGCCTGCTCATCAGAACACAGTTTATTCATATTAATTCCTTACTGTATATCGTTAATTATGGTACCCTAGTTTTTGATAAATATTTCCCGCCGGGACACTTCAGACACTTTACTTTTAAATTATGTCCACCATTATCTTCAGCTTTTAAGAAAAAGTATTCTTTGAAATGTTTGAACGGTAAAATATTTTTGTTCTCCATTTTTATAACAACACCTATGAAAGTAAAATAGACTACTGGTACCACTGCACTCGTAGTTCACTTAATCAATGTATTGATTTAGAGCTGTCAAAAGCTATGAAAAATCTTCCAGTTGCTTGCAATCAGTACACGTAATTTCCCTGAGGCTCTTCTCATCTTCCAAAAACGGTGTCTTCCCGTTTGGCCTATTCCCGTTTTGCCTACGGACCTTCCAGCAATTTATATCATTATCTCACTGTCATCTTATCTGTAAGCAAAACGACTATTTCCTTTTCGCCTACGCACACTAAACGAGAGATATTTAGTGTTTGAGGGAATTTTTGAGTGTTTGAGGTGGGAACACTATATAAAGATAATGAAAATATTAATATACCTACTAAATGCAGTCATTCCATTTTCAAGTTAAATATGTAGAAATTAGTCAGCCTAAGGACTAATAAATTAAACTAACAGCAAAGAAAAGTCCAGAATTAACAATGCATAGTAATCCTTTAATTGCCTAAAATTCTCATACTAATTAATAAATATTGCAGTGAATTTGCCTTTTCTCTAAATTGTTTTTAACTTTCTATGCTTAAATTTCTCAACTCAAGTTCTTTAAGGTTTTATTTTATTTTCATAGCAACAAGGGGCAAGATACTATTCCGCGGAAAACATGCATAAACTTGTTTGACAGAAAATGATCTCGTGTTGGATTCCCTTTAAGAGTCAATTAAAATTTTACTTTAACTAGAATTTATTCTCATTAATCATCCGTCAATTTTAGCCTAAAGGACTTAAACGTTGAGAAAAGTATTTGGGAAAAAATGTTGAAGACTGCATACAAAAGTCAGGTGCCAGTGTTTTGTAATCTATTGACAAAATAATAAAAAGACTGGAAAGGAAATCTCTTAAGAACTGAAACTGAACAATGTTTTAGCTTTCATGCTTATTTTGCTACTAGCGTGACACATTAAATTCAATATAATATACATATTACACACAAAATTCGCTACTTGACTGTTTACAACATGAAAAATGATAGGTATTGTTAAACATTAAACATAACACATCCGACCGTGTTTAGAACTTTCAGCATTAAGTGGAGAATAGGAGTAATTTGTATTATTTTTGCTCAATAGTTAATAATGATGACATCGAGGTTGTGTCTTTATCATAGCAAAACGGATGAAGCACTTGAAATAATGTTTCTAGTATACTGTATTTAGTATTTGGTCCAGTCGGGTTTCTATAATTCATTAACGCATATATCATAAGAGGAAGAGATGAACATAAACACCTTATTTTCAAATAAGTGAGCCCATCTTCCATTGTCCTTAAAAATCCGCTTTTGAGGGGAAAAGGAACAGGATCTAAATACGCGGTCAATATTTAAAAGTGACATCGTAATTGTCTGTTCGATCATCACGGAAAATCGAATGAATTGTTTGAAATTAATATTTGAATTCACTTAGTACTTGGATGAAAATGATTAGCTGATGTCTACTGCAGGGTTGGCTGGTTTAAACCAAAGTGGTTTAAACCATGGTTTAAACCTTGGTTTAAACCAGCTGTTTTTTTTTCAATAAAACCAACTGGTTTAAACCAAAAATACGAAAAATGTTCATAAAAGTGTAAGTGTTCGTAAAATCTTGATGAACATACATTTGTGGGTTATCCCGTGTCACTTCCGCATATTATTCGTATTATATTCAGACCTAAATTTCCCGTTCATTAATGAGACAATATACTACAAAAGCAACTTGTAATTTTTACATTGTATTTGTTCATTATTGGCTTCAATATTATTTAAAAATGTATAACAATTAAAATGACATCAAAATAATTGTACAATTCGCAAAATTAGTACAATTCTGAAGATAAATATAGTTAGTTTATGTTTTATCTAATGTTTAATTTAAACAATTAGAACAGATACTAAAAATGAATAGAAACTGTTTTTTAAAAAAAACTTTTTTAATAAGTTTATGGATGTTTCTATTGTGATTTTTTATAGTTTATTATGATTGTTATGCAATTTCAATCAAAGAAAAAACTAAATATTGTTTCCTTTTAATAATGTTTACTATTGATAAAAATAATCGATATACCTATTTTTTGGAGGGAGGTTCATTTACTGAAATCATAAGTATCTATGGTATCTATTTATGCATAAATGAGTCAGAGCCAACATGGACTCAAATAATTCTTATCTTTATTCACTTTTCTTAGTGATATGCAGATTAAGTCGTATTTCTTTAACTTGCACTAGCAACAGTCGTAGTGAACTAACTTGGACTTTATTAGTTCTTCTATACTCTGAAGTGTTTTGAAATTGTCCATCTGTAATTATGTATAATGGTTTCACGTGTGCAACTGTTTATCTTTTTGTCCTTCTCAAATGACTCTTGACAATTAGACAATTATACAGGGTGTATTTCGAAAACAACACCGAAACGTTTGGGAAGTAATTCCTGACACCAAAATAAAAAGTATAGTCCAACTTGGGTGCACAAATGCTTCCTTTCGGATAGCTGCCGAAAACATGTAAAATTAAAATTTAGAGATCCATAGCTTCAAAACTATGGAACGTACAGTAGTCGTTTCAAGACTTCACTTACGAGCTAGTATTGGTTCTATCCAAATATCGAACTTCCAGAATCCTAAGGTACTCACGTAACAATTTTTATGGAGTGAGTTTGGTTACTGGCATATAATCTGTAGTACTCACTAACTACCTCAGAAAAATAGTTGCTGAAGTACCGCAGGATTCTGAAAGTCGAATATTTGAATAGGGCATACACTAGTTCCTAAGTGAAGTCTTGACCCGACTACTGTAGGTCCCATAGTATTGGAGCTATGGACCTCTAAAAATGTTTTCAGCAGCCTATAACTCCGAAAGGAAGCATTTGTACACCCAGGTTGGTCTATACTTTCTGTCTTATTTTGGTGTCAGAAATCACCTCTCAAACGTTGTCGGTGTTAATTTGAAACACCCTGCATTATAAGTATGTAAAGATCAATACAACGTAGCAGGAGTCCTTTGAGAGTAAGCCGGCACACATATCGCATTTGTGGCCAATTAGTCGCGGTTTCGAGTTCAAATGGAGGACAATTTGTTTCGGATGTGAGTCAAGAAACGGTTTGGACTTCGCTTTAATCTTATGTGACCCCTTCCAGCATAACCCGGCTGTTGCATAATAGCACCAAGGTGAAACAAACTTATTTTTGTACATATATGATATAAATACATAGAGCAAATTATTTAAACCAAAAAACTGGTTTAAACAAAAAGATTTAAACCAAAAAAACGTTATTTTTGGTTTTTTCAATAAAAACCATGGTTTTTGCCAACCCTGGTCTACTGGAAAGTTGACAAAACTTCACAAATATATGATGTATTAATATTTTACTCGCAGTTGAAAATGGCTACTTTCTTGGTTAAAGGAGAAAACAAAAAAGCTCGAGCAGGAATCGAACCCAGGACCCTTTACACGTAAAACGTTGATCTTTCTAACTCTGCCACGCCGTCACTTGATAACTTTACGCTTCGTCTCATACATTGGACAAGCTGGAGCCTTTAAGACGCTTTTCCTCCACTATTTCTGGCTATTGCGCTCCTTCCGTTTGCAATATTAACACTTTAAATGTGCACTACTACCTCGCGAAGGATGGCCTCGAAGTTTTTTTTTTTACCAAAGGCTGCTTCCCCTTGTTAGTTCACTCTCTCCGGGCTTTCCTCACGTTATTTTCATACAATATATGTTCTAAGCGAGGAAAGGAGTATTAAAAATATAAAGAAAAAGAGTTTCTGACGAATCTATTACCATAGGAAGATGAAACTCGGCATTTAAACTCCTTCTTACAAATCTGTGATCACGTGGTGCATCGTTTTCCAAGTAATTCCAAGTAATTGTTTTAAATGAGAATTCCATATACCAAATTTCATGTCTCTAACACACACAGATTCCAAAGTATGGAAATTTTAAGATAATAGTAAGGGTGGGGTGGGGATTCTGCGCCACCTCATCATTTCCAATAACAATCTAGCACACCATCAATAATAATAGCGCACTTCTAATAACAATAGCGCATCCCCTACCTCCAAATAACTTCTAAACTACCCCTAATAATTTCTACCGCTCTCCCTATTTCCCAAATAACTTCTATCACATCTCAAATAACTTCTATCTAACTCATAATAACTTCTAATACATTCTATCACTATATCTAGTTAAAAAAATCACTAAATCTAGTTATAAAAATCACTAAATTTAGTAAAATAAAATTACAAAACACTTTTATGATTTTACCATAAAAGTTAACTAAATTCTACATAATTACATAATACTTACAAATGAGTATATTGATAGTTACAAGTTCGGATACTGATAATGGAATCGTCTGCTAACCTCGTTCTCTATAGGAAACAATGACTTCTTAAACTCTGTCCACTGATCATAATTCAAACTGAATAGACAGCCGTTAATATCAAAAACAACTTGAACTTCGGTTTGCACATTTTTCACAATTACATTGAAGTTATTAGTAAGTATAAATTTCTTTTGAGGATCCATTTTATTCACTCCATTTTTTACTTCTGACAACATATTTTTGATCATTTTTATTATTTTTCGGGTTCACATACAGAACTCAACAGTTGGATAGTTATCTTTTAAACCAGTGTATTTGATTTTTATTCCATCTTTAACGATCTCATCAATCATTTTATCTGTTAAGTGTTTTGTAAATCTAGGTGGAAGAAATACCTTAAACTCCTCACATTCGACTAAAATGCTCTTTCCAAACTTAGTTTTAATCTTTTCCATTTTCACAATCTTATATTCTGTATTTAATTCTAATTCTCTTAATCCAATAACCTGTTTTTGTTCAAGACTTCCAAGTTTATTTAAAAGTTCAATATGACTCGCCATCGTATTTATTATATTAAAACTTTTTAAAAATCAGTTTCTAATAGCCTCGAATTTCGTTAAGTGTCATTGATTCTGTTAACAATATCTCTTACATTTTCATCTGTTAATTCGCCATTCATGAGCTTAATTACATTAAGCTCATCTTTAAACAGCCGAATTCGATTCACCATATTTTTATAATATTCTTTCTTTGAAGCTATATTAAACCGTGTTGATAGGCCAGTGATAACAGCAGAAGCCGAAGCAAATGCAGTTGTAATAACTGAATACACTGTAACAGGAATAAATACATTGATGAACCCTGTAGAAGCTGATAATAGAATTGATAACGTAATAAGAGTAATATAAACACATTTTATTCTCTTAAACTTCCTTTTGTTTTTCATTAATAACTTCTCAAGATTTAATATAGTATCTTCAATTAACACAATTAAATTCTCACGTGGAATGTTATCTGGAATAGTCATTTTATTAAATAAGTTTTTATGATATTATCATAAAAACACTTACAAACTAAACTAATCTAATAAACATATTATATAATTGATTTATATCTTCTCAATTATTTTTTCTTTCTCAACATCATACTCTAAATTTTTCTTACCAATCATAACAACATAGCAAATTGTTTTATCTGATACATCGCTTTCAAAATTAACAGTCAGTTTCAAATTAGTTCTATCACTTACAGTTACTGATTTATGCTTGCTTGTGTTAATTACGAACATCGGCCTATTTTCTAAAAATTCCTTAGGATAATAAAACATCTCAGTATTTCCAATACTTATGTTTTGCAAAATCTAAGTTTAAAGATTCTAATGGGAAAGATTCATTTCTAGAATTACGAAAATGGATATTCTGAACTTTACAATGATCAAAATAGCTTGAATCTCTTTCTTGATTATCATTTCTATCAGTTTGGAAAAAGGCAATCACAAAATTAGGCATATCAAATTCACTTGAGTTAAATTGTGTAGTTAAATCGAATTCTAAATATTTGCCTGTAACTGATTTCTGTAAACATTGATACGTGTTGAATGAAATAGGAATCTTACCTTCTTTTAACATATTAGATCTTAACAAGGTGGCATAGTTAGGTTCATAATTAACAATAGGCATTCTTAACTCCATATTTGTAATCTTAATTTTACCTGGATGTGGTTGATCATTCTCATATGTTCCATCCTGCTTTTTTGTTTTCCAAATAGCAAATGCATTATCATCAGAACCACTTCTTTTAAATGTATATTTCAATCCTCCTTTCCACATAATATCTTTAAAATCTGAACAAAATCCTGGCAAAAGTCTTACCAAAAACACTATTTCTTCATCTGTTCTTGCCCACGTAATTCCTTCCCATCCACATTCATCATAGTGATTTGCCTCTGGTTTTAAAATCGTACATGTATTTACAGCTGTTGAAGTTAAACCAGGATAATCAATAATATCCAATATCTGACCATGCTTACTAATTTGAATTTGAGAAAACAAATGTGGGAAGAAATTATTAATAAGCGTAATATTTTGACCAGTAGTATATTCTCCATCACCATCTCTACCTCTAATTTCAAAAGTTACATAAATATCAGCATAATAAGGATGTATGAAGCCGAATATCGAATTCAATAGACCTGTTTGGCTTATTTAAATTCTCGATTGTTTTTTGATTAGGTTTAAAGGATTGTAATTCATATGATTCTATCTTATCCATATTTATTATAAAAAATATTTGTAATCGTTTTATGAATTAAGCCCATAAAAACTTAAATATAACTTCTACAAATATCCTTATTCCTATTCAACTGACTAATAATTTCTGAAAAACTATACCCATCTGTAAACATTTTTAACACTGTAATGCATAAATGTCCACAAATTACCTCGTTAAAATGTTGTATACGGCTGCTATTGTACTCTATATTATGACCAAGATATTTTACGAGTGTTTTTGGTGGATTACCTCCAAATGAATCAAACCATACTTTTTATTTCCTTTTTTCCAATAACAAATCCAATGCGTTCCTATATTTTTAGAAGTATCAAAATTAACAATTCCACACTCATTCTTCATTGGTTGTTTAGGCAATTCATCACTCATAAATACACCTCTAAAGTTTCTTATCTTAAGTTTTTTAACAAGTTGTATTAGGTCTAAATTACTTAAAGGTTTAATTTCTTCTTTTTCTTTACTGTTTTGGAGTTTACGTTTTTTGAAAGCTTACCACCTTATTTTTCTTCCATTACTAAGTTATGTCGTTTTTGTTCCTCTAATTCCATTTTATTCTTTTTTGCATCATCTACAGTCTTAGCAATAGCAGCCGCACCTCCAGCAACAGAACCTAAAGCACCTATTAAAGCTAAAATCGTTGGAATAGTAAATATAAAACCACCATAATGAACTTTATTATCATTTGCCTTCATTTCTTTGTTTATTTTCTTAAGTTGTGGTATAGAAAGAGATAGAGACATACATTGTCCTTTACTTAGTTTTGCCTCCTTTTGTTTGAGTTGTTTGTTAGTTAAAATGTGATCTATATTTAATTGTTTAAGTTCCTGATTAGGAATCGTAAATGTAAAACCTTTTAACTGCATATTTATTATATAATTAAAAGCTTTTTATGAAAAAATTCCATAAAAAGTACATATATAAACCTAAATCTAAAAAATACTTATAAACCTAAATCTAAAAAATACTTATAAACCTAATCTTACTTTCATTACTTATAAACCTAAACCAAATCTTACTTTTGTATTCATCATTAAAGCAGTTCCAAGAGCAGGTAGTTTTTCAGTTATTAAATTAGCATCTTTATCAAAAACTCTTTCCCAAGCTTTATTTTCTAATTCCTTATCTGCAATATGTCTTGATTCTGTATCTTTATTATCCCTATAGTATATATCATGTTCTTTACAAGCCTCATCTAATTTGTTAATACCTTCATCACCTCTTTCTAATCTTTCTTCTAACTTAGTCCCAGGCCCGCAAAATTCATAACCTGGAATATGCAACTCAAATGGAAGTTTATTAATCAAATCATTTACTAATCCTTTTCCATACTTTTCACTATTCCAAAATTTTGGTGGCAGCGTATTCAATATCTTTATCAAATAACCTATACCTTTTGGATCATTAGGTATAAATTGTGCAAGTTTAGAATTAATCATATCCATAATACCTACTTTCTCATTATAAAAGTTATCATTTCCAGATTTTTCTTCCCCATCAATAACAATCAAGCGATCAATCAGTTTTCTCACATCATCCATCCATATGTATTCTTTTGATAATTCGTTATATACCTTTATTCCTTCTCCAGATTTTGGTGTCTTTTTTGAAGGTGTTGTTGGTTTTATATATTCATCCCAAATAGGTTTGATAATCTCTTTATATTTTTTACCTTTACTAGAATTTTGTTTTCTTGTACTTGGATCATTATTATGAAATGCAACACTAGAATCAATTACTATTTGTTTATATTTTTCTAGATCATCATCATTATAATTTGTTGGATTATGTTTTGTCAATAATTCCCATAAACCTTCTGTTCCTGTATAATATCGATTATTAATAACTAGATCATCACCATGAATTTTAACTTCCGCATTTCCTATCATATGTATAATTTTCCCATCTTCATCATATGGTTGTATTCCAAAACTTTTATCATCTCTAGTTGCATAATATCTTGAGGCAATTTTACCCAAATGAGTTGTTGCTAAAGTTTCTATTCCTTCTACTTTATATTTAATTTGTTTTTTCATGTGTTTTATTTCTTGTGTTATGGGCGTATCACTTTCATTTATAGAACTATCATACATAGGCGGTGTTTCTAATAAGCTTGAATCCACTCTAGCACTTTTATGTACAACTGGAACTAACTCTTGAATTAGATTTTTATTTTCTTCTGCTACTTTTGATATATCTTGTCCTAAATCTTTAATTGCATCAATAACAGGCTGATCTTGTTCTTTAAATTTTTCATACTTACTTCGATTACTTTGTTTAATTTCCTTAAATCTTTTAATAAGTTCTTCTTTTAACTTAATATACTTCTTAGCTTTATTAACATCCATTTATTATATAAAAAAAATAAAAACATAACATAACATAACATAACATAACATAACATAACATATACGTTCACCTGCATTCATATACGTTTAGTTCACACTTTTATAAATTCTTTAATTTTATTTCTATATTTACCATTATTCACCTTCCTAGTCATATCTATTGTTAACAAACCATGTTCTTCACTCCAACACTTGCTACATAATAATTGTAATTTTTCAAACGACATATCAGATGCAACAAATTCATCATATATATGTTTTAAATTTACATTGTCCTGTCTAAATATACAAATAAAGTTTAAGTTGTCCCTAATTAATTGTTTTGGCACTTTAGAATATGTTTGTCCAAGATAGAAACAATTCAAACCCTTATGACGACCTCGAGTAAAATATTCTCTAACGTGATTTTGTTCTTCTAATATGAAATCATCAAATACTACTACAGAATAGTCCTCACATTCGTCTAATGGAATAATCTCTTCATTGTTTCCTTTTATTATTGCTACTGTATCTTTAATATTACGTTCTATATCTCGAAAAAGTTGTATTAAGTGTTGGTATTTAGGTTGATTTAAACTTTTAGAATATATATAAACATTTGCATATTTTAACCATTTAGGTGCTAACAAAAAATTATCAATCATTAACGTCGTTTTACCACAACCACTAGGCCCAACTATTAAACATCTTATATCATCAGGTAACAACTCTCCATTCCTCTTACTCTTCGCCGTTTCTTCTGTTAACCTTACTTTAATATCCCAATTATCCATTTTAATTATTTATTATATAATAAATGAAAGTATTTAATTTAAATGGTTATTCATCTGTATTAAACATGTCATTGCATTGCCCATTTGAAAACGATTTAGAAGTAGCTGTTGCAGGATTTTACACAACATACTTAACTCCAAACATTACAGAAAAGAACAACAAATTAACGTTTTGTAATAGTAACTCAAAATTTACAAAACAACTCATAATTCAGCCTGGTCAATATAGTTTACAAGAATTAGAAGAATATATTAAATCAAACCTTCCATACTCCACCGATGTTTTAAAAGATATTAAATTTACTGAGGATAGAAGGAAAAATAGAGTTAAAATATTTAGCCAGCAATGTAATATAACCTTAGATACCATTAATACTGTATTAGGTTTTAGTGAAAAGAACTTGACTGAAAAGATAGAACATGTTGGAGATAAGGTGCCAATGTTTCATCCGTTTGATACTATAAATATTCACTGTGATTTAGCAGAAGGTATGATTTTAAAACACAATGATACAACACACAACGAAACAGACTTAATTGCAACATTTAGAACAAATGCAGAGTTTAGAGAACCAATTATATATGAACCTAATGAAAAGATATTTTTCCCAATACATCACAATAAATTTAATAATTTCAAAGTTTCAATTAAAGATGAGAATGGTGATTTGATAGATTTTGGTGGAGCTCGTATAACTGTTTTACTTGCTGTTAAATAACTCAAATTATTATATAATAAATATGGATATTTTTGGTAATTTTAAAAGTAAGGTAAGTAATATTAGTGAAGAGCAGTTAAGGAATTTAGATAATGTGGTTAAGAATGAAGAATTTGAAAAATATAAAAGAGACACACATCAAAATTTAATGAGTCGTACAAATTTTAAATCTGAACTAAATAAAATTTTCACAACAAATTATAGATCCTGGATTGATTTTACACAAAAAAGATTAGTTAATATAACTAATGGTATTGATCAACAAGATGCTATTACGTTAAACCAGCTCGAGTCAGTGAAAAGCGATATTAACAACCAATTAGAAAGTGATAGAAACAAATTTGAAGATGTTTTAAAATCATTACAAGACACACATATAAAGAAAGATGATATTGAGGTTTTAAAAGGTGAATATATGGAAGAATTTAAAAAGACCAATAATAATGTTACTATTCTATTTAAAGCAAAAGTTCCTGTTTCAGAATTTAATCAATATAAGTCAGAAATATCATCCCTGTTAAATACACTTACAACAAAACACGATTTTCAAATGATGAAAAAGGAAACTTTTAATCTAATTATGCAAAAAGAAACTATAAATTTATTATGTCGATTGAGAACTAGAAATGTTCCAAATCCAATCTTCAGAATATTTAATCTATCTAATGATTATGAGTTTCTCTACAATGGAAAAATAATGCATATGGAATTAAGTTTGGATAGATACTTTTTAGATATATTTTTGAACAATACTTTAGTGGTAAATTTGCCATTAAACATTAAAAAGGGTGATAAAATTATGTTTCAAGCACAAAAAAATTCAGCTATGGAAGGAGGAAAATTATTGGAAGTTATTATGTATATAGAAAGAGAACCTTAATTATTTTCTTTTAATAAATAATGATGTATTGTGTTAAGTGTAAGAAATCAACAGATACAAAAATAGATAACATTAGAATAGAACAAAGAATGGAAGATATGTTAAGAAAGGTATATGTGTTGTATGTGGTACTAATAAATCCCAATTCATTAAAAACCCCGATTGACTATATGAAGGTGAAGGTATTAGAGAAGATATTATAGAAGAAATTCATAAACCATCTAGAAAAAATTATCCTAGGTTAAGTGTTATTGTTAAAGGTATAGATGATTTATGGCAAGCAGATCTTGTGGAAATGGATAGTGGTGTGTTAAAAGGTGTTTCAAAATTAAATAAAGGTTATAAGTATTTGCTAACGATTATAGATGTGTTTTCAAAATATGCATTTGCTGTTCCTGTTAAAGATAAGAGTGGTAAGAATGTTACAGAAGCATTTGAATCAGTGTTAAAAGTAAGAAAACCTAATAATTTACAAACTGATCAAGGTAAAGAGTTTTACAATAAAGAATTTGAAGATTTGATGGGAAAAAACAATATCAATCATTACTCAACATATAGTGGTAAAAAAGCTTCTGTTGTTGAAAGATTTAACAAAACACTTAAACAAAATATGTGGAAAAAATTTACTGTTCAAGGTAATTATAAGTGGTTAAAAATATTGCAAGGTTTGGTTGATGAATATAATAACAAAGTACATAGAACAATTGGTGTGAAACCTGTAGAAGTGAATAAGAAAAATGAGCATGTGATATTGAAAAAAGTGTATAAGAAAGAATATAAGTCTGTTAAGTTAAAGTATAAGATTGGTGATTATGTTCGTATAAGTAAAATTAAAGGTTTGTTTGAAAAAGGATATACACCAAATTGGTCAACAGAAGTGTTTGTTATTAATGAGGTTATACCATCTAATCCACCAACATACAAAATTAAAGATTTAAACAATGAAGAAGTTAGAGGAAGATTTTATGAACCAGAATTATTGAAAACTAAATATAAGGATGAGTATTTGTTTGAAAAAATATTGAGAAAGAAAGGTAATAAAGTGTTTGTTAAATGGTTAGGGTTTGATAATTTACATAATAGTTGGATAGATAAAGAAAATGTTGTAGTGTAAATTTAATGTGTTTAACTTTTATGAATATTTTCATACAAAGTAATAAAGTGTTTGTTAAATAATTAGGGTTTATTAAATGGTTAGGGTTTAATAATTTGCATAATAATTAAATAATTAGGGTTTATTAAATGGTTAGGGTTTAATAATTTACATAATAATTAAATAATTAGGGTTTATTAAATGGTTAGGGTTTAATAATTTGCATAATAATTAAATAAATAATTTGCATTAATAATTAAATAAATAATTTGCATAATAATTAAATAATTAGAGTTTATTAAATGGTTAGGGTTTAATAATTTGCATAATATAATATTATAAATGTTGCAGTGTAATTTAATGTGTTTAACTTTTATAAATATTTTCATAAAAGGTAATAAAGTGTTTATTAAATGGTTAGGGTTTAATAATTTGCATAATAATTAAATAAATAATTTGCATTAATAATTAAATAAATAATTTGCATAATAATTAAATAAATAATTTGCATAATAATTAAATAATTAGAGTTTATTAAATGGTTAGGGTTTAATAATTTGCATAATAATTAAATAAATAATTTGCATAATAATTGAATAATTATAGTTTATTAAATGGTTAGAGTTTAATAATTTGCATAATAATTAAATAAATAAAAATAATATATAATATTATAAATGTTGTAATGTAATTTAATTTGTTTAAACATGAAAAATATTATGAAAATGAATTTAAAAATCTGGTGAATATAAAAAACGATACAGTGTTTTTTCATATAAGGTGTGTTATTATATGGAAAAACACTGTATCATTTTTTTTATGTCGACATTAACAGCTGTATTAGAAAAATAAGTTGCTAATGTTGGTATAAAAATATTATGAAAATGAATTAAAAAATTTAGTGAATATAAAATTATGATACAGTGTTTTTCCATATAAAATGAATATGAATAATGTTAATTTTACTGGTGAGGAGATGAAGGAGATGTCAATTACAAAACTAAAACAAATATGTAAAGTCAAGAAAATCCGCGGCTATAGTTATTTAAATAAGAGTGAATTAATCAAAAAAATCGAACAATACCAAAATGAACCAGATGAATTGAAAGTTATATACACAATGAAAGTTGATGAACTAAAAAAACATTGTAAAAGGAAGGGGATAAAAGGTTATTCTAAATTAAGAAAGGCTGAACTTATTGACCGTATTATAAAATATGAAGATGAACAAAACAGATCACAAATTAGAAACATATTTCCATTTAAACAAGATGTTTTTGAAGAATCGAAACCACAACGAATACCAATTAAAGTACAAACAAAGGAAACAGCAATACAGAAACGATTACAAACTATCACAATTGAAAACATAGGAGGATATAAAGATCCAGTGAAGTTTTTAAATATAAGTGGGAAAGTAGTTATTAACAAAATCAAGGAAGAATTAAAGCACCATCCATTAAAAGTCAACCTTGTATTCATTTGTGATTATATTAAAGATAAAGAAGTACAAGAACGCAATTTTAAAACTATGAATGAAAGAATATTACAATCAACTGACTTAGATGAATATATAACCTATGCTAAACAAAAACTATGTAGAGAGATGAAGGAATTTCAAGGTAGAGGATCAGGATGGACATTGCACCAAATTAAACATTTAGAAATCAGACTAAATAAATATGTACCATTACGAGCTTCTTCCTATATTGACCTTCCTAAACCAATTAAAGATAAAAAAGCAGTGATTAATGTTCAAAATAAAGATAATAAATGTTTCTTATATTCTATTGCATGTTATTTAAAACCTATAGATCACCAATCACATCCTCAACGGCCTTCAAACTATACAGAAATTGTGGATGAATTACAAGAGAAATATTGTAAGGGTATTGAATTTCCTGTACAATTAAAAGATATAGTAAAGTTTGAAAAAAGAAGTAACATATCCATTAACGTGTATACCTATGATGATGAATATAATATATACCCACATCAAATAACAAAAAATAAGCAGGATAAACACATCAATTTATTATATGTAAAAGATGAAAATAATGATCACTTTTGTTGGATAAAGGATTTATCAAGATTAATAAGAAGTCAAGTAACAAAGCATAAGGAAAAATTATACTTTTGTGATAGGTGTTTAACAAGACATTTTAGAAATGAGATATAATTACAAGAACATGAACTATATTGTAAGGAGCATGAATCTGTTAGAATAGAACTTCCAAAACCATATAACAATCAAATACAATTTCAAAATTATAATAGATCATTGAGGGTACCATTTGCGATATATGCCGATTTTGAATGCTTGTTATGTAAAATGGATGTAGACCATAATTGTTCTAAAACTGTGAAGTATCAAAAGCATTTACCAATGAGTTTCTGTTATTATATTAAATACTCAAATGGTGTGTATAAACGTCCTGTTAGTTATATTGGTTTAGATGCTGGAAAGGTGTTTGTGGAGAAGTTAAAACAAGAAGCAATAGAAATAAAGAAAATATATAACAAAAGAGTTGAAATGAATAACCTAACTAAAGATGAGGAAGAGTTATATAATAATTCCAATAGTTGCCATATATGTGAGAAAAACTTGAATGATTTACCACCCGCAATTGAAAAACAAATAAATGTGTTAAATAAGAAAATAAAATTCGCTAAAAATAATGATAGCATGGTTGAAAAATTAGAAGAATGGAAACATGAATTAGGTAAATGTTTGAAAAATATAAATATAAATAAAGCAAAAGTAAGAGATCATGATCATTTAACTGGAAAGTTTAGAGGTGCAGCTCACAGTTATTGTAACTTAAGCTATCGAAATCCTAATTTCATTCCAGTATTTATTCACAATTTAAGTGGTTATGATACTCACCTATTTGTTAAAGAACTTGCTTATGATAAGAATGAAATAAAACTAATTGCAAACAATGAAGAAAAATATATAACATACTCGAAATATGTGAAGGTTGATAAAAAGAATGGAATTAATTTACGATTTCTAGATTCATTTAGGTTTATGTCAAGGGGTTTAGCAGAACTAGCAAATAACCTTACAAAAGAACAATATAGAGAAACGTCAAAGTATTTCACTTATGATTTATTAGATATAGTAATTAAAAAAGGTGTGTACCCATATGATTATATTGACTCAATTGAAAGATTAGAAGAAACAAAACTACCTTCAAAAGAAATGTTCTTTAATAAACTTACTAACACCTACATCAGTGATGAAGATTATGAGCATGCGAAAAATGTTTGGAAGTCATTCAATATTAAAAATCTAGGTGAATATACAGAACTTTATAACAAGACAGATGTATTAATATTAGCCGATGTATTTGAAAATTTTAGAGATGTGTGTTTAAAGGCATATGGTTTAGATCCTGCTTGGTATTTCACTGCTCCTGGTTTATCGTGGGATTCAATGTTAAAGGTGACTAAAATCGAACTAGAAATGTTAACTGACTATGACAAAATATTAATGATTGAAAAAGGTATAAGAGGTGGAATTTCACAATGTAGTAAGAGGTATGTAAAAGCAAATAATAAGTATATGAAAAGTTATAATAAAGATGAACTTTCAAAGTATTTAACTTATCTAGATGCAAATAATTTATATGGATGGGCAATGAGTCAATACATGCCTTACAAAGACTTTAAATGGGTTCAACCTTACATAAAGATAATGAATATTCCAGATAATTCAGAAACTGGTTACATATTAGAAGTTGATTTAGAATATCCAGAATACTTACATGATAAACATACAGATCTACCATTAGCTCCAGAAAATATGTGCCCACCAGGATCGAAACAATCAAAATTATTAACAACGCTTTACAATAAAGAAAGATATGTTATTCACTATAGAAATTTAAAATTATATATGTCACTTGGAATGATATTAAAGAAAATTCACCGAGTATTAGAGTTCAAGCAATCAAACTGGTTAAAGGAATATATTGATCTAAATACAAATATGAGAACACAAGCTAAGAATAATTTCGAGAAAGATTTTTACAAGTTAATGAATAATAGTGTATTTGGTAAAACAATGGAAAACATTAGAAAGAGGCCATCTATTACCTTAGAATGTGATCCAATGAGGGTGGAAAAGTTAATAGCGAAACCAAACTTTGATTATAGAACAATATTTACTGAAGATTTGTGTGCGATACATATGAAAAAGAAAAATTGACCTTCAACAAACCTATATATGTTGGTATGAGTGTGTTAGATTTATCAAAACTATTAATGTATGACTTCCATTACAACATTATGAAACGTAAATATGATATTGATATAAACTTATGTTATACGGATACTGATAGTTTTATATATGAAATTGGGACAGATGACTTCTACAAAGACTTAAATGAAATGATTGATTTATTTGATACAAGTGATTATGGAAAGGATAATCAATATGGAATACCATTAGTAAACAAAAAAGTATTAGGAAAGATGAAGGATGAAAACAATGGTAAAATAATGACAGAATTTATTGGGTTAAGGTCGAAAATGTATGCCTTTAAAGTTGAAAATAAAGAGGAGAAAAAAGCAAAAGGAATAACAAAATGTGTAGTAGCAAAAGAGTTACAATTTGATGATTATAAGCAAACCCTATTCAATGATGTGAAAACATATAAAAATATAAATCTAATTCGAAGTTGTAAGCATGATGTGTATACCATAGCTGTAAATAAATTAGCTTTAGATTCGAATGATGATAAAAGATATATATTAGAGGGTGGTATAAGTACATTAGCTTGGGGGCATTATAAGATATAGTTAAAATGTATTTATGTGTAGTTTAGTTTTAAGCCATATTTAATTAACTTTATGTATAGTTTAGTTTTAGGTCATATTTAATTAACTTTTATGTATAGTTTAGTTTTAGGTCATATTTAATTAACTTTTATGTATAGTGTAGTTTTAGGTCATATTTAATTAACTTTTATGTATAGTTTAGTTTTAGGTAAATTTAATTAACTTTTATGTATAGTTTAGTTTTAGGTAAATTTAATTAACTTTTATGTATAGTTTAGTTTTAGGTCATATTTAATTAACTTTTATGTATAGTTTAGTTTTAGGTCATATTTAATTAACTTTTATGTATAGTTTAGTTTTAGGTAAATTTAATTAACTTTTATGTATAGTTTAGTTTTAGGTAAATTTAATTAACTTTTATGTATAGTTTAGTTTTAGGTAAATTTAATTAACTTTTATGTATAGTTTAGTTTTAGGTCATATTTAATTAACTTTTATGTATAGTTTAGTTTTAGGTCATATTTAATTAACTTTTATGTATAGTTTAGTTTTAGGTAAATTTAATTAACTTTTATGTATAGTTTAGTTTTAGGTAAATTTAATTAACTTTTATGTATAGTTTAGTTTTAGGTCATATTTAATTAACTTTTATGTATAGTTTAGTTTTAGGTCATATTTAATTAACTTTTATGTATAGTTTAGTTTTAGGTCATATTTAATTAACTTTTATGTATAGTTTAGTTTTAGGTCATATTTAATTAACTTTTATGTATAGTTTAGTTTTAGGTCATATTTAATTAACTTTTATGTATAGTTTAGTTTTAGGTCATATTTATATCTTTTAAGTCATAAAAGTTGTTTTTGTAATTTTATCCTTAGACATAGACAACCAGTAACGCGTTAGAAAAAAATTATAAAAAATAGAAACCATTTGACTTTTGAATTTTGAAAATCGGTTAATTAGGGGCCGAGGTATTAAATAATAACATTATTTGGGGGTAAAACTATCAGTGTTGCCAACTCACTTTTAACAATTATCATATTTATTAGTAGTGGGGTGAATTCATCCCGATATGTTTTAAAGCGATATCTTGAAAAATTAAAATCCTGGAACGTTCCGAAAAAATATACTGAGTTGGCAACCCTTATATGACGTAATCTAACAGGCATTATACAACGTCATCAGTATACAGCTCCATCTCTCACGAGTGCTAGCTAAAAAGTTCTGTTGAAGGAAGAGACTAATACATATATATGTATGTTGGTGTGGGAAGAAGGAAAAAGAAAGAGACTATAAATCTCATGTACATATATGATCATGCTTCTCTCAAGCAAACTGAATTGTAAATGTGTGTGTGTGTGCACAAACCTTCTGTGTTGGGTTGTATAAATACAGGCGGCAAAATGCTAAATTCGTTATTTTTTATCCGATTTCAAAAATTCAAACGGTATATAAAAGAGTATGTATCAGAGTTTAAAATGCAATTGTTTATTCTTGTTAAATGTTGTTAGATTTAGTGATTTTTTTGTTTTTGTAACCAAATTTAGTGATTTTTTCTTTGTTACCAGATTTAATGATTTTTGAAGTCAAAGCCGGTTATAACCAGATTTTGTAACTAGATTTAGTGATTTTTGAAGTCAAAACCGGTTATAACCAGATTTTGTAACTAGATTTAGTGATTTTTTTGTTTTTGTAACTAGATTTAGTGATTTTTTTGGACTAGATTTAGTGATAGAATGTATTAGAAGTTATTATGAGTAAGATAGAAGTTATTTGAGATGTGATAGAAATTATTTGGGAAATAGGGAGTGCGGTAGAAATTGTTAGGGGTAGTTTAGAAGTTATTTGGAGGTAGGGGATGCGCTATTGTTATTAGAAGTGCGCTATTATTATTGATGGTGTGCTAGATTGTTATTGGAAATGATGAGGTGGCGCAGAATCCCCATCCCACCCCTACTGATAATAATTGCCACTCCCCTTCCTCCCCTTTTGCTTCGAATTTCGAAAAATTCTTCTTTTAGTGGGACCTTACATTACAAATCATATACCCTTTCTAAATTTCAAGTTTCTAGCTTAAATGGTTTGGCCTAAGCGTTGATCAACCAACCACTCAGAACTTGTTCTCTTACATAGAATAATAAGCAAATTAATGACAAAAGTATTCTTACAAAAGCAGCATGGCAAAGAACTCATATACTGTGTTAAAACATGTAGATATTCATTCATTTGGTAAAATTCCTAAAACTAAGAAGGGCCGCGGTGGCTCAGTGGTAGAGCGTTCACCTCTGGTGCTTGGGGTTCCGGGTTCGATTCCAGCTCAGGCCAAGTGAACTTTATGGTGGACAAACACCGTGTGCGTGGATTATCTCGCGGTTCTCCCGTTTCCTCCCACTTTCTTCATTACACCATTTCATTCATTACTCATTATCACCGTGTCCTTTAGCCTAACCGTAGGACGTGAAACTCAAAGATTTCATTTCATTTTTTCCTTAAACTAAGGGCATGAGCTTAGTGTACGCGCCTTTAGAGTGGGAGACCCGTATTTGATTCCAGGTAGTAACTCATGTGGTTCGGATTCCACGTTAATCAGCAGGTCTACGTCTCATATAGCCTCGCTGCTGAACGGGACGTTAAACTCAAAATCAGCTCAGCTCAGCTAAGGGCATAAGCAGGGTGAACCTACGGCTTTTTGGGTTCAACCAGAGATGACAACGTCACTCCCCTATTGTTTTACAATTGCTGTAAATCTTCCTTCTTTGGGAATGAACGGAACTTGACATTCTCTTCGCCAACTTTTCTACTTCGTGTGTTCATTTTAAAGCCGTACACACTAGATGAGGGCATTGTTAAAGTTTTCAAAGTCAATGTAACAAATACAGATGATTCTATTTACACAATATATATACAGTACAAAATACACAATAATATTCCATATAGAAAATGTCATACACAACAGTATATAGCAAATTCATCAAATGTTTAAAAAAAACAAAGAAAACGTATATCGTCAACACAAATGAAACAAACAATCTGTCACTGAAAGAGTGCGAAAATGTTATCTTCTTCGAAGGATCACTGATTTTGTGTCGAAGGTAACGTCAGGCGAAAAGACAGGCTGCGCGTGGGTTCGGAAAATATGTTTGGCAACATTGCTCTTGGTCAAGTGGCCTATTGCTTTTGCCATTAGGTATTTGCCCTTAAGCTATACAGAGAGCTGTGTGCGTTCTTTGTCACTCCCTCTCTGCCTCTAGCTGCTTGCGAGAATATTATTTGCTTTTTATGGATTGGGATAAGGGGTAAAACTCCTTGCACACCTTGGGAGAGTGGAAGGGTGTAGTAACATATAAAATGATCGAAAAAAGACGACCGATGTTAATGCAGAGTTCATAGTTTTGAGGTCGCTGAGATGGTTAAGCGTAATGCGATCAGTCATTTTCTGTTAGTAGTTTCTTCATATACGTCTTCCAAGTTAACAAACCTTGACTTATCTGCGTACAGTAGTTGGTTAGTGTATCCCCGATTGCTATTTTTACTTTTTCCACCATCATCTCATACCCTACAGTATTTTTATGCTTTAAAAAGCTTGATTCTATCAATTCGTTAAACAACAATGTTTTTTTTCTAATCATGTTATTTAGTATTATCCTCTTCATTCTAATTAATTTAAATATTTCCAATAATTAAGAATTTTGACTTTAAAAATGCAGGGGCGATCGTCCCCCCAGAAAAATAAACTTTCTTATTTTATATATAAATAAAACCCATCCCAGAGTTTGAAGCTCTTAAGAGTAGCTCTAAGTAGCAGTATTACAACCCACCGCCCCCCAAAACTCCGTTCTGGATCCACCCTGAAAAAATGTCATTGTCATAACCCGAAGGGAAAACTTATAATAAATTGAAATAATAGATTTAGAAAAGCGACAGAAATAATGAATTAAACTATTAGTTGACTCTTAGAAGTATAGTAGATATAGTTCTAAATCCAAGTAGAAGATTGGATTTAGAACACTCGTACACGTACTCTTTGCTTCATGAAAATAAACATTTTACAAAAACAATTACAGGAAAGTAATTTGATGACATTTACTGAACGAATGTAAGTTAGTGGTTAACATTGACGCTTACTAATTGGGAGTCTCCAGGTTCAGACTTCTATACGAGGCATCCTGACTAGTGAATTTGCAGTACCACTGGGGGAATGCCGGGATACTTTTAATACATAAGCTTTGACAAATTTTCTTGAAAACTTTGTTCTTTTATTGTTAATGTTTCAGTGTGAAATAGCATTTTGCTGCATGGAAAACATTTTTAGTAAATAAAATATAGTAGAAGAATGGTTAGTATAAGGGACTCCTAGTTATATGGCCTAAGTTCAAATCCCGACTGTTCTTATTGATTTTTTTCTCTTAGCTACGGTCACATGTTGCATTGCGGAAGTTCAATTTTGAATTAAATGTAGTCGCAGCTAGTTTAAACGGAGATTATTTTCAAATATATTTGCTATTACATGCTTTTGTCTTATTTGCGATGTATCAACTTTGACATTAGATCTTACAACTTTAATGTAACTCATTTCTCTACGTCATATCATGATGAATGTTTTCACAACAATAGTCGGACGGTAATACAAAATTCTATTGTTACTGTAATATATGTATACATATTTAGAAAGTTTTGACTCAGAAAAATGTACAGTTGAACGCACGATACAACGTGGAGTCCTGGAGGAATTGCAAACGAATGTAGTATACATATAAATTTCACTCTGAACAATTTACCCCTAAAAAAACTTTCAATCCCTGAAATAAATTCATGCCTACCCCCTGTAAAGCAGTGAGAATTTTATGGATTGATCAGTTGCTAATGCCTCCCTGAGCAACGACAGTTCCCCAGAAATCATATATCTAATAAGTCGCCATGTGACATCAGTATTTGTGCATTACCACTTTTCCCTCTCAGTGTATTGAAATCTAAGTCAAAGGAATTGTTCGGAAATCTTCATCCGTTCTCTCCTCTGAACCCATGCCAATAAGGCCGACCTTAATCATATACCACATCTGGAAAATTACCATTTATGTCAATGATCCCGAAAATTATGTATTTATTCGACACAAATATAGGATGTTTTCTTTTTCTTTCTTTCTTTCTTTTCTTTTTTGCCTGTCACCCTCCCACTCTGGCCTCCATACCAAACAAGGCTTAACTTGAACTTAACCAGCGTCAACAGCGTCACCATTCATCTTTGCGACCACAAAAACTATGATTTCGACATTAATATTGTTCGTATTTGACTAATTTTGCATGGTATTTCCCCCTTATTAGGATGGCTTCAGTGTGTCGCCCCCACAACTATGGAAGAATTTCAACAAACTTAAGTATAACTATAACTTATAAATCACCATCTGTAAAACAAATGTGTGGGATATCTTTTTCGGAGGGGAACACGTTAACTACTTTTTCAATATCAACGTGGTGGATTTTTTCGCTTTCCATGCTAAAGATTGCAAAAGCTCAACTTTATCTGTACCATTGTGCTATGAATATAGATTTTAATGGCACTCAGTTTACAGAATGCTCGCTTAGGAGTGATCTCGTCACAGGAAAAGTGAGATACAGTTATATATGAGTAGGGGTCTAAACAAATACGGAACACTATTAGCAATGACACTACAAGAATTGAGTTTTCGCAATATAGAGGGATAGTATTTTACTCGAATGTGAAAGAAATCGTTGTATAAATTGTCCCTTCCCCTCCTTTCTAAGCTACAATACGTATCTAATAATGTTAAATTAAAATATATGCATCGAGTTTAATATCCTTAACTTTAAGGTCTTCTGAGTTAAGCAAATAAATAAACTTGCCGCTAACGAAGAATAAAGCCTTGGGCTTTAATGGTATCGGGAATGTCATTATTCACTTCAGCCACCCCGAAAACTATTGAATAGGTGTAGCGCCCCAGAGGGCCCTAATCCCTGGAAAGCCACAGCCAAGTTCAACGCCCAGTGCCGGAGCACCGAGTTAATAATTAGATAAAAGGGGTCGCCACTTGTGAACTACTAAGAACACAGGAATAAGGTAAAAAACCAACATGAAAGTAAGAAAGAATAAACCTACACCAAACAAAACTTGAGAATAAACTAAATAAAATGCAACGACAAACGAATCCAACTTAGGCGAGACTGCTGCATGTACACTCTACGAGTGTACAGAAAGCAGCCCTTTTCTTGTGTTGTAATCTTCTTACCTGTCAACAAACTAAAGCTTCAATTGAAGAAAATACATTTATGAGGTTTGGCTTCTTTAGAGATAAAGGGTGGGATTATAGGAGTTATGAAGTTTATTTCATTATATCTTTTAACATATGAAACACTCAATAACAATTGCGTACACAGAAGTGAGGTAGTGCTATTTACTTGCACACAAAAAATGAAATAAAAATAAAGTAAAGCTCATATGGCTAGTGACCTTGTACGCCTATGAACCAAAACATATTTACAATGTATAACAAGAATATCAAACATACTGACTGGATAACCCAAATGTACAAATAGCACACAAATAAAATAGACTGATTAACTTACCATGGTTCTGATACACGTTTACATAACCTAGCTTGAGTACTCTTTAGTTCGAAACCACGACTAGTCGGGTGGACATATGATTACCTAGATTATTATTATTAAATATGATACGTAACTTTATTTGACACAAAAGACAGATTAACTTCCTATTATTGAAAGAAACATCATGCTTTATTGATATTACTCGTGTTGGATATGAAATTCAAGAACGCAGACAGTAAACGGACAAGTGCCTGTAATGGCTGTAATTAACATTGCAACTTAATATAAGACAAACCCATGTAATCTGTATTCCGTTCCTTAAGACGTTACTAGCCCGAGAACGTGGTTGGGACACCTTAGGCAGAGATTAAATAGAAAGAACTTGAGAAAGGACAAGATGACTTCATCAACGAATTAGGTTAGCTGTGAAATAGCTAACTGGACACAAGAGGACAAAAGAGGAACAAATCTATGCTAGGTGGACAAGCAAACTTTAAATGACTGAAATGCACTCGTAGCTTAAAATAGATAAACCAAAAGACAATTAATGACACTGTGCATCGTCTCACTCATAAAACACTTGTAAAGTGATGAAATTGCATATTAAGTGACTACAATTATCTGCAATAACAATACTTCAATAGCTTACGTGCAGGTTCACAAACGGATGCAAGTCATACACAATCTAAAAATCACTGGAAATATCGGTGATTCAATCATAACCTCCGTACGAAGCGGAGCGACTGGCCAGCTACGAGGGCAGGCTAATGCGAAAAGTTTCGTTGCAATTTTCCATGTACTTTACACATACCTGACATACTGTTACTAGCACTTATAATTTTTCGTGATCAAAGGTTTGGAAGAGTCGGTGCCCACCCAACCGTTTTCTAGTGGAAAAGTCGAAAAACCATATCCTCATTTTAAGTCTGCAATATCTCTTCAAAATTTCATTCATTTCCGTTCGCTTCTTCTTGCCATTGGGACGTCAATTTTCAAAATTTTGGGTGGAGGATTTAGCCCCTAGAAATGTTCTTCCTCAAAACAAAAGACTCGTGTTCGTTTATTTTTCCGCGTTGTCCACAAGGTTATGTTGCAATTCTTCATGTCCTTTACACATATCTGACATATTGCTATTAGCACTTTTGATATTCCATGATCAAATGTTGAAAGGGGTCCGTGCCCCACCTAACCATGTTTTACAGGAAAATACGAAACCCGTATTACTTCATTGTATATCTACAATATCTGCCCAAAATTTCATTCAATGCGGTTCACTTCTTCTTGCCTTTCGGACGTCAACTGTCAAAATTTTTGGTTGGGTTCTTTTGAACATAAAACCATTTTTCCGCAGAAAATAAAAACCCGTATTGCTTTATTTTTTGCGTATTGTAAATACAAAATGTTTCGTTGCAATTCTTCATGTCCTTTACACACATATGACACACTGTTACTAGAACTTTTGATATTCCGTGATCAAATGTTTGAAGTGGGCCGTGACCCACCAAACTGTTTCCTCCGGGAAAATACAAAACCCGTATCCTCATCTTACGTTTGAAATATCTGTGCACAATTTCATTCACTTCGGTTCACTTCTTCTTGCCTTTGGAGTCAACTTTCAAATTTTTGGATGGGGGCTTTTGAACAGGGTTTGCCCAAGCGGGCCCAGCCCGAAAAAAAACGCGGTGGTTTTTCGGGTTGGACCCACCAGAAAAAACTCACTTTAAAACGCATCTGGGTTTTTGACCTATTTGTTAGTATATTATTGATACAACTAAGATGATCACATTATAAGTGATTTTTATCAGATTTTAGACTTTCCTTGGGCGAATTAGAGGCTTTCACGTTAAGGTATACAACAACATTCAACATAGGACCTTTATAAAGTTCTGAATGCACTAAACGAATTTTAAAAAAACTTACCTTTGTTTGAGTTAGTTATGGAACAAATTATTGTATGGATTACGCTTATAGCCTATTTGAAGTAAAATAAGCAATTTTGTACTTTAAATAATATTTTCCGTGAATAGTATGCTCGTCGACGTGGCGACACCGAGGGACATTATCACTCATACGCTTGACGAGTTTAAGGTCATAGGTGCCGGTACTAATAGTACATATGTAAATACATTAGTAAAACTATTAGTATAATTTCTTACCTTTGATGTAAAATACTAGATTCTTCAACTAAAATTTGATTTTCCAACAACAGTAGTTTAGTTCAGTCATTAGTTACTACTCTTCAAACAAGCACTCTGTAGAATCAACACCAGCAATAGCGTAAAAATTCTTGTCAAATTTAAGAATCTTAATGCTCGGGGTTCCGAAGACTATGTAACGCTTACTATTTCAAGTGCTGAGTTCAAATTTCCGTACTAGTGGAAGTTTTGATGTACACGCCGTGAAAGAAGTGCTCGGGAAATTCCCGAATTAAACGCAGAAGAATCGGAAATGAATACTTCAACAATAAAACTATTTATTTTACGCTTAAGCCTGCCATACGTTCCGAAAAAAGGGAATGTCCCGTTTTTGAGCCCGAGTGTCCCGCGTCCCTGTAAATTTAGTCGGGACAGGAAAATGTCCCGTATTTAACTCCGTTCCATTTCTGCTATCAACATCAGCTTATTCGAAAAGTGAAAAACAAAAATTCTGATATTGGCTGGGAATCCTGTAATTGGTGAATAAACAGTACACTGTTGCATCTAACAGTTTCGAGGAAGTTATAACACCACCCTGTTCGACTTGATAGCGAGCGAAATTTGCAATGCTACTTTTTCCTTTGCACTTGATGGAGACTTGGATACTCTCCGGAACATAAAAAAGATGGCTTTGAGTGTTTCTACATTTACAAACACAGAAAAGATGACTAACCTTTTCTTCAGCAACACATTAGATAAGTTAACAAGAATAATAATCTTTTACAAAGGCTAGGGGCACAGAATTGTGCTTTGGTCCACGTCTTAGAAAAATGTAAATCTGGTCCTGACAATTACACACGACACAAGGAGAAAAATCAGCTTTTCATCAGATTAAACTGACGATCGTAATTTTGGCAGATACAGCAATGTAAATAAATATTGCTCAACGCGCGAAAAATATTGAAAGTAGATTGTACCACTGATATTAATAATCTGCATATTGTTTTCCTGTAGATCATTTTTATAGTACATCTTAAGTTTTTAGGCATCTTCAGTCTGTACAATTAATTGCAGGGTACGAACAGAGGAAAGCAGCTGCTGCTTAGTGAACTTTCGCCTATTATATTATTGAAAAGAAATGAAATGAAATCTTTTAGTTTTATTCTCACGGTTATGCCTGCTATGCTCAAGGTGACGGTGATAATGAGAAATGAATGGAATGACGGAATGAAGAAAGTGGAAGGAAACGAGAATCCCGAAAAAACCCACGAACAAGGTGTTTGTCCACTACAAAGCTCACTTGGCGCGAGCTGGGATCGAACTAGGAACACCATTGACTAGAGGTGAACGCTCTACTGACCCACCGGCTCACTGAGCCACCGCGGCCTATTATACTTTTGTTCATTATTAGACTACAGTTCATTGCATTGTTGGAAACTTGAGGAAGGGGGGATCTGAGGTGTCCCGTATCCTCATGGAGAAAATTTGGCAGATTTATTTACGCTGGAGGATGTTAATTTCATCTAAGTCATTTTAAAACATTATTTATTTTATACAACATGAATTGTATCTTTGTTGTAGATTAATAGACCCCTTTTGGTATTCATATTTGGCGAACGTCAGTCAGCCTTCTGGCTGACTTGATCTACATTTGTTCGTTTGTCTGTCGAGCTCCTTCAGGGCTATGCGGTTAGTGTACGCGCCTTCGGCGTGGGATCCGGGTTTGCTTCCCGGAGGGAGCTCATGTGGTTCGGATTCCACGTTAATCAGTGTGTCCCGTCTCATATAGCCTCGCTGCTGAAAGGGACTTTAAACACAAAATCAACTCAACTCGTTTGTCTGCCTCTACCACACGCACTACAAGGTACAACTTTCGGCCTTTTAAGTTAAAATTTTCAGAATACAAGCACGAGACACTCTAAATTTCCTGTATAGACTTTGGCGGCATACCAAGGTAAAATATCAAAATGGCGGCCATTTTTTCAAAACAGCAAGTATCCACGCTACGAAGCGCAATTTTCAGTCTTTTAAATTAAAATTTTGACAGTGGAAGCACGAGATATGTTGAATTTGCTGTATAGATTTTCTCGGCGATCGAATGTAAAATTTTAAAATGGCGGTAATTTTTTCAAAACAGCAGTAAGTAGAAAATTGTTGCAAGTTGTGACAATGACAATCTTGAAATATAAATCACATTTTAACACTTTTACCCCAAAGACATTGAAATATTTCGAAAAAACTCGATTAAACCGGAAAAAAACAATTAAACCCGAAAATACACGAAAAGACCCATATGGGCCCAGGAGGGTTGGGCTTTTTCAAAAAAGCCCGGGTTTTTTCAAACACTGTTTTAGAACCCTTAAACCTTTTTTCCGGGAAACATAAAAACCCGTATTCTTTTTTCTTTTTGCGTTTTGTCCATACACAAAGTTATGTTGCAATTCTTCATGTCCTTTAAACACAACTGACATACTGTTCTAGCACTTTTGATTATTCGTGATCAAAGATTTCGAGGGATCTGCGCCCCACCCACCCTTTTTTCCAGGAATATACTACACCCGTATTCCCTCATTTTATGTCTACGATATCTGTGCGCAACTTCATTCAATTTTTTTCACTTCTTTTTTTGCCTTTCGGGCGTCAACTTTCAAAATTTTGGGTGGGAGTTTCGGCCCCCTAAAACCGTTTTTCTGCAGAAAATAAAAAACAGTATTCGTTTATATTTTGCGTATTGTCCATACACAAAGTTATGTTGCAATTCTCCATGTCCTTTACACACATCTGACATACTATTACTAGCATATTTGATATTTTGTGATCAAAGGTTTGGACGGGTTCGTGCCCCTCCGTCCTTTTTTTTTCAGGAAAATACGAAACCCGTTTTTTTTCTCATTTTACGTCTACAATATCTGTGCACAATATCATTTACTTCGGTTCACTTCCTTTTGACTTTTGGGAGTCAACTTTCAAAATTTTGGGTTGTGGCTTTTGCCCCTAAAACCGTTTTTCCGCAGAAAATAAAGAAACGTATTCGTTTGTTTTTTGCGTGTTCTACATACGTAAAGTTTCGCTGCAATTGTTCATTTTCTTTAAACACATCTGACATACTCTTAGCAGCAATTTTGATATTTAGTGATCAAATGGAGGGGGGTTTGTATGGAGGGGACCGTGCCCCATCCAACAGTTTTTTCCATTAAAATACGAATCCCGTATTCACTCATTTTACGTCTGCAATATCTGTGCACAATTTCGCTCACTTCGGTTCAGTAGTTCTTGCCTTTCTGGTGTCAACTTTGAAAATTTTGGGTGGAGCTTTTATATTAAACTTTTACATTATACTCTTTTTCTCTCTTAAACTCTTTTTCTTTTTTATAAGATTCTTTTTTAGGGGTGAAGGGGAGAAATGGTTTCCTCTGATATCTGTTTTTTGCCATTCATCTTGTTTGAACTGCTTAAGTAAGATCATTTTGTAACTTTTGATGTCATCCAACTCTGTCTCGATAATAATATTGTCATTATTAACAATTTGTTTTATTCTCTTATTTGAAGTTTGCTACACTGATATATTTGTTACAAAAATGGGGTTTGGCCCAACCCCTTTCGAATTCGCAACCAACCCAACCGCTGAGATTTTTGGGTTGCCTGTTATTGCAGGAAAAGGAGAATTGTAGGTGGTAATGCACTTTTGGAGTCGTGTATACAATTGCTTCGCCATTTTCTTAAAAAGACGTAACCTCTATAACTTCTCTTATTAGCATTTTATAAATGTCGGAGTAAATTGCGTATAAAGTATCATTATTATTTGCTATAAAATATAAAATTAAGGATGTTAAAATTACATACTTCTATTTGATGCAGCCGAAACTATTTACATATTATGTGATTTTCCTGAGTAATTGCTGTTTTGTTACAAAGAGACAAAGAGATATTTCTCATTAACTAAATAGATAAGCAAAGCCCTGTGCATTCTGTTTTGTGCTCATGATATCGATTAATGGTTCGTCAAAAAAAGTTATATTTACATCAATCGATCAGTTGGAAATGGCGTATTTCACTATATAATTTAAGTGATATTGGAAGGTTACAACAACCGGTCGCAAATAAATATACTGACCATTATTCAAATAAAGAAAAATATGTCTTGAACAACCTTTCTTGTTTGTTTTATTTTCTCATCAAGATATTACTTTCCTGCCATCATAAAGTCGCGTGAGAGGATAGGGCCAAGGTGAGCTGTGGCTGACTTGCGCAGCATTTTTCCTTGTTATTTGCAACAACCTGTTGCCAGGCAACATAAGTAGGAACAAAACAAACTACTAACCAAGTTACTGCTTACGTGAAGTAAAGATATTTTTGTGCTCGATTGCATGCGAAGAGAAACATCAGTTGAAATAGAGGAAAGAAAGAAAGATACTAACAAATTTATTCTTGTGAACAGTAAGATATTAACGTATTTATAGTGAAAACTTAGACTATGGGTAAGAAAGACAAGTTGCGTCTAATTCCGGAACAAGACAAACGAATTTGTGGCACAATTTGTCTGTGTCAATTAACTGTGGTTCTCAGTAGTGTCGCAATCGTTTACTTGACATTTGCTATATATTTGCCTTCAACGAGAGCTTTCAATTCGGGGATTGACCCAGTGCCTGTTATGTGTCAAACTACAAATGCAACAAAGGTGCGTACTTGTACATGGAGTTCTTGTGGTGAATGGTGTCTTTCTAAATCAAATCAAGCATGTACTCAGATATTAGTTAACGTGCGCAGAAACGGATCTGATTTGATATTTGAGGACTGCGAATCCGTTAGTTTACACAAATGCCCTCCAATCAAAATAGAAAATTTACCGATTTCCAACTGTAATGAAGCCTCATCATGTTCTAGTCTGACAGGCATATTCTATTGTCCAAGACGCATATGCTACAATCTAACAGGAAATTTCACCTGTCGTTATGAAACGTCACATCACGTTTTGGACAGTGACAAGGATAACGAATACATGGAAGGACATTTTGAATGTAATAAATCATATTGCAGGAAATTCACCAAATTTTTCGGTTGTGACCGAAAGTGTCAGAATATTACAACAAAAGGTAAGAATGTCTTTCTTAGGTATGAAAATGATCTCTATACTGGAAATTGTGCGCGTGCCGTCATGCAAAGAAATGGAACACTAGTATGGCAACCTTTAGAAAATCGCATCCTTATGGTTTCATGCTTAACAGTATCACACGACAGAGTTGCACACCAACTTCAAGCAGTTGATTGCATCAATGGAACTTCAATTGAAACGAAAAATATTCCAGGGCCCACCATGAACTTTACTGAACTTTGGAACGTCTTTGATAATAGTGAAGATCGTACGGGCATTGAAAACAGTGAATACATGGCCATGCAATCAACGTTAACTATATTTAACGAAACAAAACTACGAATTAATCTTGAAGGTTGTGTCAACACATTACGTGGCGAGTGCAAAGTGTTCAATAGTACTTACGGCAAGGATGGAGACAACAATACTGCACCATCTCGCTTTCCCTGTTTTCATAATCCCGAAAACCCTGAATTCGTGATCACACGTTTCGATCTGGAGAAGACAAGGAAAGAGCTATTAATTGCAGCTGTGATTCCTATAAGTTTCTTTGCACTTTCATTTGTTACTCTTCTCATGTGTACACACTCTGTTAAAGTTGGAGATGATTCCAAAATGAGATGTAAATACTGTGGATCAAATGAAGAGCATCAAGAAAATCGCCAAGTGACAGGGGACAGAGTAATGACTTTGTAGATTATTAGATTTGGAAATTATTTCTCGTGACGTCAAACTAAACATGCGTTGTTAACTATAGGTACTACATTTTAAAACAGTTATATACTATGAATGATATTTAAGGGTAGTACTAAGTTACGCAGGAATTTGTTCGCAGCTACAACATATCGCTTGTGTAAAATAATTTTTAATAACTTGATTCGCAATACTTCCCTTTGCATTGATGATTTTCATGTATTTACGCTTCTTCTGTCATTTTTAATTATTCTAAAACTTTAGTAAAGAAAAGTAGCAGGTAAACTTTAGCAGAACATACTTCAAAATGCATATGCATTTAGAAAAAATAATTACTACTTGCATATTCAATGTTAAGTATTAATAATATCCCTGAATGGTTTCAATGGAGAAATCTCTCATATTGCTCTCATAAGATTAATCCTACTACTACTACTACTACTACTACTACTACTACTACTACTACTACTAATAATAATAATAATAATAATAATAATAATAATAATAATTTTTCTTATATTTTCTGTTTTTCCTCTTCGTTTCATGAACAAAACATGTTGTATAGGTCTGGAAGTATTGCTAACGTAGAAAGTAATTTGCATACTGAGGAAATTATTTCAATCATTGGATTAAAATTAAATTAATTACCTTATTATCATATTAATTTAGATTAAAATTCAGAAATTAATGGGAGTTAAAAATAAATGTTAATCGAAATTTTAGTTCATTATAATGAAAGTTTAAATTTGAGAGAACTAACGTAACAACTAAGACCACTATCCTTGCGTCATCTATTTGCCACTGCCTTGATAGGAACTAATTTTAAACCCATAAAAGTTATGTTTAATGTAAAAGTGAGATCTTGATTTTAATTCCTTAGAACTGGATTATCAAACTCTTTTCTTGGTTTAGTTCAATGTCTATTATAATTTCGAGGAACCGAAATTACAATAGAATTGGGAACTAACGAGACTCTGAATTTATATTTACTTCCACTCGTCACGACGAAAGCATTACATTAATTCTGTGTGTGAACAATGTTCATCCCAAAACATTGCGAAGTCAACGTAAGCTAAACTATACCTGCACTTATCTACACATAAATAAAATGAAGATTCAGTAGGAATAAGAGTTAATAAAAGCTTGAATTTCATTTCTTTAATTCTTTTAGTCCGTTATTAGTCGAAAAGAAGCACCTTGCGTAACTGAATTATTTGTTAAAGTTAGTAATATTAAGTATAATTTATGCATCAATATGGTTTTAATTTGATATAATAGCAATTTTACTTATGATTAGAATTTATTGAACTTCAGCAAGATAAAAGATCAATACCACGCTTTTCATAATATATGTGTATATCTTAAGTGTTCAGGGACACTTCGAAAACTATTCGGTTAAGTGCTATAAACCTTACAGCAAACTAGATCTAAACCATCTAAGAAGTAACGAAATTCTGATAAAACAGTGAAGTAATGTTAGTGAAGATCAGAAAAAAGTGAACTTATTTTCTTTGTTGAAAGAAATTATCAAAGGACAATGAGATTCAAGGAAATACTTAGTTCTTACATAAATCACTTCGAAATCTGATTACTGATACTTTAAATTTTTTTAAAAAAGAACCAACTTATCTAATAATAGAGGAATTACATAAATGTCAAGTATTACTTATCATAATTGTGTTGAAATTATGAGTTATCGAGGCAATTAGAAACGAATACCTTTTGTTTTCTCTTCCTTTTACTTGCTGTAGATTTATGTGTTATTGTTAAATAAGTAATTTTAAACCGATATGATATTATATAAGCAAATTGGCTCATCATGTGCAAAAATAAAAGGGTTGATATTTTTATAAGCTATTACAAGAAGTTTACTTAATGCAGTTAAGTACATTTCAACTTTCCCGGTTCTAGAGATTCACTGCAAAAGATTAGAAATCACCAGAGACACCTACTAATAGTTGAGAATTCGGTGTCAACACAGACGGTCTAAAACTGTTTAAAACTGTATTAGATAACTACGTGTTTAAACAAAACACCTAGTTTAAGATGTTATTAAGCATTTCTGAAGAATCCATGTATGTTTGAAACTCCAATACATCTAGCGAGTACAAATATGCACAAATCATAATATTAGTCTGTAATTTTCAAGAATCGTGTCAAGTGTTTGTACGTTGTGTATATTCATGAATGTCATTTTATTTGCGATCTCCGATAACAAGTTCTAACAATGTTATTGAAATACAGTAATGATATTATAATAATGCACATGTATTTTACGGTATCGTAAACTGAGTTTACTATGCATAGGGTTGCCGTAATTTTTTGATCCAATGGACAAGCCTTAAAATGACGACCCATCAAAGATACGGTGCCCAAACAAATATTTTGGAATTTCTTACCTAAAATCATCTTTGTATTTTGTCACACAATTGTTTACCGTAATACTTAAAACACTATTGGAAACTAACATGTTTCATTACTTTTTCATTAACGCTTTTAGGATTTATGGTATATTTTTATACCATGACATAGTATCGTCTTTGACCACTTATTTAGGTTCTATAACAGGTATTTAAGCAGAGTATTTTATATTGGTCAAGTCAAGGATGGACCAAAGAACACCCCAGATGCATTTTGAAACCGGATGGGAAACTTGGCGGTGCAGTGGGGGCAGAGGGCGTGCCTTTTTCCCTTTTTTCTTAAGGCAAAATTCAAAACGTTTTCACGCCTTTAGTTTTCAAGATATCAGATTGAAACTTTGCATACGTATTGTACATGCCTTTGGGTATTTCTAATTTTTTTTAGATCCCTACGTGAAACTGAGGCCGGGCTCGAGGGGTGCAAATGTTCTGAAGGAGTGATTTTTTTTAAAAAAATTCCAGTTTTTATCGATCTTTCCGGTTCAAGTATACGGTACGGACATGTTAACGGTATCGTTGGAAAGAACATGTACAACTGAAGAAAATGGTGTTTGAACCATGACTCTAGGTCAAATAGTAATGACACAGTAAATTTTTATAATATGCATATATATATAGTTCGTATTCGCATTCACGTATTCACATATACATATATACGAAAAAAATGGGTCACCTTCAGACTCAAAAATTTCTTCCATCCTTAGTTTTCAGGATACAAGATTGAAATTTTGCACACGTATTATGAACATAACAACGTATATTTTAAAAAATTCAGATCACTACGTGAACTCAGGTCCGGGTGAAAGGAGCGGAAAAATTTCCCGGTTTTTCCCCAATTTTCCCATTCCTGATGTATAATACGCACAAGCGAGGGGTACCGTTGGAAAGTATACTCTATCCTGAAAACCGAGGTATGAACCATGATCCTACGATAAATAATACGGAAGCAGTAGCTGTTTGAGTGAAAATCTAAAATTTGCCTCAAAAAGTGGAAATTCTAAATACGCCAGTCAATAAAGGATTATTTAGGAAAAAATGGTGGAAAGCTGGAACAGATTTTATTTTCTTTATATAAGTGTCCGTAACAACATACTAATTTTTCACTACTCTACCACCCCGTTTTGGCCGCCATCTTGGAAAAATGGCTCCAAAATATTTTTTTTTGTAAATATCTCGCATGAAAAACTACACCAAAATATCTTTCAGCCTTATCGCAAGTAGGACTTGCAGAGCATCTTAATCAAAAATATGGTCGTAAGCATTTTCTAAATGTTCTCTCTTCGTTAGGACTGTGTGCACCATATTCTGAGGAAGCTCTCTTTCAAGTTTCGGCTCTTCTGCATCCTGCATTATTTGTTTGTTGATATGAAAATATCTTCTGAGTAATTTTCATTCAGTTTAGTTCTTATTGCTTTTTCAGTTGGCAGTGCATCATTACAATCTTGAAAAATTTCACTAAATGAAAATTGGCACTCTTCTTTGTGAGCATCAAGGTAGTTGAAAGCATAAGCCGTGACATCTGAAACAATATTATCTTTCGGACGACCACGTTTCATTCCAGAAAAAATCTTTTAGAACTTTTTCATGCATGAGGAATGATATCTGACTTCAGCAGCAACTAAATCATGAACATTGCCAATCCTAATACTAACTTCTTTGCGCCAGTCGTCATTTCTTCTGTCGGCTGCTTCCATAATAGAATCTTTAACTTGAATGGTTTAGACACGATGTACACTCTCACGCTCACTCAATTTTTTTTATCCTGTTCCTTTAAAAATTCATTTGATTAACATTGTCTACAAAACAGATAGGCTTCTTGAAAATTAAATCTTCTACTTCTGACCTAAGGGTTATCGGCGTAGCTGATGAAGTACGTTGTAATAGCAACGCTCTGCTACTTCTTGTTTTTGTGTAAACGTTTCTACTCTTTTCATGAAGTGTAACACTTTTCAGTCCCTTAAGTTGACAGTCGTTTCCATCTTTCACTTTAATACTGCAGTCTACTAATGTTCTTTTACTATACATGTAACACCATCACCGAGAACTTTCTCACAGATAAAACATTTTTTAGCTCACATCTTGAACATAGATGATCTAACAGACCTGATTACTTATCTCTAGTCACACCTTCAATGAATGAAAAATATATTAATTGAGCTGAGCGAAGCGAAGCTCTTATACTCGGGTTAGCCGTTTGGTTGTCCGCGAACTCCTCCTAGACCGTTTGGGCGATCTCAACCAAACTTAGCACGCTGATAGAGTATGTCGTGCTGAGTGACAACATAGGTTGAAATCAAAAATCCGATGTACCATCGAGGAATAATCACCGAAAAACGCTTCCTCCTAGACCGTTTGGCCGATCTCAACCAAACTTAGAACGCTGATAGAGTATGTCGTGCTGAGTGAGAACATAGGTCGAAATAAAAAATCCGATGTACCATCGAGGAATAATCACCGAAAAACGCTTGCATAGACTTAACATGGGGAAAAAGTCATGATTGCGTAGTTTAAGCTCGCTCAGCTCATTTCATTGCAATCGGGTATATCCATTGCATTCCTAGTTGAGCTGAGCGAAGCGAAGCTCTTATACTCGGGTTAGCCGTTTGGTTGTCCGCGAACTCCTCCTAGACCGTTTGGGCGATCTCAACCAAACTTAGCACGCTGATAGAGTATGTCGTGCTGAGTGGCAACATAGGTCGAAATCAAAAATCCGATGTACCATCGAGGAATAATCACTGAAAAACGCTTCCTCCTAGACCGTTTGGCCGATCTCAACCAAACTTAGCACGCTAATAGAGTATGTCGTGCTGAGTGAGAACATAGGTCGAAATCAAAAATCCGATGTACCATCGAGGAATAATCACCGAAACACGCTTCCTCCTAGACCGTTTGGCCGATCTCAACCAAACTTAGCACGCTGATAGAGTATGTCGTGCTGAGTGAGAACATAGGTCGAAATCAAAACTCCGATGTACCATCGAGGAATAATCACCGAAAAACGCTTGCATAGACTTAACATGGGGAAAAAGTCATGATTACGTAGTTTAAGCTCGCTCAGCTCATTTCATTGCAATCGGGTATATCCATTGCATTCCTAGTTTATATTTTATATAAGAAAAATCATTAAACCAGAAAAGTTTCGTTAAGGTTCTGCTATAAAGCGATGCTGAAAGAAAAATGCGTAATTTTCCACGCCTATAACATCTAAACGGTGCATCCTAGAGAAAAAATGATGAGACACTTCTTGTAGAGAATTTAATGTAGATTATTTTTTGTAATAACATGTTTTGCTCTAAAATGCTTTTCATGCGAGATATTTACAAAAAAAAAAAATTGGAGCCAATTTTCTAAGATGGCGGAGAAAACGGGGTGGTAGAGTGGTGCAAAATTAGTATGTTGTTACGGACACTTATATATAGAAAATAAAATTTGTTCCAGCTTTCCACCATTTTTTTCCTTATTCGACCCTTCATTGACGCCTAAAAAGAGTTATCACAAATATGATAAATCGTGCCATTAAATTACGTATATTAAATCTAACCAAAAGAACCCTGGAATAGAAAAATGACACTGTTAAAAACGTAAGCTATTTTATTAATAGTAACTAAAATATAAGTTATATGATGAAAACACAACTCTTTTCACCCGAGATTTTAGCGATTCCCGACTCGGAAATTTTCGGGCAGCTCCAAAAACTGTGAAATGCGGACATTTTCCTATTTCATGCTTTGTACGATACGGACACGGACACGGGTCCAAAAATACAAATAGTCCGTACAAAATACGGACATATGGCAACCCTAACTATGCATAATTAGCTTCAAAGATGACTTGAAAAAGAGGATCACAAAAGTTTTTATAGGCAAAACTTCACAAACGTATGCTTGTAGTTTTAGAGTAATTGTGAGCGTGTAGTCCACGTATAATAGAATAGCATAAAAACAGAACTCAACCAATAGTTGCCAAATTTGCGGTACATTTCAGAACATGCGTTCAATAAACGTTGGCACTCGATTAATAATATATAGAGGGAGTTGCGTATACTTTTGAAGCTGAGAACTTGCGTGGCTGAAGACATTGCGAAACAATGTTGATTTCAGATTTCTTCCCGGGGACACTTTCAATACACAGGGGTGAAAAGCAGTACAGCGAAAACTTTGATAATCCACATTGACCAGACATTTCCCTGAGAGAAGTTTCCCTTCGGACCACCCCCAGAAATCAATCACTAATCGAAATATTGTAATGCAACAGATGAATCAGTTCAAACTCCTGCTTTTCATGTTCTCAGTATAGATCATTCATCTCTCGTGCGTGGATCTCTGGTTCGATTCTGGCTGGCACCAAGCGAACTTTGTAGTGGAGAAAGACTGTATGCGTGGGTTTTCTCTGGATTCTCAAGTTTCTTAATTTCATCATTTCATTTATTGCCATTGTCTCTGTCTCCTTTAACCTATGTGGCTTTAGCGTGAAACGTAAAACTGAAAGATTTAATGTCATTTTTTGATATTCTCACTATAATAGACAGTCACAAGGGATCACATTCTGTAACGGTGTTAGCAAACTTTGCGAATTACGCAACATTAAATGTAACAAGTAATTAATACCGACTATTGCCAACAAAACGAAAATTTTTGTTGTGTTAGTGTTGTAAAAAAAACGGTTTTTTTTCTTCTGTGATGTTTTCTTCAATAAAAAACGTCGTTCTTTTTCATGTTTTTTTTCAAATGTCTGTTTTTTTCTGGCAACTATTATTTATCGATCTATGTTGCAGATTATTGAAATAATCAACAGAACTTGAGTCGAAGCCCTCGTAACTTACAAATCGTTTGTTTCTTTGTACCTATACGAGCAAAATTGTGTGATTATTCCTTTCGGATCCAGGTCATTTTTGTTGTTTTCCTACATTTTCAGCTAGTGATTTATTGCTCAAAAACGATTTATTCGATTGATACGGATAAGGCCTTGTTTTTTAGAAAATGGATGTTGGAAATTTTTGGGGTAAGTTGCATTGCAGTGTTGCCAATGGGTGGGAAATTATTGAGGGAAATGTAGGGGTGAAAATTTACAAAAAATTCCCTAACATAATTTCAATTTTTCTTGTATCTAGCACCACTGCTGCAATTTGGGTTCAAGTCACCTAAACAATTCTTTGGTGTGTTGACAAGGTACAGTGAAATCCTGAGGTCGCTGGCTTCCATTCAAAGAGGGAAAGGAAAAATTATCTGTCATCATACACATGAAGTTTTGACACTTTTTACACCTCAGAAGCAAAAATCAACAGATATGCCGGGGCTACAGCTTCTCTAATTATCCTATTCAAACTTTTTATGGTGCGTTCTGTAGGGTAGAGAGGAAGATTTCAGGTAGTGGTACATTTGTTTCAATGTGGCCAGCAAGAGGGAAATAATAGAGAGGGAAAGGGAATTTTTCCAAGTGTTTCACCTAAAATTGGGAATTAATTGTTTTTGCTGGAAACACTGCCATCAGACAGACGAAAACTATCTGAAAATAAACCTTAGTACCCAAAGAATATTCTACAAGTATCATGGCAATATCTAACAAAGTATGAAATTTAAAAAAAAAAATCTTATTGTACCTCAAATTCACCATTTTCTTACCATTTACAGAACATGGTAAGCCTCAACTGTAGTCCCCTTAATTATTCTAGTGAAACATTTTATGGTGCACTGTGTACGATAAGGACGAGGCTCTTAGACACTTGTACGTTTGTTCGAATGTAGCCAAAAAGAGGGAAATAATATAACAAAAAATGCAACTTTCCCTAAATTTCCCCTTAAAATCTGGAATTAAAATTTTTCTGTAGCTGGCAACGCTACAATCAGACACACACAAACTTTCTTAAAATAAGCTTTTGTATCCCTCTAATATATCCTACAAGTATTGCAACGATATCTAATAAAGTAAACATGTCAATAAAAATATCTCAATTTTACCTAAAAAAAATTACAGTTATCTTTCCAATTAGAGAACAAGGTCTAGTGTAAATCTCAACTGTACTTCCCCTAATTATCCTATTAAAACTTTCAATAGTGCGTTGTATAGGGCACGAAAGAGACATTCAGCTACTGGTACGTTTGTTCCGATATAGGCAACAATAGGGAAATAATAGAGAGAAAACTGATAATTTTCACAAAATTTTCCCCTAAAATCTGGAAATAAAATTTTCTGTAGCTGGCAACACTGCTACCAGACAGAAGTAAAACTATCTTAAATCAAACATTGGTACAGTCCGCGGCATAAAATTACTTAAATTTCGCCATGATACGCATGATACTTAAATTTCGCCATGATACTTGCAGGATATATTAGTGGTGTACAGTCCGCGGCATAAAATTAGTTACAAAAATTCTAAGTCCAAATGAATAACAAACTCTTGCCCAGTTTTCTTATGCATTCCCGCAATACATGTATCAATCGATTAGTTGCTTCTAGTATTTATTCCAACTCCTCCCCGTCCTCCACCTCTCCTTGTCTAAAGCAGTGTGTGTGACGTAGTACACTCTTTCCATTCAGCTGAAAAAGAAACAGGAATCAAGCTTACAACGTTATAGCTTTAAAACAGTCTTTTCCACTCGTTTGTTCTGAAATATTTTTAAGAGCCTAAATTAAAGGAAAGTCACACAATCTTCCCAGAGCTTCATAAATATCTTTAGTTTCATTCTTTTCTTTCTTTAAAGAGTGCAAGCTAGTAAGATGCTCCCTAAGAAATCTATGGAAATTGCCAAGAGCTCTAAAATATCTACGGACAGAAACGAGTTTTATTCAATGATTCATTTAATTTCTTTTCAGTAAGTGCAAGCAAATGTTTCAGGGGCCTCATTTGGGCAGGACAGGAGGGTGTAATTCCCCCTCTCTTGAGCTTCATAAATACGTATTTTTTGATCAAATGTATAGTAATACACTAATAAAAAGTGAAAATCTTATGTCGCCGGAGAATCTCTTCCCCCCCCCCCCCCCGAATAAAGTCTAAAAGACACTGGTTTTAACAACAAACTTATAGAGTTACGATAGCACATTGCTAAAGAGTTTACATTTGGTATCAAGAGTCGAAGGTTTGATCTCAAGCCATTAGACTTCCTGGGTGACATTGAAAGAGAGAGAGAGAGAGAGAGAGAGAGATTCAAGTATGGAGACAGAGAGGGATGATTTGTATACACAGATTTAGAATTGGGGAAAAAATGATCGGACAGCATTCGTATTATGACGAAAATTCTCATTTTGTGAAAGATAAGAAGGGAAGTTTTCGAACTGCGAGGATCACATTAGGCAGTTGTCGAATTAATGTGGAGAACTCTTTTTAGAGCATCAGATGATTACGAAAGGAGAGAAAGATCTTCAGAACTGAGGAATTAAGATTTTAAAAAATCTATTTTCGGCGACGGGTTTCGAACCACGAACCTCGTGGTCATCGAACCATGACTTTATTCATTCTGCTAACTTTATCCATTCTATCAATCGTTCACATACGTTTTCCTTAGCTGCATTGAAAGCTACCTTAAGGGGATATTCCAAAAGTTGACTCGGTAGATGCGCCGTTCAGTTAGGACGTAAACCTCTTGTAACTTAGTTACAATGTGCAAAATGAACTTCCTCTTCTTCAGGACACTTTTTAAAGCTTTAAAATTTGTTACTATTGTTTTAATTAAGTTACATTTGATAGAACCATCTGATAAAGTAGTGCCAAGCCCTGTGCGTCATTGTCTGTTAGGTGAATGGTTAATGTAAGTTACTTTTACGTGGATGGTCCGAGCTTCCAATCAAGACCATTCTTATTGATTATTTTATTTGAGCTACGCTCATACTGTATATTCCACAAGTTCAAGTTTGAAGTAATGTAGTCACAGCTAGTTTAATTCGAAATAATTTTCCAATATTATATTTGTTACTAAATTTACATGGCACTCCTCACTTGTTTGTAGGCCTGCATAAATGCAAAATTGTTTTAAAAGTATATTTTACTTTCAAATATTATTGATTTTTTTAAATTGTCCTTCAAATTTATTTTATAATTATTTTCTATTTCTTAATTATAACATATTTTCTATTTATATTGTATTCTATGTTACACGTTTATTATTTACATTTTATGTCTTACCTTTGAAGAGGAACTTTTGACAATTCAGAGCAGCAGGGACATACACAGGATGCAGGCCTTGGCAATCCAGAGCTTTTGCCCCCACGAAATTTTTTGTTTGTATATATATATCTAATTTTATAGATGGTGATAGCAGGGGCGGATCCAGGGGAGTGTGTTTAGGGTGATCGCATCCCCCAGAATAGGGAACTTTTTATACTTTTTATTTTAAAAATAAAACATATCCTAAGTATTTTTCATCTTTGTATTATAAACTTAAATTAAAACCTAAAGTAGATAGGCCTTACTTTCTTAAGAAAGTTAATTCTGCACAAGAGCTACTTCTCCTTTTCTAAATTTGTTTTTTCTTTTCTTTTCTTTCTTTCTTTCATTTTCTTTTTTTCTTTTTTTTTTTGCAATCCGCTCTTACCTTGATTTGACTTCGAACGACCGCCCCTCCCAAACAATCATCTTGGATCCGCCCCTGGATGATAGACATTTTAGTAAAATATGCCCTCAATCGCTGAAATAAATTCCTGTCAACCTTTCGCTCGCTGAAATAAATTTCTGCCTACGGCCCTGCAAAACAGTGACGATTTTAGGGAGTGATCAGTTAGTAATGCCTCCCTGGAGCAACGACACTTGCCCAGAAGCCATATCTCCGATAATTCAGAATGTGATTTGTGCATTGTCACTTTTCACTCTCAGTGTCTTGAAACGCACCAAAAAGGAACTGTTCTGAAGTATTTACTGGTTCTCCCTATGACCCCATTTCAATATGGCCAACCTTGGACATATACACATCTGAAATATCACCTTTTATGTCAGTGATCCCGAAAACTATCCATTCGTCACAAATATAGGATATTTTCGATTCTTTATTCCTGTCACCCTCCCATTGTCAACTCGAAGCCAACCAAGGCTTATTTTGGACTTACGCAGCATCCACAGTGTCACTTTTCTTCTTTGCATATAAATTCGATACTAATTTCGTTCGTATTTGACTACTTTTACATGTCACATTCACCTCTTGGTAGGGATTTTTTCAGTATCTCGCCCCCACAACTATGGAGAAATTTCAACCAACTAAGTATAATTATAAATTATGATCTGAAACACAACAGTACGGGTGATCTTTTTCGCAGAGGAAATCGTTAACTACTGTTTCAATATCAATAATGTATTGGCTTTTTTTGCTGTCCATGCTGAAGATTGCCAAAGGGTTAAACTTCATCTGCACAATTGTGCAATGAATATAGGTTTTAGTGGTTTAATTTACTGAATACACGCTTAGATGTTGCTCTCGTCACAGAAAAAGTGATATACAGTTATAAAAGAAAAATGAAATGAAATATCTAATTTTTACGTCCCACGATTATGCCGACTATGCTAATGGAGAGAGTAATGGTGAGAAATAAATGAAATTGTTTAATGAAAAAAGTGGGAGGAAACGGGAGAAACCCGAGGACACTCATGCACACGGTGTTTGTCCATAATAAAGTTCGTCGGCGTGAGCTGGGATCGAACCAAGGACCCCATGCACCATAGGTAAAGTTATAAAAGAATAGGCGTCTCAACAAATACAGAACACTACTATCAATGAGAGTTATATAATATTAGATTTTTAGTTATTTCATTCTAAGTTAAAATTTCAATCAATCTTGTTCTTCATTACTGTTCGAAAACTTAAAGTTGTTGCTGCAAGGACGTGATAAATCTTTTCAGTAGACTTCCCAGTCCCCTCCACAGCTTCTTTTTCATGTAAGGCTAAAGTAGTCTCATTTTAGACATCGAGGAAAAATAGTGGAATTACGAATTTTCAATGGGCCCCGTTTTACTCTGGGTTTCCTCAACGCACATCCGTTAGTTACGTCACTGTTCAGGATGCATGATGCAGCTTCTGCTTTTAGGAATACTTTCTAAGGCAGTTCAAGTTTTTTTTAACTGCTGTGTGAATTAAGTTGTATTTGCTAGAAGTGTCGGTTAAAGGAAACTAAAGATCCTACACTCAAACACAAATAATCTCTTTCGATACTCTAATGGAAAACGAATCGTCCTAAACATGTTACGCTTTTGAAGGGAAAAAGAGCAAAGCAGTAGTTGCACATACGCTTAATGGTGTTTCTTGGATACAAATTTATTACTTACAAAAGTCATGTTCACGTCATGGTTTGATAGATGAAGGGTTAGTAAAAGGAATTCTTACGCTGGTGGTCGTGGGTTCGAATCTCTGCTCTTCTTGTTACTTTTTTCTCTTAGCTACACTTAGTTTGTGCATTCCAAACCTCGAAGTTTGGTTTGGATTATTTATGAAAGCAGGTAGAGAATTAATTGTAGTCGAAATTAGTTTCAAATATGAGATTATAATTACATATTTTGTCTTTAACTTATTACGTATCAATTTTTATATCAAATTTTCCAGTCTTTATTTAATTCATCTTCAGGTGTAATACAATGAACATTTGCAGAGCGACGTCAGTCGGACGAAAGTACTATATTCCATTGTTACTCTAATATACCTAGGTATTTGTTCATATATTTATAAATTGTTTACTAAGTAAAAACTTATGGCGGTCCACATTATGTGTCATATAATAGACCGTACGAAGGCGGACATAGCAGGAGACGTATTGCAAATATCCCTGGTGATAAAAAGTAGGGGTCTTCTTCACTAGATTCGAACCACTGTTATAGGCGGTTTTGGTTTACATAGCAAGCATAATACCACTCGGCCACCAAGTCTTGCGCACGTTAGCCTATTTATTAATGCAGAACATACTGATTGTGAGACACATTCACTGGTGTCGCGTAATGTATTTCATAAAATTGTGTTAATAAGTGGGTCGAATTAGGTAGCCCTCGAGAGGGCTGATGGTGTTGTGGGCGAGCATTTATTAATAGTGTGTATAGTCCCCTTGGGACTCGATAAAGCTGCCATACGCCGTGGCATTGAATCCACCAGGCGATAGATATAGCATTGGGTGCAACAGATCGACCACACATCTTCAACACGCTCCCAAAGATCATTAGATGTTCGTGGAGGATTGTTCGACTAGGTTTCCCGCAATGTTCTTGCAACAGAGGCCCACATATTTTCAATAGGGTTCAGATCTGCTCCATGAGGAACCAAGTCAACTATTTCGACATCAGGTTGCCTCTGCAACCATGTCTGAACCACATTTGAATTATGTATCGAGCTATTGTCCTGTTGCAAATATAATATGCCGTCACATACATGAGCTTTTATTTCCGGAAGCGTTTCATCCAGATGTTCCACATAATTGTGAGCGTTTAGGCGACCAGGAATCCTGTAGATTCCTCCGAAATTTGCAGTATTGCATATCCATGCCCAACAGTGGACAGTTACATGTCCCATTCGACCAGAACGGGAAACGTATTCAGAGGCATACCTTTTTCCAGGGGGCGGTAAACAAGCTTCGGCCCGAAGTTTGCACTGGAAAATATTTTTTCGTCTGTGAAAACGACCTCGTCCCACACACGTGCAATATTTAACTATGCAAACGCCAGACGGTCAACCATGTGGTCTTCTGTTAGTCGCTCCTTAACAGCTGCCCTGTATGATCTCAAACCAAAGGACGGACAGTCGTAACATCGCCTGGGAAATTGGTTTCCTCTCGTAACTGTCGGGCAGACATGAAAGGGTGCTCACGGCATTGTTCAATTACACTCTGGTCTTCTTCGGCAGAGGAAACTCTTTGTCGCCCACTTCCTCTTTTACGTCTTACATCTCCTGTTTCCTCATATCTCCTCCACCACCTCCGTACTGTAGCACGGTTAACGCCATATCTCGCGCCCGCCTCGCTATAGTTCATGCCCGCATGCTTAATTAAAGCAATCACGCAGCTTTTAACAGAAGCTTCGTAGTGAGCCATTTTCACACCAGAAGCAAAATGATAGCTTTGCTTAGGTGTTTGAACGGAACGTGTTTCATGTGACGTCACGTAACAAGGCGGAGTTTCCTCTCATTGCTGTAGACGATGTCGTACGCCCTCTGCTGGGTGTTTCGTGACGGAAAAAGTGCTTTTAAGCAGTTCATGGCGACCGCTTTGAAATCAAATGTAAAGTATGAGAATTAAATTTGTCATATCTGTAGTTTGGTGTAGAGAAAAAACAAAATTGGAAACCAAAGGTTTAAGAACAACTCAGATTATTTATATAAAACAAGTCAAAGATTATTAACTTGTATTATCATACAAGAAATGCGAGAATTTTGAAACAAAGAAAAATAACTTAGAAATTTGCAACTGAAGACAAAAAAAACTAACTTAAACACACTAAAGGGTATGAGTAGGGGGATTAATGGGGACGTCAGCAATGAGGCTATATGTCCCCGTCTCGATTAACGCGAGGGATGGATTTTACCATTTCACTTTGACGGAATAACGTAGAGGATGGAGAGGAGGGGGAAAATACATAACAGCTATAAATATAAAAATAAAAGTGACAATGTTCGGTGGTGAATAACTCTTGAACTACCCGATCGTTCTCAATCACATTTTGAACATAGATGAAATTCGAACCTGGGAAGCTTTTTGTTAATTCATTTTGATATTAGAACTTGCGGAAGAGGAGGGGAGGGTAAATATATGAAAATGAATAAAACTTAATAAATCTTGAACAATCCGACTGATCCCAATCAATCAAACATTCAATATAGATAAGGTTCGGACCTGGGATGTTTTCATTTTTTGCCTTGACGGCACAATGTAGGGGAGGGGAAGGGGGGACTATGTAAAAAAAATAAATATAAAAATTCTGTCTTGGTGACTTCATCACGCTTAAACCACCGAACTGATCTTAATCAAATTATCAACATAGATCAGGTTCGGACCTGGGGTGGTTTTTATCATATCCCTTTTTCCAATCAGTGGTTCAATTATGAGCCTATATTTTTGAGGTGTTAAAAATAATAATAATAATAAGAAGAAGAAAACTTATTAACTGGTAGGTTACGCTGGACTCTTAATTGTGTATATGGAATAATGGAACGTAGGGTTATACAGAGGATTTTGGATTTCTGTTGGCGATCAATTAATCTTTACCCTAGTAGGGAATACTGGTTGGTTCGGATTTCGAACAGTAATGAAGATCAAGATTGATTGAAATTTCAACTTAGAATGAAATAAATAAAAATCTAATCTTATACAACTCTCATTGATAGTAGTGTTCCGTATTTGTTTAGACGAATATTCTTTTATAACTTTACCTATGGTGCATGGGGTCCTTGGTTCGATCCCAGCTCGCGCTGAATGAACTTTATTATGGACAAACACCGTGTGCATGAGTTTTCTCGGGTTTCTCCAGTTTCCTCCCACTTTCTTCATTAAACGATTTCATTCGTTTCTCGCCATCACTGTCTCCATTAGCGTAGTCGGCATATCGTGGGACGTAAAACTTAAATATTTCGTTTCGTTTTTCTTTTATAACTGTATCTCACTTTTCCTGTGACGAGAGCATCATCTAAGCGAGTATTCAGTGAATTAAACCACTATATTCATAGCATAATAGTACAGAATGAAGTTTAGCTCTTTGGCAATCTCCAGCATGCAGAGCAAAAAAAGCCAATACATTGATATTGAAACAATAGTTAACGAATTCCTCTCCGAAAAAGATCACCCGTACTGTTGTGTTTCAGATCATAATTTATAATTATACTTAGTTGGTTGAAATTTCTCCATAGTTGTGGGAGAGAGATAATGAAAAAATCCCTACCAAGAGATGAAAGTGGCATGTAAAAGTAGTCAAATACGAACGAAATTGGTGTCGAATTCATATGCAAAGATGAAAAGTGACACTGTGGATGCTGCGTAAGTCCAAAATAAGCCTTGGTTGGCTACGAGTTGACAATGGGAGGGTGACAGGAATAAAGAATCGAAAATATCCTATATTTGAGTCGAATGAATAGTTTTCGGGATCACTGACATAAAAGGTGATATTTCAGATGTGTATATGTCCAAGGTTGGCCATATTGAAATGGGGTCATAGGGAGAACCAGTAAATACTTCAGAACAGTTCCTTTTTGGTGCGTTTCAAGACACTGAGAGTGAAAAGTGATAATGCACAAATCACATTCTGAATTATCGGAGATATGACTTCTGGGGAAGTGTCGTTGCTCCAGGGAGGCATTACTAACTGATCACTCCCTAAAATCGTCACTGTTTTGCAGGGCCGTAGACAGAAATTTATTTCAGCGAGCGAAAGGTTGACAGGAATTTATTTCAGCGATTGAGGGCATATTTTACTAAAATGTCTATCATCCAGGGGCGGATCCAGGATGATTGTTTGGGAGGGGCGGTCGTTCGAAGTCAAATCAAGGTAAGAGCGGATTGGAAAAAAAAAGAAAGAAAGAAAGAAAAGAAAAGAAAAAACAAATTTAGAAAAGGAGAAGTAGCTCTTGTGCAGAATTAACTTTCTTAAGAAAGTAAGGCCTATCTACTTTAGGTTTTAATTTAAGTTTATAATACAAAGATGAAAAATACTTAGGATATGTTTTATTTTTAAAATAAAAAGTATAAAAAGTTCCCTATTCTGGGGGATGTGATCGCCCGAACGCACTCCCCTGAATCCGTCCCTGCTATCATCATCTCTAAAATTAGATATAATTTACAAAAAAAAGTAGTGATTTCGTGGGGGCAAAATCTCTGGATTGCAAAGGCCTGCATCCTGTGTATGTCCCTGCTGCTCTGAATTGTCAAAAGTTCCTCTTCAAAGGTAAGACATTAAATATAAATAATAAACGTGTAACATAGAATACAATATAAATAGAAAATATGTTATAATTAAGAAATAGAAAATAATTATAAAATAAAGTTGAAGGACAATTAAAAAAAACAATAAAACTTGAAAGTAAAATATACTTTTAAAACAATTTTGCATTTATGCAGGGCTACAAACAAGTGAGGAGTGCCATGTAAATTTAGTAACAAATATAATATTGGAAAATTATTTCGAATTAAACTAGCTGTGACTACATTACTTCAAAATTGAACTTGTGGAATATACAGTATGAGCGTAGCTCAAATAAAATAATCAATAAGAATGGTCTTGATTGGAAGCTCGGACCATCCACGTAAAAGTAACTTACATTAACCATTCACCTAACAGACAATGACGCACAGGGCTTGGCACTACTTTATCAGATGGTTCTATCAAATGTAACTTAATTAAAACAATAGTAACAAATTTTAAAGCTTTAAAAAGTGTCCTGAAAAAGAGGAAGTTCATTTTGCACATTGTAACTAAGTTACAAGAGGTTTACGTTCTATCTGAACGGCGCATCCACCGAGTCAACTTTTGGAATATCCCCTTAAGGTAGCTTTCAACGCAGCTAAGGGAAACGTATGTGAACCAGTAATAGAATTCTCCGTAGCAGAATGGATAAGTTCGGTCTGTGCAGTCGCCGTGTGCACATCGCTCGTCTTCTGTGTGCTTGTAAGCTGTGTGCAGTTGCGAACGCTTCGTTTTTGTTCCTCGTGTTTTGCACATTTTTGTGTGGTATTGGACTGTGAACGTCTTTATTACGACCTGGTGCTATTCTTTTGGTCTTTTGATAACGGTTTTGTGACATGGTTAGTTTACGAGTGAATACTATACGAATTAATTTTCGTCCTGTCAGTAATCGTCCCACGTCGATTAAACTCCATGAGTGGATTGCTTCAACCTTCAAATTATCCCCGGACCAGGTTATCTCAATAGAAATGGACTTCAACACGAAAATATTGTATATTAAACTCTTAAGCCAGATTACTCATGAGCAAATCCTACGTGATTCACATGGTAAAGTTGTGTACAAAGATGATGACAGTGAATTTGTTCTGGACCTTGATTCTGCTAATAATATGTCGCAATTAGTTAAACTACATGTATGTCCTAGTGAACTTGATAATGCTAAAATCATCAGTGTGCTTTCTAAGTACGGCGAGGTGCAACATATTGAAGACGAATACTATGATGCAGGTCACATTTATAAAACTCGTACTGGCAGGAAGTTGATACACATGAACATTAAGCATTCCATACCTTCCTATGTGACAATCGCAGGTTTACGACTGTGGGTCAATTATAATGGTCAAATCAAGACATGCAGTTTCTGTGATAGTCCTCTACATTTTTTCCAAGATTGTGATAAACGTCGCTCTAGTACCCTTCCCCTATCCTCTCGTACCGTACTCCGATCTTCACCTTTGTCACGCCCTGCTCCTGTTAATCTTCCTTCCGCAACGCCCACACCAGAATTACTTAATTTCAACACCTTCCCACTTTTGACCTCGCCTCGTGACATCCCTGCTGTCAAACCGCCCGAACCTCCCGTGCACCTTCCTTGTGATTCCATGATGTATACAGCTCCGTCGACTTCTGATACTATGGATTCTGCCAACGGTACAGTGAATATTGAAGAGGCCCCTCCCATTAGTGATGACCATATTGTTGAGCCTCCACAGGAACCTGATACAGATTTATGTTCACTTTCTGACCAACGTGTTCTCAACAGTGATGAAGTTCACTCTGTGCGCCGCCAATCTGATGTGACAACTATCACCTCTCTGTCCCATTCTGGTGTCCCACCTAGTGTCAACGCCCCACCTACTAGTGATAGTGTTTTGCCCTGTGATGTTGTTGTTTCTACTGCTAGTAACCTTAGTGCAAGTGAAAATGTGTTTTTGTCCCAAACCCGGCGCAAGAAAAAGAAAACTGAAAGTGGTGACAGTGATTTTTCTTTAAAGTTAATAAAGTCTCAAGATAGTTATATTGTAGAGTCCGCTCGTACCCGTTCAAAGTCTCGTCCTAGGAAAGGGATTGACAGTGCATCGGATCTTTCGTAATATCCCTTCTCTCTCTAATGTCCTCTTCTTTCTCCTTTCTACCATTTTTTTTCTTTGGTGGATTCAAATGTATAGTTTTCGTATCGCCACTCTAAACTTAAACGGTTTAAGTTCCATGGTTAAGCAACATGCTTTGAGTGATTTCATCCGTAAAGCAGAGATAGATATCCTCTTCACACAGGAAGTGGCTTTGCCTAAATTTTCCAACCTATTTACTCACTCCTGATGCTGTAATTTTAATCCCCAAGGCTTAGGAACTGCAATTATATATAGAAGTGATATAGACTTTATTGAACATCCTACTCCTCTAACTGATAGGCTTACTGTGGGCCAACTCCGGACTATACGGTTATGTAACAGTTATGCTCCTGCTGGGAACTCTCAAACTAGGGCACGGAACAATTTCTTCGAAACTGATCTCATGCAGGCGTTATATAATGGGCCCAACCCCTGTATCCTCGCTGGAGACTTCAATGCAGTACTTTCAGAGATAGATGCCCAGCCTCATTACCCCTTCTCACCTTCCCTCCACAAAGTGATTGAAACATATGACCTCGTCGATGTGTGGCGTTTCAATTTTCCCAGTGTTCCGGGTCATACTTTTTGGACATCGCATTCATTCTCGAGACTCGATCAAATTTACGTCAGCCGCATCTTATTGCCTTACGTCAAGGACATCAAAATTGAACCTGTGATTTTTAGTGATCATTATTGTGTCCTTATGACTATCAATTTACCCGTAACAAAATTCCTTAAAAGTAATTCATTGTGGTATTTTAATACGTCGATCCTCGCTGAAGCGGACTACCAATCTGTCATCCGTGCTGAGTGGTCATCCTTAATGGAGGAGAAACGCAGCTATAAACGTACTCTTATGAACTTTTGGGAGAAACGTGTAAAACCTATGTTTCGTTTTGTTAGTAAACAATACAGTATTCATCGTCATCAGGCCTTTTGTGAACAGTATGCATATTATTCTAAGCTTTTACGGGACTGTGAAGGCGTAGGCTCAAGGAGAATCTGTTCGGCCTCAAATTCATCAAATCAAGGCTTTTCTTCTCTATGCATCGCCGACGTATGTACGGCCATATTGTTCGTAGCAAGATTCCTTCGACTGATTCCACAGAATCTGTTAGTACTGTCCACGTAGAGCGAGAACGCAGTAGAGGTAAACAACAGCTGATTTCGCATCTTAAAGACCCCGATGGACATTTATATGAGGGACCTCATGTGACTGCATATCTTATAGAACATTTTAAACATCTCTATGCCACTCCTTCTTTGTTTGTCAGTGATGATACTCTTTTTGAACACATACCAGCTACTTTAACCGATGGTGACAGGGAGCGTCTTAGCCAGCCCTTCACGGTAGACGAGGTCATAACCTCCATTAAACTTGGTAAGCGAGGCAAATCCACTGGTGTCGACTCTTTGCCCGTGGAATTCTATGTCACTTTTATTGACATCCTTGCTCCCTTTCTCACTGACCTTTTTAACGAGTATCGTGATAGTTGCATTTTAGGAACCTCCTTACGAACGGGTATCACTGTGTTGGTTCCCAAACATGCAAACGCCCATGACGTTGATGCCCTTCGACCTCTCAGCTTACTGTGTACGGACCTCAAAATTTTGACCCGTTGCCTCACTCTGCGAATGAAAACATACATTGAAGATCTCTTAAGCCCCTGTCAATATGGCCATGGACAGATTCGCCGTATGTATGAAGCGCTATCCAATCTTCGAGATTTTATATCATGTTATGAGTGTAGAACTGATCATACAGTGGCTATTCTTTCAACGGACTACTCTAAGGCTTTTGATAGAATTCAGCATCAATATTTGTTTAATGTGTTAACTCGCTTTGGCTTTGGTGAAAAATTTATCTCTATGATTAAAGGTGTCTATTCTCAGAGAATCACTAAGATGAAAATTAATGGTGGCTTAAGTGTAGCGATTCCTTTTGATCATACAGTGGCTATTCTTTCAAGGGACTACTCTAAGGCTTTTGATAGAATTCAGCATCAATATTTGTTTAATGTGTTAACTCGCTTTGGCTTTGGTGAAAAATTTATCTCTATGATTAAAGGTGTCTATTCTCAGAGAATCACTAAGATGAAAATTAATGGTGGCTTAAGTGTAGCGATTCCTTTTAATAACGGAATCCTTCAAGGCGGTAGCATGTCCAGTATTTTATTTAGTTTATCTCTGGCTCCTTTGTTATTTTCTGTTCAATCTCTTTTACCAGGGGTCCCTGTATATAATACTAAAATTGTTGCACAAAGCTATGTCGACGACACACATTACTTCGTGAACAGCCCTGTAGAAATTCAACATATTCTGTATTTACTAACCAAGTATCAAAGAATATCTGGTGCAAAATTAAATGACAGTAAAACGAAAATCATGTGTTTAAATGACAATTGTACTCTAGAGTATGGGGTTTATTTTTGCGGTTGTCGACTCTCTTAAAATACTAGGAATTGAATTGTTTCTTCATACCACATGTACCATTACTACTAACTTTGCCCACGTTGCTGCAAAAATTAAAAATATTCTTTATTTTCATAAACATCGTCATTTTAGTTTATTAGGCAGAATGTTGTTTCTTAAACAGACTGGGTATAGCGTACTCTGGCACCTCGCTCAGATTTATCCCCTCCCCCACAATATCGCCCGCTCTTTACATAGTTCTGCGTTGTTTTTCCTTTGGCACGGCAAATTATTACGTGTTTCTTCTACTCAGTTACGTTTGCTTCCCAAGGACGGGGGCATTGGCTTTCTAGATGTAAACATTCAAGCCAAAGCTCTCTTGTTACATCGCAGCTGTCAGGTCGCGTGTTCTACTCACAGCACTGTCTCTGCAGCGGTGTTTGCAGCGTGTTTTGCCTGTATTGACCTTGAGGGACCTTTCAATGCCTTCCCGTGGAGTTGGAAATATCCTCACCTGAAAGACGTCATAATAGACATGGCTTATGCACTTTTGACAAAATGTGAAATAGAATGCATGTCAGTTAATGACTTGTATTGGTACTATTTAAACATTCACTCCGCAGTTACACCACATATAATAGTCAAGCAACCCTCTCATGACTGGTCTCGTATCTGGTGTAATGTTCATGCTAAATTTCTGAGCTATACCCACAAATCTCTTTGGTATGTTATTGTTAATAACGCATATGAAACAAAAGAACGTTTGTATTACTTAAACATTGGTGCTGATAACTTGTGTAATGTTTGCCAACAACCTGACTCTCTTAGTCATAGATTCGAAACTTGCTCCTCAGTCACTAGTATTTGGCAGCAGTTGTGTGTACTTTTAAGCAAAATATGCCGTCTTCCTCCTTCCTCTTTTCGTGCCACTGCTTTAATACTCTACCCAGATTTTAATTACTACCCTGTTACAAAGAATAATACTGTTATTTGGTTTGTGGCACACACTATTGTCTATTTGTTAACCACCCCCGGACCTTATCACCCTGATCTTTACCTTGCTTTCCTAAAATCCGCTACTACCAGCATTTCTATTGTTCGTAAGCGGAAATATTTTCCCAATTTTTAACAGTCTTAACTTAATCGTCTGGTCTTTTGTAGATACTATCAATATGTTTTATTGGGTTTTTTTTCTTTTCTTTTTTTAATGTTAAACCTTCCTGTGATCTTTATGTACTACTAAGCATGTAAATAAATAGTTAATAAAAATGGATAAAGTCATGGTTCGATAACCACAAGGTTCGTGGTTCGAAACCCGTCGCCGAAACCAGATTTTTTAAAATCTTAATTCCTCAGTTCTGAAGATCTTTCTCTCCTTTCGTAATCATCTGATGCTCTGAAAAGAGTTCTCCACATTAATTCGACAACTGCCTAATGTGATCCTCGCAGTTCGAAAACTTCCCTTCTTATCTTTCACAAAATGAGAATTTTCGTCATAATACGAATGCTGTCCGATCATTTTTTCCCCAATTCTAAATCTGTGTATACAAATCATCCCTCTCTGTCTCCATACTTGAATCTCTCTCTCTCTCTCTCTCTCTCTCTCTTTCAATGTCTCCCAGGAAGTCATATGGCTTGAGATCAAACCTTCGACTCTTGAAACCAAATGTAAGCTCTTTAGCAATGTGCTATCGTAGCTCTATAGGTTTGTTGTTAAAACCAGTGTCTTTTAGACTTTATTCGGGGGGGAGGAGGAAGAGATTCTCCGACGACATAAGATTTTCACTTTTTATTAGTGTATTACTATACATTTGATCAAAAAATACGTATTTATGAAGCTCAAGAGAGGGGGAATTACACCCTCCTGTCCTGCCCAAATGAGGCCCCTGAAACATTTGCTTGCACTTACTGAAAAGAAATTAAAAGAATCATTGAATAAAACTCGTTTCTGTCCGTAGATATTTTAGAGCTCTTGGCAATTTCCATAGATTTCTTAGGGAGCATCTTACTAGCTTGCACTCTTTAAAGAAAGAAAAGAATGAAACTAAAGATATTTATGAAGCTCTGGGAAGATTGTATGACATTCTTTTAATTTAGGCTCTTAAAAATATTTCAGAACAAACGAATGGAAAAGACTGTTTTAAAGCTATAACGTTGTAAACTTGATTCCTGTTTCTTTTTCAGCTGAATGGAAAGAGTGTACTACGTTACACACACTGCTTTAGACAAGGAGAGGTGGAGGACGGGGAGGAGTTGGAATAAATACTAGAAGCAACTAATCGATTGATACATGTATTGCGGGAATGCATAAGAAAACTGGGCAAGAGTTTGTTATTCATTTGGACTTAGAATTTTTGTAACTAATTTTATGCCGCGGACTGTACACTACTAATATATCCTGCAAGTATCATGGCGGAACAAAGCTTCTAATTACCAAAAATATATTACGGTAAACAGAAAAGTAGGGGAAAACTAGAAAAATTAAGGGTTAGAACCTAAATACGAATTTTTCGTGCGCCCCCCAATTACCTCATTGTAACGATCTGTACCTGCATTTGTTCAGTAAGGGCAAATGTTCGACTGGTGTAAGTTGACTTGCACTCGGAAGTATAGGTACGGATTTATAAACAAAAATTTCGAATTTTTTTTGACCAAATTTAGGGAAATTTTAATTTCCCTGATTGGCAACACTGCGCGCAGGCCCGTCCTATTGATGTCAAGAAGTAGGTATCTATCCGAGGCATCTACCTGGCAAGTCTTAAGGAGGTCTCTCTACAAAGAAAGAAGCTACAAGGAAAAAAGAAATAAAGGAAATTCGAAAATTCTCGAATTTTTGACTGGGGTGAAATTTGAGAATGAAACTCGACACCCAGAAGAAAAAGAAATTAATATGATAAACTATCATCCAACCATATTTGGCAAAAATAATATCCCGATATCTTAGTTAGTGTCCACACAGGAGCGGATTAAAACAGTGAGACACCTGTGTGTGCCACTTTGTTCACCTGGGTCCGAAAGGGTTACGAGTGTACATTTGATTACATTTTTTTACTACTAACCCGTATTGTTGTAGTAGTTATAAGGTGCGTTGCAAAATGATACGACCAGTGCATTAAGGTACGAAAAGTGTATGCAAAGTGAGGTAAGTTAACTAGATTAGATAGTTGGTGTAACATTGACAATAAATCACATTAAATCAAGCAAGTAGTACATTTATTATATGGCACAGTATGTAGAAATACAAGAAACAATGGGTATACAGGGAAATGCACTGTTGTAAAATGATACGACCACTGCACTTAATACCCTATGTATGAACCATTGTTCACTGCTAGTTGAAACACGGGGTCAGATATAGTATTCACTAGGTTCTATAACGTGGAAATGCCAAGTGCATCCCATGTAGCAATAATAGCATCTTTCAAAGACTCGACACTATTGTATTGTAGACCTCCAGCATACACTTGCCGACACAACACACCCCAAACATTTTCCATTGGATTCTGATCCAGGGAGATTGCAGGCTAATCCATTAGACCACGTTTTTGTAGTCAAACTATTATTTTGTAGAATTGGCCACATGTATCGGGGCATTATCTTGTTGATAAACCCACTAAGGTCCACCAATTGCAATAGAGAAAAGGAGCAGATTATCTTAGAGCGAAGTTTGATAACCAGTGTCCTTCATACGGCGAGAAAGCAAAGCAAGATTGTTTTTACTATAAGATCCAAACCCACCCCAGACCATTATAAACTTGCCATCTTGCTGCCATTTGAGAAACACATTTTCTTCTTTCCTCAAATCATTCCAATGACATGCCCAACCATCTAGCCCGTCTAAATTAATTTTTTTCATCACTAAAGATTACCCGCTTCCATTCTTCTTTCCAGTGCACATGCTCTTTCGCTCATCTTAGTCTCTTGTGCTTGTGATCAACGGTGAGTCGAAGTTGAACTTTCTTGTATTGCAACACATTGCACTGCTGCACAGAGCGGCACAAGGTTGATCTGTGGACGTTTATGGTAGGATCACCGTACAGGTCGTCTAGCACCTATAGGAACACATGTTCATAATAAGGTAAAGGTACACATACGGTCATTTTGACCGTGTGTGCATTTTTAATGTTTTTTACCTATTTTGCTATTTAAGAACCATCGTAAAGCAACAAAAAGATTAAAGAACATTTGAATTAAAAAATTAGACATGACTGATAATAAATGTATCTATTACAATTTTGAAACTTTTACAAAAACAGAAAGCTTGTTGTTTATCAAACATTGACATATTATAAACTGGTGTAAATTAAAGTTCACAAACTTTCTCAGTTTCTTTGTTCATATTCACACACATTCTTCAGCATAGTCTGTACATACTCTTCTTTGACATTGTCCACATATTGCGATGTTGCACTTGATGCATGTGCGCTATCTTGATGCATTTTCTAACACTTCCTCGTAGGCACTTCTCACATGTTCTCCCCTTCTGGAATCGATCATCAGGCACGCATTCAACCTAAGGAGCATCATTATTTTGCGATATTCTGAGTGGAGACAGGGGCGGGGAAGAGAGGAAGGTATTGTGAATGACGAGCGCCAAACCTAACCAGTGTTGCCAATATCAGAACTTAAAAATGCCCATAGGTGCTAGACTTGTATTGCCACCACTAAGCTTACGCAATACGTTTCTTTCTTGCCTCTGTGTTAGTTTTCGTTGTCTTCCGACCGACTTCTTTACAACATACTTTGGTCCGAGTTTCAAATAATTATTCACCACACACGCGGTGCGCCCAATTTTCCTACCTATACCCCTGAAAGATATTCCTTCAGCTTTATAAGCAATAATTTGGCCCTTTTCTTACCTATAGAGAGCGCTCTTCGACCCATTTTCCTAATCTCCGTCATACACACTACGATATTCTGTGTTCTTCAATCACATGAAATCTAGTTTGCTGCTTGGAAACGCTTCGAGCGCCACCAACCTTTACCAACCTACAGTAACACCCTCGATCACTATGTGATCGTATCATTTTGCAACAGCTGATATCCACCCTTTGGGTTTGTTTGTTTCCTGACTGCTCGTTATCAGGACAAACACCTGAGTTCTCCATGTCTTTTCCTAGTGCATACTAACAGCTATTACTCTATGTTCTATTTCGTTGTTATTTTCGCTTGGGTCTTGAGTTATGTTGAATAAACTCTGGTGGTCGTATCATTTTGCAACGCACCTTAGTCTCGACTAATAATAATATCGTTGTTGTAAACAATAACTTTATAGGGAAAATTTTCTCTCCTTTTTACATCTTAGTTCCAACACTGTTGGTGAGAAATGCTGTATGTCTCAAAATGAATATCGGAATTTAAGTCTTGGTAGTACTTATTACATTTTACGTACAATTATAAACAATACATCAAGTAAAAGAGCACCTCAAACAGTCTTTGTTACAAGCGTTCGATGTGAGATTCATTCGTCACACGGCACACATCTAGTCGATAGGCGAGAAAGGTCCATAAAACCGCCCTATGGCACAAAACACATTCAATTTAGGGGAGTCTCGTTTCAATTGTACCATCTCTTGAGGATTTGCTGACCGCCAGATGCGAACATTATGAGTGTTCACATTAGGTGAAATATCGATTTATCACTGAAGACAAAAAATCTTTATTGTTATGCAGCAATATTTCACTTGTGAAATTGGCACATAAACCGTAGTCTATAGGCTTTAGACCTGTAGCAACTGCAAACGATAAGGACGTAGTTGCAAGCGTCTTCTTAATATTCTTCACACAGACGGTTGCACTGTAATTACAGAATCAGTCTTTATTAAAACACAAAAAGCTTTCTACTCTCTAGTCTCCATCTTTGCTACTTGCTCTTTCTAACGGCAGACAGAAGAAACGATCCATGTGCATGCGTGCGTACAAAACTGTTTGAGTTGCTCTCTTATTTGATATAATATTTATAATTGTAAGTTAATTGTAATAGATACTACGAAGTTTCAAAACCCAAATATTAATTTTGAAACACCCCGCATTACTTCAAATTGTGACATCCTATATTCCTGTCTTGTATATACATATCATCTGGGCTGGCCCTAAGCAATTTGTCGCCCCGTGCAATGGCACAATTTGCCGCGTCCCCTTTTCTCCAGAAAGAACATATCTTAAAAGTCATGATTTTAAGTATGCTACTCCAGCATGAACAACGAAGGGGAGGGTAAATGCAGTTGCACTCAGAAAAGCCTACTTATTAAAATTACAATCTCGTTGTGTCTTTTTTTCTTCTTTAAATATTAACCTATTATGTTAGCGAAAGATAAAGCAAATACAGCAGCAGAGGAAAGATGGTAATTATTTTTATAGAATTCAATATCGAGCTTCAAGCTCAATGTATCAGTTTGCAATTCCAGTGCAAATAGCTATTTTATCTTTATTTCTTGATTTTTCTTCTACATCTGTTAACATTAAAAAAAACTTTTTACTATCTTCAATGATGAGGAACTTGTTTGTGACAAAAACAAGACTAGTTGCCATATCAAAACTGTGATAACTAACTAAATGGAATAGATATTTGCTACTATTCAAGAATTGAATTCTTGCATTTGACAACAATCAATCAATTTGTACTCGGATTTATTTGACCATTTCCTTTAGCATTGTCCATGTGACCTTAAACTAAAGCTACCTAAACATAATTTATGAATGTAGTATTCAAGTAGAAGATCAGCTTAGTAAATGTAACTACCATCATCATGAAGTCTATTTCCAACAAGAAATAGGCTATTTAATTTAAATAATATACTTATGACACATTTTGTCGGACCCTCCAAACTTGTCGCTTCATGCAAATGCACGTGTTGCACATATGGTAGAGCCGGCTCTGCATATTATATATATATATATATATATATATATATATATATATATATATATATATATATATATATATATATATATACAGGGTGTTTAATAAGTAATGGTCATACATTAAACCGTAGATAGTACAGGCCAAAACTAACAAAAAGGTCTTTGTAAACATGTGTCCGCAAACGCTTCGTAACGGAGATAGGGGCTGTTGAAAGTGTGGGAAAATGAAGTTTATAGACGAATATCTCAAAATGTATGAATCAGATAGAGGGCGGTAAAATGAATGACTATCGATGTCAGACCTGTGCTATGCAGAAATGCATGGTTTACAACTCTGCAATGCCCCGTATCTCGAGCCCCGTTTCCTTGAACAATTTTCCGGGAATCCCTCAGTTTCTTTGGGGAATCCCTTGCGCGCGCATTACAAAGTTATCAACCATGCATTTCTGCATAGCGCAGGTCTGACTTCGATAGTCATTCATTGGACCGCCCTCTGTCCGATTCCTACATTTTGAGATATTCGTCTCTAAACTTAATTTTCCCACACTTTCGACAGCCCCTATCTCCGTTCTGAAGCGTTTGTGGACACATATTTACTAAGACTTTTTTGTTAGTTTTGGCATGTACTATCTATGGTTTAATTTATGACCATTACTTATTAAACACCCTATATATATATATATATATGTATACCGGGTGAGGCATTTAAAACTGTTTTTGGAAATATCTGGAAAATCACAAATCGGAGTTTAAAAAAGGTGTAATAAAAGTTGTTCGCATCGAAGGGGGACATCCAATGATACCACACTCGACCCCCTACCCCCACCCCCCGGGGGCGGGAGAGGGGTCAACTTTGAAATCTTAAATAGGAACCACCATTTTTTTATTGCATATTCTGATTCCCCGTGAAAAAGTACGTAACTTTTGTTTCGAACATTTTTTTCGTTGCGTGATAGATGGCGCTGTAATCGACAAAAATCAAAATGGCTTACAAACGAAAAATGCATTTAAAATTGTTTTTCAGAATATCAGGAAAACTACAAATCGGATTTTAAAAATGTTGTAATAAAAATTGTTCGTATCGAAGGGGGACATCCAATAATACCACACTCAACCCCTACCCCCACTCCCCGGGAGCGGGAGAGGTCAACTTTGAAATCTTAAATAGGAACCACCATTTTTTATTGCATATTCCGATTCTCCGTGAAAAAATACATAACTTTTGTTTCAAACATTTTTTCGTGGCGTGATAGATAGCGCTTTAATCGACAAAAATCAAAATGGCTTACAAACGAAAAATGAGGCATTTAAAACTGTTTTTCAGAATATCAGGAAAACTACAAATCGGATTTTTAAAAAGTTGTAATAAAAGTTGTTCGTCTCGAAGGGGGACATCCAATGATACCACACTCGACCCCCTATGCCAAGCCCTGGGGGCTGGAGGGGGTCAACTTTGAAATGTTAAGTAATAACTCCGTTTTTTATTGCTGATTCTCATTCTCCATGTAAAAAAAACAACTTTTGTTTTAAAAAAATTCTTTTCCTTGCGTGATAGATTGCTCAGTGATCTTCAAAACATCAAAATGGGTAAAAACTGTTAGGGATGGGTCAAGTCGAACTATGAGTTCTGAGCCGATTCATTGTTTATGAACTCGAGTTCCGAGTCGAATCGGGTTTGATAAATAGCTCACTCATTCAGCTCGTTTTAACTCGTTTTGAAATGATGGCCATATGAGACTGCAAAGCGAAAGTCATGTAAGATGTAAGCAGTAATGTGGAATACTTTTTGAACGAGAGGGGACACTGGTCGCTTCTAGTCTCGTCTCGATAACAAGACGACAAGCGATTTTTATAACGACCTTATTTCGCCTCGGCTCAACTGAGCCGATGTCTCGAGTCAGCTCGCTTGAGGTGAGCCATCCGCTCGGTTGGGATGAGCCATTTCCTCTGTTTTGTTGAATTGAGTCTAGAACTTGAGCAGGGTCGGTTGGGTGAACTGTTAGCTCGGCTTATTGTTCGGTTCGGCTCGTTAGTGAATGAGATGTGAGCCGAGCTGTTTGAGCGGTTGATAGGCCCAAGCCCGGTCTGAGAAGTTTTGAACTTGTTTAGCCGGCGCCTTATAACTTTTAAGTTTTTGGCTCGAGCCGGAATACTTCCTCCTCTGGATCTCAAACTCCGATGTCCTTGCTTCCTAAGCTTCACGACTATCGAGGTCGAAAGACAACTATTTTCTAGTATTGAGACACAAACCGCCTATCTTTCATATTTATACGGTGTTGTAATAATAATAATAATAATAATAATAATAATAATAATAATAATTATTATTATTATTATTATTATTATTATTATTATTATTATTATTATTATTATTATTATTATTATTATTATTATTATTATTATATGCAATAGTATCATTGATAATAATTATATTGTCTATGTAGGATACTTGAAGAGAGTACTTGAAACTACACACAGGATTTGGCTCGTTTTCTGTCGACGCGACTCGAAACTCGACCCGAATTCGAGTCGAATTGGAGGGAATTTTTCTAGTCGAGCTCAAATATGTTTGTTTCGAGTAGAGCTCAAAGAAATCTATCTCTAGTCGAGTTGAGTTTCACAGAAAACTCTCTCGAACTTGCTCATGCCCATCCCTAAACGCCGTTGACAAGTGATAAGAAAATGTTCGAAATGGTGACTATTTTCTGCGATACATTCTTTATCATTCAAATTACAGTCTATGAAGCAAAGACTGCGATCGTGCGTCGCAATCCATGGTCAGACTCTCGCTGTACATGTAACATTTGCATTGTGTGTTGCAGAAAACAGGCACCATTTCGAACATTTGTTTCAGTAAACAATGGAGATGTGTGAGAAACAAGGAGACTCCCCTAAAACAAGCACCACGATGGTGAGAGGCAAGAGGACTCGCCTTGAAACAAGCACCTCGATGGTCAGGGTCCATGACATTTGGGGGCGAGACGTTTAAGTGCTGCCGCTTGGGCGCGAAATGTTTGGACACAAAACATTTTATATAAATAGATTTCCTACCTACATATACTGTATCTCATAACTAGAATGCGGATGCTTAGGAACTAAAGTATAAAAATAGGCACTGGAAATTTCAAAAAACTTCCACAACATTTTTGCAAAAACTAAAAATAACATCTTGAACACAGCAAAGTTCCTGCACGTCATGCACAACGTATCTCTACCAGTATAAATAAATAAATAAATGCAGCAGATTCTCGACTATCCGGCCCGTATTCAGGGGGTCTAGGGGGTTGGTTCCCCCGTAAATTTTTCCTGTCCCACTAAAATTTTCACGGTAGGCTTGCAAATAAACTATAATATGGTTGGATCGGGTCCCTCCTAACTTCAGCCGGGTCACCCTACATTTTTGGGCTGGCTACCGGCCTGCTCCGTACTATGCGATTTAGTTGTGGAAGAAATAAATTAAGATATATGTAATAAGGACATGTAATTTGTGTAAAAAAACGTTTTTTTCTTAACGTTTAGTTATTTTAAAAATGTGACTTAAAATGTATACAACACTGCACATATTTTCATTTTTGCATTTTCTTTTTCCATAATAAATTATTAAAACGAATGTTAGAAAACATAGAAACATAGGAAATGTTTATTAAGTAATGAATAAGAGCTGTTTTTGGAATAAAAATTAAGTTTTTAATGCTATGGGTGTGTGTGTCAAGGAAGTGAGTATTGAATGCTTTTTTGTTATTCGATCTGCCCATTAGGCCGGATAGTTGAGACTATTGTATTAACAGAAAGTTATTTCAGATTTCATAAAAATAGGCACTAGCTATTCATTGAAATAGGAGGAGTGGTCCAAATAAAATTTACTGTAGGCAGCCTGTGACACCCCAAACTAAACTTCTGTCCTTTATAATATATCTAACATAAAGGAACGATATTGATCGAGTTGGCAGTTTATTGATGCACTTCGAAGGACAGAAAAAAGCAGAACTTAGTGTACGAGGCAATGCTTCGAGAAGAAGCCCTCCCATGGAAAGAAGAAAATATACTCGGGCAGATGAAAAATTCGTACTGTTGAACAGAAATTTTGAAACTGTTGATATTGTAGAATACCGTAAGACACTTTGCACATCAGGGGTTACTTTGCACAAAATATGAAGAATTTCACAGTTCTCTGTTGGCAAAAAAATTAACAGAAAACAGAAAGTTTCAACTGGTACCGTAAGATAGAACATCTAACTGTATTTTGGCTATAATGTTGGCGGTTAACATCAGTTCCAATTACCGAGAGGGTTCATTGTTGTAGAGGTATGGAAAGCAGTCACTGTAAATGCCGCCAAAATTTGAAAGATATCACGTACAAGATTTTGCGTCAAAGTTAAGTCAGTTTCGTAGAATACTACCGTGTAATGGAACTTTGATTCAATAGTTGAAATTGAAATGTGAAACGTTTTAAAGTCATAAAAAAGTAAAACTGGGAGAATAAAGTTTAAGTCTGTACTCGGGGTTACTTTGCACCGGTCCAAAATACCGCTTAGATAGGAAATTATTACTACTGGGACCTTCTGCATTCTAGATTTAGGTAAATTTCCTATTTAGGAAGATGCTGGAATGAATTTCTTGTTGGAAAATAAATTATGAACAATGGCGGAGCCAGAAAAGTAGTTTGAGAGAGGCTTTACTCACAAATACTTCGTTTTTTTAAAATGACTAGGATTTCAGCTTATACGCATAGAAATGACTAACATGAGATTTTTAAAATAAGAAATCGTGCAATTTGGGTGGGTTTCAAACTGAAAGTCTCAAATCTTGTAAATAACCCACTAATTTTCTTTAAAATGGCTTAAAGCTTGTGCAAAGTATTAGTGTCTTACGGTACTTGCTGGGTTTAGCCCATAATTCCGGCATGCAATGATAATGCCATGGTAAATGTAACATAAGATTTTTTTTCCTTCTGCATTAGGCATATACAACAATTTACTAGAACAAAACTAGGCCTAAGCATTTAATGCAACTGAGACTGTTTACCATAGGGCATACTGTAATAACGTAACGAAAATTTAGTTTTTGAAGATTTGTTTTTTTTTTTTTTTAGAAAATTGATGTCAAATTTCATCTTGCTTAATTTCTTAAGTTGTGCAGTTATTTTTTATGACAGAGTATTTGTGATATTAGTGTCTATTTTCAAGGCTTTTAGTGCGAAAACATTCGGGTTCTCGTTATGAAATACATTATAATTATAACCCATTTAAGTAGATTAACCTGTTTAGATACACGGCTTTGAGCGAAAACATCTTGCGCCGAAACGGCCTTACGCCCAAACGTCCTGCTCCGGATGGTGAGAGGCAAGGGAACTCACATTAAAAAAGCACCCCGAAGGGAACAAATTATTACTACATCCACGTCGTTGTTCCTGAGAAACGCTAAAACTAGATTTTAATACATTGATAAAAACAAACCGTAAGTGTTTCCAAATTCTCTCTCTTTGTGACATCTGTGACAGAAATTACACTAACAATGTGGACATTAAATTCTGGAGGATCAAGCTTTTTGCTATAAAACACCGGTTTATCATTACAGATTTTAGAATAACTGCCTTTCTAATATGAGATTGTAGAGGGAGAATCAACTATGGTGTAATTTGGTAGTATTTCCGAAAATATCACAAGTATTAACTTTTCTAATCTGATGTGTATTTTGTAACTTACTTTAATTTTGCCGAGTGTTTGTAACCCATCTTTATTTTGTGCATTACAGCGCCATCTATCACGCAACGAAAAAATGTTCAATACAAAAGTTACGTATATTTTCACGAAGAATCAGAATATGCAATAAAAATGGTGGTTCCTATTCAAGATTTCAAAGTTGACCCTCTCTTCCGACCCCGGGGGGTGGGGTAGGAGGTCGAGTGTCGTATCACTGGATGTCCCCCTTCAAGACGAACAACTTTTAGTACAACTTTTTTAAAATTCGATTTGTAGTTTTCCTGATATTCTGAAAAACAGTTTTAAATGCCTCATTTTTCGTGTTTGTAAGCCATTTTGATTTTTGGCGATTACAGCGCCATCTATCACGCAACGAAAAAAATGTTTGAAACAAAAGTTACTTATTTTTTCACCGAGAATCAGAATATGCAACAAAAATGGTGGTTCCTATTTAAGATTTCAAAGTTGACCCCCCTCCCGCCCCCGGGGGGTGGGGTTAAGGCGTCGAGTGTGGTATCATTGGATGTCCCCCTTCGAGACGAACAACTTTTATTACAACTTTTTTTAAATCCGATTTGTAGATTTCCTGATGTTCTGAAAAACAGTTTTAAATGCCTCATTTTTCGTTTGTAAGCCATTTTGACTTTTGTCGATTACAGCGCCATCTATCACGCAACGAAAAAATGTTTGAAACAAAAGTTACGTATTTTTTCACGGAGAATCAGAATATGCAATAAAAAATGGTGGTTCCTATTTAAGATTTCAAAGTTGACCCCCCTCCCGCCCCCGGGGGGTGGAAGTAGGGGGTCGAGTGTGGTATCATTGGATGTCCCCCTTCGATACGAACAACTTTTATTACAACTTTTTTAAACTCCGATTTGTGGTTTTCCAGATATTTCCAAAAACAGTTTTAAATGCCTCACCCGGTATATATAGTCGACAAATTATTTATATATGATATTTAGAAAAATACTAGTAGGCAAATTAGTATTAGCTTTTACCTTCAGACAAGTTATTTGAATTTTATACTGTTTGTGACATTATTTTCGTACTTATTAAAGGACTGCTTTCACGAAAAAAAAATTAATAAAATTTCATTTCTACTTTTATTTCTTAGTTGATATTGGTGAAAACTGCTGAAACCCAAATTGTTAGTAGGTATGCTATTCATATAAATTGTAAAATTTTTGTAGCGTATTAGTGTCTAGCGTCTAATTAATCTTGCATTATACGGTGATCACGCGTACATAAAGGTATTTCATATTTTAATAGACGTAAGATGCATTATAAGTGACTATTAAAAAAACGAAATTTAGAAAAAAAACGAGAGGCAATGTTTTTAACTAAAAGAAACGTACATTTCTGAAAAAATACGAACGTTTTTTTATTATTATTATTTACAACACTATGTTGTGTTGACGCAAACCGCTACGAAGGAGGACCAAGGAGTAGCAAAAACAGATAGACAAGCACATTCATTTATCCAGGTTTTCTTAAAGAAGGTTCCATACGGTGGGTGGGGAAATCAAAATATGAGAGTGTTGTACCGGAACACTATTTGCTGAAGGATGTACCATGCACAAGAGTGGCATGTACTTTCAATTTACCGCAGAATAGGGTGAACATAACTTCAACAGCTAATATAAAGCGCACTCTCACTTCAACTCCTACAACTAAATCATGTAGTGCTGCAGTTGTTAATGAAACAATTTCTCGTGAAATACGAAGTAAATTATGTCGTTTTCACGAAACTTCACAAAAACCAAACTCATCCCGAAAAGTAAACTACCCCTTACAGATTTCTCCATGAGAAATAATTTATTCCATATGTTGGGGTTATTAATGAAATACTTGTTTATAAAAATAATAAAAAATCTCATGAGTGGTGTTTCACAAAATGTCAAAAAACTACCTTAACACATTCGTTGCGTTACGAGTCACCGGTAGCTCATGCGATAATTCGCTTTTGTGCGGTATCGTTTTATGCACTGTATTACCTCTGTGCGTTTGTGTATTTTCATTTTTACTGAGTTTTAATAGTACTAGCATCCACGTGCTACACTTGTCATCGATGACGCGTCCTGCTTTGGCGTCATATAGCATCAGATTCTGTCAACAGATGGCTGAAGTGTGAATTCGAAATACTGTGTCGTCACCTGTGGAGAGAAGCGCAAAGTAAAATGTATGCACGAGTCACTGCTGACTCGTAACGCACCGATGGGATGTAATGTTTATATAGAGTTCACACTTTTACTCTTTAGTGATAGTGATACGGCGAGTGCTGAATTTTTGTCCTCGTGTGTTCTATACATTGGTGTACTTTGTGTTTGTGACTTGTGTTCACCTATCAGTTTTTTTTGTGTGGTATTCTTATCTACTCTCTATACTCTTGTTTTCCTTGATGGCGGCAACTTCCAACGGTTCAGTGAATAACCAGGCCACTTTGACGACAACTAAATCTACTTCTTCTACAGACATGGTGATTGATTCTGCTGATAATCTTTCAACTACTGAACCTACTGTTACTACTAATGTTTATGTATTTCATCATTTGGGCCCTTATATCGTTCATGTCACGGATTCCGATAGTATCGGTCGACAACATCCAATGAAATTGGGTCGTTTACTACATACACATAGTGTTGCAGACGTATTGCATTTAAAACAAGTTGCCAGCAAAGGTGTCATTCGTAATGTGGATCCGTCTCTCATTGAAGCCGATCTTCTGTCGCATATAAAGAGTTCCGCTAAAATAACGGACGTGAGACGTATATTTCGTACCAATTCTTCTCCTGTTCAGAGTTCTCAAACTTCCTATGGAACGGGCGAGGGGGCTCCATCTCCCGTGCTCCCTCCCCAAACCTCCGTCTACATCCTTTTCTATTTCTCAGAAAACACCTACTGGTACATTTGTTTTAACCTTCAATACCAACATTCTGCCCGACTATTGTACCCTTTTTTATATGCACCTTCCAGTGACCACTTATATAACTCAACTGAAACAATGTTATAAATGTTTCCATTATGGTTGTTATTCCCAAAATTGTAAAGGGCGCCCACATAGCGCCACTTGTGGCTTAGAAGGGCATACTTCCTATGCTTATATTGCACAACCTCACTGTCTCCATTGTTCCGGTGCTCACGTTGCCACATCCCGTATCTGTCCCGAACGGACCCTCCAAAACCAAATCAATCAGCTTATGGCTCTGGAAAACCTCTCCTTTCAAGAAGCAAAACACCGCGTGCGTACTACTACGCCCTCTCCTGTTCCTTTGACACAATTCCCTTCGCATTCCTCCGCTTCTACTCCTCGTTCTTCTCGCCACCCGTTATCCTTTACAGACACTGCTAAACTTCCTACTCCAGTTTTTACTGTTGGTTCTACTTCTCCAGACACATCCCGAAAGAAACGATCTTTTGCCCACGTCCCTCCTAATTCCTCTAAGGATCGGGTTCAATCTCTTTCACGGCCGTCGTCGCCCACGCACACTTCTCTTAAATCAGATTCTACTTTACATTCATCTTTTCGCATATCTTATTTCTCTTCCTCTTCTACTACCAAACTGAGTGGAATTCAAACCCATTTCTCCAGCAGAGATGGGCTAGGTCAGTGGGTTGGTGGGTGGGTTAGTTGGTCAAGCTATCTGAGTGGGTCAGTGGGTCGTGGGTCAAGAGCATGTGACAAACTATGGCCCACCACCCACCGTGACCCACTGCGACCCACCGCCCAGCATGTCCCACTACGACCCACCGAATCAGTATGATCTACCGACCCACTCTGCTCACTGCATTTTAGACAGTATCTTCTGAAGACTGGTAAATTTGTCTTCATTTTACTTTCAAGAGCATTTCCCTTCCTTTTCCATTTGTTTCTGTCTGCTTACCTGAGGTGAGTATATCTAACCAAGAAAAAAAAAAAAGAACTTTAGGCACTTTTCGATATTGATAGTTTTAATTGTAATAATAGCAATAGGACTTATACTACTACTTGTCTTTCGAGACCTGTGAGTTTTTAGACGAGCTTACTACTGAAAAAATAATTTTTGAATCACTCTAATACATAAATTATTATATAAAAATTTGAATGTAACTACGTGTACCTGATCATCACGGTCAAATTGCAAAGTCAAATGAAATTACTTTTGGTATATAGTTAGCCCTTAATCCAAACTGGGATGTTATATTGCTTTCATTATAATGCATAATATCCTAAGGAGGAAGTGAGGATCCGAATTTTTGCCCAAAAAATTAGTATCTCGCACGCCGTTAAACTTACGGAGCTGAAATTCAGTGTATTTACTCTTTATTGAAAATAAACAGAATGTGTTCTAGCACTTTTTTACATTTTCCTTTATGGGGAGGTGCACTTTCTATATATGGAAAATTGGTAGTAAGTTGGTTTGTAAAAAGGATCGAAAACGATCGATGTTATTTAAGAAAAATATCAGAAACAAAAAATACAGCGCTGGGCTTCATATATCCATTGCTTTCTACTATAATAATTGCTGAAGCTTATGTTTATTATATGGAGTCCTTGCAGCACAGGACAACAACCCATAAAGTTGTGAGAAAAATAGGCAAAAAATTGTACTGTAAGCTTAACTACACGGACATTTTAAGTTTGGATTGTACGCATAATTATATGGAAAATTTTACACTTTTTTCCCCTTTACGTTGGTCTACTTACCTTGGTTTGGAACTTTCATATTTCATCCTTTTTTTCCTCTGAAAAGTATCGACAATTCAACAAGGAAATAATTATACTATGATAATTTAATTCAAATTCCTTGTAATTTGGCACATGGCAAACATCAGTGTGGTAATTGAAGGGGAACAAGGAGGGAAGCTCCCATTCACCTCTGAACACTTTCCAAAAACCTCGTTCCCTTTCGCTTTCTAGACGGGGGAGGGAAATTGGTAATGGCATAAAACCTTCATGTGTAATTACAAAAATTAAATTTATAAACAAATAAGAAATCATCAGTTTATCAGGCTTTAATTGATAATTTATTCACAAGATTCTCAATCGAAGGCGTGGTAGATGAAGTTTCTGTTCTCCATGAGTCGACATTGCCAACTGACATGGTCGATATGGAAAAGATGTTATATGGTGATAGACAGATGATACTTCTTGCTGAGTATTTCAAAACTGACCAAGAAAAATCGTTATCAGACTTAAGTCTAACAAGCAGCTTGCCGATGAGGAGTTGCAGAAATCGAATAGAAGTATTATCAATTTCCACGACAGAGTGCGAACGGGGATTTTCCCTTATGAATTTACAGATGACCGATATTAGAAATAGACTCAGTGCTCAAACATTGTCTAACTTGTTGTTCATCAATGTTAATGGCCCACCGCTAGACAAGCTCAAAGTAGACGAGCTATTTATTTCTTGGCTGCACGATGGACATCATTCCGCTGCGGATGATTTACCACGAAAAGGTTACCAACAGGAAATAAATCCGATTTCAGATTTGTTTTGAGGTGGAAAATTACGAGTTATGAAAAATGTATACTTGTATTACTAATGGCTTATTTGTGTTATTCAACTTTATACCTAAATTTTAGTAAGTCTCTTCTTTGCTTTAAGTAAACTGCTTTGAATAAATATATATAATAATTGTAATTAAGCATATTTGTTACTTAAATTTAATGTGGTGTTTTAGTGATTACACAAATTACAATTTTGAGCATATTTTATGGAGATGCGCACACATAGGGTACCCGAGCACTTTATACACGAGGAAAAACTTATTTTTCAAGTCTTTTGTGAGAAAAACACTGTGAACTGAGAAACCATAACCTTTTCCATATTGTACAGGGGTATTTTCCTGCGAATAGACGTTTCTTTTGGAATGCGTTGAGAAATTAACACTTGCAAGAATACTCTCTTAGTACAAGTATATTTTAGGCACACACTAATTTCCCCCCCACCTCGGACTGTTTCAATTTCCTTACTGACATACACTTTACCATATTATATCGTAAAGGTCAGATCCACCGGTATTGTAACAGAGCGGTGCTTGAGCGATTGACTAGGAATTCAAACTCCGATTACTGACAATTTCACAGTCTTGTTTTATTACAAGTGTAAACTCTTTAGTCAGTACAGAAGAGGCCGTGGATCGTGTTCAGATTTGATGACGATGGATTTTGGTGAGTCAGAGTAGTTCACAGTGGATGAGAGTGGCTCATGGTGGGTCACGTTGAGTGGTGGGTCATGGTGAGTCACAGTGTGTCATGGTGGGTTGTGGGTCAGAGTGGGTCACGGTGGGTAGTAGGTCATTGGGTCGTGGGTCACGGTGAGTGGTGGGTCAGTGGGTCGTGGGTCAAATTTTCATTGACCCACGCCAATTCTGTTCTCCAGTGCTCTTAAGACAATCCTTCAAGTTCTGGAAACACGTCCGACACAGTTTACCTCTCAAGAATTTAATACCTGTTTACAAGTACTGAAATCCTTACGTTCACTTCCATTATGTCATTCTTAACTGTACCTCTTCTCTCCATACTCCAATGGAACTTGCGCAATTGCACCCACAAGGTTTATACTCTTCAAAAACTCTGTACCTACGTTAACCCCGGTATTATATTGTTACAGGAAACATGGCTTAAAACTCCTTCTCCCCGTCTCATTTCTAATTATAATTGGCTTCATGAACTTCGTGCTGATGGCTACGGTGCTAGTTCCGTTGGAATCCGTAAATCCCTTACGTATTTTCTCCTTCCCGCCCCATTACGTCACTCCGAGATACATTGTCAGACCATTAGAGTTGACTCTGTCACCTTCATCAATATGTATGTCCCTCCTCATCTTCATCTGCTAGCCTCTGACTTTATCTCTCTTGTTCAAACTTTACCCTCTCCGTGGTTCCTTGGTAGTAACCTTAATTGTAATAATCCCCTCTGGGGGCTGCATTTTCCAATACAGCCGGTAATGAATTCTATGATGCTTAATTTCATACCTCTTGTTATCTTCTAAATGATGGCCCCCCCCACTCGTATTCCCCGTCCTTCCGAATCTCCTTCTGCCCCGGACATCTCTCTCTTTTCTCCTTCTCTCAGTCGACTCCTTCGTTAGGAAGTCTTCGCTGATTCTTTCGGTAGTGATCATTTTCCACTTCTTATCAACGCCTCCTCCTCTCACCCCCTTTTTCCGTCCTTGTCTTCGGCTTTACCTCATTCTCCACCGTCATTTACTCGCCTTTCTACTTCTTTAGACTGGCCTCACTATAGAACTATCCTCCAACATTTACCATCTGCACCGCCTTCCACCTCTTCCCACGACCAAGCAATTCATTTTCGCCATAAAATTGCAATCAGCACCGGTCAATCACGATTACAACCTTCTGTTTCCCTTTTCCTATTCGCCGTGCCGCTCCTCCGTGGTGGACCTCTGACTATCAAAAATGAATAAATCAACGTTTCCATGGTTACACGCAACGTACAGAACAAGGCAGGATCAGATCCAACTCAAACTTCGCCTAGAGGACACATAATAGAAAATAAGAAACAATGCCAAATTAGAGCTGTCCCCGTCCAGAAACACCGGAGATATGCTCTTCAACATAACGCACCACGCGACAACATGATATAAGGTAAACCTCGCAAGATACCCGTTTATGTTGAAAACGGAAAGGATGGACAGCACGAGAATGACATCAAGATATTTGATATGCTATAACACTTTCTTGGTGGCCATCTTGAAAGCCGCGATCTTGGATATAGCGTAAAGTATTAAAATGAGAAGCGGGGTGTGTGATATATCAATGTAATGTAAAAATGCAAAAAGAAAATCAATGATGTAACCGCGAAAACCACATATGTGTAATAGTATGAACGGGACGCAAGACCCCACGACAATTGTACGCGAAAAGTAACTGCAACAGTGTTTGTGCATGGATGTGCATCCGCCTTGACACATTATGCCTTTTGAGAATATTGGGATTCCGTTTCGGACAGTGAAAACCACAGTTGCAACCTGCGATACGAGCTCTCGTTTGGAGACTACATAAACTACAAAGGAACTATTTCTTTTGGAACAGCAATTCAGCAGCTTGCTTCGGAGTGTAAGAGATATCATCTTGGATTGATGAGCAAAAGCACGACCTACCTAATTGAAGCCCGCTAATGGACGACGTTTTGTACGTTTCTTGTTCAATTTTTTTGCTGTTTCGTGTGAACAAGGGATATTTCAGCCCATGTTTGTTTAAACAACACTATCTGAAACAATGTGTGTACGGATGAGAAAGCCCAGCCATGTTCTAGCTTACATTCTTTTACGAATGTTTCTTTTCCTTTGCGCGGTTTGCTACACTGTTTCGCGACGGTCCCAAACAGTTACAATATCAGGGAAAGGCAGCGTTCTGCATTGCCTCAATGAGTTCCATGAGTTGTTGCAGTCTCCCACGAGAAGGCTAGTTTACCACACATCGAGACTACTCGAATTGTGTCTACTGGTTCCGAGAGTCTCATCCACATTCACTTCTGTTACATCATGTTTTTCAAAATCTCCAGCATGTATTCAGTTTCTTGTCGTTCGTCCACAGTCGGTTCTGTCGATTGGGCGTTCACTTGTTTTGGAAGTTCACTTTGCATTAGTAACACCACATTGAGAGGGTTCGCCATTGCAGCTCTACATTGGTGTTTGTAGATTAACGATACTGCGCACACGTTCACTACACAAAATATTGCGCGTTTTGGCATGCGTATGCCACAAACACACTACCATTTCTCACTGGCCGGCCCCTGCTGTCACGTTCACTTCCTTCCATATTTGTCGGTGAAACCAGTAAACACAATTCGAACCGTCTCATTGTGTGGTAAACTAGCCTTCTTGTGAGAGACTGCAACAACTCAGGGAACTCATCGAGTCAATACAGAACGCTGCCTTTCCCTGATATTGTGACTGTTTGGGACCGTCGCGAAACAGTGTAGCAAACCGCGCAAAGGAAAAGAAACATTCGTAAAAGAATGTAAGCTAGAACATAGCTGGGCTTTCTCATCCGTAAACACATTGTTTCAGATAGTGTGGTTTAAACAACCCTGGGCCGAAATCTCCCTTGTTCACACGAAACAGCAAGATCATTGAAACGGAAACGTACAAAACGTCTTCCAGGAGCGGGCTTCAATCCCAGGTAGGTCGTGCTTTTGCTCATCAATCCAAGATGATATCTCTTACACTCCGAAGCGAGTTGCCGAATTGCTGTTCCATAAGAAATAGTCCTTTGTAGTTTATGTAGTCTCCAAACGACTGCTCGTATCGCGGGTTGCAACTGTGGTTTTCATTGTCCCAAACGGAATCCCAATATCCTGAAAAGGCATAATGTGTCAAGGCGGACGCACTTCCATCCACAGACGCTGTTGCAGTTACTTTTCGTGGGTTCTTGCCCTATTATCGTGGGTTCTTGCCCTATTTTTCTGTCCTTCGAATACACGTTTGTTTTGCCCGAGTCTTCTACACTTCGTCCCGTTTATACTATTACACATATGTTTTTCGCGGTTATATCGTTGGTTTTCTTTTTGCATTTTACATTGCATTGATATATCATACACCCCGCGGGATAAGGACAAAATCTCGCGGTCGAAACATCGCGTGGCCAAGACCTCGCCGCCAGAACCTTGTAGGCCAAAATCTCGCCTGCAGTTTAATAAAAATTCAGTGTAGTATAACAATATCTGCTGCATAAGTAAAAAGAAAAAAGGAAGGAAGAGCTTGGTGTGGTGACAGTAGAGGCGCCGAAATCTCTAGCTACGGCTTTGTATATATATACAAAGCGAAATTATAATAGACATCCTAGGCTCGAACCTCATCTATGTTGAAAATTTGATTGAGATCGGTAGGATGGCTCAAGAGGTATAATGTAACTAACATAGTCATTTAATTTTTATATATATAGATTTCCAAAGCATGCATTAGAATTTTTCTTGTCATTATTTTAATGTAATTATGTTATTACTAAATATATACATATAGCAATATATAGTACATTCTACATTGAAGAAATCGTCGTAAAGAGGTTTAATCCTGACGACATTTCTTCCCAGGCGACACTACATCTCGCTTAATTTAGATTCTGTGTCGCGAGATCATTACAACGAGGTTTTGGTCAAGCGAGATTTTGGCCCGCGACGTTTTGGGCTGCGAGGTTTTGGCCAGGCGGGGTTTTGGCCAGGCGAGATTTTGTCCCGCGAGGTTTTGGGCGGCGAGGTTTTGCCCAGGCGAGGTTTCGGCCCGACGAGATTTTTGGCCGCGATGTTTTGGGTGGCGAGGTTTTGGCCAGGCGAGATTTCGGTCCGCGAGGTTGTCGCCGCGAGGTTTTGTACCCACACCCCGCTTCTCATTTTAATACTTTACGCTATATTCAAGATCGCGGCTTTCAAGTAAGTGTTATAGCATATCAAATATCTTGATGTCATTCTCGTGCTGTCCATCCTTTCCGTTTCCAACATAAACGGGTATCTTGCGAGGTTTACCTTATAACATGTTGTCGCGTGGTGCGTTATGTTGAAGAGCATATCTCCGGTGTTTCTGGACGGGGACAGCTCTAATTTGACATTTTTCTTAATATCTATTATGTGTCCTTTAGACGAAGTTTGAGTCGGATCTGATCCTGCCTTGTTCTGTACGTTGCTTGTCAGCAAATCTATCTCCGAACCCGTTCCAGAGCTAATTTTCTTCTTTACCAACGTACACAAGCTCTTGCAAAACTCCATATCCGCCTCTCTTGTCGTTTAGCCTGGGGACGATTCTGTTCTACTCTTTCTTCCGGTACTAAACCTTCTAACTTTGGTCCTTATACCGCTCAGTTAATTATCGTTACGTTACATCTGGGGTACATATTTCTTCCTCATGGGTTTCCCAATTTCATGCCCAATTAGCCCCGGCTACGACTATGTTACCTCCCATTTCGTTTTCCCCTTTCTTTCAAGATCCTACACGTACTCCACTGGATTCTCCATTTTCTCTCCGTAAATTAACCATAGCCCTTTCAAAGCCCAAATCCACCACTCCCGGTAAAGACGGCGTGTCGTTTAGCCACCTTCAACGCCTGCCTCCATCTCTTATATCAGAGCTTTCACTTCTATACAACACCGTCTGGACCACAGAATATATTCCTCCACTTTGGAAGGAATATGTTGTTCTTCCTATCTTAAAACCCAATAAAAAAAACTCGGAGTAGCTAATCATTACAGCCCCATAGCCCTTTCTTTCTTTTTTTTTTTTTAATCTTTGAGCATCTTACCAAAAATCGTATACAATGGTGTGTGGAACATCATAATCTGTCTCAATATCAGTTTGGATTTCGTGTGGGGCGATGTAGTTATGACTGTCTCACTACTTTGGTTTCTGATATCTGGTTGGCCTTCACTCAACGTAAATCTCTGTACGCAGTGTTTTTGAATCTCAAACGAGCCTATGATACTGTTTCTTTCTATTTTCTTTTACACGAACTCTGGCAACTCGGTCTTCCTCCTAAATTTATTCATGTCATTCATAATTTACTCATTAATCGTACCGTCTACATCCGCATCTGTCCCCAGTATATTTCCCCCAGACTTACTTCCCAAGGCCTTCCCCAAGATTCTGTTTTAACCCCCCTTTATTCAATTTATATCTTGTTCGTCACATCCGTCATCTTGGCAATACTGTTCATGTTTTATGCTTTGCAGATGATATTGTCGTGTATATATCCCCTTCTCCACCTCTCAAATCCGTATCTTACTTAACTTAGCCTTCATGTCACACCTACTCCAGTTCGCCTCTATCGCCTCCATCAACGTCCCTCTCCCCGCTGCGACTGTTGTACGGACCTTGGTACAGGTAATCATTTGGTTTACTCATGTTCTCTCTACTCCCTCTATCGTTCCCAGTTCTACTCTCTCTTGTATGCAACTTATTGTTCGGGACCTTTCAACTTAGATTCCATTCTTTTCACGGAACCGATTTCTCTCTTCAAATTTTTCTCTTTTATCTCTCTAACTATCGCATGTTTTCCTGCAGTACATAGTGCTCTACCATGTCTGCTGCTTTTCTCTTAATTTTCAAAGAGTTTATTTCCTATCCTATTTGAACTATCTTAAATTTTTGTTGTTACCTCTGTAAATTGCCGATAGGTCTTATTCAAGACATTTGCAACATTCCTGCATCGTGTCTGGTGCAGCAGAAGTGAAGTGATCGCAACGACTAACAAACCTTCAACGAGACACACGGCGACTCGTGTAGCACTGAAATTCAAACCCAGTTTTACACTGCCGCAGCGAACGTGTTAAGAGTAAACTGCCCCTTGTCCCTTGTAGATATATTCTCGTGGAAGTGATTTATGCAACATTATAAGAAAAATAATGCAATATTTATAAAATACAACCAAAATCACCTGAATAGTTTTTGACAAAATCATCCGAGAAAAATATCAAGAATAAACTACCCCTCGTACACTTTTACAACAAATAAGCTATGCCGAATTCTCATGTTATTAATGAAATATTTATTTATGAAATATGCAAAAAAAAAAGAAAGAAAGAAAAGAAAAGAAAAGAAAAAAGAAAGAAAAAAAGAAAAAAAAGAAAGAATTTCGGAAAGAAAATTATCTCCAAGAATTAACTACTGCGTCTTGATTATTCCAGATAAGCTGCTTATACTTCATATGGGTTTGTTTCGAAAATTTGATATATGAAATTTAATCTTTTGTGTCATTTTTTGAGAAAATCGTCTATTTTATTTTCCCCTTAAATAAATTACTCTTATTTTTAGGGGTAGGAAGAAAATTCGAAAAAATCTGGAGAATTACACAAGAAACCTAAGTTTAAAATTTAGGTGAGGTATGTAAATATATTGAACGCTATGGTTTCTAGATAAGTGTACAACAGGACAAAGGGACGAAGAGACGGAGAGATTTCGAAAACATTATTTTTCAGTATGTATGGGCTATGAAACGTGTAAATCCACTCAAATTTCAATTTCCTCCACAATACGTTCTTCTCTTCTTAAATCACTCGAAAGTAAAAATGGGATACCTAAATAAATAACAGTGATGGTTTATTTTTTAAAAAGAATAATAACTTCACTGTAAAAAAGGAATACAAATCAACAATGTGAAAGGAAACAATGGTATGATATACTTTGAAATAGAATAAAGCAATGTTACTTAATGACCATATAATTATATTAAACTAGCATATGTTACCCGCTTCGCTGGGTTGAAATAAATAATTTAAATGCACACTGATATTGCTCATTTTCGATCATTTTAATGTATGTCACCCTCATTATCCCACAAGTGTCGGTTCTGAAAATTGATTTAAACAGCATCAGAAGTGTCACTGTCTATCTCGGCGACCGCAAGACCTATAGATTCAACACTAATATCGGTCATTTTTCACCATTTATATATATATATACATATATATATATTTCCCCCCCCCCATGTTGCGGGTCATTGCATCGACAGTGTCACCATTCATCTCAGCGACCCCAAAAAATGTGGATTCTGCACTAATATCGATCATTTTCGATGATTTTTAAATATCTCTTCCTCCCCCAAGTTGCGGGTTTGAATTTCCATTTAAACGGGATCGAAAGTATCACTGTTCATCTAAGGGACCTAGAAAACAATAAATTCGACACTGATAGTGGCCATTTTCGATCATTTTTATATATCTCTTTCTCCCCTTTCCCCAAGTGGCGGGGCTAATTTTGGATTTAAACTGGATCGGAAATGTCACTGTTCATCTGAATGATCCCGAAAACTATGAATTAGACACTAATATTGGTCATTTTCGATCATTATTATATATAGCTCCCCCTCCTCCATGCTGCGGCATCAGAATTGTCAGTGTTAATCTCAGATACCCCTAAAACTATGGATTCGACACTAATATTAGTCATTTTCGATCATTTTTTAATGTTATCCTCTCCGCCTCCAATACGTTGCATCGTCAAATTATGAATAGCCTAGCCTAAGTGAATAGTCTAAAGTAATCCCTGCCCCTAAACTCATGTATGTTGAAAATTTGATTGAGATCGTCGGATGGTTCACGAGTGATGAAGTCACAAAGGCAGTCATTTTTATTTTATTTTTTTATACATATACCTCTCCCTCCCCCTACCCTACGTTGGCTCGTCAAAGGGTAACGATAAAAGAAAAAAAAACACCTCAGGCCCAACCCTCATATATGTTGAAAAGTTGATGAGATTGGTTGGGTGGTTCAAAAGTTATTCGGTTTTCTTAGTTTTTATTTATACGTCCGCCTCCCCTCCCCCTCCCCTAGGATCTACCGTTAAAGTGAAATTAGAAAATTGTTTCCAGATCCGAATCTCATGTATCTTGAAAATTTGATTGAAATCGGAAATTTGATTGAAATAGTTCAAGACTTATTAAGTTACAAAAATAGTAACTTTCAGTCTTATAAACTGATTTTTATAGGGTGACCCATCCAGTAATGGGCACTTTTTCGAAACATGCAAAATTATTTAGCTCTCTAGACTTAAATATTGAATGTATTTCAACAAAAGTTTTCTTGCGCATATATTGGTGATCCCTCTTCATGATCAGCTATTTAAGATTTGTTTCTTGAAAGTAATTTGGACACAGTAGAAACTAAAGCCAAAGAACTACTGAAAGTCTAGTAATGGGCACTGCAAATACCAGTAATAGACACGTTCAATGCCAGTAATGAGCACCTTTCAATTTAATGTAGATTTATATATTTGTGTAAAGGTTCCTAAATTGTTTTACTAGAGCTTACAAAGTATTACTCATTAAAGTATAGCGTGGAGTAGAAAAAAACAGGTTCTGGTTGGATATTTCTCAGTTTCTCCACCAAAGTTTTCCCCTTATTAAAAAGCTAAAGGAAAGAACACTACAATTGTATAAAATAGAAGTAACTAATTATTGGAAATATTGTATGAAAAAGAGCATCATCAATGATGCTTTATTTATGATTGTAAAACCCATGGAATCCCGTTTTAAACACACATTTACCCCTTTTATCAATAAATTGCTGATTCAAAGTAAATTCAATATCACAATCTTTCACTTCTATTGTTTCTTGAGGATCAGGCCATTTGAACGTATTACCAGTCTCATAGCGCAGAAGTTTTACTTGAAATTGGAATGATGTGTTTCCTGTGTTGTTATCTTTAACGGTTGCAATGCTCGTGAATTTACCTACACTATGAAACACTTGCTTGCTTGGAGTGACCACGGTCAACACTAACCAGTACAAAGTCATTAATATTAGGCAAGTTGTCGGTATCTTCATCTGGCCCAATATGTTCAACAAGGTCAACTTCGAGATCTGTGTCTCCGGCTTGGTAAATGTTCAGACGGGGAATCACTTTCTGACAGCAAGTTCTTTGATTTCTTTCGAGGAAGGGTTCGAACTTTTACACTTTCACTCAACACTTTATTTGCTGAATTGCAAATAACACTGGGATGACTCTTAGTTTGAGGTTTCTTACTTTTAGCTTTTTTATTCTATTCTTTTTCTTCGTAGTATTGCTGCTATTTCTCAGAACTCGCAGCATTGGCCATTGGAACTCTCCTACGCTCCTCTTTTTTTTTTTGGGGGGGGGGGAGATTTCTTTCTTCAAGTCCTCCCAGAAAAGATGGCCTGCAAAGGCACCACTCGCTTGGTGTTCCGATAATTTCTTCTTGCTCTCTGAGAATGTGAACTTTCCGTTGTTGCTTTGAGACATCCTATTATCAATATTAAAACGCATAGGATCTTCTGTGTTCGGGGAACTTTCGGATTGTTTTTTAGGAATTACTTCTTCAACACTTGCATTGATGAACAACTTGGAACATCAGGATCAGGACCAGGTAGCGACTGTTCATTCTTCTCTTCCTGGCGCTTCACGTGTAAAATGATTTCCACACAACAAACAAGTACTTAGAAGCTAAATCTCCTTTCCATTCAGACCGGTACTTTCCTTTTGCGCATAGAACTGCTCCAATAATTCCATATCAATCTCATTCTCCAGTTCGTGAAGAAATGAGTGCTTTATAACCTAAGTCCTTGGGCAGAAACTGTCTTTCCTCTTCTGGATTTTCCTGAAGATTTTGTCTTACATCTATGCACTTGGTATAATCTACGGCATTTGCATCAAATGAAAATATACCTGCTGCCTTACAACTAGGTTTGTTGTTATTGAAAGAATTTTCTCTTCCGTCGTCATCTACGACTTTTAACTATGACAAGAAGTTCTTCTTGTCTGATTTGGAACACAAACATTGTTATCTTTAAAATCCAGTTTTCTAAAGCTGCCTCTTCAGCATGTGTAAGGATAGTAGAAGAGCCCATGTTTCTAACTGATTATCGGTGGGCTGCTTAATCTCTTCTGTAATATTGCACTAGGAACATTGAATTTTGTGCTAGATTTTTAAAGCTCATTTCTGAATCGATAGCTGACAACGCTGATTGTAATTGTTCAATGGTGTAATTTAAGGATTTACGTTTCTTAGTGCCTTCCATTGTCAAAGCTGGGGATCCAAAATAATCCTGGAACCAAATTAAGAAAACAATTTATGATTTATTTACATAATTTAATAAAAGCTATTCTTATTTCAATTACATGCGCACTTCATGACAACTAGTTAAAGATATGAATAATTAAAAACAAAATCATCTTTTAGTTTTCTGTGCACATTAGCTATAGTAATGAATATACTCTACAAAATAATGAGTAAAAAAGAATTTTATACAGAGAAATTTATGACTGAGTTGGGTCTAGCAGCGCTATGCGAAAAGCTATTACCCACAATTAGTAATGTTAATATAAGGGAAACAAAACAATTAGCCTATATTATTCTAGGTCTAAGGCCTAAAGTTTCGAAATAGAAAACTCCTGCGTCTTCAAATGAAAACCAGTAATGGGCCCCTCCCGACCAGAAATGAGCACCCCATGCCCAATACTGGAAGGAGTTAAGTTATTTCCTTGATATTTCGTAGGCAAATAAGGATCACATTATGATACATTTTCAAACAATTCTGTGCCTTATTAGCATGCCAAGCATTTGAACCAGAAGTGAGCATGAGGGGCTCATTACTTGCCAGGAGATAAAATAGCCATCTAGTAATGAGCACCCCAGGTAAGACGGTACAAGAATGGTTCTACACTTGAAATTCGACGTTTTATCACATATTAAGACTTCCATAAATAAAGTAAAACAATGTATTTCACTTACCTTTAACCAGTGGTGCCCACCCCCCTTCTGTCCAAGACACACACCCCCAATTCTCTATCCGTAGGTGTTCTTCCATGAAAAAATCTTCTTTTCGATTAATTTTTACCCCCCCCCAAACAGATTTATATAATTTTTACCCCCCCCCCCAAATATTTCAATGACGCAGTTTGCGTCATAGCCCCCCCTTGTGGGCACCCCTCCTTTAACAATACTAACTTTAATAATTTTCTGAAATAATCTTCTTCGAACTTAAAAAAATTCCGAAAACAAGCTAAACACGCACATAGTTCCACGTCACCTTCTTCTCTCTCCCACCAACACACAATCGAATGACATACGTGCTAAATAAAAAGGTGGGGCAGAACTGAATAATCAATGTTCAAATTCCGAGCATTGCATTTCGTGTACTTGCTGAAATAGAAAACTTCTCATCGAAAAACCATAGCTAGGGCTCATTACTGGACCTGTGCCCATTATTGGCTGGACCACCCTATATCTCCCCCTCCTTCTCTACCCCTACGTTGCTCCGTTAAATTTAAATCATAAAAACGATTCCAGGCCTGAACTTCATCTGCGTTGAAAATTTGATCAAGATCGGTCGAGTGGTTCAGGAGATTTTAGAGTCACAAACATAGTGATTTTGAATTTATGTATATATATAAATTTAAAAAACTTAATTCTGTCCCACGAAACGAGAGGCAAAATGAGAAATGAAATTTCAAATTCGAGACAAAACGACATATTTCTAGAATATCATGTCCAACATTAGTTCATCCAAGTCTTAGATTTTGAAGACTGTTTTAGTGTTGCATGATTTATAACATAAAAACTTGATAAAATAATTACACGAACACAATTAAGATTATTTCTCAACGTTTATAGACACGCAAGTCATTACATTACATAAGTAATAACTACAAAATACTTATTTTTAAATTGTGTTGTATATCACATCTCTGTGGATCTTTCAAAAGGAATGCAGGAGGATTCTTCCAACTTCTAGAGAAAAAACGAAACCAGAGCTTAAGCGCTCTACCACTGCCCTGTGGCCCCTTTAGATTACAAAACAAAAGGAAAAGAAAAAACTTTCTTTCAATCGAGACAATAAAAGACTTCTACAAAAATGTACGAATAGAGAGAAGCTTATTTTTCGCCTCGTGAGCAACGGGGGATCCTATGGTAAAATTTGTACCAAATTTCTCAAAAGTAAATCCCCACGTTGAGCGGGTTTCCATATCCAGGCTCCTAACTATGAAAACATTTACGATCACTCCAACCCCAATCATTTCACAGATCAACCTGTTGTATATAAGTTATGAGGACGTAAAATTGAATATAATTTATACGAAAAAGACTTTTATGCATTGCAAGATCTGTAACTGTCAAATATTCACCACAAACTTATAGTCGTATCGACATAAACAAAAAGAAGTGTGGAGCAGGAAACTACTTTACCCAAAAGTCAAAAGAGACGCACTGAAGGCATACGAACTAGCAGTTCGTCCGTGACCTTCGTGCAGTTCACATCGTGTACTGTGTTGTGTCTGTACGAGTTGAGTGCTTGGAGTTTGGTGGAGGGTGGTGTCTGTTTGCTTAGCAGTTTTTGCCCTCGTTTGGTGTTGTGTTTGCTGACTGTGCAATTGAATTGAATTGCATTGTTTTTTTTCTTGGAACGCTAAGTTGATTTATTGTGATTATTCAGTGAATAATGGCTTCCTTTTGTCTTAATACGATTCGTATTAACTTCCAGAGTATAGTAAATGTTCCTAATTCTATTTACTTACATGAATGGATACACAATGAATTTAACTTTGCATTAAGTGATGTTTTGAGCATAGAACTTGATTTTGCTCGTAAGTTTCTTTTATTAAACTTTCTAATGCGGACTTGTGTGATCGGATCCTCATGGATCGTAATGGTGTTGTGTCATATACTGACGCTGAAGGTACTTATGGACTGCCTTTAGAATCGGCTTCTCACATGTTCAAATTGGTGAAAATTCATACAGTTCCTATGGAAATTTTGGATGCTCAAATAGAGCAAGTGCTGGGACAGTATGGCGAAATTATTTCTATGGACGAAGAGAAATATACCAAAGGTCATTATTATCCTGTACGGACTGGTCGGAAACTCCTAAAAATGATTTTAAAACGGAACATTCCTTCCTATGTGACCATCTGTAATTTACGGCTTTGGGTTACCTATTTTGGGCAATCTAAAACGTGTGCTCGGTGTGATAGTGAAAATCACCTCGTTTCCTCCTGCCCTCATCGCCAGGCCAAGCCAGTTCAGCCTCATGGACATACGTCAACGTCAGTGGCTCCAGTTGTCCGTACCATACTGAGGGGACCCCCTCCCCCCTTACAACTTGACAGTGCGCCCGACCTTACAAATTACAGTATTTTTCCTGTATTGCAACCGAAACCTCCTTCAGACCCTCCCGCTAATACCAGTGTTGAATGTGTTTCTTCTGTGCCAGCCCCCACCCCCGCTGTAACGGGGAAGTGCTTTTTTCAACAGTAGTTCCTAACAGTTCTAAACTTCTACCTAGTGCTGAGTCGTTTTTTGAAGCTGAACCTTCTAGTGCCAAATTCCCCCCCCCCCCCCGGATCCTGTATTTTGCAGTCGCAGCAACAGTCCCACTACCGTCGTAGAAGAATTGCCCGGCTCTCCGGTACCAGTTTCACTGCCTCCCACTGTTGAGACCCCTGTGGATACTCCTGTGACATGTTTGAATGCTTCATCTACCAAGAGTACGACTACTCCTGACGTTCATCCTGTTTCTACCACTACGACTTGTTCTGACCCTATGGTGCTGGACAGCGTTTCAACCGCACCTACTGCCACGGAAGTCAACCGTTCGTCTTCTGCATCTCCAGAACGAGGACGTCGAAAACGTAAGAAGCGACATGAACTTGGTAAGTTACTCTTTTCTCAAACCGTTCAATTACAAGATGATATCAGTGCTCCCGAGGATGTCAGTGCTTCTCAGTGAACTCGCCGATCTTGTGTAAATTGAAAACTACAGTGCCTAGTGTATATTGGATATTGTCTTGTTTTTATAATGAATCTCCTCCCGATCCGTTTTTTACTTTTATGGTCCCTTTTTATAGGATTTTCATTGTGTTTGTTACCGTTTCCATATGATTATTTCTCCATGTTTTCAGTGAATTTTGCTACAATTAATGTGAATGGTTTGTGTTCCGTGGTTAGAAAAGCTGCATTAGTGGATTTTATTTTGGTCCATTCTCTTGACGTAGTGTTTTTACAAGAAGTAAACTTTTCTACTCTTCATTTACCGCATCAATATACCTATGTTGCTAATGATACTCCTTCTGGTACCGGAACTGGTCTCATTTATAGGGCAGATTTGGCAATTGATAATTTATTTTTACATCCGGAAGGTAGACTGTTAACAGCAAAATTAGAACACTGTCACCTTGCTGACGTTTATGCTCATTCTGGAAGTAATCACAAAGCTGACAGAGAGCATTTTTTTGCTACTGACCTTGCAGTCGCTTTACATGATAGTACCGCTCCTATTATCTGCGCAGGGGATTTCAATTGTTCTCTTCTTGCGCAAGATTATCATCCAGGACGCAACTTTTCGTCTACCCTACAACAGGTAGTCACTTCGTTTAACCTTATCGATGTTTGGAATTATTATAAGCCTACGGAACTAGGACATACATTCTTTACTAGCCACAGTTCTAGTCGGTTAGACAGATTTTACATATCTAAATCCTTAATTCCTTGTGTGCTGGATATACAACTTTATCCTGCTTCGTTCACTGATCACTGTGCTGTTTTGTTAACATTGAAGTTACCTGTTCAAAAATTTTATCAGTGTTCTCCGGTATGGGTCTGTTAACGGACCCTGAGTTGCAACAACGCCTTCTCACTAAATGGCGCCAATTTTCCAATTCTAGTGGACGCTTATCCTTGCTTACTCGTTGGGAACTTTATATTAAACCAGCTTTAAGATCTGTATGTAGACATTATAGTAAGGAGCGTTGGCATGCTTATCATACCCAGTTTAATTATTATATTCGTTTACTACATGACTATTACTCTGCATATCCTGGACCTATGCCTCCTTCTGTGTTTGTCAAGGTCAAAGAAATTAAAGCGTTACTGATATCATTGTATCGGAAGCGCACAAAAGGTTTTTTCGTCAGAAGTAAAACGGAAAGTTGTAGTGCAACGGAGGATGCGGCACTTCAGCAAATTTGTAAAGAGCGCAAACGCGGTCAACGTAAACTGATAAGTAAATTAGTAGATCTGACTAACACTGTGCATCAGGGTAATCAGGTGGTGCCATGCTTTCGTAAGTATTATACCAGTTTATATACAAATGTATCTCCCACAAATACTTCCTCTTCCCCCTTTTTTGATATGCTTCCTAGCTTGGAGGCTGCCGATCGTGAAACTCTGGATGCACCATTTACAGAACAGGAAGATAAAAAAGCCATTCTTATGGCTAAACGACAAAAGTCAGCAGGTCCTGATATGATACCCAATGAAATGTACTTAATGTTTACTGATTTGATGTTACCCTTCCTCACTCAAATGTTTAATGAATTTTGGAGTCGGCCTCACTTGACTCGGCACATGAAAAAAGGCTTTTTGGTATTAGTTCCTAAACATGCCCATTCTACTCGCATTCACGATTACCGTCCTATTACATTACTTAATTCTGACTACAAGATTCTTGCACGTCTTCTTGCAAATAGACTAAGGCACGTCTTACACCGTTTATTGTCTCCATTTCAGTTTGGTCATGGCTCTTGCCCTCCCTTGTATGTCGCCTTAAGTAATATCAGGGACACTATTGCTTATTTTACTAATGTTCAAGTTTCTACCACTGCATTACTCTCAGTCGATATGACACAAGCTTTTGATCATCTCCATCTCGATTATTTATATCAATTACTGCCGTCTTATGGTATCGGATCTCATTTTATTTCTATGATAAAAGCGCTTTCTTCCGATCGCTTACTTCAAATACATTGTAATGGTATTTTATCTAAGCATTTGGTTGTGAACAGAGGTCTCCCCCAGGGATCCCCCTTAAGTTCCATTTTATACAGTTTAGCTATTGCACCCTTAGTATACAAACTTAATAATCTTTTGCCTGGTGTCCGTATTGAAACAAGGGCCATTTGCATTCTAGCATACATTGATGATGTCCATGTCATACTTAATTCCCCTGCAGATTTACAGGTGGTTCAGACAGCTTAATAAATTTGCTAGTATTTCGGGTGCTGTTGTTAATTACCACAAAAGTAAACTTTTTTGTTTTCACTCTGAGGCTGAGCAATTTTATCACACACCTTTTACTCTTGTTGATGGTTTTAAACTTTTAGGAGTTCACTGGCGACGCACAATAAAAGAAACCATAGATTATAATTATTCGCAAGTCACGGCTAAAATAATTTCTACTTTATATGCTAATAAGTTGCGAGACCTTACATTATATGGTCGTGCTTATTTTCTTAATGTATTTGCATTTTCTCAACTCTGGTTTCTTGCTCAAATTTTCCCATTACCGGTCAAATATGAAAGTAAAATCACCAGCCACGCATTATACTTTCTGTGGCATAAACAAATCTTCAGAGTTGCTCGTCCAACTATCTATGAGCCTCTTGCTCATGGAGGTTTACGTATTTTAAATATTCGCCAACAATGCCGCAGCTTATTATTACACCGTACATGTGTTTTACTTTGTGTGTATGATTCTTCAATCACAGCTGTGTTACTAAAACAATGTCTTTTTTATGTATCTTTAGATTCGCCAGTCAATGTTCTACCTTGGTCTCATATGTACCCACACCTTACTAATACTATTATTGATATAAGTTATGCTCTAATCAGTCATGAGAATATTGAAACGTATACTGTTAAACAATTATATTGTTATTATCATAGTAATATTCGATATGTTCCTAAAATACAGCAGCAATTTCCGACTGTTCAATGGTCGCAAATTTGGACCAATATTACGGCGAAATTTCTTTCTTTTAGTCTTAAATCGCTTTGGTTTCTTCTTGTACACAATTTAATTGTTACAAATGTACGTAGATATAACACTGGACTAAGTAGTACTATGTATTGTGCCCGTTGCCCTACTGAGGATACAATTGAACATCGTCTTTCAGGGTGTCATGAAAGCAAAGTGATCTGGTCCAAATATTGTTCTATTGTAAGCCGCATTCTCCGTTTGCACCCAAAATATGTCACTGTTACGAGCATGTTGCTGCGTCCTGAATATAAACATTTTCCGCAACCAAAGCACAATCTTATTATCTGGTTAACGATAACTACTGCAGCTTTAATACTTGAGGAAGATATCAAAGGAAATACTGATCTGTATCTAAAACTTTTAATTTCTCGTCTGTCATTTTTTACATCTCAACAACAACGGAAATATTTTGCTAATTATGTAAACGCCATTTATTAACGTTCAAAATTTGTTTTCTGTTTTCTTTTAGCTTAAGTATGTAATTGCACTTTTCTTGAATAAAGAATTAAAAAAAAGCCGAGCGGTTTGGGTCACTAGTCTATCAATTAGAAGTTTATGTGTTCAAACCCTGAAAGAAGTACTCGTTTTTTTTCTTTTTTTTTAAAGTGTGTTCCTATTTTCAGAGGACTGAGAACATTTCCTTAAATAAATCTTTGGCAACTACTTTTCTCTCTAATTCCATTAGAAGGGTACATTATGTGAATTGCAAATCTAAAATCCACAGCTGAGAACAAAATATTATGTTCAATATTTCATTATTATCCTCTGATTTGTAATGAGAAACTAATTATAAGCATTGACGATTTCAGAAGATTCTCCCCCGGTAATGGTCAATATATGAATGAGAGAAAACTGATAAAACATTATTAGTCCACTTTGAGCATGATCGAAGATAACTTATGGCCACGAAGGGGGAAATTTATGTTGACTGAGTCTCAAATTCTCCCACAGGTCATGCCCTGAAATCATCACTGTTTGAAAGGTTTCCTTAACAAATAGAATATTACATTTATTTCTCGTTCTACGTTTTGAAATGGAAAAATCATAATTTTAAAGTGAATTATAATACGATAAGCATAAAGATTTATAGAACTAATGAAGTAAATATTCTTGTGTAAGTTATCGATTTCTAATCGGATTAAAACTCGAATATTCGTTAGCATCGCACTTTAAAGGAAATCCTCTCTCTGTATAATTCTTACTGGAAAGTATGTTTAACTCCAATTACTTAATCAATATTTTTAACAATATATTTTTATTGTAATGCTTTTACTATTCAATGTTGTATACACTACATTTCCCAAAGCAAAACCTCGCAAATGTATAGTGGACTAGTGAATATTATCAAGTAAATTATCCTTTTGTTTACGTAAGTACTGCATCGCCTCATTTGAAAATTCGTACTTTAAATAATAATAATAATAATAATAATAATAATAATAATAATAATAATAATAATAATAATAATAAAATCATAGCCATACCTTTATCAGAATTTCAGGCTTAGTCAATAAATGAATTCAACGTGATCTCTATTCGAAGTTCTATTTAATCGAATCCGATAGAAATACAAAGAGAAACTTCGAGAACAGGTAAAAGAAATGTTACTTTGGTGGGATTGGAACTAACCTTTAAGAGTTTCTTTCAATTTAGAGACAATGCCTTAGGCACTTTGTTTCTTTTCTTTAAGTTAACTGATTCACCGAACGTATCTGAGTAACTTGTCTCTATTTTCTACTCGGTTATATACGTTTTACAATCATTTCCGTTAATCTTGAACGACAGGAACACGAATACAAAAAGATTTAAGAGAATTAAAATTCCAAAGACCCGCAGCGGTAATCGAACCCGGGACCCCATACACCTTAGGCAAACGTGCTATCCACTTTTTTTAAAAATTCTTTATTAACAGTGCTATCACATGTACATTGGACAGTTATAAAATCAATACAAGAACGAGTTGATTAAAAAAAACTGGTTACAAATCTGAAAAGTTTACAGAATTGTTATGGAGCTAAGACAACAAAATAATTTGCGAAGTGTTGTTTATACTGCACATTCATTTGCTGCAAATGGTACCTTAAATAAGACAAATACACATCGACATGATATGGTCGATGTGTAGTGAGCACATAAAGAAGCGTGTATGCAGCGAGCCAGACCACGCTGTTATTTTTTGCTTTAGGAAAATAGTTAAAATCTGGATATATCAGAACATCAGTAGCAGTAATATGAGGTGGTGAAGAATGACAAATCTTACTTATGAGTGTACTAAATTTGTTCCATATATGTTGAATCTCTGTACAGTATTGGAAGCGATGCTCAAGAGTATCTGTATTATGACAGTAGTCACACAGATTACAAGACACTAGAGACCTGCACGGGCCGGGCCTGGCCCGAGGCCCGAAGCCCGGCCCGGCCCGCGGGCCGGGCTTGGGCGGGCCGACTCTGTTATTTCTTTGGGCCGGGCCGGGCTTGGGCGGGCCGACACTGTTATTTCTTTGGGCCGGGCCGGGCTTGGGCTGGCCGACACTGATTTCTCTTCAGGTCGGGCCGGGCTGGGGCCGATCAATTGCAATTCTTTAATAATTATTGACTCTCGTTAAACGATAATTGGAATAAAACCAATGTGTGTCCGTGAAGAAGTGTGTCCGTCAAAAAAGTTACAAAGAATGCAATAGCTATTTACAGTTTGTGTTGCTCCACTTTCACTATAGAGGATTGCAGGCATTATGCGGTAAATTGAGCTCTGACCTTGACCTTCACTGAACTCAAAATATAACAAGAAGGGGTGGGAATGCTTTGCCTGTCGCTAAACAATATTACCATCTTCACTTTATGCTAAAAATCAATTAAGTTAGTTTTTTGTTACAGGGAGTGGAGTTTTTGTTCTCTCGATGACAGGCAAAGTTCTAGGAGGCAATGGTACCAGGTTGCAAGCGTCAGGTTGTAAACAAGAGTTTAGTAAATGTTTCTGAGGTTAGGTCAAATTTAGTACTAAATTTTGAGAAAGATTGGGGCTCGAGCTAATATTTTTTTTAAATTATCGGGCCGGGGTCGGGCCAAAAACTTTTAAAATTTATCGGGCCCGGGCCGGGCTTGGGCCAAGAATTTTAAAATACTTATCGGGCCGGGCCGGGCTCGGGCCGAAAATCTCCAAAACTTTTCGGGCCCGGGCTGGGCCGGGCCTAGGTACGTTCGGGCTGGATTGGGCTCGGGCCGAAAAGTTCGGCCCGTGCAGGTCTCTACAAGACACTATACCGAGCTGATATAGTCTATCTCGCGTTTCGTATTTATTATTAACGATAAAATACCAAAGAGATCGTTGCTATGTAGTTAAAAAGGGAGCATTAATATTTTGCCAAATATAATTCCAATGAAGTTGTGGTTCTTTCAATTGAATGTGGGGCGTGACGATATGTTGTGTTCTGAGATAATGTCGGTAGAGTGCTTTGACAGGCATTAACTCAATTTGTGCTCGTTCAATTAATGCATAAGCGATATCTAAGACGAGTTCACACAAGTGTGGGAATTTAATTCCCCAAGGAAAAATATGAATCGGAGCTTCAAGGTCAATGCAACCTAAACATGCAGAGAGAACAGATGACGACACACTGACCCTATCGTTCGTAAACAATTCAATGCTTCTTTTCAGCAGTAGTGATTTTGCCTGGAGGGCTATGTTTACATAAGCTACGCCACCCTGAGCTGGTAAAAGCTCAAGTTGATCACGTGCAATTCTCAACAGCTTGTGTTTCCACAGAAAGAACAAAGCGTGACTGTTGAGGAAGTTATATGTTTTTGTGGGAAGAGGGAAAATCTGACAGAAATACCACAAAAGACTCAATGCTTTTTGTTTGAGAAATGAATTCCTACTGATCAGGTTCATATTGCGAGGCTTATGCTGTATTAGAAGACCACGTATTTTGTTTGCACTTATGTCAGAATTGTAGTGAATGGTTTGTTTGGTGTTAATTCAATACCTAGGATTTTAACTGTCAGCAATCGTATAGTGCGAACTGTATGTAGTCCGGTATTCGGGGTGTATACATAGTAGTTTTGTTTTGTCTTTATTTAAAATCGCTCCAGAAATTTGTTGATACCTGTGTAAAAGGCTCTGAATATCTTCTAAGGTAGAAATACTGTTAACATAGAAATGAACGTCATCAAGATAACTTGCGACAGAAATGGAAGCTTGATAAACTTGTATCCTCCTGACGCCCAGACAGAATCGCAACATGAAGCACGAGAAATCTTAACTGCTGTCCAATTGCATAACATGAGGCGCTTCTGCTATTGTTCGTCTGACGGAAGCACAATTCGAACTGCAGAAATTACCCTACAAAAGGTTTCAACTCAGCAAAGCTCGAGATATCCGTAGGAACGAACGGGCAAATGTCGTAATTTTTGGTAGAGCCGGCTCTACACGGGGTATCAGGAGGGTATGCCAGTGAGTCTGGTTTGTGCCGCGTATATGAGAGGTGCAATCGAGAAACTGAATAAAAGGCTCGACATGCTATCACCTTGAAGAATACCATTACAGAAAGGAATGACACAACTGAGACTACCATTGAGTTTTAATTTAGTTGTCCTGTTATGATATACTCCTTGGAGCATGGACAAAAAGGCGCCATTGAAACCAAATTTTTGTAGAACTTTAAAAAGATACTCGTGTGATACCCTATCAAAAGCTTTCGAGAAATCGGTAGATAAAATAGCAACAGGCGTAGGAGAGGCAGTCTCATGATAGGCTATAAAATCTCTTATGTTAGCTAAGGCTTCATGAATTAAAGCTTGTTGCCCATGTCCATATTGACAGGAACTTAATAACTCTCCCACATATTGTTTCATACGAAGCGCGAGACATCGTGTTAAGATTTTTAAGTCCGCACTTAAAAGGCTGATTGGACGATAATTGTCTATGAAGTTAGAGTTAGGCAGTTTAGGGATTAATACAGTAATACCCGTGGTTAGAGATTCCCTAAGGTACAGGTATCTCGATATTCATTGAAGAGGTCCGTAAGAAACGGGGCAAGAATATCAATGAAAGTAATATAAAATTCTAATGGTAAAGAGTCAATACCAGTAGATTTACCACGTTTCCCTAATTGAATTGATCTCTTGACTTCATCAAGTGTGAAGGGACTGTTGAGATACTCTTGAGCATTTACATCTAGGTTTAGAGGAATAAAGTCCAAAAGAGATTCATCTTCATTATGTACATTAGGTTTTGTATACAATTGTTTATAATACTGAACAAATTGGGGAAGTACCTGCGAACCTTCATAAATTTGGCCATCCTTGCCCTTAATAGAAGAAATTAACTTTTGTTTGCCTCTGAGTCGTTCTTTGTGAATTTGTACGATGTTAGCTTGTTCCGTGTCATCGGCCTGGACAAGTTTGCTTCTAACAAAAAAACCGCGCATGCGTTGTTTATGCAACGACAATAAATGCGCTTTGATTTCTTGAATTTGAGGCCTGACCGGACGGCCTCGTAATTGTTCTTGCATGTATTCTTTGAGAAGACTAGAGTAATAGTTGTATTGAGTATTGTATGCCTGGGTCCGTTGAATACAATATTGTTTACTTATGGATCGAAATCTAGGTTTAATTCGCTTGTCCCAAAAATACATAAGTTTGCCCTGATAGCGTGATATTAACGGAAACAAGATCCGCCATTCCTCTCGAATTAAATGCTGATACTCAGGGTCCATAAGTATAGAGGTGTTAAAATACCAAAGGGGACTACTTCTCAAAAATTTGGATACTGGTAGGGTTATTCTCATAATTAGAGCATAGTGATCACTGAAACAAACAGGTTCGAGCTTAATATTGCGCACTTGTGCAACAAGTGAGCGACTTATGTAAAAACGGTCCAAGCGACTAGATGATTGTGAAGTATGAAATGAGTGACCCAGTTCAGCGGGTCGAAAATGACGCCACACATCCACTAAATCATACGTATTTACTATGCGCTGGAGTTCGGGAGAAAAGTTAAAGTTCGGAGTCTGGTCAATGGGTTGTAAAACGGAATTAAAATCTCTACCTAATATACAAGGGTGAGTTCCATTAAATAGAGCCTGAGCAAGGTCAGTGTTGAAGAAATCTTGGCGCTCTCTCTTGTTATGAGAACCAGAGGGAACATAAATATTAAAATACATAATTTGATGCGTTCAAGCATACCAAGGGAGATTCGTTCATTTGGGTAATCATTAATTGTCTTAAAAGCTAGATCACTACGATAGATAATTGCTGTACCTAGCCCATTCTCTGTAAAACGAGAATAGCATGTATGATTGGAAAGAGAACCATATTCTGGAAGGGCCACTTCTTGAGCGAACAACACATCAATATCTGCTTTGTAAATAAAATCTCTTAACGCTTCTTGTTTAACAGGAGAAGTAAATCCATTTAGGTTAATGGTGGCAAAATTAAACTATACATAAACAAAAAGAAAGTGAAACGAAGTGGTAAACACTACATAAAGGGCTGAAAATGATACCACAATAATACAAAGAAGATAATTATAAATCTTCCCCAACAGGGGTACCAGCTTTCAACTTTTTCAAGGTGGCCCGTGTTCGTGCACCTGAAACAGGTGTAACATCTGAAGAACGACCTCCTTTAGAAGTTTTTGAAACTCCAGCAACAGTTGCCTTTAATTTGGAAAGTTTACGTTTTTCATATACAGGGGCACTAAGATCGGATTCACTGGCGGAATCACTTGTGAGTGATTGCACATTCCGGTCACGGGTGGTATTCGAGTCGGCTACCAATGGCACAACAGACTGATTATCGTGGTCCATGGGAGCACTAGAATCCATTTGTAAATCCTTTACTGACTGTTGGTCACCTACCTGAGCTAGTTGTCCTTCCTTGAGAATTTCTTGGGCCTTGCATTCAGGAGTAGACTGAGGTACTGCAGTAGATTCCAGAGGGGCAATAACTTCCGGGTCAGTAGTACGATCTTCTTCCATTGGTAGGTCGAGGCGAATGACGGGATCGTGGGATGTTTCAGGTGCTGGAACGTCATGACTTGAAGAAATACCAGGGTGAGCAGAAGTGAGCAGAGGAAATTCCGTATAATTATCAGTATGCAGAGACACCTTTTCATGTGGGAGATTATAAGTGGTACGAAGCGGTGGCAGTGGAGAACTGCGAACTGGCGGGTGAACTTTGAAGGGCGGACCTTTTTTTCGGGGGCATTCTTGAACAAAATGGTCCTGTGAATTGCACAACGCGTAAGTTTGGATTTGACCGGAATAACTACAAAAGAGGCGCAAACCACACACAGTAATAAATGAAGGAATATTTTGTTTAACCTTCATTTTAATTAATTTACGTCCAGTACGGGTGACATAGACATGATCCGCAGAATACTGTTCGTCTAGGATTGACTGTATTTCACCATACTGAGAAAACACTCGTGTTAACTGTTGATTACTAAGTTCCATGGGGCACAAAGACACCTTAACGACGGTAATACTGTTGTCAGCGAGATCGATAGGAAGTAAATGTTCCTTGTCACTATCGGTGAATTTGACTTCACCATGAGTAGAAGATCACCGTTCACACAGAACCTTGTTGACTAACTTAATATACAGTTGTTTCTTGATATAGTCCAGTTCAATGCTGTGTATTTGATCTATGGTTAATTTAAACGTGTTTCGGATCCATTCATGGACAAAAATTGTAGAAGGCTTTTGACTTACTTGACCAAAATTTATACGTAAGGTATTTTCACGTAAACAACTCATGTCGAAATTTCGTCGTAGAACGACCACAAAATCACTCGAAGAAATAAATATATGAAGAGCTAGAAGACACTAATAAATTCAATATCCCACTAAGATAATTGCACAGTACACAAACTTAAATCGACTAGTCGTGTGTTACAACACTAACAGCGAGCGAGAGACGATGTGAATAGCACGAAGTCACACGAACGTATACTAGACCAGCGGGGAAAGCAAGTAGAATGCATTTTGTAGTATCTGAAGTTTGCACCTATTTCATCCTGCTGTAATAATGCTTACCGTATTCGTTACTTTGAGGAATGATATATGTTATTCATATAGGTTCTATTACGTATTCGTCCGTAAATATTATATAAATTATCAGAATTATTCATGATCTTCCATGGAAATTCACTGGCGCATGCACAGTAGACAGGCAGTGTAATTGAAAGGTGAGTTCAACAGATATTATATATTTCGCCGACATTATTTAATAGCTATGTAGAAGAGATAGCAAAAATGAGTTTTCGTAATGAAGATGGAATTTCGGTAGGAGATAGAATGATGAGGTGTATACGGTTTGGGGTTGATATGATTGTTGTTGCAGAATCTAAAAAGAAAATTAATAAGATGTAGAAAACTTGAGAAAGGCTTCTGAAAAATATGGGATGAAAATAAATGTTAGAAAGACAAAAATCCATGGTGATTGAAACGAAGCGATCGGTGTCAAATATAGAAGTAGGAGCGGGAAAAAAACAGGTGACTAGTTTTTGAGGTTTGAGTAGTATTATTTGTGATATGACATGCGAACGTGAAATAAAAGCAAGGATAGAAATGGCGAAAGAAGCCTTTAGGATGAAGAAAATACTATTTTGTGGGTCTTTAGAGTTGACAAAAAAAGACTCAAAATGCTTCGTGTACTGTATTTTATTGTATTTATAGGACAGAAATATGGACATTACGCAGAAATGATGAGAAACAATTGGAGGCTTTCGAAATATGTGCGTGGAGAAGAATGGAGAGAAATAGCTGGGTCGAGAGGAAAACGAATAAGAGGATTGGAAATGAAAGGAGAAAAATATTATTAAGAATAGGAATAGAAACTGGTTGGAATATTGGTTAAGAAGGAACTGTGTCATGAGGGATGTGCTAGAGGGTATGGTGGCAGGAAAGAGAGGGAGGGGACGAATTAGACTATATAGAAACATAATTAGGCTATTGGCGATATCAAAACAGAAAAATCGTATGTGAAGATGGAGAGGTTAACAGAAGATTGTGGAGCATGGCAGCTTCTCAGCTGCGGTAAGTGACCCGCTGGTAATGGCGGAATACTTCTGATATAATGATGCTGATGATGCACAGTAGAAACAGAAAGATCCACTTTACTGCCATTGCAAATACAAATCACAACGCAAATTTCTACAAGTTGTCAAAATGCCTAGCTCTAAAGGCTGTAGAGAACTATATGTTAGTCTGAGAGGAGAAATTATAGTCGAGTACAATTGGAACAAACTCTCATTCAGATCGCTTGGGTTTTGGGCTGTGACGAGAAAGCAGTGAAGAAATTGATTTAGCGGTATGACAAATAATAATAATAATAATAATAATAATTTACTTCACAATTCATTTCTGCCAGTAGCTTTCGCCCCCTTACTCCCACTTCATGCTTGCTCAGGAGGAAGTTGCGCGTCCCCAGGTGGGGAACCACTACTTTCCATTAAGGAATTCTGATAGCCTGTTAGAAATTTGCATTCTGACTAATATCAGTAAACTACATTCTTCTGTTTCTACTGCGCATGCACCAGTGAATTTCCATGAAACATCATGAATAATTCTGATTATTTATATAATATTTATGAACGAATATGTAACAGAACCTATATGAATAACATATATCATTCCTCAAAGTAACGAATACGGTAAACATTATTACAGCAGAATAACATAGGTGTAACCTTCAAAATGCATGATACTTGCTTTCCCCGCTGGTCTAGTGGCTAGCACGTGTGCCTAATGTGTATTGGGTCCCGGGTTCGATTTCCGGTGCGGGAGTTTGGAATTTTAATTCTCTTAAATCTTTTTGTATTCGTGTTCCTGTCGTTCAAGATTAACGGAAATGATTGTAAAACGTATATAACCGAGTAGAAAATAGAGACAAGTTACTCAGATATGTTCGGTGAATCAGTTAACTTAAAGAAAAGAAACAAAGTGCCTAAGGCATTGTCTCTAAATTGAAAGAAACTCTTAAAGGTTAGTTCCAGTCCCACCAAGGTAACATTATTCTTTTACCTGTTCTCGAAGTTTCTCTTTGTATTTCTATCGGATTCGATTAAATAGAACTTCGAATAGAGACCACGTTGAATTCATTTATTGACTAAGCCTGAAATTCTGATAAAGGTATGGCTATGATTTTATTATTATTATTATTATTATTATTATTATTATTATTATTATTATTATTATTATAATATTATTATTATTATTATTATTACTGTTATTATTATTATTACTATTATTATTATTATTATTATTATTATTAATATTAATATTATTATTATTATTATTATTATTATTATTATTATTATTATTATTTAAAGTACAAAGTTTCAAATGAGGCGATGCAGTATTTACGTAAACAAAATGATAATTTATTTGATAATATTCACTAGTCCACTATACATTTGCGAGGTTTTGCTTTGGGAAATGTAGTGTATACAACATTGAATAGTAAAAGTATTACAATAAAAATATATTGTTAAAAATATTGATTAAGTAATTGGAGTTAAACATACTTTCCAGTAAGAATTATATATAGAGAGGATTTCCTTTAAAGTGCGATGCAAACGAATATTCGAGTTTTAATCCGATTAGAAATCGATAACTTACACAAGAATATTTACTTCATTAGTTCTATAAATCTTTATGCTTATCGTATTATAATTCACTTTAAAATTATGATTTTTCCATTTCAAAACGTAGAACGAGAAATAAATGTAATATTCTATTTGTTAAGGAAACCTTTCAAACAGTGATGATTTCAGGGCATGACCTGTGGGAGAATTTGAGACTCAGTCAACATAAATTTCCCCCTTCGTGGCCATAAATTATCTTCGATCATGCTCAAAGTGGACTAATGTTTCATCAGTTTTCTCTCATTCGTATATTGACCATTACCGGGGGAGAATCTTCTGAAATCGTCAATGCTTATAATTAGTTTTTCATTGCAAATCAGAGGATAATAATGAAATATTGAACATAATATTTTGTTCTCAGCTGTGGATTTTAGATTTGCAATTCAGATAATGTTCTCTTCTAATGGAATTTGAGAGAAAAGTAGTTGCCAAAGATTTATTTAAAGAAATGTTCTCAGTCCTCTGAAAATAGGAACACACTTTTAAAAAAAAGAAAAAAAATCGAATATTTCTTTCAGGGTTTGAACACATAAACGTCTAATTGATAAATTAGTGACCCAAACCGCTCGACCAGTTCGTATATCTTCAGTGCATCTCTTTTGACTTTTGGGTAAAGTAGTTTCCTGCTCCACACTTCTTTTTGTTTATGTTGATACGACTATAAGTTTGTGGTGAATATTTGAAAGTTACAGATCTTGCAATGCATAAAAATCTTTTTCGTATAAATTATATTCAATTTTACGTCCTCATAACTTATATACAACAGGTTGATCTGTGAAATGATTGGGGTTGGAGTGATCGTAAATGTTTTCATAGTTAGGAGCCTGGATATGCAAACCCGCTCAACGTGGGGATTTGCTTTTGAGAAATTTGGTACCATACCGGTGTTTCATGGTACATTGCGTTATAAGTCTCCTATTTGAGCTTTTTCGTCCGGTTTTTTTTTTTGTTTGTTTGTTTGTTTTGTTTTTCAAGTCCAGAGGCATTGTAGAACAAGTTACGTATGGTTTCACACCTTCCTGCGTCCAGACATAGGATGTGATGACGTCATAATTTTAAAATTTATATTTTCTGTTATGAAGCCTATGTTCATTATTTTTTGGCAGGCTTATTTTCGCCCGTAGAAGACTGAAATTTTGCACAAACATTCACTTCACCAAGTAATATTTACCAGATTTCTTTCAGATTTCTGCATTAAAACAGGGGGGATCCAGAGGGGCAAAATGGTGAAAAAAGGGATATTTTTTTACCAAAAATAACACTTTCTTCGGAATTTTCCCGCCTTAGATACATGATGGAGACACGTGAGACGTCCGAAAAACAGTTCTATTCTGAAGAGAATGATGGGCGAAACATGGCCCTAGGTAATTAGGGATGTCTCAGGGAATTTTTACAAAATATGCTTGTGTATATTGAAATATGGTACATTGTCGGTATATATATTTTTTTGGCAGGCTTACTTTCGGACCTAGAAGATTGAAATTGCGCATAGACATTCAGCCTACATAGTAGTATTTATCAGATTTTTTCAGATCTCTGCGTTAAAACAGGGGGTCCAGAGGGGCTAAAAGTTGAAGAAGGGGATATTTAGACCAAAAAATCCCTTTTTCGGGATTTCCCCGCCTTAGATACCTGATGGAGACATGTGAATGGTACCGGCTGAAAGGCAGTTCTATTCTGAAGAGAATGATTGGCGGATTATAGTCCCAGGGTAAATAGAGATGTCTCAGGAAATTTTTTACCTGAGATCATGGTGTTTTGCGGTAATTTGGGGCATTGTGGGGATTCTTGATAATATTTCTCCTGCCCTTAGTATTCAAGATAGAAACTTGAAATTTGGCACACACGTTCAGTCTACCAATTTATCAGATTTTTTAGATCTCCACGTTCACACACGGCCGTTCCAGAGGGGCACAAAGTGTGAAAAAAATTTCCCTCCGAAATTTTCCCTTTGACATAATTTTTGCTCTCCTGGTATATGGTATGAGCATGAAAATGGTACCATTTAAAAGCCAGCTCCATTCTGAACAGAACGAGGTATGAACCATGGTCCTAGGATAAATATTAACGATGCAGTAGCTGCTTGACTGAAAGTCTAAAAATACCACAATAACCCCGGATCCCTTAAGGGCTAATGCAAAGTGAACAAAAAAAGAAAAAACGAAAAGAAAAAGGAAGAAAGAAAGAGAGATAAAATTGAATGAGTGCTATTTTACTGGTAATTTTTTATCAGAAATATCCTATATTAAAAGTCCAAACTATCATAATGAAAAGTTACAAATGTTCAAATGAAAAATTGGATGTTTCTTATAGATGTAGCAAACCTGCATATTTCAAATTTCAACGTGAATAAATCACATTGAATTATAAGATGGAAAAAAATGTGTCGAACTAGTATAAATAAATTTTGTTTTCAAATAACCAAAGAGGTTGCCATTTTCTAGTCTTTTCCGAAGATTTATCTGTCCCGAATATCCAGCATCACTTTCCTGTCTTGCGCATATAACGTTGTAATTTGCACAAATAGAATGAACACGCTAGAGCTCAAACGGATCATAGTGTCAGTCGGATGATGTTCGTTGGCTTATGGGCCACCAATTAGCCAAGGATTCAAAGCCGTCGTGACCCGGTAGTTCGACTGAGACTCGGTAAACCAGATGATAAAAAAGATATTTTGCTTATTCCTTTGCGTTTAAACAGTATTTCTCTCAGAGATGACCAGGACTGGAGATTTTTACCCCAGAGCACAAAACTCGACGCTGAAGTTGGCAGTTAATTACATTTTCCAGACCACGTCTATCGCACTCTTGTTCCGTTTTAACTTTGGAACAAGCACACACATGAAGTGCGTGTGTACGTGAGAGAGAGAGAAGAGAAGTGAACGATGCAAGGACAGGATAGGGAAACGTCAAGAAAGAGAGAGAGAGAGAGGGAGAGAGACGAATATAAATATGAAACATATTTATCATTACAGTGTATGATGAAGAACACACACACTGTTTATTCGAATTCTCGCCAGTGATGCTTTGTAAGTTCTCCGACAGAAGATAAATCTCTGTTTGCAGCCATTATTTTATGCGAAAAAGTTATACTAACTGACGGAGAATCGAACCTAGATTTTCCGCTTGAAAGGCTGGTACTTTACCACTACACCAGTGATTGCTTTACCCAAACTGTGTCCAACAAATGCTGTAATATTTCTTTCTGAGAACGATAACACGAATAGTTTTTACTGCGGATCAATGACGTGTTTCATATATCCTGGCAAATCCCTTGCCCTTTTTGAAACAACATTGGTAAATCGTCTCTATGATGATAAAGGTGTTTGCTTCCACATTCTTAAGCATTGCATGTCTAATATGAGAAATCGATTCTTCATTATCACTTTGTAAAAAAATCCAGGTTTGGCATGAACAGGATTTGAACCTACGCTTACAGGTTTATTAATCGTAACTCCATTACGTTACCGCTACACTATCAGTTTTATTATTTCCTTACATAAATTACAAACTGGAAACACAACCACGTAAGCCAAACTTAATTAGGTTCAAAAGGAGGCTGAAACCTGATTACTATATTACATAATAACACATATACTATATATCACATAAGAACTTATGAATCCATTAAATAATGGATATTCTATACATCAAATATTTTTCAAGAATGAGCCGCTAAAATGAATAATTTTTTGAAAATTTATAACAGAAAATTTATGTTTAATTAAGATAAAAGATTTCTGCTAACTTGTGTGAAGGGAAGGAGCTTAAGATACTAATCGCATTGCCTCTTTGTATAGCTAAACTAATGCGTTGTACTAAAAATTGTTGGCTTCTGGCGTCGCCTGATTTAGTAATTAAATTGGAACCCAGTTCTTTCAAAAATTTGTGAGCTTCTTTGCTGCAAACCCCCATAGTTTCAGTTGCAAAAGCAACGAAAAGATGCTCTTCTTTCAGTTTAGAATATTTAGAGTGTTTTCTCTTGCAGGCCACTTCAGCTGCACTACCTGCTTCGTTTTATGTTGATGGCAAATAAGATGGTGCAAAGGTATCCATGCATCTGACATCCCATATGAACCGTTGACCCATTTTCCATGGAGTTAGGGTAATTACATCTGGCCGCTTTCCATCTTCTCGAAACATTCCTGATGGTTCCAAAATGCTTGGAAAATCAATGCTCGCCAGTGTTCGTTTTATTATGTTGTTCAATTCACCTTGGCGTACTAATCTTCCCCCACTTTTAGTACAACTTAGTGCGTGTAACCCTTTTTCATCCATTCTGCTTTGGCATGTACAAGTAAATGTATGGCAGATATTTACCCCCAGACGCAAAGCTACACATATTTGAAAAACTTTGTTATCTAAAAAGGTTCCAATTGTTTTAGATGGCGTGGCTTGCAACCAAGCACCGGTCCCTTTTTTCTGTAAAGCTATCATACGCACAGTGTCAATTAAGTGCACAATATTATATGGCATTAAAAAAATTGCATATTGCTAGTCTTACAGAGAGGAATGTGCGTTATGGCAAAACCGCTTGTAAAAACCGGCTAAAAAAGTGCCGGTCCCTGTCGGGGATATAAAACTTTCGACCTGTGCGTTTCAAAAATTCAAAATACGTGCGTGCATCTAACAAGGTTGTGAAGCGCCGAAAATAGACGAGAGTGCTGGCAACAAGAAACAGCACCGCTCGATGTTTAGTGGGGGGTAAAAATGAAAATCAAGGAATAACATAAATTGCACCGTGAAGTGTGAAGGTGGGCAACGGGTGATGCGTCCCAACACCTTCTGCATGGTGTGCCAAATTGATTGCGAGCCGACACAGTGTGTATATCGATGAGCTAATGTGTCCTCTTGCTGGCAGTGCTCGCACAAGGCATCTGGGCTCGTTGAATCTCATAGAGACGCGCCCGTGTCGGGAGAAGTTGATGTACTATCTGAAACTACAAAACCTGTGCATGCACTCAGGTATGACAGGGTTAGAGATATTAGACCACACCTGCGGCCAATCTACGTGTGGATACAGCTGAGGTACTCGTAAAATAGTGATAGAGAAAGAGTGCGCGGTGAGTGTCCTATATAACGAGGGTGGAGGAACATCCCGGAATAATTCCAATATCGGAAAAACGTCTTGATATATGCCGGGCACTGATCAACGAATCGAATATAAGGAGGGTTTTGCGGCTGACCATAATCCTTCCAAAAACAACTTACCCAATGATTAGTGATAGAGCTGGGAGATGAGAGCGCCGCATAAGTGTCAGCCATAAACAACGTTTGGCATTTGATACGAATATTGACTAATCCCAACCCGCCAGCGGAACGAGGCAAATAAAGGGCTTTACGGGGAATACGAAAATAGAAACCTCGCCAAATATGCCAAAGGAATAAGGATTCAAATCGTTTGGCATATATTTCTGGGAAAGGAAAAACACGCGCTCTGTACCACAATTTAGACACAACAAAAATATTGATAAAATGAATACGGTGGAGTAAATGGAGCCTACGGAAACGCTGTGAATAGAACAACTTACGGATTTGTGTTAAAAGGGGAGCCCATACTTCATCATAGTTGGGAGTTGGGTTAGACGTAAAGGGGATGCCTAAAATAGTTAGTGAAGTGACATGCGGTAAGGCCGGAGAAACCAAAGGATCCTCTGGGAGCTGGAAACCATTAAAAGAACACACCTGTGTTTTCCTGTCGTTATATTGCAAACCTGAGCATCGGGAAAAACGGGTCAGTACAGGAAACACACCCTGTAGTAAGACAGGAACAACTGCGGTTATGGTCAAATCGTCAGCATAACCAAAAATGATTTGACTGCGGAACAGGGAGGGTCCATTCGAAGACAATATGGCCAAACGATGGAAAAGCCGGTCTAAAACCAAAGCAAAAAGAACGGTGCTAAGACAGCACCCCTGGCGCAGTCCGCGTCGTAAAGAAATATTTGGGGATAGATGTAAATTTATTTGCAAGCGGAACTGAGCCTGATCATATAGATTATGAATTACCTGGCGAAAAACAGTGGGAAAACCCCAAGAATCAAGTGTCAGATGGAGAAACTGATGGTCTACTGAATCATAAGCTTTGGCTAAATCTACTGCGAGTGCGCCAGCGGAAACATTGCGAAGGTGATAATACGCAAATAGATCTCGCAGGGAGAGAAGCGTGTATTGGATGTTATGCGAGTCATGTACCGCAGGTTGATACGGGCTAATGTATTTCTGAATAATAGGACGGAGTCTGGCAGCAAGAACTTTCGTAAATAATTTAAGGTCCACTGGTAATAAGGACAGCGGCCTATAATCAGTCACGACTCGCGCAGTGGAGGACTTTGGAAGGAGTACCACAATAGCTGTGTTTTGAGAAAAGGGGTCCCCAGATAACCATGCGTTAAACAGGGAAACTAGTGTATGGCTAAGATAAGACCAATAACGTTTATAAAAGGCAAAGCTCTGACCGTCAATCCCAGGGGAGCTAAAGCCTTTGGTTCCTCAAAGAACAGAAATAATTTCATCCGCAGTGACAGGACGTATTAAGGCTTGAGAGTCAGACTCTGTCAACTTGTGAGGCAGAGCAGACAAGAATTCCGGGGCGTTAGAGAGATCCGGAGTCTGCACACTCGTAAAAGCGGTATAATGCCTTGTGAATTCTTGGAGTATTTGTAACCAGTCAGAAACGATCATTCCGCCCACCGTTAGTAGGGAGTCAATGTACGTTGCTTTCCGCTTCCGAAACAGGAGATCAACTTGGTATATGGAGGCAGTTTCTTCCAGGAAACAATGATAAAAATCATCCGAAAAATATGCTTGTATTGATGCATGTAAATCTAGTTGACGCAACCGACTCTTAACTTCCTGAATTCGGATCCTGTTAGCCAAGGTCGGGGGCCGCCCATAACTCGCTGAGAGCGCGATAGAAAAATTCTGAGAGCGTACGGTCCTGTTGTTGTGCCAATTTACGCGCCATTGGAAAAACTACAGATTTTAGGTTTACCGTATAAATGCCACCATGTATCAACATTGGGGAAATGTCGTTGCATCTTACACCAATACTCAAAGCGTGTCGTAAATTCGTCGATCACGTCCTCGCGAGACAAAAGCGCATTATTAATTTTCCACTATGATGGACCTCGTCCAGCGGGAAGAGAAAAAATAAACTTAAAAGCTACTTCAACCGCAGCATGATTTGACAAAGGGGGCAAGAGGGTTAAAACGTGAAGCACTGCCTTGCATAAAGGATCTGTGACATATGCCCTATTGAGGCGGCTCTGAGTGGACATACAGCGATATGTCATCACATACGGAGAATCAGAAACAAAAAGAGCATCATGTAGCTTCATGGCACGCACAAGCTCAACTAGTGATGGACAGGGGGGTGAGGGAGTCTCTAGGATCTATCACCGCATTAAAGTCGCCCAGCATTATACATTGATCGACACCAGGAGGAATCATAGATGGGATAGTCGTTGGAAAAAACTCATCCCTCTCTCTAATTTTAAGAAATCCAGAATAAGCATACAATAAGATAATACATTGGTCTTCATATGTACCGATGAGGCGAGCATTCTTTCCTCTTGTATAGCATGAAAGACCACCAACACTACGAAATGCATTTCCAAGGCTTGACTGCAAGACAAAGAATAAGACGTAGTATTGATGACAAAGACCCAGGGTGCGAATTGTTTGAAATTCATTTGTTGGGCTGAAAGTGATGATATAAAATTAGTACTTTATAATTAATTATCATACTGTATTTTTAAATTTTAAATTACAAAATTCATATTATGTATCTTCTTACTTAGCTATATATACTGTAAAATACGTTTTAATTACCGAGATAGAAAAATCAAAGTGGCACGGGTCCCGGAATCACAAGAACCTATTTTGGAATTAAAGTTAAAGGGTTGGAAAAAATCACAAGTGTTCTCCCGCTTCCTCAACTCTTATCATTGTAGTTAAACGACTTAATTTTGTCTCCGCCAAGAGACTTGCTACTGCCTTCCGAGAAGACGCCCTGCCGTCCGAGCAGGTGAGAACATTGACCTTGAATAAAAATTTTGTCACATAGAACTAAAGCAAAAATAAATAAATAAATTTCTCCCACGTCGGACATTGGTATCAGTTATAAGAAGAAATAACCAAACCTCGAAAGTGCCAAATATCCATTAAGATTCATATACAAATCCCTCGCTTGATCTAGCTAGTGGTTAACGTGTAAGACTTCGGTACACGTGGTCAGGGTTTAATTTTCAATGGGAGTGCATTTTGGCTTTCACCCAGTGTCGTGACCATAGTGTTCTCAAACGGGTCGGGTTACGGGTCAAATCGGGTCGGGTCAACTAGGGTTGGGTTAAGGGTCAAGTTGGGTCGGGTCAACTCGGGTCGGGCTGTCCGGTCGGGTCAATCGGGTCAGCTCGGGTCGGGTCGGGTCAGTCAATTCGGGTCACGGGTCGGGTTGGTCTTCAACTCGACCCGTTGAGATCACTACCACTAGTGAAGAAAACGATATACAATCCAGGAAAAATTACAGAAATAAAAATTATTGTGAATTAATTTCTCCCTGCAAATTCAAAAGAACGTGAATAATATAATAATAATAATAATAATAATAATAATAATAATAATAATAATAATAATAATAATAATAATAACGTTATTATTATTATTATGATCATTATTATCATCATCATTATTATTATTATTATTATTATTATTATTATTATTATTATTATTATTATTATTATTATTATTATTATTATTATTATTACAACAATTAATTGGCCGCTTTGCTGGGCTAAATATAGAAAAAATAATAATATGTTCCGTTATTTAGTCACTTTTTCTAATACTAAGGCGCTTTTTGATATCGGTCATTTTCGATGGGTTTTATATTTCCCACGTTGCGGAGCACGGCATCTTCAGCGTCATTGTTCATATCAGCCACCCAGAAAACTATGAATTAGACAATGATATTGGTTATTTTGATCATTTTTATATGTCTTCCCCTCCTCCATGTTGCGGGCTGAATTTGGATTCAAACGGGATCAGATGTGTAACTGTTCACCTCAGTGACTCCAAAAATTATAGATTCGATACTAATATCGGTCATTTTTCGTTCTCATTTTAATGTTGCTATCCTTCCCCCTTCCTTTAGATACACCATCAAAATGAAATGAGGAAAACCATCTCGGGTTTGAACTTCATCTAGGTTGAAAATTTTATCGTGATTCGTACGGTGGTTCAAGACTTATTAAATTATATATATATATATATATATATATATATATATATATATATATATATATATATATATATATATATGATCAAACATATGAGGAAGTAGATAACAAAGACATGAAAGAAGAAGTGATGAAGAAGATAGTACAAGAAGGGAAAAAGAAGGGATTAAAAAGTTGATAAATGAAAAAGGAAGGATTCCAATAATGAAAGGTTTTCCTAAAATTGATAAGAAAGAAATTAAACTAAGACCAGTAATGGGCTGCAGAGGTAACTATTTTGAACCACTAGAAGAAAAATTAAGAGAGATAATGGATGAAATCAGAGAAGAGCAAGAGACATACAAAATTAAGAACACGGAAGAATTGAAGAAGAAGCTAGATCAGATTAAGTGGAATCAAGAGAACATGTTACTGTTTAGTGTAGATGTTAAAGCCATGTTCACAAGTATAAAAAGAGATTATGTTTTAAGGGCGATAGATGAAGAAATGGAAGGGAAAGTTAGAGGTCAATGGAAAAAAGAAAAAGTTATAAGAGCGTTTAAGACGTTATGGGAAAATAGCTACTGTATAATTGGAGAAAGACTAGTAAGAATAAAAGAAGGTCTAAGCATTGGATCCAAGCTGAGTCCAGTTTTAGCGGAAATAGTGAGGAACAAGTGGGAGAAAAAAGTGACAAAAGAAGCAAAGGGAAAGTTAATCTTCTTCAGCAGGTATGTAGATGATTGTTTAGGGATATGGACAGGGAATAGAGAACAACTGGAGAAATATGTTGAACTCATAGAAGACGAAGAAAAAGGTATAAGGTTAGAATTAGAAGTAGAAGAAAATAAATCCATCAATTTTATGGATATGAAGATAGTGAGAAAGTAATTACCAGTTGGTATCAAAAAACGTGTTGGGCAGGTATTTATTGTCACTGGAGAAGTGATGTAGACAAAGCAACTAAAAATAACTTCATTAGGAACATGGAAAGGAGGATAGAGAACATCAATAGTGAAGAAGAGGGAAAGCAGAAAGATTTGGAAAATTTCTATAGACAACTTTAAAATAATGGATATAGGATAGAACAGATAAAGAGAAAGGAAAAAGAAGAAAATATAAAAAAGAAAAAAGAGGAAGAAAATAAGAAGTTTTATGGAATTCAGAGCATAGGAGAAAAGACGGAAGTGCTAAAGAGGTTATTAAGAGAAGGGGGTATTAAGACATATAGAAAAGGAGGAGAAACGTTGTTGAGGTGTATAAGGAAGAAAAAGAAAAGGAGGGAAAGCAATATAGTGTAGGAAGAAGAAGGAGTTATCTATGAAGTGAAATGTAGTAAGTGTGACATGAAATACATAGGGGAGACGGGAAAAAGGCTCATGGACAGATCGAAACAACATAAAGATGATGTTCGAATGAAAAGAGAAAATAATGCTATTTACAAACATGTGAAAGAAACGGGACATAGGATAGATTGGGAAGGGGCTAAAGGTTTAGAAAGAGAAAAAAGAAAGATTATTAGGAAGTGCAAGGAAGCGAGAAGAATAAAGAAAGAACAAGAGGAGAACTTAATGAACTGGACAAGTGGTATAAATATACATAAGCAATGGGAGAAATTATTAGAAGTGATAGAAAAGAAAAATGCATAAGACTACTAGTGCAATTTGAATATTTTCCAAATTTCTGTTATTTTATTTTGTTTTATTTTATATAAAGATCAATAGAATTGTAAATTGCGTTGACAATTAACATATATTAACAATGTAATTATATGATATTGTTACATATTACAAATTTAAATAGTTTTTAATTGTAACAACGGAAGCATCTACATGCATAATCTGTACAACAAAAATATTGAAATCGAAATGAAATCCTTTGAAAGATGAGAAGAAATACAATAAAAGAACACTTGCATCCGTAGAAGAACGAAACTAATAGAAACGTAGAAATCAAATGACATATTCGTTCATGCTTCACTCAGACAAATTATATATATATATATATATATATATATATATATATATATATATATATATATATATATATATATATATATATACAGGGTGCGAATTACCGGGGGGGATGAGGGGGATTTTCCCCCTCAATCACATTTTGTTCCCCCCCAAAGAAGTCAGCTGAAGTATCCCCACCGGGATGCTCGCTTTCCCTCTCAAACTATGCTTAGTATAACTCCAAATTTCACTGATTTTTGTTATTTCTTGTAAATTTAATCTTCTAGCTGTATTTCGAAATGATCGATGTAAACTGTTCAGTTTTGGTCATTTCTACTTACCACCTAATTACCCACTATTTTCAACGTTGTTTAGTAGAACTATATTATTATGACTACGGTTGTTACTTGCAACTGTACCTTCGTACCCTTCAGTTCGTCATCGTTTGTGAATTTGAATGTACTAATTGCGTATAACAAAGCCACATATAGATTTATAAATGTTCTTAGCGGTTGGCCAAGAAGAAGTAAACAAATAGCTTCTTCTACCATACTTGGCGAAGTTCGGATATGTCATATTCATCCTCTATATTTGTATCGATTATCATCTTATTTTAATTTTTGTTATAACATGTTATTTCATTTTCCAGTGTACTCTTTGTTAGCACATGGTCTTCATTCCCTAGTAGGTTGTGTGTATGCAACTCAAAAGTTGCATTTAATTTGTGATAATTAGCATAGTAATCACTGCTTTTACAGTTTACGGAAATGAACTTTTGAAACTGTACTACTCAAAATCTGAGATATAGGTATTCTCTCGTAAGTATATGTTAACGTACACGCTGGGGGATACGCTCCTAGTGAGCAGACATGTTAATGAAGGTGATTTTTAGGTGAATAAGCGAATAATTCAAGATTTGTTTCAGCATTTGTTAATACGACTGGTTCTCCGTGTCATTGTCCGTGTCTGTATAAGCATTTCAACTGGAGCGGTTTTTTTTTAGAGTTAACCCTTCATTTTTCCATCTTTTCGCTGTCCACACAATTAATGTTGTCTGAAAAACTTCAGTGTAATGTTTTACTTTATTTGAATAACGTAGCCCATAGTGAATCAACTCATCTTCAACCTAACAGTAAAGTAATTTTTAAGTGTTGACTTTCCGTGCCCATCACGGAATCGATATTTGGAGAAAAAAAGTCGTGATGAGCACAGCTTTAGCGGGAAGTAGAAGAACAAGCTCGAAATTTGAATTGAGAGATTTTAAATATTTGGCCTTCGATTTGACCTTGATGTGAGAAATCGGGACCAGCAACAATCCATTTCTTATTTGATAGGCTAATATCTAGATTAAAAAAAAAAAAAAAAATGTCCGGTTTAACTGATAATTTTAGTGGTTTTCACAAGACTGAAGTAGGTTTCTTTTCGCAACCTGTATGTATTAATGCAAAGTGGAAGCTTTCAATATGAGTAGAAAAATTAACATATGCTTGTGATCATGGCTATCGCTCGAGCCGAATTATTAACTAAATAAACCTTAGAGAGCTACGGGGATAAGAGTGAGTACAACATTAAATCACGTTCAGAAAGGTTTAGTGGGGTGTGTATGTTAGACAATATATATGTGCATAGTTATTGTCGGTAGATTTATTAAATTAATAAATCTCTTATTTATTACAGATGTCACACACACACACACACACACACATATATATATATATATATATATATATATATATATATATATATATATATATATATATATATATATATATATATATGGGGGGTAAGGCATTTATTGTCTCATTTTGAAAGTTGAACCTTCAGACTATGTCCTTTGGCCTAATTTTATCCCCCCCAATATAGGTTATCTAATTCGCACACTGTATATATATATATATATATATATATATATAAACAACAATTAAAATTATATAAATGAAAATGCTAACTAACGGCTGAGGAAGATATAAGATTTGCTGTCATCTGTCTTTTCTCAATATCTGATGAAGAGGACGTTAGGTCCTTGAAACTGTAACAAAAATCGTATAATTATTAAATAATTCATTTTGTTCTGGTCAGAAAAATGTGTTTTAAAATGTTGTGATTATCCAGAACCATGGAGTATATTTAATATATATATATATATATATATATATATATATATATATATATATATATATATATATATATATATATATATATATATATATATATATATATATATATATCTTTCCCATTCCCCTTCTTTAAGTTCTAGCGTCAAAGTGAAATAATAAAAATCATATCAGGCCCGAACCTCATCTGTGTTAAAAATTTCATCGAGATAGGTCGCGTTTTTCAAGAGTTAAGTTTTATTTATTTTTATATATATCTTTCCCTTCTCCTCCTCTCCCCTAAGTTTTACCGTCAAAGTGATATGATGAAAGCCACTCCAGGCTCGAACTTCATCCATGTTGAAAATTTGATGCAGATGTGTCCGATGATTCAAGACTTATTAACTCATTAACATAGTCACTTTTATTTTTATTTGCATTGATTTTTATATATCTCCCCGTCCTCCCTCTTCCCTACAATCCTCCATCAAGGTGAAATGGTTAAAAGCATTCCATGCACAAACGAACTCTACGTTACAAATTTCATCCAGATTGGTCGTTTGATTCAAAACTTATTAAGTTTCCTTTACTTTTTATATTTTTCCATTCTCCCCCTCCCGTAACACCATCAAAACGAATAGATAAAAATACTCCCAGGTCCGAACATTATAAATGTTGAATATTTGATCGAGATCGGTCGGGTGGTTCAAGAGACTATAAGTCATAGTCACTTTAATTTTATAATATAGGTTATTATTATTATTATTATTATTATTATTCACGTTCTTTTGAATTTGCACGGTGAAATTACTGCATAATGTGTTTTTATTGCTGTATTTTTCCTGGATTTAATGTGATTTTCTTTATTAGTGGACACTAACTTCTCTCTAGGTCGTCGAATAAATTAATTTCATTGTGCACTTAGGTGCAAATAAAATTACAGGAATAAGCTTGATCGTTCCAATGATCAAGGCTAAAGTAAGTAATATTTAGCTACCATTTTCAAGAGGCAAGATAGTGTAGCGGTAACGTAATGGAGTTACGACTAATGCAGCTCTTCAGCATAGGTTCGAATCCTGTTCACGCGAAACTTGAATTTTTTACAAAGTGATAGTGAAGAATTGATTTCTCATATTAGACATGCAATGCTTAACAATGTGGAAGCAAACATCATTATCATGATATAGACGATTTACCAATGTTCGTTGGAAAAGGGCAAGGAATTCACCACGAGATTCGAAACATTTCTTTGATCTGCAGTAAACACTTTTCGTGTTGTCGTTCTCAGAAAGAAATATTACAGCATTTGTTGGACACAGTTTAGGTAAAGCAATCGGTGGTGTAGTGGTAAAGTACCAAACTTCCAACCAAAAAATTTAGGTTTGATTCCCCGTCAGTTAATATAACTTTTTCGCATAAAATAATGGCTGCAAACAGAGATTTATCTTCTGTTGGAGAATTTACAAAGCATCACTAGCGAGAATTCGAATAAACAGTGTGTGTGTTCTTCATCATACACTGTAATGATAAGTATGTTTCATATTTATATTCGTCTCTCTCTCTCTCTCTCTCTCTCTCTCTCTCTTTCTTTCTTGACGTTTCCCTATCCTGCTTTGCATCTTTCACTTCTCTCCCCTCTCTCCCGTACGCACGCACTTCATGTGCGTGTGCCTGTTCCAAAGTTAAAACGGAGCAAGAGACCGATAGACGTGGTCTGGAAAATGTAATTAACTGCCAACTTCAGCGTCGAGTTTTGTGCTCTGGGGTAAAAATCTCCAGTCCTGATCATCTCTGAAAGAAATACTGTTTAAACGCAAAGGAATAAGCAAAATATCTTTGTTATCAAGATTGGCCCATAAGCCAACGAAAATCATCCGAATGACACTATGATCCGTTTGAGCTCTAGCGTGTTCATTCTATTTGTGCAAATTAGAACATTATATCCGCAAGGGTTGAAAGTGATGCTGGATATTTGGAACAGATAAATCTTCGGAAAAGACTAGAAAATGGCAACCTCTTTGGTTATTTGAAAACAAAATTTATTTATACTAGTTCGACACAGTTTTTTTTTCCATCCTATAATTCAATGTGATTTATTCACGTTGAAATTTGAAATATGCAGGTTTGCTACATCTATAAAGAACATCTAATTTTCCATTTGAACATTTGTAACTTTTCATTATGATACGGCTTGGACTTTTAATATTGGATATTTCTGATAAAAATTTACCAGTAAAATAGCACTTATTCAATTTTATCTTTCTTTCTTCCTTTTTCTTTTCGTTTTTTTCTTTTTTTTGTTCACTTTGCATTAGTAGTCTGGAATGGAAGATATGACCTACGCTACCTACTGGTTTTATTAGAATGTGGTTTGCATCTGTACGTCCAATGAACACTACCTAATTTAAACCGAACCACGCGGAAACAAGGCATGTGTTAAACTGTTGACATTATCTTAGATGTGTCTGTGAGATCTCCTTTTTGAAAGTGACTTAACGGATGTTCAAGCATCCTCTATATATTCGAATAGTCCTGAAAATATATAAAAAGAAACGTTATTTCTATATTAGTGTTGGATTTCTGGTAACGGAACTTTATAATGTTAGGTTGTTTTCTTACTAAGTTTAAAATTCCACATTTTTGTCTTTTCTCCCTTTTCTTTTTCTTCTTCTCTCGCCTTCTCTCTCTCTCTCTCTCTGCCTCATTTCTGAACCTCTGTGTGATCTACATCCATTGGTTTCAATTTTTCATTGTGTGTGTTTGACTTTAGATCTGTGTACCAATATCTTCGTGTTCTGTCAGTTAGACGTGACGAAAATGGAGATCTAATCAATTTTACGTAAATGCGCGAAGTGAAAGTACACAAAGACTCTCCAAATGCATTCATTTTAAGGCAAGTCACCTGGAGGACAGTTACAGAACTATTATCCTGTAGATTGAACGCAGATTGAATCCACCAAGATAGAAGTTCCTACTTTGCAGACTTCCCAAACATTATCTCCAGATAACGAGGATTTGTTATCATTGAGTTTGGGCAAACCTCCAATCATTCGAAAACCTGAACATGTTCAATTTTACAGAAACATACCCCATTACTTACCACTTATCAAGTGCTATATCAAAGCAAGCAATTTGCAATTACTTTGCAAGATTTTATATTCTGGCGATGAAAACTTGATAGTACTTATATTATTTTATGTTATGGTTAGTACGCTCTGAATGTCGTGTTCCTTGTGTGTTCTCAGGAATTTCGTTTTACGCTCGAGAACCTCAGAAAGCGTTTGTTAAATTATTTTATGTAATAAACGCGAATTTTTTTCAATAAAAAGTGCAATATGTAGGCCTATTCCGATTGTTCATCTATTAATGTAGTTCTCAATACAAAAACTATGCATCATATCTCTCATACAAGAGATGATTATCATAATCACAAACTGTCGTATCTTTTTCCCACCAAATTTTCCACAAGTTTTACAGACAAGTTTCATAAAACTTTCTACACTAATTTCTTATGATTTAAGTTATATATTGGTAAATTTTCACTCCTTTCGGTAAAATAGATTTTGCGTTGTCTGTTAAAAGTTGTGTAAAAGCCTAAAAATCGCTCTCCTGAAAAATTTAGAAAACTGAGATACGATAGTTTGTGACGCTGTCGACGAATGTATAATCGATGACCTTCAGATTTTCAAAAAAAAAAAAAAAAAAAAAAAAAAAAAAATTGCTGTTTATTCTCAAGATATCAGATTGAAATTTTGCACACGCATTGTGTACAAAACAACGTATTTTCCAAGAGTCTTCAAACGCCTACGTGAACTCAGGCCGGGCCAGAGGGGCGAAATGTTCCGAGAGGGATGTTTTTTTTTAAATCCGGTTTCTTTTTAATTTCCCGGTTCAGGTGTACGATACGCTCCCGGTTTTCCCCACTCTTCTCGTTCCTAGTGTATATATAATACGGACAAGCGATTTGTACCGCTGTAAAGGATGATGCTCTATTCTTAAAAAAAAAAAAAAGTATCAACCATGATCCTACGATAGTAAAGAGGCAGTAACTGTTTCAGTGAAAGTCTAAAATTTACCTGAAAAGTGGAAATCCCAAAAGGTTTAAACTTTCTTTATGGGTTGACGAATTAAGAGTTGCTTCGCAATTTGCAAGATATCCAAGAGAAAAGGGAAAGAGACAATAGCTGTATAAATTCCATTGACGAAAATGCGAAAACAAACACATCGAAAAATAGTGAAGAAAAATCCAAAGAACACGTTAATTTGCCAGCTACTATTTCAGAGAAAGACATAAATATATTTATTTATTTATTTATTCCACGTTGTAAAGGTTATGGCATCTTCGGCTTGATGACGAAGATGTCAAATGGATAACGTCCTTCGTTAAAGCATTGGATAGGAGAATACTTGGGGCCTGTAAGCTAGGTAAGTATCCGACATTTGCCTGGTGCAAATGAAGAAAACCTCTTTCAGGATAGCTGACCTGCAAAAGCTTTTTCACACCCTCTTCACCGATTTATTATTATTATTATTATTATTATTATTATTATTATTATTATTATTATTATTATTATTATTATTATTATTATTATTATTATTATTATTATTATTATTGGAATCATCAGTATGAACGGCCCCAGGAAGCAACTGTTCGAGTAATTCTACTCTTAAAAAATCGATAGCCAGCCATCCTTACTGGTCTTTCCAAGCTTTTGACAGATTAAGTGAATGCTAGAATAATACACCAGCTTATAAGTTCGGACACCATCCTTTTCAAACCCTTTTGTCTCGCAGTATACTCAAAACACCTTGCAACATCTGGGAAAATGTCTGACCACAAAAATTGTAATCTAACTAGAAGAGCTAGACTTGTTATTTGCTTCCTCGGTTTTATTTTTTTAATTTAGTTTACAACTTTTCTTTCTTTTAGGAGGAGAGCATTTTTTGTCTTTATCTATTTTTCCTTTTTTCCAGGGTGCGTATTTATTTTATTTATTTAAGAATTACCAGATACAGCTCAGAGGCCATTTCATATTGCATATCTAACAACAACAATAATAATAAAAAGGATTTAGGTAGGTATCGGCCAGGGCCTGTTTAGTAGGTATTATCCTGGCATTTACTTGGTGGCACTGACGAAAACCCCAGTCAGGATAGGTGGCAGCGGGAATCGAACCCACGACCTACCGAATGCGAAGCCACCCTCTACCACTTGAGCATTTCTCTCGGAAAGATTGTCTTTGTGATTTTTTTTTAAATCTTTCCTGACGGGAAGCCTAAATCTCGAATCGAAAAAAATTATTGGACTAAAGTTTTAGATGGGTATACCGATACTACCCGACTCTAACTTCGGCGCATGTATCAGGGCTTAATTCAACCATAAATTGGCCTCGAAAATGTTCTGCAAGGTGCCTATTTGTTATTTGGTCAAAGCGGCTCTTTTGAATCGCTTCTGCTACAAAAAAAGAAAAAGAAAAAACTAAATGTTTAATTGAAGAAAAACTTAACGGACCAAGTTTCAAACAAGAAAAATATTCGATCATAACGCCACCGCAGCCGTTATATGCTTAATTCGGTTTAAACTTGTCTAGAGCTCAAATTGGAATAGAAATTGGAATCTAGAGCAAAGAAAGCTTCGTGTCTGAAGATTCCAACAAAGACTAGATTTGAACTTAAGACAGTGGTATAACCTAAGTTTATTTCTGCTATTCCGAGACATCTACCGCCTTATGCAGAGTCGTTCTGACGTGTGATTAGCGTAATACTAAAGGCATAACTACTGCAGGAAACATATGTTGATATAACACTTTAGTATGATACTAATCAATCGTCAGATCGACTCTGCATAAGGCCCCTAAAATTCTAAGATCATGAAAAGAGCTTGTCTTCGTATTATTGTATTGTTCATTTGTCTATTCTTTATACGTAGCTATTAACCCTTCAAGTACTTAATTATTTGCTCATTGGGACATGGCTGTCATTGTTTTAATTGAAGAGTTGAGTGTCACAATATGTCGAAGGCCAAGTGCCTTCACCTTCATCTGCACATCAAAATGCAGATGAGTGCACATTTCCCTATCAATATGTAAATTGTTGATAATTTGTGATTAAATTAATTGCTGATTAATTAGCATTCATTTGGCATATTATATAACTTTTATGAATACTATTGGGTAAACACCGAGCACAATACGATATTATTAATAGGCTTTTGATATATATTTCATTCATGTGTGTATTTTATGTCCTTTATAGGTTATGAATATAATTAAATTTTGCGTGCATCTCATTAATGGGAATTTAAATGTATATATTACATGCGTTATTGGATTTACATATCCTGCATATATATTCTACATATGATAGAATAAAGAAGAAATCATATTATATTCATTTACTTCATGTATAGAAGTTTGAACTTCGTGTTACAGAGAGAGCTTGGACAGAGATTTTTTTCTCTTGGCGACAGCAGTCTGAGCTGAGAGTTTGTGTGAGGTCTTTGACTACTAGTGGGTGGAGAAATCTCCAAATAAACAAGGAAGACTGAAGGATTGTTTATAGGAAGTATACTGGTAACTTCCCTTGTATAGAAAGTCTAGGTGGAAACATTGCTTACAGACGCACTCCAGGCTTTGTTGCAAAAGTCATAAAATTTTTAGCGTCAACACGATAGATTTCCAATTTCTATACGTGTCATCTTCACACCTTTGAAAAGAATCTCACACGTCCCAAGCTCGTAGCGTTCCTTGAAGCAGCGTCCGTTAGCGTCAGCAAACTTACCTAGCTTTTTCTCCCATGATGCACTGCTTATTTGAAAACTTGTACTTTATTTTGACTTATTTTATGTGTAAATTATTAATATTGCTGTATTACGCTCACAAGTTCTTGGAAAGATCGTTTAAAATTCATGACTTTATTTGTCATCGTGTTTCCCAACGTACAAGACATTTAGATCTTGTGTTATTGTCAAAATTTACTCAAAACCATAAATGTTTCTCTCTCTCTCTCTCTTGGGATGATGGCTGCCGGATTTTAGCAGACGTATCTAGGGAAGCCAAGGGAAAAGAGACTTCCTACGCATACTATGAGTGTTGTCAGCTGCATATAATAATATAATTGCATTCGGTGTATATATTACTAACTTTATGTGTGTATAATCATGCGCGACTATTCTTTGTGTTATTACTATTAGTGAAACAAGTAATGTTTATTTAGTTCTTGTTGTGGACTTCTGTTTGGACAGGAGCTTTCAAAACTGCCGCTCGCTACGATGAGGGCACCACCTGTCACGAGGTATTTGCTCGTTGCACGAGCAGGTTGGCGTTTCAAAGTGTTGTTTTGTCGAGAGACCACCCACAGTTTAGCCTCCAGGCATCAAATCTCTTTGTAGTTATTCTGGGAAGAGCGAGTCCCTGCTTTTCCTGGAAGGGGCAGAGGTTACTAGCCTTTGGTGGTCATTGTGCAGTTTAGTTGATCCTGAAGTTCGAAGGTGCTTGGATGTTAGAACCCGGAGCGGTGAGAAGTTTCGCTTTCCTAGGAGCTCTGATGATTTGAATACATGGTCACCCATGTATCGCGTACATGGTTGTGATAGTGTACATATTAATTGATAGTGGTTCTCACAAGACAGTGGATGAGATGTATCTTGAAGTGATATAGAAACAGTGAAATTTCTTCAATTGTCAAACACTTCGTTTTCAAGTATTTAAATTAACCAATTTTACTATCACTACACCTGAACGGTGGCTATTTTGGCCATGCCTGTGCAAGTATTTTTTCAAACTACCAGTATAGCAGTGAACTTAACTTTTCTATAGTGCAGTGGCACTAGCATACCATTCCTGTCATGGAATACTAGAATCTATATTAACAGATCTCAGCCGAGATCTAGCGGCCTGTCTCAGTAAACGACAGGGCTGCTCCTGAACTTTAAACAAGGAGGCCACAATATGAAGTTGTACTAACTTCTATACTGGCAAACTTCTGTGTCAGTCGTGACATATTTTTAACGTCACCTGTTGATTTTTCGTCACCGTACAGGGACAGTCATATTCCCAGTGGAATGAAAATGTTAGCAAGCGTATCCTGCGTGTGATCACCATCACCGAGACCTTCCAGTCCCTCCAGTGAACAGAGACTATCTTTGAAGTGGACATTAGGTCATTGGATTCCACCATGGAACTGTGTCAAATTTTCTAAATTGAGTTTAAATTTAATTTTTTTATATTTTTATCTCTTCTCCTCCTCTCTGTGTAAAGACTGTGAGAGACTATAAACTCATACTAATGAGGAGAGTTCTGTGTTTTTTTCTTTTAATATCTGCTTAGCAGCTTACTATTAAAGAGATCAGACAGATCTCAAGTGTGTATATAAATCATCTGTATTAAAAGGAAGTGAGATATATATGTATATAAATATCAGTGTGATTGGTGCACTAGCGAAAGTAAGTTCAAATAAGTGAGTGTTATGTAAAATGATATCGGTGAGTGTATTCTTCAGTCATCTGGCTATTCAAGCTGGAGAATAAATATCTATCTTCAACCAGTAGAGTGAGGGTGTCTATTTTCCTGATTGGTGAGTACCCGATAGCTAATCCAAATGTTTTATTTCAGGATTGAGAGTTAAGGCAACATTATTCCTTTCTCTAGTACTTCTGACCACCTTCCTGAATGGGGCCCAGGAAGGCATACGCACAGAGAACAACTAAGACATAGCTATGAGTGTAAAGGGTATGTAACAGGCTGCTACCTGTTGTTTTGAAATCATTTTTTTTATTAACCTTATTAAAAGTTTGAAAATCCTTTACAAGTAGCTGCTGAGACCATAGCTGTCGTCAGAAATCCCTGAGATTTATTATTAAATTAAAACCCTGAGATTTTGTTTTTTTTATTTTTTTCTCATGCTCTAAATTATCAAGTGTGGCAGTGGCGGCTCCATCAGGAGATCACCTTAACACTCCGAAAAGGGATTTGCATACATAAGAGCAGTTCATTAGCATTTCATTTATATGTACATGAAATTTGAATATCCCTCGTTACTCCACCACCGTCCATTTGTATTGTTGTGTTGGTGCTTTTGTCTTGTGTGCATAGATTATATCTATTGCTCCTTGCACCTCACAATATTTGTGGTGCCCAGCGTGGGGCACGAATAAGTACTTTTGGCTTTAAAAATTTTCGGTTTATGTGTTTCAATAACCCCACAGAATTTCCAAGAACTTTGGTTTTGGTTTGAAATGTACTTTGAATGTTTGTTGTGCCTATGTTATTGATTTTTGTGAAATTTTTCATGTCCTGTGATTAGAGAATTCAGGCTCTTGAAGTTTAGGGGGGAAGAAACATTTTATTTTGTATTCCATGGTAATTACGACAGCACAGGCTCGTCGGTTTGGCAACATGGAAAATCAGTGTGAAAACGTAGTTTTAGCGCAGAGCGCTGACGAGCGCATTGAAGATTTTGTAGAAAATACGGATGTGGTGGAAACGGTTCCACCGTCCATCAGTAGGGAACCGGAAGTGCCTCGCCGGGAAGAGACGTTAGAACCGACTGTCAACCCGAGTACTGCGGATAGCCCAGTCATTAGTGATATGAGTAATATTACTAGCGTAAACCTTGCGGCCATTTTGAGTGAAATTTTACAAGGCCAGCGGAGCCTTGAAAGCAAACTAGAGAGGAAATTTGAAGAGAGTGTACAGAATTTCGACTGTAGGTTAGAATCGAAGCTAGAAGAAAACGCTACCAATTTAGAGGAAAAATTAGAAAAGAAGATACAAGAAAGCTCGAAGAATTTAGAAAGTAGCTGTCAAAGGTTAGAACAGGGACTAGAGAATGGCCTGGAGCAGGTGCGTAGGGAATCTCCAGACATGCACCAACGTCTCGAACAGGCTATTGAGACAAGCAATGCCCGTCTCGAACTTCATTTGGAGAACGTGAGTTCGAGGCTCGAACATAGTGAGCGCCAATTAACCGAACAGTTGGAGCTTACCACCGTCGAGTTAAGGGGGCAGATAGATGGCGATCGAGATGAATTAAATACCCGTGTAGCTGAAACTGTAAGTAGGCTAGATGAAGTACAGGAGAGCGCGAGCAGTGTTGCCAGGCAACTGGAAGAAAATTACACGGAGTTGTCTGAGGGTTTACAGCACGTATCGTCTCGTGTTGAACAGACCACTCAAAATCTGAATAATCAGGTCAGGAGAGTGGAGGTGAGCTTCGCCTCCCAACTTGCCAGGCTTAGGAGGGAGATCGAGCAAGAAACGCAGCTCGAGGAAATCCGTTCTGAGTGTAACGGGAGCATCACGCAGATGCACGACACCGTGCATGATGTCTGTAATCAGCTAGAGAAGAAAATGGAGGAGTGGAAGAACTCACTTCAAAAGGAGACAAGTGAGGTGATCGAGGGGCGTCTCGCCAACTCAAGCACGGTCTCCATCCCGGAACGACTCCTCAAGGCGCGACTTGCCCGATTCTCAACCTGGGATCCTGGAAAACGCCCGCGAGACTGACCCTGTCCTCCCAACGTCTCGTTCATGTGCCCATGAGACGAGACAAAATCTGGCAACCGCGCTTGGTCTTATCCATCGTGATGTCACCCTGCCAACTTATTTTGGTACGGAATCAGAAACAGAGACCTACAACTTCTTGCAGGACCTAGACAGATATTTCGAGGTCACGGGTGTACCACCAGAAATGAAATTAAACTTTTTGTCCAGGGCATTGAGTAATACATCCTACCAGTTCTACCAGGTAAATAGGGGAAAGATTCATACTTATGAAGATTTCATAACGGAATTTAGGCACTGCTACTTAAGTGAAGAGCGTCTTGTGAACTTGAGGGCGACTATTCTAACGTCACATTTTGACAGTCGGGTGCACAAGTCACCAGCAGAATACCTGCTGGACTTGTTGCATAAGAACAGCATTCTCGAGCCGAGAATGACTGATTGCACGCTTTTGAAGGTACTTCCGAGGCATTTCCCAAATTGGCTATTTCGGGCCATTGTCTCGTCTCGCCCGAAAACAATAGCGGAGCTATTGAAATTGGTGCAAGAACTGCAGACCTGGATGACGAATCGAAAGCAGTTCTTCCAGCAACACCCCAGGAAGGGAGTGAACATGCTTCAAGTAAGCATGGAAAACGAAGAGAAAAACTCCCCTGGCCAGAGTGGTAAGCGGCCGTCTCGTCCGCAGGCTAAGCGAAATCGAGAAATGCAGCGCCCTTGCCAGAGACGAAACAATAATCATAACAACAACAACCAGCGATCACCACTCCGTAACCAGAGCAGCGGAAGTGGATCATCTGGTTGGTCACGTGGTGGGAACAACCACACCCACCACAACAGTCGTGGAGCCCGCGGTAGGAGGGGAAACACGCGCAATCCGGTACCTCAGCGTAACTCCTTTAGAGGGGAGGAAGAGATTCAATTGCTAGAAAGGTATGATCGGGCGCATCCTCCACCGAGCCAAACAAATCGTACAGACAGGATTAACCACCCCCCATCTCCCGCTGATAGGGAATGAGAATCGTCCGCACATGCTTGTGACGGCGGTAGGATGGACGCGGATAGAACTGGTTCAACCGAGTTGGCAAAATTAAATCCCAAGTATGTGCGTAAGACAGTAACCTGTGTAGAGAGAGAAAACAATGATGATGATCAGGAAACTGCAGTGAAAGAGTTATGTAATTTGGAAGAAAAAGAAGAAGCAAATTGTGAACTTTGCATGAAAATCATGAATACGAAGCACTTTAATGAGGGCAATGTTGAAAACAAATTAATTTTATTAAGCAGAAATGGAGAACCAATAGATTTAAACAGGGAAATATACGAAGAAGCAAATGGTATCTTCAAGAACCTCTTTGATACGAGTAACGAACCGTTACCTGGAAATAATGTAATTTCATTTCCTGAAATTAATGTTCTTTTATTTGGTCAAGATGTAAATTGTCTCCTGGACACAGGAGCGACATGCTCTGCTATCTCGAAAGAATTTTGGGACACTGTCTCAAATAGTAATCTCCCACCAGGATTTTTGAGTGCGAAAAAGATTAGAGTCACATCAGCTTTTGGGAATAAAGCAGCGACAATAGTGGGTCAAACTCTTCTTGTCATTGAGATACAAGGGAAGGAATATCATACATTAGGAATTATCATATCTGGATTAAATCGGTCTTTAATTTTAGGTTCTAACTTTTTCACCGAATCTCGTGCCGTGTTAGACTATGACACCGGCCTTCTACATCTCAAACATCCACATGATGTAGAAGTAGCATTTAGATCGGTAGATTGTGAGACTGAAGATCTAGTAGTTCGATGTTTAGAGTGGAATGGAGAGTGCTGCAAACCATTTTCTATAATGGATGAGGTTGAAAATGGAAATTTTAATTTTTTCCCGTCAGATGAAAGACGGAAGGCCATAAGGGTGAATGCACCAGAGGAGTGTAAGACCTCAACAGAGAAGGCAACTCGTGCACCAAACTTGGATGATGGACGTTTCCCAAGTACCCAAGAATTGGCAAATTACGTATTCCCACCAGAAGAGGGGATGAAAGTTAAGACTCCGCCTACCATTCAGACATTAAAGATTTTGTATCGAACTATTCAGATCTTTCAGACTCACAGACAGAGAGTTTAAAAGCTGTGCTGGTCAAGCATCAAGCTTTGTTAGATGTCAAGCCTGGTTGCATGGTTAACTATGAGCATGAGATCGGAGTAACGGACGAACCTCCCATAAAGACCAAGTTGTATCCTTACCCTAAGCGTTTTCGTAAACAAGTATCTAATGAAATTTTGAGATGGCTAGCATGGGGAGTGATACGTAAACAGCCTACAGCGTATATTAATCCTTTGGTTGTAACTGCAAAGAGCGATGGGCGTATACGCGTGTGTATCGACGGTCGAGCTTTAGCTAAGATTTTTGGGGATTTATCCGACCGGCCCATGCCTCCCTTGTCTGTTCTCCAAGACATCTGCGACAAATCTTGGTTCAGTTGCGTGGATTCAACATTGATATTTTTACAAATTAAAGTCAAAGAGTGCGATCAGAAATATCTTGGGTTTTTACACGAAGGCATTTCCTACGTTTTTCAAAAATTACCTTTTGGGACCAAGCAAAGCTTTGCTTCATGTGTTCGCGCACTCGATATGATTATTGGGACTTAAGCACGAGAGTATTCCGGCCAATATGTCGACGACCTGATAGTGGCCGACAGAAGCTTCAGCGAACATCTGGAACACTTGGACAGAGTGTTGGGTTTACTCACTGCAGGTGGCCTAACCCTCAGGCTGAAGAAATGTAATTTCGCGAGAAAGAAACTTAACATACTTGGTTTCGAGCTTTCTCAACACGGAATTGGCAAAGATCCGGAGAAAGTGAAGTCGGTGTTAGATTTCAGGACACCTAGAAATGTAAAAGAACTTCGATCATTTATAGGTTACTGCCAATATTACCGGTGCTTCAGCAGAAAGTACTCGGAAGTTCTATATCCGCTGTTCAGTCTGCTGAAGAAAAATGTGAGGCTCAAATGGGAACCTGAACATCAGGCAGCAATGGACAGAATCAAAGAGATCTTCCAGGAGGAAGTTGTTCTCAAGAACGTCGTGCCTGACAAACAGCTGATTTTGGAGTCTGATGCTTGTGATTTCGCGTGCTCCTCTTTGTTGTACCAGCGTGATGATAATGACGATATTCGTGTTATCGGTTTCACATCACGTGTCTTTAAAGCGGCGCAGAATTATTCGGTCACTGAGAAAGAGTTCGCTGTTGTTGGGACTAAATTTAAAATTCGCTGCGACCACCTTGCTCTCAAGTTTATTCTATATTGCAGGCTTACGAACCAGCGCATTAGCCGGTGGGCGATGCTGCTGTCGAATTTCAACTTCGAATTCGAGTTTGTTAAGTCAAACGAAAATTTGAGTGACTATCACTCAAGGTACCCTCCTCACACAGAAGAAGACCTCAGTGCTGCACGGAAGCCTATCCTCCAGGAGTCACTGATGACTATCCTTCCGGAGATACCATGTGAGTTGAGGAAGATGATTGCCATACTGCCAGAGATGCAGTCTTCTGGTCCAGTCTATGGAAAGATTAAGAGAGAAGTTGAAGAGAAGACGAACTCATCACGAGTGAACGGTGCTTGTCACCGTTTCGAAGTACTGAATGGGCGTTTGTGTAAGCGTGACCGGGAAGGAGTTCGAATCTGCATCCCAGAAGTGTTAGTAACTCCCTTGCTCGATTATTATCATTCAGATCGAGGGCACATGTCGGCTTGTAAGTTACTCCCACTTCTGACTGAATTCTTTGTATGGCCTAAAATGCGAGCAAGTGTGAGGAAATACTGTGCTTCCTGCGAATTGTGTCAAAAGAGAACCCCACCCCACTGTTATCGTCCGGGACCACTGAATCCCGTCGTCGTGCAGAAGCCAGGCTACTTGGTATGCGTCGATTGGCTTGGGCCAATTACAAAAGGAATTGGCGGAGTCCACTATTCTACGATGCATTTTCCAAACTAGTGGGATTGTATGCATGTAGAAAGGCTAACACTACCACCGCAGTAAGAAAGCTAAAAGAATACTTAAAAGTAAGTTCTAGTGTGGAACTCGTCTTAACAGAGAGGGTCACCTTTCCAGTCTGAGCGCTGGAAAAGAGAGCTTGCAGAACTTGGTATCAGACACATAACTTCCACACCATATTATCCCCAGGGAGAAATGGCGGAAGTTGTTGTTAAGGCAACCGTACGTTTACTACGTAAATTGTGTCATGACAACCAGAGAATGTGGCCCAAATATTTGGAGAAAATAGAGAAGTGTTTGAATTCTGCGAAACACCTGACCACTGGCGTGTCAGCTTATGAATGCCATTATGGCCAATCTATGTCAAGAGACATAGCACGGATATTTGAAATCCCAGAAGTGGAACAGCGCCATGACGTGCAGTATTATGTTGATATAGCAAGAAGGAACCACAAGAAAAATGCTGCTGCACGAAAACGTAACTTCGACAAGTCACACCGTACAATAGTGTACAATGTGGATGATCTTGTGCTATCTACAGTATTCCCTAAGTCGGATGCTCTAGCAGGTGTTTCAAAGAAGCTCCTTCTCTTATTTTCGGGTCCATGGAAAATCGTTGCAGCATCGGGCAAGAACATGTACACACTAGCAGACCCTGCAACGAATGAAGTCTAGATGACCAGAAACGCTTTCTTACTGAAGAAGTATGTATCCAGGGAAGAAACTACTGGTGGTACTGGTACAGAGGAGCCGCACAACGAAATCACACCAGAAGCATCCACCACCTAACTGTAACACTTTAGTGTATATAGTGTTAGTGTTATAGTGTTTACTGTTAGTGTATTTTTGTGTATTGTATATTATTCGGGAAACTTTGTATTCAGGTATAGTTAAGTTAGGGCTACCTGAATTCTCTGTATTTAGTTATCTTGCTTATTGTTGTTTGTAATTATGTTTTCTTTATTTTTTTGTGAGTTATGTAATATCCATTGATTTGTTTACAGGAATATGAAATGTGCACCCTGTTGATCTACGTCCTATATTAGTAATTACAGCACCTAGTATCAAAGGGGGAATACTGTGGAAGGCCGAGTGCCTTCACCTTCATGTGCACATCAAAATGCAGATGAGTGCACATTTCCCTATCAATATGTAAATTGTTGATAATTTGTGATTAAATTAATTGCTGATTAATTAGCATTCATTTGGCATATTATATAACTTTTATGAATACTATTGGGTAGACACCGAGCGTAATACGATATTATTAATAGGCTTTTGATATATATTTCATTCATGTGTGTATTTTATGTCCTTTATAGGTTATGAATATAATTAAACTTTGCGTGCATCTCATTAATGGGAATTTAAATGTATATATTACATGCGTTATTGGATTTACATATCCTGCATACATATTCTACATATGATAGAATAAAGATGAAATCATTATATTCATTTACTTCATGTATAGAAGTTTGAACTTCGTGTTACAGAGAGAGCTTGGACAGAGATTTTTTTCCCTTGGCGACAGCAGTCTGAGCTGAGAGTTTGTGTGAGGTCTTTGACTACTAGTGGGTGGAGAAATCTCCAAATAAACAAGGAAGACTGAAGGATTGTTTATAGGAAGTATACTGGTAACTTCCCTTGTATAGAAAGTCTAGGTGGAAACATTGCTTACAGACGCACTCCAGGCTTTGTTGCAAAAGTCATAAAATTTTTAGCGTCAACACGATAGATTTCCAATTTCTATACGTGTCATCTTCACACCTTTGAAAAGAATCTCACACGTCCCAAGCTCGTAGCGTTCCTTGAAGCAGCGTCCGTTAGCGTCAGCAAACTTACCTAGCTTTTTCTCCCATGATGCACTGCTTATTTGAAAACTTGTACTTTATTTTGACTTATTTTATGTGTAAATTATTAATATTGCCGTATTACGCTCACAAGTTCTTGGAAAGACCGTTTAAAATTCATGACTTTATTTGTCATCATGTTTCCCAACGTACAAGACATTTAGATCTTGTGTTATTGTCAAAATTTACTCAAAACCATAAATGTTTCTCTCTCTCTCTCTCTCTTGGGATGATGGCTGCCGGATTTTAGCAGACGTATCTAGGGAAGCCAAGGGAAAAGAGACTTCCTACGCATACTATGAGTGTTGTCAGCTGTATATAATAATATAATTGCATTCGGTGTATATATTACTAACTTTATGTGTGTATAATCATGCGTGACTATTCTTTGTATTATTACTGTTAGTGAAACAAGTAATGTTTATTTAGTTCTTGTTGTGGACTTCTGTTTGGACAGGAGCTTTCAAAACTGCCGCTCGCTACGATGAGGGCACCACCTGTCACGAGATAATTGCTCGTGGCACGAGCAGGTTGGCGTTTCAAAGTGTTGTTTTGTCGAGAGACCACCCACAGTTTAGCCTCCAGGCATCAAAACTCTTTGTAGTTATTCTGGGAAGAGCGAGTCCTTGCTTTTCCTGGAAGGGGCAGAGGTTACTAGCCTTTGGTGGTCATTGTGCAGTTTAGTTGATTCTGAAGTTCGAAGGTGCTTGGATGTTAGAACCCGGAGCGATGAGAAGTTTCGCTTCCCCAGGAGCTCTGATGATTTGAATACATGGTCACCCATGTATCGCGTACACGGGTGTGATAGTGTATATATTAATTGATAGTGGTTCTCACAAGACAGTGGATGAGATGTATCTTGAAGTGATATAGAAACAGTGAAATTTCTTCAATTGTCAAACACTTCGTTTTCAAGTATTTAAATTAACCAATTTTACTATCACTACACCTGAACGGTGGCTATGTTGGCCATGCCTGTGCAAGTATTTTTTCAAACTACCAGTATAGCAGTGAACTTAACTTTTCTATAGTGCAGTGGCGCTAGCATACCATTCCTGTCATGGAATGCTAGAATCTATATTAACAGATCTCAGCCGAGATCTAGCGGCCTGTCTCAGTAAACGACAGGGCTCCTCCTGAACTTTAAACAAGGAGACCACAATATGAAGTTGTACTAACTTTTATACTGGCAAACTTCTGTGTCAGTCGTGACATTTTTAACGTCACCTGTTGATTTTTCGTCACCGTACAGGGACAGTCATATTCCCAGTGGAATGAAAATGTTAGCAAGCGTATCCTGCGTGTGATCACCATCACCGAGACCTTCCAGTCCCTCCAGTGAACAGAGACTATCTTTGAAGTGGACATTAGGTCATTGGATTCCACCATGGAACTGTGTCAAATTTTCTAAATTGAGTTTAAATTTAATTTTTTTTATATTTTTATCTCTTCTCCTCCTCTCTGTGCAGAGACTGTGAGAGACTATAAACTCATACTAATGAGGAGAGTTCTGTGTTTTTTTCTTTTAATATCTGCTTAGCAGCTTACTATTAAAGAGGTCAGACAGATCTCAAGTGTGTAATATAAATCATCTGTATTAAAAGGAAGTGAGATATATATGTATATAAATATCAGTGTGATTGGTGCACTAGCGAAAGTAAGTTCAAATAAGTGAGTGTTATGTAAAATGATATCGGTGAGTGTATTCTTCAGTCATCTGGCTATTCAAGCTGGAGAATAAATATCTATCTTCAACCAGTAGAGTGAGGGTGTCTATTTTCCTGATTGGTGAGTACCCGATAGCTAATCCAAATGTTTTATTTCAGGATTGAGAGTTAAGGCAACATTATTCCTTTCTCTAGTACTTCTGACCACCTTCCTGAATGGGGCCCAGGAAGGCATACGCACAGAGAACAACTAAGACATAGCTATGAGTGTAAAGGGTATGTAACAGGCTGCTACCTGTTGTTTTGAAATCATTTTTTTATTAACCTTATTAAAAGTTTGAAAATCCTTTACAAGTAGCTGCTGAGACCATAGCTGTCGTCAGAAATCCCTGAGATTTATTATTAAATTAAAACCCTGAGATTTTGTTTTTTTTTATTTTTTTCTCATGCTCTAAATTATCAAGTGTGGCAGTGGCGGCTCCATCAGGAGATCACCTTAACACTCCGAAAAGGGATTTGCATACATAAGAGCAGTTCATTAGCATTTCATTTATATGTACATGAAATTTGAATATCCCTCGTCACTCCACCACCGTTCATCTGTATTGTTGTGTTGGTGTTTTTGTCTTGTGTGCATAGATTATATCTATTGCTCCTTGCACCTCACAAATAGCCTAAGTAATAACAGCAAGAAGGCCGATATTAGTATTAATACGGATACTAATTTCAATATTATTGCTGTTGGCACTTAGGCTACTGGGTCACTCAGCCTATCAATTCGAAAACGGTCATGACCAAACGAAACCAAAATTAAACTTTTTCTATTTTAATCAATTCTCCGAGCAAAAGTACAACTAAACACAATTTGGGAGAGAGAAAGAGAGAGGTTGTAAGCTGAAGGACGGACAAACTACAGATTGAGGGCGATTAATCTCTTCTTGGTTATGGCCCTCATTATCACAGCAGCCAGGAGGCTGTGGTTCGCCACGATTTACAATACTAAAATTCAATGGGATTATTCTCTAATGCAGCCTTTAATGGTAAATCAGAAGTTAACCCTTTCCAAATTCCAAAACTTTAACGCTAACAAGTTACAACTACAAGTTGGTTCAAAATCATTTCCTCCCAATCCTCTCACCCCTGATTTTTAAAATAACTTATACGTTTATTTATACGTTATAATTTATACTAAACTCTGTTCTCCAGTACAGAAATATTATATAAACATGATGGCCGTACTGTTATATATTATGAATACTCACAAGGATACACTCTTTATGCATTTATTCTATCGTCTATTGCTACATGAGATGATAATACTTCGCAGTAGCGGATTTAAGGGGGCTTTGGGGCTGAAGCCCCCAAAATATCATAGCAAAAGGAATTTGAGATCAGTCACACTAAACATGCTGAGAATTTTGCTGATATAATAAAATCTTCTTCTGAATTACGGAAATGGATTATGGAGGCTTGTTCTTGTGTTTTTAGATATTAACTGTCTTTAGATATTAACTGGCTTTAGATATTAACTGCTGGTCTTTTTAGTGGAGGACTTTTGTTTGGTGATGCTAACTAAAGAAGTTTTGTACTAATGTCTCGAAGTACATCGGTTGATTCTGAGGATTTTCGTTCTGTACTAGAAATGGCCATATCTTAATATCCGAAACTCCTATGCAAAACCCATTTCAAGAAATTCTCTTCCACACCGTTTATTGGGTAGTCAAATAACAATTATCTCGATTTCTCTTCAATCTTCCTTTAATTCTGAAAAGCAGGGATGGATTAACCCATCCGGAGGCCCGCGGCTAGAAAAATATGTGGCGCCTGCTGACTTCACCTAACACATTTCTGTGAAAATACAGCAGGAAATTTAAGGGAAGGTTTCATATTTTTGGTCATATTTTATGGTGATAATTGTATCTTCATGATTCGTTTTAGATAGGCAGTTGAGATTTTGAACAGAGTGAAGGCCTCTGTCCACCTGGAGGCCCGAGGCTATAGCCCTCCTAAGCCCCTCCCTTTATCCGTCTCTGCTGAGAAGCCTAATGCAGTTCCACAATTATACTTGATCCAGCTGGGTTTACAAACAGCGTTTTTGTGAACCCAGAGTCACCGACCAATACAAATGACTCGTACGTGAAACGGGTTGTAGCCAGTATCGTTTCAACACATGTCAATGGTATCAAGGCGAGCGTCTTTTTCTACGTATCACCTTGTCATTCTCACTTCACTTGTTAGAAAAGTTGACAAACAGTAAACTCTTCATTATTTTATCTGGTCGTTGCAGTTTCATTTTGCATTTTCGTATGGCGTTGTGTTAAAGACTTTAGTGTTAAAATGTCAAAGCGCAAGCAGTTGAATTTCGATATTTTTCACCAAAATAGAAAGAAATAATGAAGATAAGTGTGATAGTGATCCTAGTACTAGTTCTGAAAATAAACTTTCTGCAAATGAATCGGTAGAAGGAAATCAGTCACCAGCCGTAATATCAGCAGACCTTCACACTAAATCTATGTACGAGAGTAAGATAAGTGATACAGATTCGTTATCCGGTGCACCAGTGAAACTAATAGAAAAACGTGATATTGCAAAATGTGTAAGTAAAACTTTATCTCCTGAAGACAGGTGTTTAGCCGTCACTAATTGCTGGACACCTCCTACTTCATATTCTTTCCCATTTGTTTTTGAATCAGGGCAAACTCGTAGGTTCAACAGAAAATGGATCTCTGACTACCCGTTGTTGTCTTACAGTAAAAAAGAAGAGGGTGTATTCTGTTACGTCTGTGACTTGTTTGGTTCGCCAGAGGCTGGAATCAAAAGGAAAACACCCCTTAAAGCTTTAGTAACAACCCCCTTGAAGAAATATAAGAAAGCTCTTGAATATTTCCGCGATCATGCTAATAATGAAAACCACAAAAGTGTTCTTTCGAAAAGTAGAATCTTTGTGAGAAGTTACGAAAATCCTGAGTGCTCAGTGAACATTATGTTAGAATCTGAGGCAAAAAAGAATCTGTGAAACCTGTAATCGTCTCATACCTATTATAAAGAAAATTATGCTGTGTAGCAGGGAAAACGATCCACTACGAGGACACCGTGATGATGGAGAACTCCTAACATCGGATGACGAATCTCATAAAAACGAGGGGAAATTCCGTCCTTTACTGCGATTTAGAGTTCATGCAGGAAATAGACAGTTGGAAAACCATTTAATTACAGCTCTTCAAAATGCAATTTTTTTTTTAGCAAATCAATTGAAAATGATATTATAGAATGTTGTGGTTAAATAATATTTGCAAAAATTGTCAGTGATATAAAGAAAGCGAAATTTCTCTCATTGATTGTAGACGAAACTCGAGATTCAAGTACAATTGAGCAAATTAGTTTTGTGTTAGATATTTAGATATCGAAGACATTAAAATCAAAGAAGAGTTTTTAGAGTTTATAGTAACAGATATTGTTACTGGTGAGAGTCTCACTAAAATTATCCTCAAAATTTGAAGAATTGGGTTTGGATTTGGCATATTAGAGAGGTCAAGCATATGATGGCGGAGCTGCACTTGCAGGAAAGTTTAAGGGGGTACAAGCTCTTTTGGAAAAACTACAGCCACTAACTTTATTCATTCACTGCGCTTCTCACCAGTTGAATCTATCCCTTACACACGCAACCTCTGAGCAGAATATAAGGAATATGCTAGGGACTGTGTCAGATGTGGTTAACTTCATACTAGACTCACCTCAAAGAACTGAAACAATGAAACGTATTATTAGTGAAGTGAGTCCTGGAAACAAACACAGCAACTTGAAGACATTATGTGAAACAAGTTTTATTGAACGCCATGATGCCCTTATTCTCTTCCTTGACATGTACAATGTAGTTGTAGCATTATTCGAGTCTATTGATGAAGAAGTTCCATCACCGAAATCTGCTGCTCTCCTTTTTGCTGTTTTAGGGTTTGACTTCATCGTTTCTCTCCACATCGTGGGTACAATTCTTGGACTGATTGTTGCTTTGCCTCGTCAGCTTCAAAATCCTACTGTGGAACTTCATCAATGCTATACCATGTCTGACTGTGTAATACAGTTACTCAATCAGTATCACGTTAGCAGTGATCATTACAGTAAGATTTTTATTAAGGAAGGAGAGATTGCTATTTCACATGATGTCGATATCACATTTCCTAGGACTGTAAAGCGCCAAACTCACCGATCTAATGTAGAAGCACATACCCCACATGAATATTTCAAGACAAATGTGTATATTACTTTTTTGGATCACCTCATAACTGAACTGACCTCAAGATTTGCTTTAACAAACTCAAAAGTGATGCCTTTATTTAGTTTGATTCCAGCATTTACGGCACAGTTGGTTGAAGAAAGCGTTGTAAAATCATTACAAATTTACCCTGAGGATCTATGTGGAAGTGAAATCGGACTAAAAAGTGAAGTGACTTTGTGGAGGGAACAGTGGAATGGTAAATCAAATGTGCCTAAGAACGAAGTGGATGCTTATTAAGACCCATCTTGTGAATATTTTACCATTATAAAACAAGTGCTAGATCTTCTATCTGTTTTATCAGTAACATGTTCTGCAGAAAGAAGTTTCTCTACTTTAAAACTGGTAACATTCTATCTAAGAAACACGATGGGTCAGGTCAGACTTACTGTGTTAGCTCTAATGAATATTCACAAAGATATTGCAATTGATGTGTCTGAAGTAGTGGAGTTCTTCGCCCAGAAACATTCCAGAAGAATGCAGTTTCTGTATGATTGAAGCAAAGATATATAAATTTTTTATTTTTTACTTCTGTTTTGTCGTGAAGTTCTGTGACATGTATTCTTTGTTACAAAATATTTCATGTAGCTCCCGAAGATTTTTTAAAATCCTAGCTCATTAAGAATACAGAAAAATATTACAATGAGATACATTGGACAATGTCACAATATTAATAAAATAAACCTTTCAAATAAATGAGGTAGAATAACAGGCAACGCCAATTCTTTGGTTCCATGAACTAACCTATTTTTAACTATATGGAAGTTTATTATATATTACTATCAAATTTGACCAGCAGAAATGAGTTTTTCTAAATTATTTTGTTCCAGTCCCTCTCAAAAACAATTTCTGGATCCGCCACGGATACTTCGGACGTATTACGCGACGCTCCCGTTAATTTAAAAGTTTGATTTAAAAAATCATTAGCACAACCAATCACTTCCTTTATAAACGCAAAATTCCATTCTCTCATACAAATACATAAAGATAGAAATGTATATAGTGATAATTCATTTTACAATTTAATCAGTTGAGTAGCATGAGGGTTGTTCACTTCTCCGCTTTCCGTAGCGAATATGATGACTCTTTTTTAAAGCAGAGAATTAGCAGTAGGTAATCCAGATATACCATTTGTTCAAAGCTGGATATATAAACCTCCGTGAGCTACCACCTATGTGAAACAGTAATAGAGACAAACAAATACTTGTGTAATATTTTTTACGGAATACAATGCCATGAAGGAAATTTCGAATACTCACACCTCAATGAAATTCTTTGCAAATATTGTACGAATATTACATCCATTTACACTTACGGGAAAGCTCGCCAAAAGTTTCTGCAGGAAGTTTTTCAACGTAATGTTGGAAATCTTGAGGATTTAGACTGTCCACGGTAGACATCTCTAGGCTTCAGTGCGTCATAAATGTGCGCATTATAATCGTCGCTTAGGACATTACAAGTGTAGTGTACATAAAACCTTGTTATACAGTGAATATGTAAAAGTGTATGACTATATTTTATTTATGAACAATAACGGTGATAGATGTATTCCTACTTCGATACAGAAATAAAGTGCAGCAAAGGAAAGTGTATACAGATGAAATTTTAATAGTTCTTTTTAGCGTTAAAAAGTGGGTCATATGTGAGTGGTATTTATTCAATTAACACAATTCCACAAACAGTATAGTCCTGTTGGACTAATCGTTAATCTCGATACGTCAGATTCAGGAGAAACTCATTGGGTTGGACTATACTTAAACAAAGCTCATGAACATTTTACGAGGGCTATCCAGAAAGTAGATTACGTTTTGGAATAAAAAATCAACAAAGTATAGGAAACAAATTTTATTATATACAGATGAAAGCCACACACAAATACTACTTTTCGACATAGTCACCATTCAAATTAATGCATTTATCGTAGCGATGTACGAGCTTGGAAATTCCTTCGTCGAAAAATTCGGCCGCCTGCGACTTCAACCACTTCGTTACCTCTTCTTGCAGCTGTTCGTCGTCATCAAAACGCTGCATAGCCAGCCACTTCTTCATTGCTGGGAATAGGTGGAAGTCGCTCGGTGCCAGGTCGGGACTGTACGGCGGATGAGGAAACAACTCCCACTGAAAAGATTCAAGAACTTCACGCGTGACATTTGCCGTGTGGGGCCGGGCGTTGTCGTGAATCAACAAGATCTTAGAGCTCAACATTCCTCTGCGCTTGTTTTGAATTGCTCTTCTGAGGTTTTGCAGAGTTTGGCAATACCTTTGAGCGTTTATTGTAGTGCCTCTTTCCAGGAAGTCCACCAAAATCACACCTTTTCTGTCCCAAAAAACAGTCGCCATCATCTTCCTTGCCGACATTGTTTGCATGCATTTCTTGGGTTTTTGGGGAGAACCTGTGTGCCCCCACTGCATTGATTGCAATTTCGTTTCACAGTTCACGTGTTTCACCCATGTTTCGTCACCAGTAACGATGCGATCGAGTAAAGAGTCACCATCCTTATTGTAGGCGTCCAAAAAGTGCAACGCTGCAGCCATTCGCTGATTTTTGTGGTCCTCTGTCAAGATTTTTGGAATCCATCTTGCACAAAACTTGTGGTAACCAAGCTTTTCGCTGATGATTTCGTGCAACAAACTTCGCGAAATTTGTGGAAAACTCAAAGAAAGTTCCGTTATTGTGAACTTTCGATTTTCACGGACTTTAACATCGACTTTTTCGACAAGTTCGGCAGTCACTTTGCTGGGTCTCCCACTTCGATCTTCGTCGTGAACATTGGTTCGGCCATTTTTAAATCTTATGACCCACTGTCGCACTCCACCTTCAGTGATAATGTTGTCCCCATACACTTCACACAGCTGCCGATAGATTTCTATCGGTTTACAGTTTTTTGCTGTCAGAAACCTTATTACTGCACGCACCTCGCAGCTCGCGGGATTTTCAATTAACGCAGACATTTCAAACCGTCACAGTATCTTAACGGAGCACAGCACGAACCTCTCACTAGCACGGCTAGATGCCGACTGAGCTGCGCAACGCTCTGACCCCAAGATGGCCGCGCTAGCCCCGCCCCTAGCGGACACAGACGAAAACGTAATCTACTTTCTGGATAGCCCTCGTACTTTGTTAATTTACGCATGCCAATGCCAAAAGAAATACATTCATTTTTATGTGAAAACAGTAATATATATTATGTAAATAGTCAAGCATAACAAAACGAAGAATCTGTGTTGTGTGGATATTTTATATTATTTTTCATGTATCGTATAGTACGCAATATTTCATTTGAAAAATCTTTGTTTCATAAGAAAAAATAAAACAGAATGATAAGATTGCATATAGTCATGTATTTTTTTCAAAAGAAAACATTTATCTGAAATAATAAGTTCATTTATTTAATTATTATGTACAAAAATATATAGATCATAAAAGATTTTTTAAAAATAAAACTTTTAAAATTTTACTTCTTGTGCTTCATTTACATTATTGATTACTAAAGCGTAAAGTTACAACACTAAAAACGTATTAGTTAATGCTGTTTATAGTTGGAACTTCCACCAATAATTATTTTGTTGTGCATTTCGATATGCGCAACTTGATTTTCTCTCAAGCTTTTTTTATTTTGTTCGTGAAAAGAACAACATTTATTCGTAAGATTACCATGTAATTCATTTAATGGTAGACATTGTTTAGATTCAAGATCAACATTATCTAAAGAAAATATTTTCTTAATCCAAATGGATTTTCCTGTACCTATACAATAAAAGGTTGCATCTTGCAAACATAATTGATATAGAAAGTTACGTATATATGATACGGAATACCCGTTTTTATTATTCTATCGTAATCCATGCAACTTATTTGTTAAGCAATTAATTTGTTTTTGATATCCTAAAGATAACTAATTGTTTTCAAATGTTGATTTTACTAAACAATGCAAATTTACTGTATCATCACACGCAGTTAAACAAAATTCACGAATAATAAATTCGTTGTTTGAAATGTAAAAATCTTGTATGTCAATAATATATTGAATAACACATGGTGAAATTTCACACAAGCGACGCATGAACAACGGAATAATTTGTCCGATAAATTCAATATTCTTTAAACATTCCTTCGTTGTTCGAATAAAGTTTGTAGTTGAGATTTCACTATGTCTTTCGTCAAACAATTCAATAAGAGTTTTCTCATTGGATAAATGCTCTAGTATTGTGAAGTTCCAGTATTGTGAAGAAACAAGCACTGATGTTGAAGATTCAACGAACACTGTTCACAGGAAATTGCATTTAAACGTAAGTATACATTTATAGGTTTTAGAACACATAGTTCACTAATATATAGTCACTACAAAATACACAAATATGATCACCACCACGAAGTCCATTAATTTGTCAATACATTTTAAACAGCAACTATTTACACTAAGACAGTCAAATTAATCACTGTGTATAAGCTTTCTTCCTGTCTTCACTTTGAAGAATGTTTGTCACTTCACTAACAAATTCAGTGGCTTGTACCTAAATCAAATTTAAAAATGCTTGATAAAAATTTCCTGCGTATAGAAGACACTCAAATGCAATTTTTCGTATGTGTAGAATATAGTTCTGTCTACGTTGATTAATCCTTTCACCGCAGCTTCTTCAACACCCTCTGCGGACATAACACTCATGTACAAGCTGATTCTTAAGCCTTTCAACACATCCACCACAAATTAGGATTTTGTCGGTTTCCCATGCGTTTATTGGGGGGCTTCAATAATATATTGTACGTCCACTTTTTGGCGGGAACAAGAGATCCTAAACTTCAAATCGTGAAAGTTATAATAAAGATGGCGAACTCGGCGGCGATGGAGAAACCGTTGGCGATGGTGTTTCCGGAAGATCCAGTTCCTCTTTTTCATCCGAAGAAGATTATATATATATCTTCTACATAGTCTTGGGATTTCGGTCTGTTATCGGACTTTTGCCTCTTCACTCGTGGAGAAGATAACATTTCCTCGCTGTGAGGCTCTCTAAAAAGTAACATTCTGACTGGTGCCAAGCTGAATACATCGTTGTTGCGCTTCGAAGAACCACTATGTGACATTTTTGTCAAAAATGAGTTATATTATGCTAATAAACCTCAAAGCTGCCAGGCAGCTTCCCTTCTAATGTGAATATTCAATTGTTTCACCGCAACAATAAAAATAATAGATAGGCTTCAAGTTTTAATCACATAGTATTGATTCTCTATGTGCTTATAAAGGCGCAAAACATAAACCAACATTTGCTACGTAAACACAAAAATAGTAATATAATATTGCTGAAACAAGCTACAACAATGTCCAGTGCACAATATACTCAGAATCAACTTTATTATATTTTCAAGTGTTTCCGTGTATATTTGGCAAAATTTTAAGAGTGGAATGTTTTTTGCTTCTCCTGAAAAATTGTGGTTTTAACACACAGCGGTTCTTCGAGGCGCAGCGACGACATACAAGATTCTCCTAAAACTGTTGATTTAAGCGTTTACGTCACAACAGAATGACGTTCTAATAACAAGTTCATACAAGTTTTTTGCCCACTTACATACATATACGATGACGTCGACATTAACACGACATTCTTGCCAAAAAAGAAGAAAGTGTTATAGGATGTTATGGGATATTATATGATGTTATAGGATATTTATGGGATATTATTAGATGTTATAGTACTAGACTTCGATTCTCGATAACGTTATATTATTTTATGTTATTTAACTTAATTTTAGTTATATAATCACTCTTGTTCATTAAAATCATGTCATACGAATAAGAAGAAGAACATCATGTTATGGAAATTATTTACTTTGCTGATGCATTATTATCTTCATTACGAAAAGCAAATACTGCAACCTAGTAAGTATTATGTTAACAAGAGATTTCATTAATGAGGTTATTATGCCTGCCAAACAATCACCATTGGATCAGCATTTTTACTTTCAAAATTGAGTACAGAATGTCTGTAATATTGTAAGAATTATGTATTTATTTGTTTCAACAATTTCTTAGATTAACAAAATTTAAATCATCCGAGAGATTGTGTCTGGAGATTCTAAGGATTTTTGGTCAGCAGAATATTCTGTCCCACTTGAGTTTTCTCAACAATTCCACGGGCTAACTGGAGTCTGTTGTTGTCATGAAATATCTCCGATATCTGCAACCTCATTTCTTGATCATATAAAACCGTTTACTTGGAAAGAGAAATCAGTTTTTTTTATAAGGAGATTAAGTTCAGTGGAAGTTGGATGAAGTTAAGATTCATATCGATTAGTTCACGTGTCGAAATAGTAATTTAACATGTTACTTTACAACACGAACTTATATCTAAAGTAACGGATCGGAATAAGACATTCCAGTTTAAGTTTTCGGAAAGTTCGTACATAAGCTTTATTCACGAATATTTTACGAGTGTCAAGTTTCATCTGTCCATGGACGCTTTATAACATCTGAAGCTGAACTGCAGAGGAGATTTCCTGACAGCATAGAACCAGAAGCAGTCAAGGTATAATATTCTTATGGCAAGATTTCCTTATTTACATTCCACACAACCTTTCAGACATTTAAACGAGTCAAATCTAAGAACACTAGTTTCAATGACCAATAAACTGTTACAAAATGAGCGATAAGCTTTTCTCTGAATCCAATAACATTTTCATTAATCACAACTTAAATTATTCTTAAACTTTATGTTACACATTTTGCCTAACTTTCAGGGGTATGTTTAAGAGAGAAATCTCACATTTCTCTAAGTTTAGTTTGGTCTACTTATCCAAGCTACTATCCCCACATTCACTTCAAACAAGAGTAGACCAGGCTAACATAGTTGGAGATGCTAAACGATCCTAAATCCCTAAACAGTTGTATATTAGCTAACCAGCATGGTAGAGTATGCTTCAAGATCTACACCTTTATTTTGAATGACTATCAGATAACAGTCAACCCTCCCACCCACCCACGTTCGTTGTTTATTTTAGCATTGTACACATACATGCAATAACCATACACCTTGATCCGTGTTTTATTTTAATATAATGTGTTAATTATCTGGAATAATGATGGTATAAATGTAGTGTACTATATATAATCAATATCTATTTATTTTATTTTTGGCAATGACTGAAGGTATTTTGACTAGAAGTAAGAAAGCTATAAAGGACATGATGTTGGCATAGAAAACATTAGTTAAATATTAACCCCACGGCGACAAAAAAGTAAGAATACTAGAATTTTGAAATTTCCTAGCATAGAATCTAAAGTTGAAAATATGGCAAATCAAGGCGGTAGTACACCACCAGAACAGAAAATAGCAGTCACAGTATTTTCAGATTACGGTAGATTACCAAGATTTGATCTCACGAATGATAGAGATACAGTGTCATTTCTTGAAGAGTTTGATGATGCTTGCGACATAGCAGGTTATGACGATAATAAAAGAAAAGCGTTATTACCGTCAGTATTTAAAGGAATTGGCCGTCAATGGGTCAAATTATTTTTGAAAAGAAAAAATACTGAAATCACACGTTACGCGACACTGAGAAAACAGCTTATAGACGAATTTACAGGATCATCATTTAATGTAGACATTGAAGATCGGATTAGAGATAGACTTCAAAACGAAGACGAACCAGTAATTAGTTTTGCATACGATATTCTAACTTTAGCCGAAAGATTAGATGAGAAAATGTCCGATACGAAGAAAATAGGACTTATAGCATCAGGTTTATTACCTTATTATATTGACAAGGTAGGAACGAAATCTTATGCTAGTTTAGATGAATTTCTGAATCATTTACAACTCTTAGAGAAAAATAAGGTGAAAATAGTTAGGAGGCAAAATCGTACAAGCAATGAAACTAAAGAAACTGTTCGGGAAATGTTAAGTAAATTAAGAAAGCAAGACAGTGATGATGACTCAGATTTAGAAGAATAAGTGGCAAAAATTGCAAAGAAAAAAGAAGAAAAGCAGATTAAGCAAGAACCCGCGAGTTTATCTCAACTAGCTAGTTTAGAAAAGAAAGTAGAAGAATTGCAAGTAGCCTTAGCTGATTCAAAGAATTATTGTAATTATAGCCAGAAAAATAATCAGGCGAGAAATCAAAACCAATATAATAATAGAGGAAACAACAATAACAATAGGAGACAGTCCAAAGCTAGACATTTTAGAAATCAGGGAAATAGAAATTATAACAACACCGGAAATAACTTTGGAAATAGAAATCCTAGACAGAGAGGAAATAACAAAAATTTTCAGAGAGGTAGATATTGCAGAGGCAATAGGCCCACATATAATAACTATCAATATCAGCCATCATTTTGTAATCATCATCAATACAGTACGTGTCAAGGAAATTCAAACACTCAATTAAATTCTAATGCACAACCATTTGTTCCAAATAATGCAAACCAACATCAACATCAGTGTTCTTGCAATATTTCTTTAAATTAAAATCTACAGTAAATTGTCGAGGCACATTTACTGGGAACAAAATTAATAGAAGTAGAGAACTCTTGGCCTCTATCTGTTGCGAAAATAACATGGTACTTTTACCAGTTAATATTCACGGAACATCTGTAAAATCAATCATTGATTCTGGATCGCAAATATCAATAATTTCTAACGATCTTGTACCACCTACAGCCACAATAATTAACAGAGAAACGAAAATAAAAGGAATTACACAAAATATGCTCACAATAGACAAAGTCGCAATAATAAAATTCGCTATTGCTGGCAAAAATTTTCATCATTTATTTCGTATAATCAATGGATTTCCCAATAGATTATTAATAGGAAACGATTTCCTTAGCATACAAAAAGCTCAAATTGATTATGGTAGAAAAATCATAAGTATACAAAGATTTGGTCGTCCACCTTTACCATTAATTAAGACAAATGGATCGGTCAAGAATTAGGCACAAGATGAAAATAACATTGAACCCATGAACGTTTCAAATGAAACGGCAATCATTTTGAAAGCATGTTTAATTCCTGTATTTATCACACCGCGAAAATGTTTTATTTGGCCAAAATCAACTGTAACCATCCCAGTAAAACGTAGAAATTCTTGGTCCGGATGTGAAATGATGTTAGAGCCTAATTTAGAACTTCAAGCGAAAAAAGGCATTATTTTTCCTCGCGTTCTATTTGCAAAAAAGGATGACGTCATACAAGTGACAAATTTCACTTGTGAGAAAGTTGTATTGAAGCAAGGTACTATTTTAGGGAGAGCGGAAACATGCATCTCAAAGAAAGATTTACAAGAACAGGGCTTAACAGAAGAAGAAATTGAGGTAATAGTTAACGCAAGAAAGGAATTTGATAAATCCCGTTTGCTAATTGGCGATAAGGCCGATCCCGCAATTAAAAAACAATTGGAAGATCTTTGTTTTGAATTTGCAGATGTCTTCGCTTGGAATAAAAATACAATTGGTAAAGTTAAAAACTATAAACACCACATTGAGTTGAAAACGAAAGTTCCATTTCACCGCCCACAATACCAAGTTCCCGCTGCTCTTCGTTCTTAGTGCGAGAACAAATCAATATTTTACTAGACCAACAAATAATTGAAAGATCGGAGAGTCCTTTCAATAACCCAATGCTATTTATTCAAAAACCAGGTGGTTCATTACGTTGCTGTTTGGACTCCAGAGTTTTAAATAAATTCGCAGAGTTCCATAGAATTTTTTTACCTCCAATACATCAAATATTGACAACAATGAGCGGACATAATTGGTTCTCAGTCCTGGATGTAAAGTCGGCATATATTACCATCCCAATTACACCTGAATCGAGACCATGTACAGCGTTCAATATTCCGAATTTGGGCAGTTTCCAGTTCCAGAGACTTCCTCAAGGTTTTGTATCGGCAGGAGCGATATATTCTAGAATTATGGCTATGACCTTAGCGAATGCTCACCCAGAGAACGTCAATTGTTACATGGATGATATTTTCCTATGGTCAAATTCGCAGGAGCATATGATAGACATATTAAAGGCAATTTTTGTTCGTTTGCGTATCGCAGGACTCGAACTCCCAGTGGAAAAGTGTAAATTTATACAAGAAAAAGTTTTGGCTTTAGGACAAATTGTATCGAACAGCGGATATCAGATAAGTGAAAAAACTATTAAAGCAATAAAATCATTTCAACCACCCAAATCTCATAAAGAATTAAGATCTTTCTTAGGTCTCACGAATTATGTGCGCCGATTCTGTAAAGATTACGCAGAATTAGTAGCTCTATTACAACGCATGACAAGAAACATCTCAAAATTCATTTGGGATGAAGAAAAACAAAAAGTATTTGAAAAACTAAAACAAGTTCTTTTAGATGCACCACTTTTAGCACCCTATGTTCCAGGAAAACCTCTACGCTTATGCACAGATGCTTGTACCAAATCCATTGGAGCGGTTCTCCTACAACAGCAATCAGATGGTTCTTGGTCACCATTAGGTTATTACAGCAGATTATTAAGACCGGAGGAAACACGACGCCATATTGTGGAAATAGAACTTTTGGCTATTTTGTCTGCATGCAGAGCATTCAATTTCATTTTGGCATGTAATGAATTTGAACTATTAACGGAATGTAAGTCTTACATATTTAAAAACATCACCGAAATTATCACCATAACTCCTTCGTTGGGCACTTGAACTTGAAAGTTACCGTTACATTCCTGTACATATAGCTGGTAAAAATAATCCCGCCGATATTTTAAGCAGAAATACGGACATCGAGAAGACAAAAGAAGATTTCGATCCTGAACAATTGGACATACTTTTAACATGCCAACAAGGCTTAGATGTCGCTAGATTGCAGAAAGAAGATGAATTTTTTGGACAGATCTATGAAGCGATTCAAGATCCCGAAAAATGTTCCACCACTTTAGAAAGAGCGAAGAAAATGTATGAAATTAAAGATGACCATTTATACAGGATTCATCGTTTCGCTAATGGAAAGAAACTTCTTTTATGTATACCATACAGCATGAGGGATGCAGTTTTTAACCAAGCTCATTCTGACCCCATGGGCGGAGGCCACTTTGGGTACAGTAAAATATACAACGCTTTATATAAGAAAATCTATATTCCCAATTTGAAAGTTTTTCTACATGAGAAATGTGATACATGCATAACGTGCCAAATAAACAAACGGAAACAGGGAAAAATAACGTTACACCCACAAACATACCCTCAATATGGACCGATGGAGTCAATCGTTCTCGACGAGATAGGACACCTACCTTTGTCTGGAACCCATAGACACAACTACTTGCTGATGGCTACGGTGCTAGTTCCATCGGAATCCATAAATACCTTACGTATACTCTCCTTCCCTCCCTATTTCCTGATACCTTGTCAGGCTATTCGTGTTGGAACTGTTACCTTCATTAACATATATGTACTCCGTCATCTCCATCTTCTTCCCTCTGACTGAATCACTCTTTTTCAAACCTTAACCTCTCCGTGGTTTCTTGGTGGCGACCTTAATTGAATTCACTCCATCTGGCCAACTGCTCTTTCCAATAGGGCTCGTTCAGAACTCTATGATGCTTATTTTAATTCCTCTGTTGTGTTCTTAATGATGGTACCCCCACTCGTATTCCCGTCCGTCAGAATCTCCCTCTGCTCCGAACATCTCTTTCTGCTTTCCTTCTCTCAGTCGACTCCTCCGTTGAGAAGTGTTTGCTGACGCTTTCGACAGTGATAATGTACACCTTCTTATCCACGCCTCCTCCCCTCACCCTCCCACTCCGTCCCTGTCCTTGGTTTGTTTACCTCACTCTATGCCCTCCTTTTCTTGCCTTTCCATCTCCTTAGATTGGGCTTCCTCCTCAAGTTTATCTCCCTATGATTACCTGTGGCCTTCCTTAAAGCGTATTATTACAATTCAATCTCTTCAATACCTCACTCTTTGTCGTACACTCTTCCTTCCCACCACTACCGCCACCACAGCACTCTTTACGAAAGCGCGAGTTCCCCCTTCTAATTTATGTTCAATTCCTCAGTGATACCTTTTGTCTTTCTCGCTTACCAAGTACATTCACAGTTTTCCTTCCCAAACTCCAATTGTTGTCTCCCCTCATAATTCATCCCGTTATTGTCCTTATACTTCCTACCATCCCTTTCTCTATTATAGTTATACCATCCTTTCTCCTCTCCTTCCGCTCATTTCTCGTACTACGACTTCCTTGCCTTATTTGTACGATTATTCTCTTTTGAGCTTAGATCTCAATATCGAACTTCCCCTTTCCGCTCGGTCGCCGCATTCCCAGCATCTATGTGTCTCTTTTCCAGTCTTTGCCTCCTCACTTCCCTTCCACCTCCTGCTATTTATATACTAATGGTTCTAAATCCCGTGACTGTGTCGGCCCTGATTTCTATTATTCCTTTCTCAATCAACATTTATTTACAAATTGCCCTCCACTTCTACTATTTTTCAAGCAGAAGCTTGATCCGTATTTGCTGCACTCCTTTCAACATTCTTATGTTACAGTTTGTTTCATTACAGATTCCAAATCACACCTTACCGCATTAGAATCATATCCTTGGTCTTCTAAAAACTGTTCGTTATCTCTTAGAGATTAAATCATTGGTAGCACAACGTACTTCTTTTTTTCCTTGTTTTTCTATTTTGTTAGTGAAGAGTCGAACTTTCTCCTTCTGCCTACCGTCTCTGTTATCTCTCACGTCATTTACAGCGTTGGGAGCATTATAACTCAAAGTTCTTCAGCTACGTGGTGGTGGCACCACCTTCACCTCTAACTCCCCCCCTTGGTTTCTTTCCACCTCCCTCTCTATTTCAAATCCGTTTATTACTCCAACTTCGTCTTCATGTCGCATCCACTCCTGTTCGTCTTTCTGTCTCCACTAACTTCCCGCTGTGATTGTGAAGCAGTCGTCGGTATACGTAATCATTCGTTACTCCCTATATCGTCCCCAGCTCTACGCTCTCTTGTATGCAACTTACGGACCTGGTCCTTTCAACTTGGATATTATTCTTTTGACGGCCCCGATTTCCTTCCTCATTTTTTCTCTTTTTCTTTCTACAAATCACATGTTCCTCTGCAGTTCATAGTTATCTTCCCTTGTTTGATGCTTTCTCTTAATTTTCCCAGAGTTTATTCCAACCCAATTAAATCTTTCTTCATTGTCGTTGTTACCTCAGTAAATTGCAAATAGGTATTGTTCAAAACAGTAGCAACATTTCTGGAGTTCGACAGTGTCCAGCGTGGAGTGCGTTTGTATTCCACAATGTTGTGTGGAGAAAGGGATACATATACACTATACATATGTCTTCCTTTTACGTTTACACTTACATATATTCCTTTTCTTTTACACTTTCGTGCAGTTTTACTATACGGACCCATAGTATAGCTAGTAGTTAGTAGTAGAAACGTTTTAGAAGCCCAACAGGGGTTTGTTGGGTTCTGTTCTCGACATAAAGCGTCAAATTAAAGACTTTACCAAGGTGACTAGACGTCCCATTTTAGGCAGGACATTCCCTCTTTTACAAGCGTCGTCCCGTTTTTTTCTGATTCTCAAACGGGCCACTTACATGTCCCGTTTTTAAGCAAAAATGACCTAGGTGTCCCGTAATTATTATTCAAAATATAAATGGTCAATGCAAATTTTACACTCTTCCGTAGCAACACTCATTGTGAAGGATCAGCCGGATCTGGAACTTCTGAATGTTCAAGTGGGACCTCTCATTTCTATTTGTATACTGTTCGAGTTGAAAGTCTTAAAGAATTTTGTGCATTTATCAATCAAGAATATAAGCAGATATTAGGATATAGTAAAACTAGAGGGCTTTTCATCCTCTCAGCTGTTGAACGCCTTCTGATGATGTTTCTACATTTCAAGTCTTACTTTGAATCTGATGAAAAATGTCCGCTTATAATCAAATTCTTCTTTGAAAATCCTTTATCAGAGTCATGGATTTACTTCATCCGTAATCAGGCATGAACTTTCCATTCGGCAGTAGAAAAAAAAACAAGGTCAAACTTTACATTTTAAAGATAATTTCTGTTTTATGTGATTTAAAGAAAAAATTGGCTTCAAAGTCTCAAGATTGCGTCATTTCAGTAGCTATGGGAAATTTTTTTGAGAATTTGGATAGGAAGGGTTTTATTTCTGAAGTAGCTACGTTTTGCCAGTATATTCACATTTACTATCAAACTGCAGTTGAATATTTAGATTTTAAAGCAATTTAGTTGGATTACGTTTAAAGGTGTACCATGTTGGCAGGATATACAAAAAATCGTACGTAGACTTTATTCAGGAAATTAGCCCTTTCGTTCAGATTGATGATAGCCTACTGCTCTTTACGAAGAATTCGCGTATTTAAGACTAGCAGCGTTCACCCCGCTTCGCTGCGGTCACCCCGGAACGCAATAAACTTTGTTACTTAGATAATTTTTACTTTTTCGCTTTCAAGTGATATGATAAAAACCATAGAAGATTGCAGTAAATGTTAACATTGGGTGATATCAATAAAAATGAGTAGCTACTCCTGAGAAGTCCAGCTCAACAGTCGGAGTAACTACACCTGAAGTAATCTCCTCCCTCAATTTCGTATCAATAAAACAAGCCACTACTCAGGTCTAGTCTGCTCCAGATTTATGAACGTTTACTTGCGTTTCTTCTGCGCGTAGCAGTGAGTCATATCAATAAAAGGAATGGTTACTCATTTCTCCCGTCTGCCGGGCGGTCATTTCGTTGTGGTGCTGTATCCTAAACGCAATGGAAGGGACAAGTAGCGACGACAGTTTCAATCAAAGTGCATTTGTGGATATTATAAAAGAGTTTCCAGTGATATTTTCAAAGTCACAGCTACCAGAAAGTAAACGAAAGAAAGCCGAAGCTTTGAAAGCAATTACAGTGAAATGCAACGAAATATCAAATACACCAATGACTGAGACGCAAATCCAAAAGAAAATCTTTAATATTCGAGCGAGAATAAAACAAAAAACCGATTTGAAAAAAACAGGAAACAAGAAAGTAATACTGAAACCATGGGAACGAACACTATTGGAACTGATGGATGCTGATTCAAATCCAGCAATATCAAGATTAAAAGGTAAGTTATATCGCTCAGAAGCCGAAATATTTTATATGTATTCATAAATTCATAAAAAGCCACATACGTCTTTTGTATTTAGTTTTAAGTACTTATGACTTTTAGGCAGTGGTGGTTTTAGCGGCTAGGCCGGGTAGCCACGGGCCTACCCAAAAATTTTGAAAAATATATAAATGCTAAAAGATACAATGAAGAGTAAATATATTTTTCCACTATTAATATTAATGGTAGATAATTATTTAACAAATAGCATCAATCACTACTGTGAAAGTAATTTCCTATTGTCATTAATCAATCAAATGTGTATATGTATTTATAAGCGAGGGAGCGGGCCTACCCAAAATTAAAATCCTAAAGCCGCCCCTGCTTTTAGGCACCTCAGATACTTCAGAGACCTGCTTTCAGGCAGAACATCAAATAATCATCATATTCAATTATGCTGCTAACGTAAGGCAAACAAAACTATTTAACTCGACCATATACAATCGGTTTCACAGATCAGTTGTATACGTACAACGCAATACGCGCACAGCACGTGTTGTCCAAGGTCTTCGTAGATTGCTTAGCTTAAAGAATGAAATCAGACACTTGGCCCCTTTGTTCCCTTGTAAAGAATGCCTACCTAGTCAAGTCATAAATCACGTCCAGCTGATTGCGTTCTCCACACCACACGTGCTTCCTTTAAACTACATACACACGTATCACACGCAGCAATTACAGAAAGACTGATGAGCTATATATTCCTTTATATGTGATAGTATTTGAGAGCTTTTCTCTCAAACCTTTATATCTTCTCCCAAAAAAAAAAAAAAAAAAAAAAAAAAAAAAAAAAAAGCACTTGTGAAATATGTATACTATTCACATTTATATTACTATTCACAGTTTATAACTTGTTGGATTAAAAAAGCCTTCCACGAGCACGAAAAAAATAATATTATTTTCACTTTCACACTAGTAATTCAAAATCATACACTGTACACTTTCACATGAAAAAAAAATTAATCCAAATATTTATTGAATTTACATCCTATTCCAGCTGGCGTTACATGTGGTCTTGGGACATCAACATCATCTGCACCAACTAAGAACCCATGCGAGACTACTGATGAGGATGAAAGTCTCTGTCCTTCAGGAAGAGAAACACCATCAACATCAAGATGTAAGACACCAGTTCTTGCAGACAGAATGAATATCTTTAATGAAAGTGATGAGACAAAAAATCTGTCTCTACAGAAACTTCAAAGATTGGTTTTACTGGAACAATTAGCTGTTCTCCGATTGAAAAAAAGTGTCCTGGAATTGGAAAAACATAAATTACTTGGGGGAAATGAAGAGCATAGCGCTGCAGAAGCTGTAGTAGCCGAAGCTGATCCAGTGTTTTATACCCTGTAACGTGTATAGGATATTCGCGCTTGTGTGAAACATGACACCTTATTATTATTGCGGGATGTTCGTATTTCCACGAATACGTACAGTAGTGTAGTATGTTTATTGCATAGTATTTGCACGAGTGTGTTAGATAAAAAAAAAAAAAAATAGGCCTATAAAGTTAATTACAGTGCATATAAACATGGAGCGTGTTCAGTGTACAAGTTACTTGATATAGTGCATAGTTCGTACTTCGAAAAATATATTTTTGGACTTAACCTAGTTTCTGTTGTGTATTATTCCAGCAATTTCATCTCTTCTTCGCCGACCTCTTTCTCTAATCTGATCTCTTCTATCTTCCGGATGGATTTCCACTTCATTGATGACATCTGGAACTTCAAAGTCGTCATCCCGAAGATGTTTAGCAACGTTATGTAGCACAAAACAGCACAGAATCAAACTGGGAATTTTGTCTGTTGCGATTCGTATTTTACTTTGCAGAATAGGAAAACGTTGTTTCAGTTGTCCAAAGCATCTTTCGATAATGACGCGTTCTTTTGTTATGCATTTATTGTAAGATCTCTGTTCCGGCGTTGTCGGATTGTGGAACGGGGTCATTAACCATGGAGCAATACCATACCCGGCATCCGCCAAAAGTAATGCATTTGCACGATTTTCTATCATTACCCTACACACATCAGAAGTTTTCCATATACGGGAATCATGGACTGATCCCGGCCATGTTGCATCCACACTTGTAAACTCTTCTTTGGCATTACAAGTTGCTTGCACATTAATACTGGGTACCCCCTTCCTATTAACGTATTCGTCACCAAAAATGCTAGGTTTTTTAATCGCCACGTGTGTACAGTCAAGTGCTCCGATGGCATCCGGAAATGTATAGCGTTCTTGCCACTCTGCCTTTGCTGCTTGCATTTCACGCACACTTGTAGGAAACTTAATCCACTTTTCAGATTTCGCAATAATCGCATCCATTACACTTGTAATAGTCATAGACACAGTACTTTGAGCAACACCAGAATCTTCTGACACTCCGACTTGGAATCCCGGATCACTCACATAACGCAAGAAAACCCGCATCTTTTCTTCATTACTTAGTGCGCCACCCCGAGTTTCGGTTGTTTCTCCTAAAAAATGTTGAGCTAACCACTCCACATTTTCTTTCTTGAACCTATAAAGTTTTTTGTAATCTCCACTTGCAACATTTCTACGCAATTTATAAGTTTTTCTACGCTGCAAAACAATCATATACTCTGCCATATTTCGCACGGAGTCACCTATTTAGCTTGCTCCACAAATTTGAAGAAGTTACTAGCATCACAGAGGAGTCTTTGATTTTTATTGATATCAAACGCGGAGTAGTTATTCGGCTCGAGAATAGAGGTGTGGTTTCTCCAAAGAGGCGGGGCTTCTTCGAGGTCAGCCGAGACGACTAGTGCTCAGTTCTCTTTTTATTGATACCAATGCGAGTAACTACTTTAAAATTGGGCGTAATGAGTAACTTCTCCGTTTTATTGATATCACCCATTATATCGCCTGTCATTTATGTTAACCCGCCCCGCTTCGCTGCGGTCACCCCCGAACGCAATAAACTTTGTTACTTAGATAATTTTTACTTTTTCGCTTTCAAGTGATATGATAAAAACCATTATAACGCCTGTCATGTATGTTAACCCGCCGAGTGACACGGTCATGCGGGTTGCATATAAATACGTTTATTTTTATACCTATGATGAACTAACAAAGGATTTGTACGTAATGAACACCTGAATGGTCAATTATCTCAAGACACTGGTAATTGAAAATTAAAGTGATATGATAAAAACCATCTAGGGTCCAAATCCTAATAACCCCCCAAAAATAAAAGAAATTGGTTCAGCCGTATTAGCGTGATGAGCGGACAAAGGATTTGTACGTTCTCTTTTATATATATAGATAGCTAATACAACAACTAACCAAAGCAGTATATATATATATATATATATATATATATATATATATATATATATATATATATATATATATATATATATATATATATATATATATATATATATATATACTGCTTTGGTCAGTTGAGTTTTATTAGCTATCTTGAATTTTCCAAGGCTGCAATAAATAATTTATCGCGTATTTAAAAGATTACTTGACACCTGAAATATTGACTAGGTGGTACTCAAATAGAGTATCTTCTGACAACTGCATAATAGAAGTATTTTCCCATTTCTGTCCTAATAATGTACCGTACTCAAATTTTCTAAAAGTTGAGGAGTTCTTTGTCTATTTGCCCGGGACTAATGCTCCAACTGAACGTGTATAGGAAATTCCAAAACATGTGAGCCTTCTCTCACACCACTAGCAAAAGGGCAACCCACCCCTTGTTAGAACGATGGTTGGTGGTTGTTGCCAAATGTCCGATGTCATTAGGTAGAAGAAGAAACAAGAAAGAAAAAAGGAAGGAAAACAAGTGAAAAATAAAGACATAATGTGATAGATTTAACATAGCATTATTATTGTAATTATTATTATTATTATTCAGGACTGTCCACAGGCGGTTTTTAGGTGCTGGTTGTATTCATAACATTATTATTATTACTATTATCATTATTTTTATTATTATTATTATTATTATTATTATTATTATTATTATTTGAAAGACAAAATATTTCATTGAAAGTAGCATAGTCGGATTAATTATACCTTAATGATGCCTTTAAGAACGTTACCTATAAAGGAGAACTTAGCATTTTCAAATAATTAATTGTCATTGTCATAGCCAAGAATGCATTCTCTTTTAATTGAAAGAGCAAAATTGTGGAGGGAGGCATAAGGAAATCTAGATTGATTTTGTATTGATAGAAATTAGCACTGGCTGCCACGTTAAATAGCGTCTTATTATTTGGGATGTAAATTAGTATGGGTACTCTTATCCTTATTTTTCCTTTTTCTGGGCGTGGGGAATCCTCTACTACTTATTTTGGCTGTAACGGGAAATTTGGGGGATGATTGCGCCTAAGAACTTGAAGGATGGGTACTATTGTTATTATTATTAGTATTAGTGGCTGAAAGTTACTACAGACTCCCTGGAGATACAGCCTATAAAGGTGTATGGCCAGCCAGCCAACTTTTAATGGGTGATGTCAGTACATGACTTCCATCGCCTTTATTTCTGGATTTCTAGACCAGATTCACTATCTTTTAATTTTAAAAAAAAGCCCTCCACTTGTCTCAAAATGTGAAGTGAATAACGAAAATTGTGCCTGTAAATCAAAGTCAGAACCACGAATATGTTAAGCGTGTGCAATAGCAATTTTAGTGTTAGTACTATGGTCGTTACTACTTTTACTACTACTAACAATAATAATAATAATTATTATTATTTCAACATTAATATGATTGTAATCAACATGTAGTAAACTCTTACCTTTCTTGTTTATGAGCTATCATCATCATCACTCTCATCTGAAGAATCTGTTACTTGTACACAGATTTCAATCCTTTCATTAAAAATAGATTGAAAGTTTCTGTAGCTTCCTTCAATGCTTTCTACATGTTTGATATAATTTATCCACTTTTCGGGCGTCACATGATTGCACGACTCCTTAAGAAGTTGTATTACTTCCCCCCGCTGGTCGTTTCCTTAAATTTTGAGACGAAACCCTACCCTTCAGTTCTGACCACACCTTTTCGATGGGGTTGAGGACGCAATGGTAAGGTGGTAAACGTAGCACAATATGCCCATATTATGCAGCTAATTCGTCCACAGCATATTATTATTATTATTATTATTATTATTATTATTATTATTATTATTATTATTATTATTAATTATTTTGTCGGTAACAAAAGTGTTATCGTCTGTAACTTCAAGGAGAACGGGAATTATAGGAACAGGATTAGGAATGGCGATATTATGCAAGGTCATATAGTTAGGAATTTGACTTTTCTTCCAGGAAGAGGTTGGTTTTGGGTTGAGAACACGACTGTGATACGAAACACTGTCCATAACAATTACAAATGGTGTCTCAAGGCGTTTCAATAGTTTCTCTTCAAACCAATTCTCAAAGATACCTGCATTCATGCTACCATTGTAATCTGCTGGAGCATCAGCCCTTGTTTTGTGAGTTAAGCGCATCATCAATAAAACCTGAACGCCCCCCCGCAATGTAGAATAACAATTCTATTACCTTTATTCTTAGGACTCGTTACAGCACAATTGTCCCAATCGTCTGTCCAGTTCTTCATCCGTCAGGAGTTACTATCAAACCACGTTTCGTCGAGGTACACATCTGCATTACCCTAAGCACGAAGATTATTGATACTGTGCAGGTATTTATATCGCCATGCAATTACATGTGGTGATTCATACGAATACATTTTTTCACCGAGGTTTTATATTTAAAATCCGTACTTCGTACGTAGCAGGCAATGAACTGTAGTGCGTTGGTATGGAAACTTGTATTCGGTGTCAGCTGTGTTAAGCCTCATTGCTTCAATTAGCGCTTCCATTGTGGGAGATTTGCCTTCCTTATAAAATTCAGAAACTGTGCGTCGCAATAAATCACGAGTGAAATCGCCAATTTTGTCGAATTGAAGCTTTTGTTTCACAACTTTCTTTTTTGTTGGTGTCGAATAGTTTTTCACATCAATTTTCTCACAAATTCTTTTTATAGTACTAATGCTAACACCAGTCGCCTGCGTTAATAACTTATTTAAGTTTTTGGAAGTTAAGACGCCACCATTATCAATGACAATTCGTAAAAAAAAAAAAAAAAAAAAAAAAAAAAAATCACATCTTCACTAACATTATTGTTTGCTTACGCAACTTAGCTCCCCTCCCAACTACAACTTATCTTCTTTCGTCGGAGTTCTTGACGAAGAAGGCCCGGGCTCCGGATTTTCATACAAATATTGCTCGTTACGAGTGTTATTGTTTAACGAAGGTCGGAAAAACATTGACATTGTAGCGAATTATAACCGAACACACTAACACAAAGAGTGATTTAAGACTGAAAGAAATCTAGAAAAAAGAGGATATTTGGCAATCTCTTTTTCTGTTTCTAACCGACGGTCGCCTCTTGGTTTCTTAGATTTATGGCCAGTTGACAATGGTCAGAGCCATATGGGTGATCTGTGAATTCCTGGAACCAGGGTTCTCTTGATCTGAAACCATGTATATTCTCGGTTTCTCGCACATGAATGCTTTGTGGACAAGTGAGAAAACCCAACTGTCTATAGATACTTTGAAAGCTGTGCTGATCAGTAAGATTAATTTTGATCAGTCTTGTACCAATTTCTATAAACTGTTCAGTGCAAACAAAGAACGTTTTAAGATCCATTCATCCCAAAACTACCAGTGAAAGTTATGCTAGATGATATCATAGAGAATAATGGATATTCAGTAATGAGCTAAGTAGTTGATTAGTAGTTAAATGTGTTGTTGGGTAGTACTCAGAAACGCTGTGTTATCCCTCACACTTCTGTAGTTTGTAAATTGAAAACATTGTTGAGTCCACAATGCAATCTGGAAGTCACATATTTACCCCTACCCCGCCGCCGATTCGTATGCGTCTCGTGTTTGCAAGTAAAAATTCTGCTAACCTTGGACTTTCCTCATTTTTACCTTATATTTTACAATCTGTGGATGCGTATAGTAAACCTGCACCTATACTTTTTCTTTCTCATTTTACATTTCTCACTTTTCCCCCCATCATTTTTGCCCCGTTCATCTGGGAAGTTTGCTCTCCTTCACTGTTTGAACTTCTCTCCCAATCTTGCCATTTTCCCGAAGTTGACATTTATTTCTGACTGGGATTTTCACCTCAGTGTATTTCTTACAAAAATCCTGCTTGTATTGAATTGAAAAAGGCTTTATTCAGGCGGGTGAGGTTCAGCTTTTTGCTGCTCTACCACCTAACCCTTGTCAAAGAAGTACATTGAGATATACAAAAAAACATACAATCAAATGAGTCAAAAGATACGGTTATATACAACAAAAATACAGGTATACATTAAGAGGTATACACAAAAAAATTTGATTATTGCACTAATTTATTCGGGATCAGGTAATTCGGTTCGTACGTACCAAATTATCCAATTTAACTGCATATTTCTATAAATTTATGTTCGTAGTCAATTTTCACCGGGCAAAAATGATGGCGGAAACTTCATAACGAGGAACAACATAATTTAAACGGTTTACCCAACATTGTTAGGGTCGTCAAGTCTAGGAGGCTTAGGTGGGCGGGTCATGTAGCTAGAATGGAAGAAAGTAGGAACGCTTTCAAAGTCTTGACTGGAAAACCAATCGGAAAACTCCGGGTTCTATAGGTCATAGAGTTAGTCAATTTTCACATGGGGCAGTTTTAGTGATATTGCCAACTTGACTTTATAGTCGCGGCCGACCAAAATATTTAGTAAATTGATTAGTAGAAGAAGAAGAAGCTATGTGGCGTGTAGGACGATGAAGCGGAGTTTGAAGAATAAAATATTGGAAGGTAATTATAGTATTTGCCATGGGTTGAGTTAGCCGTACAGTTTTACTTTTGACACACCACTAGAAATAATTATTGAAAAATTATAATTTCAGTAATCTTCTTATTGTCCTCTAAAATGTTTCCTCTGGGAGATCTAAACCTGAAAATATCTCGTTTGGTATTGTTAAAATTCAAGAGAGCCATCAGGAGCAATTGTTAGAAATTTACTTTTTTTTTTTTTTTTGGTTCACTTGAGCAGACGGCTTAAGTTAAGAGTTGCCCCTCCAGCCTGAAGCGTCTCTGGTGCTTGGGGTCCCGGGTTCGATCCCAGCCCCCGCCAAGTGGACTTTGTGGTGGACAAACACCGTGTGCGTGGGTTTTCTCGGGGTTCTCCCGTTTCCTCCCACTTTCTTCATTCCACTATTTCATTCATTTCTCATCATCACCGTCTCCTTTAGCCTAACCGGCATAACCGTGGGACGTAATACTCAAAGATTTCATTTCCAGTCTGAAGCTGCACTTGGAATTTGCAACGCACAAAATACAGTGCTTACAGTATTAAAAACTGTTATATTCACTTAACTTCACTACTCCGTGTGCTTCAGAAAAATTTAAAGGGTTTTCTTCATTATTTTTTGCGCATCCGTTACACCTGTTCACCACATTCGCCGTATTTTACAACTACCATTCTGCTGAAACCTTCCGCATCCGTAAAATAGTACTAACTTCCACATATCTTTTCTCGTATTAAACATAACTCTCCTGCCGAACTTACATTCCTAAACATAAAATAAAAACTTACCTCATTTCTCCTGTATATTTTCCTGATTTTTATAAAAAGCGGAGGGGTAACTCTAAACTTAACCCGAGCAGACGGTTCTATCAATAGGTAAAATACGATTTTAAACATTTTTCGTGAAGGAATGAGAGTGTGAATATAAGTAATTACTGTCAGTGGACTGCATATTGAAATTAATTTTGAATCACAGGATCCTAGTTTATACATATACTTCCCGTCGCTGACGCGCGTGCTCCCTACAGACGCATCCTCTTGCCACGGCACGGACGCCATTGCTGTGCTCCTGCCCTGACTCAGATAGCATTGGTGCTTTATACTGGCTACCCAGCACAAGTTGGTTCACGTTTTCCGCATTTGCAGTTTTTAAGCGGGTTAAGTTCCAAAGTTGGGCGTCCGTTTCCATGAAAAGTTTTAAATATGGATAATTTATAATTTCCATAAAGATATGGATAATTTAATCGTTTGTGTGCTTGATAATATATAAGGGTCTCGAAAAATCTTTTTATTTGTTATATATAAGCGGTTATAAACATGGGATTATACGGCGAGCGGAGGGAACTACTTGGCGCAATTAACCGAACAGTTGCATTGTGGGAAAGTAACGAGCATATTGTTATCAACATGGCGAATGTACAAGGATAATGAAGTAACAGTTTTAACATTTGTGAAGCAATACGTTGATAACGAGCAAAATCTTTTAAAAGTTTGTGAAGAGCACGGATTAATGAACCTAGTAACAAATTGCAGAAAATATGGAAAGGAGATAACGGCGAAAAAACGTGACGAAAGCGGACTCTCAACTTCGGAATAAATGCCTTTTAAGCTATAGAGAGATTCTATTTCCAATCGTCCAGAATGGTCCACACGAATGCTCGGAATACTACATACAAAATTATTAGACCTGTATCTTTTCATTTTTTTTGGGGGGGAGGGGGGGGGGCAAAAATTTCTCCGATATACAGGCTTCCAACTTAGCCGCCCTCTTGTCGAATTCGGCCTATGTTTAGCAGAAGGGGTCCAGCTCTTTTCTCTAAAAAATGTTACAATTTTTGTAATTTCTGTTCACATTCGATTAGTTGAGGGTAGGGTTGGTTAGTTTAGGCTAGTTTAGGTTACGTTCGGTTAGTTTAGTTTGTGTTATATTAGTGTAGGAGTCCCGCATAATTTTCCAAAAAATGATAGAATTTCGCTAATTTCTATTAATATTACGTTAGTTTAGGTTAGTTCAGGTTAGCTTAAGTTAGTTTATGGTAGGTTAGGTTAGATTTGATTACGTTATGTTACGTCTAAGTACTTGCATCACTCATTTCTCCTGTAAATTTTGTGTTTTTTACGTGCTTCTGGACCCCTTGTACTAAACATACCCCTCGAATTTCTCGACAAACTGAAAAACATGTCAAATTAAAAGTTTTATTGTAGAGAAACGAGAGTACTTAGTAACATAATCACAACAGTAGGAATAATATAAAGTAGTGTGTTTCGGCGGAGGGGCAAAATTCGCCTGTTGGTCCAATAAGAATCGTGCAATTCACTCGCAATGTTGCCAACTTTGGTGAAAATTTTGCTAACTTCAAACACTTTTATTTCTTTCGTCACGACCCATATCAACCATCTGATTCTAGCACCGAAATCTACTCGATAAAGTCTCTTGAAAATGTAAAGGACTTAGGTTTGTGATTTTTATATCCTTGTTATGGTATAATGAAAACTGAAAATTTAGTTAAGACACCTATTTGGCCGCCATTTTCTCAAAAACTGCACCATTTAAAAATCTGATTTTTTTTTTACAACTATTGGAGAAGTACCTAAGTATTTAATATCCGTTAACCGTTCATGCGGCTGCAGGCCCTAACGTTCGTAATTAATTACTGAAATTTCGATTTTTGTACTTTGAATGTAATTATTTCTTATGGATAGTCTTCAGGTCTTTAGGTCTTGTATACAGGGCAGTTTGAAAACCAGTATGAAAATTTCGAGAGTTGAATCTTGACATCAGATCACGTAGAAAATTCCTATAAACATGAGTCGAATTCAGCTTCGTTTTCGAGTTACAGGGTTACCATCTCGGGTCCGAAAAGAAAGTATATATTTTGAGTTAATTCAACAAGTATGCTTTAAAGCTACTATGATGAAATTCAGAAAGTTGATTTGTATCAATATGATGATTTTTACGTGTGTAAGGGCGATGTAATTCGGTTGGCAGTATTGCTAACTTGGTAAAACTTTTACTTGTTTCCCAATGACACTACGTGTGTGTTTTTATTATTATTATTATTATTATTATTATTATTATTATTATTATTATTATTATTATTATTTATTTGGTATTCATAAATGATTTTAAACATCTCATGAAGCACATTTTTTTCCACATCACCCCGTTCTTGAAAACTTACAAGTATATCATTAAAAGGTTTTTACTCGTTTGCTATTAATAATTTGGAACATTGTGTGTGAATTTCACTTGATGTTACATCATTAGTAAAACCAAAAATTAAAATAAAAACTACGTCCGTGTATGTTGTCATAATAACAATAATAATAAGAAAAATTTCAGAACTTCTCGTAACTCTACACATCAAGTTCGAACGTGTTCAAGAAGCGAAGTAAGATCTGCTCGGCAAGTTGTAACGTGTTCAAGACGTTCTGTTTCAACCATGAAATAGTTCATTACGTGATTCGGTGTCGTAAACATCGTCCTAGTGTTCTCTGGGACCATGAAAATTGCTTTCACTAGTAATATAACATGGTAGTGCACTGATTACAGTGTGTGTGTGTGAGTAACAATGGAGAAGTCTTATTACAGTAAAGACCGTATTAAATGTGTTGATTATGCCAAAAGGCATAATATTGTGTACAGAAAGAATTCTCAACAAAAATTTTATCTTGTGGTCGAATATATGGATTGCGTATAGTATATCTGCCCAAACGTAGTATTAGAGGAGGATGATTAAATTCCTCCGTGCTTTAAGTAGTTTCCGTGAAGAACGTTAATGTGTGTGATATTGATGACCACGGAAGAAAGTGTAAAGATGAAACTATCCACCAGCAAGATGAAGAATTTGTTCCTCTGAATGTAGATTTGGAAACCCTTAACCAGACGGTTAACGTACTAAACATGAATGTGTCACCATTAAATGGGCCGTCATCGGTGAAAGGACTACGGCGAAGGGCCGTCATAGACTACGGCGAAGGATTCATCTCTCAAAATATTTCATATTGCCGTGGTGATTTTTTAGGAACTACAGGCAAAGCTTTCCCTAACCTGTTCAACAAGAGCAGCAGTAACGGGCGAACGACCTGATGATTTCACATGACGAACAGAACAACCAGTCTCAACAAATTTCTTGTGCCACTTGTAAATTGTAGGCCTGCTTGAAGGTTCCTTACCTTGTTCCCTATGAAATCTACCCTGAACAGCTATTGCTGAGTTCGTTTCATGAAATAATAACACACACGGAGCACGCTCACACCAGTGAAACTCACCATTTTAAGAAAGCACTACAGTGACGCTCGGGGAGACGGAACGTGGTACTGCGGCATTACACGAGTCAAACTTGCAGTGTTTTGCTACAATTTGTCAGCTATATCGATTCTTTAAGTTATTTCAATACAATTTTATATGATTTGAAAGTTGTATAGTCCTTTTTGACTCACCGTGTTTGTATTTAAAAATATCACACAACTATATACGTATGCACAAAAATATCCTGGAATAATAATAATAATAATAATAATAATAATAATAATAATAATAATAATAAAAAAGAAGCAGTTGTAGTGATCAGTCTGTAAAAGACGAAATTCGTTGGGTTAAGTATTGACCCCTAAAGCCCCTACTCTACAATGGTTTGAAGTTTGAAAATATTATTCCATTTGTTTACCTTTTTTTTTTAACATTCTCACGCAAACAGAAGCTTGTGTGTACCTCCTCACTCGTGTCATTTTCAAACCTTCATTCTCACAGTCGTGATTAATCCGATTGGGTAGAAAACCCCAGGAACGTGATTAACTAGCAAACTCATCACCATCAAAACGCCGAGCATGTATTTCAGACTTTGGCAGTTTCTGATTTTGAAAATGCTCCTGCGTACACTATAGATAATGATTCGGTATCTTGTACATCACATCGACAGTAACAAATCATATATAATATTTTTTAAGTGAGAGTAAAAAGTTTGGGATGCGAACGGAGCGAGCAAGAAAAATTTTAACTTTTCTATTTCTTTGCAAACGGACAATAATATATAATTAAAAGGGTGCCAATACTTTTTAGAGGCGACGCGTCTTTCACTTATTTCCAACACCTTTCCTTTCTTCTTGCTCGTTCGGCCCCCCTTGCTATCAGCGCCCAGGGCGACCACCCCGCCCGCCCTCCGCCCCTTAGCTACGGCTCTATAACTACTGTATGTTTTGTCCAAATTTCAAGTTTCTAGCTTAAGCTGTTTGGTCTGGACGTTGAACAGTCAGTCAGACACTCACTCAGTCAGGACTTTTTTCAGATATAAAGATATATGAATACAGGCCCGGGGAAGGAACATGCCCCAGAGGTGTGGTTAAAGAGAGCAGTAGATTGATTGATGTACATATAAATTAGGGGGCGCCGAATTTCATGTTTGCCCCGGGTGACATAAACCTTGTATGAATAAGGAAAATGTAATGTCCATGAAGTTGACAAGCCACTTACGTCAGACCCCAGTTTCGACTTTACACGTCGTTAGTGTTCGATAGTGACGCAAATCGTTAATAATACACTACACAGGTAACGTGTACTTTTTAAATAAAGAGTATGGATCTTCTAACTGCATGCCAACAGGGCCACATCTAAGAATCATCTCAAAAATGAGGTTAACCGTTAGAGCAGTGTAAGTGCTGATTAGTGCCATTAATATTAACGTTAATGCCTCCATCGTACGGCTCTTGGCGTAATAATATGACTTTAACAACTTTATACATCAGGTTCACCTTATTAAAATTAGCCAAACGAGCATAAAAACACCACGCTCTTTGTTAGAGTCAGAATGTGTCCCTCAATTCTCGCAAATATGAATGTGTTACCGGACGTGCCCAAGTTAGTTACTTCGTTGCAATTATTGTTTATCTGGTATTTACTGCTAGTCTGCAAAGTATTCCTTACATTAATATGCCCTTGTCCTCAGTAGTCATTGCGTATTTACAAGTAGTATGTGCATTACTGTTAGAAGATATCAAAGAACAATAGATAAAATCTGCTACTTAACGGTTCATATTTTTCTTTTACAATACATAAACAAATAATAGTAATAAGACTATTCCAGCATAAAAGTTATCAATTGCATCACATTGGCAACAAGCGACGCATATTTTAAACTTCATAAAAATTCGTTTCTCACGATTTTTTCGGAAACTACGCATGATAACTTATGTTCATTATGTCATTTTGTTTATCTCGGTTTGATATATGTCTTATCTCTGGAGAATATCACAATAAAACAAAAAATAAATATTAGGAGTACATTATAGTTTTGGGCTTCATCTCATTAACCATGGAAAGATTGAGTAGTATATACTTTAGGATGTAAGTTTCAGCTTAACTTGCATCATATACTTTCTTAGGATTACAAAAAGGAAAATAATCTTTCCGAATTCCGGAATTTTTTCCAAACTACGGAAATTTTTCGATTTTACTTTTCCGGATTCCGGAAAGTAAACATTCCGGAATTGGCCATCTCTAATATAAACAAAGTACGAGTATGTCCCATGGGCTAATGGAAACCACAATGAGCGCGAAGATATGTTGAAATAATATCGCTAATGTGTAAACTAGTTCGATAATAGCACTGGTAAATTCTTAGAAAGCTCATGAACATGATTAACATCGTAAGTTTGTGCGTTCCTCTGTTGAGCTCAGTAAAGAATTTAGGTTATTTTTACTTGGGGAAATGTTTTTTCATGTATTAATTTCCTTCGACTTTCCCATGAGCGCATAACTATCGAATCCACTGTGATCTTGCAAATAAGAAATTAGCAATCTATCATCAAATAACTATGGATTTTAATTCTTTTTTCTTGGGAATGAATAAAATTTGCTTCGTAAGGTCGGTCTGTGACCAAAACCTGAGAATAGTAATTAGTTTATCACGTCAGGCTGCAAACAATGTCAATAATATAGCAAATTAGTACACTACAACTTTGTCCTAAGATATTCAAGTATATTCAAATAATTGGTAATAAATAAATAAATAAATAGCTTTCTTTTTAAAGAAACCTTAAATTCTGTTAGTTTTCTTAGTCTTTGTGTTCTTAGCAACGTCGTACAAATTTAAGGAACATGCATAGTATCTTTTGCTAAGCCTTTTCCCTAGTGAGCAGCACAGACCTTTTTCTTGTACCAACCTGTGACGTGCAATCATGGTGATCATTGTTTTAAGCGCACGAGTGGCAGACCGGAATTGAATCGCAAATTTCGACTAGTTAGAATCATCGCATGAGCGTAAGGAAGTGTTCTCCGTAATCAGCTAGCCTTGAAGTTTGTTTTTTAGAGCAATATAAAAATCAGTGGAAATGTCTTAGAGCTTAGCAAATAAATGGTTTGAATCATACCTTAAAGAGCGGAAACAAGTAACTGAAATCACAGGAATAGTTAAAAATAAAATTCAAAAATGTTTGTCAAGTGAAGAAATTATTAATCGTGGAGTACCACAAGGATCAATTCTAGGACCACTTCTCTTTCTTCTTTATATAAATGATCTTTCTGAAAGTATTAATAGTTCATGTGTGACTTTATATGCAGATGATACAAACATAATAGTTAGTGGGAAAGATGAATGCGAATTAGCATCAAACTGCCAAACGGCAATGAACCAACTTTCAAGTTGGATGAATAACAATGACCTAATCATTAATGTAAATAAAACATGTGCCTTAAATTTTAACAATAGTAAAAGTAATCAAGCCAATGCAATAATAAAAATAAATAATAAAACAGTTAAATATGTAGAAACTGATACCTTTCTCGGAGTTAAAATATCTGATAATTTCAACTGGGAACCACATATAGAACATGTAAGAAGTAAGCTAAGCAAACTATGCTATGCAATTAGATGTGTAAGAGATAAGATTAATGTAAAAACAGCTAAGTGTATATATTACTCAAATTTTCATTCTACAATAAAATATGGCTTGATGTTCTGGGGAAATGCACCTAAAAGTATTGCTTTCTTTAGGCTACAGAAGAAAGTAGTAAGAATACTTGCAGGAGTAAAATGGAACTCTTCTTGCAGAAATATTTTTAAGGAACTTGGAATAATGACTCTTCCCTTAATGTATTTGTTCGAAATATTAATGTATTTGAAAAAACATAGTAGTGAATTTATTGTTAACAAAGACATTCATAGTTATAACACAAGAAGTAAAGACGACATTCACTTGCATGCACATAGGACAAATATATACAATAAATCAGTTACGCACAAAGGTACTCTATTATACAATCTACTTCCATCATGTATAAAAAATCAAGTCTCTGTCAGTAACTTTAGATCCAAACTTAAAAGGTACTTGATAGAACATTGCTTTTACTCTGTTGAAGAATATGTAGAAAATAATTCGTATACGTAAAATTAAATGTATAGTAAATAAATTATTGAAACCATAAGAATATATATGTAATAATAGTATGTATGTTTATGTATACTGGTATATATATAAATGACATGTCCAATTTCGTTGTATGACGATGAACGGATGCAATAAATTATGATTATGATTATGTTCATTGCCTTAAAGGAAAATTTGCCATGCATTTTATTTATTTTTTTTTTTACGATTTGCAAATCAATACAGCCTCCGGATGTGCTGAAAGAAAAAAAAACTGCAGTAAAGAAAACCAATTTGTGCTACATGGCCACTAAAAAGTATAAATGTTATTTAACCGGGTCAGGGCAGGGCGTAGGTGGTGCGGTACCACGGGGCTGCGTCGGAAGGGAACAGGCGCGTTAGCGATGGTAGTGAAAAGAAGTGGGTTAATACAATGATAAAAGTTTCAATAGCACTTGTCATGGTTTCATACTAGTGACGCTGCACTTGTAAATATGAAGTACAGATTCTATACACTGTGCAGAGATATACTGCCGGTGGAAAATAGCATCTAATATTCATCATTCATATATACTAACTCAATGTATCTGTCGCAAAGCATTTGGAATGATTTTACACTAGTAACCCTACACTTGTAAAACTTAAATAGAGTTGTATTACTTTGTATTTAATTCTGTCGTCTGCAGAAATTTTTACCGTATAAACATGTCTTTTCATGCTAAGTGTTGAATTTTATCTGTAAATCTTCCAAAATGTTGTGCGATACAGCACCACCAAGTTAATTTAAATTTTTATGGTAAGAAATTAAAATTCGACAAATCATATATAATTACGTTTACTTTTTTTTTTTTTTTTTTTTTTGAAAAACCTTCCCACTATTTAATATAGTCGAATTTGATACCGTACACGAATAAACTAATTTCATAATGAAACGAAGTTTCCTTGATTGTAGTGCTGTTAATATAAGTACGTAATTGTAAATTATCTAGTGTTATTATTCTTTACTAATTAATTTCCGTATCAATGGGGTCTGGTGTAGGCTGTTTTTTTGTGTAAATACGTTTTTTGTTTTCACTTTGATAAACATAGCATAGCATTCTTATAAGAAGTCGTCAAAAGTTAAATATAAAGTACGTATGAACTAGAATGTTACTTTGAGGCATAGATTCTGTAATGGGTGCAGATTTACTGTACAGATCCAGAATATTTGTAAAATACACACAACAATGTTGTAATATTTTAGTAGATTAGTATGTAAATCATCTAAATATTTATATTAATACATTAATGAAAATCGACCCTGTTATGTACGGATTCGCCTATAAGGAACTAGTAACCGCAATTTAGCCTATAAAGTGAAGTACTTGATGTCAGTGTGCTAACTCCTGACACCCAACTATAGATGTGTCCGTGAGTTAGGGGATCCAGGTAATTCTGAAATTTACGTTAGTAATATGTTATATTACTTTGGAACAGAAATACGGAAGCAATGGAAATTGAATTGCATTTCTCTTTATTTCAGCGGGCGAGGTTCAGCCGGAGGCTGCTCTGCCACCTAACTCTTGTCATCATTACAAAGAAAAGAAAGAAAAAGAAACAAAGACAAATAAGATACAAGATACAAATAACAACATAACATGGTACATTCAATAATACTAAGGATCTAAGGGTAAACAAAACATTCAGTAAATGTAAATGGAAAAAAGAAAACAACCTAATACTGTTAGTCCAGTTTCATACTGTAGTAAACCTTCCATGTGTGCCAATGCTTTTTCTCTAATATCTAAATAATAATGTTTGGAGTGATGATTTAAATGAATTGAATGGTTTTCAGTGATTGACTTCGGTAGGGAGTCCAGATTCTTACTGCCGAAATTGAAAATGCCTTCTCTGTTATTTTTAAAGAATGCCGGGACATATTCAGTTTATTACTTCCTCGGGTATTGTAACCGTGAATTTCTGATGTACACCTTGTCTCAAAAAGGTTGAGCGCATTCTTTATTGGTGTTTTGAGGCAAACATTTTCTAAGTCCAGCTTCGGGTATCTTCGGGAAAAAGTAAGCCAGGTTCGAACCTCCAAGCCAGCCTTTGCAATCGGGAAAAAGTTTGCAGATTTGTTTTTCTTCTTTTAAATATAATAAGACTTGTTACCAAGTGTTTAAAAAAGCAACATTGATTGAAATACTTAATGATACAATATTTCGAAACCCTTTTTTTTTCAAATGTCAGCACATGCTTGTTTGTCGTTTAGCTCTCCATACGTAATGGAACATTTAATTACGTTAAAGAATCTTTCCATATGTAAAAGAATGCTCAAAGTTAAGAAATAGAACATAATTATCGCCTGAGTACTAAAATAAAAGTCAAAGTAGAACAGAAACAGCGTTTGTAATGGATATGAATGTCATAATTATCTTGAGATCCGTTATACATCGCTAGAAGCATAGCTCTAGAAGTCCTTGTGTTAGCTCATTGGTAAGCTGTCGGATTTCAAATCATAAGGTTGAGAGTTCGAATCCCGTCTAGGTTAATCCTTTTTCTAAAATTATATTTTCCGCAATGCATGAAAAATTATATAAAATAATTACATTAGAATACATAAGTTTTGTATATATAACATAATCATTGCAGAACATAGTAATTATTATGTTTAAAATATAACATCTGAGATAATTTTCACAGTAGGTCGGTATATATGAGGATGTAAATACAAGTTAGGAAAATCATTTAATAGCAATAAATAAGTTATGTAGTGTATTTATTTGCATCTATTTGTCATACAGATGTAACTTCTCAATATTCTCATTACAGCATGTCATTTACATTCGTGAAATACAATATATTCCTACGGATATAGAAAGTGTATAAACAGAGTATCCAAAGTCGTATCCTGCTTCAAGACACATAACTTTTCCCGATCCCCTTAATGTCACGGGAAGAAACACAAACTCTCTTTAGAACGGAATGTCGTTACTTAGAGTCTCATTCGAATACGTTGAATATGCTTTTGTATATTCATCTCTCTCTCTCTCTCTCTTTCGCTTTGTTTATGTGTGTGTGTTGCGGAATATCCCAAGTTGAATACAACATTTGCCAAGTATATGAGCATCATTGTCATCGAATACCAGAAATTGAAAGTCGTGTTTCTTCAGGTTGGGTTTGCGTGTTCATGTTAGCTCACTGGTAGAGTACGGACTTGCCAATAAAGAGGTCTTGAGTTCAAAGCCTACAGCTAATTATCATTCTTTTGTTAGTAGGATTGCACAGAAATCGGATACAAGGAGTGGTTTACTTCTAGAAATATTTTCAGAAGCGTTTAGGTAGCCCTGAAAAGGGCTGTTTTCGGGAGTTGAGGCGGGGACATTAATATTGTGTCCAAGACCCTTCTGAATTTATTACACGCTCCATTCTTCTGGGCATGGAATCTATTACATGGGTGACAAATCTATCTCCTTCCCCTACCTCCAGCCATGCTTCGGAAACAAGATGCCACAGGTCATCCTGAGTTCTTGGTGGATCTGCCTCAGGCCAACTTTCCCTTAGAGTACGCTTCACTTCTGCCCACATATTTTCCATGAGATTGAGGTCTGCTCCACGAGCGGCCAGTCGATTAAATCAATCTCAGGGTGCCCTGCGAACCATTCCTGAATCACACGGGAAGTATGTATTGGCGACTGGTATTGCTGGAACTGAATTACACCATCAGGCTGAAATACTCGTACAGATAGCACCATGATATTACTGATAATGTCTAAATACTGAGCATTGTCCAGATGTCCTTCAATTCTATGAAGCTGTCCTGCTCCGCGACTGGAAATCCAACCCCAACATAAAATAGATACATGGCCACTGCGATTGCAAGCAGCCACATATCCATGGTCATATCGGGTGCCTCTCGGACGATACACAAAACGGCGTCCCTCCTTTGATGTTGTGAATATGGATTCATCTGAGAAAACTACGTTTTCCCAATTAAGACCCACATTCGCCTGTGCAAACGCGAGACGGTAAATTTTGTGGTCGTCTGAAAGTTTTTCCTTCACGGCAGCAACACGGCCACGTAACCCAGCATGACGTAGCCTTCGCAGAGATGTATGCTTTCTACCAGGAAAGAGAGAAACTTTCCTTAGCTGTCTAGATGTCCTTAGTGGGTCTAACCGGGCTTCGTTTACTAATCTCGCATCTTGGGCTTCGGTTGACACATGCGGACGACCAGAAGATCGTAAATTATCAGTCTGACTTGTAGCACCATATTTCCGAATCCATCGCCTTCCTGTAGAGGCCGGGACACCTACTCGCCTGCTAGCTGCAGTTGCAGAATAACCTTCCAACTCCCATAAAGTAATTACTGCTGTATGTCTATCCATAGTTACCAATGTTCTGAGCTGTGAGAAGGAAGCAATAGGTAAAAGCTAGTACCTGACGTGTGATTGGTTACTTGCACGACACGCCTATTGGGGAACGACTTGGTCAACGACTCGCGAAAGAAATCTGAAAATGGTGCGCCGTAATAATAATATCAAAAACAGTTTTTATAAAGGAATATTAATACATACGAAAAGCTGTTTAAAGAATGAATTGTTATACTGACTTTACACGTATAAAAACATATACCATATACCAAACAGATTGAGCGATATTATGATAGCTGTTTTGAGACAAACTCTTTCGAAGTCCAACTTCGGGTATCTTCGGAAAACAGTAAACTAAAGCTGCTGGTTCGAACCTCCAAAGCCAACCTTAGTAATCGGGAAACGATGTACAGATATGTTTTTCCTTCTGTTAAATATAATAAGACATGTTGAAATGGTATTAAGTGTAGAAAAAAGTAACATTGAAATACTTAATGATACAATATTTCGAGACTATGTATTCACACTCTCGTTTCGTCATTGTGATTTCCATACGGAAAAGAGCATTTACGTATGAGCTCAGTTATATTTCAGAAGCAGCTTCCGAAAAGCGGTCATGTTAGCTCAGTGGTACACCACCAAGCGTTTAAATCGTGAGTTCGATACCCGTTCAGGTGAAATTCTTTTATGATATTCTACTTTCCTCAATGCATGAAAATTATGTAAAATAGTTACATTACAATTCATCAGTTGTATATATCAGTTGAATATATATATTCATATCATCAGTCGTATATATCAGTTGAATATATATATTCATATCATTTCACGACATAAGTAATTCTTATCTTTAAAATATAACATCTGAGGTATTGACAGAGCGTCGGTGTGTTATGTGTGAATATTGAATACAAATTTAAAAAATCGTGTAATAGCAATAAATAAGTTATGTAATGTATTTATTTGCAGCTACTTTCATCGCAGATAACTTCTCAATATTCGCATTACAGCATTTAGGTAGAGCATATCGAAAATCGGATCGTGGTCCAAGACAAAAAACTAGCTATCCCCAAACTGTCACGTAAGAAATTCGCGAATTGCAAAAGTAAAGTGAAGAGATTGAGAGCGGTAATTCCTTAATCGCTCTCTCTCAACTCTCTCTTATCTGCATTTATACACATAAAAGTGTATGTATGTATGTTTCAACATAACTCATGTATGCCTAGAGCAGGGTTTCTCAACCTGGGAGTCGCGGCCCCTAGGGGATCGCGAAGATAGGCGGAAGAGATAAATATAGTTAGAATCTAATACCAGAAATTATTTTTAAATACTATTTTTAATTTTGTTCTGATAGGCATACTTTTATTTTTTATACACACTGTAAAGAACAATAAAAAATAAGTCTACTGAACATTTTCAAAGGGTGTAGAATTCGTGTTTCTATTCGGTTCAAAGTCTCTTGTCATCGCGAATTCTGTCGAGAAATTTGAAGCTTAAAATATACAAAACGATAATCATGCCTGTTGTTCTGTATGGTTGCGAAACATGGTCGCTTACTTTGAGGGAAGAACATAGACTGAAAGTATTTGAGAACAAGATCCTTAGACGAATATTCGGACCCAAGAGGAACGGGAATGGGGAATGGCGGAAACTTCATAACGAGGAACTACATAATTTATACGGTTTACCCAACATTCTTAGGGTCGTCAAGTCTAGAAGGCTTAGGTGGGCAGGTCATGTAGCCAGAATGGAAGAAAGTAGAAACGCTTTCAAAATCTTGACTGGAAGACCAATCGGAAAACGACCATTAGGAAGACCTAGGCGCAGATGGGAGGACAATATTAAGATGGATCTCGCTGAGATACGAATATACAAAGTAGAAACTGGATCCAATTGGCTAAGTATAGAAGTCAGTGTAGAGCTTTTGTGAACGCGGCATTGAACCTCCGGGTTCCATAGGCCATAGAGTTAGTTAGTTAGTAGAGTTGTTTAAAAATGAATTTAAATCAAAGAGGTATGATATAAAACTAATGAGAACTGTATATAGAAATACTAGAAAAATACACATGCAACAAAACCTGCAGATTGAAATACAGTTAAAATTAAAACCTAATGAGACACCTAAGCATGGTGTAATTTCACTAGTTCAGCAATGTCCGGTTCAATCTTCATGACGAACATTATCAAACCATTTTCAACTGATAAGCGATTTCTTATCTTTGTTTTAATGTTTACCATAAAAAAACACACTTTCGCACAAGTACGATATAGCAAATGGAATTATTACTTTTAAAGCAGCAATCCCCAGACCAGGATATTCTTCTCTCCTCATCAGGCAGAACTTGTCCAAGTCTTCGTTACAAAAAACCAGTTGCAAAGACTTGTCGCATAATCATTCTATTATTTGGTCAAGAAGTTGTGGGCGTAGATCGGATACGTTAATGGCCTCTTCAATGAAGGAGTTTAACATCCATCTTGAACCAGCACCTTCGTCGTTGGGAATATAGATATTACAGTTACTGTATCCACTGTCAGTGCCGGGAGCCGAAAAAAGGGGCCAAACATTTCGGAGGAAGTGTGTTACTCATGTTAGGAAAGTTCATGTGCACATGTGTAAAATAGAAGGAAAAACGTAATAAAATGTGCTCAAAATTAAGGAAAGGTAGGGTTTATTTTGAAAATGTTATTGAGCTTCGTGCCAACCATGGTGGCGCTTCGTAGCTAGTCTGTCGACGTCACTCATATATACGGTGACATCGTACTATACTCTCGCCCCGGGTGCTGATTTTCCATGGCACTGTTCACTATAAACAAAAAAATGGATTCTACTATTATAGAAATAGGTATGTTAAAAATCCCACACAAGCTTATTATAAAACAAATTAGAAAAGGGTCGCTGGCAAGAGCGTGTGATAAAAGGGGATCGTGATAGGAATTAGATTGAAAACCACTGGCCTAGAGTAATTTTAACCACATTTCTTATAGTTTCGAAAAGAGTGCTGTCGGGTTACCTATGGTGAATGGGAGGGGGATACATATAAAAGATTGCTAGAAAATGATCGATATTTTTGGGGGTCGCTTAGATAAATAGTGAGACTTTCAATTTCGCTTAACTCCGATTAAGCTCTCATTAGTAGGGATGGGCACGAACGACTTTTCTTTGAAACTCGACTCGACTCGAAACAGACATCTTTGAGGTCTACTATTGGACTCGGCGCGAAAAATATCTTCCAACTCGACTCGGATTAGAGTCAAGTCGAACCAAAACGAGCAAAATCCTGTGTGTAGTCCTACCTAGACAATACATAGACAATAATTATTCTATCATCAATTATACTACTATTATTATTATTACTACTACTACTACTACTACTACTACTACTACTACTACTACTACTACTACTACTACTAATAATAATAATAATAATAATAATAATAATAATAATAATATTTTAATTATTATTATTATTATTATTATTATTATTATTATTATTATTATTATTATTATTATTATTATTATTATTATTGTGACAACACCGTGTACAAACATGAACAATAGATGGTTAGTAAAGGAATACTAAAAGCTAGTTGACTGCCGACGTCGGTAGTCATGAACTCTACAAGGCAAAGACATCGTTCATTACTCTAAGCTGTAAGCGTCGGTGGACTACAGATGGTCAACTATTGACCTCTCGCCAGAAATTGGTGGCCCCGCAGCGACGATCCGTGGTGGCCCAAGTTCCATTTTGAAAACTTTACTACCAGCAGCAGAGACGCGATGAAACGCCAACGAACCACAAAATTACTCTCCCAAAATATGTCAAAATGCCTATATGTGTGATTTGTTTATATTTAGGTGAATCAAAAAAACACAAAACAAATACCCGGGGTGGACGCAAACTATCAATATTACGATTACTAGGCACGTGTTCTTCTGACTTCCTCACGGAAACGATCATAAAAAGCTTGGTTGTTGAAGGATAAATCATTGACGTCTTAATTTAGCCAATCAGACAAACCCCTACATCTCGAGTTCTAGAAGGTGATACCGTGAACCGTTTCAGATTTATTGCTTCCTGGTGGAGTACTATCCATGAGCAAAATTTGAGCATAATAGCCGACATGCATCTTCGGTGCCTCTTATCTTTAGCACAATTTTAACCAGAGATGGTGTGGGTCAATGAAAATTTGATCCACGACCCACCATGACCCACTATCACCCACCACCCAAATGCCCCATTGGCCCACTCTGACCCATCAACCATCGTGATCCACTCTGACCCACCACCAACTATGAACCACTCTGAACCATTGTGACCAACTCCGACCCACCAAAACCCATCGACATCAACTCTGACCGATGGCCCACGTCCTCCTCTCCATTGGCTAAAGAGGTTACACTTGTAATAAAACAAGACTGTGAAATTATCACTTACCGGAGTTTGAATTTCTACCATTAATGGCTCAAGCACCTCTCTGTTACAATATTGGTGGGTTTGACCTTTACGATATATAATGGCATAGTGTTTCTCATCTTCCAAATTAAAATGAATTTAAATTTATCATATATAATTATTTCTTTGTTGCCTTACAGACACATTTCAGTAGAAAATAGGGTGAAATTTGAAAGTTTCAAATCAAGAAAAAGTAGACCAACGTAAAAAAAAAAAAAAAAAGAGAGAGAAACTAATTTTCTATATAATTAAGCATGCCGTACTAATTGAAAATGCCCATGTAATTAAGTTTAGAATACAAATTTTATGGCCATTTTTCTCTAACTTTATGGCTTGATTGCCTTATGCTCGGAACGCTCCATATATTAAACACCAGATTCAGCAATTATAAATAGAAAGCAGTGGGTATAAAATTCAAAAAGATCTTTAGTTTGCATTACTCAATTTGTTTCTCAACTAATAACAATCGTTTTCGATTATTTTTACAAATCAACCCACTACCAATTTCCAATATATAGAAAATGCACCCCCGTCCCCCCGCTCATAAAAGATAATTTTAAAAAATGCCAGGACATATTCTCTTTATTTTTAATAAAGAGTTATATGTTGAATTTCAGCTCTCAGTTGAACGGCTTGCGAGATACTAAATTTTTCGCAAAAATTCGGACTTCTACTCCCCCTAAGGATATGTATTATAATGAAAGTGACACGCGTATGATAACTTCCCAGTTGGGATTGGAGCCTGATTATATACCAAACGTCAATTCATTTGACTTTGCAATTTGACCGTGATGATTACGCAGACATAGTTACTTTCAATTTTTTATGATGGATATCCTTATTTCATATGTTACAGATGATTCAAAAATATTTTTTCAAGCAGTTAGCTCCTCTAGAATCTCACAGGCTGCATCCCAAAATCCAACTCCTACTATCCTATGACAATCCAAAAGTGACTGAACTTTTTTTATTAGGAACAAATGACAAAAGAAAAATGGAGAGCTTGAAAGTAAAATGTAGAAAAGCTCGGTGCCCCCAATAACTATATATTTCTCCGCCCCTTCATCCCGAACTTAAAAATAAAACTTAATTCGAATATGGTAAATTAGTGAATTTATTACAGTTAAATTCCACTCACTACATGCTACAGCTACAACTATGTAACAAAAAATAACAACTGTGAAACATGTTCTGAATTACTATTAGATTTCTTACGCTATTATTAAACATATTAGAATAGTAAAAGAGGATTGTTCGTGAAATAGTATATTTGCTCTTGATTTATAACTTTTTCATACGGAAAAAATTAAAATATTATTCAAGTTTTAAACTTTGCACTCTGCAAATATGTTGCCCTCTAGGCAATGGGACTAATGTGAAATGTGGACTAATGTGGACTAATGGGAAATGCTGCACTGTTAGCGGCGCTGAAAACTTACGATTCGATTCTAATATCGAATGATTTCGATATCTTTATGTCGCTACGTAACCACCCTGGGTGCTAATGGGAGCTTAATTGGACTTGAATTGAAAGTAGAACTATTCACCTAAGCGACCACGAAACTATGGATTCGATACTAATATCGACCTGTTTCTAGCATTTTTGATATGTATCCCGACAGTACTCTTTTTCCAGACTGTAAGAAATATAGTTAAAATTGCTCTAGATATATCAGAATTATGTTGAAATACACACATAAATTCACTTTTATATTCTGTATAAATAGAGAGTGAGCGAGCGAGCGAGCGAGAGAGGGCGACTCAAGACATCACCACTTCCACATTGCAAAAGCATATATCAGGAATTGAACTGAAAATCTATGTAAAGACTTTCTGCTGTGGCATGCTTCATAAGGACAATTCCAGTCTGCTCACGTGACCTTTGGGGTTCATGAATATTTTTGCGAGCGTTCCGACTTTGGATTCTCTGTTTATACCTTCTGTTTATGCATCGAATAACTTTTCAAGAACATAAATGACATTCTGTATTATGAATGTTGAGAATTACCCTCTATATGACAAATAGCTACAAATAAATACACTACATGATTTATTTATTGCTATTGAACGAGTTTCTTAACTTGTATTTACATCCTCATATATAATACCGACCTACTGTGAAAATTATCTCAGATGTTATATTTTAAACATAATAATTACTATGTTCTGCAATGATTATGTTATATATACAGTACTTATGTATTCTAATGTAATTATTTTATATAATTTTTCATGCATTGCGGAAAATATAATTTAAAAAAAAAGTTTAACCTAAACGGGATTCGAACTCTCAACCTTATGGTTTGAAATCCGACAGCTTACCAATGAGCTAGCACAAGGACTTCTAGAACTATGCTTCTAGCGATGTATAACGGATCTCAAGATAATTATGACATTCATATCCATTACAAACGCTGTTTCTGTTCTACTTTGACTTTTATTTTAGTACTCAGGCGATAATTATGTTCTATTTCTTAACTTTGAGCATTCTTTTACATATGGAAAGATTCTTTAACGTAATTAAATGTTCCATTACGTATGGAGAGCTAAATGACAAACAAGCATGTGCTAACATTAAAAAAAAAAAAAGGTTTCGAAATATTGTATCATTAAGTATTTCAATCAATGTTGCTGTTTTAAACACTTGGTAACAAGTCTTATTATATTTAAAAGAAGAAAAACAAATCTGCAAACTTTTTCCCGATTGCAAAGGCTGGCTTGGAGGTTCGAACCTGGCTTACTTTTTCCCGAAGATACCCGAAGCTGGACTTAGAAAATTATTGCCTCAAAACACCAGTAAAGAATGCGCTCAACCTTTTTGAGACAAGGTGTACATGTTAATTTATGATGCAAGTAAGGTGGTGTTTTATGTGAATTTATTTTGTATAGTAAACAACAGTATCGGAGATATCGTCTTCGGGACATGGTTAGGATATTGTTTTCATTAAGTACCGGCAAAATATGCCGAGACTTTCTGTAATTGAGAGAGAAGCATATAGAGTAATTCTGTATTTTCTGAATTGCCCTAGTATTTTGAGTGGAGCGAGAGCTACCATATATTGAATCGCAGTAATCGAACAGAGGCAAAATGAGAGTGTTAACAAGATATAGTCTTGTTTCTTGCGACAAATAGCCTTTTAATTTATAAAGCTGTCGTAAGATGCTCTTAGCTGTAATACACTGTTCAGAAATGTATTTATTCCAGCTAAACCCTTGGTCTATTATTAAGCCTAGATCTTTTACAAAGGGAAAAAATGGAATATTGGAATTCACTACAGTTACTTTTAGGTCGTCAGGGTTCACTTTGCTCAACTGATGTGATGTTCCCAATACAGAGAAAACACATTTTAATGGATTAAGTAAAAGACCATTTTTAAGGCACAAGTTGCTAACAGCTGAAAGATCCGTATTAAGTAACTCTATTGCAGGGTTGATATGTTTAAAACGAGGGCTGTTGTTTTATTCAATTTGTTTTAAACGTGTTTTTTTTTTTTTTTTTTTCGATGATGGTTGAACATGTTTAAAACAAGTAAAATATCAGATTGAGTAAGTTAATTTAATTTTCTAACAAACAACCCATCCTCCGCAGGATTTGTGCATGGAGTAAATTACAAGCAGAGTTATATTCTTATTATAACAGCAATTACTGAACGAAATTCTGCACACCAATGTGCGTATAACTAAACCAACAGAAATTCAAATTAAGTAATTTCAACATTTCTTAATTTTCAAGAATAACGGAGGTTAAACACACTATACAATATTCTAAGATCCAAATTCACAAATTCAAAACTTGGGTATTTCTTGATTCACTATCATTTCCATAATAATGAAGAGTTCTTACATCATAAGCTAGAAGAAATGTTCTGACAAATACAATAGAACTCATAGAAAAGAGCAGTGACTAGCCTACATGGAGCAAATGACGTATTTTAACTAAACAGTTTTCAAGATACATCTCTATCAGCAACATGGGTAGCTAATAATGATTAATGTCTACGGCATAACAACACAATTAACTCTAGACGCCCGCCAGGGATTTTAACAAAACGGTAGACTCTCACGTTCGGGGCTCTGGTAACCTCCCTAATTATCACAGAGTCATGAGTGGAAAGCTTATAGACCACAAATTCCAATGAGGTAACATTCGTGAAATCCCCGCCGTATTCGTAGAAAAAGAACAGACATAAAAAATCATTGAAAATATGAAAATATTGACGTTGCGGGACCCTGGCAACCCTTGCAGCCACCCTACGCTGACAAAATGATTAATGTGTAGGCCACATACTTGTGACAATAATGTAAGAAATGGTAGCCATTGCTGCCATTGCGTAATGAATTCGTTTTATGTAGGAAATATTAAAAAAAAATATGCGCAGAAAACATTCATTGAATTAGACATTGTCTCCTCTTCCCCACTTAATACCACGTCCATATGCAAAAACCGTCATTTTTGCTGCACACATCATGCATACGAACAAGAATTATGTTTCTAGACCACTTCAGTGAAATATATCTTGTGTTATATGGGACCGTCCCGAAAATAAATGTAAATTAACCAAATTTGACCCCCTCTTCCTCTGTAAACAACAAGTACACATACAGGTTACTATCATGTAGTAGGGGACTACCTCATTGCTTCACATACCAATTTTTATGAATGTACCACAAAGGAGGGAGGAATACCCGCCAAAACCTGATGAAAAAAATTGATGAAAAATTAAAAAACGAACTTCATCCTCCCTTTCTCGGCCATACATACGTACCTTTATATACATAAAATGCAACTGACGGAAAGCTTCATCCCTCAAAAATACTTTAGTACCAAATCATATTTCTAGCTTAATTAGAGGCTGAGCTATTGATGTAAAAATAAATGTAATTTACGTCAAAAAAAACTGAAACTCCAAAAATTGTCTAACTTTGCCCCCTCCCTGCTCCTCATATAAGCAAGAAGTACAAATACACGATATTACCATGTAGTGGCGTACTTTATTGCTTCACGTAACAATTTTTATGAAATTATCCCCCAAGAGGGGGAATGCCCCCCCCCCCCCCAAAAAAAAAATACACGATGTTTACCCTTCTCCCATATACATAAAATGCACACCAGCAAAGCTGCATCTTTCAGGAATAAATTGGTACCAAAACCATCTTCCAGCCTTAATTTGAGGTTTAAGACTGAGCCATTGAGGTTTAAAGCCCTGACACAGCAGTTGCGTCAATGGGCGTTTAAAGATTAAGAATGCAGACGACCAGTAGAACGTAACACAAAGAAACTAAACTACATATTCCGTGAACGGAGATCGGGAAAATCCCGATTTCTTTCTCCGGAATTGAACATTTGGGCGGATCCAGATTAGGGAGGTTCCCGAAATTTGATCTAGCGGTTGAATATAGATGGCAAGCAATACCTAAGAGTGTAAAAATGTAATATATATGTGTATTTAGATTATTGTTTTAAACAAAATAAACATTTTAAACATGTTTTTTTGTTTAAAACAAAGTACTTTGTTTTAAACGTTTTAAACATAAAAACGTTCTTTTTTTTAAAAAAAAAAACATGTTTTCTTTTCAACCCTGCTCTATTGTGTTCAGAATATTTTCAGGTGTACTACTGATGAAGATCTGTGTATCACCCGCATAGAAGTGAACTGATGAATGTTTTATGACTAAAAAGATCTGCTAAAAAGAATGAAAATAATAGGAGACCTAATATTGAATCTTGCGGAATTCCTGCCTTTATCAGGGATGGCGTAGATACCTGAGTCTTTTCTCCTCTTAGTATTACTTGTTGCTGTCTACAAGAGAGATAGCTGTGGAACCATTTAATAACTGATTCCGAGAAGTTGTAATATTTCATTTTGGCCAGTAAGAGTTCATGATTTACCAGATCGAAAGATCCAACAAGACCAAAACTGTTACCATTGAATTTTCTATTGAATTCATAATTGTATCTGTAATTTCTAAAAGGGCTGTGGTTATGCTATGTTCTTTACGGAAGCCGGGTTGAGTAACAGGCAATGTTTCATTTTTATTGATATAAGTTGTTAATTGCTGAAATGCTACCTTTCCTAGTACTTTGGAGAAAATTGGAAGTATACTGATGGGACAAATTCCATCAAGCGACTGTACAACTGTCTTCTTGGGCAGTGGAACCACTTTCTCTCGCTTCCACAATTCTGGAAAACAATCTTGAGTTAATGAGTAATTTACTATGTAAGTGGAGTTAAACGGAACAGACAGTCGAAGCAGTTTTCCTGTTATTCCATCAAACGCACATGTGTTGGACTTAATACTGTGTATTGCAGTTTTAACTTCTGTTTCGTTTACAGTGTGAAACTTAAACGTTTCAATATTGCTATTTAGTTCACGCGATAAAAGCCAATGCGTTTGTTGATCAAGTACTTCAGTGCTTGTCTGAGACATTTTATAGACACTTGTGAATTTATAGCTTCAATCTCATTTATATCATCCGGAAGAATCAAGCATAAATCGCTTTCACCTACACCAAGATCACGCAAAGTTTTCCATATGTTACGTGCATCATTAGTAGATCTCATGCGATCAGATAAATACGCAGTCTTTTCTTGCCGAACAACAGTAGTTGTGAAGTTACGCGAGCGTCTGTAATCTTCCCAATGCAACTGATTCTTCGTTCTTTTATATTTTCTGTAAGCACGGTCACGCAACTTCACTAAAAGTTTTGTGTTACTTGAAATAAAGGGAAGAGTGTTCTTAGGTAGCCTTTTTGTTTTGAGCGGTGCATGGTTATCAAAAATATCGACTATAGACTTCTGTAAAAATTCAACTTTATTATCTATTGTCTCCATTTGAATAATCTTATTCCAGTTGTAATTTTGTGCATCATGATAAAATGATTCGGTATTAAATGAAGCGTAAGTACGACACTGGATTACTCTACTGGGAGTTTTGGATATTGTATGAAGCTTGAGAGTGACGTGAATTACGCTGTGGTCTGATGTTCCAATGGGTGGACTAACTCCAAACGAGTGTATCTGTTGCGTGTTGTCAGTAATAATTAAATCTAGCAAAGATTCGGTAGTTTCAGTGACTCTCGTAGGTTCATTTATTAACTTTGTGAAACCTAATATGTCAATAATAGATTTGAAGTAAATAGTTTCTTGTTTATCTGGAGAGAGTTGATCGCAATTGAAGTCACCAACAATGAATATTTGGTCGACCTGTTGATATAGTTCCAATACGACATCTTCGATCGCTGACAATTCCCTATACGGTATGCTGGGAGATCTATATACAGCAGTAATACCATTTGACAAGTGGTTCACATTAACAACAAAATTTAACATTTCTATACCTTGATAAACATCGTAAGATTGAAAGTCAATAACTTTCACTTTAATATGTTTTAAGTAGTAAATCAGCATGCCTCCATCCCTCCCTTTGTCACTGCGAATGACTGAATATTCTGGAATCTCAATTTGCCTTGTACTTATAGAATCGTCCAACATTGTTTCCGATATAATCGAAATGGAACATTTCATGGAGACAGCGAGTAGTCGTACTTCGTCAATTTTAGGAGAAAGAGAACGGACATTTGCATGCATAATCTTAAAATTTGACGGAGCAGCAGAATGAGTAAGGATCTGAAACCCCACATTGCTTATGTTTGTACTACCCATATTCAAATACAAAGGTTATAACTAAAATGTATGTATGTATGTAAAAAAAAAATAAAAATAAAAAAAAAATAAATAAATAAAAAAAATAAGCAGTAATTGAACCCTGGCGAAACTGAAAGGCTACACTGACACACATGATATGATGACTGCCTTTTCTATCAATAAACATAAAATAAAATACCATAGAACATAGATGACTGAACTTACAGTAAAGAAGAAATAACAGTATGGGAAAAAATCGCCTTACAAATGAAGTTCTAACATAGGCGTTTTTGTATTTATCACTTAACGCACACTTAATAAACCAGTGCTTGAAATTTAGCATTTTCTGGCTTGTTAACGTCGTGTCCAGTTGAAATTTGTAACGTGATGAGTAAGTAACTTACAACATCGGTACAAGTACCCTTGTACAAGTTCAACTTCTATATCCAGTAGTATATTACAAATTTGTCAACTCACGGCACGCAGATAACAAAAGAGCAAAGTTGATTTCGACTTACCATAGTTGTTCTTTAAACTATAAAGTATATTTCTAATACATAACAGAATAGATAACTGTAACACAAATACACACTTTTGCACTACCTGCAGGTTACACACTTTTGCACTACACACAAGGTCATCATTCACGCACTGTAGAGTGCAAACTTTACAGCTCCTGTAATTGAGAAGCAGGTAATGGGAAACATATCGGGATATTACCTACAACGTCTTTAGTAACGTATAAATACATAATTCAACACATAACGTAAGTAATTTTATGCTCCTCGTTTATGTATATACGCACCTTCGCCGACGCACCCCATTACTGACGCTCGTGCCTCCTGTTGCGTTCTTGCGATGACTCGGTTAATTAATGTTGGTGATTTTTAGTGCAGACCTAACACAAGTTTGTTCGTGTTTTTGCACAATAGTTCTTGCCGTATGTACAATGTAGGCCCCTAAAGTGAATCTATACAGAGCAATGGAAGTCGACACCTCTAAAATGGTTGTTTAAGATACGAAAAGTCATTTTACTGAAAAAAGTATATATACAATCAATTTATGTATGAATCTGTACAGTAAATGTGCATCCTCTAATATTTTCAAGCACATGACCAAATAACTGCGTACAGATTGGTGGTATGCATACAAGCTGATATGCTGCAGAAACGGTTATGACCTGATGCAGATTATGAATAGTCTCTCATACTAGAAAAACATTTTTCTTTCAGTTTCTTCCGTAAGGCTCTCTGCGCTGTTATTGCCCTGTACCATGCCCAGATAATTGGGTGCAGATTGTTAATATGTATGCAAACTGATGTACCCTAGAGATAACTACGTGCTATCCTGTTGTGTGTAATCACCAAATTCACTGGCAGATTCACTTTACAAGGACTTTCTTACGGGTATAAAGACGCGTTCGGATATATGCCATAAAAGCGATTGTCAAAAACACAACCAACTTTACAAAATGAATTCTTTCATCGAGGAAATGTAAATCATTTTTCAAAAGAACAAGAAATCTTGATTTAAATGTCGTAAAATGTAATATTGACAAGAAATGAATCACAATTATTAACAGTGATCTATCAGGCTACACATAAAATCTACAGTATTAATGAGGCAAATCATATTTAATTCTAAAAAAGAAAAAAAAAACTTTATTTCTACATATGGTTACAAGTATACATTCAGAGAATTTCTGTAAAGCAACTAACTAAAAATTGTCCTCTTGCTGGTCTATAGGCTAGCACGTACTCCTTAAGTGCACATGGTCCTGTGTTCGATTTCTGGTAGAAATCATTAAAATATGAACGCATTACGGTGGTACGGTTTCCATCTTACACTGTAGGCTCACATATCATATAGCCTCGGCACTGAAACTAAACAAATAAATTAAATAGAAACCAACCTAATAATGGTGAGAAGAAAAATTGGCACTTTGATTAATTGATTTGGATTTAGCGTCCCGATCAGCACCAACGCTGTATAAGAACTACGGCTTAACGTGCTATCCACAGGAGTTCCCACCGGCAATTGAACCTGGTTGTCCCGCACCAAAGGCGTATACATTGATCATGTAGCCACAGGGGAATTCGATAGTTTATTCAGTTCAGTTTTTCATTGGTCTTCGAATTTTGATCGTTAATTTTGATTGCTCTTGGAGTATTTTTAAGAACAAATTTTAATTCAGATACTAACCGTTCTACAAAATCCAAGACAAATTACGAGGCAAATTGTTTCAATCAATTGAATGAATGTACTCACATGCGCAAAAAAATTGCGCGTATACTGTAACTCACGATTTTTTGCATTTATTCCATTTTCCTTACGTTTCTGAGTAAAATTCAGTTATTAGTATGTGGTGATAATAGAAAGCTATGCATCTAAGGAGATATTTCCAAAAAATATAATAAATTTAAAATATAAGCAAATAAAATTACGCTCGGTTTTGTGTATACTGGCAATCATACTTTCGAGGGATTTTTCAGTAGCAGAGCACTATTGCGAAGGGAAATTGACAATAGGCAGTGAACAAGCTGGCGGAAGGAACTGAAAAGAGGATTAAATATTGACTTTATTGGTTTAAACTTAATATCTAGTGGTTTGCCAAATATAAATTAGCTTCTGTAACTAAGATGTCGTACGAAAATATAGAATTAAACAGAAAAACTCTTAAGGTTCGAAGCGATACTCACCATGGTTATGAGCATTATTTGTTAAGAAAAAGAGAGCAAACAAAACGTTGTCTCCGTGGTTAGGTGGACAGAGTGGCGGACTAGCAGCTATTTTATTATTTTGACACGAGATCGAATCCCACCCCATCTCATATATATATATATTTTACAAAACATTATAGGGTCATTCCATGTCAGTTCATCCAGCGCAAACCGAAATGTCACCCACCGACTCAGATTTTAATGATATTTGGTACACTTGGTCTACAACCACCAAAATTAACTTGTGCAAAATTTCAGAGCTCTCGCTCAACCCGTTTCCATGGTATGGTCCATCAAAATTGGGACATGGTAGGCAAAAAATTCTACTCACGACAGCCGGAAATGATGCATCGAGGTTTAAAATTGCCCTAGTAACGGGGCCTAAAATTGAGTGGAGTACTCCACACTTTGCGGAACTGTAGAAAAGGAGTGTGGATCTATAATTCTTAAAGTGTGGAGTGGTATTAATGTGAGTACCTTACTTTTCTCGGATTATGCATTTAAACGCGTTTAATGTGTCAAATTAAGTCTTTCTGATTCAATACATTCATTGTGCAATGGATTACTCAATTCCATATAACTGCCAGTATATGACATTAAGCCAGAGTTAGTACGTATAGGTGTCTCCTAGATGGCAGGGAAAACCATTGCCAATTTTGAGGTGAAGGGACCTTTTAACTATATTTAGTTTTCAAACGTTTTCGGTTGCATTCATATAGTATTAAAATATGCAACAACTAACTACACGTTTGTCTGTTGTTTCAATAGGACATTACACTTTTCCGATATAATGAAATGTGTTGTTTTGTAGATAAAAATTACACGATTCTTTGAATCCGTTATAGAAATATGTACTACCAGAGATAACACATCAATAACCGCCAAAAATTTAGCTGAAGCAAGGTAGACTGTCAACAACCAATCATAACCCAGAAAATATTATCCGTTCGTAAGTTTCATGAGAAAAAATCTCGCTAGCCGGCCCGGGTTAATTCTTTTTTCTATAGATTAGTGTTCGCTGTTTGGTGACGATGCTGCATTGTTGTCTTTGGTAAAGTAATTTCATTACTTTAGAAACAATAACGAAAATGGAACAGAGGAAGGAAATAAAGAAACAAAAGGTAAGCTAATGTTCCTTTAGTTCGTCTTTATACCTGCAGACACTACACCTAACACATGGTTCTCGTCTAGTTGATTTACCGGTACTTTGTGCCTACAAGCAGCATAGGGTATTCAATTTTCCATGTTGCTAGGCATTGGACATTAGGTCTATTTATTTTTATATGGAACATTGGAATTCAAAGCCTCATTAAAATTATACAGGGATCCCTCCAGGAATTTCTTAGTGTGGGCACCCATTACTGACTAAATATTACCCGGTTTTGAGAAATCGCGCTCACAGTCAGCAGTATGAACAGGTACAGTAGGCAGTAGACTATAACGCAGTAAATTTGGGGCATGTTGGGTAAAAGAGTACATGATCTTGTTAGTGGAGAAGTACTTCACCAGCTCGGAGTATTTTTATTCGTTTCAGGTATTAACGCAATTTGATGCATATCCGCATCGCATCCGCAATTTGATGCGCTACCCATCGCATTAATTTAACATGGAAAGATGACACCAAGAATGTCCAAGAAGTTTCATTTGTCATACAAGTAGCATCTGGACTGTGTGCTTTCTATCTCTTCAGGGCAGCAAACAAAAAGTTTAACGATGGTAACTTCAGAAAATAACTTTGAAGTTTTGCACTATCCAGAATATTTTGACGTCAGGTGGACAGAATTTTCATTCAGTGTGCTCACTACTCTCCTAAAAAAATAGGTATCCAAGATGCCTTTAATTGCAAACGGAAAGCCATGGATGTAATGAAACCATTGGTCATCTGCGTAAATAGATAGAAGTAGATCGTCTTCATCTTCTGTGTCTTGTGACAGACGTTCTATATGTTTCCACGAACTGCCAGCACAAGTTTGAGAGTGATGAAATGTTTGTTTTGGACATAATAACAAATAAAAATAGAACTGTAGCATAATTGGAGAGTATGAAAGAGAAACCTCTGTTAGGCGGGTGGGAAGAAACGTTTTTAAACGAACGTGTGCAAGAGATCGTCAACGGAGAAATACAGTACTCATTACATAGTATTCAACTTCATCGTAACACACGTCGCAATAAATTCCATAACAAATATGTCATGTAGAAAAGAGATCTTACTGTAGTATGCTACGAAGTCCTGGATTCCATAATTAACTTTATTAGTCAGCGTTTGCTGTATGAAGACAGTATTGTTGCTTTGGAGCCTTTGCGTGTTTTGCAAGAGGATGTAACTGATGATGCCCTAAGAGAATGCCACAGAGTTATTTGTCCTGATACAGATCTTTTGCAGTTCGCAATACAATATCGTGCAGTATGTTGAAAGGTCTGGACGCTAAAAGCCTTCTCATGAAAATCTGTGGAAATCAGTCATTTCAAGCTCTGTCAACAAGTCTAGCCCGAGTTGTTGCTTCGAAACCATCTTCTTTCGATGTTGAAAGACTTATAAGTGACTACGACATATTGAAAACATATAACATACTCTCTTTGGCTCCCACTACTGTGAAAAGTTACCTTCACGTTAATATAAACAAGGGTCCATTGGAAGATTTTAGCCCAACCCCTGCTGTTATGAAATGGCTGGCCAGAAAGGAAAGACTTTTTGAAGTTGGTAGGAAGTCAGAGGAACAGCCCTGGTATAACGGTGTATTTGCCTCGGCAGAAAACAGACTGAGACAGCGTGATGATCACGGAAAAATGACGATGAAATTCTTATGTAAGAAAAAGTTACTTTTTTCTTCCAGTGTGACTATTTTTCTTACCGGCTTATTTCCTGTATTTTATGGTTTAATACAATACAATTAAATATGTATCCTAATGTGCCTTTTGTTTGCTCTAGATGGCAAAATTTTCTTAAATAATAATAATAATAATAATAATAATAATAATAATACTTTTGGTCGCAGGTAACATAATGTACTGGACAGAACACTGATTATATGTCAAAACAAATGCTGACTGAAGTAGTTTTTCTATACTATATAAAATTTTTACCAGTGTAGAGCTGTGATTTCGTTGAATTTTAGGCCCTGCCTAGTAACATGCTGACATGAATCCTTTGAGGCAACAGACCTATCCATTTTTATCCAAAATTGTCTGTAGATTTCAAATCTGTTGTCAAATTTGACATAGCATCAACCTAAAGTCCACTTTTCTTCAAAAAATTAGTAAAAAGCATACTTGAAAAACGAGCCTCAACTAGAAGTACAAAGATGTTCTGTTTCAAAAAGTACCAAATTCACAGAAATAATTCCTAGATATTCTGAAAGAGGAGGAAATTTCCTATAAAATGAAGTAAAAATCATGGTGGATATTTGAGCATGTTATGCACTATATTCAAAAATGTCAAAGTGAATGAAAAGAATTGTCAAAGTTTCCATTCTGGATCTTTTAGTTGACATGTCTGTTACTATGACATGCCAACTAAATTGGGCAGCAATTAAATTGGGCAGCAATTAAAAGTACCCTGGGTGAACAAAGAGTGAGGTATAACAAAGGAGAGTTTGAAAGGTAAAAGTTTCATAATTTGTGGCACATTTTGAACTACAGAATAGCGTCAGTAGCTTCATTATCTGCAATATTGCGATTTGTAATTACTAACATTTATGAATTAATTAATTAATATATAAAGTAACTAATTAATTACTTATTTTCTGATTTCACTTTTAGGATTGAAATGAAAAGTGTGGGTTCATCTGAAGGTACTGAGGCTGATCCACCTCCTTGCAGCACAGGTTATGCACATCCAGACTCAAAATGCCACCAGACTACATATGGTTCTACAAAGGAAATTCTGCTAGTTAATAATGAAACTTTTGCAGAGAGGGAAATTGAACTTATTTTGTGGAGATCTAAATTACAAGGCACCAATGAAAACATAACTATTAGTTTTCATGATAAACAGTGGTATTTGCATCACTATGAACTAGTTCACAAGAAATGTTGTGATCCTTTTGCAAGGCACAAGAAAATAGTGCGACGTGATTTGCGAACAGTAACGTTGAAACTTTCTAAACCCGTCAGAAAACATCTGAACATTATCGTTATCCTAGGTCGGAAAATGTGCTCCAACTGCCGAAAAAGAGTGGAGAAGGAAATTGCGACTGTCAAACAAGAGAAATCGTCTTCAGACACGCCAGAGTCAGCATCTCCACACAAAAGTTCAGACAGCGAATTCAAATTTGATCCTGATACAACAGAAGCTGCAGTGAAAGAAGAAGCAAAGCTTGATACAGGTTTAACACATTTAGGCCTTTCACCTTTGTTGCTCCTGCATGTTGTTCCTGCACATCATCGTGTAGCAGTTGGGCGTAAAAAATCAAAATGATGCACGAATCAGCAAAGCTGACAGAAACACAGTTTAAAGCTTGATGATACAGAACACTTGTTATCTGACACCAGTGATTCGGACTTAACCAGTGCAAATGAAGTAAAAGAAAAAGCTGCAGACCTGGATCGTCTAGTTCTTTTAATGAAGCAGAAGCTAGCAATAGCAAATAGACGTGAAAAACTTCAAATTCTCACTATTGCTTCAGAGTCATGGTTCCGCAAAAAAGTGTCCGATGTTTTTAATGTTAGTGAATATATGGTTAGGCACGCTAGGGTATTAAGTAAAAGCAAGGGCATATGCTCCATACCAGAACACAGATTATGGACAAGACTACCGGGAGAAACTGTAATTTTAGTTCAAAATTTCTATCAAGATGATGAATTTAGTCGATACTTCTTGGAAGAAAAGATTTTGTGAATGTTAAATCTCCACATGTAAAAACGACTAATACTGTTCAATCTAAGTGAGCTTTATGTTGCTTTCAGAGAAAAACATTCTGACATTAAAATTGGGTTTTCAAAATTCTGCTTATTAAGGCCTAAATGGTGTGTTGTTGCAGGTTCAACAGGTACACAGTGTCTGGGTGTGTACTACTCATCAAAATGTAGATTTATTGTTGTATGCCATTAGTTTAAAGAAGGAAGATCTTGATCATGCAATTTCATTGATGGCGTGTGATGAAAGTAATATACATTGTATGGGAGTGTGTATGAAATGTCCCAAGGACAGTAATAAATTAACAAATTTCTCCAAAACAAAATCGAAGAGTACTGGAGTGATGAGCAGGTGATCTTTGCAGAGTGGATCAATGTTGATCGTAGTCAGTAGAAAGAACACCACAAATTCCAGAATATATCAATCATTTCGTTCAGAAGCTTCAAGGATTAATACCCCATTCTTTCATTGCTAAGAGGTAGGCAACTAACTTAAAGGAACGTAAACAAAATCTCTCATGATGAAACCATTATATTGATGGACTTTGCAGAGAATTATGGTTTTATATTACAAAATTAGATACAGACTTACCATTGGAATCATGTGTCAAGTACCTTGCACCCTGTTGTACTTTATTTTGTTGACACCAACCGTTTAACTGAGAAATCTCTGTGTCTTTTTATCTGATGTCTTACATCGTGATGTACACTCATGTCCAAAATAATTGTCGCATGTCTATAAATATGTTGTTGTAGGAATATAATTTGACAACGAACTCGCTCGGTATTTCTTATAATGTTAGTATGTGTATTATCAGCAAAGACATGTATGTGGCAAATTTCATGTCAAAAGAGCAGTAAATAAGAACAATAAAACGAAAATAAAACTTTCTTGTCCATTTAGCAACATTTTGTTTTATTCATTCTAATTTTCGTATTTATAATTCTTTTCGTATGAAATTTACCACAAACATACATTTCCCGATTATACACATAGTATCAGTATTAAAAGTACCCTGCAAAATCATTATCACATTATATTGTTACAAGAAGACAGTTATAGATCTGCGACAATAATTTTGGACATGAGTGTACATTATGCCTTTTGTATATAAGGTCCAATCTGAAACCATGTCATGCTTAAAGAGTAAATATCCACAAATTAAAAAAATCGAATATGTAACAGATGGGTGTGCTGCAGAGTATAACTTGTAAGAACTTGTTAAATCTGTGCCATCATCTCCAAGATTTTGGCATATCTGCTTGTTGGTCTTTCTTCCCAACAAGCCATGGCAAGTCACCTTGCGATGGGATTGGTGGCAGTGTGAAACGCTGTGTTACAAAGGCAATTCTGGAGAGGCAATTTCAAAACCAGATAACAAATCCAAAACAAATATATGACTTGATGACATAGAGCTGACATATATGACTTTTGCAAGCGTCAGTTACCGAAAATTATATTTTTTATATCTACCTGAAACTGGGATTTACAATGTAAGAAGTGTGTTAGCAAATCGTTTCCAGATTGCTCAGACTGTAGCACGAACAAGAGATTTTCCTAAGTTTGTACCACTGTCAAATACAGTTATAACAGCAAGACGATTGAGTGCAAATGAAACACCAGATTTAGAGTTCAACTTTGCACCAGAATATGATCAGTAGGAAAAGTTGGCTTTGCCAGGACATCAAATTTAATTGCTTTGTAGCATGCATTTATGATAATAAGTAGTATATCGCACTAGTAGTAGAAGTAGATGCTGACAATGCGGATATAAATATAAAATCCATGCATTCAGCTGGGCCTGCAGCATTCTTTTATTGGCCTAGCATAGCTGACACATGTTGGGTTACGGTACTGCACATTTTATCTGTTATTGAGACTCTTTCTACTCGTACTGGTAGGCAATACTAACTGAGTAATAAATGTAAATTATTAATTAAACAGCAACGGAAAACTGTTGCGAAAAATTTAATATATAGGCCTATGTAAGTTTGTTTGAGTGGTGGAAAATATTACAATTACCTGTACATTGTGGAAAACTGCATTTTTATTTCTTGTTTAGCACTATGCCAAATACCCAAAATGATTTTCACTTCATTTTATAGGAAATTTCATCCTCTTTCAGAATATCTAGGAATCATTTCTGTAAACTTGGTACTTTTTGAAATAGAACCATTTTTATACTTGCTAGTTAAGGCTCGTTTTTCAAGCTTCCTTTTTACTAGTTTCTTATACAAAAGTGCACTTTAGGTTGATGCTATGTCAAATCTGACCACAGATTTGAAATCTACAGACAATTTTGCGTAAGAATGGATAGGTCTGTTGCCTCAAAGGATTCATATCAGCATGTTATTAGGCAATTTTAAAGCTCGATGCGCTATTTCCGGCTGTCGCAAGTAGATTTTTTTCCTACCATGGACCATAACACGGAAACATGTTGAGTGAGAGCTCTGCAATTTTGCACAAGTTAGTTTTGGTGATTGTAGACCAAGCGTACCAAGTACCATCAAATTTCGAGTCTGTGGGTAACATGGCCTGGATGAACTGACGTGGAATGACCCTATAGGAAGTGTATAATTTTGATTTTAATAAGAACCGAAACAATATAATAAGGAAATAACTTATTGATAGTATCCTTTAATCGACGTATTTATTCAGTATTGGAATACGTGTAGGCCTACTATTGGAAACAACGATTGCTTTCAGTTTATGGTCTTGTATGTTACACCTTCCCTGCCCGTTCGTGGACAGCAAACAACTCACTTCGGATTTGTGTGTCAGGAACAGGAAGAACATACGCGACCTTGACAGTCTTTCCAGTCTTACCCCTCGTTACATCGACATAACGTTACATTGAATGAATAGCTTTCATGAGAAAAAGGAAGAAAGGAAAAAGCTGATGTCAAATTATCGTTTGTGTGTGTGTGTGCTTGTGTTTTTCTTTTTATAGTATTGACTTTCTCTTTTTTTTCATATCAAGTGCAAGAAATGCAATCATAAGTCTATGTAAGGTATAAATAATGCTTTCGTTGGACGTAACTAAATTATACAGATCTATGTAGGCGGAACACGAATATTTCCAAAAGATATCATGAATATGAACGATAATCATACCATATTTCTACATTATATACTAGCGTGAAAAACTGATATTGAAGTAATATAACATACAGGCATAAACTTTTTTTCCTGTATGGCAGCACATTAAACGTATCTCATTAAATTTTTGAGATTACAAATTATCACCTTAGGTGTCGTTGTATTCCTATTCGTTTTCACGTTCGAGCGACGAAAGAAGAAATTGTAGTGATAAAAATCGAATTCGAGATTTCAATGAATTCAAGTTTCACACCCCCACATATCGAAAAAGTGATTTTGATGTCTGTCCATCTGTTCGTCTGTCGGTTCGTCACGCTTTTACATGCATCCAAATAGAGGCCATACTGTTCGACGTATCTAGACCGAATTCTAGACATGAAGTTTTTATAACACTTTATCGTTTCGAATTCTATATCCTCCGACACCTAAAAATAAGGGTAATTTACTAAAGGATGAAAATTTAAAATAATTAAATTGTCTCAAAAACAGCTGTAAAGATTTTGCTTATTTTATTACAAATATATATTTTATTAATAACCCTTCACCGTAGTATGAATCATTGCTCTGAAAAAGTACATAAAGTGTAATTTACTGTATGGGATGCGTTTTTTTCGAACAATTCTCTCAATCACATTTCATAAATAAATGTATCATTAATAACCTAACAATATGACACAACTCGTTCGTCGTGTAAACATTCAGAAGGAGTAGTTTACTCTTCTCCGACGATTTTCCCATTAACACCTGACACAATTTTGTTCATATTTCATAAATAAATGTTACATAAATAACCTAACGATATGGTATAATCCCATCATCCTAAAAAGCTAGAAGTGGCATATTACTTCTCAGAGTAAGTTTTACCCTACGATTTTGTTGAGAATGACTCAGGCAATTTTGTTCGTATTTCATATTTTCAGAACTTGTTTGTCCTGAAAAGATACACAAGGGATATTTTATTCTTAGGGATGACTTTTTTGACGATTTTCTCAGAAAGTACTCAGACGCTTTTGCTCATAGTTCACATACAGTTATTTCCTTAATAATTTTAATATATGGCGTAAGCTATTTCTAACAGAAATATGACCAATGGGTACTTTACTTTTGGACGCAAGTTGCTTCGAACAAAGTTTTCCAAAACACATTATTTTATTCGCATTTCCCTAATAAATGTTTCAATAATAGCTGCAGCCTAACACGAGTCAGTTTAAGAAATTCGAGCGAGAAAATTCAGTGCGTTTCATCTGTACCCATTCTTAAATATATTTTTAAATGTTACACCTAATCACAATTTTCCTAACAAAATCGAAACTTCTTTTTAAATGTGTCTTGTTGTGGCCAAATGGTTCAAGGGCATTGGTTCTGGATTTGATTCCCGGTGAGACCTAATGTATTTTTATCCAACGTTAAGGTATAGGTGCAAAGAAAAAAGTGTTTACACAAGCCTAACCAAGCTAATGAATAATACAAAGAAATAATACAATATTACGAAATTATAGAAGAAACGTTGTTAACATTAGATATTTGCGTGTGAAATGTCCAACCGACGACTGTCAACTCCAAACGTAAGAAAGTGAAACATCCAATACCAGGTTAATCAGTGGTCCCTAGGAAGTGATTGAGATACCAAAAAAACGTTGTAATCGCTGGGAGACATGTTAGGAGAATACAGTGGATGAGAGAGTTTAATATTGCAACTCATGAATAGTCTGCACCTCCGTTGAGTATTGAAGTGCGTAGGCCTATATAGGTTTGCACTGAAATGAGCATTATTACACAATACCTGTTGAACATTACGGGGGGCTTGCGGACAGGTTTGCAGTGCATTTCACGGGGTTCGATATTGTAACGATCCTAGCGAACTCCTGAGCCTTCCCCACTGTACATTATAAGTGAAATTCGTGCTTAACTAAAATTCTTTTGTTTAAATTTGACACTGTTAACCGTTATCACCTGTGCACTACGAGCAATAATCCGCCAGTAATTCTTTATTTTTGCCCTTTGTTTTAGCGCCATAAATGTCTTTGTTCATAAATTTCTTTGTCTATGATTTTGCATATACGTAGCATGGACATTAAATTTTGACTTCTACGTCATATGCATCTAATTACAAACACACCTATAGAACGAACACAACAAACTTGGAATATATAGTTTGTGTATGGAAAATCATACACGAGGCGCTGCACGGGAGAGCCGTGTGCATACATACGGCAGTCAACTTCCTAAGAAATTTATAATAATAATAATAATAGTAATAATAATAAACAGAAAACGAAACAGTTATTTACATAATTTATATATTTATGCATGTAAGTGCAGTAGACTTAAGTTATTTCTCTCTCTCTCTTTGAAGGCAACAATCCTTAAGGTGCCAAGACGTAGAAAAGGACTTCTTGCACTCACGACTATAGGGTGATGTGTGGTTGGCACATCGGGTTCCTTTGTTGTTAATTCCAGCTTTCTAGACCGGATGCAGTTATTCCCGGTAGAAAGTACAAGAAAATATACATTTCTATTACTATTAAAGTAAATAATTACACTCATTCCCTCAATGTGATACTTGTTTGTTTAACTGTATATAGACAGCTAATCCGTGGAAGAATCGTTGATAATAATAAATAAAATAAACTCGACAAATATTCTTGTAAATAATAGATAAAATTTTGCGTCACACTGTTCATTTTGCTGGGCGCGCCAGTGTGCCGTGTTATCCGGTTGTGGCACACTGGAATATAGGGTATGGCTTTCTAATTTTTCCCAACTATTTTAACTGCTTCAATTTAAATGAATCTATAATAATAAGAGAGTGAATTTAGTGTTCTTACCCTTCGATTTAGAAATAAGGTCCGCTAGAATTGTATATATAAAAAATAATAATATTCAGGATTTTATAGAGTAGTTTGTTGTATTCGAAATGACATACTTCCTGCAACTGTTTGGGTTGGAATTATTTGAAATCAAATCTTTAAGTTTTGCGACCCACGGTTATACCGGCTAGGCTAAAGGAGACGGTGATGAGAAATGAATGAAATGGTGGAATGAAAAAGTGGGAGAAAACGGGAAAACCCGAGAAAACCCATGCAAATGGTGTTTGTCCACCACAAAATTTACTTGATGCGAGTTGGGATCGAACCAAGAATCCCATGCACCAAAGGTGAACACTTTATCACTGAGCCACCGCGGCCCCTCTGAAATTATTTATAGGAGAGAGTTGACTACTTTATGAAAACTTGATATCGAACACATTTGTTTAAAAATACCAGTTTTTTGTGAAATATTGCCTAATATTAAGAAAACTTGAGTCAATAAAATAATAATAATAATAATAATAATCTTAAAAACTCTCTGGAACTAGTGCATTGGCACAATTCCACGAATTAAAAAGAATTTGTTTACTTCTCATGTAAGTGTAGAAGGAGTTAACCCCTGTTGCTTTCAATATACGAAGAAAGTGTCCAATTGTGAAATGATATGCTACATAAAATGCGCTATGCAACATAATGTAGTATAGAGTCATCATTTCTAGGTTGTCTAAAGAACACTTTTGTTTTAGCAAGAAAGGAAGAAAATAGAAAATGCTCAGTTTTAACCAATGAGAAAGTTTGCAGATTTAAGGGAAAATGCACAGAGTTGTTGGATGTTAACTGTAGTTCGGATTAATGAAGTAAGACACCGTAAATAGTTTATTGTTTGAAATATATTGGGAGTGACCAAGCCATTACCTATGGAAATATCGAAAGAGATACGTTAATGGTGTTAGTTGCAAATTGTTGTAGAAATGAAAAATTTAAGGAAATCTCTAAAACTCTGAAATCACAGATCCAAATTGACTGACTGTTAAGTAAAACTGCTAAATCTGATTAAAACAAAAAAAGAAAAAAAAAAGTATTAATGACCTGTGTTACAATTTCAGACATATCATTCTCATATCAAAAATACGATAGAAGTAAATTATGAATAAAGGTGAATTTACAGTTCTGAAATACTAACAAATAATTTTGCTAGATGTAAATTTGGGGAAAACTTTTTTATAAGGCTTTAGATTTATTTATTGGTTTGTTTGTTTATTAGTTTCCCCATGCCGTAAACGTCGCCAACACCTAGTGGTCTACTTTCCGGTAAATGGCGATCGTCGATATAGCGACGTGTCGATGGATTGTCGCTAGTGTGCCACTAGTGGCAGGGATTCGTAGAGTCGAAGCAGATATCTAAAATCGGGGGTATTGAAGTTACCACCTCGTAACAGCTAGGACTTCATTTTGATCCGCGCTCCTTTGATTTGTCACGGAGAATCGCAAAGGGACCAACACGAACCACCGCCAGTCATGTGCATGCGGATATTATTATATAATATTTTTCCCTGACGAACTTTTATTATAAGGACAATACTTGAGCTCCGGGGGTCAAGAGTAACTCCTGCCTTTACATCATGAAGTGAAAAATCTTGAGATGGGTGCGTATAAGTGTATGAATTTAGATGGCAACTGTCGCCGATAACTAGCAAGTGAATATGGGAGAACTATGAAAAAAGTAAATAGATGCTTGCCATTTTGTTATAAATTTACATGGCGAGTGCATTTGATCTGATTCCAAACAGTTATAGCCAAATATACACGGTTAAAGGAGCACTCTGATTGGAAATATTAAAAAACGTCAATGGTTTATCACTCTACAAGCTGTGTCTTCATAATCGCCTCCGTGGCGAATTCGGAAGTACACGCAATTAGTAACCCTAAGGTTGGTGGTTCGCGCCCAGCTCAAGGCACTTTTTTCTACTTTTTTAAAAGTGTTTTTAGACCCTTAATGCAAACAAATTACGCATATATGCGATTTAACGTATTTTAGGGGAATAATTTTGTGGTTCGTTGGCGTTCCGTCGCTTCTCTGCCGCTGGTGGTGTAATTTTCAAAACGGAAATGGGACCATCGCCGATCATCGCTGCGGGACCGCCAGTTTTTGGGGACATGTCGCAAGTGGTCTATCGGTGATCCACCGACGCTTACGGCATGGGGTTGTCCCCTCACAAGTGAGGCAGATTGTAATCGACCAAGAGTGCTTTGGAAAAATGGGGTACATCTTCCGACTTCGACATCTGAATAATCCGTTTAGGATCAAGTCGAATCAAGACTGCCCCCACGGGAAGGTAGAACAAGTGACGCAATCGTTCGAAGCACTATGCTTGAGAGCCTCCGTCTCATTCAAGACTTAGACCCTTCAGGAAAAGTAACAAGTTTATTACTTGTAGTTTATTCTTGGAGTCAAAGTATTTTGCAATAAACCTTCATTTTGAAAGATATTTTTACGATCGTGTACTATTCGAAAATTGTACTCATAATATAGTTTCCCATAATGGATTTGAATAAGTCAAAGTTCGAACAAAGAAAGATCTCCGATACACATGTCTCTTCATGTTTGATATGGAAGTCTCATCTATATTATTGACCCTTAATTTATTTTAGTCCTAGGCAACGCGAATCGACTGGATGGCTCTAAGTGAAAACATTAATTTAGCAGTGTTAAGTAATCAGGAAATTGCTGCTCTTATTGCACGAAACACAACAGATCTTGAGGAAAAAAAAATCCTTACCAGAGGAGGAAGTTTGCGTTTACGTTTGCTTAACTAGGAAGAAGGCAAGGGCGCCGATCCTTCCCCCTCCCTCCCAAAGCTCATGTGGACCTCCTTTGTATTTATGAATATACACTAATTGGCATAATTTGAGTGCAATTTGTCTTAAAATCCTCATATATATATATCTTCTGCATTTGATGCCCCCACCTGGGGCCGCGGTGGCTCAGTGGTAGAGCGTTCACCTCTGGTGCTTGGGGTCCCGGGTTCGATCCCAGCCCCCGCCTTGTGAACTTTGTGGTGGGCAAACACCGTGTGCGTGGGTTTTCTCGGGGTTTTCCCGTTTCCTCCCACTTTCTTCATTCCACCATTTCATTCATTACTCATCATCACCGTCTCCTTTAGCCTAACCGGCATAACCGTGGGACGTAAAACTCAAAGATTTCATTTTTTGATGCCCCCACCCCCAATTTACAGAGAAATCAGCGCACTTGGAAGAAGGTCTAGTGAAATGAATAAAAATGTGATAACGTAATACTTGAACAACTCTATCTAATGAAGGAAAGTAAATTAGTATTCAACACTTCTTTCAATTTTAAGCATTTCAAAGATTCTCCTAATTTAGTAGCGTCCCGGATTTGCATTTTTGAAATATGGGAACTCTATCTATACCTTAACGTGGGAATTGGTTTCGGACCAAGCACTTAAGTCGCTTTGCCACAAGAGGCACATAGGAGTTTTCTTTCGATTTCCTTAGGAATATTGCGAATGGTATGACTTTTAGAACTATATTTAAAAAAGAATACACATTGACACAATAAGATGATTATCTGATACCTAGGAAATATATTGAATTGTTTTTAATTTGTTCTCACACTACCAAAACAGTACTTATGCTTTTTTTTTTATATTCCAGCCTTTTAATATAAGCATTTCACACTATTATCTGTTCTAGGTCGATACAATTCTAGTTCATGTATATGCTAGCTTGGGAAATACAGTAGGGTTACGCTTATCCGACATAAACAGGCAAGCAGAACGCCGGATAATATGAATGTGTTAAGAAAAGACCTATTAAAAGTAAAACTTACGGTGTAATTTTACATATTATGCATCTAATAACCATGTTTTATAACAAATAAATGCACTGCACTGAATTAGGGACGTATCCAGCGTGAGGGCCTGAGGGCTGTCCCCCTCCGAAACTCAAGCACTTTTTAATAAACTTGCTTTTACCCTTTTGAGGTTCTTTTGTATCAGTTTATTTGAGAGTCAGTGTCCAAACTTTGAGCAATGTGCTGTTGTCTTGTTATAATTCAAAGAATACCATAATGCGATTATACCAGGTGGAATTAAAGAACAGTTTTAAATAGGATTAACATTTCGTTTCCGTTCTGTTTTTAACTTTAATATATTAGAACGATGCACTCTATGTCTTCTTGCTATTTTTGTTATGTGATATACGTAGCAGACAGTTTTCTTTAGTTATATTTCTCCCGAAAATATGTTTCATATTGTTTGTGCTATAATGCAGTTTCCAAAGTAAACGGTTTATAAATGAAAAGTAGGAAAAAGTTTAAGAGAAATACAGAACTGTTGCATTATTATTATTATTATTATTATTATTATTGATATTTTTAAAATAGAATTACGTGCTTACGAGGATTCGTGTTGGTCCTCCTCCGAATAGAAAACCTGGATACGTGTCTACACTGAATGATAGACATATGAGTCAAGGTGTAGACAGGCGCGCTAGGCGGTAGACTCCAGAGCATGAAAAATAGATTAAGACCACAACTTGCAGTTCTTCTTGCTGATTGGTGCTATCTACAATGATATGTCGTATTATACGGTATGTGGAACAAAGGAAGGTCAGATAAGCGAACAGTGTATTGGTGTTTCACGCACCTAAACCTGTAAAATGTTTGTATAAACAATTATCTTTCACTCCCTAGCTAAATTTGTGGGTATGATCACACACCTTGCCTTATAAAGTATAGTTTTATAAATAAAAAAAATTTAGCTAAAAGCTAAAGAGAAGCCAACTTCAATAATTTACTTTAGTTTTTTTCTTTTTTTTAATAATGGCAAACTAGTCCATTTCATCACGATAAATCACATTTGGTACTAAGATGTATTTTTCTGTCCGTATATAACCTTCACATTTTGTTGGGGACAGAATTGTTCTGTTCCCAAGGAAACAGAATGAGAGAAGCTATACAACAGCATGAACTGAAAACGATAGCTATTACCAATAGTACTCTAATACTGGATAAATACGTCATTACAGCAAAGTATCAATAAGTTATGTCCTTATTATATTGCTTCGGTTCTTATTAACATGAAAAATATAATGTTTTGTAAAAAAAAAAAAAAAAAAAAAAAAAAAGGGATGGGATGGGATGGGATTCGACCTAGTGTCGAAATAGTGTAAGAACTACTAATTCACCACGCTACCCACCTAACCACGGAAACTACTTTTTGCTTGTTCTCTTTTTCTTAACAAATAAATGCTAATATCCATAGCGCATGTCACTTTCATCCACAAGACAGGAGATTTCTTCTTTGTTTCTATATTTCCATACGACATCTTGGTTACAGAAGCTAATTTATATTTCGCAGACAATCTACACACTAGGTTTTAACCAATAAATGCAACATTTTACTCCACTATCCTATTCCTTGATCCAACTGCTCGACTCCCCTACTGAATTCTCTCCTCAATCGTGCTCTGCTACTGAAAAAATCCCTAGAAGTCATGATTGCCAGTATACACAAAACTGAGCATAATTTTGTTTTTTGCTTATATTTATATGTTTTGGAGATATCTCCTTAGATGGATTGCTTTCTATTATCTCTACGTACCAATAACTGAATTTTACCCATAAACGTAAGGAAAATGGAATAAATGCGAAAAATCGTGAGTTACATTATACGCGTAATTTTTATTGCGCATGGGAGTACTAACAGCTGCGCACGTCTCTTTGTGTTCATTACAACTCCGTGAACACGAACGACTAGGTGATTGTTTTTTTCTAGTAAATAGTTTGAATCCCTATGCATATGACTTTCCATACTTCTCATGCACATAATTACCCATTGTTATTTAGTGACGTTTCGTTGGTTCATCGAAACATAAGTATCGAGTTAAGTATATTATGTTATTTTAAGCATGAAGAAGTTTAAAAATAAAACGCTGATACAGTCAGTCCATCGCGTTCCATCAAAAAGGATAAAAGGATACCATGTTTTGCACCTTTACGATTTTGGTAGAGTTACAAGTAACTTCAAGTGGAATTTATTTTGAACACTTCATCAAGAACGTTATCGTCCACTGTAAGAGTATCATTTTGGTGAAATTACAAGTGATTTCAAGTTGAGTACACTCTTAAGAACTGTCTTAACTTGAATCTCAAATTTTTGTGATTCACTCATACAGTTTCAGTGTTCTCGGACACTTTTTTTCGGTGACTTCTAAAAATTACTAAACTGGACGCATTGTTAAGGTTTTTCTCTTCCTATGTAACTCAGAAGAAAGTAGATAACCTCATTCCTCAAAAACTATAGTAAAAATGTTTGCTTTTTGGAAAAGCGTGTGTTGTACAGGTATTATTGGTTTGTACAAGTTTATCATGGTTTTATAACATTATCTTTACCTTTCCTGGGAGTAAAATAGTAACGAAATTGCACATATCTGTTGATCATTTTACATCACTTAATTGAAATAGGTTTCTTAGAAAAAGTATGATCCACAGATTAAGTGCTACTGTTAAATTTAAAAACTGTCCTTCTTGTGCGCTGAAATTGGAATGAATTTGTATATAACTGTAAACTCACTTTTGTGTTGGAGAAAATGGTTAGAAGTTTGGTTAGGAAAGAAACTGTACCATAAAAACGTGCTTAAAGATACGGTAAAAAAAAAAAGTAGAGAGAAGTGAAAGACTGCAGTCGATGTAAGGTATTAAAACATAAAGTCGTTACGTGAAGACGAAGAGGTTAGCTGAAGACTGTGATGCATGAAAGCATAATAGCAGAATACCTATAATGATGAATCTGTGACGAGCAGCTGCTGATACCCCTGTGGTCTGGTATTTCTTTAATATATATTTCACCAATTCAGCTGTTTGCCATAACGTCCGAGTACTTAGAAATGAAGGAGAATCAGTATGCGAATTGAATTTTCCCTAGGGATATGAATTCATCCATATACGCCCAGTCATCACATATTATATTTATCCCATCACAAATCACTCCTTCGCGTGGTGTACACGTGCAACTACTACTTTATAACGCATGGTTTTACTGAGTGACCAGCAAACATATACCTATTTCTTCTTCGATGTATGTATAGTGACACGTGTACACCACGTGAAAAAGTTATTTGTGTTCCGTGAAATTTTCTCAATATTGAAACCGATAGTGCTAGTAGATTTCTATCACTTCCGGCTATAGTAGGGAGATTAGGATGAGGACGGAATATATATTCTTGGGATGCTTATCTGATTGCAGAAAACAAGTAACCTCTCGCTATTTATAGCTGCTTTTACTCCATAGCAAAGAATGTTAAAACCGGAAGTGGACAATTTTCTGCCACAGAAAACTGTTTTTGCTACAGGTTTTAATTCTAGGGCGAACAACGTTAAACCCGGAAGTGGTTTATATCTGAAACTTTCGGTTTCAATAGGGTTAAGACAGAAGATATTTTTTATTCTTAGGACCCTAAATCGATTTTTAAGTGAAACGCGTATCGCTCTCTCGTATCATTTTTGGTTTGATGTAGATCAATATTGAAAGAGTTGTAGTGGACTTTTACTGTTCAGGTTTTAGTGCAGAGTAAAGGATATAATGAAACGTTCTCTTGGGATGCTTAATCAATAGCAGAAAACCGCTTCTTCATATGAATATGTTATCGTTTTTGATCTTAGTGATCAACTTAAAAACCGGTAATTGTTTACTTTTATTACCGGCTTGCTTATTGTCTAGGTAATCGAACTCGTCTCCTAACTTTCGACTCACTACTTATGAACAAATTTGGTGGTGTCCTATCAAATAATCCTTAAGATGTTTTCATCTTACGGACGGACAGGTACATGAACAGAAGAAATATGTAACGGAGTTTTGGTAAACCAATCTCCTTAACAAGATTTGTTCCTAATTGTAATACTTTTAACTTAAAAAAAAAAAAAAAAAAAAAGTTTCCTGTTTCAACCCTCTTGAAGATTCAAAAACATTGTAGAGGGGGAGGGGACTTAACCGTGCCAGGGATGAAAAGTTTCTTCTTCAGGGGGCACATTTTTTTCAGGATGAAATAGTTTGCATTCCCCCGTCATTACTCACAATGGCAACAGCATCTGGATAACTTTTAAAAAGAGAAAGAAAAATTGCTCAGATTATTCATTTCCTTGGTGTTTGCACACTCATGGAATACAAACGGTAATCAGTTAGCGACTTTCTAAAGTGTGACTTCACCTGAAGAAAGAAAGAAGGAAATTAATCCTAAAATCAGAAACTGTAAACTAAGAGGAGCAGGAAAGTTAGTTTTTGTTAAAAAGAAAATAAATTCAGCTCACTCACAATTGCCAAATTCATAATTTTAAGGGACTTAAAAAAATTGAGGTGCGCAAATATATTTTGGGGAAGTGTATAAATTAAAAGTATTATTCTCAAAAAAGTAGGTCTCCTTTGCCTGCCTAATGTTCTTTTGTTTATTTATTTATTTGTGTGTGTTAAATTTTCATTTAGTTCTTGTAAGATATTTTGTTTGGAAGCAGCTTCAATCGTCACAATATTCTTGAGAAGCGATGAGTCATGTTCATCGAGATCTCACTTTCAAAATTCCATTTATTTGTGTTAAAATCAGAAGAATTGTTAGAAATGTATGTATGATGTGCACACGCTTCGATGAGAGAATGGAGTCAGTTGGATATCATGTTGTGGTGCTTGCGATTTGTTTTTGGCATCCATTGTGATATCTTGCTGTGGTCCATTGATGTCGCCAGACTTTTCCAAGCTGATTTGGAATTGGTTAAACAATTCGTCTGTTTTTTTCTTTCAGTTTATTCGTTAATATGTAACTGGATAATACCATTAATATTTATTTAGGTATTTCAACTTACATTGTTGCACTGTGTTTATACTACGTAGAATCGTCAAAAGTCTACTCATGTATTGAAAAAAAATATGTAACAATGTTTATCCTCATGTAAATTTCAAACAGATATGTTTGTAAATCTCCTCAGATATACAGTGATTAGCGAAAAAATAAATAAAATAAAAAAAAGTTAAAGTAGTAAGCATTTGACATTAAAGAGTTTCAAGTTATTATCAAAATTATTTTTGCATTTCGCTACTGAAGTGACTTTTGTGAAGAAGATAAAATTTATTTGTCTAATATTTCTTAGCCTGGGTGCGCATTAGTGAAAAGCGTAGCTATATTATGGTAACCCTAAAATACAAAATACCGTAACTATCTTTATATGCATTCAGCTGAGATTATGAAGTTAAATAATATTTAAATAAATTGTAAATTGAAGAAAACAATTTGTATTGTTAAATGAATAATGTATAATTTCAGGAGTTAGAGCCTTTATTTATAAATTTTTGCTTGAGTTATATGCTCTTTATGTTTTTAATTCTCAACGGTATTCTAAACACACGTCACTACCCCTGTTTAGAAGAAAGAAAGGAAGGGAAAAACATGGCATGGGATACAAGCTCTATGTGTTCTTTCGATAGTAACTTCCAAACGGGTTTGAATGCAGTTTCCAGTACTATACAGTGAAATGAGTAATCAAAATAAATAAAAAATAACAGGTTATTGACAAAGAAACATTTAACTCGTACCCATTTTTGGCTGATAACTGAATATTAAAACTACAGAGATTGTTCAGTCTGCATTTGGCCAATTTCGACTTACCTAAAATTTAGAAGAATCCATGGCGCCAGGTCTGTAAGTGCTCAATGTGTTTCCCTTTTTTCTTAAAAATAGCCCGACAGCGTAATTTCTACTGTACTAGGATTCTCTGAAGAACTTGGAGGGTAATCTTGTCCCATTCCCTTTGCACAGCTTTCCAAAGTCCTTCCACAGTTGTCCCACGCCGTTTTCTCAAAGCCCGCTTTAGCAATCCAAATCCACAATAGTCCATAGGACTTGTATCTGGAGATTTAACAGGTACCTCATTGAAACGTATCACCTGTATACCACTTGCCTCCATCTCTCTGTAGAATGCGAGGGACGATTGTGAGGTATGTGATGAGGCCTTGTCCATGTGAATGCGCACCAGATTGACGTCATTTCTGTACATTGTTGGAATCTCATGCTCGTAATCGGCTGCTTGGTCTGCTCCTGAAAATACTGCGAATTTATTTTGCAGTTCTTCGCCACCTTACGAATCTTCAGTTTACCTCGGTAACAGTAGCGAGTAACTACCATGAACCCTTTTGGGAAGGATTCTTTACAGACACGGACCCACCTTCTGAAGTTCTTGGCGCCTTTCTCTCGGTACATGATGGCTCTCGGTTTGCCGCAGTCGAAAAGGTAAATCCATGCTGCATCGAGCGTTACGACGTACATCCACCTTTGTTTTGCCAGATGCCGTTCGTACAGCTTCCGGGTGTTACACTTTCGTTCCTTTTGGTGGGCATCCGTGAGAAGATGGCCGCGGGCTTTCATGACTTTTTCCAACTTGAGTTGATGGTGTAACGTCCGGCTCACAGTCCCCAAAGACACGTCAAGACGATTAGCCATACACCTTTGTGTTGGCGGATTGTCTTGCATTGCCATTTTGCGAAGTTTCCTCTGCATGGTGTATAACGTTTACTCCATAGGATGGTAATCCAAATAGAGCAAACATTATATTAGATAGTCGTAAATTCTCTCTTTAATCACCAGCTATCTAAAGGGACGTAAACAGAAAGTTCTTCTTTCAGGGGCGACTTCTAACCCCCAACCTGTGATCTCGGGGGTGCCTCAGGGAAGCGTACTAGGGCCCCTGCTATTTTTCCTGTATATGGACGATCTCTACTCTCACCTATCAGTTAATCCTAGTGGCCTTTTGCTTTTTGCTGACGATTGCAAATTATATAGAGAAATATCATGTTTCCATGATACAATTGCCCTACAGGAAGACATAAATTATCTTGTAGACTGGTGTGAAATGTGGCATTTAAAACTTAACAGTAAGAAATGTGACGGTATTACAATTACTCTGAAAAAGTCTCCTGTTCCCTCCAAATACCATATTAACGATTCCCCTATAACACATTCTGCCAGTCATAATGATCTTGGTGTCATCTTTGATTCCAAACTCTCGTTCTCTGACCACATCTCCTCAATATTTAAGAAGTCAATGCGTATGCTGGGGCTTCTTTACCGATTCACTGAACTACGTACTGTGGCATCATTAACAACATTCTATAAAACTCTTATAGCACCCAAGATCGAATACTGTTCTCCCATATGGGCCATGGCCGCACCGACACATCTCTCTAGACTTGAGTCTGTTCTCAATTTCTTTATTGCAATAGTACGTTTTCGTGTTCCCGCAGTTCGAATATTACCTAAGGAGGAAATTTTGCGATATCTTAATATCCAGACGCCGGAAGTACGCAGAAATAACTCTGATTTGAAGTTTCTTCATAAGATTGTAAATGGGAACCTAAGATCAGAAACCCTAATTCAACAACTATCCTTACATGTCCCTTCCCGCAAAACCCGGAATACCCACCTATTCCATCTTGCACGCCCTAGGTTGACAATTATACAGAGGTCTCTTTTTCACCGAGTACCCAACTATTATAATAATCTAACCAGTTAGGTGGACATTTTTGCGAGCTACCCGGTGTTTGAAAGAGCAATAAAACGCGTGCTGGCTAAATAAAATTACTTGTGCACTCTTTGTTAATACTATTGATGTTACTGTTGTTGTTTATTTTTAAATTGTTTTTCTTTTTCTTTTTTTTCCCGCTTGTTGATATTTCCCTGTGTAAAATGGCACAATTATGCTGTATCTGGGAATTTGTTCAATAAATAAATAAATAAATAAAATAAATATGACGTTTGCTCGAGCATTGACGATGAAACAAGTTATTATAAGAAATAGCTCCTTTCAACGCCAACTACACATAAGCAAAAATTCTAAATACAACCTTTAAAAACACCAAAGATTCAGCATCATATTTTCGAAAAATAATAAATTCTACAAACAATAAATAAAAAGTATTTTCTGTACCATGCACCTAAATGGGCGGCCACGAGGCTTGAGGAGATGACATGCAGAATCGCAGCAAACACTCATAAATGGACTTAAGAGTTTTAATAATGATTTATACTTACATAGCTTTAAACTGGGAAAAGAATAATACACTTGAATTAGTTATTGATGCTTTGTATCAAATGATATGTGAATCGATGCGATTACATATTACATTACTAAAATAAAAATATAGTGCAGCAATATTTCTGAAGTTGTCTTCATACTCCTTCCTTCGCGCCGAATAATGTTGCTTACCGCCAAATCTCCCTAGCTCTCGCTGTTCGCGTGAGTTTCTCGTGTTGGGTGACGTAAGAGCGGACAGAGCGATGATTGGCTGGAGAAGCGCTAGTCAAGGTCAAACCAGCTGCCTGCATCCTATGAGTGAGAGAACGCACACATAGAAACGTCGTCTGCTAGTAAGTGACAGTCCTTTTAAATAAAAAGAGAATTAAACTGCTTGAGCCGCACACAGCCAAAATGATGCACAAACGAGTTTATGACAGGTGGAGGTGGCCTTGGTGCATTCCCGCTTCCTAGGCAACTTCCTTGGTGATCCAAATGGTGGAGCTTCGTTGTCCTTGTAGTTTTTAATAACATTTTTTATTCCACTTAAACTGATGTTGCAACCATTCTTCTTGCACTGTTTTCTAATGACAGAAACACTAAAGTGGACGTCATAAAGAGCCAAAACATAGCCTTCCTAAAACCGGCTTAGTTTGGGCGGCATTTTGGTCACAAAAGCGGAAACCCACACACTTGGAAACAAATTTAACACAACACTCACAACAATTGTCCTGTTTTGTGCGTTATTGTCGTCCGCGCGGAAAAACAAGTCACTGCACAGTCTCAGGAAGCCACTGCAAACCCTGCAGGACGTCACAAGCCAGGTCACGTGAGTCCATTCTGCCCGGGAGGGGGAAGGAATGAAATCGGCCAAACGTAGGCTGAAGAACCTCCGTAAACTAAGTAACTCTAATGGCTTAGGGAACCCGGAGTTCAATGCCGCGTCCACAAAAGTTCTCCACTGACCTCTATCCTTAGCCAACTGGATCTGCTTTTCTACTTTGTATTCCTATTTCTGCGAAATCCATCTTAATATTGTCTTCCCACCTTCGCCTACGTCTTCCTAATGGTCGTTTTCCGATTGGTCTTTAAGTTAAAACTTTGAAAGCGTTCCTACTTTCTTCCATCCTGGCTACATGACCTGCCTACCTGAGCTTCCTAGACTTGATGACCCTAATAATGTTTGGTAAACCGTATAAATTATGTAGTTCCTCGTTATGAGGTTTCTGCCATTCCCCATTCCCGTTCCCCTTGGGTCCGAATATTCGTCTCAGGATCTTGTTCTCAAATTTTCAGTCTATATTCTTCCCTCAGAGTAAGCGACCGTGTTTCGCAACCATACAGAACAACAGGCACGTTTATCGTTTTATACATTTTAAGCTTGAAATTCCTCGACAGAATTCGCGACAAGAGATTTTGAACTGAATAGTAACATGAATTCCCTGCTTTTAGTCGACATTTAATTTCTTTCGAATATGGTTTTGGTCTGTTAATATTGATCCTAGATATTTGAAAGTATCCACTTTATGAACAGTATTATTTGATATTTTAACGCATTCATAATTTGCCGTATTACGATCCTGACGAACTTCCACGTATTTAGTTTTCTCTGCATTTGCTTCTAAATCCATGTCCCTGTAAGCGTTTAATAAAACCTCTGCTTTCTTTCTATTGTTCTACTATCATCCTCTATTAAATTTACATCATCAGCATACGCCATAAGCTGGTGAATACCATTAAACTCTAGGCCTTGGTTGCTATCTTTGACTTTCCTTATAGCTTATTCCAAGACAAAGTTGAATAATAATAACGACAATGCATCTCCTCGTTTCAGGCCATTCTCGACATGAAAGCTCGTGGACAAGAATTTCCACTCGGACTGTTCTTTGGGTGTCATTTAAACATAATCATTAATCTAATCATCTTCTTCATTAATTTAGTTAGCTGTTTCTGTATTCCAAATTCCGTAAGAATGTTGTACAATGTTTCTCTCCTAACCGAGTCTAAGCCTTTCTAAAATCAATAAATAATTGATGTATCGAGGTATTGTATTCCCATTTCTTTTTGAGTAGTTGTCGAATGGTAAATATTTGGTTAATAGTTGATCGATTTCGTCTAAATCCGCACTGATTATCTCCAATAAGCGTATGAGGCAATGCTGCTAATACAATCTTTGAAAGGATTTTATAGGATGTTGACAGAAGAGAAATGCCTCAATAATTCTTACAGTCAGTTTTGTCTCCTTTCTTGTGAATTGGAACAATGAGTGATTCTTTCCACTCTTGTGGCAATTCTTCCTTGGTTTCAAGTAAGGAGAATGAGTTTGTGTATCTTGTTCCACAATTTTTCGCCACCAGCTAAAATTAACTCAGCCGGAATTTCCTCTACACACGGAGATTTGTGTATCTTTAATTTCTTTATAGCAATTTCTACTCCTATTCGGTTAGGTTCTGGAATATATGGTTCTGCGGTGTGTGTTTCCCTTTCTCCACGCACATTAGTTTTTGGCTGTGTGTTAAGCAAATCATCAAAGAAATCTTTCCATTTTTAAGAACTGTCAATATTACAGTGTCATATATTGCAGCTTTAATATTTCTGTTTCTTAAGTGCATATTTGAAGTACAGATTCATGAAAAACAAGGAGAATATTGTAGTGCTTTTTTTAGATTTTTTCTTACCATCCTATGTTTTGAGTCCCAGAATATGAAATATATTTTTCAGTGAAGTCCAAATAGCCTTGCAGCACGTTTCTGAATACGCAGAATTTTCAGCCTTGATCGAATATTCTCTCTCTGAAAGTTGAGCTATAAAACTCATGGTAAAATAAAATTGCCATATTTGACTTCTGGCTTCTTTCTTAGGATAGATATTTTGTCCATATTATTCTTTAGTTGAGAAATAACACATCGAATAATAATTATTATATATATTGAAAGTCCTATTGACCTGATTTTTTATATAATTCACGTGTGTGTTTGTAGTAGTATTTTACAGTTGATTAGTTCATTCTGTAAGTGATCAGTAAGACAAAATCATATATACACACTGCATTTTAATTTAACATGCTTTGCTAACCACCGAGTTGTCTAAAATGTATTTAGCCTTTGGAGGTCAAAATTAAAATGATATTTATTGTGAGTTGGGAATAACATTATGCATCATCCTGTTCGATGACCTTTTGCCATTTTTTCAGCAACATAATCCCAGCGTTATAGACCTGTGATTTCTGGTCAAAATATTGACATGTGGCTTTTACAGGCCTCCTTTGAAGCTAACGCCATTAAGGGAGTTCTGCAGAGACAGAAAGAAATGATAATCTGGCGGTGCCAGGTCTGAGATATAATAGGATGTATTAAATCCTCCCAACAAACTTCTCTCAATGTTTGACGGGTCGTTAGAAATGTATACTGTGTGGCATTGTCAGCATGGTATACAACATCCATTCTGTTGACCAGTTTCGCACATTTCTTTTGAATTGCTAGGTGCACTGAAGCTGATTGTCCACAATACACATCCGAGTGCATCCTTCTGCCTGGCGGCAGGAGCTCATGATGCATGATAACCTTCCAATCCTATCAAACGCACAGCAAACCTTCCTCAACGTCAATATGGGCTTTGCCATGGATTGTGTGGCTTCTCCTCACTTCGACCACAATCTCTTTCCCACATTGTTGTAGGTTACTTATTTTCCATCGCTTTACAAACGGCTTAAATTTCAGTAGAGATTCGCAGATAAAAATTCGATCAGGTACATGTTTTTCAGTCAGATCACATGGATCCCAAATGTGAAGCTTCTTTTTGGAGCTAGCTTATTGCAAGTGGTTTAACACTGTTTAGTGATGAATGTTTAGGTCATTGGCAATCTCGTGGCTACCTATGCTATTCTTGCTTGTCTTCTGCCAAAATATCATCGACTTTTGCAATGATTGGTCGCCGATTGCAAGGGGCATCTTGAACATCGAAACTTCCAGAGCAAAAACGACCGGATCATCTTTTCGTTCTTGCTTTCCCTATAAACAGCATGAACTTCTTCACTAGTCTGCACATTATTTGCACCTTTATCGAAATAAAATTATAAAATATAGACCAGTTTTTCGGAAAGTTCACTAATCTTCACAGCTCAATACCTTACGTCTGTTTATAATAATTATAAGAACAGGTACTAAGCTTTTCGTTGAACTAAACTCAGAAATTCCTGACATGCAAAGCTAATAAGAAAAGTATTGAAACAGCCTTGTTTGATTTCATGTCCAACATGGCTTTTGAATAAAAAACACTAAGTATGTTGTAAGTAAGTTGTTGGCCTATTCATCGACCTATCCAAAGCTTTTGATACCATTGATCACGCTATTCTTTTCAGTAAGTTGTATGCTTATGGTATTAGATGTGTAGCTCACACCTGGTTTCTTTCTTATTTATCCAGAAGACAACAAGCGGAACAAATATCAAAATTGGTTGCAGATGGAGTTCAAACAACTTGTTCTTCTTTATCAAGTGTAATCAGAGGTATCCCTCAAGGTTCTATTTTGGGCCCTATTGTTTTCCTGCTTATATCAGGAAAATCAATATAAGAAATTGAGATGAAATCTGACATTTTTACCGACAAATTGAGATTAATTATAGATCACGAAAAATCGATTCTCTTACATTTTCATTTTAGAGAAACGACATACATCACCTAGAATAAAAATATCTCATTCCCTCCAGTATTATTGCAAGACATAGCTTTTAGATGAATAAGTGGCAATCTCTAATGGTCTGCTCACATCTCCACGTTAAACAAGAAGCTAAGTAAGGAGTGTTCAATATAAATTCGCACCAGTTACAGTGACAAGTATAACTGAAATGCAACGTAGTAAAAGGAACAAAGGTGATACACATGAGAAGTCACAGCACAGAGAATAGTATCATGGGACTAACAGCGTTCAATCAGTCCCTCACGACGCACTTTGTCGATACGACATCTGGTGTATCTTGCAAGGTTTTGTACAACAGATAGATCAATGTTCTTCAGGCAGTAACATTCACATACACATTCACATACACAGTGAATTGTTTGGTTGTATAATAAACTTCTATGTACTTACAGAATATGACTAATGGATCATTTCATGTCAAATCACCTAATTTTAAAACATGACCGTGCTTCAATATCTCAGATTGTCTTCAAAATTTTTTCATACATAAATACCAATGAAATTATCCTAAATTAAATTTTTCCGGTATTTTGGATGACAAATGGGCCGGGGAGAAATTTTCGAAAAATGTGAATTTTGCTTCCATTTCACTATTTGGCACTCAGCATCATGGATCTAAATTACCATAACTTCCTTATTTTTGAAGTTATTGGGCTCATCCAGGTGTCAAATGAAAGCTTAATTTTCGCTCTTTCAGTAGATCTTAAGTAACCTTGCGAAAGGCTGCATTGTCAAACATTAATTGGCATACAAACAAATTTTAGGGCTTTTTACAAATTATGCCATTGCTCAAAAGTTACAACTATGAAACTTTTGAAACTTTTTTTGTACATTCACCTTAACACGTACTTGGTATGATTAAAAAATAAAGAGGGTGTTTTTTGTATTTTTTAATTATTATTTTTTATATATGAAAACATACAGTTTTAAGTTTTGTTACAAATTGTGTTATTGCTCGTAAGTTACAACTATGAAACATTCGAAACTTTTTTAATAGAATTATCTTAGCATATAAATAATATGGTTAAAAAATAAAAAAGGTGCTTTTATATTTTACATGTACGGAAATATACAGTTTTAAGTTTTGTTACATACTGTGTCATTGATCATAAGTTACAACTACGACACTTTTGAAGCTTCTTTTCATAGAATCATTTTATCACGTACATGTTATGATTAAAAAATAAAAAGGGTGCTTTTGGTATTTTTGCAACTATTATTATTATCATTATTTGTGCTTTAAATGTACAGAAATATACAGTTTTACTGTTGTCAACAGATCATGCCTTTTCTCTGAAGTAGTGATGGCTAATTCCGGAATTTTTACATTCTGGAAAAATTTCGGAATTTGGAAAAATTTCGATTCCGGAAAATTTTGGTCATCCCTACTCTGAAGTGATAACTGTCACACTTCAAAATTTTTCAAATAGTCATCTTAGTAAATATTAGGTATGCTTAAAAATAGAACTGGTGTAATGTGTAGTTTTGCTATTACCATAATGTTATATTGTTTACTTTAACTATGACTTTCCACTTTTTTCCCAATTGTACCATCGCTTACAATTATAAAACTTCTGTACCTTTTTATAGGATTAGTTTGCATTTACTAGATATGATTAAATGACAAAAAGGGATACCTTTTTGTAATAATCTTGCGGTTTTGTGAATGGAAAATATAGGCCTAGCAATGTAAGGGGTTGAGTGATTATTACAAACCCTACCAACAGAAATAAGAAATAATAGACTAATGTACAGAGATGAAAACAATAAACGTACATACCAGTAATACTTCTTAAAATCAGATAGTTTTACAGACAAAATGTTGTGTTTCTCAGCTCATTCTTTTCATTGATGATGTGATGTCTTCTTTTAATTTTGCTTTCAGTTCCGTAAGTCAGGCCTGATTGGCTTGTAAGAGATGGAACAGGAACTTCCCAGATGATATTTTCAATAGGTATTCAAGAAAAGTCTTCATTTTCCGGCCAGTAGAATATAGAAGGCCCAGAGCGATTCATGAATTGCACTCTGACGTACGTGAATTGCACTCTGACGAATTGAATGACGTACAAAAGTAATAATTACAAAAATACCAAAAGCACCCTTTTTATTTTTTTAACCATATCATGTATGTGCTAAGATGATCCTGTGAAAAAGGTTTCAAGAGTTTCACAGTTGTTATTTACGAGCAATGACACAATTTGATCTTGAAGCTTTGCTGGCGTCTACTATTAATCCAATGCTCTGGCAGCAAGTGAGTGTTGCTGTGCTGAGCTTTCGTTACCATACAGCGGCAACATCTTCAGAGCTATGTGTTGGAGTGTGCTGGTCGTACAATTTATATTGTAGTCGTAGTATATAAATTGTACGACCAGCACACTCCAACACATAGCTCTGAAGATGTTGCCGCTGCATGGTAACGAAAGCTCAGCACAGCAACACTCACTCCGGCAGCAATTCCGAGAACATTGGATTAATAAAGACACAATTTGTAACAAAACTTAAAACTGTATGTTTCCGTACATGTAAAATACCAAAAATATAATAATTACAAAAATACCAAAAGCACCCTTTTTATTTTTCAATCATATCATGTATGTGCTAAGATGATTCTATTAAAAAAGTTTCAAAAGTTTCATAGTTGTAACTTACGAGCAATGACACAATTTGTAACAAAACTTAAAACTTTATATTTCCGTACATAAAAAATAATAATTACAAAAATACAAAAAACAAACACCCTCTTTATTTTTTACACATACCAAGTACGTGTTAAGGTGAATGTACAAAAAAAGTTTCAAAACTTTCATAGTTGTAACTTTTGAGCAATGACACAATTTGTAAAAAACCCTAAAATTTGTTTGTATTCCCATTAATGTTTGACAGTGAAGCCTTTTGCAAGGTTACTTAAGATCTACTGAAAGAGCAAAAATTAAGCTTTCATTAGACACCTGGATAAGCCCAATAACTTCAAAAATAAGGAAGTTGTGGTAATTTAGATCCATGATGCTGAGTGCCAAATAGTGAAATTGAAGCAAAATTCACATATTTCAAAAATTTCTCCCCGGCCCATTTCTCATCCAAAAAATCGGAAAAAATAATTTAGCATAATTTCATTGGTATTTATGTGTGAAAAAATTTTCAAGAGAATCTGAGACATTGAAACAGAGTGCTCAAGTTGATTTGACATGGAATGACCCTAATGTTACCGTGTTTTCATAAGAAGTTATTTAACCTACTTGCTGCAAAATGCCATTACTCTATTAAGGAATATTTAAAGAATTCATTAATGAAAAGTTGGCAACAAACAAATAGTCCTCAGTATATGCCAGGTGTGGTATACATGGCTTCCTAATTACCATTAAATAGTCATGTGTATATACTTAATATATCCTATTTTATACTCATAACTATATTTTAGTAAGATGGGTAAATGGAATATTATGTATACCTTTTGCTACCTGATTATATTTTGTATGTATTTTATTGACAACCGTTACGCTTACATGAGAATTTCTGGCGTTTTGTAAGCTAATGAAGCAGGCAAATAAATGAAATGAAATGTGACTGAGTCAAGCCTGTCCCTGACCGAGTTAGACTACCAAATATAGCGACCTTTATTCTCTACATGATGGGCTACTTAACGCACTAATTGGTTCAGATCCATCTAGTAGTTATCGATAAATGCGACACCACAAATATGTCGAGCCGAGTGAAAGATTTTCATTTTCCCTTACATAGTTATCCGGAGCTACGCGCTATGCGTGTGATCTTACATAGCAATCCGTAGCTACGTCGTATACTTCATGTGATATTTTTTTGGAAGGGGGGGGGGGTGAGAGTAAACATGAACAAGATCCAAACGACAATAATGGCTGCTTTTTATCTCTGTAAGAAGAGAATACGGAGAATACAGAAAAATAGATGGTTCCAGACTCATGCCTCACTTAGAAAAATTTGAAGGGAGCTTTTCATTTATTTATTAGCTCCCGACGTAAGCATACCGGAGCTTATAGTTTGACTCCAGATGTATGTATGTGGTACTTCATTTCTAGATAACTACAGACTGGATCTGAACCAAGTTCGCTGGGCAAATAATCGATGGCCGAGTAAATTAAAAATACTATATTTGGTGGCAGGTCTTGGGTTGTCTTGCCATGTAATGGTACTTTATTTGTGGATAACTACTGTCCAGATTTAAGCAAAATTTAGTGAGCAAATATCCTATTGCCAAATGAATAACAAATACTATATTTGGTGGCCCGATTCGGCTAGGAACAGGCTTGGGTCGGCACCACTCACCTTGCACGTGGTACTTTATTTCTCGGTAGCTACTGACCGGACCTCAACGAAATTCGGTGGGCAAGTAGCCCATCGTTTAAAAAACAAAGATCGCTATATTTGATAGCCGTGACGGTGGTTATATTTGGTGGTTCGACGACAGACTGTGTTCTACAGGTTTGCACGCCGGGAGCTTCTGAATTTGGTTCATCTTGGCTTGCTTGCTTATTTATTTTTTACAGGAAGGAAACAAGGGGATAGGCTTACTTCAGCTTACACAAAACCGTTTGTAAATTATGTGAAACTAATATAGATATAACGGGGTTTTGTAATTAAGTAAAATAATCATTTTAGATACAAGGAACATTCTCTTAGTGATCCAAGCCGATTTTGATAAATTTTGGCAAATAGATACTACACATGATCACGGGGTTTTGTAATTAAGTAAGATAGTCATCTTGGATACAAGGAACATTATCTTAGTGATTCAAGTCGATTTTCATAAAATTTGGCAGGTAGATAGTACACGTGAAATAATAGAATACATTTTTTAAAAATTTATTTTCTGTTAAAAAAAAAACGGTTTTAGGGGTCAAAAGACCCCACCCAAAATTTTTAAAGTCGGCGTTCGAAGGGCAAGAAGTAGTAGACCAAAATTAGACCGAAGTAGTGGACCGAGTAGTGAACGAAATTATGCATAAATATTGTAGACGTAAAATAACGAAATACGTATTTCTTTTTTTTTTTTTTCTTTCTTTCTTTCTTTTTAAGTGCATACTCCCTCCAAACGTATAATCACGAAATATCAAAATGTATAGTAAGTATAATTCCGAAGTACCTGCAGTACATGTAGAATTGCAAGGAAACAGCGTTTAGGGACAATACGCAAAAAATAAGCGAACACGTGTTCTGCGGAGAAACAGTTCAGTGGGCAAACGCCTCACTCCCAAAAACTTGACATGCGACTCCTCTAGCGCAGGAAGAAGTTGACCGAAGCGAAAGAAACTGTGCGCAGATATACTAGACACAAAGTAAGGGAATATGTGTTTCTTATTAAAAAAAAGGTTGGGTAGGGCACAGACCCCCAAACCTATGATCACAAAATATCAAATTTGTTTATGAGTGTAGTTCAGAAGTACCTAAGTACATGCAGAATTGTAACGAAACTGTGAAGGTACAATACGCATAAAATAATAAAAATAATAATAATAAAACACTTGTTTTTTATTTTCTACAGAAAAACGGCTTTACGGAGCAAAAGTCCCCACCCAGAATGTTCAATGTCGACGTCCAAAGGGCAAGGAAGAGTCGACGGAGGTGAATGAGATTGTGCAGAAATATTGCAGACGTAAAATAAGGGAATACATGTTAAATATTTTCTTTTAAAAAAGTTTGGGTGGCGGTACAAACCCTTCCGAACATGCGATCACAAAATATGAAAATTTGTAGTAACTGTAATTCTAAAGCACCTAAAGTATATGCAGAATTGCACCGAAACTGCATTTAGTGACAGTACGCATCAAATAAGCGAATACGTGCTTTTTATTTTGTATGGAAGAACAATGTGGGAACAAAGGCCCACTACCAAGAATTTGCAATTCGGCGCCACGAGCACAGGTAGAACAAACACGTACGCCTAGAACGTTGTTATTATTGTAATCTATGAGGAATATACCTTTCATAACATATTTTCCCCTTCCTGAACGTCCTTAACTCCAGCTGTTGTGTAGGCCACAACGAAAATCGATATCAATTGTCAGCGGTCAGTAGGATGACCGTTTGCTCCATCGTCCCTCATATATATGTTTTGTGAATACATCTACCAAGATACCACACTCTTCCGCGGCGGATGTTCTCGGTTACATTTCAGGCGAGGATTCTGACATTTAATCTACTAGTCAGGAGTAGTCCACGAGGTGGCCTCTGATGAGAGAAGGTGGACATGTAGAAGGTAATCTCATGAAACAAATTATGACGTATGAAGTGTAGATACTAATTTATTTCTGTATGGATCACAAAATCCTTAGAGGTTCCACACGTGTTATGGATACTCACTTGTGTTGTAAATCCTTACACGTTGTACCTACACTGAAACAGTTCATGTCTAGTGGTACTGACAGGTAATGTGTTTACTCAACAAACGTGTCACAATCAATGGTCACACTATTTTTTTTTTAAAGCATAGTTATCTCTTATACTTTCCATAACGAATCACAAATATTCTTCAAGACCTGTACATAAACACTTTGGTACGCTATTCGTGTCAAAATGTATTCAACCCTCATTTTTTTTAAAGTTAAGTGAGTTCAAAGTTAAGTACACAGCAGATTAAGTACACAACAAAAAAGTCAGGGAATTGATTTGGTGTGTCATATCTCATCCATTTGGTTGAGTTTATTTTTGGTGCGTGAAACAACTTTGGGACACACCCACACACACACACATACACACACACACACACACACATATATATATATATATATATATATATATATATATATATATATATATATATATATATATATATATATATATATATATATATATATATAATAGTAAAAATCACGGATGGAAAGCAACGATTTTCACTTTTAATTCTAGAGCAATTTATGGTTGCTAATTTTCGTTGAGTTCAACCAACCAATATTCACCGTATACCCAACGATTAGTTTTGGTATTGAGTTAAAAACTGGTTTTCAATTTAGTTGCTCTTCAAATGAAAATTAGTTGGTTGAAATTAGTTTTGGTATTAAGTTAAAAATTGGTTTTCAATTTAGTTGCGGCGTAGCGGACATCATCAACGTCGTAGCGCCGTTGAAACGTACACAAATAAAAATCGACTATTGCCCAACGCTCTCCTGTTATCGTTTGTCTCGTACCTTACAGCTAGCTGTTCGTAGATTCGTAACACTTTCAAACATGTAAGTCTGTTAACACGGTACCAAACAGTATTTGGCATCCAAGCCCTTGCGGTTTTTCACTGATGGTTTCTATATGGGAAATAATAATAAATAAATAATAATAAATTATATTGTTAGCGCTTTAAATGTGATGTGATTTAAAACTACGCCTATACACTCTCGAAATGACTCAATACTTAGTTCGCGTAAAATTACATAACGTCATCAGTAGATGTGGTTTGGATAAGCCAAAGACGTGCCAGTTGTACCCATTATTTGCAAACAGTTTGTACCCATTATTTGTTCGATTGTACCGTGTAACGGAAGTTGAATACATGAATTGAATGCCTTTTATATGACTACTAGCTGAAGTACCCGTTCCTCGCACGAAAAGAATAGTTTTATGGAAAATATTTGAATGCCCTTATCCCTTAGGATACACATTTCAATCAAAATGTAACGATAAAAATTCATAAGATACTTTTGGCATAAATTTGAAAGAGTCCGTAGAAAAATTCCTTGAAGCAAAGTGATAAAATGTAGCTTAAGATGGTTAATAACTATATTCTAAATGTAACTTCAAACGGATCAATCGTGTTCCCGGCCCCTAAAACTACTGATTCGACGGTAATTATAGTCATTTTCACCCCTTGTCACCTTCATACCGATTGGGGTGAACTTGTCTTTAACAGTATCATGAGTATTACTATTCATCTTAGTGATATTGAAAACTATGAAGTTGACAGAATATGTATCGTTTTTTATTATTCCTCATGTACTCCTTATCCACTACTTATCTACCACACTCCTTGGACTTTAAACATTTTTTATTTATTTATTTATTTTATTTTTTACAAATTGTAAATCATTATGGTCATGTTTAGTTAAAATAACTAAGGCGTTCCAGAGTTACGCTACAATATACGTATATACATATACACAAACATATGCCCATTTTAATATGCATGAGTAATAAACGTTACCCTGTAATAAAAAAAAGAAACTATTTAGAATAAAGAACGACGTGTAACGTCTTAGGCGTTGCTCCTGTTAATTTTTAGGCTAGCTGACATGCCCATCTTGACTAAACTTGGGCTTATATGTGATCTAGACTGTCCCCAGTCATCTTAGCGACCCAAAAGTTACACAAGCAATTTAGACTTTTTGTTCGTCACATGAATGGAAGTAGATTACTTTATTTAAATTGACTCTCCTTGAGAGGCAAATTATAATAAAAAGTTCGTAACACGTAACATTTTTGTGTGACAAGTGAGTTGGATTTCAGCAGAAAATTGTAAATTAGTTTTGTTGATATATAATTTAATTATATCACTAACATTCTTATTTAACTACGGAATGTGATCTGAACATGCATTCATATCGCATATAATGTGTAATAATGTGTAACATAGATTGTAATAAACTAGAGATACATTCGCAAAAATGTTCTTTGACTTGAATACAAATCAATAAATATCTCCATTTTTGACAATTAGCTAATCTTTCTTTAATGTACTAAATAGAAATTCAAAGAATGTTGTAAATCGTAATTTTGATCAATATTTCAATTTCTATACTTCTAATACAAGGCATACTGTATATTTCCTTTATGCAGTATTCGAGGTGGAGGAAAAGCAGACGTGGTACGTATGTTTTATTACGATTTTGACGCGACATACCGGCTATCTAAATATTGATATATGTTGCCTAAAAAATTGCATTTATATTTATATAATGACTCAAAATCGTGGAAAAGCTCACGGGTTACAGGGGGCAAGGAGAAGCTTTGCTCCGCCCCCAACTCTCTGAGAAAAATTTTAGAAAATATCCCCTTATATTGTATTATATATAATTATATAGGAAAATATTCAAAAACCGAGTTTTTATATCAACAATTTTTAAACAATTTACCGCAGGAGAATTCCCGAACCCCGTACTCGACTGAAGGGTATTCCAGAGCCCGGAAAGTCTGCTCCCTAGAGCAGACAACCTCTAAATCCATACGTCGTTTATATGCATTAAGGCAAGAAGACAGACACACACATATATGAAAGAAACAATTGAATATGGCACAACTAAATGAACTTGTTTGTACACCTCATTTTTAAAACAAAAGTTAGGAAAAAGATAACAAAATTGTCAGTTTTACCAATTTAAAAATTATTTCCACATAAGAAATAAAATATTTTTGCGTGAGAGGCTATTCGTCAATTACTGTGTATAAAAATTGATTTAATAAAGGAATATTATCATCCATTTTCCAGTGACAGTATGTCTTAATCACTGAAAAATCAGAGGGGATATAGCTTCATCACTGAAAAACCAGAGGCGGTATGGCATACCACCGCATATCGTCTCACTTCGACCACTGTCCTTACGTCTACGGAATGCGCCACTAGTATGGGTAGTTTATCATCCCGTTATAGTGCTTTGAAGCGTAGTTTAGAATAGTCATTAAATACCTCCGCTTTTCAGAGATGTATTTAACCTAATGCCTAGACCAAATCATCTATATTTTGCGATTTTTCGTAAGAAAGTAAGCCGAAAATTGTTAATATATATTCCTTTCTTTATATATAATATATATATATATATATATATATATATATATATATATATATATATATATATATATATATAAAGGAATGAAAATCTAGTACTAGAATCCTGTAAATTTCATTTCTGTCCTCTTTATACAAGCATATCAGCTTGATCAGAACAAGATTTAGATATCTCACTGAGTTCTCCAGTCCAGAAAAAATAATTAGAAAAAATTAAAAGAAAGTAATTTTTGGTTCTGAGCTATAGTTTGGGTCAAAGGACGTGGATATCTCGCTGGAGTTATTGTCAGAGGGAAGGCCGAAACCCAAAATATGAATTTTTTACAGTAAAACATTCCCTTAACTAATTCCCGTTGGCCAAGCTTATAGAACAATTAATCAGTAACATTCAATAATGTAGCATACGGCTCATGCTTATGTAATTTGAAGAGCTACACATCAGTTGAACTCGTTTTTAATTAGTTGTTTATACAATGACATGTTATAAGGTACAAGAATACTTACCATATTACTTTTGTCGAAACAACTTCTTGAGATGGAGGCTGATGCATTTGCTGACGTCGTGTATATATGAAGATATGTTATTTTTAGAAAAGGGTAATACATTCGGTGTCTTCAAAACAATTAACATTTCAACTTTGTTATATTTCCATATGGTGCAGAAAGCAATGTTTTCATCTGGGATATAATATTTCAAAACAAAAAGGGACTCCACTTTTCCTTCAATATATATATTTTTTTTCTAATTCATTCAATGATTACGAAACTTTCAGACTTGGGTGGAAAAACAGTATTTTTATAACAATTTAAAATACGTGAATACTTCCTTTTCCTATAACTAACTGATTCATACTAGCTTTGCTATATTCAATAACTTACAGTAAATTACAAATTGTTGAGCAAAGCAACGTTTATTATAAAATAATAAATGTGTGACAGTTTCGCCAACTAACTGCACATATTGGCTTAATCAGACACTGTAAAAAAACCGTGTTTTTTACAGTGTCTGATGAAGCCAATATTTTCAGATAGTTGGCGAAACTTTCACACATTTATTATTTTATAATAAACGTTCCCTTTCCTGTCAGAATAACAAAGAAAGGAACTTTTGTTGCTGAATTTCATTAATTTCCCTCAATTTTAGCTGAACTAAACCCCTTTGGGGTAAGATCAAGAAGTAGAAATTAGTTGACCGCACTTTTGGGTCAATTGAAAGGAATAAAACACGGTACACAATATAATTCGTTAAATTACGATAATTCTAGTGAGAAAAACGGACAATTATGTGGAAATATTTATTTTCTATTTTAAAAAGTCCCAGTATCAAATGGATTTTAGTAAATTATAAAATATACGGTAATGGAACCTTTTTCTGTACATGCTCGCAAGTACCTTGCTGTATAGTCTATGGATTCGACACTGATCGCAGTCATTTTAAAGATTTTATTTTTCAAGCCTTCTTACTATATCGATGGGTTGGGGACTGAACTTCGGCCTTAAACAGAATCTGGAGTCGGACTTAAACAGAATCTGGAGTATCACTAATCATCTCACTGACTCTATGGACTCTATCACGGACTCACGAAACTGTGGATTTGACACTAATGTCGGCAGTTTTCGATTGCTTTTACAAATCACTTCTTCCTGCAACCCCAGGAGAGAGGATAGTAGCATCTTATCCCCAAAGTATTATTTTCCAGAGTGTAAGTAATAAGGTATGTTTGGTTGAAATTGCTCAAGGTGTTCCAGAGTTATGTTGGAACATACGAGAGTTGCTAAATAACTTTTTGTTTTCATATAGAAATATTGTCGCTATTTACATGAAAGTTATGAACAAAAATGACCCAATATCTCATGAGATTAATTATGAACTTTTATGATTTTAGGGTTTAAAATGTTTAAGATATGGTGTCTGGAAGTAGTGGAAGCGTCGAGCTGTCAAAAGTTGAATATCGAGTAGCCAAAAAGTTTCTACATCTGAAGGGAGTGAAAACATCTGAAGGGAATGAAAGCCAAGGAGATCTATAAAGAGATGAACATTTTTCCAAACCGTCGTGCGATTGCGGTACATGTCACGAATGAATTGAAGCAGCATTTCCCACGGCCTATGTCGACAATTACAATCCGCCGCGAGTTACATGGACATAGTATGTAATTGGGTTGCATGGGCGAAATCGCTGATATGGGACTATAACGCTTTAGCATGATGTCAGTGGTGCGACGAAGGCGCAATAAGGACCGCTGATGATTGGAAGCGTGTGATGTGGACGGATGAGCCATAATTCAAATTACGGGCTGTGTTTATGCATGGCAGACGCCCAAAGATAGATATGATCCTCAGTGTCTCCGCCCAAACATGTAACATAGTTGCGGGTCTGTGGGCCGCAATATCCTGGTTTTCAGTGGATCCTCTGGATGTTAACGGTTGCGTCGCTGCCCATGGTTGTGTCGCCAATGTAGAGGACAATATGGATCCTGTGGTCCAAAATTTTCCGGGCAGTGACACAATATTACAGGATAATAATGCATCCATTCACACAGCTGGAGTGTTGCGACGTGGGCTGAGGAACATCAGGGTGAACACCTCCTCTGGGCAGGACCTGAACATAATTTTCCCACGTGTGGTCATTCTCTTTCCATAAAAGAAAAATACCGGTTAAAAGAAAAATAATAAATTGGATAACGGTAAAACAGAAATTCAAATTGTTTAGAATAGGCCTCAGATACACTCCCAACTTGAATAAATCTCCGATAAGGGGGTTTAATTCATGTAAAGAGACGGGTTCCAATGTTAGACCAGAATGAAAAATGAAATGAAATTTTTCAGTTTAACTTCTGACGATTATGCCCTTTAGGCTAAGGGAGATAGATGATTAAGGTAAGTGAATGATGATGGAAGAATCTGTGGAAGGAAACGAGAGTACCCCGGAAAACCCACAGACCCGATGATGTACACCATAAACTTACCAGGAGATCGAACTGGAGACCTCACGCACCAGAGTTAAGTGCTCTACAACTGAGTCATTGTATCTCCCTAGACCAGAATGAAAGGGAAAAGTTTTAATATGATTGTATTGCCACAATACATACTTTCTTAAATACTCTGTGAGAAAAAAAAACCTTTTACTCCAGGTTTATGACTGAGTTTAGGAAGTGGTTGACACAGCATAACAATTGGTGTGCAAAGGCTGAGAAAGGTAACATACGTAATTATACCAAAGGAAATGTACTAGAGGAAGGTTTTAGAGAAAGCGCAGGGTGGGTCATATATCAAATTAGAATCTAAACTTTTATACAAAGTAGTGGCTAATACCAATATCATCATTGCCAAGTCAGATATTTTAAATTGTGCAACTGGTAAAGTTCTAAAAATTTCTAACCCTGAATTAACCATAATTTATGATTTACCAAAAATTCACAAAGGCCGATGTGTCTGTCTGATCTATTATTTCAGAACAACTCCATACCACGTACAAATTAGCTAAATGATTGGTCAATTATTTCAAAGATTTGAATATTCCTCTTACATACTGTGTGAATAATAACTATGAAGTGAAATAACAAACTTGTAATCTAGTTAATGTCAACCACATTAAAATGGCATCAGTTGATGTTAATCGACGTGTATCCAGTGACGTAGGGGGAGGTTTGATGAAAGTTTATATACTATGTACACAATGAATGACTAGTACGACTTAGGTTGGGTACTACAATGATTGTCAATTTTCAATAGAATATATATTCCTTATTTCCATAATTCTTAAATATATATAATTGTACTTTATTTCCATTATTGTTTCTTTATTTTTTCTTTCTTTTATTTGTCTCTTTTTAGTCTATGACAAATATATATTGTCATGTTTTATTATTATTGAAATATGTACGTAGTGGATTGTACTGCCCCTTAATGTGAGCATTAGCTCGTTGGGGTCAATGGAAAGTGAATAAATAAATAAATAAATAAATAAATAATGCCGGATATATATATATATATATATATATATATATATATATATATATATATATTACGCGACAAAATTACAAAGAGCGTTCAAGTAGTTCTGCACAATGGGCATAACTTTTTTCATAGTTGATTAGGGCCATGAAATTTTGTGTATGTGTACTTGTGTCCTTTATGATGAAGTTGTGTAGCAAATTTTCTTTCTCTACTTACAGATACGCTCACAATGGAGAAGGAAGGAAAACATCGCACCCGCCAATTATTCAGCCACATGCATTCGACACAGATAGTGTCTGATGAAGCCAAAGTGTTAGTTGGCGAAACTGTCACACGTATGTAGTTTTTAAATAAGAATATATTGTTTTGCTAAGCAAATGGTTTTTTATGTTTAATTATATACAAAGCAAAGCTTCTACTATGGAAAATACGACACAAATTGCTTCGTGTATGTGAGGATGAGACTTAGACCGCAGCAACATCCAGTAATGGGTACAAAGGTTCCACAGTGGTGTTTTCTGGACCAACACCATACGGTAGACCACCAACTTCAGTGAACAACGTTAACAAAGACAACATTGACAAATGTGTAACCACACGACAACTTGAAGTGACTGGGTTATCTGTGGGTAGTATTCTGACATTAATACAGTTCATAGGTTATAGAAAACTTTATGCCCGTTGGGTGCCACACTTGCAGGATCCGTAAAGAGTACTTCACCTCCTCAAAGGACAGGCTGTCGAAGCTTTGATAGTGATAATTAATAGTTAGAACTACGTCACTGAGAGTAATGTCCGTAGTACATTTTGTGAAGTGCGCACGTCAAAGGGTGCTATTATAGAAAAGTTTCTAATATCGGTCTAGTTCTTACTAGTCGTAGCAAATGGATGACAGAAGACATTTATATAATGGTTAAAGTCAGTAGGATGATAAACGTAGTCGTGCCGGAAGAAAGTTTGTCAATTGAAAATCCTGATTTTCTGAACACACTGTATATGTAGTTTATTATGTTAGTGACCATTATATGATTCGCAGCGGAGAAGCGAAAAATGCTGTTGCTGGGTTTGTGAAGTTCATTCGCTCGAGGCGGAAAGAAAAATGCTGGCTTGCAATTTTGTTCATTGAAGGAAAGTGTACGTATGCAGGCAGTCTGAATCACAGAATGCAGTGAGATGAGGAATTATGAGAGAAAAAAGGACAAAGGAACTGTTGCAATGTGAATATTAAGGTACGTACTAAATTTGGTCACTTCAAATAGCCTTATCATATTGCAGATGTTGTTTTCTGCTATTCGAAGTTTTGTTTCTTTTCTTTCTCTTCTTTCTTCCTTTCCTCTGCCGCTGAAATGTGAGGAGTGCTCGGCGCGTGTCGTTGGTTCGTATCTGCTAGAATCATGTTACTCTTTTCTTTTCTTTTCTTTTCTTTTCTTTTCTTTTCTTTTTTTTTTTTTTTTGTTTGTTGCGTTCTTCATTATCCGTGTACTATGTGTATTCGTGGCCATCATAATATGGTTTTATTCTGTCTATAGAGATATTCTGCTCTCTCTCCCTGAAATTGTCGGGCATGCGAACTCGGCAGAGGTTATTATTTAGTTTTGAAAGTATTGTGGCCAGTCCGCAGTACCTGTCAGTGCATTGTGATGATTCACCGACCCGTCGAAACGGAATATAAATTAATACTTTATCTCCATTGTGGAAAGTTTCTTGCTTATGTTTCTTGTCAAAATATTTATTTTGTTCATGAGCCTTTAGTAAATTTTGACGTACTTTTTCCGCTCTGTGCACTGGATGTTTGTCCAGATGAAGAAAACGAAAAGCACAGAATTTCAAAATAATTTCTTCCAATAAAAATTGTTCAATTTTATCTGCCGTTATGCTATTAACAGCTTTGGTCACTGTATAACGAGTACTTGTTTCGATGGCAACTAAAACGTATTTTGGTTTCCCTCTTCATGTGGATAAGGTCCTAAACTGTCAAACATCCATCATTCTCCTATAAGGCCTGGCGGGTGATGAAGGAATTCTCCCTGTGGCTTTTCGGGAGTTTCTTGAAGAGTTGTCACTCTCTGCAAGTCTTAATTCTAAACTCCAAGTATGACTTCATGTTTGGCATGTAGTATTCATTGAGGATAGTTTTATATGTCTTCGAAAACCCAAAATGGGGTGCTGACGGATCTTTGTGAATAGACTCTAACCGTTGTCCTGCCAAATTTTTCAGGATACACAAAATATAAATTAATCCAAGTTCTGGATGTTTTTGTGTACGGTAAAGTAGGTTGTCTTTTAAGCGAAAGTACTTAGCTGCTCTCATAGTAGAACATTTTGTTGGTTCTTTCCCTTCTAAAACTGCTATTATGTCAGCATACGAGTCATCTTTGCGCTGCTCTTCCCGTAAGTTCTTCAAAAGATCCTGGTGGTTGTATTTGAAGAATGGGTTCTTCTAAAGAATTTGAACTTTATGCATGCATATTCTCGGTTGCCTGATGTAGGTCCGTGGCTTCTTGATTATCATTGCTATTTTGTTTTAAGCGGCTGATGATATCGGCCGGGTGCTTCTTTCCTTCGATATGGCAGATGTCAAAATTATAGTCGGCTAAGAAAAGTCTATAGCGTATATATTTTCCAACTTTGTCCGGGTGCGTGTGTAGAGAAGTAAGACATTTAGCGTCCGTAAACAATTTAAACTTACGATTAAGTAGGAAATATCTGAATTTGCGTAGAGCATTTATAATTGCGTATAGTTCTTTATGCCAGACTGAACTTTTAGTTTCGGCAGTTGTAAGACGACAGCTACAATACGAAACAATTCTTTCTTCGTCTGTTTTGGGGTTATAACAAGCTAGTACCCCCCGATTTGGTGTGAGCTTGCGTCAGTATACAGTCTTATCTCTAGTTTTTCGTCAAAATGGTAGAGAGATGAGGCATTCAAGATGTCCTCTTTCAGCTTCTCAAATAATTCATGTTTTTCGGTCCATTTGAATTTAGCATTTTTAGTAAGAAGTTGTTGAAATGGTTCTACCTTGGCCGTGAAGTCCTTAATATGACTTAGAAGATAAGAGCAAAGACATATAAAGTTCTTGAGTATTCGTTTAGTAGTCGGCTTCTTAAAATTCTTTATCTTATTTGCTATTTTCGGTGAGATGCTGATCTTTTTCCGGATACAAGGAATTCTAATACTGGGAGATCTCTATATAGCAAGTGTGTCTTCTTGGGATTGGCTCTAAAGTCATGCTTGTGTAGTTTTTGGAATAAAAGCTACAAATCTGAGAGTTGTTGTTCCCACGTATATGAACCAATGACGAGGTCATCTGTAAAATTGGTAATGCGTTTTGGTAAGCCTCTAATATTATTTTAGTGACAATATTCAAAGATTGGGAACTTGAGCAATGGCCCATTACGCCCCTGAGAAATTTATAACTTTTGCGTGTATGATTCACCTCAAAAGTAATGTACTTAGTGCTTTTTGGATGCAATAAGATTTGAAAATACGATTGAGAAATGTCCAGGGTCGCAATAAGGGTTTTCCCTTTTAAAACCTGCAGAACATCATCTGTAGACTGAAACGGGATGCTTAAATATTTGATACAACTATTACATGCCTGTAGGTTCAACACAAGCCTAAAATCTGAACTGTTTGGTTTTGTGATCGCAATTAGAGGTGAAGAGTAATTACTCCTCTGTGTCTCAGTTATGATTTTGGCATCTAACAGTTGTATGTGTTTATCAATTTGGTCCCTTATTCCTAATGGAATATGTGGGGAACGGTGATGAAATAACGCACTTTTATCTATGCGTATTTTATGCTCGTATCCCCTAAAATAACCTATATCCTCCGGACTGTATGAAAAACATCCCTGTATTTGTACAATAAATTGCTTACAGCTATTCGCTGGTATTCCGGTAATCGGGATTTATATTAAAAAGGTCAACGTTAAAAGTTTTAGCGGTCTGTTTTAATCTTTCCTGTATCTCTTCTTGTGTTCTAAATTTGTGTTTTTCTTGTCGTCTTCTGCTATTTTGAAAGAAAATTCTTCCACGTCCTCCTCTGTATACGCCACTGGTGTGCCTTTACTTAAAGTCATTATGCGTGCCGTAGGGTTTGAGATTAACAATGTATGGTAATTACTTGGTATTCGCATGGTCATTGCCTCCAATCCGTATCTATCTAACAGTGATTGCAGTGGAGTAATAATGTAAAATGCTGCGTCATGATTTTTCTTCGGAATTGAAACAGGAAAGTAGAAATGTGATTTTCCTGGGATCGTAATTTTACTAGCTGTGAATACATCTGCGTTTCTCGCAAGCACAAAGAACGAATAGTTGCTTGCGGCATTTCCTTCATCTCTTTTTTTCCTTGGGAAAAGTAGGATTTCTATATAATGATATAGAATTATGCTTTAGATCTATTAGAGAGAAAAGTTTTGTAAGTATGTCATTTCCAAAAATCGGAGTGAAGTCTGCATCTATAATGCGGAAATAATGTGAAAAGGTAGTGGCACCCATTTTAAATTTAATTAGAGCTATTTCCTTCAAAGTCAGAACTTGGTTAGCAATGCCCTTGATACGAGTCTGAAATGGTATTAATTTGCAACTTGGAGGTACGTCTCATCTGGACCATAGACTAAGACTGGATCCTGTGTCTATTATTACTGGCACACTGCTTGAATTTACTTTAATATTAAGTAATAATTTATTATTTTCTGTCCCCAGCTTGGCATGTTCTCGGCGATCGTTATAGGTCGCCTGAGTGAAAAAATTGTCCTTCGTATGACAAAATTTTCGCTATTGCCCGATCTTTTTGAATGTGATGGTTTTCTAATTGTGGTGGCTTCTGTATGGTCCGCGCTGACTTTTCTGGAATGGTCCGCGAGGCCTGACTTTGGCCTGCGAGCCCACCTATGCGTTTCCCTGGTTGGAGTTTTTAGGGTTATTCCAACACGAAGGCGCACCGTGGTTCTTCTTATAACATATTGCCCATATAGATATTTTATCGCCTTTTACAAAATTTTTATTTTTCCTACCACAGTTATTTCCTTTGTTGTTATTCTTCGCGCCCGCCTTTTGTTGTCCTTTTCCTTGACCATGTTTTCCTCCGTTACTACGCCTGAAATTAGTCTTCATGGCATTCTGTGCTACCATTAATGATAATTCGGCTATTTCATTGGCTAGTTTAGTGAGGTCCGTGTGAAGAGCTTGTGAGGGCGGGTTTTGACTTTGGTGGGGGTGCGAATTTAAAACTTCAGGCTGAATGGAAGTTGAGTGTGGAGGGGAAATATTCTGCAATGGAGGTGCAGAAGGTAATGATTGCGAATAACAAGGAGTAGGTTTGGTGCGTTGCACAGTAGAAGTTGGCTATTGTGCATAGGTTGGCATTAACGAACTAGGATTCGTTTGGTTATGAAAGTCATTTAAAGGAAATGTTGAGGGGCGGTTAGGTTGGCTGATTAAAGAATAAATTGCCTGTGACAATTCCACGTAGTTCCTCTTCTGCATGAGGTCCTGAGCCTTTTCTAATTCGCGGAGTTGATCCTGCAACTGCTGGACTGTTTGGAAGGATTCCTACGCTATCTTCTGTAAAAAATTTCTTTGTAATCCCAATGAAAGAAAATGGATCTTCTGTTCCTCCGATAGCTGTCTAATGGTCCTTAATTTCTCTAAGAAATATGAATCGACCGACTCATTTCCGTTCTCCTGTATTTGAAAAAATTCTAACTCTGCCTTATATGGTCGTAAATTTGGACGGGACAATAAAATTAATTTAGTTTTAAGTTGCTCGTAATATAAGGTGTTAAATTGATTTTGATTTTGTAATTGTAATACAAAATCTAGAGCTACACCTTGTAAATACATCGGTAGAATTTCTATCTTCTTTTCGGGGGGTCCATGCCTGGAGTAAAGCTAAATGATCGAATAACATAAAAAAATCGATCCGGGTCGTCTGTACTGTGACCTGAGTATCTAATTAGATGCGGAATATTCACAGGTATTCTGGAGCCTGATTCTGCCATATTACTATCGTTCTCTCTATGCGTGTTTTTCTCAGATCTAGTTGTCAGCTTAAATACCTGCCAGCCTAAAACGAATCAATTTACCGCTAAGAGTAATGGGAGTGCTATAACAACACGGATATTATCTTTATATAATCCTGTCTTATCACCAACATTAATACACTGCACTTTAAAAAGTTTCTAAGTCCGTTTCCGTTAATAAAAATAGCGTCCCGTAGGAAAGTCCTTAAGAAATGTCTGAAAAATAGACGCCGACGCATCTAATGTAAAATTCTCATAGTTTATGTAAGGTAGAGCAATTATCGTACTCGGGAGGTTGGACTTTCCCATCATCTTTTATTATAGAAGATCCTCTTGAATACAGAAATATATTAAAGTAAGTAGTTTCCTCTAATATGTTAGGTAAGAAAGTGAAAGGAACCCAATGACCAAGCGTCGTAGGGCATTGTATGTAAGGTTACTCTCATTGACCAGGCGTTGTGAGAGGGGATAAGTTTGTGTGTTTAGGTGTCTCTCGGTGAGAGAGAAAGGGAAGCTAATGACCAAGCGTCGTAGAGTTTTTAGGAAGGGTATCTATCAATTGACCAAGCGTCGTGAGAGAATAAGGTGTTCCAATGGCCAGGCGCCTTAGGGCTTTTGGTGGTTTGATCAACCTGTGGAGATTGATGCTTCTTGAGGCATGCTGGTGACTTTTATCCTAAAATGTAGGCTACTTTCGGTGATCTCTGTCTTGCCGACTGCTGGCGATTGTGGGCGACTCCTCTTCGGTACTGTCGTCTGCGTTGTATTTGTTTACTTCCAACACGTGTAGTACACACATGGTTACAGCATGATGTGAAGACATGCGGAACCTTACAATATTTTATTGATAATTGTATGATCAATAATTAACTTGTTCTTAACATCAAAATGAAATGAAGAATATGATTTATTGTATTGAAATTGTAACAACTCTTTACAAGTGTTCTAAAATATTTCTGGGAAGATTTCGACAATTAGAACCCACTATACCGTGCAAGCTGTACATCCTTTTATGTATCCATCCATTTCTTTGAAATTGGTGTCTGAAATCTTGAATGAAACATTCTCCTTTAAAGTTCCTTAGTATATAATATTTTTTCCTTTGAAGGTAATATTTCCACCAGGTCGAAAGTTCAGCTATGGAGAATCCATTGTCACCGTTATTAGACAATTTGGTACTCCACACTTTAAAAGAAAAATATTAAATGAACAGCTTTTGGATACGGTATGGCACACTATTACAGATACGTGGATTATGTACTTTTCTTGTACAAAGATAACGCACAGCTTGAATTTTTTATTGAAATAATGAATAATATACATAGTTATCATCATCATAGGTATTCTACCCTTATTGGCAAGTCACTTGCCGCAGCTGAGCAGCTTCCATGCTCCACGGTCCTCCGCTAGCATCTTCGTCTTCACATATGATCTTTCTGTTTTTATATCATCCATTAATTGTAATCTCCTTCGCCCTCTTCCTCTCCTTCCCGCCACAATACCCTCTGGGACGTCCCTCATGATACAATTTCTTCTTAGGCAATGTCCCAACCAGTTGTTCTTCCCTCTCAGCCAATAAGGGCAGAATACCTATGATAATAACATAGTAATTTGAGATACACGGTAGAAAATGGAATGGAATGCAAATTTACTTATTTAGATGTCAATATAAGGAGATAAAACAATAAATTCGTTGGTAGTGCCCTTCATAAGCCTTCAGCCGGTACTTAATATATTTATTATAAATCTGTTTATTCTGCAATGACTAAACAAAATATTTGGACGAATTTCTTTTCACATGCCATTCGACTAACCTCTTTGGAATCTGAATTACAGATAGAAATTTATCATTTATTGAAGCTTGGCATTTGACAGTATGAGCGGTTTTTCAATTCCATCTTTAATAATAATGTGTGTCAGCTTCTCGAATAGAAGAGAGAGACTTAAATCTACCAAATTTTGCACAGGTAGATCTTCACCAGATCTAATCACCTACGAAACCCTTTTGTCAAATTCTAGCACGGGGGTCAAAATGTATGCATAAAAGATTATAAATGCCTGGGACGCTAGATATTACTGTCAAATTCGTACTTTCCGAGTAAGTTGGAACAAATAGTAACAGTCCCATTGCAGTTCAAGTCTAACATGAGCCCCCATCGTTATGGGCGGTTGGGGGCGTAAAAATTATGTTCAAAATGAGTGGTACTAGTGTCTAATCCATAATTTTCGGGATTGCTAAGCTGATTAATGACAGTTCTATGATGTTTGAGTCCAAGTTTAGGCAAGAAGGTACATGACAACTGGTTTGAGAACTGACAGGCGCAACACCGTAGGCGTTGCTCGTTATTATTTATTTATTTCACTGATATGGAGAGTGACAACGCCGAAGGCGTTTCTGTTCGTTATTTATTTCACTCATATCGACAGGGGCAACACCGAACGCATTACTGTTTTTTTTTTTTATTTCATTGTTATTGATAGGGGCAACTCTTCCTTATTTATTTCACTCATTTCTTTACATTCAAATATATATTGCATATACCTTATCCTCCCTGTGCGAAGAACGGGTATTTCAGCTACTTATTAATAAGTTCGTACAACCAAATAGGAAAGAGTGCGTGTTTCGATAGACCTGAAACAGAAATCAATCAGACGGGTAGAATTACCTATTTTTCCCAGATTGACAACAGCATTAACGATTTTTTTTTACACAGCATGGTTTCCATACAGTTTTCAAGCCTCTCCACCCCCACCCCCCTTCCCAAAAGAAAACAGAAAAAAACAAAAAATAAAATACAGTTTCCATGAGAATTTCATAAGCAAGACTAAAAAAACCACAAGGTTTCTGTGAAAGAACACGTTAGGAATGCCAAATGTGGAAGTCCGGTGTCAGGTCAGTTAGGTGTTGGCATAATAAAAATACGAACATAAGTTGGTAACCTTCCACCAACGAACAAAAGAATAAAAAAATTGACCTCGCCATATTGCAACCTGCATTTCCATTAATTGTCGTGTAATCTTTACTTTTTAACAAAATGTCGCTAGCACTGTTCTGCCCGGGTAAGTCCGTTCCGTTTTATTTTCCTGATGTTTACTTTTTTTTCATTTCTTGCTTTTATTCTACATGGCGAAGACTCCAGGGAGAGTCGAAAGCTCAGAAGTGTAATTAGTATTAAGAAATTGCATAAAACTGTAAGTAAAATTATTATTCTACAAGAATTACAACAAAGAACTTAATATCCAGTTAAAATTTAAAGAAGAAAAACAAACTGAAAGAATTAGTCTTACCATTACTCTTTGAGCGTAAACAACAACAAATGCTGTCAATTATTAGCAAAACACTAATATTAGTATAAAATGTTAAATTAAAATGCGTAATACTATTTCCTCTTACTGATTACATACGGAATGAACTAACCAAGTGCAAAATACTAATACAAACATGGATATGGATTATGGAAAAATCAATCAATAAGACTTTCAATATACTTAATTAATTATTATTAGATTATTGTTAACTATTCTGCTTGTTGGCAGGTTCTGGGACTAATGATTTTAATATTATTATTGCACAATATGTCGGAAAAGTAACGGAACTTTTTTCTTTATAGATAGTCACTCCATCTATTGAAGCAACATATCGTCCGAAAGCTGGATATCTGCTCAACAAAACGAGGCCACAATCATGAGAACCGATTACGGGAGTGTCAAGTTATAGCAAGAAAAATAAGTGTATCTGGTGTCACCTCGTCACAAAAACCCGAGGGAGCAAAGAGCCAATATTAAATTTTGTTTCAAGCTAGGTAAAACATTTACAAAGACATTGGAAATGATGAAGCAAGTGTATGGTAATCAGTGCTTATCACGTGCATGTGTATTCGAGTGGTGTACGCGATTCCAAGACGGTCGTGAGTCCTTAGAAGATGACCCAAAGCCAGACAGGCTGAATAGCAAAAATCGCGATGAGTTGGTGGAACAAGTGCGTGAAATGATCTCCCACGATGCGGATTCGACTGTGAGATGGATAGCAGAGGAATTAAATACGAAATACATGATTCACGAAAGTTTGACAAAGGATTGAAAGAAACGGAAAGTATGTGCTCGATTTGTTCCGCACACCTTCACTGACGACCAAAAACTTGCTGAGACTTGGTGCTTCAAGTACGACCCACAAATAAAACGCCGAAGTGCTGATTTGTTTCAACGACTGCGAAGGCATTATACTTTAAGAATTCGTTCAACAGAGTCAAACTATTAGTGGCGAATGTTACCTGAGTGTTATGGAGCGTTTGTGGAAGCGAATCGTTCGCGTGAGGCCCGAGTATCGAGCGCCAGGCAGTTGGTCCTTATTGCACGCCAATGCACCATGTCATACAACCGTCGCAGTTCGTCACTTTCTGGCCTTTGTATTCGCCTGATTTTTGGCCGTGTTACTATGTTCTATTCCCAAAATTAAAATTGGCCATGAAAGGAACATCTTATGACATTGTTACACATATCAAGTCTACCGTGACAAGGGTCATTGAGGCAATTCCGAAAAGGGACGTTATAAGCTCTATGGTAGCATCGATTGAACGTGTCCAGGTGTGTATTGATGCGGAAGGAATGTATTTTGCATATATGTTGTTAAAATACCTAATTTAAATTGTTCAATTTAAATAGTTCCGTTATTTGTGTATTAAGGTTCGGGTATGGAAATGTTTCCAGATCTTCAGTATCCTCTTTTAACTGCCAATATTTTCGTCTATTTTTCAAATCATCGATCGGTTGGGTTCTCCTTCATACTCTCCCTTTTACTGTATGGCGGTAGGAAGAAGACAATTCCTTCGCATGTGTCCAATCCAATTCGCCTTCCTACAGACAATGCTGGCTAAAAGCGTCCTCTTCTCTTCTACCTATTTTAAAACATCTTTGTTTGTTACTCTCTCTGTGTCCATTTTATTTACTCCATCTTTTAACACCATATTCTAAGCTCTAAACTCAATGAGTTACATTTCAAGTAAAGAATAACATGGACAAAGTATCTATCCTAAGGGGAAAGGAGTCAGAATTCAGATATGATTGAACTTTATTTTACCATGAGTTTTGTAGGTTAGCTCGCAGAGAAAAGATTCGATCAGTGCAGAAAATTTTTCATATTCAGAAATGTGTTACAAGGCTACACGTACTTCACTGAAAAGTTTATTTTCTCTTTCGGAATTCAAACCATAGGGTGAGAGGAAAAATACAAAACGAAAATCACTACAGGTCTTTGCTTGCTTCTTACGAATCTGTACTTCAATTATGTAATACAATTTAAAAAAAATAAGAATACTGAAGCTGTAATACAAGACTGAAATATTGACAGTTACCAACCAAAAATAGGAAGGAGTAAGATGTCCCTTTGTCACTAATCTGAAAAAATGAGCTGATCAGTTTATTTATTTATTTTGACCTAGGAAGAAATTATACGATCTAAAAGTTCTTAATAAAAGTACGTGGATGATGCGTATACTTATTTCACTGTACATCACTGAAAACCACATTCCAACTGTTTGCAAGTTATTTTCGCAAAACCATGTAGACTACTCCGTACCATGATTTTTTTTATCTTCCTTTCCCTCTTTCTTGTAAAGAGACTTAGTAGTGTGTATATCGAATATTGTTGAGAGTTAGAAACATCAAGAGTATGTAACTTATGTAATATAATTATAAATAAAGGCTCAAACTCTTCCATTTCTATTGTTATTATTCACTTAACAATACAAATAATTTTCTTCAATTTACAATTTAAATTACATTTAATTTAATAATCTCAGCTGAATGCATATAAGAAAAATTAGCTGATTTTGTATTTTAGGGTTACCATAATATAATACGTTTTTCATTGATGTGCAGCCAGACTAAGAAATATTAGAAAACTAAAATTTTACCTTCTTCACCTCAAGCAAGGTCATTTCAGTACCAAAATGCAAAAAATAATTTTGATAATACTCTTAAATAACTTTAATGCCAAATGCTCACTATTTTCCTTGTTTATTTTCTATTATTATTTTCGCTGATCATCAGAGAAGATTTACATGAGGATAAAGACTGTTACATATTTTTTCCCCATTACATGATTAGACCTTTGAAGATTCTATGCGTACATGAAACATAGTGCTACAATCAGTGGTCGAAGTGAGACGGTATGCGGTGGTATGCCATACCGCCTCTGGCTTTCCAGCAATGAAGGCATACCGTCTCTGGGTTTCCAATGTTTTACATACCGTCACTGGAATGTGGATGCTAAGCACCTTTAATAAATCCATTTTTATACACTGTAATTGACGAATAGCTTTGCACGTAAAAGGTTTTATTTCTTATGTAGAAATAATTTCTAAGTTGACAACACCGACATTTTTATTGCCTTTTTCCTACCTTTTGTTTTCATATTGAGGTGTCTGCAAAGAAGTTCACCTAGTTTATATTTTGATGTGCCATATTGAATTGTTTCTTTGTTTTGTATGTGTGGATCTTCTTGCCTTAATGCATATAAATACCATGTTTTGAACATGGGCGGGTTAAGGAGGTGTCTGCTGTGGGAGAGAACCTTTCGGCTGTTTTGGAATAACCTCAGAGTCGAGTGGGAGACGGGGTTTTCCCGCAGGAAATTAATATTCTCATTCGGTTTGTGAGCATTTTCGTGTATAATTCTCTATTTGACTTATTTTATTTATTTTGACTTATTTTACATGTCGAGGTTAAGGCTATATGTAGCCTTATCTACCACCTATAATACAACATAAGGGATATTTTTTTCAGAAAGTCGGAGGGGATCAAATCTTCATGCCTCCCTCCCCCGCGTTACTACACAGAAGCTCTCCAATGGTTTTCAGTCATTATGTAAATAGAAACGCAATCTTTTAGGCCACATACCCTTACTGCATTTCAACATTTAGGTAGCCGGTATATCAAGTCAAAATCGTAGTAAAACATACCACCTCTTTTTTTTTTTTTTTTTTTTTTTCACTTCGAATGCTGGCTACATTGTAAGTTAAAATATCTAAATAAAATTCATTGATAGTAATGTCTAGTTACATATGAACTGGAAGAAAAAATAGATGCATTGTTTAACAAACTTCCAAACTAGCTTGGAAAAGTCCGGCGACATGAATTGATCACAGCAAGATATCAAAATGGATGCCAAAAACTAATCACATCCATACACAACATGATATCCAACTGACTCCATTCTCTCATCAAAGCGTGTGCAGATCATACAGATATTTCTAACAATTCCACTGATTCTAACACAAACGTATGGAATATTGAAACTGAGATCATCTCGGTGAACATGACTCATCGCTTCTCAACAATATTGTGGCGATAGAAGCTGCTTTAAAAAAATAAATAAATAAATCTGACAAGAAATCAAAATGACATACATAAATACATACATACATAATAAATAAATAAATAAAATAAGTTTACGAACATTAGGCAGGCAAAGTAGACGTAATTTTCTGAGAATAACACACTTTAAATTTGCATATTACCTAATAATGAATACAAAAACTAGGTAAACACTTGTCTAAATCTGATATACTACATTAATGCTTCAGTACCCAAATGGTTAAACTACGTATTCCCAGGTTCAATTTCCGATAAATACACAGTTCTCAGAGATAGACGTACGAACGAAGCAGAAAGAAACAGGGAGATATGATGTAGAAAAGCAGAAGTAACAGTGTTCGAAATCTATATGTCCCACACACACATACCCAGAGAAACATGCTCTATCAGGCACACAATAACACTTCTAGGATGTAGCGTCAGGGACTTTGTGATGCATATGTTTACTTATTTCAACCGCATGGATAGTACAGTATAGCTTCGAACACAAATTCAAGTAGTAGTCTGGATCCTACTATAATACATATGGTTCGTTCTTTGTGACCACTTAATAAATCACAATGCGAATTTTCCCGAAATCAAGCATAGATACCAATCTTTTCCTTGCTGGTAAATAACTCAGTCAATTCACATTGAGACAAACATTTAAACTGAGATATAAAACCAGTTTAGGTTACAACGAAGCTAGATACTTTTGAAAAACATTAGTTAAGAATAGAAAGAAAGAAAAGAAAACTTATTTCCATGCATCGTCACGAAGAGAAAGAGCACATCAAAATTCGAAATAATTTTATGAATATAATCACTTCATTTTGTACTTTTTTAATCTTTATTATTGTGTATTGTTTCTTTCTCCAGAAGAATATAAAAAATCTACATTGATTGGATGGTTGATTTGTATTTATGCTTTTTATCAGCAGTTAGATTATATAGCATGAGATCTATACTTTAAAGTAGGATCTGAACCAGTGCAGTGCATTCGATATTCTCCCACGATCCATTATCTCGCTCTCTAAAGGCACGTGCGCAGGTACTAGACCAGGGAGGAGAGCAATGTATGGTTTATAGTTATTAGCGTGATAGATTTATAAGATTAAGACAAACTAATCGTAAATTATCCACATTTATTGTGCGACCAATCGCTGGCTCCCTTTTCCTGAGTTTGCTACTATAGCTTGTTTATATGGTAGCAGACGGTAATTTTACAGAGTTGCCAATGGCTTAAAACATTAGGAAACTAAACGTGGTAGAGACAAAACCAGAAAGTAATCGAGAGGGAGAGGCAGTATCAATAGTAGATGATACATGTTGTTAGTGCTCGGTATCTTATCTTTATTAAACGATCGACATACGAACAACAGAAACAATGATTATTTCAGAAATAATAAAAAATTGTGCTTTCTAATATTAAACAAAGCATGATCATTTGAAAATAAGTTGTTAATTACTTTATTATTATTATTATTATTATTATTATTATTATTATTATTATTATTATTATTATTATTATTATTATTATTATTATTATTATTATTATTATTATTATTATTTAATAGTTATGATGCATTTGTTGTATCAGTGGCGTCGCAAGCTGTGGGTAAAGACCCAGGGCCTCACGCTTTTAGAGGCCTTACAAAGCCAAAGAACCTAAATACAATTTGACACTGATTTTATAAAGACCCATCGATTCAATGTGAATACAAACAACTATGAATTCGGAATTTTTTACATAAAACATTTCACAATGGTGGATTGAAACAAACTTATAATCTATTCTGGTAATATTAGGCCACTAACATAGGCGACAGGCACTGAGCTTACTTTAACATTATAATAATGAGAGCAAACAAATCTTTCTTCTGAAATAAGAATTGAAGCTTTCCTGGCGGCGAATATCATAGAGATGTTCTCGGGATATCAGCCAGATGAAGTCCGACGAAGAGGCGACGTTTTATGAACTGATTGAGGGCGATTATACTGAGGTCAGGTCGTGTGTTCTATATATAGGAGAGAAGAGTGGAGGGGGTAAGAACCCATGTCTCTGATTGGATGGTCTATAGCTTGACGCTAATGGTCGTATTCACATATGCTTTCTTTATGTCTGGTGTCCATGTCTGGCTGAGTTGAAATCCTGTATCTCTGTTGATATTCTTGGGTTCTTGTCGTATGGCAAGAGATTATTTATTTATTTATTTGTATTTGTACCCTCAACAGAGTATAAAACTCCAGTTACAGAAGGTTAACATTAGTGTTTATGTCCAGTTAACCAGTAAGAGTAATGATGATAAATAAGTTTAAATACATACATAAATAAATACATAATAACACGACAAGACAAATAAAATACATTAAATGTACAAATAGCCATGAATCATAGGATTTCCAAAACTTGGTTCCTGAAGTGATCCTCTTTGTTACTGAATATATCCAAAAACACATTCTCTTTACTTATTGCATTGTAGGGGGCCGCGGTGGCTCAGTGGTAGAGCGTTCACCTCTGGTACTAGGGCTCCCGGGTTCGATCCCAGCCCTCGCCTTGTGAACTTTGTGGTGGACAAACACCGTGTGCGTGGGTTTTCTCGAGGTTCTCCCGTTTCCTCCCACTTTCTTCATTCCACCATTTCATTCATTACTCATCATCACCGTCTCCTTTAGCCTAACCGGCATAACCGTGGGACGTAAAACTCAAAAGATTTCATTTTCATTTTATTGCATTGTAAGCAGCACTAATTCTCCAAGTAGGTGACATATACAGTATATTTGTTCTTGCTTTCCGGCTAAAGAATGTTATTTTTTGCACGCATTTTGAGGGACGGGGCTTGAATAAATAGATTTTGTAACAGCGCTGGACAGTCAATTTTATTGTGCAGAAGTCGAAAGAGAAAAACTAAGTCAGTTAGTGTTCTTCTTTGTTCTAACGTCCTGAATTTAAAATTATCAATAAGATTGGTATAGTGTTCAAATTTTGGATAAAGACCGATCTTTTTGTAGGTAAAATATCTCAGGAGTTTACTTTGTAATTGCTCGACTTTCTGGTATTCAGATTTTAAGTATGGATTCCAGATAACTGATGCATATTCTAATTTAGCCCTAACATACGAAAAGTAAAGAGTCTTCAACGTCATCTCATTTCTAAGTTCATTACTCATTCGAATTACGAATCCGAGGTTCCTGTAGGCTTCATTAGTTATTTTAGCTACATGTTGGTTGAATGTTAACCCATGATCAAATATTACTCCCAAATCTTTCACTGAGTTCGATTTATTTATATTTGCCCCACCAATGAAATACGAATATTCGCAAGGAAACTCTTTTCTACTGAACGTTACAGACACACATTTATCTATATTCATCTGAAGTTTGTTTACCTTACACCAATTCATTACCTTATTTAGGTCTTGTATTAAATAACAGTCTTCTTGTGTTTTGATTTTGGCATATATTTTGAGATCGTCTGCAAACAGTAGTTTTTCTGAATTTGTAATACAACACTGAAGATCATTGATAAAAAGTAAAAAAAGAAGAGACCCCAAGTTCGATCCCTGCGGAACTCCCGAAATCATGTCGATTTCTTTAGAAAAAAATTCTTTATAGATAACGGACTGTTTACGGTTATGCAAATAAGAGGAAAAGAAGTCAACCATCGCAGGACTAAAGTTAAATAGAGCTAATTTATGTAGTGAAACATCATGTTGTACGGTATCAAAAGCCTTACTGAAATCATCATATATAACATCTACTTGACCATTGTTGTCCAAAGAAGAAGCTATAAAGTCTGTAGTAATACCTAAATTTGTAACTGTCGATCTACTTTGTAAGAATCCATGTTGATATACCGAGATTACAGGGCGCACGTGATTTAGTATTCTAACATACAGGATACTTTCAAATATCTTGGCAAACACGGGTAAAATTGCAACAGGCCGAAAGTTTTCAATATTGTTTTTCTTTACTGATTTTGAAATTGGGCAAACTATTGAGTGCTTCCATTTGTCAGGAAAAACATTGTTTTTTTATTCCAAAATTAAATATTATGTTTAGAGGATATTTGAAAATATCAGTACATGCTTTAACAATATATGGAGGAATGTTGTCATTTCCCATTGATTTATTAGATTTTAATTTTCTGATTGCGCTTTCAGTCTCTTCTATGGTTATCTCCGGTATAAAGAAAGAGCCTAACATAGTATTATTATCAATGTTATCACCAAATGAATGACTACTACCGGTATCATCAGTTGACGACGCTAGTCGATATATAGACTGAAAATGGTGTGCGAAAGCATTTGCAATCTCATTATTTTTGCTCAGGCTACGTCCCTGGTACAACAGTGGTCCAGAAGAGAGATGTCGCGTTTTACTCTTAATATAGTTCCAAAATTGTTTTGGGTCTTCCTGTATGTTAATTTCCGTTTCTAAAATAAATAATTTATACTCCCTTGTTATTTCCTGTTTCACCTCCTTCCGCAATTTAAAAAATTCATTGTAATGATATTGACAATTCCCCTTTCCCCTCAGCCAAAAAGCACGGTGGCACGATTTCTTTTTTATTTTTTTCTATTATACTACTTGTATAATATCCTATCCTATCCCTTCATTATCCTATTCCAGTGGTTTGAGCTCTTTCAAATAATTTTAGTGTCTGAAAATAAAATTCTATGTCCTTCCGTTATACTGTGTTCTGCCACGGCTGATTTCTCCGGATAAAACATCTTGATGTATCTCTCATGTTCCTTGCATCGACGTGCTATTGTTCGTCCTGTTTGTCCTATGTAAGTTTTCCCGCAGTCGCAGGGAATGCAGTATACTCCTGGTGTTTTAAGATCCAAATCGTCTTTAACTGGACGGAGTAGTTTTCTGATAATTGATGGCGGTCTGTGTATGGTTTTGATGTTGTGTCTCTTCATGATTCTTGCAATTTTTGCAAATAGTTTCCCCGTCTAGGGCAGAACTGCGATGTTGACTGGGTCTTCAAATTCTGTGGTGATCCTTTTACTGGAAAAGGTCCTCTTTAGGACCAATCGAATGTCATCTTCCTTGTACCCAATCTGGAGTAAGATATTCTTGAGATGTACAAGTTCACTGGAGAAGCTTTCTTGGTTCGAGATGGCTTTTGCTCTAAGTGCAAGCGTGCTGATAGCTGTATTGCGCTGTGATTTATGGTGAAAACTGTATCCATTAAGATAAAGATCAGTGTGGGTGGGTTTTCTGTAAACACTGTGGTGTGCGTAGGTTTTCTGTAATCACTGTAGCCCTGACTTCCATCAGGTTTGCGACGAATGAGGATGTCTAGAAACGGTATGCAGCCCTCTGTTTCTATTTCCATGGTAAACTTGATGTTGCTGTGTTGATTGTTGAGAAATTCAAGGAACGATTGCAGTGCAATTCTCCTATAAGGCCAGATGACAAAGGTATCATCAACATCATGTTTCTCGAAAATATTATTATTATTATTATTCGTATTAACTATTTTTAAAAAACGGAGGCGTTACAAACTTTTCTTGCCCAGGGATTCGCGAATATTTGTCGCCAAGGTTATCGTAACAATTTACTACGGCGCTAGCTATATGTTGTCATACTACATTGGAATTAATTTCTTTATAAGAAGTAGTGTTCGAAAAATGCTTCTGTGCAACGCAACTGTAATGTTATACTGCAGTGTATCATTTCTGTAAGCCTTTCAGATTTTAATGTGATTTGACTGCTGACTGATTTTGTTCCTTTCTGGTCCCTTACCTGAAACAAATGAGATATCTGGGGTAGATAAGACATGAAGCAGAGTTTAAAAGGAATGTTCAGGTGGTGAGGATAATGCATGCTCCCCGCAGATTTCAGTGAACTAGAAACACCAGGCAATTCCTTATTATATTTTCGTGGAAACATTCGAAATTCCAGTACGATTAATCGGTTCGCACAATTGTCATACTAGTGATAGAGTGTGAAACTACACGAGTGATTAAACGGAACGGGTCGTGTGATCGTGAACTCTGAGTAGATATCTCATTCTCATTAGTGTCCGTAATTGGTATCGAGTTGTATTTTGTGTACTCGGTATGTGTACTTGGAGAACAAATAAAAGTTAGCATTTAGCATTCTGGTTTCAAAATCACTGAAATCTCGGGTTCAAATCCTAGATTCGTTTATTAGTACTAAGAACTGTTGTTCCGCGAACTACGGATTATAAATTAATGTTGCTGGCAAAAAGTCCAATTGTCCGTCAATTACCAGTTATCCGACTAAATTTATCAAATTCCCTCTAAAGACAGTATTAAATAATATTGCACAACATTATTAAATTAATAATGTACTGAATAATATTTCCAAGTTCTCGTACATTTCACACGACATTCCATCAAACAAAAATGCGTGAATGGTATTTTATTTGGGATGCAGATTATTGAAATATATTCTGTAGTTGGTAACCCTGCTGGCAAGGGATGTTTTGATGTTCCAATTGTGGCCACAATCCGCTTACCGCTCTGTCGACCTATATGATAAATAAATGTAGGCCCGATTTTTAACTTCTTCACTATTTACGACAACGAATAAGACATTAATTAGTTACTCACCTACTACCTAAAACTAGGTATGGTACTGAAACTTTTTATAAATATAATAATTAAATTATGGTTACTAAACTGTGCTCGTGGGTACATGGTTTAAAACCCAAACTCTTACCTTGTACCCTTAACTTCTATTCACGTTTAATTCATTATCCTCACAATATTTCGATCCTGTCTGAAATTATTCTCAAGGACGGGCGTGATGCTAGCCGGGCCTTTAGATGTTCTACAAACGAAACGGATTTACCAATTACAGCAATAACCTCAGATTCTACAGCAATTACCTTACCCTGAAAGAAAAATGAATTTGATAGTCTTAATAAATGAAAAAAAAAATACTGCTTTAAAACAACATAAAAGACCCAAAAAGTAAGAGTGAAAGTGAATACAAGTTTTCAGTTAGGAACAGATGGATGTAAAAGATGAAGGAGAAAGTGGAAGTGTGGGTGTGTTCTCTTTTCACTTTCTGTGTATGTTTAACTTGTTATTCTTGGATTGGTCTTTCATAATGTGCCTGATGAAGGCGGCGTAACATTGCCGAAAGTGTTACATAAATATTATTAAGATATATTTAATCTTCAGTTCTGTTTTATTAATACAATAATAAATCTAATATATATTTTTTAAAATCGTAGAGAATCTTTAAATTATAGTTCAGCTTATGAAAAGAAATAAAATTTACGTACAAAATTTTATATTGCCAATTTGCTCTAAGCAAAGTCACCAATTCAGTTTGTAGGCGTCAAAAAAGGAACACTGAAAATATTTCATTACGTTTTGAGACTTTAATACTATCTAGAAAGTAGATTGCAATTCTTTATTATTATTATTATTATTATTATTATTATTATTATTATTATTATTATTATTATTATTATTATTATTATTATTATTATTATTATCTGGGTCTTTTGCTTTTGGTAAGTTAAAGATTATACTTGTACTAACTCGGAGAAACAAAGACTAATTTGCAAGAGGTGTACTCTAAGATCAATGTGAAATGTTCAAAAATATATATCTTTAAAGTCTTTTGAGTTTAACGTCCCACGGTTTTACTCTTTAGGCTAAGGGAGACTATGATTAAGGCAAATAAATGATGATGAAAAAATTGGTGGAGTGAGAAAGTGAAAGGAAACAGGAATATCCTGAGAAAACCCACGGACACGATATTGTCCACCACAAACTTACTTGGACGGGGATCGAACCAGGGTCCCTACGCGCCAAAGGTAAGTTAGGGATGGCCACATTTTTTCGAAAAATACTTTCTCGAAAAATGGATTTTTCGAAAACGAAACACGAAAAATTTTTCGAAAAACGAAAAACGAAAAATTTTTCGGAAAACGAAAAACGAAAAATTTTTCGAAAAACGAAAAACGAAAAATTTTTCGGAAAACGAAAAACAAAAAATTTTCGAAAAACGAAAAACGAAAAATTTTTCGGAAAACGAAAAACGAAAAATTTTTCGGAAACGAAAAACGAAAAATTTTTCGTAAAACGAAAAACGAAAAATTTTTCGGAAAACGAAAAACGAAAAATTATTCGGAAAACGAAAAACGAAAAAAATCAAAACAGAAGGAGATGGAACACGAAGGGACGAAACGAAACTGATGAGAAATTTGAAGTTGCGAAAGAGCAACATTTCCTTCCCTGCCTGGTTTGATTGAAGTTATAAACAAAAGAAAAAAAACGCATCATTACATACAGATAAGCTTTACTCCCTGACTGAAATTGAATAGTATCTTATTTCGCTGATGCGGCGTGTTCTAATCGTAATAGCTATTTGAGACTGCTTTTAGCTAGCTATCTCGTACTCGCCTTTGTTGATACGGTACGTGGTTTCGTATTCGCTGTGACTGAATATTTTGGTAACAATAAAAGATTGTTGTTTAGAGAAAGGACACGTGTCCTACGATATCAACACTTCTGATATGTTTATTGGCCTAGTGGGAGAAGCATTAGTTCGTTATGAGGAATACCCAACTGAGTTCATTATATCAGTTACCAACGCAGAGCTTGTTTCGAACTATATAAGATAACTGCAAGAAGAGATATTTTCGGGAAGTATTTACAATGGGAAAGTCGAATATATGGGAACATTTCACTCGTGAAAATGATGGTGTTTCTTCAAAATGCAATTACTGTCGAAGTATTATCCACAATCGAAATTCAACGACTGGCTTGTGGTACCATTTAAGATCACGACACGTTGGTGTTATACAGGAAACATCAAGATAGCAGTCACTGGAAGAGATTATTGAGGCCGAGGGTGATCCAGAGATGGAGCCACAAAAGAAACAGAGGTGAGTGATTGTACATTGGTGTCATTTGAATCTTCTAGCCCCCTCCCCGAGTGGGGTAGCTAAGATTTATTTAGAGGATACTCGTGTTTGACACTCTTAGAGTAAAAATAAAAAAAATAACGTGACACGAACACACTTAGTGGACTATTTATCTTTACACTCTTGTAACTTTTAGAATAATATAAAAAAAGGCTGAAATTTTGTTACAAACTAAGGATGCTACAGTATCACAAACATCCACAAAGATCCAGGCCCGTGCTGGCTTACTAATGAGGGCGGTGGACAAGTCTACCAAGAGGGCGCTCATACAAACGTGATTACGTTATATATATATATATATATATATGTGTGTGTGTGTGTGTGTGTGTGTGTGTCTGTGTCTTTTGGAAGATTTAATTCCTGTCTCCAAGATAAAAAGAAAAGTATAGACCAACCTGGGTGTAGAAGTGCCTCGGAGCGATGACCATCCGAAAATTTTCGGAAAAATGCAAAAACAGACATACTCCAGAACAAAATGTCGGATTGAAATTGGGCAAAAGTGAATGTCCATTATTGTTAGTCATAGATTCCATTAGTGTACAATCGGATAAAGTGCAGTGGCGGTGCAATGGTGGCTCCCAAAGAAACTGGGGGAGCACAGTTGTCTTCAATATTGGGAGACGGGCAGATTTAAGGCTTTTTTTGGTGGCGAAGGGGCAGATGAGACTCAGATGAATCTGCTTTCTGAGGTGAACATGTATATTATATATCAGGCGATGTAGATGAAATAGTGGTAAATATCAGTATTACAAATCAGTGCCATGAACTTATTCTGAAATCTGAATACATGCATATTTGTAATTGGTATGCTTCTACTTAGACCGCATTAAATTTTAGGACACTTATTTTATAATAACTTAAATAATGACTTTCCCAAAACTATGAAGAAAGAAAATAAATTATGTATGACTCAAGAATACTATTATTTGAGAAAAATGATGATGATCTCAATAGCATTATAGGAATCGTTACAGGAATTAAATAAATAGACTAACAATAATTAAAGACGAATTTAATGTATTGAAATTGGGGGGCAGGCTCCCCATTTCCTCGGGATTTATGCCCTATCTACAGCTGATACAATTTTCCAGCATGAGGAGAGGCACATATCCTTTTCTGACACTTATTGCAATTTGTGTCCAAGTAACGGGAGCTGAATTAATACAGATTGGTGTGACGTAAATACGCCAGGATACGAAGTTCAGTTTGAAATATGAAAGAATACGATTCTTTTTTTAAAATGAAACAAGCCAAGAGACATCAATTTCATCTCACTTTCCTTTGTGGCAGTCGGACACAAATCATCACATTTCTCCCCCAAAAACACATTTCAAATCGAATTATTGAGGGGACAGTCCCTCGTAGTTCCAAGGTTGGGGACATGTCCCCCTCATCCTCTCGGGATTTGCGCCAATGACTATATGAATTTAGTATATAGAACTGATATACAGAAGGACAATTAAAACCACTTCCCTCTAACGTGGTGTTTCGCAGGGTGCTGTATGCGCGGGACGCACTGCACCCTTCACGGGCTCTTCACCCACAGTAACAGCATGTATTCATTTTATAGAACTAAGCCATACAGAAAAATAAATAAAACCGTTTATCTTTGATGTTGTTTTGCAAGGGTGCCTTGACGGGTTCTTTTCCAACGATAACAGTATGTATATTGTATAGAACTGTGCCATACAGAAGCACTAGCGGATCCAGAGGTATCGTTTGGAGGTGCGGTTCGCTTTCTGGAAGATGAGATAGCCTGAAAGTGACCAGAATTTTAATTTGCAAAAATGGGACACATATGAATCCGGGGCTGGAGAGGAGGGGGGGCGTAAACCTGATTCTCAGATTATATTTTGTGACCCGATTATTATTATTATTATTATTATTATTATTATTATTATTATTATTATTATTATTATTATTATTATTATTATGAAAGTATATTCTTTCTCTAGAGTTAAATTCAATACGAACTTCTGTTTCGGAGGCGTGGCGGTATCATAATTCACTTCACACTTAGTCACCACAATATATCAGATGCACTGTCTTGCACAGTACTTACACAAAGTACTATATTGACGATTGCATTTATATGTCACCTGTTATCTGCCACGAGCCTCTCCCATATCTCCTCTGTGTATATAAATATAGCTTCCCTTTGTTTCACTAAAGTGATCGCAAGAAAACATGAAGTTTGATATAACTATCAATTTCATTATCCAATAGAATGCCTTGACGTTCGTCGACCCCTATCCATGACATTTTTTTTTCACTGTCTCTCTGATCTGATCTTTGATCTATGGCGCTATGGAAAGAACATTTCCTGAGGGCAAGATGTTGGATTTCCGTTACGTTTCGTTTTGCTAAACTCAATATTTCACCATGATTTCAGTTTATCAACATTATTGACATTTTCTTAAGTGCGCATTAAGATTGCGGCTACATAAGTCGTACCAAAATCTTCTGATGTATCAAAGATGAAGAAAACATTTCTATGATTGGTATAGAACCCAGGATTCACGAGGAGTTAGGGAGTCATTGATAAGCCTTGACGTTATGTGTGCATGGAATAGTTCATTTCTCAAGAAAAGCTCCCAACTATACTCAATTGATGCATTTAAAGATGAATGTGTAAGGAATTCAATTTCTGGTACATTCAGGAATTTTTAACTTAAGCAGGAGAGAGCAAGAAGACAAATATAGGATACTATTACAAAAGTGTAGACCTCTATACATAGGGTATTTTGATTTGTTGCTTGAGCTTAACGTTCTATGGTAGTGACATGACGGCTAAAGGAGACGTGCACTTATTGATTGTAATGGAATCCGAACCACATTTTTCGTTGAAATGTACCCTCAACGGGAATCAAACTGGGGACTTTAAACACCGTATAGGGTATTTTGTCAGAATACTCTGCTTTTGCAGTGGTATAATTGAGTATGTAAAAAAAAAAAAAAAAAAAAAAAAGACCAGACGAGGAAGAGGGTGTTGGAAATTGGCTCTATTAATTCATTTCTTAAAAGCAGCATTTAGAAACATGTATGCCTACAACAACAATAAAATTATATTATAGTAGCCTTTACCTAGGTGGGATTTCGCTCCCAGACCCCCAATTTGTTCGGAATACGGCCCTGTACAATGTAGAAAATGCTTCTACGTGTATTGTGGCACAATATTTTGCGTTCTCCCTTCTGTGTCTTTCATATACATATAACTGAATCGAGCTAAAACGCTGTCACGAAATTCAAACACCTCGCAAGGCATTTTAGTCAACCCTCACCTATTTTTTTTTTTCCTTTCTACTGTACGTTAAGTGGCAAAAAATGCTCAAATACATGTTTCATTATTTTAAATGAATAATCAAATTAGCAACTTTCATGTCTCTAGCCGTAAGGAATCCCGAAATATAGGCATCTTATAATAATAATAATAATAATAATAATAATAATAATAATAATAATAATAATAATAATAATAATAATAATAATAATAATACAAAACGCTGAAATATGTATTGAATTGTTTTAAGTGAGAAGTCCATATATCTAATTCCATGTTTCTAACCTTCAAAGATTCTTAGATATTGATATCTTATTATGATAATTGCAATCCCCGCCCCCTTTTCTTTACACCTCTTTTCCCCATTTTACTGAAGTATCAAAAAATGTTGAAACGCATTATTTTAAATGAGAAATCAAAATCAAAATTTCAGTTTTCTAACCTTAAGGGATTCGGAGAGATGATCATCTTATTAAAATAATTCCCACCCCATTCCCCCTTCCTTTCTTTGAATTTCCCAAAAATCCTTCCTTAGTGATACCTTAGATCGAAAATCTTATCTACTGTCCGAATTTCAAGTTTCTAGCTTAAGCGGTTTGGCCTGTGCGAAGATCAGGACGACTTCTTTATATATGATTACAATAACAGCTTGTAGCTTGTATTATTTCCTAAGAAAAGATGAAATGCCATTAAAAGTCACAATGAATGTTTCCGTGTTGAACCCCAAAAGTCACAGTTCTTTGTTGATGTAGTAGCTAGCGGACATACCTTTGATAATTGATGCATGAGGTTCTGTGGTTTGATACAAGGTAAGTGAACATAGAACGCACTGCAGTGGTTCAGATCCAACTTTAAACTCTAGTTCTCGTTCTGTAAAGCATCGCTTTTGACAAACGACATAAATACATATCAATCAATCAACCAACCGAAAAGTCTCCTTTTAGATTCAGAGAGCTTTTCGGTAAGGAGCGCTGAATATTCTATATTTCTCTTTATTCAAAGTAAACGTAATTGAAGATTCGGGTTTTGAATCACACATCATTTTTTTCTAGGATATAGTTTTAAAATATACATTTTTAGTTCAAAGAGTGATCCATCTTTCCTTCTTCCTACAGCTGTTCGTTCAACGAATAAATCATTCTCGCTCGTTTGCGGCTTATGGTGACAGTCTCAAGGAACTAGGGACAGAAGTATTCACAATTCAAATATGTCTGTATTAAGTACCATACATTTTGATTAGACTCTGCTAGGCTTGTCACACAGATTGGATCGGCCAGATTGAAAAGACAATATTTTTATTTCCGAAAGTAAACTGGAAGTAAAATACCTTTGGGGGAGCGGTCGCCCCCTCTGCCCCCACGTGGTCGTGGATCCACCAATATACAGAAGAATAAATTAAACTTTTATCTTTGATGTTGTTTTGCAAGGGTGCCTTACGTAAAAGGCGCACTGTACTCTTCACGGTTTCTTTACCCACAGTAACAGTAAGTATTTATTGTATAGAACTGTGTCATACCGCAGAATAAATTAAACCGTTTATCTTTGATTTGGTTTCACAAGGGCGCCTTACATAAAGGGCGCATTGTACCTTTCACGGGTTCTTTACCAACAGTAATAGTATGCATTCATTGTACAGAACTATGCCATACAGAAGAATAAATAAAACCGTTTATCTTTGGTGAGGTTCCGCAAGGGCGCCTTATATAGAGGGCGCACTGTAACCTTCATGGGTTTTTTACCAACAGTAACAGTATGTATTCATTGTACAAAATTGTGCCATACAGAAGAATAAATAAAACTGTTTATTTTTGATGTAGTTCGCGAGGGCGTCTTATGTAAAGAACGCGCTGTATTCACCACCAGTTCTTTAGCAATAATAAATGTAAGAATTTATTAGATCTATATATATAAAAAAGTTGTACCTTTATTTATAATGAGATGTTTGGGAGGGCGCACCGGGACATGTCCCGGTGGGCCAGCACGGGCCTTCAAAGATCCAAATGTTTTAGGCTTCTATAATAGTAATAAATAATAACTTGGACGATGCATGCACATCCACAGCACATTAGCACATTACATACTATGATCATGATATGATTTATTTCAAATAAATAGGTACAAAGTTGTCATCATAGGTATTCTGCCATTATTGGCAAGTCACTTGCCGCAACTGAGAAGCTTCCATGCTCCTTAGTCTTCACGTAAGGGATTGAAAATTTGACTTTTTTTCCAGAAAGATTTTATTTCGATAACTGCTTGGATGAGTATCATATCCAACAACATAGAAGGTTTTCAACGGACGTAAAGATCATAATGCAGTTTACAGCAATTTGATATCTCAAACTGATCTGGAGATGTGATACACATTGGTAAAGTTTGCAACACTAGTTAAAATTATGTAATTGCAAGAATTTATTGTAATTACAAGTACCAAAATCTGTTTCTGTAATGTTATAAAAGCAAAGAGAATCAAGATACATTACGAACAATCCCCAAATACGTCATTTTTAGGAGTATCACTATCAGTATTCACGTTTTTCATATCTCCTGAACGATTTGAGATATCAAATTGCTGTAACGGCTCCGAGAAGTTTACGTCTTTTGAGAATCACCTACGTGATTAGACGTTCTGTTTATGTAAGAAATTTTTCGAAAAAAGTCTAATTTTTAATTTCTTGTATTCATTCGAAATAAGCCATGGTCATAGTATTCGACACTAAGGTATTTCGGGTTTGCATTTCACTGTCCGTCTCACTTCTATTCATAGACAGATCCAGGGGGAAAGGTTATTCACCTCCCTGAGTTTCACAATCACCAGTGCTGCAAAAGTCGGTGAGAGAGAAAACAGAATCTTTCACTACCTTCTTTCCTCACCGTTGAATTCGTCCTGAATCCGCCTCTGCTTTTATTAATACTATTATCAGGTTTCTAAAGTTTAGATGCTTGTCATATTGCAGCGTCCTTAATTTGCAACACTGAATAACAAATTTGTGTTGTAAGGTTTCGTTTAATATTTAGATTTGAGATATGTAATAACATGGCATAGTGGCGTTAAAAATATAACTTTATATTATGTTGGCAACACTATTAATTTGTTGGTACTGCAGAGTTTATTAGACAGAGTTCCCTTGTCGTTATTTGCATCTTACAAAATTCCAGCCATTTTTGTCAATTAGTTTCAAAATTACATGGGCGTATCAAGATAAATGGCCCATCTCAAATTTTTATACTATAAAGTGGAGAAGTTCCATATAATATAAGCCTAATTAATCATTTTTTTCTTTCTTTAAATGTAAAATCTCAAATGATTGTTGTGTTTTCTTCTTTTAAAGAGACTCAAAATATTTTTCAAGTGAAAAGAAAACATATAAATAGAAGATTCGCAATCTAGTTTTTATTTTAAGCTCAACACCTTGCAAATGTGTTCCGATGATGATGAGGATATTGGTTTTAGTTTAGCGTCCTACTCAGCTATAGAGACGTGAACTCAGCATAACATGAGATACAAACCACTTAAGCTCCAGGCTGGAATCGAACCCGGTCTCCCGAACCGAAAACGCATATGCTAAACATATAGTCACGAGGGACCTCGAATGGGGCTGCGTAACTAAGGGAGATGCTGATGAGCAAAATAATGGATGAAATGGTGCAACGCTATGAAATGAGGAAACGGGAGAACCCCGAGAAAACCCACGAGCACGGTGTTTGTCCACCACAAGGTCCACACGGTGCGAGCTGGGATCGAACCAGGGATTCCAAGCACCGGAGGTGAACGCTCTACCACTGAGCCACCGCGCCCCCATAGGAAATTGTTCAAGGTTATGTACATACAAAGCTCAAGCGACTGAGACATTTTCTCAGGTCAACATGTTCTCTCAAATTATGAAGTATTGACTGTATCCTATCGTCAACTTTCATATACATGGCTTTTCCGTTCTTTTGAGTAATGCTTAGCATTTCCATTCTTCTGAAAACATGATTACATATAGAATCTTCCCTCAATAGTCTTCACAAGACTGGAAATGTGCAGGGGTTCTGGATAATATTTTGTTTAAGCATTTGTGTCAGTCTTCTACTGCTTTATTTGTTCGATTCCTGTGACTGCTACAATTCCAACTTTCCGGAGAAAAATTTCGATTTTCCAGCCATTGCTCCTAATCATTGAAGACTTCGACTCTTCGTCTAATCGGACAGCCTCCATGTTGATCAACAAACCATCAGAAATATACTCTACGGGTACTAGTGCCAGTGTTGGACACATCCGGACGTGACTGCGAATCTCTTTAATCTTGAGATTAGGGATGCCACATTTTTTCGAAAAATACTTTTTCGAAAACTAAAAACGAAAAACGAAATTTTATTCGAAAAACGAAAATTTTTTCGAAAAACGAAAAATTTTTCGAAAAATGAAAAACGGAAAATTTTTCGAAAAACGAAAAACGAAAAATTTTTCGAAAAACGAAAAACGAAAAATTTTTCGAAAAACGAAAAATTTTTCGGAAAACGAAAAACGAAAATTTTTTCGAAAAACGAAAAACGAAAAATTTTTCGAAAAAACGAAAAACGAATAATTTTTCGAAAAAGCGAAAAACGAAAAAACGAAAAATGAAATTTCCGAAAATCGAAAAACAGATTTTTCGAAAAAGGCCATCCCTAAGGTAAGTGCCGCCGTACTTTCCCCACCACCACAAAAAAAAAAAAAATGCTTAAAAATGGAATAAGAAACAAAATATAGTGTGTTTTTCACTCATAACACTTATTCCTAGGCTTAAGTTATGTAGGTTTAGTGTAACTTAAAAATGTTTTACAATATTATTGCGGTTGAACTTCATGTTAAGTCAATCTGGTTAAATTCCTTTTTGACATTATGTATTCATCGTTGCATTTACATTTCGCCTCATATACTCCAAAATTCACCAAATATACGAAATAATGTGTATAACCTATTAATGTCATATTAATACTTAAAGCGGATATAAAAATGACAGTGAATTCATAGTTTTCGGTACACTTATTGGACATAAACATCAAATATCCTCGGAATGCAAAGGAAATCCATTTATAAATAGATATACAAGCGATATTATTCTAAGTTGCATTAGAAATTACGAAGACTTATTTGCTTGATTTTTCCAAGGTATCTAACAAGTAACCGGTCTTTCTTAGATTAACAATTAATTCCGATTGTCTATTAGTCTCTCCTAGTGAGATATGAATCAGCTGACTGTTGATTTCAGTTGACGAGACTAACCCACATGCTCTTAAGAGAAAGATTATTCACACTTTGGATTTTATCTTATTAGAGTGTGCCGATTTCTTTTGAATGTAATAATAAACACAATTTGGTAACGAAGTTATTATTTTGCCTACGAAACGTCAAACCCAAACTATTTAAGTTATTCTTTTCAAGCGCAGTCGTTTGGTCAGACCTCTTTTATTTTATCATGTTTCTAGTAGTGAAAAAAGTATTGTGTGGCCGATGGTTGGACAGATTATAAATATATACCGTACAGTGGGTGATCGTTCTAAGAGCTTTCCATTGAAGACGACTTGTTAGAAAAAAGATATAATTCTTATTAAGAAGATATCTAACATATTGCTCTTCAATTCGGAAAAGACATCCTGACAAAATATCATCGTATTCTAAGGAACGATGAGGATAACGTATTTTGAAATTAAAATCTTATTACAAACTTCACCTCTCTGAGGAAAATATTGATTAAATTTGGCGTTTTCCACACACGACGAAAGGCACCAGAAAAATGAATATACAGATAGACAAGTGTGTATGTTGCACAGTAAAACTCATTGTACTATGTAGAGTTAAAGAAAAAAATTTAGAAAATTTATCATTATATACTTGGAAAAAAAAAGGAATTTTTTAAAAAAGAAACTAACTGATTTATCAATATTAATATATTGATAAATGGTGTAAACAACCGATTTCTTTTTCTCTATAGGTGCGAATTCAATAATACATAAAGGGTGAAAAGATGCACGATTGGACCGCTACGCAACCCGATGTTTACTTTCTAAATACATAAAGAGATGAAATTCTTACTTCTATTGCTTTTTTCTGTTACAAGCAATTACAAACATTTCCAAGGTTCTGAAGGAAGGGACTTAATACGTGGGATCTGATCCAGGACCAGGGTTCATTTTGGTGCAGTTGGCGGATGTATAGACCAATATGCAACAGCAACCCTCACTATGTTACTATTATTTACTAGGTTAGCTACTTGTAAAATCGACTATTTCTATAAAAGCAAGTTAATGGTCAAATTAATAGCATTAAAAGCATAATGATAATACATTAAGAAGTATTTTAAGCTAAATTCTGACGATATAAGTACTTTTTATATAGCACTTCTGTGGTATTCATTATATTTGAAATCACTCTATCATGGTTCTTGAAGCAGTAATAAGATTCTATGGCAATTTAATATATCTATTTCCTTTATATATATATATATATATATATATATATATATATATATATATATATATATATTACCTAAAGTGCAATTTGTAAGCAAATGTAAAATGAAAATTTTATATTTCAGATTAACGATACCCAGCTTCATGAACCTGTCAAGAAGGTCGCTGGCACGCGTTATTCTTATCCATCCTTCAGCATCAGAAATTTGTGTGTGTTTAAATGGGACATTATCTTAGAAGACTATGCTGCCGTAACAATTTTGTAACTGCTTTGACGATTATTCTATTTTTTCCTGTCTCTTTTATGTACAAATATTATATAAATTGTTTTGTTGTTCTAAGTATGATAAAATTGCTCCTGTGTGTAAGTCATTTATAAAAAATATCAATGAAGTTAGTATCCAAGTACAAATTTATGTATTTATTTTTATCAATCTTATATGCATTACAAAATATGATCCAGTATGTAAAATTACTCTTCATTGTTCGAATATTTAAATTTTCGTTAATAATGTCATCCTATCTTTTATCTATATTTTCTTTTTTCATATTGAGATCCGTATTCCGTATTATAATAGATATCTTTACCATAAATAAAAAGAAATGTACTTGAGGTCTATTATATTAGAAATAAAAATTTTGATCTCAATACAGAAAAAGGAAATATAGATAAAAGGCAGGCGACATTATTAAAAATAAATAAATAAATTCAACTATAAGGCTTTTGCATACGGCATCATATTTTGTAATGTATGTAGGATTAGGAAAGTAAGTACAGAAATTTATAAATAGATAATAACTTAATTGAACTTTTTTAATATATAAAAAAAACTTATACAAAAGGGATTTTTATCACATTTATTTAATGCGTGAAAATAAGTGAAAAAAATACATGAAAAATCATCGAACTGTTTACAGAATTATGTCAGCACTGCCTGTCTATGAAGCTGGATTATTGTTAACCTGAAATATAAAGTTTTTATTTTATATTAGTTTATAAAATGCACTTCAGGGTCATATATAATATATAGGAAATATAGATATTAAATAGCCATAGTCTTGTTACTGTTTCGAGAACTGTGATAGAGTAATTTCAAAATTGATGAATACCACTAAAGTGCTCATATAAAATGTGAATAGCCAACATCTCAGAATTTAGTTCAAAACATCCTGAAGAACGGTGTTCAAGATTTAGGGTTGAAATATTGACGAGAAATTAAAGAGTAGTATTCATTGTTGGAATATTTAAGGTTAGTATAGTGTTAAATGTATGTATACTTCCTTAATTTATTATAAACAATAAACTTGAATTTTAAAAGTATAAGCGTCCCCGTATTGGTCTCTAATGTAGCTATTGACTTTTGTCATTTTTAAAAATCTTTCTGCCTTTACTCTGATAACAAGCTCAACTAAGTGCTTAAATTATATTGACCAAGACTCTATGGAACTGAAAAACCATTCAGGTAAGAGTTACATTAAATTCTTTTTATTTCAGTGGCTTCTTGCATTTCAATCTACTTCAAGATTGCTAACATTTCTTTAAAAGCAATCTTCCTTAAAATGTCAGTTATACTGGTAAGTAGGTAACAAACGATAACAATACTACTTTGATTATTTTTTTTTAAATAGTATTTCAAATTTGCTCTTTCTGAAGACATTCTTAAAAAGCTGTCTCTTTCTATACATGACGAAATCGAAAAAAATATAGATACATATACTTATCTATATGTATATGTATCTACATTTTTTCGCCCGGATATTTTAGTTGAGAAGGGCATTTATTTCTACTTTGTTTGCCTTTGAAAAACTGATGAACAACCATTGATTCAGACTTGAAAATTTATGCCCTAGTCTAGAGTTAAAGAAAAATCACTACAAAAAAATGAAAACAGTATATAATAATTGCCTTCTTCCTATACAAGAAAAGAAGTGAAAATTCCTTCAAGAGGTATTTAAAATTGCATATGTATCTATTATGAAATTATAATCTTAATCCAAAGCCCTCCCCTCTAAAGAAACTCTTCTGTACTTAAATCGAATTTCTCGCCTTTCACACATGAACAAACCTTATATAAAAACGTAAGTTCAAGCGCTAGTCGCCATGCCAACTGAGAGAGCAACTACCCATTTTTGTACTTCAAAATTTAAAGCAGCAAATGATTTAAAAAGAGAAAAAAAAAAAATACATTGTTCTGGTTACGTTTTCCTAATGCGTATAATTGTAAGTAAGGAACATTTGACCCGCACGAACTAACATAGGGTGAAATTAAACTATTTTACACGTTTATCTTAAAAAGAAAGTCAAATTTACTTACGTATATTAAATTCTTCTGTCAAATAATGTAAAGGCCTCCAACATTAATAAATTTCTGTTTGGTGCTAGAAGATTACAGTCTAACCAACTAATCAATCATTCCCCACGGAACTGAATCTAATATGCATGAAGACCATTTCTATATATGTACATTATATAATAACACACAAGAATACTGAAACAAGAGTAAAGCATTTTGTCATTCGTTTGTGGCTGAAATTTACAAGACAGATTCTTCGGTAATGTAAGTAATCCTTGCATGTATAAGAGAACATTTCAAGGACTTATTCCGGTTTCATTACTTATGTACGAATACTGTTGTGCAGGACACCGAAAACAGCATGCTTCACATGTGTATTTGATATGTAACAATAAATAAATAAAATTACCCTCTCAGTACTAATTAACAGAAAAAATCTGCACATTCAGTGAATCAAAGTAACAGGAAAAATGGACGAATGGACGACAATGAATGAACAGGAAAATGGAATACATAAGTAAAAAAAATGGACTGGGGGACGTCTTGGTATATGTTAGAGAAGACGTTAAAGTGAAAATATTAGATCAATCCTCCAGTTTATATTCCGCTTCTGCAGAATACCACATGCTCGATCTGAATATACAAAATGAACATATTCTATTAATCTCCGTTTATCGCCCACCTAATACAAACTTTGAAAATTTTGAAGAAGCAATCTCCCAAGTTATCCCCAGTAGAGTAACATCATAATTATGGGGAACATGAACTATGATCTTTTGACGTCTAAATCCGAGGTGTTTCGATATAAAAGCTATATTAATTCTCAATCTTTCTTTTTGTACGTTACAACCTACTCACAGAACTGAGACGCACGAATCTTTAATTGACCACATAATAGTCTCTGATACTTGTAAAGTAACAAATGTAGGTCAAGTATCCGTGCCAGGTAGGACCTCTTCTGTTTTCCTTATACATCAACGATTTACCTGAACACATCACCCACTGCAAATATCACTTATAGCAGATGACATACAATGCTATTTAACCATTAATTCTCTAAATTTAACCACCGCGATTGATCACTTAAACAGTGACATCGAAAGTATCTGCACATGAAACATTAACAATGGATTGCAAGTAAACCCAACCAAATCAATATTTATCATGCTTGGTTCTCGTAAACTACTCTCCACAATCAATATTACAAGCCTACCGATTGTTCTTGTAAAAATGTAGCAATTCCTGTAAGCGATAGCGTCAATAGCGTAGGACTCCAGACCGATAAATTCTTAAATTGGACAGACCATATTAATAGAGTATGCAAGAAAGCATACAGCTCCCTTCATTCTTTTCAGCGTTTAAAAAACTTCCTTCCGGAATCCATTAAAGCGTCCCTGGTTCAATCATTGGTAATCTCTCATTCAGATTATTGTGGGGGCCGCGGTGGCTCAGTGGTAGAGCGTTCACCTCTGGTGCTAGGGGTCTCGGGTTCAAACCCTGCTCTCGCCAAGTGAACTTTGTGGTGGACAAACACTGTGGTTTTCTCGGGGTTCTCCCGTTTCCTCCCACTTTCTTCATTCCACTATTTCATTCATTACTCATCATCACCGTCTCCTTTAGCCTAACCGGCATAACCGTGGGACATAAAACTCAAGAATTTCATTTCATTTCATTTCAGATTATTGTGATGCACCATATGTTGACTTAACCGAAGATCTGGCAAAATGTTTACAGCGCATTCAGAATGCCTGCGTTCGCTTCATATTTAATAAAAAGCGCTTCGACTATGTCTCCCATTGTTATCAGCAACTAGGATAGTGCGATCTAAGCACCCGCCGCCGCATTCATTCTCTAACACTTTTATATAAAATAATTAATTGTAAAAACCTACTTATCTATCCTCTAAATTTAAATTTCTCGGCGATACTCACCCGCTAAATACCCATTCTAAAGGAAATACAACACTCGCCGTTCAAACGCACAAATCTAATTTCTTTTCCAAATCTTTCACACTATTTGCCACCAAAGCTTGGAATTACACCCCTGAAAGTATCTGAAACTCTGATTGAGTGTTGACTTTTAAACGTCGGCTTAAAGAATATCTTTATAATGAAGGTATTCAGTTAAAAAAAAAAAAAAAAAAAAAAAACTAAGAATCGTTACACACGAAACTATTCCTTGCGTTACCATGCAGTCGTTCGTTTTTCTTTTTTCTCTCTCTTTCTATTTTTTCTTATTTTCTTTTCTATTCCTTTCTGATACATGTGTATGTACGTATATATTATACACAATTATTTAAGTATGTGCATCATTTTATACATAGTCAATCAAAGGAATGTATTTTATATGTTATATATAATCAAGATTGATTTCTTTGTTTCTCTCTCCTTGTATAGTTTAACATGTCTTCAGCATTGTCGTTTGTTTATTTTAGTGTTTATTTTATATATAATAAGTTTCATTTTCACTTTTCATGTTTTATTTCCTTTGTATTGTTCTGTATGTCTGTAACTCTTTAACGTGCCTAAGTGTGTATATCCTTTTAATTCTTGCAAAAAAAAAAAAAAAAAAAAAAAAACTATTGCGAGATCCGATTGTAAAAGAAAAAATGTAAATGGTTGAGTGGAAGAAAAGGTTATGGCTTAACTCCGCCATTTTAAATAAGAAATAAATAAAAACAAAATAGAAAATACACACATTTATGTTCGTAAATACTACACAAGAGTTGCAAGGGTGTAGGAGATGATGTTTAAGTAGATACATATGCGAAGTCTCCGTGATGGAATGGTATTAAGTGTTACCAAATAAACGTTTGCACAACGCAAATTTTTGAAAATAACTGGAAGCGACTACTTCTTTCTCAGCTGATTTTCGGACGTGGATATTTCGTTTCAGATAAGTGTTCCATTGTTTTACAAATACAGTTTCATAGCTAGCATTTACGAACGATATCATTGAAAACAATAATCTCCTAACTATATTCCGATGATACAAGCTCCTATAATGACATGAAAGAAGCTAGCGCACACATTTAATGAGCCGGAAGTTGAGATTAGTCACTTAAATGCAATATTATTTCTACTTCTGTCATAGAAGTGGAAACTTACTTGCCATCGAAATTCGAACTACGTTAAGTTCCGAAGAAGTCCATTCAATAAATAACATCCAAACCCATGAAACTAGATATATGAATACTGATGTTGCCTAATCTAGCAAGACCAATGTAAGTATAAAGATACAGTAAAATATATTATTGTTAAAATAAATAAGTAAAAACTAAAAGAATTTAGCACAATGAAATGATATTAGCGTTTCTATGAATCTTTTGACGAAGTGTAATTTTGCACTGCCTTTACAGCTTACACATTAAAAAAAGAAAAAAGAAAAAAAAAAACCTCATGTCCAACATTTAAAATCTAAGCTACAAACTTCCTCAATAGACAGCTTATTAATGTTGAATAAGCAGAGAATAAAAGTGTAAATGTTAAAAGAATGTGTGTATAAGTTGTGCCGCTTGAAGTTTAGAGCAATTATGATCTATTAATCTTTAGTTTAGATTGAATTAAAAAGTAATTAACGGAAATATGAGTGTTTTCCAACTGTTTTTAATGGTGTATAACTTCTGTTGTGATTCCGCTTTTAAAATCTGGAACGACAGCAACTGGAATGAATAGCAGAATATCTTTAATCCCCAATTTCTTCACGAAGGAAATAGTGTCGCAGGTTTTCTTTAACTGAGGTATACTTTGCTGGTTTAGAAGCTTGCAGGTGAAATTCATGGACGACTTCATTTTACAGAGCAATGGAAGACTAACATGTATTGGTTAAATTTTGTAGATCCACATTATGCAAAAGATTATTACTCTTAGAATAGCTACATACAAGGTAGAAACGAAACGCGATAAACCAGTTGTTGGCCTTTAACAAACGAAACGATACGTTTCCTAAATCGCCACACTTCCTCTCCTTGTGTGTCGATGGATATGAAGTAACACAACAAGTCGCTAGTACAATGTAATCTACTTATAGCTTTGTTGCACTAAATTATGTACCAAGGTTAAAGCAACCGTAATGATAATGAATTAAATCGTGAAATGAAGTGGACGAATCCGAAAAAAAAAAAAACGCATACGGTGTTTGTGCCCTACAAACCCCAGTCGATACGAGCTGTGATCGAAACTGGGATCCCACGCAGCAGGGGTAATAGCTCTACCACAGAACCACCGAAGCCCCTAAAACTCTGAGGTGGAGCTAAATTTAGCAAAACTTACAGTTTTTGTTTATGGATTCATAGAGACTTTCTAATCTTCACCTACATATACTGATTCATTTTTTCGCGTAGTTAAAATACCCACATCGTGAGCTGTGGATGAATTGTTTATTAACACGTATATTACTAAGAGTCCCTTTGAAACGACTGAGCGAACAAGTAGAAGAGTATATTGTAAGGATCCCCACGTTGCCGTACCAGGCAATAACCACGTGTGAACTACATGTGTTGATAATAAACACAAACAAACAGACGACGTTCCCGAAGAGGAGTCGATCACCATCGCCATCAGTCGGAAGGACGAGTACCCACGATGGAAGCCGACAAGACAGAATAAAAAGGACCTGCACACCTCGACCAACATCAATCTTCACGGATTGGTCACAACACCTAAAACCCCTCTCACGACGCTTGGTCACCGAGAGGTACCTATCCTTATACCCACGACGCTTGGTCACCGGGTTCCTTTCCTCTTTCTCACGACGCACGGTCACCGAGAGAGAGATACCTAATCTACACCCCTCTCACGACGCTTGGTCACCGAGAGTACCTCACCTCAAAGCCCACGACGCTTGGTCACCGGGCTCCCATCTAATCTTACCTGATATTAGTGGAATTTCTTATTATTTGTGTACATAAAACTTTTGTAATAAAAGGGTGAAGGGAAAAGTCCAAATCCCGTGTACATTTCATTTGCTCTACCCGAGAAATCTTTACATGGTAGATGCGTCGGCGTCTATTTGCAGACACTAAAAGGACTTTCCTAAGGGGCGCTCTTTTTATTAACGAAAACACGGACTTAGAAATTTTTTTACAATACAGTGTAAGTGTTACTAAAAGCAGGATCATATAAAAGATAGTATCCTTATTCTCATAAATACTCTCATTACTCTTAACGGTAGATTGATTCGTTACAGGCTGGCAGATATTTATGCCGACAACTAGATCTGGGAAAAATACATATAAAGAAGGCGATAACAATATGGCAGAATCAGGCTCCCGCATACCTCTTAATATTCCTCACTTAACTAGATATTCTGGTCACAGTACTGACGATCCCGATCGATTTTTCATGCTGTTTGATCATTTGGCTTTACTTCAGGCTTGGACCCCCGAAAAGAAGAAAGAAATTCTTCCTATGTATCTACAGGACGTAGCTCTTGACTTTGTCTTACAATTGCAAAATCTGAATCAATTCGACACACTAAATTACGAACAGCTGAAAACCAAATTAGTTTCTCTGTCCCGCCCAAATATACCAGCATATAAGGCGGAATTAGAAATTTTTCAAATTCAACAAAACGAAAATGAATCAGTCGATTCATATTTCTTAAGGAAATTGAGGGCTATCAGACAGCTGATGCCAGAGGCTTCAGAGGAACAGAAAATTCATTTTCTTTCGTTAGGACTACAACGAAATTTGCTGCAAAAGATAGCGTTGGAATCCTTTCCAACAATCCAGCGGCTGCAGGAACGACTCCACGAACTGGAAAAAGCTCAAGATCTCATGCAAAAGAGGAATTATGTAGAATTGTCACAGGCAATTCATTCTTTAATCGGCCAACCTAACCGCCCCTCACCACTCCCTTTGTACGACCATTATAGCCAAACAAATTCTAATTCATACATGCCAACCTATGCACAACAGCCAACTTCTACTGTGCATCACACCCAACCTGCTCCTAGTTATTCGCAATCGTTACCTTCTGCACCTCCATCGCAGAATATCTTCCCTCCTCAGTCAACTTCCTCTGCACCTGAAGTTTCGAATCCGCACCCCCACCAAAGTCAAAACCCGCCCTCACAACCTCCTCACACGGACCTTACCAAATTAGCAAATCAAATGGCCGAGTTATCGTTAATGGTAGCACAGAATGCCATGAAGTCTAATTATAGGCGTAACAACGGTCGAAAAGCGGATGCGAAGAATAGCAATAAAGGAAACAACGGTGGTAGAAAAAGGAATAATTTTGTAAAGGGCGACAAAATATCAGTCTGCTCAATTTGTTACAAGAAGAACCACGGAGCATCTACCTGTTGGAATAATCCAAAAAATTCCAACCAGGGAAACGCCTAGATGGGCTCGCAGGCCAAAGTCAAGCCTCGCGGGCCATTTCCGAAAAGTCGGCGCGGGCCACACAGATACCACCACAATTTAAGTGTGATGGCAATCAAGAAGAGCAGGCAACAGCGGAAACTCTTAAGGACACGGACGCCAATTTTTTCACCCAGACGACCAATAATGAACATCGTGAACATGTTAGATTGGGAATAGAAAATAATAAACTGTTACTCAATATTCATGTGAATACAAACAGTCTACCAGCTATAATAGACACTGGTTCTAGTCTTAGTCTATGGTCAAGACGGGACGTACCCCCATAATGTACGCTAATACCATTTCAAACTCGTATCAAGGGCATTGCCAACAAAGTTCTAACTTTAAAAGAAATAGCTTTAATTAAATTTAAAATTGGCAACACCACTCTTTCACATTACTTCCGCATCATAGATGCTGACTTCAATCCAATTTTTGGAAATGATATTCTCACAAGGCTTTTTTCTCAAATTGACTTGGAGAATAAATCAATATCATTATACAGAAAACCTAGGAAACCTACGTTTCCAATGGAAAAGCAAGAATCGGAAGAAATGTCACGAGACACTATGCACTCATTGCACTTGCAAAGGAATGCAAACGTCATCACAGCAAGTAAAGTTACGATACCAGCGAAATCACATTTCTTCTTTCCTGTATCGATTCAAAGAGAAACAATTCATGATGCTGCATTTTACATTACTCCATTGCAATCATTATTAGACCGATACGGCTTACAGGCAATGACCATGAGAGTACCGAGTAACGACCTTACATTACTCATTTCCAATCCCACGTCACGAATAATAACATTAAATAAAGGTACACCAGTGGCATATACAGAGGAGGGCGTGGAAGAATTTTCATTTACAATAGAAGAAGACGAAAAGAAAGCGCATCAATTTCGTACTCAAGAAGAGATAAAGGAAAGATTAAGGCAAACTGCTAAATCTTTTAACATTAACCTTTTTGACATAAATCCAGATTTACCAGAATACCAGCGAATAGCTGTAACCAATTTATTGTATAAATACAGGGATGTGTTTTCATACAGCCCAGAGGATATAGGCTATTTTAGAGGATATGAACACAAAATTCGTATAGATAAAAGTGCGTCATTCCATCACCGTTCCCCACCAATTCCATTAGGGATAAGAGATCAAATTGATAAGCAGATACAACAGCTGTTAGATGCAAAAATCATAACGGAGACGCAGACTAGTAATTTCTCCTCACCTTTAATTGCAATTAAAAAGCCAAACAGTTCAGATTTCAGGCTTGTGTTGAACCTCCAGGCATGCAATGTTTATACGAAATACCTAAGCATACCATTTCAAAATACAGAGGACGTTTTACAGGTTTTAAAAGGGAAAAACCTGATTTCAAGTTTGGACATTTCCCAGTCGTATTTTCAAATAAAATTGCATCCAAAAAGCACTAAATATATGACTTTCGAGGTAAATCATACACGCAAAAGTTATAAATTCCTTAGATGCGTAATGGGTCATTGTTCCTCTTCCCAATCTTTGACTATAGTAATAAAAATGCTACTAGACGGCTTACCTAAACGCATAACCAATTTCGCAGATGACATCGTCATCGGTTCTTATACGTGGGAACAACAACTTTCAGATTTGGAGCTTTTATTTCAAAAATTAAGGAAACACGACTTCCGAGCCAACCCCAAGAAGACGCACCTGTTATATACAGAACTCCCAGTACTAGGATTCCTTGTATCCGGAGAGAAGATAAGCATCTCACCAAAAATCGCAAAAAAGATCAAGAATTTTAAAGAGCCAACGACCAAACGCATACTTAAGAGCTTTATTGGCCTATGCTCTTATTTACGAAGTCATATCAAGGACTTCACGACCAAGGTAGAACCTTTCCAGCAACTTCTTACTAAAAATGCCAAATTTAAATGGACAGAAAAACATGACGAATTATTTGAAAAATTGAAAGAAGACATTTTGAATGCCCCTTCTCTCTATCATTTCGACGGAAAGCTAGAGATAAGGCTATACACAGATGCATCCTCTCACCAGATTGGAGGGCTATTAGCTTGTTTTGATCCCAAAACTAACGAAGAAAGAATCGTTTCCTATTGTAGCAGACGTCTCACAAAAACTGAGATCAAGAGCTCAGTATGGCAAAAAGAACTGTATGCTATTATATATGCTTTACGCAAATTTAGATATTTCTTACTCAATCGTAAATTTAAATTGTTTACAGACGCAAAATGTCTAACCTCTTTACGTAGTCACCCGGACAGGGTAGGGAAATACACTCGCTATAGACTTTTCTTAGCTGACTATAATTTTGATATCTGTCACATCGAAGGAAAGAAACATCCGGCTGATATCATTAGCCGCTTAGAGCAGAATAGCAGTGATATTTCAGAACCCATGGACCCACATCAGGCAGTCGAAGATCTACATGCATACAGATCTAATTCATTAGAGGAACCCATTCTCCGAATAGAATACTCAGGATCTTTGAAGAACTTACGAGAAGAACAGCGTAAGGATGACGCATACGCTGATATTATAACAGTTTTAGAAGGGGGAGAACCGGCAAAAAGTTCCACCACGAGAGCAGCCAAATATTTCCAATTAAAAGACAACATATTGTATCGAACACAAAAACATCCAGAACTTGGGCTACTTCATCTTTTATGCATCCCGAAAAGCTTGGCAGGACATTGGTTCGAGTCTATTCATAAAGACCCGTCAGCTCCCCATTTTGGGTTTTCTAAGACATATAAGACTGTCCTTAACAAATATTACATGCCAAACATGAAATCATACTTGGCATTCAGAATCAAGAACTGTAGAGAGTGCCAACTCCTGAAAAAACTACCCAAAAAACGACAGGGAGAACTCCTGCATCACCCGATAGGCCATATAGGAGAACGATGGATGTTTGACGGCTTAGGTCCCTATCCGCACGAAGAAGGAAAACCAAAATATGTTTTAGTCGCCATCGAAACAAGTACACGCTATATAGTGACAAAGGCTGTTAATGGGATTACAGCAGATACAATTGAACAATTCTTATTGGAAGAAATCATTCTGAAATTCGGCGCCTTTCGTTTCCTTCATCTGGACAGGCATCCTGTGCACAGAGCGAAGAAACTTCAAAAACTAGCAGAGATATACAACTTTGAATTTAAGTTTTGCCCTGCTTTCAACCATCAAGACATAGGATTAGTCGAAGTTATGAACAAAACACTGCAGAATTCCTTAAAATTTTTCGTCCAACAAAATCACGAAACATGGCCAAAATTATTGCCTCATATTACTTTTTGGTTTAAATAGTTTCGCTCAATTAAGGAACGAAGAAATCCAGCTTCTTCCTCATGTTTGGATACGAACCCAGGACCATCAGCGATTGCAAACTAAGGATTATCCCTCAGCTACAGCTTTGAACGGGACCCCAACTCGTAAAACTTCGAGAAAAAGACACGGCATAACTTACTGAAGGCTCACGAACAACAAAAGAAAGTACTTTGATAGAAGACATAAACAACAAACTTTTCACACTGGAGATAAAGTACTCATTTACTTTCCCTTTCGAAGAATTGGAGAGTCATCACAATGGACCGATAGATACTGCGGACCGGCTACAATAATCTCAAAACTAAACAATAATCTCTATCGAGTTCGCAATGCCCCATAATTTCAGGGAGAGAGAGAACAGAATATTTCCATTGACAGGATTAAGCCATTTCATGCAGCAGAAGAATACATATATAATGATAATGATGACGAACGCACCAGCTAGGAAGAAGAAAAGTGAAGATAAGAAGAGAGAAAACCAAGATCATCATCCTCTCAGCAGATATAAACAAGCGACATGCGAAGCGCACTCTTCATGTTTCAGCGGCAAAGAAGAAAAGAAAAAAAAACAAAGAAATAAAACATGGAATAGAAGAAAACAAGATACACCTTATGATACAGCTAACTATTTTAAGTGACCAAATCTAGTACCCACCTTAGTATTCGAATCGCAAGCGATCCCTTGTTTTTTTTTTCTCACTCTTAATTCCTTAACCAACCTGCATTTCTGTCATATAAATAAGCATACATACATACAATTTCCTTCAGTGAACAAAATTGCAAGCCAGCATTTTCTTTCGACTTCGAGCGAACGAACTTCACAAGGCCAGCTATAACATTTTTATCTTCGCTCCTCTGCTGCGTATCATATAACTGTCACTAACACACTAACCTACATATACAGAAGCGTTCAGAAAATCAGGACTTTTGATTGGCAACCTTTTTTTCCGCCGTGACTACAATTATCAATGTAATGACTTTAACCGCCTCTCTAAGTATGTTCTGTCATCTATTCACTAGTACTAGCCGGAACTAGACCAATATTCGAAACTTTTGTATAACAGCACCATATGACGTGCGAACTTCATAACATATACTACGGACATTACCATCAGTGACGTAGTTATAACTATTAACTGTAATCATCAGAGCTTCGACAGCCTCTCCTTTGAGGGAGATGACGTAATATACGGATCCTGCTTTAGCTTAAGAGGACAAACTGTCAGTTGCTCCAACTTCAACTTTAAAACTTATGTGATAAATATCTCAAACAGTGATATCAGTGACCAGTGCTTTTAACTTTGATTTTGTGTTTTCAGAGTTTATAGTGTTTTCCCAGTGTCTACTGTGCCCCAATATGCGGACTCCACGTGCTGGCACAAACACGAAAAAAATAATCCAGTGGCTTATTTTTTTTTCTACGCCCCCGGGGGGTGTAAGGATCCCCACGTTGCCGCTACCAGGCAATAACCACGTGTGAACTACATGTGTTGATAATAAACACAAACAAACAGACGACGTTCCCGAAGAGGAGTCGATCACCATCGCCATCAGTCGGAAAGGACGAGTACCCACGATTGAAGCCGACAAGACAGAATAAAAAAGGACCTGCACACCTCGACCAACATCAATCTTCACGGATTGGTCACAACACCTTAAAACCCCTCCTCACGACGCTTTGGTCACGCGTAGAGGTACCTAATCCTCTTATACCCACGACGCTTGGTCACCCGGGTTCCTTTCCTCTTTTCTCACGACGCAC